>NW_024543084.1:18477500-19782500 GCF_018167655.1 Microtus oregoni
TGCCCCTACATGTTGGCATAGACATTTCCAGCAGAGGGCAAGCCTCTCTCTACCCTCTCATTGTAGCCTTCCAGGCAGCTGTCTGTTGGGTCCTAGAACCCTCAAAGTATCCGGTGAGGTTTTATGTTAGAACCCCTACGCCATGCTTGTTGCCATGTCAACTTCAGAATCTGCTTCTTTTAGAACATTTCCTTTAGTTGCCTGGCAGTGGCTTCCTCCTCTACTCCACAGTGCCTGCACCTCTTTGTCCCTCTTCAGATTACAGATGTGTGTGTCCCCCTCCTTTTCTTCTCCATCACAGGGTACCCAGCACAGTGCTTAGTAGGAATTGGGAGGGGACAGGAGAACAGCGGGAAATGGACCTGATTCTGTTGATAATAACAATGAGCAAGTACACATCGGAAATTTCCTACTGTGCCCTCATGGCTCAGAATGCTTTCCATAGATTAGTTGACATTCACCATAGCCCAGTGAGCTGGTATTGTGGCGATTCCCATAACAGGACAGGGAACTGGGATCATGTGTCTCAGAAGGAGGAGTGAGCACTCGAACCCAGGCACTGCTGCACTTGTAGTGTTCCTGACCTCTGTTGAACTTATCATGTGATGACTTCCAGCTTGTTATTGTGAAGTTAATTCTCAGCCAGTTTGTAAGTGGCTTCCACTTTGCCCAAGGGGCTTAGCCCTGAGGTTTTCATGAGGTCCTTTTGCCAGTGGAGTATTTGTAGCTGGAGCCATTTAGAAAACAATGCTGTACTTAAGGACAGAGTGCTGCTGTTCTGCCCAGGACACAATCTTATGTCCTACTGCATTCAAGGGCACAGTTGTGCTTCCTCTGCGGAAGGGTTGAGAGTCTTGAAAGATGGAGTACTTTACAGACCATGCTTAAATATGACTAGGAGCTTGTAGAAAAACCAGGATATTCAAGTGTGGATCTTTCTGTGAAATCAATAACACCCAGCAAAGGGTTGTTTCTAGAATGTACTTCTGTCACTTTTAGCACCTGCCAGACTCACCAGTCACTCATGCCCTTATGTTAGAATTAACCACACTCACTATGTTACAGCAACTTCCAGGTTAGCCTTTTTGCCTCTTCTCCCCCCTCATTCACTATGTACTATGTTGTAGTTGTCAGATTCCCCCCACCCTACCCCCTACACACACACACACACATACACACACACACACACAACCTTTTTCAGTATACTTTTTATTGTTGTTGTTTTGTTTGTATGTTTAAGAAAGGGTTTTGAGACAGACAGGTCTATGTAGCCCTAGCTGACCTACAGCTCACTATGTAGACCAGGCTGGCCTCAAACTCATAGAGATCTGCCTGCCAGCTTCTGCCTACTGAGTACTGGGTTAAAGATGTGTGCAGTCATACTTAGCTTCCATTAGACCACTGCTTTCTGTCGTTTTGTTGTTTTTGTTTGTTGTTTTGTTGTTTTTGTTTTGTTTTAGGAACAGGGTTTCTCTGTGTAGCCCTGGCTGTCCTGGAATTTGCTCTATAGACCAGGCTGTTCTCAAACTCAGAGATCCACCTGCCTCTGCTTTCTGAGTGCTGCATTAAAGGTGTGAGCCACAACAACTTTGCCCCTATTACTTTTTATATGAACAGTTTTGTGTGGGTTTTTTTCTATCTCATTTTTTGTTCTCTTCTGTACATCCGTTTTTCGGTAGCCTCTGTCTGTCTGGGTCTGGCACCTGTTGCTGGAATGGTGTTTTCAGCCTCTGCCTGGGCCTGAGCTGTGCTTTTCTTAGAGCTCTCCTCCTTTCCTATTGTTCAGCAGCAGTTCCCTAGGGCTCCTTCTAACACAAACCAGCCAAGGAGGGAGACTTGGGAATAGCTCCTATGTGATCTCAGCCCTGACCTGTGTGTTCTTCAGGGGAAGGCATCTCAGAGCAGCACCTGTTACTGCCACAGCTGATGCTAGAAGGCCAGACATGTGCCAAGCTGACCCAGAATCTAGCTGACTTTTTATTGAGTTGCGAATGCAGACATGCCTTCTAAACATTTTTGTTTAATGAAAAACCTGTCAATCCCCATGGATACAGATATGAGTATTTGCTTCTTTTCTGAAAGAACTTGCAAACTAGTAGGTGTATGTATCATAATAAAGAACTGAGAATATTTTTTATTAAAGACTCAACTTGCAGTCAGAATCTCACCTGCCTTTTTTTTTTTTTAAATAGATGCTAAACCTTCTTTGTGCCATTGAACATAGAGAGGAGTGGGAATTTTGCATTGTTTTTTCACCTTTGAATTTTTCTAGTTTGTACATAATGCAAATAACAGTAGACTACATTCTTCGGGGCAGATATTCCACAATTTAGATACTTCTTTTATAGACAAGGCTGCTTCGTGTGCAGTCTGTGGAGAAGGCAAAACAAGAAGTGTCTGAGCAACTGACAGAGCATGATCTTAAGAGCACTGAAGACCTAGTTATCTGAGCTCATGGAGTCTGATTGACTTCACTGAGCAGCAATTGGGGAGCAAATAGAGAAAAAGGTGGTTGGGTCACAAGGGAACCTCAGGTCGATTCTGTCTAGCAGTTAGTATAGCTTGGAAGTACTGGATTGTCGTCTTCTGACAGGGGCTTATGCCACTGATGATGCTTGAGGTGAGTGGTGGTACTCTTAAGCTTCTGGCTTTTATTGTAAATAGACATTTAAGAATATTTGGTAAACCTGAGAGTAGACTTAACAGACTCATGTCTACCTGACTTTGTAGGTTGTATTGCTGGGGAACAGTGTGCCTCTGACTGGATGGAAGAAGAGTAAGAATTAGGGCTAAGAGGAATAGATCAGACATCGGGGTGCTTGGTCAGAGAAAGGATGAGAGTCCATCCAGAGGTTATGATGGTCAGCTGCAGAGGGCTGTCCATCAAAAGATATAGATTCCATCCCTGTGCTCTAGTTTGTACTGATAAACCTTAAGATAAACTCACTGGGGTGCTCTTTTGTCTACTCCTTACTCACAGTGGAGTGAATAAGCCTACTGGCCAAGGCCATCACAAAGGTAAATAAAGAACAAGTACTGTTGAGAGTCACAGCTGCCAGACCACTACACTGTTAGGCACTGTGGCTTTTCAGGCTTTGACTTCTTATCTTCCTATGATAGGCAGTATCAGGATTGGACTGTAGGGAGAAATATAAACCATCCATAGCTTCATCAGACAGTACTCAGTTTGCCTAAAGAAAATGGGGGGGGGGGTCTCTGTGTTATCTTCATTTACCTAGTTAGATAGTAGGTGAAATCATAATAGTTTCTGTGGGATTTTTCTTTTTGCTACCTTGTGAGAAGTGTATTCATATGTTTTCTAAGACTCCCTTGCAAGTCTAATTTGATGGCAAGAATCACCGTTATTGCTAAATTTATTACAGGTTCACCTCTTTTCCCTGAGTGTCTCATTATTGAATCCTGGAAATGAAACTGTGTTTTTGTTTAGGGGGAGGTGGTGAGGGAGAACTTGGGGATGACTTTTAAATAAGAGAACTTTGTATTATATTTATCTGTCTGGAGGCAATAAATCTGCTTCAGATTAAATACAGACTTCTTTATAAAGCCCTGTTTTCTCAAACCCCTTATCAACAGCACTTGGCAGTAATCACACCTATGGAAACTTGTAATTTTCCTCAAGGAGGTGACACTGACAGAATTAAAAATGAAGGCACCCCCCTGAAAAGCAAGTTCATTACAAATTAACAGTGGTCTTAGCAAAGCAGTGGGCTAAGGCGTGTCAAATAGCGATATGGATAAAGAAACCCAGCATTTTAAACTGTCAGAGCTGGGAGCAGGGCTAGCCTGAGAACAAATTAATCACATATTGTCAAGGCAAAGTTGCATCAAATTAACACATCGGATTCCAGCATATTAATGTTAGAATGCTTTCACCTGATTATTACTGCAAACCATTGCCACTCTTTGAATGCAAAGATATAATTAAATTGCTAAATAGAAAGTGCATATAATATCTCTGCATGCATTTAGGATGCATGAGCTGAAAAGTGCACATCCCAGGAAGTGACAGGTTCTATTTGTAGGGGGAAAACTTTACTTTTTCCCCCTTTTATTTACTTGAGAGTACTAGAGTATGAAATTAGAAAAGTTAGTTATGTTATTCATATCCTATATGAGTTAGATGAAATACAGGTTTAATTTAAGTGATTTGCTACACTGACTATGAGTCCATAATTACCTCTGCATTTTTCTGGAAGAGAAATAGGAAAATGTTGCACAGTAGTTCTTTGCAAAATTGCCCATAACACATAATTCTAGCGTGGATTTCTCATTGGAGAGTGCTTTAGAAAAACTAGATCAGCTATTCTGACAACTGTCTTTTACATAAGGGTTATCTTCCACTCTGCTTTATCTGGTATGCTATGTGTTTTATGACTTTTACAGTGAGAATTCAGGCAGAGGCCCAGCTGTGGTTGACCTTTCTGGTCAAGGAGGCAGCCTACCAGAATGATTTTTTTTTAAATTAGTCCCTAAACCAGGCCTTCTGGCTTGCTGTCCCTCTCATCCATACTGAGGCTTGATTATCCTCCCTCTGTCCTCCAACATCTCCCTCTGTCTTGAGCACTAAAATCTTTCATAAAACTTACCTTTTTTCTTGAACTCTCCCATAGCAACCAGTCCATACCTAATAGACCCTCTTTTCAACTCTTGGAACTGTAAGGTTAAGCCCCGCCCTCTGGGGGCGGGTTCGCCTGGGGCTAATGTTTACCTATAAATCTGCCGGGCATGCGCCCAACCTTCCCTTCTGCTTCCTGTTCTCCGCTGAACCGTGGTACTGTAAGTCTTTTTCTCCATTAAAGCTGTATATATTTTTTACAATCTGTCTACATTTATTTACGCCGCTACATGGAATGTGTGTTCTTGCCTTTTCAGATGTCTACTTGGCAACCAAAGGGTGGGGAGCACTGTCTATGCTCATGTAGGTCTGTATGCATACATGGAAGTCAGAGAGGAAGGTTGGGTGTCCTGCTTTGTCATTCTCTGCCTTGTTGCTTTGAGATAGAATCTCTCACTGAGCCTGGAGCCAGATTAACAGCCAATAAGCTCCAGCGAGTCGTCTCTCTCTGCATCCCACATCTCCCTGAACCCCAAGCAATAGGGTTACAAACATGTACCACCCATGCTCAGCTTTTTTTTAGTGTGGGTCCTGCAGATTTGAACTTGGGTCTTCAGACTTGCACAATAAATGCTGAGCCATCTCTCCTGTCCAAGGCTTGTAATCTTTTAGAAGGGAAGTAATGACCATTAGAAGCTGCCATAAGTTTATTCGGAGCTAGAAAAGGCAGGATAACTTGGTTCCCTTGTTGGATGGGGTAGTTATTAGGGCATTTGGGTCATGTTTTCAACTTCAATAAAGTACCTAACTGTTTAAGCAGAAACTTGCAGTCTTCTTATAGATAAGCTGGAGAATGTTGAAAAGTAATTTTGTGGTCAGGTAGACTTTCACTTGGTTAGTGAGTAGTCAGAGTGATATTAATGGATTTATGTCAAACAGAAGAACCATTTGTTATAGTAAGCTGTAGGGCAGTGTTTGTTCATTGCTGTTAACAATTAGCACGGATGATAGGCTGAACACACAGTGGAAGGCAGACATTTAGGTGAATAGCAGGTAAGTACATTGGCAAAGCCAGGGACAGGGGCCATAAGAAGCCCAAAACGATCCTTGTTAGATTATCAAATAATTTGAATAAAAAGTTATGATGGAGAAAGGGAGGAGAAAATGAAGCCTAACCCAATAGTACATAAAGGGAAAGGTTTGAAGTTATAACCAATTGATCATAAGCTTAGCTGATTTAGCAGAGCTAGATGGTTAGAAGAAGAGTAAACATTTATTTCTCAGATACTTCTTGAGTTCTTTCATGTGTCCCAGACTTGGTGAATGTTGAAGATACTATGCTGAATGAGTAGCAGTCTTGAATCTAACAGTATTTGTTATCTTTAAAGGAACTGCATCATGATACATGTGAAAAGCCAGGAGAGGGAGCATCCATGAAGCTGAGCTACTGAAGGATCATTGATTTGGACTGAGGGACAAGATGTATTCGAAGGAGGGTCTAGGCTGGCCAGAGACTCTTAGGCAGTAGAAATGCTGATAAAAACCTGTGAGGAACAAGATCTCTGTTAATGTGAACAAGTGAAAGTTGAGTGTGTCTGCAATACAGGTAGAAGAGCTCCCAGCCCCCTCCCGCCAGGACTTGTGCATTGCTTTCCATAACAAGCACAAATGTACATTTCCACCAGTAGTACAGGATTCCAGATTATCTGGTCCTTCACTGTTTCTCCCTCCCTCCTTTGCTTGCTTGCTACCTTTCCATTGGACCTTGCTAGCAGGAGGTTTTGACTTGCAGCCCTCTGATGTCATTTTCTTATCATCTATGTGCCATTGGAAAGGTGTCTGTCAAAGTCTTTTGTCCTTTAGGAAATTGGATGGGGGTTGCTGCTTTATTTCTTTGTTTGAGATCTTTATATAGACTGGATATTAACCCCCCTCCCCCATGGTTTGGAAGCAGCTTCTGTTATAGGGCTGTGTCTTGCTCTCTTGATTGTTCCTTTATTATAGGGAGTTTTGATTCAATGTAGTCCATTATCTGTTTTCCCCTTTGCTGTTTCTCTTTCATGATCTATCCAGTGTTGTAAAGCTTAACCTTATGTTGTCTCCAGGGATTTTACAGTTTTAATTTTACATGTTGGCCTTTAATACATCTTGAGTTAATTTTTATGTAACATCTAAAATAAGCGGCCAACCTCGGGTTTTACATGTAAATATCTAGTTTCCCAGGATGATTTGCTGTTGAGACATATTCTTGTTTTACGTGCTTAATAATGGAGCATGATGTGGAGAGTTATGTCCTACACAGTCATTTGACTTTTTGTGGTATCCCCTAGTGAAGCTTTTTATTTAGAATGATCTTTTCCCCACATTGTCATACCCCCTTCCCCATCTGTGTCATAGCTTTGTACATATTGTTCTCTATCCAAAATGCTATCCCTTGCTAGTGTGTTTGTCCTTTATGATTCAGCCATATAGGACCTCCTTATGTCTGAAAGCTCACTCCATTATGATTATACACTTATGCATCTTTTTGTTTAAGTACTGGTTTGTTTTGACACAGGGTCTCATCATTTAACCTAGGTTGGCCTGGATCACAGAACTATCTGTCTGCCTCTGCCTCCTGAGTGCTAGGATTAGAGATGTGGTCATCTTACCCTGTTCTTTACGTATCTTTGATTTTTGAGAATGAAAGCTGGGTGAATGAAAAACTGGATGGTATCTAGTTTGTCTGTATAACCCTAGTAGTCAACTGTAGTTCCTATTAACCAAGTAGCTACGGAGGTGGCGCACGCCTTTAATCCCAGCACTCGGGAGGCAGAGGCAGGCGGATCTCTGTGAGTTCGAGACCAGCCTGGTCTACAAGAGCTAGTTCCAGGACAGGCTCCAAAACCACAGAGAAACCCTGTCTCGAAAAACCAAAAAAAAAAAAAAAGGAAAATTAAATGACTGAACAGGCCAGTGTTGTCTATAAGATGATAAGACTGTGAAATGATGGAAGGCAGGAAGTCTCAGTTTTACATATAATTTGCTGATCTTCTGTACCCCAGTACTGAAATTAGGTGGTGGATGTCCCTTCAGGCTCCAGCAGGGCTACCAATCACGTTAGGGAATTACTGGCCCAGCCTTCCCAAGGTATCCTTTTCAGACCATGTACCCTTAGGTCTTAAATGCAGTGTGTGCACCGTCTGTGTAAAGATGAGGACTTTGCCACAGAAGTCAGGTGGAGCAAAGCATGTTGGACTGGTCTCTCCTGTGTGGCTGTCATTGAAGGGCAACCATTCCCATCCCACTCTCTTCTAGTCTCACTGTCCCTACCACTGAAGCTGGGAAGATTATTAGGCAGGTCATCTGTTTATGGCCTAGTGTATGTTTTTGAGGAAAGAATGATAGTATTTTGAAAAAACATTCTCATGTTGTGTTAAGGAAATGAAAGAGTAAGTTTTACACAACAACATACAATAAGTGAAGCCTCAATAACTTGGCATTAGGGACGTGCAGAAGGCATGCTGGGCCAGGGGTAAACTGCCCACCATTGTGGGAAGTGTGGAGCTCGAGTAGTTAGTTGTTAGAAGGAGTTTTAGGTCAAGCTGGTCTTGAGGCCCTGCAACAACTTTGTTACTGCTACAATTTTCTGGGACTCAGTGGTGACAGAGTCACAGGAGGCTTTGGATAAGCCCAACTTGTAGAGTTGGGAATGTGTTGTAAAGTTTTTTGCTTTAGCACCCCATCTGCTCTGTAGTGCAGGCAAATCATTTCTCCAGGCTTTAGTTGCTCTTTCTAAAAACGTTTAAGTTACATTTATTTATTTATTTATAAATGATAGGCATGCACTGTGGCATGTGCGTAGAGGCAGAGGCTAGCCTGCTGGATGGAGCTGGTTCTCTCCTCCCACCATGGGATTCCATGGACATTCAGGCCTGCAGCAAGTGCTTTTTATCCACTACAGCATCTTCCAGTCTTAGTTGGTTTTTGTTTGTTTGGTTGGTTGATTTTGTTTTTTTTTTTTAATTATTGTTAAATTGTAAAGGGGATATCATGATAGCACCTTCTTAATAAGATTATCCTGAGAATGTAAATCGATAATTAGAAAGCTGTTGTGGAATGGCTGATACACCATACACATTCCATATGTGCCAATTGCTATTAAGAATTCCATGTGAGCTTGTAACCGTGTGTCTTCGGTCTGATTTAGGAACCTTGAAAATTACATGGAGAAATCAGGAAAATGGAATAGATAGAGCCACTTTGTTATTGATATTTCAGGGTAGATCCTACAGACTTAATCTGGCTTCCTTAATACCTCCCTTGTCTACTGAGCCCAGACCAGCAGTATGTGCTCGAACTTTCTCTGATGATAGAAATGTTGTGAGTCTATACTGTCCGGCGTAAAGCCACTATTCAAATGGGACTGTTCAGCCACTGACATGTGACTGGTGTGATTATGGAACTGAGATGTGTACAGCTAACAGAATTTAGCACAGCAGACTTGGATAGTGCAGGTCTAGACACAGGTATGACTCAGAGGAAGACTGGCTTTACAGAAGAGGCAAGCTTAACTAGAATTGCTGTCTCCTACCTTTCCCGTGCCAGTAATGGGATCAGAGAGAGCTGGACCCCCAGTCCTGCTTCTTGAAGGCTGTTGAGGTCCTGACCCATGTGCTGAGCATACAGAAGGAGTTGCTGAGGAGGCACTTCTGCAGGGCCGGAGCAGGTGAGCTGTGCAGGTTACTTGCTCTTCCTGGTACTGCTCTTTCCAGGATTTCTAAAAGCACAGAAAGTCTCATTTTATTCATTTTATGGATAAAATTTGGAACCTTAGGACTAGAAGCACTAGTTTCCTTTCCTGTAGAGAGATAATGTACACTGTACATTGTACTAAAAGTAAATTTTCAGTTTTCAGTTCTTAGTAATAAAATGGGCTTTTGTTTTGCCACACCATTGGATGTCCTACGTGTTGCTTGTTTTTCAGATTCATCAATGACAAAACTTAAAACTACCGTGAAATATTTTAGCCCAGAAGTCAGGATGCTAAGTGGGAGAGGATGAGGAGTTTGAGGCCAGCCTGCCAAAGGAAGGACATTCCTCGAACCTTTGTCCTACTTTCCTCTTGTCTCAGTTTTGAGGTGACAGCTCAGACATGAGGTCTGGGGTCATCGCAGGAAAAGCCAGCTGCTGCATTGCAGCGTGTTTCCTCTTCCTCTTCTTTAGAACAGGATTGAATACTAGGCAAGTTCTTGGTGGCCTGTGTTTATAGCAATTGAAGTTGACGTTTCTTTTGAAACGTCATCCAGATAGCACCTTGCATCACAGCAACATTAGTGAACAATATGGAGTAATCTCATTATTTTCACAGTGAGATATCCTGTTGTCTATGAGTCACTATCATTAAAACCTAACATGGCAGTATCTGGGAGTGACATCTTTCATTTTCAAATTTTAAAAGTTATAGCCTCTTTTTTCTTTAAGAATAAACAGTATATACATATCCCAACTTTTAAATTGCTGTCTTTCTCATCAAGTATCAGACAGATAGTATCAGACAGATAAAAGCCTTTCCAGTCATGGTGTCTGAGCAGCCTCGTTGAGACCCTGAGACTTGAACAGTGAGGATAAAGCACTCTTAACGTGCTCTTTGGCCAACTAGAAGGACTTGTTTAGCTTGCATGTATAAAAAATACCAAGCATAGTTCCTAAACTTTATCTGGCCTTATCTAAACTTAATCTGGTTCAACTGATTGAAATGTCTTGAAAATAGTCCTGATTTTGGAAGGTATTTTACTGAGTATTTTAGATATATGATCTCCATTATCCTCACATACCTATGAGATGCAGCTCTGGAGATACAGCTTACTTTTCTCTCTTTATGTTGGGGTTACTATTACTTGCTTGGCTGTGTTCACATGGATTAACTGAGAATCACACCTATGTTAAAATGAGTAAATTTTCATGTTATTGCTAACCATTTTTGGCTTAATGTTTTTAGTATATAATTCATTTTTAAATTATTTAACGATTTAAAAGGTGCGTGCGTGTGTGTGTGTGTGTGTGTGTGTGTGTGTGTCTACCTACAGAGGCCAGAAGCTTTGGGACCCCCTGGAGTTGTAGTTTACTGGTGGTTCTGAGCCACCCAGCAGGGGTGCTGGGAACTGACCTTGTGTCCTCTGAAAAAGCAGCAAGTGCTTTTAACTGATGAGCCATTTCTTCAGCCTCCCAAAATGATTTATTACTGTTAGTGATATGCGTGTGTGTTCTCTTTCCATCTTTACCTTGGTTCCAGGGCTCTAACACAGGCTGCCAGGCTTAAGTAGCAAGTGCTTTACCCTTTGAGTCATCTCACCAGCCTGATAGTACATTTTTATGGCTCAAATAGAAAAATATATTAAGCAGTGCAAAGTCTCACTTTATATAATATGAATATGTATTTCTCTCTTTTTATATAAAATGTTGTGTCTGTATATCGTTTATGATGTTGGGGTGGATCCTGGGGCCTTGTGTGTTTTAATAGTGAGTGCATGTTCGATCACCAAAGCTGCAAGCCCAGTCCTCATTTGGGAATATGTCTGAGTCAGCACTCAGAGAGCCTCTTATCCCTTTACACAGCTATATCGTATTCTCATGTATCCAGGCAATGTAATTTTCTTAACCAGTTCCTATTGATTAAGGCTTGAGATGTTTCTAGTCTTCTGCCATTACAAACAGTGCCGTGGTGGAATAATCTTAGCCATCCTGTACATGTGCACATGTAAATGTAGGGAAGTTCAAGAATTAGGGTTGTGGGGCCGGAGGGGTGTGTGTTTGCCATTCTTGTAAGCATTAACAGATTGTTCTGCATGGGGATTGTGTCAGCCATACTCCTGCAACAGTGTGCTCTTCCAGCTTTGCCACAGAATTTATCAATCTAACAGGTGAAATATAAATCTGTTAATTTGCATTTCTATATGAGTGAGATTGACCTCCTTTTAACTTAAGAATCTTGACCAGTTTGAGAACTTCCTAGAATTCCTGGAGGCTTTCTTTTTTTCTGGATGTTCTTTACATGTAAGGCAGATTAGTTGGGTATATTGGGTCTTTGCCCATGAATTTATTTTTTTTGACCCATTATACACTAATATTTTATTATAGTAAAATATATCATGTTCCTTATAGCTTCTAGGTTTTGTATTAATGTGAAAAGTTTTTCAAATGTCTTGTTTATTTATGTTTATTCCTATATAGTTTCTGCTGTTAAAAATAGGCTCATTTTCTGTTAATTTTTTTGTATGTATTCCTTTTCTTTCCAAATTTTCTGTAGTGTTTTTTAAAATTCACTTTTGTGGGGTTTTTATATGCCATGTATAGGAATACTGTCAGCATGTAGCAATGCACGGAATAAAGCAGTGCCTTTTTTGCCTCTTTCCTTTCATCTGTATCCGTGCCTTCTCTTGCTAGTGTTGACCCTGCTTGTTGCTGATGGTAAACTTCCACCACCATCGTGCTTAGCTGTGAGCTACAAGCTGTCATTTAGTCACTGTTATTCTCTTTCTAAGCTGTACCATGTAAACATCTCTCCAGTGTAGCTAGCCAGTGCTGTGCCAAGCAGAGAGCACTATGACAAGTTTTAATGAGTGAACGCCTAAGACAGGGCCCAGACAGCAACATCCTCTGAAATCTCCTGAGGGACACTGCAGTGCCCATGAGACTCTGGGTGAAATAGGCATGTGTTGTTGCTGCTTTAGAGGCCATTGTTGAAAGACATCATGTGGGTTCTGCACTTGGAGTGAGTGAATTTTTTACCTTCGAACTTATTTGGTATTCTTTGTTTTCTTCTGTGTGAGCAACTCATGCTTGACAGTAAACAATTATTCATTTGTTTTCCACTGTAAACAAAGTTGCCTTTGACTTAATATAGATCAACATTTTAATTATCAATTGTAATCAGTTTAAGAGTTTCCAGAAGTTCAATTAAATGTAGGATTATTCTTTTGTTATTATCTTCATCCTCTTCCCTCTCTCATGCTGGGTCTTGGTACAGACTAAGCAAATCGTATCAAGCATCCCACTGTGAGATGTGCCTCCAGCCCAGGATAGTGGTTTTGATTTGTGAACTTATCAGGGACTTGCAGAATTTGAAAGAAGATGACTTGATACACTTCTCCCTTAGTCCTTAGCAGAATTGACTGTCTGAAGTGACTGGGGCTTCCTTCTGAATAAGCCTGCAGGGCTAAGGCAAGGAAATGGTTCACACACAAATATTTTTGTTTAGCCGGGCGGTGGTAGTGCACGCCTTTAATCCCAACACTCGGGAGGCTGAGGCAGGCGGATCTCTGTGAGTTCGAGGCCAGCCTGGTCTACAAGAGCTAGTTCCAGGACAGGAACCAAAAGCTATGGAGAAACCCTGTCTCGAAAAATCCAAAATATATATTTGTTTAAAATTTCTAAAGTAAGTATTGAGTATCTATAGAAACATGTAAAATACACACAGTGTAAATAGCCCTACAATAACACTCACCTATCTTTTACCCACTTTGAGAGGAAGAACTTTATTTTTGAAGGCTCCTCTGGCTTCCTTCTTTTCAGGGTGTCTTTAACTCCCTTGCTGCTTATACTTTTATACCAGATGCTTGCATCCCTGAACAGTATCTGCCCAACATTTGCCTAAAGGACGTATGCTATGAGTATGCTCGTATAGCTTTCTTCTGGCAGTATGTTGGTCCAGACAGCCATTGTATAGCGTTCATTCATTCTCATTGGCAAGGAGGTTCTGTTTTCTGAACATACTGCAGGAAATTTGTGCATCTCACCGTTGGACACCTGGGCTGTTTCCAGCTAATAGCTACTGGAAGCAGTGCTGTTGATAGACATGTCACATGTGTAAGATTAGTGAAAGTGGAGGCCTGTAAACATCTGAACCCCAAGTCACATAAGAAAAATGTATTCTACATCCTGATTTAGTATGTTGTGTAATATGTGTAGGTGTGTGATAAAGGGAAACAAGTTTCAAGGAAGAATATTTACCTTTATTAATTATGAATATACACTGAGTTTTAAAATTTATTAATTTTTTATTTAATAAATTTAAAAGTTGTTGATGGAGCTAGCAAGATGGATCAGTAAGGAAAAGCATTTGCCTCCAAGCCTGATAACCTGAGTTTGACTCCCAGGACCCATGTAGAGGAAGGAGAAAATTAGAGAGCTGAGTGTCATAAACTGTCCTCTGGCCTTTGCTTGTGTGTTATGGTGCTTGTGTGTCTTCAGACATGGTATGCATGCTGTGCACAAATGTATGTGCCAATCAAACATCTGAACACAGAAAAAAGTGTCTTTTAAAAATTCATTTAATTTGTAGACAGTTTTTTTTTGAAAATAGTTTCTTTACCAGTTTGAACATGCTACATCTCTCCCTTTAAGGAATCCATAAAGTCTTTCATAATATTATGTGACTTTCTTCGTGGACGTCTTAATATATATTTTGTTTAATTCATATTCACCATCCCCACACATGTAGATATACATATAAAATATTTCTTTTGAGATAACATGGTCCTCCAGCTTCAGCCTCCTGAATGCTGAGGTTATAGGTGAAGGATACCATGCTCAGCTTGTTACTATTTATTCTCTTCTTAGTATCTTCAGACTCAGAAATGATTTCCTGTTTGTTGCTAATGGATAGAAATGCAGTTGATATTTTCCACATAGATTTAACTTCAGGGACTTTAATAAACTCATTAATTTTATTAATTTTTCCATTTCTGGTCTTCTGTGGAATCAACCATTTTCAAATAATGACACCCCCAACCCCAATCTTTTTTTTAAACAATCTTTTTCTTAACTTTCTATTCCAATCCCAGTTCCCTCTCCATCCCCTCCTCCCGCTCCCCCCACACCTTTCCCCTATCCCAATCCCCATCCATTCATCTTTTATATCTTTTTCTTCCTTTGCGGAGCTGACTGAGCCCTCGAGTATTGCACTGAGAAAAACAAATTGAATATTTCATTTTTGACTCCGCTATTTGCTACTCTGGTAGATGGCCCATATTGAGCTAAGGAACATCCTTTGAGTTGCTAGTTTACCCAAATAACAATTACTTGTGAAGTCATGAGTAAATGTTGAATGTGCTGAGTGCTTTTTCTGTATTTATATAGGCTATATCATGTAACTTTTCTTCTTTCATCTCTTAATTTGATGGATTATTTTACTTTCTTTTGTTAAAATAGCACTGTAATTGGTAAGATGATCTCAGCTTTGGTCATCAAGTATCCTAGTTTTATATGATGTGGTCTTGGTTTGCCAATTATTACTTTTCCTCCTCTTCCTACCCCCACCCCCAGGGTCTTGATTTGTAGCTTACCTGTTCTCAAACTTGTAGTCCTGCTGCCTCACTCAGCCCTCCAAGTACTGGGATGGTTTGCATATATGTTCTTTAGAACTTGCATTTTTTTAAGATTTATTTATTTATTTTGTTTAGAGTGTTCTGTCTGCATGTATGCCTGCAGGCCAGAAGAGGGCACCAGATTTCATTACAGATGGTTGTGACCACCATGTGGTTGCTGGGAATTGAACTCAGGATCTCTGGAAGAACAATCAGTGCTCTTAGCCTCTGAGCCATCTCCAGCCCTAGAACTTGCGTTTTTTATTCTCAAGAAAATCTGACTTGTAATTATTTGTACTCTGGTGGCACACAACAGTAGTTATGGCTACACAGTAGCTGAGGTAGGAGGATCCCTCAAATCAGGAATTGAGCCTGAGGTAACACAGGGAACCTTGACTCAAAGAAAAGGAGGAAGGGAGGGAAAGAGAGAGGAAAGGAAGAAAGCAGCAGAATTGGGTAGGGGAGGAATTGCATCATTGTACAGTCACAGGAAGATCTCTAGGAACCAGTGTGACGCTCAAATGAGAGAGCCTGGCCTCTGTGTTGTCTGACCTAACTGTGGCTATTACCTACACTGAGGAGGAAAGACTTTAGTCAAGTTGGTTTTGTTTGACAGCTAAATTCTAGGAACGAACTGGCAGCTGACCGCCATCGGCCAGCACCATTTCCAGGGTTTGGGGATACACCTTCATTCCCAGAGTGTACATTTGGGTTAACAGCAGCTATGCCCATCCACTTTTTTTTTAATATTTATTTATTTATTATGTATACAATGTTCTGTCTGTGTGTATGTGTGCAGGCCAGAAGAGGGCACCAGACCTCATTCCAGATGGTTGTGAGCCACCATGTGGTTGCTGGGAATTGAACTCAGGACCTTTGGAAGAGCAGGCAATTCTCTTAACCACTGAGCCATCTCTCCAGCCCCCGCCCATCCACTTTTAAATACTGCTCGAGTTTACTTTTCTCCTATTTTTTTGGACCACACTTTCAGGCTTGTATATTGGGCCTTATTTTGGGGGTATGTATGAAGCATAAATAAACCTAGTAGAATGAGCTACAGTTTCCATCTCTGCAGCTGACCTTAGGTCATAGCTGATACTCATCTCTCTTCAAGTGTCTAGTATGGTCCTCTGACCTTAACTAGTACTTTTGCAGGTCCAGGATGCTCCTGTGGCAAAATGAACTTATCTCCTTTTCCTAGAACTTATCTAAGCCCCTGTTCACCTTGCTATGGCTGCTCTGTTTGCATATTTACCGTCATAACTAGATAACAGGGTAATAGAACATGTCCCCTCCTCAGGTGTACTGAGGAGCTGTGTTCCTTTCTACCTCCACTGTATACCAGGAGTCCTGTGTTCTGAATCAGTTGCTCCTCCCAGGATAGTGGTTTCTCTTTTGCCTGTGTGGTCCCTTACCATAAAGAGCATGGGCAGCTGAGGTTGCTTTAGCATTTATTGGAGCTCTTGCTATGTCTCCTGATGGAAGCCTATTATCCCCTTGGAAATCAGGCTCCTCTTATCAAAAGGGCCCCAGTGTGTAGAGACAGGAAGCACAGGTGCCTCAAGTAGGTCACAGGGAGTGACAGCAAGTGGGACCATTTTTACTTTTCCCTCAGTTCCTAGAGCCACATATTTTGTCTCCTGGGGATGTAGTATTCAGTTGTTGATTTTTAGTCCTACCTGTTACCACTTGGCCTCACAAGGTGTTGTCTGTGAGCTAGTGGCACATCTTTATCTTCAAGGGGATGTTCAGTCACTCTGTTGGGTGCCCAGCTTTTGGGTAGTTTGGCATGTGATGTGTCAAGGGGATTCCACAGCAGTTTGCTACTACAACTCCTTCCTAGTCTTAAGAGTTACACAGTATTCTGTCTCAGCTGTAATCTTGACGTACTGAGACTTGTTTAAGCATTACTGTCAGAAAGGTAAATCAGTGTTTGAATATATTGACTCTCTGCCCAAGCCTATCAGTGGGGATGGGATTCACACCATCAACTTGCCACCAAATGACTGGTTGATCTCCTTGAGAAATGATCCAGTATTGGGGAATCAGTATTGGTTTCTGTTGCTGGGAGTATAAGCAGTTGATAGTGGGAAATGGCAGCAGTAACTGTGATGAGAGACCATGTTAGTAACCCACAGATAGTCTCTCCTTGTTACGTTGGATGATATATGCCCATGTGCCAACACTGGGGAGGTCAGTGCAGAGGCTAGCTGAAGTTAAATCTATTCTCAGTCCCCAAGACCACCCTGTAGTTTACTGATTTGCTAGAAGGACTCATAGGACCCAGCAGATAATCACCTAAGTCTCTGTGCAACATAGTGAAAGGATGCACAGCACCGTGGGCAGAGGGCAGGGTGCAGGGGAGTCTAGAGGAGGATGCACAGCACCGTGGGCAGAGGGCAGGGTGCTGGGGAGTCTAGAGGAGGATGCACAGCACCATGGGCAGAGGGCAGGATGCTGGGGAGTCTAGAGGAGGATGCACAGCACCATGGGCAGAGAGCAGGATGCTGGGGAGTCTAGAGGAGGATGCACAGCACCGTGGGCAGAGGGCAGGGTGCTGGGGAGTCTAGAGGAGGATGCACAGCACTGTGGGCAGAGGGCGGGGTGCTGGGGAGTCTAGAGGAGGATGCACAGCACTGTGGGCAGAGGGCGGGGTGCTGGGGAGTCTAGAGGAGGATGCACAGCACTGTGGGCAGAGGGCAGAGTGCTGGGGAGTCTAGAGGAGGAAGCACAGCACTGTTGGCAGAGGTCAGGGTGCTGGGGAGTCTAGAGGAGGATGCACAGCACTGTGGGCAGAGGGCAAGGTGCTGGGGAGTCTAGACAAAGCCTGGTGCTGTCTGCCTTTCTGGGCTTTTAGGGAGTTCTTTCAGGATATTTTCAGCTTTGGCTGGTTTTGGAGTGCTGTCTATGTAGTTGAGGAGCATGGCATTCCTGTTCCTTTGGGCCAAAGAGGGTTCCCTCTTTTTGTGCCCAAGGATGCTTGCCCTCTTCCACAGGAACCTCAATGATAGGTAGGTATTTGATTCTCCCTGGTTCAAAAAGTAAGCAGAGTTCATTAAGTACTCTACTGAAAAAGAGGCATCGATGGCTTTCACTAGGACACATGTAGTCAGCAGGGATGCAGAGATACACAACTCTGGGCATTGGTTAGGAGCAAAGCTGAGGCTTTCCCCCTGTGCTTTGCTGCAACTGATTAAAATCTGATCTCTGTAACTACTTAGTTGGGCATCTTATTGGGAACAGGAGGACTTACGTTGCCTGCTTCCATCTAAACTTCTGCTCTGTCTCTCACATGCCCAGAAACAAGAGAGGTACGTCTTAATCATAGTCTTTGTGTGTTTCTCTTGGCACTACTATTGTCACATTGGTTTTCAGTAGAGGAAATTGACTTATTTGAAATGTTTTCTTAATCCTCTGTGGAAATATCAGTTTAAGGGAAGGTTAAAGCAGCTTATTTGGGTTCCTCCCAGAGTCCCGGCTGGAATTGTTGCAAAGGAAACCCCAGGGAAACCCCTGAGCAGGGCTTCAGAAGACCAGGGGCTGTGTGGTATGAACACTGCAGATTCTTTATCAGGTGCTGTCTGGAAAGCAGAAGGAATGGTCTGTATTTAGTGTCTCTGCTTTCCAGCCAAGTAGACATCTTCTTTATTTTTGGATGTTTGGGGTGCCTCAAAGGCAGTCCAAAAAACCTTTTTACATTGGCTTTGAAAGCATAGTGTTTGAGTTTTCTCTGACTTAAATTCTCACTGCCCCTGTGTTTTGGACAAGGTTTCACTATATAGCTGTGGCTGGCCTGGAACTCACTATGTAGAACAGACTAGCCTTGAATCCCCCAAGTGCTGAGTTAAATGTTATGCCACCATGCCTAACTTTCCACTGTTAGTGCCTTTTTCCTCTCTATTGTCAGTTTAAGGATTTAGGAAGTAAGAGAGGAATACGCACACAAATGAAAAACAGACAAGAAGTTTCGCTGCCTTTGCCATAGTGAAAGGCTTGCATGTAGCATTTGAGAACATAGTGACTATTTGATGAAAACTTTACGCTTTTTCTTGGGAACTTTTTTCCTTTTTTTGAATAGCACTGTGGCCAGAGAGGAGCACTGTTCTAGAATGACCTGGCTGCAGTGGAACTGTTGCCTTGTGGTGGTCCCTGACTCATTGCAGGTGCTTCTAAAACATTTCCTACCCTGAGGCCCACTGACAAACCTCTGCCACTCACAAGGGCCAAAGATTGATCTGTGAGTCATTTGCTGTTTGTCTTCACACAGCTTTACTAAATATCCAGTAAATAGTGTCGTCTTGTGGGGAGGCAGTGTAAGTAATGACTGCAAATGCAAAAGCTCCAGGCTTGCACCCCACCTAATCTACCATCTGTGACCTCAGGCAGGTTACGTCATTTCTAAGCTTCCTTGCAAATTAGGAAGAATTGGTGACTACCTCATTGAAATACTTTGAGACTTTTACATAGTCATTGTATATGTCATTCATGGGATAGTAGGACCTATAGCTTTGTTTAATAAATATCAGCTGCTGTATTGTTGGAATCAGAGGCAGACTTTTTAAGAGTACCTTTGTAACATGACTATCTTCCTTTGGTAGGAGTGTGATTCATTCTACTTTTGAGAATTTTTGCTCATTTTTCTAGTTCACTCATAATACTGATTGTCTCAGCCACTATAATATTGCCATATGAAATTACAGTCATTGTAGGTCATAAATGATTGAATGCCAGCAGTTTTGTGTGATTCAGCTTAATAATCTAGATGCTGTTGAATGTCTGCTGCCTGCTAGAATACATCTACACTTTTCTCTTTTTTCCCAGCTTCCCTGTGCAGGCTGCACTATTATTCATACCATTTGTGATGGGAGAAACTGAGGATTAGAAAGGTGGACAGACTTGCCGTAGATTATATAGTAAGTGGTGAAGCCAGAATTCTAATGTAAGTCTGTTGAATCCCATGCCCAGTCAGCTTCTTTCTCATTTCTGTCACATGGAGAGTCTCAGAAGCACTTCCCCAAGCTCGGTACAGAGCTACAGACTGTTGTTTCTTTCGCCTCTGTTCCAGATGGTGGCTTTTCTGTTCTGCTTTGTGTTGTGTGTTTTGTGCTTGTATCTTCCTTTTTGAAGCACAGCATGTGCAGTGTTAGGTTCAGTCTGCCTGGTTCCTTCCTCTCCCTGGTGTTCACTGACTCATGAGATTCCTCATATCTGCTATACAAGAATGTACTGGAACTGTGTTTTAGTTCTGTGGCAGTACTAAGGATAAATGCAAAATCCTATACAGGGGAGGAAGGGTGCACGACTCTTCTGGGTCACCTTGGTTCAGGGCCCAGGTCTTTTCTCCTACCCCCACTTCCTCCTCTTATTTTTAGAGATGTTGCTAAGGCTGAGGAGGAGGGCAACCCTTTTGGTAGGGTAGTATGCTTTTCCTAGTGAAGGCTGCTTCTTCTGTCTGTAATGAATTTTAAGATTGGAAACCCACTCAGTATATTGCCTGAAGGAAATCAGATTCTTGATACATTCCCATTTGATTTCTTTTTTTCTGGCACTAAAAAGTATTTCTCAGTTTAATGTGCTTTCAGAGGAATTACTGTTTTTTAAAATATTCTACTAAAACAACCATGGTTGAATTCCAGTCAGTCTCAAATGGGAGTGACCTCAGTCCTTAATAGGAATTTGGAATTAATTGCTTAATATCTGAATTGATGATAATCACATAACATGTTTTGAGTTCTAAGAAAAGCCGCCTTGACCTAGCATTCTCCCTAGGTTTGTACCGTCCGGCTCCCTCACCTGCTCCTGAGCCTGCTGATGAAGCCTCTGTGCTTGCAGCTGGAGGCTGCACTGAGTCCTTTGTTGTTCCATTGTTTCCTTTAGGGTAAAAGAATAATTATGGGGAACATCTTTCCTGAGCAGCTGGAGCCAAATTCCAGCTGACTACAGCACCTGCAAAGATGGCACCTCTGCCTCTGGGTGGCAGGGTAGGATGCCAGCCATGAGCTGCAACAATGGGCGCCAAAGTGCAGAGACGTGGCCATGCCACACAGCTCCTGCCCTTCTGTGAGCTTCAGATGGCAGGAATACCAGTGAATGCAAAGTGTCTGTTTTAGACTAATTAGCGGGATGATTTGTGAAATGGTGGCTATTTATTTAATTAATCACCAGCACAAAGCCATAAAATCCATATTTTAAAAATCCCTGTTAGTTTGCCATGTGGTTAATAGATTGGGACACATTAAAAAGTGACATAGTGATGTATTAAAAATGTTCCACCTAAGATTCCTTCAGGAAGGAGCAGAAGCTGTCTGTCTGCAGATGCTGAGATGGTACCTGCCAGGACTGACCCTTTTGAGGTGGAAACGTTTGTAAAGGCATTTATCTTTTGAATAGCATCTGTGTTAGAACAGCTCCTCCTGGAATAGTCCAAACAAAAGAACTTTATAATATAACTCAAAAATTAGGATTGAAGTTCATATTTTAATGTTTCTCTTAATAATGAGGACCTATAATTTTCTACAAGTTACTCTGTGTTTACCAAGCATAGGAATATCTCTTATAACATAGGTCTTTTGCTTCTGTTTGTGGGTAAAGAGGCATTTAATTAACGAAATACCAAATGCAGAAGCATTTTTGTTGCAACTGACAGAACTTTATTCTGTTCAGCTCTGTTATTGTTTTCTGTTGAATGGGAGTAAGAGTAATTGTTGTACTTGCTCAATCTCAGCTCAGGTGAATTGTTGTTTTTGTATAGTAAGATAAAAGCTGAATTGTTCAAAAGATGACACTGACATTAAAAATGAGAATAAATGACTTTAATTGTAACAAATAATGGGTGGCTTTTATATACTCAAAGTTCTAGTTGATTTTTAGTATCATCTAGGCACAGGCATATATAACACATTAAATAGCATCTGAACCTAAGTTTGGTGTCTGTACGGTACTTCATTCTTTATGTGCATACAATCAGATTATTGAAGCAGTCGGTATTTGAATGCTGTGCAGTTTGCCAGAGCCATGAGCTCAGTCCCCAGCACCAGGGAGGAAAATCAAAGTGATCATTGTTCCTACTAAGAAGCAAGTTTACCTACAGTGAAATTTGCTCAATAAAATCCCACAGTTGTATGTGAGAATGTGGAACTCAGGGATGTTTGTAGAGGAAACTGACCGTCCACCTCTTAGGCCTGTGCTTCTCTGCTCTGTGTGAAGGGGAGCTGGAATAAAGCATGAGTGTGTTAATGCAGCCTGGAGCTGATGTGGTGGCGATGATTACAATACAGAGAAAAGCATTTCTCATAGCCGCTGTTGCCTACTGGAGCCTTTGAAACATCTGGACTTTTAATTGAAAAATAGTGTGGTGCTGTGCAAGGCAGACATGCTAAGTGAAGTCGCTAATTTAGAATACAGAAATATAATTGATAAAGTGCTTTATTTACATTGTATTTAAGTATTCATACTTTGTTATGCTTTGTATAACAGGGAGTTATTAGGTTAAATTTTCATGAATGTAGACAGTCTAAAATGAGATAAATTAAGTGAAAGCATTAGTAAAATTTTCTGTTGAAACCAGTGAATAGTTTTCTCTAGAAGGGCATTCACTTTTGCATCATTTGGAACCTTTTAAGGAACCAGAGAGTTCAGGTGTCTTTGGTTTTGTGTTTTGAAAGAGCTAACCTTAAGTTTGGTAGCAGCATTGCATTTCTTTCTTGTTACTGCAACCATATCTTGGGGTTTATGTTGTTGTTGTTGTTATGTTTTGTGTAAAAAAAAGTTTCCTGGCATAATGGTAAATGGTTCTAATGGAAGCATTATTACCCAATAAACCAAAGCCTTCCCACCTCTGGGGCAGGTTATCAGAGTCTGCCCAGGAGAGCAGAAGAGCTGGTGAAAGGCGTGCAATTAACCTTTGTCCTGCCTTCCAGCGGGGGAACTGACCCACCAGCCTTCCGAGGAAATCCAATTTAATTTAAAATGAATTTGAAAAGACAAATTAGCCATATCTATTTTAATAAGATAAAAATCCCGACTCTGCCTACATCTGGTTTAGTTAGGAGATCCGACTCACTGAGCCTCAGGATGAACTTGAAGAAATAATGCCAGGGGTCTATGATAGACACCCTAGGGACCCAGGTGCACCAGTGACAGTTTCTGCAAGCCAGCAAGTCTGGGCTTCCCTTTTCAGCAGAGAATTGCAACTTGAGAAGCACAACAGCCTCTTCAAGCCCCTAGCCAGAATGAGGTTGATGCCATATGCTGCTGGCTCTTCCCTCCAGGGGCCAAATTGTTATTTTCCTCCCTGAAAGAGAGCGCAATGGGAATACTGCCACTAGGGTAGTCAGACTTAATAACAGAAAGATCTCACAATTACAGATTTATCTATTCATCTAAGAGTAGCTATCTCTGTGGCCTGTGAGTTTGTAAGGACTACTAGTGCTTGTGAAAACTGAAAAGAATGTACTGCCAGCTTTTTAAGTAGCAGAATGTTCTTTTGCATTTTAACCCCAGAAACATAGGATTACCAGCTCCACTATGTGCCCAACAGCAGGGAGACCAGAAGCCTCTCCATTTCCTGAATAGCTGGGGCAGCCCTTCTTCTGTCCTTCTTACTCTGATTCCAGTGGTGACCCCTAGTTTGGAATTTGTGGTTGCAGCACTCTGTACCCTTTGCTGGAAACTCTCCTTCAGGGATAGGGGTTTTCTCTGGGAGGAGAACTTATGGCTCTGTCTCATAAGGAATTTGGAACAGCCTACATGACGATATTCCTTAGCTTCAAGGCGCTCTTCATCAGACTTTGAAGTGAATTAAATGAAATCATGTGTGGCAAATACTAGGGCTCTGACTAGATGCCCAACTAATGGTGATGAGCAGTGGCGAAAGAGCTAATTGGGATCACAAAATTCTGTGTACAGTGAGGTCTGTGTTCTTACTGGCAGCTAGTGATTGGCCCAGCTTGTGTTCTGCAACTCCATGTAGCATTTCCTAGTTTCATGGGTAATAGGTAAACAGCATTTCTTATTCATTTTCTGTTTGCTTTGTAGAGGCAGGGCCTCACTGTGTAGCCAGGCTAGCCTCAAATTTGCGGTGATCTTCCTGCCTCTGCCTCTGGAGTGCTGAGATTATAGTTGTGCACCAGCACACTTGATTGTCTTTCAGTGCTCAGTACTAACTGTCCTCAGCACTCCTGGTTCCCACTCTCCCTCCTTTTTAAACACAAAGTTTCCTTCCTCTTGGAGACTGGTGAAGACTTGATAAGAGTTTTGGATACTGCTTTGTTTTTATAAATTTTGTGTGTAACTCCAACTGATTGTCAATGCATCCTAGATACCTAACAATAATTTGGTTTCTCTTTTTCTTGCTGCTTCTGTTTCTGGGCATTTATAAACTGTTAAATAAAAATATCTTCAATTGCCCACTGATGTTTGTATTTTCTGTGGAAAGCATAGTGTATTTTCTTTCTACTCACTGAGTTGTAGGTTCTTTGTGTGGCTTTTTCTTGCACAGAGCAGACCCACCCCAGATCTCACATATATGCATTTTGAGGATGAAAGTGAATGTCATAATTGGAGAAATATAAGGCTATTTATTTCCATTTTGTCTGATGTTTTTACATTGTTTGCTAGGAGGTGCATCAGGGACTTGAATTAATTATAATTACTGAAGAGTCATACACTGATTGAGCAAATAAAGTAGTAAGCCCATTTATGGCAGGACTGCCTAATTATAGCCCATCCTTGGATGAGCTGTATGTGCTTGAAAGATTAATTTTAAAAGGTTCTTAGGACTTAACTAAAAAATGATTCAGTGAAATGTTTGAATTCTGTCAACGAAGAACATCAAATCTTATGGTGATAAAGCAGTCATGAGCCTAGCACTGAATAGAAATTTTGGGGTCTTAAAGACCAGTTAAATCAAGGAAATGATGTAATTTTAAGGTGAATATTAATGTTAAAAAATTTAGAATGTTTAATCTACTGAAACTCTATAAAATATGTGCCTTGATTATTTCCTTCATTATTTTTCTAGCTCTGCTCTGAAATGCTTCACTGTCTCTAAAATTCAGCTGTCTATGGGATAATTGGGAGGGTTGTACCGAAGTTCCCCTGTAGTTTAGGACTGTATGATGGCCAGTTGTAACCTTTGCTAGAGCTCCGCTGTCTAGTGACCGAGCCAAACATACCTTCTCCGTTGAGTCTTAATGTTGAAAGTTGGTAGTAAATCTTAAAAGACTCATTATACTGTGAAAATTGATAGAGTTTAAAACATGTAACTCTTTTTTATGGTCCTAAGAACCTATTTTTACTTTTAAAGCATATTGATTTTATTATATAAGTGATTTAATAATAACGAGGTCTGTAAACTTTTGCTAGATGATGGGGCTTAGTTTATGCAAATTACCTTTTCCTGATATTATCATCATTATGGAAGCCATTGTTTGTATAATTAAATGGAAAGTGCTGTGTAGCATTTAATAATCAAAGAATCCCACAATGGCTATGAAAATTCAAAATGGACACTTTCCATGTTGTAAAGGTGTGGTGATTTCTCAGAAAATTAAGAAATAACCTTCCTCAAAATCCAGTAATACCACTTTTGGGTATATATCCAAAGGATGCTCAATCGTGCCACAAGGACATGTGCTCAACTATATTCATAACAGCATTGTTTGTCATAGCCAGAACCTGGAAACAACCTAAGTGCCCCTCGACCCAAGAATAGATGAGGAAAATGTGGTACATTTACACAATGAAGTACTACACAGCAGAAAAAAATAATGACATCTTGAATTTTGTAGGCAAATGGATGGAGCTAGAAAACATCATTTTGACTGAGGTAACCCAGACCCAGAAAGACTATTAACATATGTACTCACTCATAAGTGGTTTTTAAACATAAAGCAAAGTAAACCAGCCAACAAATCACAATCCCAGAGAACCTAAGCAACAATGAGGGCCCTAAAAGAGATTACATAGATCTAATCTACATGGAAAGTAGAAAAAGACAAGATCTCCTGAGTAAATTGGGAGCATGGGGACCCTGGAAAAAGGTTGAAGGGAAGGGGAGAGGCAGGGAGGGGAACAGAGAAAAATGTAGAGGTCAATAAAAATCAATAAAATTTAAAAAAAGAATGCTGTAAAGATGGATTGCACCTGTGAGCTCATATCCTAGGACATGCTGTAACCATCTCCAAGTCAGGGTAAGAAGAGAGCACTGTGACTTTTCTTCACAACCTTTCTCTGTTGCCTGTGCCTTTGTTCAGAGAGACTTTGTTCAGAAATCTGCTTGGCCTTAGCAGCAGCTTAGACCACAGTAAGAAGAGTCCCTGATGACAACAGTCATAGGAGCAGAGCTCTTGCAGGAGAGACACCAAGCACTAACCCAGGTCCTCTCCACAGAGCTGCACCACAGTCTCACAGAGGCCTGGCACAGGCTTCAGTTTTGCTTTAGACTGCCATTACTTTGAAGTAGATTTTCTCATCTGTATTTCATAGTTGAGGAAAGTTGACTTTCAGAGATATTACAGAGTCACTCATAGTTTACACAGTTCAAAGTTGTCAAGTCCAAAGTTGAGACCAGTCAGTCCTTTTCTGCCCTGGGACGGGGTGGCTAGCACATCCGCATGAGTCCACCGTCGTGGTAGATATTGATGGTATCAGGAAGTGTGTTCTTCATTGAGCTTGGGAAGAGTGACTGCTGTTCCTGTTACAGTCTGTTAGCCCTTTCAGTTTTTCCCTCGTGTGTACATGGAAGTGCTGTCCCTCCTAGTCCTGCTAAGAAACACACAGATACTTATATTAATTATAACTGGTTTTGGCCTATTAACTCAGGTTTATTATTAACTAGCTCTTACAACTTAAATTAACCCATAATTCTTGTCTGTTTAGCCTCGTGACTTGGTACCATTTCTCAGTGAGGCATTCTCTCTTGCTTCCTCTGCATCTTGCTGGTGACTGCTTCTCTCTGCCTTTCCAGCTTCTCAGAATTCTCTTAGTCTGATCACCCCACCTATACTTCCTGACTGGCTACTGGCCAATCAGCGTTTTATTAAACTAATACGAGTGACAAATCTTTACATTGTACAAGAGCATTATCCTACAGCATTTCTCCTTGTTTTCAAAACAAGATCTCTGAATGTAATCTCCTTTGTTTAGCTTTTTTCCTGACCATTATCCATAACAACTTGTAACCAACACTCTAAACGAAGACAAACATCCCTAATACATTATTTTGGGAATGTAGGCATAGTTTTCTAGAATACTTCCTGATGATTGGGGGTGCTGGTAATCTTATGGAGACCCAAAGAAAATTTAGGATTATGGTCAAGTCCTGACTGGAGTATTCTGTGAGGTTTGATGATCTCCATGAGCAGCCTTGAAGTTGTTTTGGATGCAGAACTCAGAAGAAACTGCACCAGAGGTGCTTGAAATGTTGGATCATCTGGGCTATCTATTCCCAATGGAAAAATTTTTAGGGGTGTTCCTTGATCAAATCTTATTTTGTCTTAACCCAGAATGAATCCACAGCCTCTCATTTCCTGTAGAAACAAAAGCAAAACCTCTCCTCCAAAGTAACATATCTTTTGACTTAAATTTTGAAGTCAGGGAATTTTCAAAAAATATAGAGCTTGGTTTAATCCAGCAGCATCTATAGTCAAATGTCTTTTTGCAGCTGTTGCTCCTTCCTCAGCAGTCAAACAATTCAAAGACAATACAATAACAAAAAGTATCCAGATTCTCTGTGTATTTTCTATCTTTACATGACTTTTTTTCTTACTCTACTTCTTTTTTAAGGGCTATCTCTATCCTTTTTCTTTTCTCTCCCAAACCTACTTAATATTTTTAAATATACCATAAACCATTTAGAGGGTTTTTTTTGGTCTGAATCTGCTTTTACTGTATATCTCTATATTTGTCTGACCTTGTGAGTCTTTAATCTGCTAAGCAGCATGGCTAGGATTAAAGCGGTAGCTTTTTTAGCTAGCTGCTCCACCTATTCCTTGACTTCCTGAGAGTCTAGCTTCATGGCCAAATTATTGGCGGAACTCTATGGAGTTTCTAGGTCCATTATACCACCAAGAAGCTTGTTGCTGGCTTCTCATAAACACCAAGTAAGTGTTTGGTGGCAGAGCCTCTTATTTTACTGCTAACAGAGTCAGGAAGCTTTTCTTAAAGGAGCCACACCTCTGCTTGCTGCCAGCAAACAGAGCAAAGATGGTTACCAAGAAGCTGTGTATGACTCTGTTCTTTTCTGTCTAGAATCCTGGTTTTTTGTTTATCTGTTTATTTTTTAAGCTTTCTCAGGCTTTATATGTAAATTCTTTCCAAACATTTGCTCTCCATTTATAAATGGAAGTTTTTATCCTGACTGTTCCCACAGCTATTCAGTCCTAGAGAAACACAAAGAGGTTAATATTGTTTATAAACTGTTTGGCCTATTATTAACTAGCTCTTACAACTTGAATTAACCCATAATTCTTGTCTATGGTTAGCCACCTGGCTTGGCACCTTTTCTCAGTAAGGCATCCTCATCTTGCTTCCTCTGCATCTTGCTGGTGAGTGTGTCAATGTGCCTTTCTTCCCAGAATTCTCTTAGTCTGGTTGCCCTGCCTGTACTTCCTGCGTGGCTATTGGCCTGTGTCTTATTAAACCAATATGAGTGACAAGTTTTTATAGTATACAAGAGCATTATCCCACACCACTCATGTGTCCCCCATTCTTGTGAAATGTTAAACTTATATTTGAACATGAGTGATTGCCATTTTTTCAGTTGATATATATTTTTAAAATCTTGTTTTATTGGCCGGGTTTGGTGGTGTAAACCACTAATCCTAGCACTTTGGAGATGCAGGCAGGCAGATCTCTGTGATTTGAGGTTAGTTGCTTTACAGAGCTATCCAGGCTAGTTAGGCCTACGTAGTAAGACATTGTGTAAGGGGGAAAAAAGGTATTATTATTTTGTGTGTGTGTGTGTGTGTGTGTGTGTGTGTGTGTGTGTGTGCGCGCGCGCCAGGGAACCTTTTGGCCCACGGCATGTGTATGGAGATCAGGGGATAACTTTCAGTAATCAGTTCTCTCCTTCAATCATGGTTCCTAGGATCAAATTCAAATTGTCAGACTTATTAAGAAAACACCTTTGTCCACTGAGTCATTTGCTAACTTCAAAAATTATTTAAGTTTATTGCTCAAACCTCATAGGCTAACTCAGTGTTTTTAAAACAGTAGTGTTAGGCTCCCCTCCCCCGAAGGATCAGATCATCAAAATATTTTAAATAGAGAATATTTCTCCTTGGAGCAACAACTTCCTTGTTCATATTTAGGACTATAGATTTACATTTGCTCTAATATTATGGTTTCCCTGTTCCGTCTTGTCCTCTTGAAAGGGCTGCAGGCCAGTGTACTCCACAGTACTGAGTAATTGGGGTGGTTTTGTGTGTTTTGAGTTTGGGTCATGGGTGTTTAAAGGGGAGGCTGTAAAGCAGCAGTAGGCTTGTCTAGATGTCATTAGCTAGAACTAAGATGAGTGGGCAGACTCTACAGGAATATCCAATAGAAAGAAAGAGTTTAACCACCAAGACTGTCCCTGGGAGTAAGGCAGAAGGCTAACTTCAGCAGTAGGCAGGGCCACGTCAGTGTAGGATTACAGGAGAGGCTGTGGGACACTATGTTCTGAGGATGTTTTAAAGGGGGTGCCCAGAATGTGTCAAAGAATTCCAAGTCTATGGATGTCAATAAAAACTTTTAGGCCTGTGATTATAAAGCAGGAAAAGATATAACAAACATGGTAGACAATGCATATTTCATGAGCCTTAACTGTAGATCAGACAGAGAAGTGAGTGCTTCTGTGTGCAGTCGTACCAGGCTCTCTCTGAAACCCCATTAGAACTGTTATTATCTATGCTTTTCAAATTGTGTGTGTATGTAGTGTATGCATTGTGTGTTCTCATGCGTGTATGTAGAGGTGAGAGGTTGACTCTGGTTCCTTCCTCTGTTGTTTTTTCATTTTATTTACTTGTTTGTTTGTTTTTTTATTTTCTTGAACCGGGCTCTCTCACTGACCCTGAAGATCATCAATGGCTAGATTAGTTGACCATATTGCACTATGCCATTGTGTCCCAACTTTCTCTTGTTTATTTGGGACAGGGTTTTACTATATAGCTTTAGCTGGCCTGGAGCTTGCTTGTGAGCCAGACTGGACTTGAACTCACAGAGATCTGTCTGCTTTTGTGTCCTAAGTGCTGAGGTTAAAGCCATGTGCCACCATGCCTGACCCAGTGCCTAGCACCTTACATGGGTTCTGAAGATGCAAACTCGGTCGTCAAGCTTTGTGTATGAGGAAATCATGACTCAAAAAGCTTAAGTGGTACAGACTATAGTGGTACTGTGTGCAGGTGTAAGTTACAGCCTATGATCTTTGCCATGGCACTGCACACTGTGCTCCCTCCCAGCTTATGTTATGGTGGCAAAGATCCGAGAGGCACCAGATCAGAACTTGACCTTGTTAAAGAAGGAGTGACAGTTGATGTTCTTGATAATAAAAGCTTAATGGAACTAAGGTTGGTGATTCAGAGGAAATTAATGAGATTTTGTCAATTTTATTTTAAGCTTGTCAGAAAATACAGTGTCCAGTGACAAACTGTAGAAATGTTTTTGACAAATTAACTTGACTACAGGTGCCAGATCTGGGAAATGTTGATTTAATAGCCTTTAAGCAGTCCAGATTTATTGAGGGTTAAGATAGCAGTACAACGCCAGCTCTATAGCTCTGAATGGATTTCTCATAGAATTTTATACAAAAATCTATTCATATTCATTGCTTCTATTTTGAATGTAAAAAAAATGAGTTCATTTTCTGAGTCCATGAAATTGTGGTGTTTAGAAGTTTTTCCTCCATTATATAGAACCTCTTTATTTCTCATAATTAGATAATCTGCCTTATGTTGGGTTTTGTTTGAAAATATTACTTCTCTTCAAATGGAAGTCATTAAATATTCCAAGAGAAGTGAGCATTTGTGTATACCAGATCTCACCTGACACCTGTAAAACAGAGTACCTTTCTGTGTCTGTTGATGAGGTGAAGGAGAAAGGTGTCAATAGAATGGCACAGTCACCATTTTTGAAACAGAATGTTTCCTTTCTAAGGCTACAAGTAACCCTTTTATCAATTTGCATTATTACAATTGTCTGGATACACTGATACATTTATTTCTGCATTAAAATTACATATAATGATCTGCTTGTGCAGTTGTGACTAATGGAATAATGTTGTCTGCTTTTTGTCTTTCTAAATGCAGAAGCCAAGCTGTCTGTCCTTTCTGTTTCCTTCCCTTGGCAGAGCAATTGAACATTTAGCAACAGTTTGGAGATCTATTATTCAGTTTATTATTGGAAAGGTTGTTGTTAAGTAGCCCTCCTAACTGAGCCATGTGTTCTTAAGTCTTAGTTCAGTTGACTTACTTGATGTGGGCAGCTCCTAATTAAAGACGATTTTAAGATGCCATGCTAGTCTTGCAATCCCAGCAGCATGCAGGAAGCACGGGTAGGAAGATCACATGTGTGAGGTCAGCAAGATCTACATAGCAAGTCCATGGCCAGCCAGGGATAAATAGTGAAGCCTTCTTTCAAAAAGTCTGTGTGCATGGCAGGGGGTGGATGGGAGGCAGGTGGGCATAGGCTTAGAGAGATGGCTCAGGAGTGAAGAACACTGGCTCCTCTCCCAGAGGACCTAGATTTGATTCCAAGTACCCACAGGGTGGTTCACAATTGTTTGCAGCTCCAGTTTTAGGGGTCCAAAGCCCTCTTCTGGTCACCTCAGGCACCAGCCACACAAACATATATACAGGCACAACACCCATACACATAAAATAAATACAGGATTTTGTTGTTGTTTTGGGGTTTCTGTTTTTTTTAAGAGTCTATGTTGACCAGGTTGGCCTTGAATTTGCCTGTCTCTGCCTCCTGAACACTGGGATTAAAGGTGTATACCACCATCTATTTTAACATGAAATTATTTTTTTAAAAAAAATATTTGAAACTGAGCCTGTTGTTCTTTATTCTTTCTGCTTTCTTTATTTTGGAAATTATAAAGTATATATCTTGAAGTTAATTTTATAAGCAATTGACATATTAAAATGAGTTTGCTGCTGTAAGCAGGCAGTCCCAAGCAGGGACAGCGCAGCATGTCTCCAGGTCTCCCTGTGGCACTGGCAGGCGGGCGGGCAGGCAAGCGAGAGAGACAGATACATGGATAGGCACACCATGCAGAGTGAGGTTGGATATTTATTCAGGGAGTTATGGAGGGTGAAGGGAGAAGGGAAGAAGAGCAGAGAGAGAGGGGAGAGACAGAAGGGGGAGAAGAGAGAGACAAGTGGGGGAAGGGGAGAAATGGGGAGAGAGGAAGACGGAAAAAGAGAGCGCTCAGGCTGGAAGCTGAAGATCAGCCTGCCTCAGGGGATGGGGGAGGGAGTGGGCGTGGCTTGTCTCTTAAAGAGACAGAACAACCATTACACATATAGGTTATATATTTATATATATATATATTTTTTTTTTTTGGTTTTTCGAGACAGGGTTTCTCTGTGGCTTTGGAGCCTGTCCTGGAACTAGCTCTGTAGACCAGGCTGGTCTCGAACTCACAGAGATCCGCCTGCCTCTGCCTCCCGAGTGCTGGGATTAAAGGCGTGCGCCACCATCGCCAGGCTATATATTTAGGTTGTATATTACTTTAGTTAATGAGACACATGGATTGGAAAAGCCAGTTATTAGATTATTAATTATTATTACTATTAACATATCATTATCAATTGTTATCTAATTATTGATTAGATGACATTTATTCATAATGTTGGTATTCTCTTGATAGGCTTGAAAATGGTTTCAAAAGAATGAGCCTTTCCAATGTATCATAAGGTACAAAGACTCATCACTTGATCCAATAATTTACACCTGGAATATGTTCATATTTATATCAAAGAATGCTTGAGAGAATGCAGCTTACAATAGTGGGATGTTTATAATGTTCATCTCTGTAAACTGCAGTGTAATGAAATGTTTTAGATCATTATTCCTCACCTGCTATATGTCAGGTCCTGTGTTATGTGTAGGAGACATTTCAGAGAAGAGAGTGGTTTGGAGTGGCAGAGGCAGTCCATTTACACGGGATAAGAAAGAAGAGGGAGGTGTGAGGAGTGTGTGCAGCTCGCCAAGCTAACCCTGAACCTCTGCCGTACTTCAGGCCTAAGGCACACACAGCAGTTGTTCCCTTTCTGTAATTCACTCTTGAGCTGGTAAAGAAGGCAGAGGTGGATACAGCAAACAGTAAACTGTAAGGTCCTGACAACCGGATTACTAGGAAGCAGAGGAGAGGCAGTTATTTTGGACTTCCCCTTCTTGGAAGAGACATTTGAGATGAAGGACAGAGGAAAGCTTTCATTCCTTGGTCAGTGATTGTGTGTGGATGTTATATGTATGAGAGAGTCTATTGAAAAAGCGGAGGTTTTGAGAGGTGTCAAAGATTAGCTGAGAGTCAGAGCAGATCTTCAAACCTCGATCCAACTCTACTCTACTCTGAACTGTTGCTGTGTGTTGTAGCAGTGAGGCACTGGGTCTGGTTGACCAGGCTATTAGCTGTACCGAGTCAGTGGAGAGCTATAGTGTGTTTCTGACTGGAGTGAGCTGTGGTTTGAGAAAAGAGTTCTCATTGTTGGCAGAAAGGAGGTAGGGCTGTGGAAGGTGGGCTTCTGAGGTAAGACATTTGGAATGCTGCTGTTCTGGTGTGGCCAAGAGATGGTGCAGCTTTCATCTGGGCCAGTGCCGTGAGCACAGAAGAGCAAGATTTGAGAAACATTTTGGGGTCAGTGGTGTAGAAGATAGGGCAAGAAAGAGTTGCAGCAGTTCCTAGTCTGTGTGAGCCAGTCACCCACTAGATACAAAAAGCCTTGTGAGTGTGCAGACGACAGAAGAGCTCATGGCGGAGAACCCTGTCTGAATGACAAGTCCCAGAAACATTTTCAGAGCCTTCAGTTGGGAGGCCTGAGGTCTGGACTTCTCTTGCCCTGTGTGGGGTTGCCCTTGTGTTGAGGAAGTACTCTTCTGTTGCCTCAGATCTGTACCTGAGGCTCTGCCTTCTTTCCCCTGCTTAGGGCTGTTCTGGAGAGCTTGGATCAGCTTCACATTTGTTGGCTATTAGTCATTATTTAAAAAAACAAGAAACCAAGATTAAGTTACATATTGAGAAATTACTTATGTGCATTTGCTTGGGCCAGTGTGCCCTCAGGACAATTTCAGGGAGTCCATTCCATTCTTTTACTGGGTGGGTCCCAGATCATCGGGTTGGCTGAAGTATCTCACCAGCTGGATTCATCTATTTTTATCTTTCTTTAATAAAAATTATTTAACTCTGGGCCTTGCCTATGCCAGTAGGTAGAAGTGCTACAGTAGTGTTATAGTCCTAGCCCACATAGTATGTTCCTAGTAAATATTTACTTAATGCCTTATCATGGGCTGCATTTCCAACATGGAACTTTGTTCTCTTACCTTATGCCCTTAAGCCTTGCATGGTAGTTACTCTTGCTGTCTTTATCTCCTTTGTTGTTGTTGTTTGTTAATATGGTATTTTTTTCCAATTTTACTCTTATTATTATTTAATCATTATAGAATATACAAAGCAAAAACTTAAAATCACTCATAGAATCACCATGTCTTGGAACCTCTGCCCCACCCCTGTTGTGCTGACTGTAAACATGACAGTGGCTTCTCTCTGGACTCTGAGGGAGCATGGCTGTTTCCTAGGATGCCTCTACCAACCCGTCCCAAGGGTGACTGCTTCTGGGCTCTCTTGTCAGCCTACCTTTTCCTTCTTAGAGTGCTCCTGACTGTGCAGCCAGGAGATTGCTGAAGGGCTGCTCAGCACTTTGTTTAATAGACTTGATATTCAGGTCCCAGCATGTGTTACAGTGGCTGTTTGTTGAATGCCCGAGAGAGGAGAGGTACAGCTGAACCTTTTCCCATGAAGCCCTCTCTTGTGCTCTAATTATGGCTTCATCTCCCCAGTCCTGTATTGGGGAGTGCATAAATTGTTGTGTGACATGATCTTTGTTTATTGCTAGTTGCTTTTTAATAGTTGGATGTTAGGCCTCTGGAATATTGCTTTCTTGATGTGTGATGAATACTTTTAATCCTTTGGTCACCTTATTTTTTATAAGTTAATTACTTTCTATTATGTTGATAGATTGTTTTATGTTTTAGATGATTTTCTCTAAATCTTGCCACACAGGGACTCTTAGTTGAGCTCACTGCCCCACCTGGAGCTTTTTCGAAAGAGCTTTCTCATTAAAATAAGATAATTTCAAGATTTGTACAAGGGTGGAATTAGAAGATTAAAATGATGAAACACTTCATTCATTTGCTAGGCATCTCTGTGTTTATTGTTATTTCATATGAAATAAACAGGGTTAACAGCTAACCTAATAACTGTCCTCCAGTTTGGAGCAGAGAGGGTAGGGGTGGGGTCTCAGTCCCTGTCTGTCCTAGAGTAGCCCTGCAGATCTAGACCCTTCTTTGGGAGGCTGCTCAGGTGGAGCTATTGTGTTTATGAGGACAAAGGGAAAGAAAAGGTGAGCTGCTGAGAATGGGGGTTAGTGGCACTTGGACTGACTGACTAAGGGGCGAAAGGAGTTGATATTCAGAATAGTGACTTTGGAGTTACGATGGCTCAGGTTGAACTGTGGTTCTTCCAGTGGCTCTGGTACATTGAGCAGGACACTGTATCCTCAGAAGCCTTAGTTTTCTCTGCTGGAATATAAGAGTATTGGTAGACCCTTCTCTTAGAATTAGGTTAAAAATTAAATGAAATAGAGCCAGAGCAATAAACCTGATTTTACTAGAATAGTCAGTATTCTTTCTAGAGCTTGTTGCTATCACTTTGTACCCCGTGTGATTGTGAAATCAAAATGGATCTGAAATTGAAAGCATCTAGCAAGCTGCTCTGCACATAGGAAGCACGCTGCAGTTTATGAAGCAGATTCATGTCGTCATCCCCAGTGGGTTTTCACATCTTGAGAAGTCAGCCCAGCGACCCCTCAGCTGTAGTTCTGCAGAAAGATAAGGGATACGTGAGGATAAAAGGTAGACTGGCAAGACGACTCAGTGAGTAAAGAAGAGCAGTAAAAGCAATAGACTGGATCTAATAAGGAAGGCGGTGTGTGTGTGTGTGTGTCTGTCTGTCTGTCTGTCTGCCTATGTCGGGGGATTTATTTGAGTGGTTTATAGGCTGTGTTTAGGATAGTTCAACTGTGGCTTTTTCCTGATGGGAAAGCCAAGAATCCAGAATTTGTTTGGTCCACGAGACTGGTGTCTCGGCAGTGCCAGTCTGCTGCTTGAGCCTGGAGGATTCCTGGGGAGCTGCTTGTTTTCAGTCGACTTCAGAGTCTGCTCAGCAACAGAGGGTAGACTTGCCTGTAGGAATGAGATGTGTGTTCAGATACACATCCCAGGAGCATGTTCAGACCAAGGTAGCTAAACCATGATGGGCAGGCAAGGGTGGTGGCATTGGGTGATGATGGAGAGGTGTGTGGGTACCAGATCTATCAGACAGTACTGTGAGAGTTTGGACTTTATTCATTGTCATTCACTCACTAGAAAAATTCAAAGAAGGTTGTAATGTGGTTGGCTTTTAGTGTCAAGTCCCTCCCTCATACTGCACATCAAAACCAGAATGTACTTATAGAAAGGAGCACTCTACTGGTGTGCATGCACTCAGGGAAGTGTGTGTACGTGTGTTTGTGCACACCATGGCTATTTAACGACTTCTCTGTGGCTGTGACTTGCATTATGACAGATGACATGGAGTGTCCTTTCATGTATTTATTGACCACTTGTATATTTTCTCCAGTGAAATGTCTGCTCAAATCCTTTGCCAGTATCTTAATTGGATTATCTTTTATATTGCCTTGTGGGAGTCCTCAGCCTGTTTGAGATGGTAGGCCCTTGCCAAATAAATGGATTGCAGTTCTTCCTTCCCCTTCTGTGGTTCACCTTTTTATGTTCTTGACAATATTCTTGGGGGAACACATTTTAAGATTTTTGATAAACTGATTGATTTTTGTTGTTTTTTGTTGCTTATACTTTGTGTCATTTAAAGAAATTAGTGACTGATTCAAAGTCAAGAACACTTATTCTCCTATAAGTTTTATATTTTTACCTCTTACGTTTGGATCTTTATATATGCCATGAGGTAGGATTGCAAATCATCCTTTTGCATGTTTCTCTTTGGTCATCTCACTGCTGTTTGCTAAACAGACCATTCTTCTCCACTGAAGCTCAGTTTTGCAGTAGTTGTCCTAGAGCTTCCTAGGAAGACAGTAGAAAGAAAGAAGTAGCTGTTTGAAGCTGAGACCACTTGCTGCAATGAGGAGGCTGCTGTTGTAACCTGGGGTAGGGGACAATTGGGGCCAGTGAAGTGCACCAATATAAACTTAAATTGTCTGTGCTCTTTTCTCCTTGTGACATGTTTGTCAGTCAGTATGATTGTGAGCCAAGAAGACGGAGCTCTAGTCTCTGTTGAGGAAAGGGGATGACTCTAGGCCGTGTAGCACAGAGCTGGAGAGGAAGCTATAGTTGTGTGGGTTGGAAGTAAATGGAACAATTTTTTTTTTTTTTGCAAGAAAAGAGGAAATAATAGTTTGGAAGTGTTAGTGGGGAAAGCACTACCTACATGGCCACCTGAGCTTGAGTATTTGGGGATCATGGAAAAGAAGACTGAAGACATGGTGGGATGTGCTTGTAACTGCAGCCAAAGCGTATGGATCATGAGTTTGACGCCACTGTGGGCAGTAGGGCAACTTGGGAGGTACAGAGAGAATTAGGGAGAGGGGAAACACAGGGATAGAAGCAAAGCAGTCCTGTTCTAAGAGAATGGCAGAGGAGGCATGCCCTCCCCAGACAGAGTTTTTGCTTGAGTCATAGAAGTAAAAGAATGTTTTAAAAGGCAGCTTTGATTTGTTGCTGACTAGTGCGAGTGCCCTAGAGAGCCAAAAGGAGCATGCAGAGAGAGGAGGGCTGAGTATGTGGAAAGAATCGGGAGTGCATAGAGTCATGTGGGTTGAGCAGTAAGTAAAGATCAAGGACCCTTGAACTGATGTGGCACTTAAGTAAGCAGGTGCACTGCCCAATGGTGTTAGTATCCTATGTCTCAGGCACATAGACAGGCTCTTGTCCCAGTGTGAGTGCCTCCTCTTCAGCCTCTTCAGGAGAGACATGACTATTACCAGGGAACCAATGCCAGGCTCTGTTAGTGTCTTCTCCAGGGGCAGAGACTTGATAACAAACCAGTCTGTTCAAGTACCAGTTCTGCTCACACTAATACTTGTTCCTCTAGGAGAGTATATTCACCTTCCTGCATATAGACTTTGTCCACCCTAGAGTAGGACTATGCAGAAAGGGTAGGAAATGGCTGTGCTGACCCAGACCAGCAGAGTTGTGCTAGGACCCACAGTGCCTGCAAGACCACAGCTGTGTGCTTTACTCTCTCATGCATGTGCTCCCTCCACAGGGTCATGTGGGTACAACTGCAACTAAGAAGATTGACGTCTACCTCCCCCTGCATTCAAGCCAGGACAGACTGCTACCAATGACCGTGGTGACAATGGCCAGCGCTAGGGTGCAAGACCTCATCGGGCTCATCTGTTGGCAGTATACGAGCGAAGGACGGGAGCCAAAGCTCAAGTAATCCTTTCTCTTCTTGCCCACTCTAGTTCCCAGTGGTCTCCTAGCCATCAAATCTGCACTCTTGGGCATATCAGTCTCTCTAGACATTAGCCAGAGAACCAGATTTTCACACTCTTGTAGCTCAGAGTTCTCCCCAGGTCTTGGGCCTCAGAGTCTGCTTAAAAATAAACTTGCAAGTTTCCAGATATGGACACAAGGAAATGAATTTATTTGGATGAGAGTAGCATGAAAGGTAGTGAGGGTAGACCCGTGTCTGAGCACTTGCCATGAGCTGTCACTTAGCAGGCCACTTCATTCCTGGTATCCTGTTTGTTCTTCCAGCCATGAAGGTAAGTATACTGATCCTCTCTGTCTGTGAAGGAAGGACTCAGGCTCAGGTACTTGCTGAAGGTCACTCCACAGGAGATGGCAATCAGGGTATTGTGTGATCCTGCCTGCCTTGTGCAGAACCGTCTGAACCTCAGCTTTCTTCATCAGTGGTGATTTGCCTTTTTCCCATCACTGAGCTCTATTTTTCATTTAGCGGTTAATATTAAAGATCCTTGCTTGAAGGTGGGCCTTCCATGCCTGCACATTTAGCTGCTTTGACAGTTGCTTTAGCTGCATTGGCCCTGCTTCCGTCCTTTCTTGATAGGCATCCTCTTCTAGTTCACTGTCTTCCCAGGAGTAGGGTATGGGATACAGCAAAATACAGTGGGAAATTTCTCCTCCCTGCCCATGTTTAGCTGAGTTATCTAGTCAGCTTTAGTTTAGTTAGGGCTAGGGACATTAAATTTGAACATGATTTTTTTTTCTTCTAGCTCTTCTTTCATTGTTTTCTTCCTTTGTGAAGTGTAGTCCAGCCTCAAACTCAGGACCTTCCTGACACAACCTTCTAAGTGCTGGGATTATAGATGTGCACCACTATACCTAGTTGCTTTTAAGCTCTTTCTGATGTTGCCCTCCATTTCCTCGAGTAAATTTGGGTGTAAAGATCATCTTCATTGCTTTGGTGTCAATAGAGAGCCATTCCAGCTGAGATACTCACTAGCTTAGACAAAGGGTTCAGCTGCTGTTCTTTGTAAGGTACTGAGATGTAGATCTTTCTCAGTATGAAGTAGAAATGAGGAACAAGAAAGGGAGCAATACTTGATTTAAAACCCTGGAGCTGCTGTCTAGTGTTGCCACTGAAGCTGACAGATGTGAGTCAGCTGGCCTAGGGTTATATGGCTACTGAGTAGCAGACTGGAGCTGAATGAAACTCCATTTTATAGCAATAGAAACTAAACTCAGGCTAAATAGCTTCCTTAATCACACAGTAAGTGGCAGGATTGGTATTTTTAACCCAGTGGTCTCTACAAGTGCCCAGTTCTTCCCTATCACACTTACTGTAGTGGAACTGTGTGGCAGATCTGGAAGTACAGGAGAGACTAGCTTCGGCCGTGAGGGGCTTTGCCCAGGGTAAATGCCAAGATAAAACTGCACAATCCATAGAGAATGGCATGTCAGAGCAGAAGGTTTGAGAAGAGCCAGGTGTGTTTCAGAGTTAACATGGGGTTCAACTGCCTTCATCCTGGGACAGCAAAGGTGAAACATGAAGGAGCAGCAGGAAAGGTTATGTCTAAAAAGCTAAGAAGAGAGGCACAGATACGTGGTTCTGCTCGACTCGCGTGCAGAGCAGAGTACGGACATATTTGTACTAGATGCCAGAGGCTGGAAGTTTAGTATATTGTCTTGGGAATACAGGTCAACCCATAGCACTACTTCTTTGCTAGTTGATGACTTTCTATATTTTCCCTGTGTGAATTAGTGACATGATTATAATAAAAACTGGAATGTTCTTCAAAAGGTGAACCATTAAATACCATGCTGCATCTGTCCAGTGTAACACTGCTCAGAGATTTAAAAAAAAAAAAAAGGAACTAGCCATTGCTACAACTACATGAATAGGTCTAAGTCACTTTGGAAAGGTTGTAGGTTGTGTCTCATGTGATTTCATTATGTAACATATTAAAAGTGACACAAACACAGAGACAGAGAACACATAAATGGTTTCAGAGACAAAGACAGTATCTGGGAGGAAGATGTATGAAAATACCTTCTCTGTTCTGTTCTGTTCCCAGTGAAGGTTACATACACATGCACACACACACACACACACAAGCTGGCAGAAGAAACTAAGTAAGATTTGTTACCAGTGTTGTGCCAGTGTCAGTTTCCTTGGTCTGGACTATAATGACATGAGCTGTCACCTCCAGAGAAGACTGCCTAAAGGACTCCCATGTGATCAGTTTTTCCCTATTGTGACTTTATAATCATTTAAAATGTAAGCTTTAAGAATAGTACTTTTTAAAAAGCACAACAGCAACAAAAATCTACTTTCTGCATGCCAGGCAACAGTTAAATGTTAAGTGATGCCAGCATACCCTGTTGCCATGCTGGAAGGTATCATGATTAGAGGAGAAACACAACTGCAAAATTGCAGAGAGACGGTACCAGTCCCCATACAGGACACATGATATACTCACAACCCAGCCAGTGCTTCATAGGTGTTGAGGGACACAACTGTAAACCCAGCTTCCTGATCACCCACCACATTCCTTGATAGAGACCATGTGACACACTATATACATCTCTTCACTTAAGACAGTTGCCTCTTAGAGCTTTTGGTCTTTATACTTTGAAAATTTTCTATTCTTAAAAACTATAGAAGGGGCCGGGTGGTGGTGGCACACACTTTTAATCCCAGCACTCAGTAGGTAGAAGCAGGAACTCTGTGAGTTCAAGGCCAACCTGGTCTACAGAGTGTGTTCCAGGATAGCCAAGGCTACCCAAAGAAACCCTGTTTCAACAAAACAAAATCCAAACAAACAAGCTATAGAAGACCTCAAAAAAAATTCATTTATGTATCAGTATTTTCTGTAGTATAACTCTTAACTTGGACAAACGTTTAAAACATTTCTCAATTTTAAAATCACTTATAAATATATTTATTAGATGTTCGCATACATTTTTATTTTTCACTAAATGTTCTTCTTGAAGAATCTTAGGTGAAATTGTTATTAGATGTGTGTGTGTGTGTGTGTGTGTGTGTGCATGCAAGCACACACACACACAGTTCTACGTATGCCCAAATGAATATACAAGACAGAAAACAACTTTCAGTGTCATTTCTTAGGAGCTGTCCACCTTGTCATTTTGAAACTATCTCTCATTCACCTGGAATTCACCTATTACTTTAGGCTGATTGGCCAATAAGCCCCAGGAGCCTTGTCTGGATCTATCTAGAGCTAGGATTTGATGTGTGTGCTGCTGTAGCCAGCTTTTTCCTGGGTGCGAGAGGGTAGACAGAAGGACCCCAGGGTCTTGCTGGCTAGTCCTAGTCAGCCTAGCCAGTTCAGTTCGAGGTCTCATTGAGTAAAGATTTGTAGAGAAAGACACCAGATGTTGACCTTGTCCTTCACAGGTCGCATACACGTCACATATAGCACATACACACCCATAAATAAATGCCACTAAAAGCAGAAAAATGCCTGCAGCTTTCTAAGCTGTTTTATTAAAGCTGTTAATTATACAGAACACTAGACCTAAAAACCCTCCATTTTTTAGCTTCTTCCTTCCTTCATCATCCCTCCCGTCACTGGTTCAATAGCACAGAACAACACACTGAATTATTCACATAGATGCAACATGCTCAAATAGGAGAACTTTAAAATGTCTCAGTTTGTCTCACCACAAGTTAAAAGAAAAGAAAAACCTTTTAAATTCAAAATTGTAAAATCCATGGTCTAGATTGCCATTCCTGAACACCTTTTCCTGCCATACATATTTAGAGAATTGAAATTATAAAATATACATAATGAAAATTTTTTCATTTTTATAAATGTATATATATATTTCATTTGGTAATCTAGAATGATTTAGCTTCCTTATTTTTTCATAATTGTGAAAAGAGGCTTTTACTTTTTTTTAAAGAAAAGATGACAAACTAAAAGATTTTTTAAAAAGAAACTTGAAAGGAAGGTTCAAATAGGTGATCAGCTTAGGTTATGTGTAGCATGGGACCCTACTAGAGTGATCTCGTGTTATTTTGTCAACTTCTGTAGTTAGCATGGCTTTCAATGGTGCATTCCACCAGGTACCCATCACATGGACAGCTCAGAACTCCCCCCATCAGTGCATTTGGAATTGCCGAGTTAAGCCTGCCTTTGAGGTTTTTGCAAGTTGTCTTTGACACCAGATTCCTTAGTCCTGTTTGGTGTAAGCCAGTCTGAGTCTGCAAAGTAAATCTCTGAAATCCCTGCCTGTCAGGCAGTGTGGGAAGGATTTTCTTTTCAGCCTGTTAGTGTTGATGCACTAGAATAGATCCTTATTTGGTCTTTCCCCAGTGGGCTGGTCTGTGGAAGAGCACTTCATTCACTGGGGCCAAATTGCTAGGTGCATGTAAGAACTTTTCTCCAATTTTGGTTTGATTGTTAAGAAAACCGTTTCTACAAGAATATTGTTCAACTAGTTGCTTCTGTGCTGTGAAAACTGCAGCAGCTGACCAGCCGCAGGGAAGGAAAGGAGGATTCTTAGCATCCTTGATTCTTACTTGTGTTTGTTAATTTGTAAGATCGAATTGTGGTATTTAGCTTGGTTTTCTTTCTGGTTATTTGATATACTGATTCTGAGAAAAAACAGTGGGAAGGCACTGACTGAAACAGCTTCAGTCTTCCTACATGACTAGACTGAGCAATTTAGACTGCATTTTTCATATTTATTGAATTTTTGTTCAGAAAATATGGCTTATAAAGTTTTGTTTAGATTTGGGCAGGTTGCTATAATTTCTTTGTACATAGTTTGTGATTCTTGAAGGGGAAAATCCCTCTGGCTTGTAGATCTCAGTATATACTTACTACAGCAACACATTTGATCATTTACTGATGCCTTGGTCTAAGGTCTACAACAGAATAGCATTACACTGTTTTCCCTCTCTCAAGTTTCCACTGAAGAGTATCTCTTCCTTCTGATATTTTGACCATTACATAAAAAGCTATTGTACATGTTTGCATGCAGGTTTGTATTCATGGGAGTTTTCATCTCATTTGACTAAGTAGTTGGAGCACAATTCCTGGATTGAGTGGTAAGGTAAACCTGTGTTGTAAGACCATCAGCTGTCTTTCAGAAGGCTTCTGACAGTTGGTATTTCCACCAGCGAATGGTGAGAATTTTGTTGTTTTACCTTCTCCCAGCATTCAGTGCAGTTGGCATTTGGACATTATTCTTTTTTCTTTTTATTATTGAGAAAAAAAAATTTCCGCCTCCTCCCAGCCTCCCACTCCTCCCCCCTCCCTGGACATTATTCTTATAGGTGTGCAGTGGTCAGGGTGTGTGCTGACTTGCAGTTCTCTAATGGATGATGCTGAGCATTTTATATTTTATACCTGTTCTGTTTGGCTGTTTGAGTGAGCTGGTAGGATTTTTTATTCATTTTGAAATTAAGTTGTTTTCCTATTGTTGAGTTTTAAGAATTCTTTGTGTTTTTAGATACAATTCCTTTGTCAGATGCTTTGTGAAGACTTTCCTCCCAGTGTATGTTTGTAGTATCTCCTACAGAGCAGGGGTTTTCAATGTTAGTGGGCGTCAGCTTACCTGTTCTTTCTTTCACAGATCTGCTGGTGGTGGTCTTTCCTTTTTTTTTTTTAAATTTTTATGCTTGGGTGTGTGTATGTACATGTGTATGTGTGTTGTGAAGTATATGTCACAACATTCATGTAGATGTCAGAGGACAACCACATGGATCAAACACAGGTCCTCAGGTTCGGTGAGCACCTTTACTTGCCAAGCCATCTTTCTCATCCTGGAGTTGTATCTAAAAGGTTCTCATTATATCCAGGTCACCTAAATTTTCCTTCTATACTTCCTTATAGAAGTTGTATGATTGTGTGCTTTTTGTTTAGATTGGTAAACCTGGATTAGGATGCCTCAGTGGTAGAGCGCTTCCCTAACATGTGCAAGGAATAGGGTCATGGGTTCTATCCTCAGTGCTACTAGAAGGTGACAGAGAAAAGAATATGCCTTGGATTCAACCTGGAGGGGAGGTTTGGGTTTGGATGCCTGGTTTATATGTTGATAGCTTGTTGCTCCAGCACAGTTTTTGAAATGACTGTTCTTCTCCATTAAACTGCCTTTTCCCTGAACTGAAGATCAGCTAACTATTTCTGACCTGTAAGGTCTGCTAGAACATTCCTTAATTTATCTTTCTCCATTAGAACCAAGAATGGAGCAGTATCTTTTGAATAACATCCATTTGTGCAAGAAAAAGAAAACTCAGTAACATTTACCCTGTCAGAAGCCTGAGATATATACCAGCTCTTCACACATAGCTACATTTACTCTACTTTATAGATAATTGAGGGATTTTCACCGGTAATTTTTACTATTCCCATTTTTTATGCATAGACGTTGGTCATATATCAGGACTCTTATGTACACTAGAACCTCCCTTCCTTTTTCGGTGGTCCCTTAGACACTCATCATTTTTCTAGTCTCTTATGATGTTTATCATCAGGCTTCTGATAGGTGAGCTCCTAAAAGCCTGAAGAGCCTGCTGTAATCCTGGAGCAGTGCACCTTTGAACATCGCTGCCATGCCCAGCAATGGGAGTGTTGGGCTGCAGCCACAGTGTTCAGAAGTAAAAAGTCAGCTGAAATCACGGGGCATGTTGGTCAGTTCAAATTTTCTGATAGTCGCATTTTTAAAATTAGCAAAAGATAAGCTTAAATTTTATAGTAATTTTATTGTTTCTAAAGTAGAATCATTTCAACATGCAGGGGTGGGGATATAGAGGTGTGACTCAGTTGGGAGCTTGTTTGCCTAACATGCAGGAAGCTCTGAGTTCCATCTCTAGCACTTCATAAAATGAGGCATGATGGCAAATGCCTGTGATCCCAGCCCTTGAGATGTAGAAATGGGAGGATCAAGAGTTCAGAGTCATTCTTGATGACTTAGGGAGCTGCAGACTAGTGTAAGCTACATGAGACCCTGTCTTTAAAAAAGAAAAATCTGTCAACATCATAAAAACTTTTATACACAAAATACACACTTCTAGATCTTGTTGTGGTTGTGAATCTTTAATATCTGATGTTTATTTGCAGTTTTAAAGTAGACTTCACTCAGACATGCCATTTGAGAAATACATGGTAGCCACTTGCAACTTATAAAAGGACAGTGCCAAATATACCAGGCTGTGGTCTAGCCAAGTGGTGCAGACCACCATCCTAAGGTCGATTTGCTTCACTCCACTCAGTGTTAGCCATCTTCAGCCCTTGAGCAGAGTTGCTGGTTTTATATAGTCAAGAGTTTACTTCATTAAGCATCAGACATCATCATTTTTCATAGATGCTTAGAAACATATTAACATCTTTGTCTGTTCTCTTTATCAGAGTGTAGTATAGCAGTTAAAAGTGTAGAGTACAGAGCCGTAAACTTGGTTTTAAATCTAATGTTACTGGAGCAGGGTGTTTTAGAATGTGCTACATAGATTCCAAGCAGTATAGTGTTCTTGTGTGTAAAATGTGGTACACACTATAACAGATTGTTGTAAAAAAAAATGAGAAAATCCATGGTAAACATGTTTCTGTTACTATTACATCCCATTACTATAGCCAGCTACATCTACAGATTTCTAGCAGTCATTCAACACAGCAGTATGATTTAGCACTCTCTTATTGCAAGTGATTGTACCTTGGCATGATACTTTGGTATCTCATAAATGAGTCACAGTATTTAGGCAGGTTGGACTTTTCTTGATATTTCCAGCTCGCTTTGCTATTGGGTGTCATTGGTCCATTCTTTATCTGTCTCTTCTCACACGGAGTGCACATTTCCATCTACCCTCCTCCCCTTTCTAGGTCACCACTTCCACTTTATGTCGGTAGAGTCGTCTTCAAGAATCATTTGCCTAAATATATTATTAGCTTAAGTAGCCCTTCCCCTTTTGCACTTCAGTGCATGTTAAAGCTTCCCATTTTTAACTGGCAACAATATCTTATGTGTTCCTACTCTACTCTAGTGAGATACGCCTTTCTGCCTTCTTTTTTGGATATCCTGCCTAATCTCCAGAGCCCTGTGCATCACCTGTGCATCTTTACTCCTCACTTTTGGCAGCCACTGACGTTCCTTCAGCAAATATTTTTAGAGTTCTTGGCCCTAGATGTTAAGGAAGGATAAAATGAAGAACAAGAGAAATGCTATCACTTTACTCAAAAATGTACAGTGTGTTGGGTAGAAGAAATTATCAAGTGTAATAACAGTTGGTATCTGGCTCATTTCCCTTATCATTTGTATTCATCCATGTATTTCAGCAACATTCACTGAGTGTTTTTTTTACATTTCAAGCATTCTGCTGCTGTACAAGTGCTAAGTGCAATAGACATTGTCTCTCTTTCATTGAATTAATGAATCATAAAGGAATTAATTGAATCATAAAGGAAGTAGACAAATAACTTAAAAAGATTTTTCAGGTAATGAACTTGAGTGCTTTGAAGGAAGGACACCATTTATGACTACCTAGCCTGAAGTCAGAGAAACTCCCTGGGAATGGGCAACAGAAGCCCTTAGGTTGAGAGAGACCCTGGAGATGGAATAGTGTGACAGCAGACCTAAAGCAGAAAGAAGCAGTGGGCTAGTGGAAGAGATGGGAATGTTCACATCTGGACAGGTGCTTCAAGCCTACCTTGCAAGGGAGGCCTTCTCCAGGTGTCTGATAGGGCAAGCCTCTGCCTGTCACAGATTTGTTTTGGTTCTGGTTTTGGTTTTTTGTTTGTTTTGGATTTTGGAGACAAGATTTCTCTGTGTAAATGCTCTGGCTGTCCTGGAACTAGCTCTTGTAGACCAGACTGACGGTGAGTTCACAGAGATCCGCCTACCTCTACCTCCTGAGTGCTGGAATCAAAGATGTGCACTCCCCCCCCCCCCCCCCAACTTCTGTCACAGGTTTTTACTCACCAGGAACTACCACGAAGGTCTCAACCTCGGTATGTCTTGTTTCATTTATTGTTTTTATTTTAGTTTTATAAAATTATTGTTTGAAACTATAATATAATGGCTTCATTTCCCTCTTCCCTTTTCTTCTTTGTTTTGTTTTTCGAGACAGTAGCTCTGACTTTCCTGGAACTCACACTGTAGACCAGGCTGGCCTCCAATTCACGGAGATCCACCTGCTTCTGCCTCCTGAGTGCTGGGATTAAAGGTGTGTGCCACCACCGCCCGGCCCCTTTACTCCTTCTAAACCCTCCCTTAGACCACCACCACCCCTCCCCACTTTCTTTCTTTCAAATTTATGGCCTCTTTTCTTAAACCATTGTGTGTGCATGTGTTCTTAAACACATAAGTTCAACCTACTCAGTCTGTATAATGTTACTTGTATATTAATTTTTAGGGAAGACTATTTGGTTTTAGATAACCAGTTGGTGTAATCTTCCCCGGGCACTGTATTTCTTCTGTTCTCAGCATTCGTTAGATGCCTGTAGTTCTTTGTGTAGGGTTGGGGTCTGATCCCTCCTCCCATCTAGTTCATCATGTCTTTGGTGTTCTTTTTTTTTTTTAAATTTAAATGACTTTTAATGGGTTTAAAAAGAACACTCAAAATTCAGAGATGTATTTCAAACTAAAGACATTAATATGTTGCAACCCTCAAAGAGAATTGTAAAGAAGTTTCCTAAATCTCTGTGGCATAGGTGTGACTGCACAGCCTCCCTGTGTGATTGGGCAGATACGTCCTCGAGCAACTTCAGCACACACAAGGGCTGGCATTTCTGTTGAAAGTTCATCCTGCTATTCTGATCACACCCCACACATTCTTCTTCCACGCCAGGCTGTGGCTTGGCAAGCAGTCAGTTCCCTGTCTTGGAAGAAGGGCTGGGCACAGAGGAAAGGAGGGCTAGGAGAAGAAAACACTGGTGCCTGGTAGAGGGGTCCCTAAAAGTCTTCCATTCAGAATAGCTGGTCACATAATTTAAGACTCACTTTGAAACCTTGGTGTAGCTGGTTTCCTTGCAGAATCTGATACAGGCTGCCCGGGAGTCACTGAGTGAGTTAACTCCTTTTGCTTCAGACCACGTTTCTGGAATGGAGACTGGAATGTGAGAGGCATTGTTAGGCAGTCGTGGAGACTTTATGAGTCTAGCTTCTGACATTCTGACACTGTTACAGCAAAATCCCTGCTCCTCTGGCTCTTATGGCCTTTCTTTCCCTCTTCAGCAGTGATCCCCAAGCCTTAGTTGCAGGAGTGGTAGATATATCCCTTGGGACTAGATGCCACAAGTTTGCATTTAGATTGATTGTGGTTTTCTGCAATGGTTTCTGTCTGTTGGAAAGAGAAATTTCCTTGATCAGGGGTGAAGACTACATTTATGTGTGGGAATTGGACAAATATCTACAATGTAGTTAGGAATTATAATGGTTGTGTAAAGTGGAGGGAGGGAGCATTGTCAGCCTAGGTAAGAAAATTTCACGTAAACTATACATATATCTTTATCTAGTAACTTAAGTGTAGTGTAGTTATTTTTAGGCAGACAGTTAGTATGATTCCTTATGACTTTTCCAGACATCTTGACTGTTATTTTACCCTCTCCCTTCCTTCTGTATTTATATTTTTTCCTCTCCCTAATTAGAGCCCCCCCCCCACTATTTTTCCCATTTTATTGTTTTAATTTTATGTGTATGGGTATCTTATCTGCATGTATGTCAATTTATCACTTACATGCTTCGAGCCCACTGAGGTCAGAAAATAGCATAGAATCTCCTGGGACTAGAGTTTCAGACAGTTATGAGCTTAGGTGCTGGAGCTAGGACCCAAGTCCCTTGGAAGAGCAGCCAGTGCTCTTAACCGCTGAGCCAACTTTCTAGCTCCCATGTCCTAATTTAAATGATAGATAGAGAGCTAGTGCAGACATTGTAGCTGCTGAATGGAAGAAAAAGCAAGCTTATAGTTTGCAAGCTGCCAGGGTTGCCCACCGCTATGTGTGTCCCAGTGTGTGCTAAAGCACTCTTAGTTTGTTGTCTTATTTCTTGTGGGAGCTTTGGAAGTCATAAATAATGTTTTCATTAGAGAGAAACTGAGGATTGGGAGTTAAATAATTTCCCAAGTTCCCATATGTTTTATTAAATGGCATAGATGGAGAAGGATGCAGATCCTAAGTCAAGATTTGAACTGGAGCTGCTTGTTTCCCTTGCTCTTAACTCTTCTGTACAAACAAATAAAGCTGCTGCTACTTCTGCTCATCCTGTTCTTCTTCCTTCTTCTTGTTTGTTTTTCAAGACAGGGTTTCACTGTAGCTTTGGAACCTGTCCTGCAATTTACTCTGTAGACCAGGCTTGCCTCACACTCACAGAGATCCATCCGCCTACCTCTGTCACCCCAGTGCTGGGATTAAAGGCATGTGCCTCCACCTTAGGCTGTGAGGCTCTTCTTACAAACAGCATCATGAATAGATGCCATAGCCATACTCATAGCAGACTTTACCATCCCTTCCTGCCTATCTGCCTTCGCTCAAACATTGCATACTGCTGATGCCACCCAGACCATATGTTGGACACTGGGATACAAGTAATCATGGTCTGTGGTCTCAAGGTTGAGATACCAAATTATACATGCTCACTTCAGTATCCCTGAGACTTTGAGAACAGAGATCCAGAGAGTTCTAGGGACATGAGAATAAGCCTTTGACTTCTGTCTGGAGCCCTGTGTTGCTCTGGAGTAGGAGGAAGTCAGAGAAGCATTGCCAGTGAAAATGAGGCTTGAGCTAAATCTTAGTGACCTGACCATCTAAGAGCATGGCACCTCCAGGCTGTTGTCTACACCATGGTCAAACAGATGTGCCATCTGGTGAGGCTGTGACTAAGCCCTAGGTGTGTGTTCAGTAATAGAGGGTGTGAAGGAGCAGCTTGGAAAGCAGCAGAGCACAGTGGAAGGTGTTGTAGAAGGCGGATTCATTTGTCTTTATTCTAAAGGTAGGGAAAGGTGACAATGCCATATTTATATTCTGAAATGTCCTTTTGGTTGTAGGATTGAAAGAATGTCTACAGGAAGTATTTATAAAAGGTTGTGGAGTTTGTGAAAGTCATAATCCTGACAATTCTGTAAATTTGTTTGGAAGACTGCGTAATTCAGATTAATACAGAGGACTTTCCAGAAATGACAGAATTAGCATGTAAAAATGTTAATACAATTATTGTAAACTTGTTCAGGACAGTAGAGCTCTGTACAGGACCATGATGAAAATGGAATAAGGTATGAAAACAAGAAGGTGCTTGGGTTTGAAGATGTTGACAGGAGCTCCCCAAAGAGGGCAGATAGTAGCTACAAAGGCCTAGATTCCATTTAGCAGCCAGCAGGTGTTTTCTCTCTAAAACTGCTGTCCTGGAGAACTTAAAGCCATTCTTCCTGAGGGAGGTTGCTATGTTTTGAATTTTAGGTACTTATCAGTTTTTACCATTTGTTTTATGTAGGTTCTGGGGAAATTGAAACGTGGACAGTCTTAATTTTTTCCTTCTGACTTCAGAGATCAAGCTCTGAGTGACAACCTTCTCAGTATCCTCCCACCTTTTCCCTTACTAATGCCCAGCAGACTCTTAATATTGATTGCCATCACAGTAAACACCAGGGCTCTGGTATTGAGAGTTCTGGACATGTCAGACTAATGTGTTCTTTTCTTTTTCATTAAAAGCAAAACAGAACCATAAGCTTTTTTTTTTTTGCCTATGGTCATCACACTTCAAAAGATTCATTCTCCTGTATTTCCAAAAGATGGGTACATTTTTATGAATATGTAAATTGAACATACCAGATAAAATCTGGAAAAATCTGTGATGTGTCCTGCAATGCTCCTAAAGTTTTTAATGTATGAATTAAATGTTATCAATATGTAGGCTACAGGCTTCTATCACTTCATAAAAGCCACACCAGAAATTGAATATTGGTTATCTCATTGAAATACATTTTCCAAGTGAAAAAAAGTTTACATCAATTGTTGATACATAAATAAGTGAAACCAAGTTGCTATATTCACTGAAAGTTTGGTTCCATGTCTCTATCCCTTCTGCCCATGGCTCTTTCTGACCACAGGATCCATTTTACTCCTGTTCAGTGTTCAAACTCCCACCTCTCGTTTCCTTTTTCCTGCTTGCTAGTCTTGATTAGTGTGTTCTTGGGTACCAGTCAGACAGGACCTCAGGGTTTATCTGCCCCAGGCTCTCTGTGCTTCATTGTAATCAGAAGATGAAGACTTATTGAAGAAATCTTGGTGAAATGAGAATCCTTTTTCATGCTAGATACTTTGTAATACATACAGTCATTTAATCTTTATAAGACCTTTGTGCAGCAAATAGGATTATTTCCTATGTAATTCTAGAGTTTCATAGTACAGTGGGCACTTCGAATCCGTGTCCGTGCTGAGAAATAAATTACCCCAGGATAGTGGAAGTGGGAGTTCAAGGGTGAGGAAGCTAGCCTGTCTCAGAGTTTTTCCTAACTCTAACACTGAGAGCAGTAATTAATAAATTGTACCTCCTGAAACAGAAGCTTCTCTAAAGCAAAGGACATGGTCAACAAGACAAAACGGCAGCTGACAGAATAGGAAAAGATCTTTACTAACCTCACATTGGACAGAGGACTGATCTCCAATAAATGCAAAGAACTCAAGAAACTTTACATCAAAAGAATAAATAATCCAATAAAGAAAATGGGGTACAGACCTAAACTGTCAACAGATAAATCTCAATTGACTGAAAGACACCTAAGGAAATGTTCAACATCCTTAGCCATCAGAGAAATGCAAATCAAAACAACTCTGAGATTTTATCATACATCTGTCAAAATGGCCAAGATCAAAAACACTGATGATAGCTTATGCTGGAGAGGATGTTGGGTAAGGGGAACACTCCTTTCTATCTAGCCTTCAACTCCAAGAACCTCAGGAAAGTGCATTGTAAGCAACTTCCAAAACTCTAGAGTTAACAGAGACATATCGCTGCCTGGGCAGTTACCCAAAGTTCTTCTGTAACATTGGGGCATTGATCTTCAGCCTACAGACCCATAGTATCTGGCAGACTGTAGTGATGAGGCAAGCAGGCCTGCTTTTCGTCCTGCCCGGCTCCCGCAAGGCTAGCTTTACACCTGAAATAATTACACGGAAACTGTATTCTTTGAAACACTGCTTGGCCCATTATACCTAGCCTCTTCTTGGCTAACTCTTACATATTCGTTTAACCCATATCTAGTAATTTGTGTAGCACCACGAGGTGGTAGCTTACTGGGAAAGATTCAGCATGTCTGACCTGGCAGCTGGCTCCATGGCGTCTGCCTCACTGCCTTCTTTCTCCCATCATTCTGTTCTGTCTACTTCGTCTATCTAAGCTGCTGTCCTATCAAAAGCCAAGGCAGTTTCTTTATTAACCAGTGAAAGTAACACATAGACAAATGACCTTCCTCCATCAGCAGACTTTTCCATAAAGCAAGAAATTTGAAAGACTGTTTCACCTATATTGACAGCTTGTTAGTCACTTTCTTCTGTGTCCTGCAGAATGTCTGGCAGCTCTTTCATGAAGGAGGAACTGTAAAGGACCGTCTCACCTTCTTTTTGGCAAGTTCACCAGTCATTTTTCTGTGGGTCCTGCATGTCCAGTTTATATGGCATACTGTCTAGCAGTCCAGGCAAAAGCAGTTTCTTGCCCAAATGGCTAGCAAACTTCATAAGGAGCCTCTTTGATGCCCATCATCCTCTTCAAATAGATTGTACTGCCAGAAGCAGACATGTCTCACATGTCTTTAAGTTCTTAAAACATTTTAAATACCAAATTCTGTAGGTCTTTGAAGTGGTGAAGATTATCTGTCTTAACTGACATATATATATATATATATATATATATATATATATATATATATATCCTAACTAACATGACTAAAGGTTTGATTAATAGATGACTATCTAATCTATATTTCTTAATTATATATTACATTTTTTATTGATTTTTATTGAGCTCTACATTTTTCTCTGCTCCCCTCCCTGCCTCTCCCCTCCCCCCTTCAACCCTTCCTCAAGGTCCCCATGCTCCCAATTTACTCAGGAGATCTTGTCTTTTTCTACTTTCTATTTCCCATGTAGATTAGCTCTATGTCAATCTCTCTGAGTGTCCTCATTGTTGTCTAAGTTATCTGGGATTGTGGATTGTAGGCTGGCTTTCTTTGCTTTATGTTTTAAAATCACCTATGAGTGAGTACATGTGATAATTGTCTTTCTGTGTCTGGATTACCTCACTCAAAATAATGTTTTCTTGCTCCATCCATTTTCCTGCAAAATTCAAGATGTCGTTATTATTTTCTGCTGTGTAGTACTCCACTGTATAAATGTACCACATTTTCCTGATCCATTCTTCGGTTGAGGGGCATTTAGGTTGTTTCCAGGTTCTGGCTATGACAAACAATGCTGTTATGAACATAGTTGAGCACATGTCCTTGTGGTACGATTGAGCATCCTTTGGAAATATACCCAAAAGTGGTATTACTGGGTCTGGAGGAAGATTGTTTCCTAATTTTTAGAGAAATCACCACACTGACGTTCAAAGGGGCTGTACCAGCTTGCATTCTCACCAGCAATGCAGAAGTGTTCCCTTTCCCCACAACCTCTCCAGCATAAGTTGTCATCAGTGTGGCCATGCTTATAGGTGTAAGATGGAATCTCAGAGTTGTTTTGATTTTCATTTCTCTGATGACTAAGAATGTTGAACATTTCCTTAAGTGTCTTTCAGCCATTTTAGATTCATTTGAGAGTTCTCTATTTAGGTCTGTACTCCATTTTTTAATTTCATTATGTGTTCTTTTGCTGACCAATTTCTTGAGTTCTTTGTATATTTTGGAGATCAGACCTCTGTCTGATGTGGGATTAGTGAAGATCTTTTCTCATTCTGTAGGCTGTCATTTTGTCTTGTTGACCGTGTCCTTTTCTTTACAGAAGCTTTTCAGTTTTAGGAGGTCCCATTTATTAATTGTTTCTCTCAGTTTCTATGCTGTTGGGGTTAAATTTAGGAAGCGGTCTCCTGTGCCAGTGGGTTCAAGTGTACTTCCCATTTTCTCTTCTATAAGGTTCAGTGTGGCTGGTTTTATGTTGAGGTCTTTGATCCATTTGTACTTGAGTTTTGTGCATGGTGATAGATATGGGTCTATTTTCATTCTTCTACATGTTGATAACCGGTTATGCCAGCACCAGTTGTTAAATATGCTTTCTTTTTTCCATTTGATATTTTTTGCTTCTTTGTCAAAAATCAGATGTTCGAAGATGTGTGGATTGATATCCAGGTTTTCTATTCGTTTCCATTGGTCCTCCTGTCTGTAGTAGAGTTTGAAGTCATGGATTGTGATGCCTCCAGAAGTTCTTTTATTGTACAGGATTGTTTTGGCTATCCTGGGTTTTTTGCTTTTCCAAATGAAGTTGAGTACCGTTCTTTCAAGGTCTGTGAAGAATTTTGTTGGGATTTTGATGGGCATTGCATTGAATCTGTAGATTGCTTTTGGTAAGATTGCCATTTTTACTATGTTAATTCTGCCTACCCAAGAGCATGGGAGATCTTTCCACTTTCTGGTGTCTTCTTCAGTTTCTTTCTTCAAAAATTTAAAGTTCTTGTCATACAAGTCTTCCATTTGTTTGGTTAGAGTTACTCTTAGATATTTTATGCTATTAGATATTTTGGCTATTATGAAGGGTGTTGAATCTCTGATTTCTTCCTCAGCCCTTTTATCATTTGTGTATAGGAGGGCTACTGATTTTTTTTTTTTTTGAGTTAATCTTGTATCCTGCTACATTACTGAAAGTGTTTATGAGTCATAGAAATTCCTTGGTAGAATTTTTGGGATCGCTTATATAAACTATCATATCATCAACAAACAGTGAGAGTTTGACTTCTTTTCTGATTTGTATCCCCTTGATCTCCTTTTGGTGTCTTATTGCTCTAGCTATGACCTCAAGAACTATATTGAATAAATGTGGAAAGAATGGACAACCTAGTCTTGTTCCTGAGTTCAGTGGAATCACTGGGAATTTCTATCCATTTAGTTTGATGTTGGTTGTTGGCTTGCTGTATATTGCCTTTATTATATTTAGGTATGATCCTTGTATCCCTTCTCTCTCCAAAACCTTTATCCTGAAGGAATGTTGTATTTTGCCAAAAGCTCTTTCGGCTTGTAATGAGATGATCATGTGGTTTTTGTTTTTCAGCTTGTTTATATGGTGGATTATGTTGACAGATTTTCGTATGTTGAACCATCCCTGCATCTCTGGAATGAAGCCAACTTGGTTAATGGTAGATGATGGTTCTGATGTGTTCTTGGATTCAATTTGCCAGTATTTTACTTAGTATTTTTGCATCAATGTTTATGAGTGAGAATGGTCTGTAATTTGCTTTCTTAGTAATGTCTTTTTGTGGTTTGGGTATCATGGTTATTGTAGCCTCATAGAAAGAATTTGGCATTGTTCATTATGTTTCTCTTGTGTGGAATATTTTGAGGTGTATTGGTATTAGTTCTTCTTTGAAAGTCTTGTAGAATTCTGAGCTGAAACCATTTGGTCCTGGGCCTTTTTTGGTTGGGAGACTTTTGATATCTGTTTTTATTACTTCAGCAGTTATAGGTCTATTTTATTTGCTTACCTGGTCTTGATTTGCTTACTTGGTTTAATTTTGGTAAGTGATACTTATCCAGAAAGTTGTCCATTTTCTTTAAGTTTTCCAATTTTATGGAGTATGGGCTTTCGAAATATGACCTGCTGATTCTCTGTATTTCCTCTGTGTGTGTTGTTATGTCTTCTTTTCATTTCTGATTTTGTTAATTTGGATATTATCTCTTTGCCTTTTGATTAGTTTGGATAAAGGTTTGTCTGTTTTGTTGATTGTCTTGAAGAACCCTTTGTCTCATTGATTCTTTGTATCGTTTTCTTTGTTTCTGTTTTGTTGATTTCAGCTCTCAATTTGATTATTTCCTGCTGTCTAGTTCTTTTAGGTGAGCTTTCTTCTTTTTGTTTTAAAGTTTTCAAATGTTCTGTTAATTCACTCGTGTGAAAATATAATACATTTTTAATGAGTTGTATAAACATAATACCTTAAACAAGAAAATATATACATTAACAAAATTGACCTTAAATTTCTATCAGCAGACCAAAATCCATACCATTGTAGAGTGTGTGTGTGTGTGTATCCCTTTTTTTTTTAGAAAGCAATTGACTGTGACCCTTAACCACTTATAATCAACCCTCTTTAAATGAAAACAAACATTTAAAAACCATATTTGAGATTCTGTGTGTAGTTTTCTAGACTACATCCTGCTAATTGGGGACACTGTTAATCAGGTCTTTCATGGGCTATCCTGTGGACCATCTCACCCAGTAGTCCTGAAGCTGTTGTAGATGTTGGAAAACCTGGGCCTTCGCTTCAGGGGGTCTTATTTAATCAATCCTTTTTAGGTGGTAAGGAATCCACAACTTTTTATCCTGTGGGGAAACAAAAGCAGAAGTTCTTTTCCAGAGTAACATGTCCTCAGACTTAAATTTTGAAGTCAATACCTTTAAAATGTAAATGTTAGTTTAGCTTAGCAGCCAATATAGTGAAATGTCTCTTTGCAGTTAGCTCATTCACAGTCACAAGGTTCAAAGAAAACGCAATAACATACATAATCCAGACTCTTTGTTTAATTTTTATCTTTACGTAGCTTTTTTTTTCTTACTCTGTTTCTTTTATTTTTGCTTTTTCATTTTTGGTTTTGTTTGTTTATTTGTTTGTTTTTGGGACAGGGTTTCTCTTGGTATCTTTGGCTGTCCTGGAACTCAGTCTGTAAACCAGGCTGGCCTCAAACTCACAGAGATTTGCCTGCTTCTGCCTCCCAAGTGCTGGGATTAAAGGTGTGAGTCACTACAACTAGCTACTCTATTCCATTTGTTAAGGACTTTCTCTATCCTTTTTCTTTTCTCTCCTAAGCCTATGTATATATGTTAAACACACTGTAAACCATTTAAAGTTTTTTTTTTCCTGAATCTGCCTATTGTATATCACTATCTCTTTTGAGTACATGAATTTTTAATTTGTTAAGCAACATGACTAGGATTAAAGCTGCAGCTTTGGCAATTAGTTCTGTCATATTCCTTAGCTTTTTGAGAGTCTAACTTCATGGTGGAGGTATTGGCGAGAACCATGTTTATTGCCACAGCTCTGTGGAGTTTCAAGGTCCATGCCACCACCAAGAAGCCGGCTGCTCATAAACACCATTTAAGTGTTTGTTGGCAGAGCCTCTTCAAAGAACTATAAGGTTTTTGTCACTAATGTTGAGTCAGGAAGCCTCTCTTAATGGAGCCACACCTCTGCTTGCCTCCAGCATACAGAGCGCACCAAAGACAATGCTGCTACCAAGAAGCTGTGCTTCACTCAGTTCTTTTCTCTCTAGGATTTTTTTTTCTTTCTTTTTTTTTTTTTAAACTTTCTCAGACTTTATGTGGAAATTCTTGCCAAATGTTTGGGCGCCATTTGTAAACAGAAACTGTACTTTTGTTTCCCAGTTAAATGTATAAAATAGAAACAGTCACTGAGTTGAATGGGCCAAGGCCAGTTTCCCAGTGTTGTAAATAGAAATTGTACTTTTTGTTTCCCAGCTGTCCAGACCCAAATAATCAATCACACAGAAACTATATTAATTACAACAACACTGTTTGGTCAATGGCTTAGGCATATTCCTGGCTAGTTCTTACATCTTAAATTAAGCCATTTCTATTAATCTGTGTATTGCCACTAGGCTGTGGCTTACTGGTGCCTGCATGTTACTCCTTTGGCAACTATATGGTATCTCATTAACTTTACCTGCTCTCTCTCTTTATGTCTCTGTTCGGATTTCCCACCTGACTTTACTCTGCTAAGCCACGGGCCAAAACAGCTTTATTCATCAACCAATGAAAGCGACATATATACTGAACAGCATCACACATCACTGTGTGATACACAGTACCCACAGCACACAGCCAATGACATTGTCTTGTCCTAGAAAGTGACAACACAGCAGTAGCTCCTGTTAGAGGATGATTGCTTTGTGGAGGCACAAAGGAACCAGCAGGTTTGTGCACAGAGTGGAATGTTTTATCACCATCTCCTTGGATATTCAGTTGAGGACTTAGAGCCCTGTTTGCTGCTAAATCTTGCTAATGACCTCACTCCTCTTATATAATACAGAAGGAGGCCTTCTTAAGACACAGCACTACATAGAGTAAACCCGCCTGCCTGGAATGAGCTGCCGCGGTCACGGCTCTACTGTTGCTCTGCTGTGTATCCATACTGGGAGGACTGACAGAACTCTTCAAGCTGGTCCCCATCTGACCTTACTATAGTCATCTCATATTTATATTCTACTTCTCTTGTATGCTAGACTCTACATATATCACTGAATCTAATCCTGAATTAGACCATTATGGCCTCGTTATGGATGTGGAAATTGAAAGCCAAGGGGAAGCTTATTTTGAAATCATATAGCCCAAGAACCACGGAGCTGAGACTTGAACCCAGGTCTCTCTGACTGCAAAGCTCTGAGTTGGTGTTCTCCTAAAGATTGTCTGTTTTTACACTTACTTTGTGGTTAAGTTGACAGCTTGCTGTAAAGAACTAGAAGATCCTACACTCAGACAAGAATTTCATTTTTCTTCCTAACATTGCAAACCCATGAAATGTAAAGTGACAAACATGGCCAGATTACTTTCTTTTTATCAATCCATTTAGCAGATTCATAGTTTCCATTAATTTTCATCTGTCCCTATTACTTGTTTTATATAATAAATACTTCTCAAGCTTGGCAGACACTGAGTATAGATCACCTGAAGTAGACTCTCTCAATAAGCAGAGTGCAGCTAAAGATTGTGAATTAACTGGGAAAATTGCAAATCAGGTAGTCAGTGCAATAATTCCTTGTCACATCCAATCAATAAACTTTGTAAATCAACTCATTTAATTCAAAAAATGATCTATATAGATCAAGCAACCAATTAAACAATTAGCATACACTTTGCAATTAATTAATTAAAGCATCAATCACATAATTAACATTCCAAATTTTAGCTGCAGAATTTAGAATTCTCCTGCCTTCTGAACTATTAGATTATGCTTTTGAAGCCAACCTGCCTAAATGCTAGTAGGTTTTCAATTTCCCAGTCCACTCTGCAGCTCGTTGTTCTAAAGTATTTACATTGGTTTCAGCATTCGTTTATTTACTTACTTAACTTATGTATTGTCAAGGTCTCATGTATCCCAGGCTAGCTATGTGGCCAACGATAACCTTGAACTTGTGATTCTCCTGCCTCTCCCTTCTGAGTGCTGGTATTACAGGACTAAACCTCTACCTCTGATTTATGCCAGGACTTTATACATGCTTGACAAGCACTAACTACACCCCAACCCTAATTTCAGCTTTTAAATTGTGTTGGTGTGGTGTCCTGTCATTATAAACAAATTGGCTTTTTATTGTCCCTCAAGGAGAAAGGTATTTGTTGATTCTGAAAGGGCAAGACTAGAATCTGGAAGTCCTGACTGGACATGAAACGGAACTGTCCAGAAGTTGTTAGAAGGGCCAGATGTGAGCATCAGGATAATCAGGCCTTGTGCTTTTATTCAGCTAAGGTTCTGTAGTGTTTGGAAAGGAAAAGTGGCTGGTCTTGGTCACAGGATTACTGTGCATCAAAGCCCACTTACCCCCCCCCCCCCCCGTAGTTTTTTTCTTTATTTGTGACTGTGTTCTCATGGTACTGTACCACTTCCTTCCCCTCCTGTATTACAAGCTTCCATTTTTGTTTTTAGTTTGGTTTGGCTTAGCTTTACTTTTTTGAAAGAGACTTTCTCTGTGTAGCCTTGGCTGTCCTTTAACTCACTCTGTAGACCTCGAACTCACAGAGATCCACCTGCCTCTGCTTCCTGAGTGCTGGGATTAAAGCTGTGCACCACCACCGCCCTACTGTATAAGGCTAACATTAAATCTTACTTTTCATCTGAAGAATTGAGTTCTAGGTCTTATCTCTCACAGATGTCCAGGTTCTGTTGGGAAAATGACACAGTATGACAACACTTGTATTGCCAAGTGTTTTCTCCTTATCAGTGAATGGGGAGGTAGGGGTTCTTGGTGTATCCCAGGCTGAGGGTAGAGAGCAACAGAGTCAATGTGGTGGCTGGGCTCCATGCTGTCTGGACTGCATGTCTCTTCCTACAGTACTCATTTGCCTGTGTGGTTTTTCTTTCAGTGACAATGTCAGTGCCTACTGCCTGCATATTGCTGAGGATGATGGGGAGGTAGACACAGATTTCCCACCGTTGGATTCCAATGAGCCCATTCATAAGTTTGGCTTCAGTACTTTGGCCCTGGTTGAAAAGTATTCATCTCCTGGTCTGACATCCAAAGAATCACTCTTTGTTCGAATGTGAGTACTACTTGTTACTTTCCTCAGTGTTTCACCCTGACCTGCTAGTATTTTGCATCACGTTTTGTGCATCAGGTGAATTATGTGTGGTGCCTAGAACATCTGCTCACATGACTACTTGCAGAATGATTTGGGAACATGTGTGTGCATTGCTGTTTCATGCCTCTGCACCTACAGCATGTACAGCCAGTAACAGGCGTAGGTAGAGTTGGGAACAGCATGTCTACAGATGGCCTCTGGGAGCAGTGGTGACAAGGAGCCTAGGAAGCAGCATTTGGGTTTGCCACTTTCTAGTCAAGGAAATGAAAATGTGTATTGTGGTCATTTTTCTGTTGTGATTTAAAAACCTTTTCTCTCCGTCTGGCCCAAATTCAATTTGATTTTCCTCGTTGCCTTCTTTTAGACTGTGCTTAGCCTTTCCTGTGCCTTTGTGAGTCTGGTGCAGCCTGTGAAAGTGTCTGTACATACATAAAATAACAGTCCTAGAAATCTATCTCCTGCATTGAAAGTGAACACATCATAAGCAGATGTATAGTGATACATGTATCTTTACTAATAGATCACCCAACCATCCGCCTTACAGCCTGCTGATTCAGAGCAGAGATGAGTCTAAGTGCTGTTTGAGGATGCTGCACCAGTTGAAGCAAACAGTACTGTTAGCTAAGATGATCATTATTAGCTCCAGCAGAACTCACCCTGCTGTGATTTCCATCCAAGGAATGCTAAGTACTGCAGATGAAGGTGAAGATTTGTCCATTCGAGTCCCAGCAGCTAAGGGTGACCCCACACACTCAGGTTTCAGTCTAACCTAAGTGATTCTAAACTAGGCCTCTGCTGTCCCTCTCCTGGCTATCTCCTGGGATTAATAGTGATCCCTTTGGCACCCCCTGCTGTTTGGAGCCAGCAAATTCACAGTTCTAATGAGGGATTGCCTTGAAGGACTTTTTCCTGTCCCTTTAAAACAGATTCCTTTGTTTGAGACTTGGGAAAATAGGATTGTACAGCATAAACTATTTGAGTATTCTGGGTCTTTTTCCCCTTGTGAGAGAAAGTTTCTGTGTCCTCAGCGCAGCAGAGGACTCTGTGGAGAAGATATAGGTGAATCTTCGGGTCTGTGCTTGTACTTCGAGTATTAGAAGCCCCAAGTTGCCTTTTGTCCTTAGAGGCTCTCAACCCTAAACCCCACAAAGACTCCAGAAACCTACTGTTGGCCTCCCAGTGAGATGCCACAGGGCAAACCCAGGTTCAAGTCTCACTAGCAACTTGTTATTTGATTTTTGACATTACTTTGTTATGCCTTAATTTCCCTATTTTACACAACCTAAAACATGACATTAAATATAACTAAATAATAGCATTAATAAATTTAATAATCTTGATGTCAGTGTTTTGCTAAAAATAAATTGATGCCAGGTTTAGTGAGAGTTAAATGTTTTACTTGGCAACTTGAGTCTTTTGATGTTCATTTTCATGACAATGTGATTGCCATATTATTTCCCTTTTAAAGAATGAATGTTATTTTTAATTTCTAACACATTATTTTAATTAATTTATAATGTATCCTCCAAATGTAACCTTCTCCACTAGAGAATTCTTGTTTGCATTTGTCCCTTCAGACTTTTTGTTAGCATGACTAATTCCTCTTGTTCTGCTAGAACTTTTCTACATACAAAACTGGAAATCCTGTACCTAGAACAGAGCCCTCTCCTCCTTGTCACCTCCCTCCTGTCCCCAGTAAGCCAGGACAAGTGTGCTTCCTGCTTTTGTTGATTGAGCTACACAAAGATGGGCCTTCCTGGTACCTGGGCACACATGATTCTGGCACCAAAGAGCACACATTTTATCGAGATAGCCTGCCCCAGTAAAGCACTGTATGTGATCTGAGTTCTCACACCGTCTTTAGGCTTAGCAAACTTTGCTTCTGCTTGCAGTGATGAATTTGACCTTTACTAATCCATTAGTGATGTTAAATAGCTCTAGCTGCTGGCATATGCTGCCCCCACACCTCCCTTATCACAAACGTTAGCAGACCTCCTGTGAAGGCCAGGTAGTAAATGTCTTGGGCCTGTGTGTCATATAGTTTCTGTTGCAACACTCCATTATAATGTGAAGGTTGCCATAGGCGATGCGGAGGTAGTAGGCATGGCTGGCGTTCGTTTGTCAGCCTCTGCTTCTTTTTAGCAAACTGACTTCCTTTCATTTCTGTCCAGTGAGGGACAGCTAGGTGGAGTGAGGAGCATGCAACCAGAATTGGTATAATCTAAGCATATGCACATCTATAAAATATGTATATATATTTATATGATGTGTATATTTATACATTAATTTTTCTTTTAGTTCAATCATATATAAGTCTCCTTAAATGGATATGATTTTTGTATGTATATATGATTTTCATTGAGCTAAAATAAAATACTTAAATTCTGAAGCGCAGCCTATAAATTTAATAGTTGACTCCTGGAAGAAGGGGGCTGTGGACCTCAGAAAGTGATACTATGCAGATTAATATCAGGGAGAAGAGAGGTTTAAATTTAATTTTCTTTCTATCCTGCAAAGATTATGAATTACTAAATTTTATTATTATTTACATTCTATTTTTATTATTTTCTGCCCTCATCAGACAGAAGTGAAAAAAGTAACCCTGCTATAGTGAGCCAGAAGTTGACAATAATAAAATAAACTTTATTTATTTTAAATGAATCTCTACTGGAAAAATGTTGTGTGGAAATGAATTTGGATTTGGATGTCTTCTAATACATCTCGTAGGTGAGAGTCAGGTTTAGTCCCCCAAATCCCATAGGCCTCAGGAAACCCCAGGACATAGAGCTTCTGTTTGAGGGAGACTTGATTTCTCTACCAACTTGAAAATTAGAAACTTCTAACAAAAACAGCCTGCTTTCCAAGTCCATGGGTGGATCAATTTCTAAACTATCCATTGATTCTGATTGACTTTAGACAGATTGAGTGTGTGTTGTCTAAGCAGTAAAGATGGGTGGACGCATCAGGACTGTAGGAAGCAGGGAGAATGTGGGAGGGAAAAACAGGGGAGGTTGTTTGTTTCTTGAGACAGGTTCTCTTATATGTAAGGCTGGCCTGGAACTTGGTGAGCAGCCAAAGGTGACTTTGAGCTCCTGATCCATAACATGCCTGGTTTCTATAGTGTGCTAAGGATCAAACCCAGCCCCCTGTGCCTGCTGGGCAAGCAGTCTGGTGACTAAAAATGCAGCCCGAGGACAATTCTTGACTGATGTCCAAAGCCAGATAAAAAGCTGGATCTCAGATGGACCCCAGCATCTGGAGAAGTGCTCCTTGCTAGCAGTGACCAAACTGGGACCCAGCTATCCTCTAGAAATACAGTGATACAAGAAAGGGACTACCTCATCTGTCTGCTTCTACCCTCCTCCAGCACAGTGCTCATTCACCCAGAACTCGTGAAATGGAATTGAGTTCACAAATGGCAATGACAAAGCAGACCTTGCTACAGAGTGAGGAAGGAGGGTTCCAAGGGAGCAAACAGACAGAACCAGGTCAGATCCATGTCAGTCAGTGCACTTACATTACCTTCCTTTGTGTTTTCCTTACAATGTTTAGTACAATAATGAGCAAAGGATTGCATGTTAATAGAGTCTAGGTACATTTCTGCTGTGTGGATGAAGAGCCACCAGGTAAGAGGTGGGAAGCTGGACTGCCTTGAACAACCGCCATGGCCAGAGGACTCCCCAAAGCTGCCTAGGTTTCACTTGGCTTTGCCCAGAGGAAATGGTGAGCAGCTTTTAAAGAGGCATACCCAGGTTCACTGCTCTTTCTTACGTGAGTACTTTTAAAAGCCTGTAGTTTTAAAATTACCTTTTTGATGGTATCTCCAAAATATACACCAAATGGCTGGTCCTTTATCAGGAAGGGCATCATTAACTAGAAGATTCTTCTGCTCTTCAGAGGCATTGCCTTGTGATCTGTAAAGTGGAACGAGCAAGAAAAAGAGAAGAAAAGGCAAACAGACATTTTTTCATATATTTAATTTCTGCCTTTATCCCTATAAGCAGCTCCTTTGTAAAACCTTTAAGCTGAGGATCAGAGCAAGATCACATAGTTTGGGAAGGGGCAGAGCTAAAATGGAATACAAAATAAAAATAAGAGTCGTGTTCTCTGTCATCAAGCCTGGCAATCTAGGTATGAATTACCCAGACCAACTGCATGTTGTTTCCTTCCATACTATTGTATTAGCAAACATTTTCATTGTTCTTATATATGAAAATGGAACATGCAGCCTGCTTAATTTTGTATTTGTAAATCTGACTTGATTTCCTTTTTGACAAAGGCTATTGTCTGGAGGAAAGAAAAGATTGTTCTTTGTGTCTGTTTTAAATGGCAGAAATACTGGAACAAGTAATAAAGATGGAAAGAATTAATTACATCCTTCTAAGAATTCAAAGGTCAGACAAACCAAGTATGGATGCTTTGCTGGCTAAGATATCGGCAGAAAATGTGCTAGGGTATGCTTTATTCTTACAATAATAGCACACATTTTAGACAGCTATCATTTACTTCAATATTCAACAATTATACCAGATTGTTGCTGTAGTTACTGTGTCTTCTGAAAGTTTGGGACTCGCATTTCTGAGTTAATGCAGCTTGTTTCATGCTGCAGTCCCCTTGGCTATGTTCAGTTCCTGTGTCTCATTTTGATTTCCTCTGCTCTCCCTCAGCTTACGTTGGAGTCTGTCAGCTGCTGCTGTGTACATGTCAGGCTAGTGACTCGTAATGTTTATTAATACAGTGTCAGTCTTGCTGCTGAAACAACCGTGATGCTTCAGAAGGTTGCAGTGGAACGAAGCGTTTGATTTCCAGATCCTGTCTGCACTGCATGGTGAATACATTCTCACATGTTATGCAGTTCACTGACCTGACAGTTATAGAACCCCACCTGAGACCCCATTTCAGCAGGACATATTTGAACAGAAACAGTTTGCAAAACTTTACACACTTAAACTCCTGCCAAGGCAAACTGTTAGCCACTTGAGTTTGTTATAAATACCCAGTGGCAGTGGTTAGAAGGAGCCCACAGTGTGTTTTATATTCTGAGCGGAATGTGAATGTCTTTGCGGTTATATAGAGTAGTAAATAATTGAGTTTGATTAGGGAGAGGGACCTCATTATCCCCACCTGTGCCCAGCTGGAAGGGGAGGGTCGAAATGAAGCCATTAGCTGTCTCTCTTACTGGCATCTCAAAGAGCTCAAATACATCTGTGTCTTATTTTCTTTTCTGGCACAATCAGTCGAGCAGGCTAAGCAGGCATGACCAGATTTGGCAAGTCCCAAGGACTCTGGCAAAGATACACAAGGAGAAGGCGGAGGGCAGTCATTTTGGCTTCTCACTGTCCATTAGTCTAGCAAGTTATGTTTTTGGAAAATGTCTATTTTGGAAAAAAAGTACTTTGTCCAATGTCAAACATCACATGCTTACACAATGTGCTTTGATCTTTCAAAAAAAAAAGTGGTCAGCGCAAGGGGAAGCAAACTGTGGCATTCATACCAGCATCAACTCCCTTTGTGGTTAAAGTGATGCCCCAGGGACTGACTTTAAAACAGGCATGCTGCAATTATTGCAAGGCTTTCTCTTGCTCATATATTTTCATTTTCTACCTTGGAGTACTGGAGAATGAACACATGGACGGGGGCCAGAGCAGGTAACAACCAGAGGACTGCATCTCCATTGCTGTTGTGAACTGCTCAGGACCAAAGAACACAGGTCTACTTTTGGCACCTTTATCCCACCTTTGGAAACTGAGACCACGGTCCTTGAAACCATGACATTTTCCAAGGTCTCTTTAGAAGGGTCTGAGAGCCAGCATAGTTGTAAACCATAGGTTGGTCATTGGTTCCTATCTGGGAGATGTATTGGTTTCTGGAAATCTCTTGCCCTGAGTCCCTCAGCCTCTATTCTAAGCAATAAAGGAGTTAAAAACAAACAAACAAACAAACAAACAATAAAGAAAATAGACTCTGGATTCTGCAAGTCAGTCTTGGGTTAAATTGTGGCTCCTGCAGGACTTGTTGCTAACTATATAACTTATTAACTTAATGTTTACCTCCAGGCGGGTGTCTTAACATGTTGGTTTCCTGTTATAAAGTGGGACCAATAATAGCACCTGCCTTTCTTGGGGGAAGGAATTACGGGAACAAGTAAATGTGCAGAAATACTGTTTTTGTTATACATCATTCGTTTGGCTATTTTTTGGGACAAGATCTCACTGTGCAGCCCAGGTTGGCCTGAAACTTGAAGATCTTTAGCCTCCAAGTGCTGAGTGACAGGTGTATGCTCCCATGCCCAAATGTTATATATCTCTTTTATTAAAGACCAGCCAATGGCTAACATGTTAGTTATTGCTTATTAAGTATTATTTGACAGATGTTATTATAAACACTTTCAATTCCAATAATTATTATCATCCCAGTTTGCCTGTGAGGAAATGAGCCAGAGTAACTATGGTTCACTCAGCAAAGGCCAAGCTTGACTTCAAACTAGCGATTGTATTCTCCAGCTGGGTATGCTCTGCCGCCTTAGTGTCATTTTTCCCTCTCCCTGGCATGGCGTGATGCTGAGATAGCTCTCCTGAGGGAGCTCCTCTGACACTCTCCTAGGTGTGGCTCATCAGGTATACTGTGTCCCATGACTATATAGAGAGAAGCCATCTGTTAACTGTTTTGGTCTTCCTTCCCACAGACTATGTACATATGTTAGGAACCATTTTGTTGACTTCTCAGTCTGAAATAGGATGAGTGTGAGTTTTGCCTCAGGAGACTTTTCCTGATGCCACCAGCCTCATTTCTATGAAATGATATCTGTGCTCTTTTAGGATTGAATGCATTTATAAACATTTTTAACAAATTAAAATAATACTTGTCACATAGTAAATGTTTAATAAACAGTAGTTAGTAGTTACTGCTGTTATTTGGGATTGTTAAATGGTGAGCAATGTACGTAATACAAATTTAAAAACTCTTTTTTAATTCTCACTGAATTTCCCTTCAGTGTGACAGTGATTTTCTATTATCTACTGTCCCCCCAAAATCACGGAGTTATGCTGCTTATGAATTTTACTCTCTCAAAAGGAAAACTTTGAACATTGAGCCCAGAATCTGTCCTTCAGGGAGGTTTTGATGCCTAGATTGAAGGCTACTTTCTGACAGTGTCCCTAAATGCTGCCACCAAGCAGCTAATCACACCGTTTAATGCCCCTGTGCTGCTGTGGCTGTTGAGATGCATTCCATCCATCCATCCATCCATCCATCCATCCATCCTAATAAAAACTCTTTGTGGAAGCCAGAGCAGACCTCTTCCTTTGGAGTAATGATTTGGGTCAAGACAGACACAGCCAGTACTAGGAAGCACCTCTCCCTGTTTGCCACCCCTAGTGCCAGGTACCCAGCCTCCATTGTGTATTTTTCCCTTGTAACAATTCTGAAGGGAAGGGACCTCCTCTGGGGGTGGGGAGAACGACACTGAAGTGTTTGTATATCACAGCCTTTCACTCACAGGGCATTTCACTTGCAGCCTGTGTGTGTTCCTTCCCAATGAACTGCCTTCTCGATTGGTGTCCTGCCCTGTCTCTGTACTTTTTTGTTTTTGTTTGCTTTTGGATAAGAACCTGTCCTGTTTCCTGTGTTTCTCCATCATCTTTGGCTTACCGCTTAGGAAAGCACTCATTGTCTGGGACTAATGCTAGTGTCAAAATTCTGTGGTAAGTCTGAAGCAGTCACATAAGTTTATAATCCCAGCACTTCAGAGGTTGAAGTAGGAATGTCTCAAGTTCAGTGCAGTCTGAGCTACATTGCCAGGCTATGTCTTAAGCTCCCTCCCTTCCCCCAAAGGCCTCTTTGGTGGTTGTGTGGCTTTTCCCCGGCACAGAATTGAGCTCCTTGAGTGAGTAATCTCTTCTTAAATGTCCATGTGTTCTTCAGTGGTTAGCAGACTTGACAGGACCCAGCTTTAAATTGACTGAAACACTTCTGGCAGCATTTAGTCAGCTCTCTGATGTCGAGTTTCATCTTGTACCTACACACTGCAGCCCACAGAGGTGTGGGAGGGCAGACATCTCTGCTCAGTGTGTCCAGGATGTACTGTCCTAAGCCCGGATGATGGGTCTGTGAGTGACCTACCTGTCCATTCTGGCTAGATACCCCACACAAGTCCCAGCCCAGGAGAAGGTAGGCAAGACTAGCAACATGGTTTGCCCATGAGCCCATTGTCTCCTCAGTCTCAAACCTGATGCCCTCTGTGGAATAAGAGCATCTTTCAAAGATATATTGCGGTAGACATTTTAGAAAGCTCATAAAAAACGCAGAATGTAAAGAAATAAGGCATAAAATCCAGACTGTTTGGAAGTCAAGCTGAGAAGTGTGGTAGCGGATCACCATTTCTGTTTATTAGATGGGAGCCCAACTTAAAAGCCACACCTAGCTAGGTGCTAAAACACTTGCTCCTGCACTCTACCTTCAGAATGCCATGTACATGTGTCCCCCAGAACCCTCTCCCTTGCAGGTCTCCACACCAAATAAGAGCCAAGCTTTACATTTGTCTGGAGGTAAAGAGATGGAATGTAGACCTAACAGGGGGAAACTGACTGGATGGGGCTATGTATGTCTGCAGGGCAGGGCCACCTTCTCCTTTTAATGTGCACGCTTTTACAAAAATGGAACCCAGAGTAAGATAGCACACACTCGTGGATGCATGTTCCAAGTGCTGCTTTGCCCCTTCCCTTCACTGTTGTTTTCATTTTCCTCCCGTGAACCTTGCTACCCTGGCTTCAGCTTGGAGGCTGTAAAGGAAGATGGAGAGCCGAGTTACCTCAGAATGATCACTATCGTTAACATTCACGGGTGGTTCACTTATCATTCCTGACTGCACAGACATGGCAGCCGCGCGGAAGCGTCCGCAGGTGTAGCATGGTGATACATATTACATTGTGCCACAATGGATTTATGTATTCTGTAACAAAAGAAAAGTGTAATGAAAAAATACAGAAGGTAATCCTTTATTCTTCCGCTATACAATTTATCAGCAAGGTCTGTAGATGGGAAGTGCCAGGGATTTCCTCTGCTTGCTTTAACCTTGGCACCCAGGTATGTTTTAGTAAAATGACAGAAAAATACAGACGTGGGGTTTTCCTCTGCTTCAAACCTTTTAAAAGGACACTTTGAATTTATGAAAGTTAGTTCAAATACGAAACTGCCTGTTAGGCTTTTACTCTGCCCTTTCCCGAAAAGTTGAGTAGTGCCTTGGAATGATGCTGTCGGCTGGCCGCAGAATGGGAGCCAGTGCAGCAGTTTATGAGCAGCAGAATCCACTGTCCTTGAGGTGGCTCCCAGTGGGTGAGAGTCTGAGGCCGGGGCCAGCGCTAGTTTGCAAATCCCCGAGAGTTTGTGTTTCCTTTTGGCCCTACTCATCCATCGCCCAACATATTGTCACAGATGGAGGACGTACTGACTTCTGAGGAGAAAGCCGGGAAGGCAGATCTGAGTGGGGTTGATTGGCATTTGTTCCAAATACACACTGGCTGAGTGCCAGAGCAAACACCCGCAAGTTTTTAAATGCACAAGGCTCTTTACATATCAGTACTCTTGCCAAAATATCACTTACGGCATCACTCCCAAAATAGAGGTTTTTTTTTTTAAAAAAAAAAAGAGCTATTTCTTATTTTGCTTTGATCAGTAAAATAAACTTTAAAGATTGTTCTGGGATAGGGTCCAGCTTCTGAAGTAAAGAATGTCTAGGGCGCAGGCATGATTCAGTAACAGAGTGCTCAGTAGAATTAGTGCGACAGTTCTCAGGCCTGCTGCTCAACAGCAAGAACCTCACCAAGTTAAAATGAATGCATCCGCTGGCCCGAGCAGCAGCAGCTTTGTGCTTGTTGACAAATGCAACATCAAGTATTAAAGAGCACACTGTATGGAGACGAGCATGGTGGAGAGGTCTCTGTGTTAGGGAAACAAATTGGGTCCTTGGTTTTGAGATCAGCCGATAGCTCCTGTAGAGAACCAGCCTCCTGATGGATCTAACCTGGGCTACAGGCCCTTTCCCAGCCTAATCTACCACTGGGAGGCTTTCCCAGGGCTTGGCGTTTCTTTCATATTTGTTAGTACTAAGTTCTGCCATGGTTTTTGGCCATGTTTCCCTTTGAGATTCTTATGGGGAAATGGGAATGTGACCAAACTCCTTGTAGCAATTCTCATGTTCTGTGGTTGGAAACTTGGGTCCCTTTTTTTTTTTTTTTTCACAAGCTGCTTGGAATTAGCCTGTTTTGTTCCAGTGCCCTAGTGTAGGGGTAGTTCTTGTGATGCTTGCCACTGCAACTAACAGTCTCTATAAAATTACATCTCATGCAGGTGATGGCCTATGGGTTTTTGGGTTTTGTTCATTTAGCATCCTTGTTGTTTACTTGCTTTTTTTATTTTTCAATCTAGATGAACCTTCTTCAACCTAATTTGACTAGAAGCTTGCAAGTAGTGTTAGAGTTTTGTCTTTCACTTGTTTTTGCTTAAACTAATATTTAGTTTGATTTTTCTAGGACTGAATAAATAAACCATTTATATACACAGATTGTATATCAAAAGCTGTATCAGGCCAGGCGTGGTGGGGCACACCTTTAATCCCAGCATTCAGAAGGCAGTGGCAGATGGAGTTCTGTTAGTTTGAGGCCAACCTGGTCTATTTAGTGAGACTCTGTCTGAAAACAACCAAAATAACAACAAAAGATGGAAGAACAGACTGATGTTCTACTAGATAGTAAGAGCTTTTTCTTTTCTCTGGGATACCTAGGGGCTTGTAATGATAGTATCTGCCTGCAGTGGCATCTACTGACATAAGTCAGGTTCTGTCAGTTGTCACTCCTTGTTGCAGGATTTGGCTCCCAGGCCAATACTGGGAATCATGCTCCTCCTTCTGACCCCAGCAGACCAGCTAGGTTCAGTCTGTAGTAAATTAGAAAAGCCTGCACTACCCCGACCTTGTTTCAGTGGGTTCTGCTTACATTAGAATACCTCTGAGAAGTAGGGTTGGGTTGGGTTGGGTTGGGTTGGGTTTGGTTTTCCCAAGACAAGGTTTCTCTGTGTATCCTGCCTGTACTGTTTCTGTAGACCAGACAGGCCTTGAACTCAGAGATCCGGCTGCCTCTACCTCCCAAGTCCTAGGATTAAAGGTGTTACTTTGCCGCTGTCCAAGGTGAAAGCTGTAGTGATGGCTCTTTTGTGCTTGTCTTTTCCTGCAGAAATGCTGCTCATGGCTTCTCCCTGATCCAAGTGGACAACACAAAGGTCACCATGAAGGAGATCCTGCTAAAGGCAGTGAAACGACGAAAAGGATCCCAGAGAATTTCAGGTGGGTTAGTTAAATTATACCATGGCAAGAGAAGCTAAGAACTTAGTTAAAGGAGTGCGTGCTTGTGTGCGTGCTTGTATGTGTGTGGGCATGTGTATGTGTGTGTGGAGGGAGTGTAGGTTATCTGGCTATGTTGTTTTGGCTATCCTTTCTAGAAGGCTAATTAGCAGGTCTACAGTTTAGGGGGAAAATGACTTTTTAAAGCTTCCTTTGGGCCTTAGAAGGAACTGGATCAATGGCATATGTGAGAAGAGCATGTTCAAATCAATTATGGGCAGTCCATCATTAATAATTTGTGGTAAATTAAGACAGAGCTATTTGTGTTTGCCATTAGTTAATGTAAGCCTGTCTTAAAATCTAAACTAAGGAGTTAGAGACATAGCTTAGTGGCAGAGTGGCTTGCCTAGCATGTGCATAGTCCTGGCTTCTGTCCCCAGCACCACACAGAATCAAAACAAAGCCTGAAACTTGTACTGTTTCTAATTTCATGTTTTCACACAATTTTACATGAAACTATTTTCAGTTACTCGAATTCAGGATATGGGGGATAGGAGGACATTCTCTTTATTTTTACTAAATGAGGGCAATCTTACAAAGATAAATTTTAAAAAGATAAATTGATATACCCATGTAGCTGTTAATCTCTTAATCTCTACCTCCTCATTAACCAACTCTTGTGTAGAAAATAGACTTGTGCTATTAAATGTATATATAAAGGATATAGAACACAAATATCAATATTAAGAAACAGTTCCTCCTCCCTACCCCACTCTCAAAAAAGGGAGCAGCCTAGACAGAAAGCCACCAAAGAGAATGCTTAAAAATTGTGCTTCGCATGCTGAAGTGTGGCTCTCCACAGTCGATATGGTGCGGGGGTAGAGAAGGACTCCATTTTCTTTAAGGGGCTGGCCACCAGGAGTTTGACCATGCTCCAGTAAGTGTATGGGCAGCACAAGTTGGACTAGTGTTTTTACCTCTTTTTTTTTTTTGTGGGGAGGGGGTCACTTGAGACCTGGGAGGACTGGGAAGTTAAGTGTGCTCAGGGCTCATGATCTGAAATTTTCAAGTAATCAATAAAAATATTATGAAAAAAAGAAACAGTTATTCTCAAAAATAATTCAAGATTTATCTATAACGGACTGCTATACTACAGTCAGCACATATATGACAAGTCAAGTAAGTGTCTTAGCTTTGTAAGTGAAGAGACTTCTTAAACATCTTTGAGCTCACCTTTTGGAAAGAAAAAGGGCATTTCACAGCTTGAAGAAAATAGTTGTGTTCTCTTTTTAAGGGGAGGCATATAATCTGTTCCAGATTTAATTAGCTATCTTCAGATGAAAGCTGAAGTTTTAATAAAAGTTAGAAGAGATAACACAGTGAAGGACACGGATGAGCTGTCTCAAGGCCATATTCCAGGGGAACGATAAGAGCTGTAAAAAATGGCAAAGGAGAGCAATTGAATGGAGCAATGAAAATCTGATTCTCATAAAAAAGAGAGAGAGCGAGAGATGCTGGTAGGGGCGGTTGTAGATGAGACCTGCTAGCGTCTGCAAGCAATTTGGATGCTTGCCAGGAGTCATTGTTCACCCTCGGCTGTGGCGGCTCCGTCCAGATGTGCCAACTGCACGTTTCGGCTTTTGCCAGCTGACTGCGCCGTTTGATAACCAGCTCTCTGGATGCCCATCACTGGCCGCAGAGATAGAATTAAATGATGATGATCTTCCCACAAGTTGGGAGAGGAAACAATGCATATAAATCTTGATTTCATCTCAGCGTGAGAAGTCTTTATCCATCATCACTCATAATGAACAAGTCGTTAGCTGGGATGAATGGTGTTCTGCTTTTTCCAAACACCTCTTTTGTTCATTTTTTGGGTGACTTTTATCTATTGCATGGGGGTCAAACCTCTTTGCATTTAGGGGATGATTAAAGAGGCACAACCTCTCTTTCCCAGGGGAGAGTAGATGTTTTGGGGGTTCCAGGTGCCAATCTAATAGCTTTTAAATAGCTTCATATACTCAAGGGTATTTAGTGAGTACTCACTCTGTAGAATCAGGGGTCTTTGCTCTCTATATTTTTTACATAATAGTGAGTTTTGTAATATAACTCTTTATATTCTGAGAATGCATTATTTTGAGCTATCTAGGAAGGGGTGGAAATTTATTTTAGTCTTCTCAATAGAAAGTGTGCTGCCAGTGGATTTTTTTCTTAAGGCTGTGAAGCCCCAATAAACGTAGGGAGTACAGCTAAGCCAGTGTCCTTTCTTCTGTCTCCAGCTGACACTTTCCAGTCTTATACTTGTTTATCTATGTCTGTTCCCAACATCCCATTGTATGTGCATACAAACACGTACAACACACATGTTCTTCCTTGTGCTCACTTTTGTATACGCACCCCTGCCATTTTCATCAGTCTTTGCCATATCCTTGATAAAAGCTTGAGATTTGGTATTCAAATCACAGTGATCTGTATTATTTATTCCTATTCATGCTACTGAAGTTGATTGAGATTTATATATTTACATAAATTCCTGTCCATTTCTTAAGTCAAGAACATTTTAAAATAAACCTTTTTAATTGCTTTAAGAGTATGTTCTCACAAGTAGAAGGGTCACACCAAGTTGGCAACCATTTATTTAGGGTTAGCACAGAAGAGGTGATATTGATGTTGTGGTTTCAGGTATGTTACAGTCACTCTGTACTGGGGAGTGAGGAGGTTTTTGGTGGTGACTAAGGAAAAGAAGAAAAACCTCTTAACATAGAGGGAAGTACATAGAGACCATGGGAGTGTACCCTGAAGGCTGATAAGGCTGGTGTGCTGAGCCCTCTCCTCAGACAGCCTTTGGTGTGTGGGGGGGAGCTACACTTGTCTCTTACCACTGTTGTGTAGCTCAAGTTAGAAGCAACGGAGAGACATTTGAAATTGAGCAGCACGTGAAAGATGGTGCTGAGTCTGATGAGGCCCTTCAGAGAACAGACTTGAGGAATGGTTGGCACCTTCCCCACACGCCTAGCTCCTCTCAGCTTTCTAGTCTGACCATAGACTTCATTTAATATCAGCAACAAGTGGGGAGTTGAAATGATCCCATTACTAAATCAAGTTTGGACTTAATGACAGTCGCAGTACCTAATACTCTCGTATTTTTTAAAGAAAAACAGTATTGAGAAAAAAAGAACAAAACAAAGCCCAGCCAATCTCTGTTTGTATGGGACTTTAAAATGATTTGTCATGACTATTGATGAACACTGCAGGGATCTGGTTGCTATCCCTGTACTTAACCAGAGGGGTCCTTTCACAGGAGTCCAGTCTCTGATAAGGCACATTCTTAAAGCTGATCTTCAAATGTCTCTTTCAGAGTTGTTCATTTTGCCGGGCGGTGGTGGCGCACGCCTGTAATCCCAGCACTCGGGAGGCAGAGGCAGGTGGATCTCTGTGAGTTCGAGGCCAGCCTGGTCTACAAAGGGAGTTCCAGGACAGGCTCCAAAGCTACAGAGAAACCCTGTCTCGAAAAAACAAAAACAAAACAAAAAAACAAAAAAAAACAAAAAAACAAATAAACAGAGTTGTTCATTTTATCACTGACCTTCTTGACATTTGGGATTTCCTTGCAGCAGCAGAAGTGTGCTGTTAAAAAATAATAAGTAGATAATCCAGTGCTAGAATAATTCAACAAAACTTGTTTACTGATTTAACAGTTCAGTGGTAGAGTTTTTGACACAGGGAAAATACATCACTGTCAGATCCATAGATTTAGCCAGTATAATACATTAGTCTATCATTTAAAGGATGAAGGCCATAGATGGTCAGTTTCTCCCCTTGTCGGGGTCACCCTTATTGTGACCTTGAGCTTCCTGGTATTTTGTGTGTTGCTGTGCTTTAATGCTTTAGTCCACCAGCTGTCACCATTCTCCTGAAGCATGTTGGTGTGGCAGAGACGCTGCTGAGAAACGGGAGCATCTCAGTTCCAGCTTCACACAGTCTAGGAGAGGCCGACGTGAAGTAGGATTTGCTCCGCAGTTAGAGATCTGTGTGGCTCTGATTCTTGGTGTGGTCTCATTTTGAAGAGGAGTCACTTTTCTGTTATCTGCTAAAAGGGACAGAAAGCACGATAACTTCCTCAACAACCTGTTCTTGACTTTTGAAGTGTAGACATACTTGATTAGTTTGTTTTTAGGTTTTACAGTAGTAATTGCCATTTGATGTTCATTAATGCTTGTCTCAGAAATTTCGCCTAGAGAAGTGTTAGCTTTGCCACAGAGCTCCTTCAGCCTCTTTTTTGAGAGTCACAGAGACAGACTCACCTGCTAGTGGACTGTGCTTCACTTACTGCTCTGAAGCAGTATTCCCTGAAGTGCACTGGGAGGGGAGAGTGGTGGTAGAGGTAAAAAGCAGCCACAGATGGTACAGGGGATTCTGTGTGACAGACAAATGATTTTTTATTGGGTTCTTTGGTTCTCCATTAAGAATTCATGTACAACCTGAATGTTGACCCAGAGTGCACTGGTATTGTGAATGCATCTATTCATCTCGCTCCTCTATTCGTTAGACGTGGCCTGAGTTCAAGGAGACAGTGGTGCAACAAGACACTTGCCAAGGATAACCTTAAACTCTAGAGGGGAAGGAGACATAACAGGTAGAGAGTTAAAAGAACATGGGCAGAGGAGTTCATTGCATCACCCAGGGAGGGTGCTCAGGGACTTGCCCTTCTCTAAGAAATGGACATGTGAACAGAGTACTTGTACACTGTGGGTGCTTGAGTTGGGAGGGCACTGCAAGCAGAGGAGTTGCTTGCCCTGTTTCACTCTAAAAAGAACATCCAGTTTACTGTGCTATTTAACTGACTTAACTGAAGTCTTAGTAGAATTGACCCCGAAGAGTCATACCACATGTGCTCACACAGTCAACAGTGCCATCATCTACCTAAGTCACAGAGCCACGCCCAGTCATGGACCTTGGATTTTCCCATGCCAGCTCTCTGTGCTGTGACCATTAGCAAGACAGGTGAGCTTTACTTCTAAAGCACATCCTCATCTGTCCTGGTCACTGCACTGAAGCCCTGGCATAAGCACCGGGTGGGTTGGCTTTCCTGCCACTGTTCGTAGCCCTTCCAGCCTGTGGTCTACACAGCTACCAGAGAGACTTTGTAAAATTTGAATCTGATCATAGCTGCTCCGTACCCTTCGAGGACAACCACCTGCATTCAGAATAAACTCAGACTTAGAGTCTGTAAAATATACTGGGGACCCAAAAGAGAGGAAGGACCACACAGAGACTGAGAGCCCAAAGACAGGAAAGGATTGGGAATCAGTAGGGAAGGAAGCACAGAGTAGACGACACAGGTGGGCACAGGTCAGGCAGCGTCCTCAACAAGGGAGAGGGCAGCATTAGAACCTGGGTCTTCAGCCACAGGAGGCCTCACTTTCATTCCAGGCAGGCCAAGAAAGTTTAATATAAATGAATATGATATTTACTGGGTGTCTGAGGGGCATTTGTGTCAGGAAGGAGTTGGTCTTTGTAGAAACAGGATCTGTTGGGCGGACAGGGAGCTGAGAGCTGTTGCACTGTGTGCCTTTGTGCTCTTACAGAGATCCTCACTTAAGCTGATGAGCACAGAGGAAGATGGTGCTGTGCATGCATACAGATGCCTTCAGAAACAAAGAGAGGAGAAACATGGCACTCTATGGAATCAGGAGCTGTGCTGACTGTGTGTACTTGGAAGCTTCCAGGCCTCACTGGCTTTCCTCTGCTCTGGGAGAAGCTAGTTACACAGATTTCCACAAGTGAATGGTGAACCTAAATTAGAGCCCAGGCTTCTTTGACCTCAAAGCCCATACTCTTTTTATTTGTACCATGTTGCTTATTAGAACCCTAATGGGAAAACAAATTTAAAATTCTGTAAACAGAAATGTTCATTGATTGTGAGATCTAAATGCACTAGGGAAGAGCAGCATTTAGAGGAACCCTGTGGTGAATCTCAACATAAAGCCAGGAATTCTTTTTGTAATTGCACAGTTTGTCTGTATTGGTGTCAGTTCTAATGTTTTATGTCTGGCTTTCTTAAAGCAACATACACCTGGCCTGAAATGCCCTATTAGAAAGGAAAAATCCAGGGCCTGGGGGTGTGGCTCAGTGTTAGAATAACTTGCCTGGAATATGTGAGGCCGTGCATACCATCTCCAGTACCATAAGAGGCGGGGCACGTATATGTAATGGAGTCAAGTTTTTAAAGTCTTGAGCCTGAGATGCTCCGTGATGAACTTGTAACACTCATATGTGTCTTGGCATTAAGGTTGAGCAGAACCCTACTTTACATGGAACCATAGATCAGAGACCCAGTGCCCTTTCTTCTGTGGAAATTAAGCTTGTAGACAGGGGACTTACATGGAGGCACCTTGTGCTGGAGCAGATATTCCTGAGAGGAAAGGGCACATAGGACATCTAAATGGTGGTGTTTGTTTTTGCAAAATTTCTGCAGTAATTTCTGCAAACAGCTGTTCCTCCTTATGAAAAAGTAAGTAATGCTGGTGCCATTCATGCATGGGAGCTGAGTAAGAAATAAAGATTCAACACTCAGTCTAGTGACCCTGGGGAAAATGCTGGAGTAAATTAGGATTGCTAGGTGTTTAAATGTGTAACTCAGAAGTGCCCCAGGCAAGAAGCTCCTAGTTAAATGTTCCTCCTCGACACCTCTCTCTGCCTCTTTATCTTGTTGTTTCATCTCACCTGAGCCTCCCTCTGTCTGGAGTGCTCTGAGGCTCCTGATGGATCTTCTCCAGTATAGAGCAGAGCACATTAAAGATGGCATTGCAGTCAACTATTTTATCCAGAAAGCCTGGAAATTTAGAGAATTTATGTCAAGCAAAAATCTTTTGGAACCACTTTAGAGACCCAATTATTTTAGAAGGGTGTTATGAGCTCTCACAACTGCCACATCAGAGCAACTTGAAATATATCATTCGCCAAAACTGCATTTGACCAGCACTTACTCTTTCTGCTAGTCGCTAATCTTTCAGAAGTTCCTTTTCCATTACAAAGTCTATTCATTCCCTTCATCCAAGGCAGTCACAGCATGGATTAGATTAATGAAAAGGCAAACTGAAAGGAAGAGAGAAGACACATACTGTGGTGGTACCGAGGCACACAGCTGTGAGGCAAAGGGCACTTCCCTGGCTCCACTGGGGATTTAATATTAGCTCTCAGGAAATATTACTGCAATAAGTGTGCATTTTGGTGGTAAGCTGCTGCCTGATTTTAGAAATGCTTAGAAGATCAAAGTATCTGCTTGTAATGAAAAAAAACCATGGCGCATTTGTGAGATGCCAGCTTAGTCTCTCGGCCTCACTCACTTCCGCTCTGACATGAAGAGGGTGAGTAAAGACTCATCCACACACTGTACTTAAGTCCTGTGTGGCTCTAAGATCCACTCACTTGGTTTACAGAAGTCATAAAATGCTTCATTAGTGCCAGTGTCATAACTGGAAAATCACAGGAAAAGAGACACTAAGATATGGCAAATCCCATAGCAGAAGCATCGCAGATAAAGAACTATAATGCTAAAAACTACTGGGTGGGGCAGGGGGCCCAAGCAGAAATGCTCTGTAGTGATTTCTTTGGCATCTGTTTAAAGATGCTGTGTGGCTAAATGAGAGTATCTCAAGCAGAAAAGATGCAGTCAGAGAACATAGACCCCTCAAGAAAGAGGCTATAGAACCTAGGCAGGTGCCAGATCTGGCTAGGCCAGCTCTGGTGGTAAATGCAGGTAAAGGAAGTGAGGTCATTTATTAGGACTGATGATGTACCAGGTGAGTGTAAACCCTAGTGATTTTCTGACACCCAAGAAGCCTGCTAATCTGCTCAGGAGGCAGGCAGATAAACAGGCAGCTCTAACACCATGAACTTAAGATATACAGAAGGTAAGTAGAGAATCAGAGTGTGTGAGGGGAGGGAGACCTGGTCCAGTCTTAGGGCACTGGAGATAATTGTCTGGGCATGCTTTCTGGCAGAGGCTAGAGGACCATGAAGAGGTATGAACTGAACAGTTAGGCTGATGTTCTTCACACTTTTGGGGAGCTGAGTAGGAGTCTGAGGAGTCAAAGTGCTCACTTGGGGCTAGGTCATGTTTGTAAAGCATGTTAAATTTGATCTTAATTCGGATGGCAGATGGGACCACTGAAAAACAGTCCAACCAGGATTCCTCTTTAAATACTGTATTGCACCAGGTAGATTAGAGAGCACAGAGCTCAAGGGAAAGGCGTCAGTGCAGAGGCTCCTGAGGAAGTAGGACAGCAGATGTTGGAGCTCTGGATGCAGGTGTGGAAGGCATTGTGCTTAGGGACGGAAGGGAGAACATCAGTCAGAACTTGTCCTCTTTCTGGAGCTGGAATGCGTTGGGAGCTTTGGAGCAGTATAAAGCTGCAACCAGGCCCCCAGGAGCTGATCTCAGAAGACAGAGGTGTAAGATGGCCTTGTCAGTTAAATACTGTGGAGAACATTTGAAGGCGTGTCCAGCAGAAAGTGTGTCAGTTAACATACAGATACATACACAGACTGTTTCATGGACACATATGCTCTCTGTTTTATTTTGTTTGATTGTTTTACTTTGTTAAACATTAACTTTAAATTTATTTTGTATGTGTCTGTTGCACATGTGTGCATGCTACAGTGCGTATGTGGAGGTCAGAAGACAACTTTTGGAAATTAGTTCTCCTTCCACCTTCAGGTGGGTCCCAGGCACTGCACTCGGTTTTTAGGCTTGACAGGAAGCACCTTTACCCGCTAAGCCATCTTGTTAGCCCTTGTTTTGTTTTGTCTAGTTTTTTAACTAATTATTTATGTATTGGGTTCTTTGAGATAGGATCTATATGACACAGCACCTGGCACTTCTTGCTTTTTAGGTCACTTCCGTCTGTCAAGCCAGTCCATCGTACATGAGGAGTGTGTGTGTGATATCAAACATGTCTATGGTCTTACGTTTGTTTTTCCATTCACACACGCCAAGTATTATTCTGTTTGAGAATGACCATGCAGTTTTGTTTTTCTAGTAAAGTGTGTTTAACCTAACAGTTAAATTATTTAGATTATTTCTGACTTTTCAGTATACAAAACATGCAGTGAATAGTCTTCTGTGACTGTTTATTGTATGTTTTGCTAAACTTTATCTATGGGATTGCTTGTGAGTGGTTTGCTTACTGAAAAGATTGAGGGCTGGAGAGGCTGCTCAGTGGGTAAAGTGCCTGCCACACACTCAAGAGGACCTGAGTTCAGATCTCCAGCACCCACATGAAAATAGGACATGGTTGCATACTTCTGTAACTCCAGCACTAGAAGATGGAGACAACAATCCCTGGAGCTCTCCTGGCTGGCTTCAATGGGACATCCGCAAAAGATGAGGACACTGGGGAAGATACCTGATACAGACCACTGCCCCCCCATACATATATACATATGTGTGTGTGTGTGTGTGTGTGTATACATATATACAGAGAGAGAGAGAGAGACCACTGGCCTCCCTATCTATCTATCTATCTATCTCTCAATCTCATTCTCTCTCTCTCACACACACACATTCAATCTCTCTTTCTCTGTCTCTGCCTCTCTCACACACTCACACACACATTCAATCTCTCGCTCGCTCTCTCCAGACTACTGGGGTCCCCCCCCCCCCCTCTCTCTCTCTCTCTCTCTCACACACACACACACACACACACACACACACATTCAATCTCTCTCTCTGTCTCTCTCACACATCACATTCAATCTCTCTCACACACACATACACACAAATGCACTCTCCAACAGGCATACTTAAACTTTCTCACACACATTCAATCTCTCTCTCTCTCTCTCTCTCTCTCTCTCTCTCTCTCTCTCACGCACACGCACATGAAGAGAGACAGAGAGATAGTCTTTCAAGCAGCTATTTCACTGTCCCGTCACTCTGGAGTATGTACATTAAGTACTTGCCCCCCACCGTTTACCAACATTGACTTTTATCAACCTTTCATCTTTTCCAAACTGATAGATAGCAGTTAGTATCTCATTTTACTTTGTATGTCTGAGTCTTCAGTGTGGCTGAGTATTTTCAAATGTGCTTCTTGGCCGTTTGTCTTCCTAAGAGATGCTACCACTTAAGATGGACAATCAGTTCTTTAACGAAAGGGATTGAGAGAGGTCTGACTTTAATAACTGTAAAATGTATTCCGTACTTCATATATGGTTTTCCCACCTGCCTTCCATCTCTGCCTAGGCAGGTGGGAAAAGTGTGTGTACACACAGTGGTGTACAGAGGGCACTCATCCAGGCCAGGCAACTTTACTTGTTTCCTACTGGCTGCTTATCCATTCACAAAGCTTCAGTGTTCAGAGGATCTGTCTGGTAATTTACCAGATTTCAGTTCAGCTCATTTGAGACCTTGTATTACTTCCTTCCTTTATCCTCAAAACTATCATAAAACACAGGTTTTCAATGAAATGTTTATTAAATACTCCTTTCAGTCTGGTATATGTACTAGCACTTGGAAAGTGCATCATACTCTGAAATTCAGAAATGTAGACAAAGTTGTTATCCCTGAGCAGGTTTCTTTTGGGAAGGCATGTCTAAGGACACGGCTGGCAGCATTATAAACAGCACTGGCACCAAGGGCAACTGTAGGGGGCTAATGGGGACCCTGCATCATTCTTTGCCATGTGCCTGGTGAGAAAACTCCTAGAAGTTTCTGGGAATGGTAGCAAGTGGGGAGAGGCTGCAACCAACAATCAGTGTCACAAAGTGGGGATGACTAATTTGCTGAGGAGGCCATTGAGACGGATGTTTAATTAGCTGAAGTCAGAGTGGATAAATTGGGAAAGGACTGCCTATGCGGAGAGGTGCCTTTTCCCACATCTCTCATTTAACATTTTTTTCTCATTACCGTTTTCATTTTCAAAGCAGCATCTTTAAATTAGGGGGAAAGAAGTGAGTAGAGAGGAAGTACCAAAATGATTTCTTTGATGTCCACTGGAAACTTACAGTATTCCCAGCATTTTTATGTTTAACCTTTACAATAGACCTTGTGACCTGGGCTTTATCCTTTTTTGTTTTTATGGTTGCAGAAACTGCGATGGGGGGTATGTGTGTGTTCCTGTGCATGTATATGTATATGTATATGTATATGTATGCACAAGCTTGTACTGTTCGTGAGCATTGATGATGGTTACCATAAGTGAAATTAGATTCTTTTTTATTTGTTTATTTTTTTATTGATATTTATAGAGCTCTACATTTTTCTCTGCTCCCCTCCCTGCCTCTCTCCTCCCCACTTCAACCCTTCCCCAAGGTCCCCATGCTCCCAGTTTACTCAGGAAATCTTGTCTTTTTCTACTTTCTACTTCCCATGTAGATTAGATCTATGTAAGTCTCATAGTGTCCTCATTGATGTCTACATTCTCTGGGATTGTGATTTGTAGGCTGGCTTTCTTTGCTTTATATTTAAAAACCACCTATGAGTGAGTACATGTGATAATTGTCTTTCTGTGTCTGGATTACCTCACTCAAAATGATGTTTTCTAGCTCCATCCATTTTCCTGCAAAATTCAAGCTGTTGTTATTTCTTGTGCTGTGTACTACTCCATTGTGTAAATGTACCACATTTTCTTTATCCATTCTTCGGGCGAGGGGCATTTAGGTTCTGGCTATGACAAACAATGCTGCTATGAACATAGTTGAGCACATGTCCTTGTGGCATGATTGAGCATCCTTTGGAAATACACCCAAAAGAGGTATTACTGGGTCTTGAGGAAGGTTGTTGCCTAATTTTTTGTGAAATCGACACACTGACATCCAAAGGGGTTGTTCCAGCTTGCATTCCCACCAGCAATGCAGAAGTGTTCCCTTTATCCCCACAGCCTCTCCAACATAAGTTGTCATCAATGTTTTTGATCTTGGCCAACGTTACTTGTAAGGTTTGTGTGTATCACTGTGTGCAAATTTTGCGCAAAAGTAAAATTCTAGTTAATTAATTAATTAAGTGAAATTCTAGTTAATTATTTCGCTGCCAAGTGTTCTAAATATACTGGTCTGTCCATTGCTTCAGAATACATTTCAAAAGATTGATGTGGAAGTAGATACTTGCTAGAGCACATGTAACCAAACGTTAGTTAACAATTGTAGTAGTGCATACACAGATGTTTTTGTGTGTACAAGTTTCAGCTTTTCGGGGCTACATAAAGTTAATGAAAAAATGGAGGGTGGGGAGCTGGAGAAATGACTCAGTGGGTAAAAACACTGTTCCTACAAGCACAAGGAGCTGAGTTCAAATCTCAGCCCCCCATGTAAGAAGCTAGGTGTGGCTGCACATGCCTGCAACTCCAGCACTAGGAGGCAGAGACAGGCAAGTTACAAGAGCTTGCTGCTTTGCCAGCCTAGACAGAACAGTGAGTTTCTTTCACGTGATACTTTTTTCAAGCCAGTAAGGTAGAGAGCAGCAGAGGAAGACACTTAGTAGTGTGGGATATTTTATTTTTTCTGTACATAACATGTTAAATAACATCTGAGGTTATAGTTTCCTGCCATTGGCCTGAGGTTTTAAGTTTACATGTAAAGTTACAATTCAGAAATAATTATTACCACTTAGGTCAGCACTTTTCAAGCTTACCTTTTAACACCTAAAATAACATTTTATTGGTTGTTATTTTCATTTTATATATGAGATGACTAAAGTTCAGAGAGGCTATAGAACCTGCTGTGATCACACCATGGTAATGAAGAACTTGGAACTTACACTCATGTCTTCCCAAGTTGTCCTGCTGATTACTCCATGGTGTTTCTTCCTGTTGGGTTAGTTTCAGGACCCACAACTCAGTGGAGAGAAGTGCATACCTCTCCCCTAGAAAGACCACTCTACTGCATTCTAGAATGGCAACGTGATTCTGTAGGAAAAGCCTAGACTTTGGCACTGAATCATCCTAAGTCCTCAGTAGCATGTAAGCCGTGAAATGAGGCAAGTCATCACACCCTTCCAGTCTCAGTTGTACTCTCTGAAAAGGAGGCTGTAGGCGTGCTGGGCCCTTATAAAAGACTTAGTTCATAGAAAGTGCTCAGTCAGTGAGAGTCACCTGCTATCATCTCTGTCACCCTCATGTCGGGTGCAACCTTAGACCTGGATTTCTCTGGGGGTTGCTTTACTTCCTTTCCACTCATGTGGCATGACTTTTGCCTATAACTTCTGTTTTCGATTATGTTAAGCCTATAGAAAACATTACAGAATGAGCTTTTGTATTTTGCTTGAACTTGAGGTTGCCTGAATCACCTTTTCTTGAAACAGCTGGCTTTCCCTAACAAGGGTGCCACTATAGAGGAGGATTTGTAATCCCAAGGCTCCTTTCCTCTACAACTATGTCAGCAACCCTTTTCCAGAGAGCCTAGAGGTAAAGCCCTCCCGGGAACTTATTTACAAATGGCTTTTGCACACTTCCTTGGTGGTTTAGCACCTTCCAGAAGTGACTGCTACTTCTCATGTCCTGACACAGAGAGAGAGGACAAGTAGAGAGGCTCAAAGAGTGTGGTCTTCCCCAGCACAAGCAGAAGACCCTTTCTCTAGGCATGCCAGCCTTCTGTTATTCCTGTGGGCAGCTGGAAGAATTCTTCCTCTGCCAAGATTGAGTTTAGCTACTTTGCATAAAGCCACTCCTTTACAGAGTTAGCCTGCCTCACAGACTTCTCCAAGACCAGTCCTGACCCACAGTTGCAGAGGCCTCACATAAGAGCCACTTTCCTCCAGAAGTAGTGTAGAAGGCAGCTTTCAGTAGCTGCACTGCAACAGCATATTCTTCCTTTCCTGTCAGTTGCAGATAGAATAGGGTTTTTGTTGTTGTTGTTGTTTTTTGTTTTTTTTGTTGTTGTTTTGTTTTTGTTTTTTTGCTCTCTTTGTAATCATTGTGGACACATTGTGAAAAGAAGCAGCTCAAACCCCAACAGTTGAGAGCAAGAGGATCAGGAATTCAGGGCCAGCCTGGGCTCTCTGAGATACTCAGAAACCCAAAGAAGAGAAGGATTAACTAGTCAGTGAGGATATTTCTTTTTCTGTTTTATTGTGATAACGTCTAGCAACAGAGATAGCTTAAAATAGGCCAGCAGCATCAGGCTGGCACAGGTAGGCGAGTATCCATACCTACATCTATGGCTCCCTAGATCATAGGATGCAGGCAGGGAAGTGTATGGATGCCACTGTGTTATAAAACCAATTTTCCACACAGGAGGCCAGTAAGGTGTTATTAAAGCTCAAGCAAGGTAGCCTTGGCCAGATCATAGCAAAACTTAAGTTTGCTAGGTTTCTCCCCATACTGTGTTTAATAGTGGAACAATGTGAATTAAGATGAAGCACAACTTAAGTAAAACAAACAAGCCAAAGGATCATATAGATTTCTCAAGCAGTGGATGTCAGAAGCATACTTAGCACTCAGTAAGTATTCTGGCAGCCTCTGCTGAGCCAGGTAACCTGTTCTTAGCTCATATTCTGATGGGGAGGTGGGAGTAAAAGGTGAAGCAACAACATGTATGGACAGCAGGGTTTGCTTGTGGCTGCATGTATCTTTCTGTGCTCCAACAGAAGGGACTGCCTTTTGTCCCCAGGTTTCTGAGTTCCTCTACTGACGGAAACTGGTCTCCAGGATGATACATGCCCTTAGTCTTTCTTCTTGCTTTCAGGAGCCTCCTGCCTTGTCCACCAGCATTGGGCAGGGCAGTCTCCTAAACAGTAAGTGACTCCACCTGGATCAGCAATAGCTAGAAGTAGGCAGGCCTTGCCTCAGCCTTGCAGCTGCTGAGAACATGCACTCAGCAACTTGGCCTTGCAGCAGAGGACCTGGGACTGACACCAGTAATATGCTGATTTTGCCAAATGGTGATGATTACCTTGCAAAAGACAAATATGATTGGCTCTTTTTGTGAGAGGGATGTTGAATTAATTGTGTGAAATAAAAGCTTTTTCTGGACAATAATCTTTTCCTTTTGGTTTGCCAGAACCATTCCTGGCCCAGAGGTGGTGGCTGATGCATTTTTAAAATCAGCTAAAAAACTGGCTTGTAGCCGGGCAATGGTAGCGCACACCTTTAATCCCAGCACTCAGAAGGCAGAGGCAGGTGAATCACTGGTGAGTTCAAGGCCAGTATGGTCTGCAAGAACAGTTCCAATACAAGCCCCAAAACTACAGAGAAACCCTGTCTCAGAAAAATAAATAAATAAATAAATAGATAGATAGATAGATAAATAAATAAATAAGCAAGCTGCCTCATGACCTGCAGCCTCTTCATTGGTTGCTGGCTCAGGCCCCCATCTTACTTAAGGAGCAATTCATTTACATTTTCATTGTGTGAGACTAAACTTTCTCAGAGAGTTGAACCATTAAATGGACACTTCAGTATTTTTTAATCAAAAGGCTATACACTTCACTAAATGTGCCACCAGGCTCTCATAACACTATATATATAGTCTCTCAGGCATCACCAGTAACCAGAGGAGCATGCCACAGCCAGACACGTGGTGCAACAGAAGGAAGCATTGTGCACATACTATGCACAGAAGAAATGCACAGCAGATTTGCTTTCCAGAGGTGTGAGGGGGGTGGGGGACACAGCCTATACACTCCTCTTCTGTGTGGACATTGGTAGACACTATCTGATCTTGAGGATCACTTTTTAAAATCACCTGCTAAGAATACTAATAGAAACTCTTCGGTCCACTTTCTATGAGGTGATCCTAGGGAGGGTGGGTGGTCAATGTGGTTTACCTAGGATTTGGGTCTTGTTTACTTCCAAATTGTACATGATCTTTGAGGAAAGTAAAAATGGATTTTTTTTTTCTAAAGGAAACCGTTTCCTTTCAAATTCTGTAGTTTAGAAAGATTTCTCCTTTTCCCCCTTGTATGGAGGTTTTCTCTTTGGAAACTTCCTTTCCCCTAAAAGCTACCATCCATTTTATCGCTTAGATGTCAAGTTTTTCTGAGAACATCATTAAATAGTTGCTTCCCGTCATAAACATTTCCAGACTCCATGAGAGAAAATGTTATGTGAGCATAGCCATCACGTTGTGACTTGGCCAACATTGCATCTCTGTGACCAGGATTTTCCATGGGTTAAAGCACAAGCTATTAACAGAATACGCATTCCCATTCTAAGAATGACTAATACCTCTCTAATAGAAGTGAAAACAGCTGCTTTTCCATAACATTAGAGTCCCAAACAGCTGTCATATGTACATTTTGACATCCTTTTCCCCTTTAAAATTAGGACAAAAATGAGTTTCCTGGATCTACTGATCTGGCTCAGCACACCATATATAACTTCTGTGAGAGGTAGAGAAGAGGTCGTAGAAATCCCGTTGAACCAGAGTGTAGCTGTCCCACGATGCTTGCACGTACTTAGAATGAAAACCCTGTAGTGAGAACCTCTTGTACCAAGAGTTACACTGCCACCTTTGCCCAAGAACTGAGCCCCAGCAGGCAGCCATTGTAATGATCTTGAGGAGTGCTGCTGTCTCCAGAGCGCCTGGCCTGCAGCGCTGCCTTCTCTTCAGCTTTGATGTGTGTCAAGAGTGACTGCTGTGGAAGAAGAGGCAGAAAGCTTGTGCTGCCCACTAGGTAACCTCGGCCAGATCCTTCTACTCTGAGCACTTTGGCCTCTTCAGTAAACAAGGTCCCAGCTACAGGATATCCTCCTGGCTTGTTCTTAACTGCAGAGAGGAAGGCCTGCTTGACGCCATTCTTACTCTTGTACTTGCTCCTTGGTGTCCTAACCTGTGTGGCCTTCATTTCTCTTGTGTGTGAGGAAATGTAGTTAACAGTGTCTCCATGGCACTACAGTGAGAATATGAGGTCCACACAGCTCTCCCCTCACCTGTACGTCCTCACCAAGCTGTTATCCCACCCTCTCCTTTCAGTTTTAACATTCTATGTGATAGCCTTGATTTGGATCCTGTTTTGGTTTGCTATGTGTGTTTGATGTCTTTCACTACTTTGGGACCTGGGAAACTATAGCTGCTAAGGATTCTTAGCTCACTTTCAGTTCCTAGAAGGTACAGCCCAGAACATGGGCCTCTGTCTGCCCAGCTGCTCACTTGAGCTTGTCCAGAGCTGTGAGGCCCTTGTCAGAGCAGCAGTGAGAACACAGGAGTGCACGTGTTGGCTGGACCTGGCATTCCTCTGCAGCACCCTGATAAGCAGAAGGGTTAAAAGCAGGAGAAACTTTAGTCATAAATTTTCTTTTCAGCAGGACTTCCCAGGGAACATCTGACATGAGCTGAGAAGAGATACTGATTGGCCTGGGAGTCAGCTGAAGGAGACAGGGACTGCAGTGGAAGCTGCTGGATTTACTGTTATTAGCAAGGCAAATGGAAAGCCAGCAGGGCAGCCAGCTCCTAGATAATAGATGAAACCAGAAAGGAAAATGGCTGGCAGCCATGATCCCTCTGCTGCCATTTTTCTATCACTCTAACCTTTTGTTTTGTTTGTCACACAGGGAAAAGCATAGCTGAGCTTCTTAGTTATGTCACAGGTAGCTTAAAATAAATCAGGATATATAATTACTCTTTTCACCTGTTTGATAGCTTGAGCATTAGGCACAGGAAAGTGTGCCAAACCACTCTTCATTGATGACTGTGCCAGACTGAGTGCTTTACCTGTGCTCGCACCACATTTCATCAGTCTCTGGCCACTTGAGTTAGACACATCGTCCCCGGCGTAGACAAGGAGCTGGGCTTTGCACCTGAGCATTAGGGGCTGCCCAGTGTAGTAGAAGGTACTGCAACCTAAACCCATGCAGCTGTTGGGAAGAGCTGGACAGGGTCTTAGCCCTTCAGATCTACTTAGGATGTCTATGTCCTAACTTGAAACAAGTTCCACTTGGTCCATGATTGTTGGAAAAGAGATGCAACAGGCAGAAAGGAGCCCTGCTGCCAGATGGGCTGATGTTTAAAAGGTCTGTGGGAGAGGGTGGTGTACCCTGACACCAGAACCAAAAAAGCAGGTAATATTTAGCTGCACAAAGAACCACATGCTAAATTGGGTTGGGCCACAGAGGCAACAGTAAGGAAAAGCCTCACCTCCTACAAACTGCCTATTTAGAAACCACTCATGGGCCCACATGCTGTATGACTTTTCTCATGAAATCCATATTAACTTTTTCTTCTCTAGCAGTAGAACAGATACAAGCTAGGAATGAATAATTGCAAATGGTGCATGCAGTCAAACTTAACCAGAAAGTTGCTCAGAGTATAAAATGGACTGGAAAACTGAAACACCACCATCTACTCAGTTAGCTCATCAGACATTGACCAAGTTGCATCATTTCAAAGATGCAAAAAAAGTCATTTGTTGGGCTGTTGAGAATTATGGCAAGTGGAATTCCACACATTATTTACATTGTTTTCTTGGCCAGGTCATTCCCTCTCTTTTCCTTCATTCATTCTTAACTAGCAAGTACAGTTCGGTTCACATAAATGAACGGTTTCTACCCAAGGAGATTCAGCCATACAGGTGCCGCACATCAGAAGATGGAGCAGGATTTCAGAGAAGCACACTAAAAGCCTGCTGAGAGCCTAGCAGGGGACCTAGCCTGAGGGTAAGGGCCATTACTTGAGTGACTTATGAAGGCCAAATCAGGTTGTTAAAAATGAAGCCTTGCTTTTGGCCCCCTGGGATTTTAGAAATCCTGCTTGGAGCAGCACCTGTGGTGACAGGAAATGTGCTCCAATCTGCCTGCTGGGGGAAAGCATGGAGGACAGTCTGGGAACTTGTGAAGATCTGTTCAGGAGAGAGTAGCAAATAAGAAACCAAGGGAAGCCCATTAACACAAGACTGACAACATGGTGGACAGGTGCTGGGGGTGAAGAAGCAGTTCAGGGACACAGACAAGGAACCATGGAGTCTATACTAAAGGAGGAGAGACCAGTTCAGTAATTCCTAGAGAGCACGGGACAGGAAATGAGAATGGATTGAATGCCTGCAGAGCACCCTCTGCAGTGGGTGAAGAATGGATGACCAGAGGCTGGGCGGCAGTAACAAGAAAGACCATTACATGCTGGATGGTGGCCTGCAAGGGAACCCTGGCGAGTGAATGGAACAGCAGCAGCAGCAGCAACAGGAGGAAGACTGAGTACCCTGTGTACCCTGGAGCCTCTAGAGACCAGATGTAGCCTTGCCTTTCTTCAGTGACTAGTCTGGGTGCATGGCAACCATGGAGAACAGCTGAGTAAATTCACTGCCAGCATCCGTTGTCACCATCAGACCATCCCAGCACAAGGGGAGAGGGTCGGTTTGAGAGTTGAGGACCCAAATGTCCTAAAAAAATAATAAGCTAAAATGCCTTGAGTTTTTTCTGTTCCTGCAAAGATAGAAGCGAGTCACTGCCAGTGTGCTTCCCAGGATATCTGGTAGGAGCACCAGCAGGCCTGTGGCCAGCAGCCATTGTCTGCTGTGTTTGCAGAACACTGTCTCTGCTACCTGCGGAGCCAGGAGACTGAGCTACTGAGAGAATGTGCATGCCATATCTTAACCAGTCTCTGGTCTCAGTGGATTTCTCTGAATAGTAAGGCTTGGCTCTGTGGTCGCTCCTCTCTGCTCTGTTTGGAATCCCGGCTGTCGGCTGTCACACCTCTCAGAGAGGCTGCAGAGAGACATGGTCTCCCTTTTGTTTCTTTTCTTTTTGTTATTAGGTGGTTGTGACTAAACTCACTAATTTCACTGGCTGTCAGCTCTGTGTTAAGGAAAGTGGGCTTGAACCGCTGTGGTTTTTGAATACTGGACTGGATGTCAGAAACCTTTGCTATCATGGGAAATTCTGTCACTCTGGATTTACTATCTGTTCCCCACAGCTGAATTCCCCAGCAATGTGATTTAGCACCCTGGCTCCCCATCAACCAGTTTTGGCATTTATTTGAATTCATTACCCCATTGGTTTCTATAAACTATTTTACAATTGTTTAAAATAAATGATTGTTTATTTCCACAAAACCATCTGTATTTCTTTACAGAGCAGCAGATAACTGTATGTAAAATTTGGTAATGTCACTGCAACTCAAGAGAAACATAATGGGTTGAAAAGTTAGATGCATAGGGGCAGTGTTAAAGGTTTTCATCATCTAACAAGTGGTATCTGAGTCCTCCTATCTTACATACCTGTGATAAGACGTAGATGTTGAGCTCTCCCCACCCTCTGCCTATGATGATGGTAGGATTTTGCTCGGTGCCCACTAGCTTCTAAGTTTTGAAGTTTCTGGTTGTCCAACTCTTGGTTCTGATCTATACTGGCTCCTTGCATCCCCAGGAGACCAGTCAGAGTTGGGGCATTGTTAGGAGCCCCCCTGCATTAGGAGTCTGATGGAGACAGAGCCTCATTCTGAAAGAAGAGGTGCTTTGGAGGGCTAACCAGGTGGGCAGCACATCCTAAACTCACCTGTGTGTTGAGTGTAGGAATGCAGGCTGCTAACGTGCTTTCGGTCCCAACTAGCAAACATGTAGAACAAGAGATCTTTTATTTGGGCTACCCTAAGGAGTCCAGAAGCCATCTTGGCTAAAAGAGAATCTTTGGAGAGATGAAGTGGTAAGACTAGCAGGACTAGGGGCTGGAGTCTCTTCTGGATTACCACATCAGTATAAAGGAGGAGGATAAGGAAGCTGCAACAAGCTTCCAGAGGTGCCAACTGCTGCTGGGAAGCTAAAGACAGTGCAGCAAACCAGATATCTGGATGGAGTGCAAGCTGTGCATCAGACACCTACTGTTGGTTCTTGAAACAACCCTGCGGGATAGGTGCTGCTGCTCCTCTGATGACAGGAAACTGAGGAGTGGAGACGTTAGATAACTTACCTAGAGTTGCACAGCTAATAAGTGATAGACCTACAAATTCAGACACAAGCAAGATGATGCTTAGATATTCGCCATGCTGTCTCAGAAGCCCTGGTGTCAGCAACTCGAGAGCCATTACCTAGACAATATGCCATACATAACAAGCTCAGGGCAAGCATGGGGATGAACTCCTGACACACTGCTTCCTACATACAGGCTGAAACGTGAGAGACAAGCCTGTTAGGGCCTGCAAAACAGTGTGGGATCACCATTTGTTCTCTGTAGAACCCATGAGGAGATGAGGGCAGGCACAGCACAGTTGCCAGGTTGGTGCAGTGCCTGAAGGGAATCCTGGTCTGATGTGCAGTTGAAGCCTTGTGTCTCATCCTGTAGATGACAGCAGCCTGGCCTTGACTGTGCCAGCCCTCCTTAGCAGCCTCTTTGCTCCCAAGACTAGCCTCTACGCCTTCACAATTGCACAGGCCCTTCTCCCCAACAGCCAGGGTTTCTCTAGCAGCCAATGAGCCCGTCTGATTTGAGAGGAAGCTCCAGTGGCCACCAGCCCCTAGCTCAGATTGTAAGGCTCTAAGATTGCTGAATGTCACTTTATAAATTGGATCTTAAGTGACATATAATACCCATGTATGTCTACTGTCAAAACCCAAACATCAAAATCTATAAAGTGAAGAACAAAAGCCACTTTATTTGATTCTGTCTCATTTTGCACCCCAGAGAAACTGTAGTCAGTAGAGCTCATGTCCTTGTACACCCTAAATATGTGTTTGTGGAATACATGTTATCTTATATTCCACAAGTGTACACACGGATGTGCATAACACAAGTATATGTATTGTTGGGGTTTGACTTTATTAACATGGAACATACTCTACATATACTGTATGCCTTGCTATTTATATTTATTTAGCATTATTTTTTATTAAACCCAGGGCTTTATACTAGTCATCACTCTCCATAAAGTACACACACCCCTGTTCCAACTACTTTTTTTTTTTCTGGTTTTTTGAGACAGGGTTTCTCTGTGTAGCTCTGGCTATCCTGAAACTCACTGGCCTCAGGCTCACAAAGATCCACCTGCCTCTGCCTCCCAAGTGCTGGGATTAAAGCTGTGTGCTACTACTCCTGAACCTTTTTTGTTTTTTTTTTTTTAAGGACAGATTATGTAGCCCAGGCTGGCCTCAAATTCACAATCCACTTGCATCAGCTCCCTGTTTGTTGGGATTATAGACATGTACCACCACATCTTGGGCTTTTTTCTTTTAGTTTGCTCATGTATTACAGGACTCTTTCCATGTCTTACTACCTTAATTTCTTTTTATAATAGCTATATAACATCCCAGTGTACAGATATACCATAATTTACTTAGTGGCTTCCTACTGGTGACATTTAAGCCATATACAGTTTTCAGTATTAAAATAGTGTTGTGGTAAATGTTTTTAAACATAGGTCATTGTATAGTTGAATTAATATTTGTTAGTATGGGCCCACATGAGTTGTTGGATCTGAAGTGCCACACTATTGAAGCCATTCTAGTGAACAAAGATCATTCAACACTTACAATGCCCTGGGAGTACAGAGCTGAGGTTTTAAAAGCCCTACCCCACCTCAAGGAGTACCTGTAGTGGGTTGAGATCATAGGTCAACAGAGCTCAGCTTTATGGATGCTTTCCTAGGATGGTGGTGTGGAGGAGCTCTGAGCTCAGAGAGTGCAGCAGAGGCCGCTGAAAGGGGATACAGCCAAGGTGTGTTCTCTGCCAGCCCAGCCCTGTGCCTGGTGTTGCAGAAGAAATTAGTTCTGAAGAATTATGATGCTCCCACACTTTCTCCTACACAAAGGAGGAGGTCCTGGCTGCTCGCCCTTTCCTTTCCTTGCCTTGGCACTCTCTGATTGATGATTGGAAATGATGGCAATACATAAACTATTTTTCTTTTTATTTTATGACCTGGTAATAGCAGTAACATATTTCCAGTAAATGTTTTCTATCGCAATAAAAAAGTTGTAACAAGACTAGAAATGGGTATAGTTAAGCCCTAAAGAAATCACACTTTCAGAGCTGTGGATTGAGGCAGTAACTCTGTAAATCATTTAATGTAGAAAGAGAGCTCTCCTTTAAAAGGGGGGGAGGGAGGCAAGGCAAGACCAGCAACTGGTTCTGTGTAAGTGCCTACAGCTGGCCTGCTTGAATCTTGAGTTTTGACCCTTAGAACAGCTGCCCACTTTGATGTCCCTGATGCCCAGCCCCACCCAGTGATTTTCTTTTTAATCCAAAGATCAAAACTGATGCGGGCTGTAGGACAGTGGTTAGGCAGACCTCAGGCCTAGCTCAGACACACCGTTGTCACCCTGACCTCACCACAGGCAGATGACGGGTCACTCCAGAGTTTACTTACCCTCTTTGCAGCAGAGGATAACAAGCCCTGCCTTGTAGTGTTGTTAAGATGCAAAGAGCTGATGTGGAGTGTGGAGTGCTCTGTCAGGACAGGAAGTGTCTGGTGTCGGTCAGTCAGTGTTATGCCCTGGGAAGGAAGCCATATTTGACCTGTTCTCAAAAAGAACAGGTTGATAATTTTGTCAGATTTGCCCAGCAGTGTGCTGACATTTATCAGTGCTTACTTTGTAGTAGGCTTTGTTCTACCCAGAATCAAATGTTGCATGCTTCTCTAGATCAACTTACCTTCTCAGTGTCGGATAGCAGCCAGCATTTCACCGTTGTCTTTCTGATTTGAAACCCACATTTTAATGCCAACCTGCTTCCACCTCTGCCTTTAGGATTTAGATGCTCCAGGACTGGAAAACAGCACACAGAAGTAGCAGATAAAGACTACCAAGAGTCTTTGCTTCTGAACTTCAAGGCAGAGAACGGCCTTTACTCTCCCACCTGTGGGCAGAGTAGACTGCCCCTCCTCCTTGGTTAGGCTCTGTTCTGTTCCACAGGATGATAGGCTCACATTTGTGTCCTAGATATGCTCTAAAAATCAAGCATTTGCCAGCCTTTGTCTTTAATTTCTGATTCTAGCTGACACATTCTTTAATGGTCCAGTGCAAGCTTTCTTTTGAGTTGAAGACTACTGTGTAAAAGTGATTTTGCTGTCCTATCAATAATGGTCATAATTTCCCCAATACTCTCATCAGCAGTGAATTGAGTCTTGCAGCAAAGAAATGGAAACCCCAATGCAGTGGTTGGAAGTGATTTGTCTTGTAGACGGCGTCTTCTTTCAGTAAAATCAGGTCAGTGTGGTGCTGCTGGGCCAGACGTAAGCCTGAGACGAATGAGTTGGAGGAAATTGATCATCTGAATCCTTACGTTGTTTTTAGCTGCGGTCACTTTTTCATGTCTTCTTTTCTTTATCTCTGTCTTTACGAAGTTTTAACTATTATGATCATCAGGCAGATTGTCTCCTCAGTTTGAGGCAGGCCTTAGATGAGGAAAGAATGCCCTGCCCACCTGCAGGATTGGCCTTCCCATCATGGATTTGGGGTGTATGTCCCTCCAGCACACCTCCGTCCATTCCCCCTCTCATCCTGGCCAGCCCCCGACCTGGGGTTTGTTTATCGCACAGACTGGCCCCTTGACCAGTGTGTTCTTCATTGCTATTGAAAGTTAATGGGGGCAAAATTGCATTCCCAAACATTTGAACCTGAAGTGGCCAGGGCAGAACTTAGTTGATCTCTGGTGATCGGTTCAATTTAGTTACGATTTTTTGCCATTAGGCTAGGGCTGAATGATGGTGATTTGGTTGAGGCCAAATGTCTGAAGAAAATTGGCTCTCTGATAAGAGTGCTGTTATCAGAGGGGGCTACCTTCTCATTTACATTTAGATGAGTATTGATTATTTATTTACTCAGAGAAGTGAGATTCGTTTCCAATCTTATCTTTCTCGGCTCTGCTTGTCAGCAGAAAGAGAGTTGGAGCTCCTGACATCAGGCCAGATAACAGCACTTTGTAGCAAAGATAAAAGTTGGAATGGGCCTTTTTCTAGTCTTGACTGAAAGGATAAGTTTTAAAAATTAGAACTGATGGGTCATGCTTTCAAAACCTTTCCTGAAGGTTTCTGCAGTTTAACTAGGCAAGAGAATTGACTGATGGGAACAGCTCTGGCCTTCTCTCTTTTGTAATAGGAATTGTGTTTAATTTTATTATATTGGGCCTTTTTTACCAAGAGCAAAGTGTTTGGGCTCAGAAGGGGCTGAAGTGTGACCTTGTTGTTAGCTTGTTCTTATTTTATCATTTAAATTCCACATTTTCCAGACCAAGCCTTGGAGGTGGAATAAGGTACAGTGGTTTTCACTTGAATGTAGTCCTGTGCTTACATTAAGTCAAGTAAAAGATGAGAGCTGCCTGCAGAGGAAGAGCCAGGATGGAGCGAACACCAAGTCCAGGAGCTTAGGGTGACTGGTGCTTCGGCACTCGAGTTTAGATGCCATCAGCTTGTCAGTGACAGCTTTGGCTGTGGGAGTCTCAGGATTGAGCCGAGTAGACAAGTTTGGTGTGGTGGTCTTCCTCTACCAGCCTCTTCCAGCCCATGTAAAGTGTTACCAGAGGAATCTCCCCAAATAGTTGATTGTGTGCCCTCACTGTCCTGGTAGTGTCTGTTGCTGTGAAAGAAACTTCAGATCATGACCAGCTACCCCAGCTCCCCTGTGTCCCCAAGCTGCCCCAGATTCTTCCAAAGTCTACATGGGTTCTTCAGGACTCCACAGGCATATACTCCCTGATTCTTCCTGTAGGCCTCTAGTCCTCCCTCAAGGTCCCAATCAGGGAAGAGCAGTAACCTGAGCTGACCCACTTCCGACCCACTGCACCCATCACTCACTGCCTTGGGTAAGAGCAGCATTTGTTTTGAACCCACCTGCCGGCGTGTCTCTCTGCCTCCCAGCCTCCCCAAGGGAGGCTCTGAGCTTGGCACATTACTGATGTTCAAAAACTGTTTGACAAGCTATGGATGGTTACAACACATATCCTTTGATATCTTAGCTGTCCTTGTTCTGTGAGTTCTGACATTTACTCATTTTCAGACTTATGAGGCCAGGAAACTAAAAGCCCTGGCGACTAAGAAAGTCTCTAATCTTAAATGCTTCCTGTAGTATCAAAACCAAGGTTTTTAGCAGAAAAACCCTTTTCACCCCACAGTATTGGTCTCACATGAGAAAGAATATGGACTTAAACATTAGTGCCAGCATTTCTAGCCGCCATATGTCCACCCTTGATGTGTTAGCCTGTTGTGCCCCATGGCTAGGGCTCTACCACTACTTAGTCCAGTATTTCTGGTTCAGCATTAGCAATAAAAACTATTGCCCAAACACTTTACCTAGGCAAGTTTTTGATTGTCTCACTTTATCCTCACAGCATACTTCTGAGCAAATTTTCTTTGGACCCATTTTACAGATGGTTATTAGTACACCAGAATGCACAGCTAACAGTGGTCCTCCCCTGCAAATTCCAGGACTTTTTTGCCTCAGCCAGCTTTGTCTCTTAGTTGCTTATTCTTAGCTTTTTCTAACTATAAGAAACTCTTCAAGTTGGTGAATGGGAAATAGTTGATGAAGATGTAGCAATGAGCCTTTGACCTTTATCCTTTTCTTCCCACAGACCAGTCTCAGCGTCATTGGTCAATTACTTTGTTTATACCCTGCCTTTGCCCAAAAAAGATTTGAAATACAGACATTATAGTAGGATAAAAATGCATAGACCAAAGCCGGGCGGTGGTGGCGCACGCCTTTAATACCAGCACTCTGGAGGCAGAGGCAGGCGGATCTCTGTGAGTTCGAGACCAGCCTGGTCTACAAGAGCTAGTTCCAGAACAAGCTCCAAAACCACAGAGAAACCCTGTCTCGAAAACACACACACACACACACACACACATATATGCATAGACCAGTCAACTAATGAAAGGAGAAGGAAACTACGGATTAAATGACAAAGTGTTCTGAGGAAGAGAGGGTGGCACAGCAACATGTGCCTGAGTCACAGCAGTCAGGGTTGACAGTGAGTGACAGGTTTCCTAGTGAACAAAGGGGAAAAAGAGAGGTGGTAGATGTTAGTGACAGATTTATGCTACGCTTTTGTGACAGTACAAAAGCAACCAGGTACTTTAAGAAAGACCCACTTTCTGTAGCACCAAGGTCTTCAGAAAAAGGTGCACACTGATGGGCTACAGGACGGCTTCCCCATCTTCAGGCTTGAATATGCACTTGTTTTCCATCAAGTTCTAGCTCCAGCTAGTTCTCTGCTGTTATGGAACCATGTGCTAACCCTTCATATTTTAGTCAAAAGTCAGAGAGATCAGGGAAAGCACACTGAGCATGTACCCCAGCCAACAGACCCTACAGATTTTCTTTGAAGCTGATGTGCTGAGATGTTTGCCTTGAGTCTATAGCCTCGCCTGTGTGTTATAGCTCGGAACTTTCTCAAAGCACCAAAGCAGTATGTTGTTCCTAGACCATTACATGTTGTGACATTGCTGCAGTAAATACATTGTAGGAATGCCTAAGCAGGTTCTTGTCGCTATAGAGTGACTGCTTCCCAGAACCTTCCCTTTGTGTTCCCCTGTGCACCAGAGGGCATGCAGCTTCAAGCACTGCTGTGACATTTTAAAGCCTTTTTTGCAAAGGTTGGACACTGCCTTGAGAGCCATGTACTGTTCAGTGCCTTTTCTACTTTATGAAATCATGTCTTTGGCAAAAGCACATTAATAGAAAGTGACCCACAGCTTAACTTTCTTTTTTTTTGTTTGTTTGTTTTTTTTTTTTTGTTTTGTTTTTCGAGACAGGGTTTCTCTGTGGCTTTGGAGCCTGTCCTGGAACTAGCTGGGCTCGAACTCACAGAGATCCGCCTGCCTCTGCTGGGATTAAAGGCGTGCGCCACCACCGCCCGGCACAGCTTAACTTTCTTACATGGCTTTCTTACATGGCTTTCTAGCTGCTGTTCTCTCGTTCTATGACAGCTCTCCAGAAGTCAGACACAACTGATAGAGATGTAGTTTGGCATATAGTAGGTGAAGGATATGCTAATCTGCTTGTTGTTTACTGAGAATTTGGTGGGTCATCACGGCAGAGAGAATGTGGGCCTGGGACTCTCCAGCATACATCCTAGTCCCACCACTTTCCAAGGGACATGGAGCAGCTGCTCAGCTCTGAGTCCCAGTTGCATCCCCTGTGAAATGGGATTTGTGCTCATTACTTCTCAAGATATCTTAAGAGTAAATGAGATGATAGGGAAGGCCTTAGTCAGTACTTGATAGAGAGTAGGCCTCAGAGTGATGGTAGATGGTTGGCGTTTCGACCCTTCCTTCACCCCGCTTCAGTTTTAGGATAGGGATGGTGACAGCACAACTGTAAGCAGAATTGCAGTGTTGTTGTTTGCCTCTCTGTTGCTGTGATAGAACACCAAAACCAGAAACAACTTGAGGAAAGAAGTATATGGTTCCTTAGTTGATAGTGGCGGGAAAGGCATGGCAGCAGGACCAACAAGCTGAGAGTTCACATCTCAGTGGCATACAGAAAACAAAGAAAGAACCAGAAATGTGGTGAGGCTATAAATTCTCAAAGCCCATCCCCAACAATGTCCTTCCTACAGCAAGGCTCCACACCGTAAAAGTTACATACCTTTCCTATACACAATTACTGACTGGGGACCATGTGTCATGAGCCTATGGATGAACATGTCTCATTCAGAATCCACCACAGTCGGAATGTCAGACACCATAGAGCTCTTGGCCCATGGCTTCCTCAGACAGCCCTCTGAGGTTGATACTATTATCATCCCCATATTACAGATGAAGAAACAGACAGGAGGTTAAATAAGTTGGCAACATCATAAACTAAATGGCTCAGCCAGGACCTGGACCAAGGCAATTGAGCCTAGCCTAAGATGTCTCGCTTCTCACTTGGGTCCAGTATGCTCTCATTACATGAAAGTTATTGATCCGGCCTTTTTTCTGGAAGGGTGTGTGAAGTCTTCCTCTGCAAGATCTCTTATCCAAGCCCCTGGCAAGAGTTTAGGTCTTAAGTCATGTCTTTAGCGACTTCGTTACCTTACCTTCCCCAAGCCAAGACCTGTCAGCCCTCACCAAGTTCAGAAATGGTTTGCAGCTTAGATTTTGCTTTCTAGAAACAGTAGGTCACTCAGAACAGACAGCAACCCACAGTGGAGTTTACTTTCCACAAACTGAAAGCAATAGGACAGCTTTTAAAGAAAGATGGATGTGGGCAAGGTAGCTCGCTGATAATGGAGTAGCTCTCTGATGGAAGGAGAAAACCAACTCCTCCACGTTGTCCTCTGACTTTTCTCTACTGAGCCCATGCTGTAGGAGTCAGCACACATACAGAGTCTTGTAGATGGGGTATGTGTTGCATGCATGTGTGTGTAATGTTTTTGTTTTTCATGAAGGAAAGGTGGAAAGGTCTTTTGGATAGAAAGATAAGGAGCTCCCCTCTTCATAGGGGCCTATATTGCCATGGACCAGAGCATAGCCATAGCTCAGGGTATTGGTGAAGTTCATAAGGGCCTGCATTACCACGAACCACAGCACATCCATAGCTCTGGGTGTTGGTAAGCTCATTAAAATGAATTATTTTAGATCATTTTCATTTTGAATTTATATAAACCACAAGTTAAGTGATCCTGAACGAGATTGATCTACAAATCTACAAAAATTTTTATTTACGAGGTGAGCTGTGGCCTCTCTAATTGGCTGGCAGTTTATAGTTTGCAGGAAGAGGAAAAGCTCAAGGCTCAGGAGTGATAAATCCAAAAGGACCTTGGGCCTTACTCCACTCTTGTTACTTCTTACCTAGTGATCTTGGGGGTTTCTCCATGTGACATGGGCTGCCGAGGCTATCTGCAGGATACATGATGATTCTAATAGAAAGGTCTGAACAAAGACATTTCAGAGTGTGGTAGGGAGTCGGTTTAGGACAAGGGGCCCTTAACTTCCCTGACTTCCCTGGATGTTGCAGAGACGGGAAATTTTAAAAAACTCCTGAAATTCCCTCTATGGCATCCAGGCCCTAGTTCCCAGTGGACAGGAAAGGAGGGCAAACACACAGGCCAGCTGCCAGTCTACAGGTTGATTTAGGATGAAATTGTGTAAATGGCCCTGTTTCAATTGAAAGTATTGCCTGTGAAAGGCTCTTCGCAGCTCTGCAGTGTGTCGTAATTACAGCAGTCTCAGAAAAAATGACGTAGTAAGAAATTGGAAAATTCTTAGGTAAGTGCAACATTTTAAGTTAAAAAACATAGCCTTTGTTATGTAGAAATTTGAAAAATACAGGAAAACACAAAGGAAAAAAATAAAGTCGTACATAATCCCATTATTACAATGTAACTACAGTTCACTTTTTAGTGTAACGGCGTAAACGAATGCAGACAGATTGTAAAAATATATATACAGCTTTAATGGCGAAATAGACTTACAGAGCCACCATTCCCGCGGAGACCAGGAAAGCAGAAGGGACTGCTGGGAGCACGCTTGCCAAATTTATAGGCAAACATTAGCCCGAGGCGAACACGCCCCCCAAGGGGCGGGACTTATCCCTACATCTCCCCTTTTTGTCTAAATAAGACAGAACCAAACCAAATACAACTATATACAATAACAACAAGTAATAAATATAACAAACAATATTGAGAACAAAAGCTTTGCTAAACATTCTATCTCAAGGAGTCCAAATAATATAGAGAGTAACTACAATTATATAATCTTCAACTTCGTCAAAGATCTGAGAAGGGAATAAACACTACTCAACAAACTAGATATATCCAAAATGTGCAACAATTGACAGAGACAACTGACTACCTGGGCAATCACCCAAAGTCTTGTTTGCAATGTTGAGTCAACCAATTTTGGCTAAGGCCTAACATAACTGACATAGCATTATTAAAGGCAAGGAACTTTTCAAAACTATCTTACCCTGTCTTGGCAGGATATGACAGTCCTGTTTTATCCATTGATGCACGCTCTGTATCTCTGTCAGTGGTTGAGGTATGGGCATTTCTTTGCCCAAAGGCCAGTTCTGCCAAATAGAAAGGCTCCAGGTGGAGTGTCTTTGGTGCTCAACATTCTCTCGGGAATAGAGCGGTGTTGCCAGGAGCAATTGTGTCTCACTATCACGAAACTCTGAGTTAGATTAAAGGCCATTTTCTACAGCTCTTTGAAGAGGTCGAAGATTATCTATCTATACTGAGTATAATCTCTATATATCTAGAGAACCTGATTAGTCTAATTATAAATGACAAACTTAGATGACTATTTGTCTGTATAATTCTCAATATCTATCTAACTTAAAGACTAAGACAATAAACAACTGTGTAACAAATGAGGATAATGACCTCCAAATATAAACACTGTACAAATATACATTGCAATATGGTAAATATATATCAATACACAAACATTATATAAGTATCTTAATCAGAGGTAGAAATGTACACTGCAATATGGTAAATATATACAATATATATTTATCAATACAATATATGTCAATACATAAAAAATGTTTTAAACAGAGATAGAAACATGCATGCATACAGTAGTCAATATAATTTAACTTTGTATCAATATACAAGAATCGATACCAATATATTTGTCTAAAAGCAGTAACTCACAATTATAAATCTATTATCCCATCATTTTCCCTCTTTTTTTTTTTTTCAAAATGATCCCTGAGCTTATAAAATTCCTCCCCCAACCTCCCAACCCCTAAATGATGTCCCTAAACCCAGGGGTAAACTTTACTGGGAGAGGGGACGTCGTCCTCTAGAATTACTTCCAGCTGTCATGGGGCGACGTTCTTTCTGGGGGATCCTGTGAAAGTAAAATGATGGTTAAATTTCAAGATCAATGTCTTTTAAAATTGCAAATTGTCTCTGAGTATTTTGTGGAGGTCTGGCCAGAATGTTGTACAAGATGTGCACCATTTCAGCTAACCAAGTTGGGATCGTCTTGTGCAGCTGGTATCCAAAACAGGTCTTGTAGTAACCCTATCAGTATCATGACGTCATATCAACCAGGTAGAGTTGTTGTTGTGGGGCCCCATCTTCTTCCTGGAAACTTCAAATGTCACTTCAGGAAAAACTCATTGTTCATTGTGGAAAAACTTAAATATTAATCATATAGACATACATATATATATTCAATGAAAGGCATGATAGATATATTCAATGAAAAGTATGATAGATATGGAGAAAAGCAAAGATGTTTTCTAAACTCATATTTCTTTCTGTCCCATATCATGGCTCTTGACATGAGACAGAAACTCCAGAAACTCTGGGTTTTTCTCTTATTAACAGGCTTGGAATTGGAGAGGGACTGAGCCTGAGTCCAACTTCAAAACCAGCTCTACGTATTTATAAGGAAATGTTTAATAAGACATATATATCTTTTCAGGAGCGATTTGCAATCCCCACTTAGGTAAAAGTATCTTTATTTCTTCAAACAGTCTGTTCAAGGTATCCATGTTTGAATCGGATAACAAAATGTCATCCATGTAATGGTATACTATAGATTTGGCAAATTTCTTGCGTATTATTTGCAATGGTTGGTTCACAAAATATTGGCACAGGGAGGGGCTATTTAACATACCCTGGGGGAGAACGGTCCAGTGGAACCTCCTCGAAGGTTGAGAATTGTTATAAGTAGGCACTGTGAAGGCAAATTTTTCTCTATCTTCTTTTTGCAAAGGTATAGTGAAAAAACAATCCTTTAAATCAATAACTATGAGAGGCCATCCTTTTGGTAATAAAGAGGGCAAAGGAATTCCAGATTGCAGAGGGCCCATAGGTTGAATAACCTTGTTGATGGCCCTGAGATCTGTCACCATTCTCCATTTACCTGATTTTTTCTTAATCACAAATACAGGAGAATTCCAAGGGCTGGTAGATTCTTCTATATGTCCAGCATCTAATTGTTCTTGTACCAGCTGTTCTAAAGCCTGTAACTTTTCCTCAGCTAAAGGCCATTGCTTTGTCCATATTGGTTTCTCAGTCAACCGTTTTAGAGGCAAGGCTGTTGGTATCTCTGAAAGGACATCAATTGCTTGTTCTTGTACAGCCCGAATGGCCGGTTTTCTCCATTTGTAATATCTTTTAATATTATTCTCAGAAATATAGGCTCTAGAAGTAGCAGGAATGTTAATTTTGGTATTCCATTGTTGTAATAGGTCACGACCCCATAAATTCATTACGATATTGGCTACATATGGCCTTAATTTTCCTATTTGTCCCTCTGGCCCTATACATTCAACCCATCTCGTGCTCTGCCTTACTCGAGATAGGGTTCCAATTCCCAGGAGCTGAACATGTACATTCTGAAGAGGCCAACACGGATGCCAAGATTCTGGGGTAATGATACTTACATCAGCACCTGTGTCCAGCAGGCCAGTAATAAAAATGCCATTTACACACACTCTCAGTTTAGGTCTTTGATCATTTATAGAAGTTTGCCAAAACACACGTAACTTATCTTTCTGATCATCATTGCTTGTGACAGTAGGCATGGGGCTTCCTAATTGTCCTGACGAGGCACGTTCTCTGCAGAAACTGGAAATGACTGAACCATGTTTGCCATGGGGGCCTGTGAGGCCCCCCCTCTCACGTTTCCCGACTGTATCAGGTTGCCTTGCCTATCTCTTGTAGACCTGCATTCATTTGTCCAATGTCTGCCTTTTCCACATCTTCTACATAAACCTTGAGGCTGAGTCCTATTTCTGTTATTTCTAGAAGATGCATTATTATTATTATTTCTGAAAGATGCATTATTATTATTTCTGAAAATCCTTTGTCTACAATTCCTTTTCATATGACCCATTTTGCCACAATTAAAACATTTGGTATTCTGGTGTCTCCTTTTACCATTGGAAATTGCTTCTTCTACCCATGCTTCAGTGCCATAATCAAATGTATCAACATTGAGTGTATGCAAGACCCATTCTTCCAAGAGCGCTGATCTGAGCTTTAAAGGACCCAAAATCCTTTTGCATTCCACATTTGCATTTTCATAAGCCAAAGACTCAATCATTATACATCTTGCTTCTGGGTCAGATATTCCTATTTGTACAGCCTTAGTTAATCTTTGTAAAAAGTCACTAAAGGGTTCTCTCTGACCCTGTTTAACTCTGACAAATGATGCCATTCTCTGTCCTGGGTCTTGTACCCTGTCCCAAGCCCTTAAGGCTGCTGTAGTACACATGGAGAGTGTGTTTTCATCCAAATTAGCTTGCTCCTGAGGGTCGGAAAAGAACCCTTCACCTAGAATTTTATCTAAGGAAATGTCAATTCCCTTCGCTTTTTCCTGCTGTTCTAAGAGTCTAGCCTCTTGCCTGAATAAGCATTTCCATTTCAATTGCGGTCCACTCTCAAGTACCGCAGAGCTCAGCTGGAGCCAGTCCGAGGGGGTTGCTCTGCTTGTCATGGCCCAAGTTCTTATCATCTCTTTAACAAAAGAAGCTTGCATCCCAAAAGTCATGACAGCCTGTTTTATTTCCTTGAGATCATTCATACGGACAGGCTCCCATGTATCCTCCTTGATGACCCTAGGGTTTTTGGAACCAATCACCTTCTCTGTTGTTATTACTGGAAAGGCAGGTAGAGCTGCAGGTAGAGCTTTGTGGAAATTGTCCCGGAGAGATTTACCCACAGATGTAGTTAAAATTTGCCTTTCTACCCTTTGCTCTTCTTCATCAGAATTTAGAAATTCCTCAATCTTTTCAATTCTATTCACCATTGCCTTCTGCAATGTCTGAATCTCCTGTCCAGAATTATGTTCCAAAGCCTTCATTGAGGACTCTAAAGTATGAAGTTTGTTCGTTAGAGATAACATCTCATCTTTGGACATAATTTTTATGGCATAAACCGTGCCTTCTTGTATTGGCAATCTTTCCGTCAATCTGTCATAAGCTTTAAACAAAATCCGATTGTCACATTCAGCAGTTTTGATTCTCTCAGTTAATGTTTCATTTCCTACAGAAAGGGACTGAAGCTTATGATCCAAATCAGCTGTTCCCTCTTCCATAGTAATGAATTTCTCCTTAATATCAGCCACTAATGTTTCAGTTCCTACTGAAAGGGACTGAAGCTTATGATCCAAATCAGCTGTTCCCTCTTCCATAGTAATGAATTTCTCCTTAACATCAACCTGGAGAACTTCAAAATGATTCTTGAGAAGATTGTTGTTATTCTCAATTGTTTTTAAGCATTCAATCTCTGCCTTAAGAATCCTGGATTCGTCTCGTAAAGACTTTATCATATTTCTATTATCAAACCATTTAGTGACAATGAAAACTACGAATCCCAGAAGGATCCATAGATGTGGGGTGATAGACACCTCTTGTAAAATCTCCCACATGGTACAATTAAAAAAAACTGTTAAATTCTTGAATATTAATGTGTTCAGACATTTTATTTATAAAAGAAAAATTTTTTACCTGCAATGATCAGTTCCTGCCAGTGGTGGTCTCTGTGTTTTTGGAGCCTGTCCTAGAACTAGCTCTTGTAGAACAGGCTGGCCTCGAACTCACAGAGATCCTCCTGTCTCTGCCTCCCAAGTGCTGGGATTAAAGGCATGCGCTGCCACCGCCTGGCAGGCCTTAAACTCACAGAGATCCACCTGCCTCTGCTTCCCAAGTGCTGGGATTAAAGGCGTGCGCCACCACCGCCTGGCAGGCCTCAAACTCACAGAGATCCGCCTGCCTCTGCCTCCCAAGTGCTGGTATCAAAGGCGTGCGCCACCACCACCTGGCTAAGTCACTTTGTATCAGACCAAATCTGCCACTGTGGCGGCTTTTGTTGCAAAACCACAGGTACTTGAGCTTCTGCTAATTCAGGCAGTGAGGTTCCGCTGCAAACTTAGCCAAGGCAGGCAGAATGGGCCTGTGTGGCCGAGTGTGTCTCAGACTCGGCACTGGGGCCCGAGTCACGAACTAAAAAACAGCACCCGGGAGGGTGCTGTGTTAGCTAGCGGGCTACCCGCTTGAGTCGGGGGCAAAATAGCCCCACGTTGGGCGCCAAAATGTAACGGCGTAAACGAATGCAGACAGATTGTAAAAATATATATACAGCTTTAATGGCGAAATAGACTTACAGAACCACCGTTCCCGCCGAGACCAGGAAAGCAGAAGGGACGGCTGGGAGCACACTCGCCAAATTTATAGGCAAACATTAGCCCGAGGCGAACACGCCCCCCAAGGGGCGGGACTTATCCCTACATTTTAGGAACAGTTTTCTTAACCCTGCACTTTCATATGCATTTTTATAACAATAATTATCCTATAAAAATTGTGCCTTGGGGTTTGTTTTGTAAAATAACATGCTATGAACATGTTTTGTAATATTGAATATCTTAGAATTACTTTTAATATCTCTGAAATACTCAACAATATTTTATTTAGTAGGCTCTTTGTTATCAAATCTAAGTTGTTCCCAAATTTTGAGTGTCATGACACTATTAGATATTAGAATCTTGGGTTGGGGATTGATTTTAGGACCTCCTTGGGCTCCTGAGTCTGCAGGTGCTCAGGCCCCTCTGTCCATGGTGTAGTGTTTGCATAGCACACTCTCCCACAAACTGTGACTCTGGAGTCTGTGAAGTGCTTGGTACAGTGCAGGCTGGGTAGTTGCTCTATGGATGATGAGGAATGATGGGAAATATTAAGTGTGCTGTATACACAACTTTGCCCAAGTGTTTTCAGTCTGCAGTGGTTAAGTCACACAATATAGATACAGGGGGCTGATGGTTATAATTAATCTTTGTACCCAGATCCCACTATAAATTTATGGAAATTGATGCATGGCTCTGACATGTTGCTTCTGGGGTGTTGGGAATAGAGAGGCCTAGATTTTTCCGGGATCTCTGCACTGCCTCTGCTGCCATCCTCAGCTCTCTCATACCTCCTTGTATCTGGCCAAACATGAGAGTTTCCTGTGTCTCTCACCTTTCCAATAACCATGAGCAAATTACAGGCACAGTTTCGAATCTGACAGAACAACATTGCTATTTAGGTTGACAAAGAAATAATGAATAAATGTATAAAATGTCCTGCTGCCTTTTCAGATCTGCCATAACCCTCAGGTAGAATGAGATGGGTAGAATTCTTGGTTGTGAAATACTGCACCATGTCTCTAATGTTTCCACAGATGTCTTAATAAAAGCATAAACAAAAAAGTAAAAACAGCTGATAGGTAGCTTCTACCTTTTCATTAGCAAACCCAAAGCCTGGGATCAACTCTGTATATTTTGTGTTTTCATTTCTTTGACTTCTTAAGCTATCATAGAGTTCTACACATACCTTATTCCTGATTGTAATTGATCAGTGTGCGATGATTATTAAAAAGTACCTTGGCAACAGGGCCTCGTGTAAAATCAATGATTCCTAAGCCAGTAGGGGTGTGTGTGTGTGTGTGTGTTTGAGACAGGGTCTCTCTACACAACCCTAGACCCACCTGCCTCTGCCTCCCGAGTGCTGGACTTAAAGATGTGTGTTAGTTACCATGCCGGCTCTGAGTCAGTGTTTTATTCACGTCATCTTTGTCTTCATCATACTTGTTGAGGTATAAAGTCTAGAAACAGGTCCAGAGAGGATGATAACCTGTTCCATATCAGAGAAACAGGGCAGTATTTTGTGCCTCCAGTTCATTCTCTCTCAGACCTTTTACCTAGTGTGGGAAGAACTAAGGACGTGGTGAGAGGAGCCAGTTTCTGGTCTTGGGTAGTTGCATCCTTGAGTCAGACATTATCGTTTTCATTTGGCTTTCCCTGATGAGTGGTAGGTCATTTCTGAGTGTTACATTCACCATTTCAGACTTCCTCCCCTCCTCCTGCCCCTTTGATCTTCCAGGCCCTCAGTACCGCCTGGAGAAGCAGAGTGAGCCTAACGTCGCAGTGGACCTGGAGAGCACGCTGGAGAGCCAGAACACCTGGGAGTTCTGCCTGGTCCGCGAGAACAGTATGTTGACTGCCTCGCTCTGTGCTGCTTCGTCTGTTGCAAACATACTTAGGAGTGACATGGTTGACCATACTTTCTGGCCTGGCGTCCCTAAGCAGATGAAAAGTGACCACAGCTCTCACTAGAAGTGTGTCTCAAAGCAGAATGATAGATTCTGTGCTCTCTGGTAGTCTGCATCCTGTTTAGCACTTAGTGATTAATATTTTCTCTTGAACTACGTTTTCCTCATTTTGGAACAACCCTGGAAACAGCTCAGAAACAAGAGGCTCTTTCTCAGGCAAAGGCTCTTTTATATATACAGCAACTGGCCTTGTCAGTGTCAACTGCTTAACATCATGTTTTAGAAAAATTTAAACACTTGAATATTCTCAGCGAAGGCATCATAGTGACTCCAAGTGACACATTGAGATCTGGATTTCTTCCCTTCCAGTCTCCAGAGTTTCTGAGTTGGGAAGTTTTGTTCCCCAAACAGAAGGAGATAACCTGCCCATAGCCACTCATGCTCCAGAGCTGTTTCTTCTGCCTGGAGTGCTCTTCCCATCTTTTCTTGCTAGCTCATCCATGTCCTTGTCTCAGTTTAAACGTCACATCTGCAGAGATAGTCCTATCACCCAAACCTGGTTCATTCCTCATCTGAGACCCCAGGAGCTATCTCAGAGTGTTCTGGTTTTTTCTTCATGGCATGTATTGCTGTTATTAATTTTGCCTAGTAACTGGCTAATATCTACCTTCCCCACTGGATTATAAGTCTGCAAGGGCATTCCTGAGCCATGCTAGTTGTCCCTCATTAGCTCAGCAGCCTGCTAAAGACTACACACTACAGAAGCTCAGGAGAGATAGATGAGTGGGCTGGAGAGATGGCTCAAAGGTTAAGAGCATTGCCTGCTCTTCCAAAGGTCCTGAGTTCAATTCCCAGCAACCACATGGTGGCTCACAACCATCTGTAACGAGATCTGGTGCCCCCTTCTGGCCTGCAGGCACACAGACAGAATATTGTATGCATAATAAATAAATAAATTTAAAAAAAAAAAGAGAGATAGATGAGTGAGTGAGTAAGTAAAAGGCCTTTAGTCCTGCTGCTGATCCTTAGCAGACTGGACTGCTGCTCCTTCACCAGAACCCTTGGCTGCCTCTGGGACAGCATGCACACATTGACCAGGAAGGAGAGATGTGGCTTTCAGAGCAATTTCTCAGATAAAGGTTGATGGCCTCACCATCTGTAGGTGGTTATAAGAATCCTATGTAAGAACATAGAAAATTAAAAATCAGTAATGCCTAAATGGTCTAAAGACACTTAGATAAGTGATAAATATTCATAAATGTGTGTTCTCTCAAGAATCTAATATACAAGTATTTTTAGGCAAAATATGATGTTCTCCCCTTATCAAATAAAGCAGGTATTTCAGAAGTATTCCTTCTGGACTGGGCATGGTGGTGTACAGCTATTATCAGCGCATAGGAGGCTGAGGCAGGAGAGTCAGAAGTTCAAGGTCATCATTAGCTACTTAAGTTTAAGGCTAACCTAAGATACATAAGGCAGTATCTCAACTAAAATAAGCAATAAATAAATCCTCATGGGTAGGGAAGATCTGAGGATGCTGACATACTTAGATGCTGGTGACAACAGTGGAATCTATTAAAGATACTAGCTGGATATATAAGAGGACTAAGAATTGTTTACACAAGATTTCCACTTTGGGGAATCTACCCTGAGAAAAGACCTAAAATGCAACAAAGATTTATGTATATTATGGTTTTTACAGTGTTGTTTCTGCCTCCAACTAGGAAAGTCATAGTTTAAGTTCTATCCCTGTATTGGGGATTTATGCAGCTTCTTAGTACACTGACTAAGAACAATAAAATTAGCCTGGAAATCAAAAAAGGGAAAGAAAATTGGTATGCACTTGGAAATTGAGAATTAAACTTCTGATCCTGTGAGTGAAAAAAAATAAATAATAATAATAGACATTAGAAAATATGGGGGGTGCATAGCTTAGTGACAGAGTGCTCGCCTAGCGTGTGTGAAAACTTGGGGTCAATTCCTAGTAGCACACAACAAACAAAACAAGAAAATATATTGATAGAATAATGAAAATCCTATATATATTAAAAGTTATAGATATGGCTACAGCAGCATGTAAGGAAGTGTTGCAGCCTTCCAGTTTATTTATGTATTACAAAAGAAAAGTAATGAACTGAGCATTCAGCTATTCAGTAAACAAAAAAAAAGAGTAGAAAAATAGAGAAGAAAGCCTAAGAGGCAACAAAGATCAGAAATTACTGAGCTAGAAAACTCAGAAACAACAAAAGGACTCATAAAATCAGTAAACCTCTTTTGAAATGGGTTAAAGTCAAGGAAAGAAAATAGCAGAGAAACATAGGTAGTAACAGACAGAAAAAAGAGACTCACGACAGATCCCATAATCATTACCCATATAGCACAGAGGGTGTCTGTGTGCGTGTAAGTTTATATATGTGTAAGTTCCCTTGCCTATACAGATGCGTGGGAAACCATCGTCTGTAGTCACTCTCCCTGAACCTGGCGTTTGCTGCTTTGATTGTCTGGCCATCAGGGTCCAGGGATCCTTCTGTCTCTGGGCCTTTGCATAGCTGGTACCTTACCCTCTAAGCTATCTCCCCAGCCCATACAAGAGGATTGTGAAAACCTCCACTGCAAAAAAAAAAAAAAAAAAAGTAGAATGAAGTCCTGGAAAAAAAAAATCAACATCACATCAAAATTGGCACAAGAAGAAATGGGAATGTTCTGGTCAATTTTGAAAATTTGAATTAATGATTGAAAACATCCCACAGAGAGAGCCCAAGCAAGTCATGGTGGGACACTTGAGAATCAAGAAGCCCACTTGCACGTGCTTCCCCAGAGAGGTGGCCCTGGAGCTGATGGAAGACATGAGGCAAGCATAACCCTGGTACAACCCCAGTAATGATGACACAAGACCGAAACATTTCACACCAGTCTTAGAGAGATCCTAAAATCCCAGCAAATTGGTAACATGCCAAGTCCAACATTTGATTAGAAGAATTGTATCTCATTGCCAAGTGGGTTTACTCTAGAATGCAAAGTTGGTGATTTGCTGCAGTAATGGTAAAAGAAGAAAAAAATGTAGGTACAGAATTTTATTTGTCTTTTTACTTACTATTTCTGCCGTTAAAAGTTGTGTTTAGGGGCTAGAGAGATGGCTCAGCAAATAAGAGTGCTTGTTGCTCATGCTAAGGACCAGGATTTGGTTTCTAACACTTACATCTGGCACCCCACAACAGCCTGTAACTCCAGGTCCTGTCCTCTTGGAGCACCTGCACACACTTGTTGATGTACACACATGTTCACACATAAATACACACAATAAGTAAATAAGTTATGTCTGGCAAGTTTGGTGATGAGAGCAGTCATGTTGCTAACATCAGAGGGAAGAAATGCACTGTGGTCCTACTGCTGCATTCCTTTGATGAGAGCAAAGCCAGCGATGCAGCAGTAGAGAAGGAGTGAGCTCAAAATAGCTATCTCTGCTGGATGCAATTCCAGGTTATTCATTTTCCTTCTCTTGGTTCATGCTTACATATTCTAGAATTTCTAAAAGAAGAAAAGGTGAACGTGACATAAAGGCAAACTCTCATGGACAGAGACTTATAGTAAACACGTCTTAGTGTGACATTTCCTGTGGCACTCCTGCAATAACTCATAGCCCCATGCTACAGAGTGCCACAGGAAGAGCTACACAGCTGTCCCTTGCTGCTCTTTACCTGATAATTGCTTTCCTTCTCCATTGTTCCTGTCATTCTTTAAGATTCTCTTGAACATACTTGGGCAAGTGATTGACCAGCAGGAACCTCATCTAGGATTCTGTTTCATAATGTTGGCCTCCCAGTAAGTCACAAATAAGGGAGTGTGCTTACTTATTAGTATCTTGGTGACTTTTTTGGATATGTTCACACTTTTACTTATAAAAAGTTTTTTTTTCTTCTTTAGAAAACCAAAGTGTAGGAATTAAGCTTCACTTCTTTCTTCTTCTCCCAGAGATGACAGGCATCTGTCTCTCCAGGACTGGTCTGTGCACATTCACATGTACATGAGCAGTTGTGTGCACATGCATGCACATATACACATCCATGTTTATGTTCCTTCCTTAAAAAACACAAATGAAGACTTGCTGCATTGTTATTTTATCATCTTAATGATTCATGGTGTATTACTCTGTATTGATTCACATATTCTACATGTAAATTTTATGTTCCTAACCTGCTGCTATTACTCTATAGTTTATATGATACAGATAGCTTTTGTTTTTAAGGAAAAGCCCTGGGTCTCTGTGATAAGAAGGAAAAAAAAATGTGAGGATTAGTGAATGAAGCTTTGGCATCTAGGCCCTAGCTCATACTCCACAGCTAAGCAAGAACAGTCTCCAACTGTGCCACCTTTTGAGCCCCAGCACCACTTTCCCCAAGACTTTGCCATTTGTTCCAGTTCTGGTGTTGTGAGTCAAAACTGCTTGGAATGAAAGAAACCCCTACCACTGTGTTTACAAATGATAAAGGCAGAAAACAGTCAGAATGCAATGGACTATTGTGACTTAGCTGTATAAAATAGGTGCAAATTATGAAAAGTAATTTATTATTTTCATAGAAAAATGTTTAAAAGACTAACTATAGAGATCCCAACTAATAACCATATATTATTGTCTACTGACCATCTACTAAGAAGTTCAATCAATACAATGTTTCAAATTTTTTTTTTTCACTCCCTCACTGTTTTTGGATTGTTTGGTCAGGCACACTACCCTTCCAAGAACTGCGTTCAAAGGCAGCCAAGTGGAGTTTATGCATTACAGCACACTTTGGAGAATGTGCTGTCCATGGCTTCCTGTCCATGCCGCGTACTACTACTCTGAGAGCACCATCGTTTCACTGAAGCTGGGGGCCATTCAGCTGCCTCCATGGTGCTCACAGCAAGAGTCAGTGTGTCCACATAGAAGGTTCTTAGGATAGTACCTGGTGCATAATTATCCATCAGGGAGTGTTGGCTTTAACTAGGAAATAATGGTAGCACTGCCTCTGTGGCTAGTAGAGCTTTGGGCACAAGTGTGTTGGTCTGGAACCATGGAGCTGTCAGAGCCTTTTCCAAGATAGAGAGAGATGGAATTGAGGAGGAAGAGAAATTATAGGCAGAGTACTTTCTGCTGTCCCAGAATGAGGTTCACTTTATAAGTCACATCATTGGATTGAAAAAGCTGTAATGTAGATAGCACCCTTTCAGTTTTCCTTCAGAGGGGTGGGCCATGACATTTTTTAAAGCAACCATACTCAACAGTGTTTTAAAGTAGTTTATTAAGGCCTATTAATACAGGATCTTGTACTGAACTCACATTTTCTCCTACAGACATTACTCTCATGGTGAGAAGACTTTACCAAAGCTAGCCAGATAGTAGCATAGCACCAAAACCTAAAGTCTACCCTCTGTTTCCAAAGCCTACTCTTCCATAACCTGAAGTTCGGATCATGAGAAAGGTTGTGCTGATTGTCCTTGTCCTCTGTGAGAGAGAAGCTTGCACGTGAATTGATGTGACAAGTTTCTGCCTAGGGACCGAGAGCTCACATTTGTGCTTGGATCTCGGCCTAAATAAGAATGTGACAAGCCAGAGCCCTTGAGCTTTCCAGTTTGGATCTGTGTTTCATGATCTACTCCATCCTTCTGCCAACTGTCTGCTCAAAGCTGGAGGCAAACCAGACAGAAGCAGCGAGTACATTCCGAGGAGGAGGTAGCAGTAAACTCCTGTTCTTGTTCAAGCTTCCATATCAATCCTGACACCACACTGAGCTTCAGTTTTCTCTTCTGCCAAATGTAGAACCTGGGTGACCTTTCACACTGATCAAATGTGGGTCACCCATCTAGGGCCTTAAAAGAAAGAGACAGCTTCTTCCTTGGCTTTGAGATAGGAACTCTGGAATTCCTCATCATTGGGGCCAAAATGTACCCAAGATTAGCCTGGCTTTAAGGACTGCCTGGAAACTGCCAGGTATTCTCTCTCTTTATCTCTCACTAGGCTACTATCATAATAGTTCAGCATGATGCTTAAAGGATTGTCACTAGAACAGGTAGACCTTAGGTGAAGTACTTGCAGCCCCTAATATTGGGTACATCATGCATGGCACCTCTCCAAGACCCAGTTTCCTGTGGAGGTAGAATCTGCTTGGGGCATCTTGTGAAAATGGAGTGAGATAGGAACACAATTGTAACCTTTTAAGAAAGTGTGGTCATGTTTCTTTTATAGAGGAGGAAACTGAGGCTCTCGAAAGGGAAGTGTTTTGCTAATATTTTATGAATACTAATGAGGAGCCTGGGAAAGAAAACTGTCTTTTTTCATTAAATCTACTGTAATTTTTTTTTGTTTAGTTCCTTTGCTTCCTTAATAAAGGTGCTATGGAGAGAGGCATCAGGGGCTCAAGTTCAATGTCTTTCAAAGGAGACGCATAGAATGCTTACAACCTTCCATCATTTCAGTTCCTTCCTGAACTTAGCTTCCTTTATTTAAGGTCACACTACAAAGGCTGCATAGTTCCCCAAATAGACTATGTGGAACAGATGATCTGCAGGGCCAAAGGGATCTCATTTAGTTGCCCCTTAAAGACCCAGGAGAGCGCCACGCTAATCTCAGCACTCAGGAGGCAGAGGCAGGTGAATCTATGAGTTTGAAGCCAGCCTGGTCTACAGAGTGATTTCCAGGGTAGCCAGGCTACAGAGAGAAATTCTGTCTCAGAAAACCAAAACAAACAAACAAACAGGAAAGCAACTCTCCAAAGCCTACTTGGGACCCCTGGCTACCGCTTCCTGGGTTTGGAGTCCCTCTCCTTCCTCCTCTTGAATTACACTTAGTGGATTTGTCTGCTGCAAGCTAGACTGTAGCCCCTCTCACCCTGGACAGTGACCATATCTTAATACCCTGTCTCTCCTTGTCTGCCTAGACCCGACTCCTTCCCCCTGAAGGTGTGTGTACCTACCTCCTGCACCCCTCCCTGATGCCCTCACTCTGCTGCTGAGAAAGTCATGTCTTCACAGTCTCCATGCTTAGACTTGACTTTCCCTCCCAAAAAGAGAAAGATTCCGAAATGGAATGGAAGAGTGCTGCCCTCTTCCATGTGTTTTGTGAAGTTTCTTCACGGCAGGCCCATTCCTCCTTTGGTTTGTTCTCAGCCAGGCCTGGAGACTCCCTGGTGGTTCCTCTCTGCTCATGGAGGCTTGGCTTTCTTCTGTTACAAATTACTGATCTCTGTAGTAATGGGGCGGCAGGGCTTCGTTCCCAGAACCCCGGCCGCCTGCTCGGCTAGCTTATGCCCCAAAATAATTACACAGACACTGTATTCTTTTAAGCACTGCTTGGCCCTTTAGCTCTAGCACTTACAGGCTAATTCTCACATCCCGATCAACCCATCTCTAATAATCTGTGAGAACCGGTCTTACTGGGAAGATTCTAGCCTAGTCCATCCTGGGTCGAGCTTCATCCCGGGAGCGGGGCATGGCGTCTCTCTCAGGCGTCTGCTGCTGAGAGGAGAGCTTTCGAGTCTCTGACCTCACTTCCTCTTCCTCCCAGCGTTCTGTCCTGTTTTCTCCTCCCACCTATCCTCTAACCAATAAAATGGGCCAGGGCAGTGCCTTTATTAGCCAATGACCTTCCTCCATCATTTCCCCTTTTTCGGTTTAAACAAAAAAAAAAAAAAAAAGGCTTTAACTTTAAACACAGCAAAATTACATATAACAAAACAGTTATCAAGTAAAAGTTACAATAATCTTTATCTTAACTAAGGAAAACTATAACTATAACTAACTATTCTTAACTCCATCAAAGACTCCAGAAAGATACAATACTACCTAAGCAAACAAGAAAAAAGCAACCTTCAAAACTCTAGAAATGACAGAGACATCTTGCTGCCTGGACAGTCACCCAAAGTTCTTCTGTACCGTTGGGGCATCCATCTTCAGCCTTCAGGCCCATGCTATCCAGCAGACATTTCCATAAAGCAGGAAAATTCAAAGTCAGTTCAGTCACTATCTGTTGTGTCCTGCAGAATGCCTCGCAGACTCTTTCATGAATCAGGAACCCCGAAAGATCATCTCACCTTAGGCAAGTTCAGTAGTCCTCTCTCTGCGGGTTCTGTGTCCAGTTTATGCAATAGTCCAGGCAAGAGCAGTTTCTTGCCCAAATGGCTATCAAACTCCATAAGGTGCCTCTTCGATGCCCATCTTCCTCTTGAAGTACATTGGTGCTGCCAGGAGCAGAGTGTCTCATTGTCATGAAAAGTCCTCAGTTATTAAAACATCAAATGTCCTATTCTGTAATCTTTGAAAGACATGAAGAATGTCTATCTAAAATATATCTCTATATATCTAGAAAATCTAACTAACATGACTACAAGCTTTACTATTATCGATGATTATCCATTAACAACCTATATTTCTTAATTATACAGTACATATTTAAATGAACTACACAATCACAATACCTTAATCAAAATCAGAAACACTTATACATATAACAAAATTGACCTTAAATCTCTATCAATAAAGCAAAAGCTATACTAATGTAAATTATTCATATCTATATCATATCCCCCTTTAAATGTAAAAGAACGTTTATAAACCATATTTGGGAACATGGGCGCAGTTTTTTCTCTCCAAACTGCTTCCTGCTGAATGGGGGCGTCGTTAATTAGGTCTTTCATGGTATAACCTGTGTGCTAGTTTCATCTCAGTTGGCAGTTGAGTGAAGCAATTTTTTGAAGGCGTGCACAGGAACCATTCAGGAGGACGTGGTCCATCATACCAAATCGGAATAGAAGAAATGAACAGTGTCTCATCCTCTGTGAAAACAAAATAAGAAACTCTTTTCCAAAGTATCATATCCTTAGATACAAATTCAAAATATCTATGTTGGATTAGTTCAGCAGCATTTATAAACAAATATCTTTTAGTAGCTTTTGCTCTTTCCTCAGCATTCAAACAATTCAAAGAGAGCACAATAGCATACAGTATCAAAATTCTCTGTTTATTTTCCATCTTTGTACACCTTTGTTTTAGCCTCTATTTCGTTTATTTTTACTTTTAACTTTTTGCTTTTTGAGACAGGTTCTCTGTATCTTTGACCTGAAGTAACTCTGTAGACCAGGCTGTCTTTGAACTCTCAGAGATCCGCCTGTCTCTGCCTCCCAGGCATTCGGGATTAAAGGTGTACACTACTACACCTTGAACTCACAGAGATCTGTTTGTCTCTGCCTTCTAGGCACTGGGATTAAAGGCGTGTGCTACCACACACAACAACTCTCTTCCTTTTTTTTTTTGTTACTTTAAGAACTTTAAATTTTAGTCTGCATATATTTTTAACACACTTCAAACCATTTAGAAATTTTCTTTGTCTTTTAATCTCTCTTTACTGTATATCTCTCTTTTTCTGACCACATAAATCTTTAATTTACCAAGCAATCTCAGTAGGACTAAAGGTGTGGCTTTGCTAGCTAGATTCAGTCCATTCCTTAGCTTTCCAGCCTCATGGCGGATATACAGGCTGTAACCATGTTTACTGCAACAACTGTATGGCATTTCAAGGTCCCTGCCAGCAAGTGAGCTACAACAGACAACACTCAAGTCCTCTCTCGGTAGCCGGCCCTCCTGCCTCAAATAGTCAGAGTTTGCCCTGGCAGGACAGCCCAGAAAGCTGGCATTTTTAAACGGCACAGCTTTTTTCCTGCTACGGCTGAAAATCGAAAAGCATGTGTTCAGCTTTTCGTCAACATCATTTAAGTGTTTCGTGTCAGGACCTCTTAATGAGCTGCAGGGTTTTGCAGCTAAAGCTGAGTCAGGAAGCTTCTCTTAGATGAGAGCGCTTGCTTGCCTCTAGCAAGCAGAGTAGAACCGAGAAATGGCAGCTACCAAGAAAACATGCTTTACTCTTTCCCAAGCTTTCTCAGGCTTTCAGTGGATTCAGTTGTCCACACGTCTGGGTGCCATCTGTAGTAATAGGGGCGGCAGGGCTGCGTTCTCAGCACCCCCGGCCGCCTGCCCGGCTAGCTTATACCCAAAATAATTACACAGACACTGTATTCTTTTAAGCACTGCTTGGCCCTTTAGCTCTAGCACTTACAGGCTAATTCTCACATCCCGATCAACCCATCTCTAATAATCTGTGAGAACCGGTCTTACTGGGAAGATTCTAGCCTAGTCCATCCTGGGTCGAGCTTCATCCCGGGAGCGGGGCATGGCGTCTCTCTCAGGCGTCTGCTGCTGAGAGGAGAGCTTTCGAGTCTCTGACCTCACTTCCTCTTCCTCCCAGCGTTCTGTCCTGTTTTCTCCTCCCACCTATCCTCTAACCAATAAAATGGGCCAGGGCAGTGCCTTTATTAGCCAATGACCTTCCTCCATCAGATCTCACCAGTTTCTATCATTTCATTGAATGAAGGCTTTAAAGCTCTTTTATTGGACCACAGCACTACTCGTCAAATACAAAGGAAAATGTGATCATGCAAATAAACTCTGTTTACAAGGAGCAGTGACTTGTGACATTCATGGTCCATATTTCAGGCTGAATTATTGCCGAAAGGCAGTTGCTTGTCTGGCCTAGAGGTAGGTGCTCTCTGTAAGGATTTTCTACTTGATGTTGCATATCAGCTTCTTGCACACTAACAGAATTTAATTGCAGTGGAAGTGTTACCACAGAGTTTCTGTATCCACCTCTTGCTGTTTGTTAATGGGCTGGTTGGCCATGTGTATGGGAGGAAAGGTGAAGTGTTTGGCATCGCTTTGTCGCTTGGGCAAGTTCTTCTCTGTGAGCTTCATTTTTCATGTGATGAATGTGATGGTGATCCCGCCCTTTGGGGGTGTTATGAGGTGTCAACCACGGAAGCAAGTAAATGACACTATATGTTAAAGCTCATAATAAACCACAGTGCACCATCCAAGGGGTCATTAACAAAATGCCTGTGCCTTCGAGCTCTCCCAGTCACAAGCTGCTCTGAGCTTCTGTTACCTTGTCCATGGTAGTCCTCCCAGTAGCCTCTGACACTTCCCACAGTCTCTTTGGGCAAAGGAAGAGTGGACCCCTAGGGCTAAGAACTGTGCAGACCTGGATAGGAAATAAACTGTGCCCTGTCCACAGGGACTTTTTTAGTAATGAAAGCACCCATTGTGCTATGTGGGCTGAGAACTTCCACATGAATTGACTTTTTCTTGCCCCTCCTTTCTGAAAAGTCCCCCCCTTATTTTATCATTAGGTAGTAATTAGTATTCAAGGGAAATTGGTCTTAATATATTAAAATTGGTTAAGTGCATTTAGACCTGTACCACAGCCAATGTCTTATTGGAAAATGTAATTGGGGACTCTGTGTATGTAATTAATTGAATTACAATTAAGAACTTTCATTAAGCGATACACTGGTACATTAGAGCAGTAAGGAAACATGTTTGACGAGCTGCAGACCCTGTCTGGGCTGTAAGTGAGGGCACAAAGCCTTGCACTCTTCCAGTTGGCTCCTGGCCTCAGAATGTGCCCTGCTCCCCCAGTCATGGTTTTAGTAATGCATCAGGTGACATTCCTGCAGTGATTAGATGGGAGCTGGGTTTCTTCCAGCATTGTACTCTGTCTCTTGATTTTGGACCTCAGTGTTAGTCAGATTTTCTAGTCCTTAGGTATTCTGCTATATAAACTGTCCAGTGTTAGGATCCCTAGTGGGGAAAAAAAAGCACATTACTTTCCCTGAGTTCTGAGCAGAAGCAAAGACACATTGGAGGAAGGAGTGATAGGGATTTTGCCAGCCTAACTTGCAAGTAAACCCATCATGAGACCTGTTTCCCATCCTGCAAATGGTCACACTCCAGCTCTCAAGGATGGTTGTGTTCACTTTGAACGTGTGTTTGTTCACTTGTTCTTTATATACTGACATTGGATCAACGACAACTACAGGGTTGAAGAGGAGCCAGCAAAACACTAGTCCCAATATACTGGAGAGGTGAGGGTCATTGAAAAGCAGAGAAAAGACACTGACCCAGTGTGCCCACAGCAGGAGGGGGAGCAGATAAAGGGGCTCAGCAGCCCCAAGTCTGCCTTTTAGGTGCCAAGAGAAGGCTTGGGTTTAAGTGGCCGGGCAAAAGGAACGCAGTCTTGGTCAAGGTGTAGCCTGCCTGTCACTGGTCCTTCATATCTCAGCTCCGTTCTCTCCAGCAAGGTGTTTTGATAAAGAAGCCTCATTCTCATGTGAATGTGAAGGGGCATCTGTCCTGTGAGGTTTTGCTCTTCTTGTAACTCACAGTGACTAAAGTAATTCGCTTCTGTTCCTTCTATCAAAAATCTGTACAAAGCGAAGGCAGAGATGCCAGGCTACCATGTACTTTTGCTACCTGGTGGGCCCAGGTGAAGAGTGGGTGCTTTTATTTAGCAAAGGTGACTTTTGAGTGACCGTTTTGAGAAGAATCAGCTTCTTTGAAAAAAGGGGAAAATTAGTTAAAACAATAGGTAAGCAAATGTTGTAAGCTAGATACCGCCCATCTGAAGCCCCAAGACAGAAGTGTGTGGCACTGAGACGACTACCCTGACCTGGGCAGGGGTGCAGGGTGAGCTGAGGGCTGAGCAGGCTCCTTCTGTGATCTGTTCTCTCAGAAATTCTACAAACCTAAAACTGCTTCTTTCTGATCCCCTCATAAAGCAAGATTACCTTGATTTATTGAGGGAGAGCTGACATCTCTACGTGGGAAGTCCTCCAGCAGACTGACTCTGGCTCTAGGAGTTTAATCAATTAAGCACTGTGACAGCAAGGATTCCTGCTCAGGTTGTAGCATAGCCAATATCCTACTGTGTGATTTTGGTGGCTTTAAAGAGAATACTGCAGAGGGGCCTGTGTGTGTTATAGTATATCACCTATTGATCGTTTTTAGAGGCCAGCAAAAATGATTAGCAGCTGAAGGGAAGTGTTTAATAGAGGAGAAGCTTTGGGCTTATGGGACTTTGGGGACTTAAACGGCTTCTGGGGGGGAAAAAAAGTGATGAATGCAGAGCACTAAGGAAGAGGTTTTTCTTCATGACTTACTCAGGCATCCAGTGTTGGGTCTGACTGGTAAGTCCCTGATTCCTTTGTTCCAGCGGGGCACTCAACACAGTTATGACCTGTGGCATTGTATAGCTCCAGCCCACTGAAGGAATCTTTACTTAAAACAGCTTGTGCAATGGTTATATTGAGGATTCCATTCCTGGCTCCAGCTTTCCTGCCTCACTTTTTTTTTTCTCACTTGTTTGGGGATGTTATCACCTGACCTAAAAAGACTTTGGGAAATGTCCATAATACTGAACATACAGCATCTGGCATAGTACATAGAGTACAAGACCAGTAAATGGCAGGCTGAATCCCTGTTCTCAGTGCACCCTCTCTTTTGAAGGGTCTGGATGGTGTGGTGAGCATGGTGAGTTCTGTAGACCCAGGTCAACTCAGCTTCTGCTGACCACAAAACTTCTTGGATCATGACTTATGGTTGCACAGTTTTGCTGGCGGCTTTGGGTGGACATTTACTGAGTGACAAACAGTATGCCATATAGAGTGGAATTTCCGTGCTGGCAGGGTGTGCCTCTCCACGAGGAGACCACAGATATGTATGTGGAATAGTCTCAACGAGAGCTTTCCCCAGAGAACTGCAGGTTACAAGAGAGAAACCAAGGACAGTTCTGTTAAACTAGACTTTGAAGCATAAACATTTTGAAAAGGAAAGGATGCCCTGGCCAGATGGTACAATCTGAGCGGAGACCAACTTGTCTAAAGCAAGGGGTGGGTAGTGAACAGGATTGCAAGACTTTGAGATAGCATGGTGGGGGCCATAGTTTGTTTTTCCTTCTCCAGTCGGTTCTCTGCGCAGCAGTGTTTTTCTGCGTGCCAGAACTCCCTGCCTTTAGACTCTCTCCTCTCCTGCCCCTGTCCTTCTCCCCTTTCACCTTTTTCCTCTCACCTCTTCCCCTTCTCCCTCTCTTCTCTAGCCAAAGGCAAGCACTCGCTCTTTTCTAAAGAGTCCCTTGCTCTGTGTACTTCCTTGTTTTCTCATCTTTTTTCTCAGAATTCCTACTCCTTTCTCATCACCCGAGAACCCTGCGTCCTCAGTCCCTTCACTGGCCTAATAACATCTACTCTATGGTGTTGTTTGTGGGTTGGAACGAACAGGTCGTCAGGGTTGTGTCATGAGAACCTGAAAGGTGAGGATGTAGCAGAGGACATTTGCCTTCTGGTTGGGTTCTAGGGATTTTTACAGGAAATGGAAGTTGCTTTAGCTTACACTAGACTAGGCCTGTTAGTCTTGGTCTGAGACCCACTGAGCCAGGGGGTGAACTTGAAAGTCCTGTGTAACTTGCTCTGTGGATACAGGAAAAATGCCAATAGCATATAATGAGTTCATCTGAGCTTTGACTTAATGACTAGTGCCTACTTGTTTGAAAGAAAGCCATGTGCCTCTAAATGTTTCCCTCGGTGCCTATAAAATCACGTGTATGAAACACTTTTTGAAGTGGGGAATTGTAGTTAGCCTTGGTTCTCAGCACTGAGAGCACACTGTTCCTCTGGAATATGTGTGTAGATGTTTTCAGCTGAGCTTGCTGTCAGGGTGCAGCACGTTCACACAGGCCTGACTCCACCTCTGTGTCCCATCATGGTGTCCAAATGGGCACCAAGGACAGGAAGGGCATATTCATCCACAAAGTCAGCAGCTCTCAAACTTTTTCTGTTAGAACCCCTTTATACAATTTAAAGTTAGTGAGGTGGGACTGGGGGTAAAACTTGGAATCAGATCAGATGTTTAGTTCATTCAGGACCTCGGATTCAATCCCCAGCACCAAAAAGGAGGGAGACTGTTTGTCATTGTGTATTATCTTGATTTGAGAACTTTTGTTTTCTGTATAATTTCAGGGAGAACAGTGTGACTTAGGCTGGCCTGTAACTCTCAATCCTCTTGTTCCAGGCCCCTAAATACTGGCATTATAAGTGTATGCACAACCTGGTTAATAAAAATATATTGACAACTACAAAAAATGTATTGTCTATTTCTAGAAATAGAAACAGAAATTTGTGTTTATTAAGTCATTAGAAAGAGTAGATCAGTTAGCATAAACATTTTTGTGAGAAAATAACCAGATTTTCTTTGAAATTTTAATGAGAAGAGTAGCACTGATATACTTTCTCTTCTCCCCACCCACTCCTATCCCACCCACAGCCCCCAGCTCTGAGGTAGCATGTGTTGTAGCCCAGACTGACCTGAACTTTTTGTATTGATCTTGATCTCCATTTACTAGGATTACAGGTGTGTACTTCCATGCCTGGTGTATGCAGTGCTAGGGCGTCCTGGTTTTTGTGTGCCCAGGGCCTTGCACATGCTTAGCCACCTGAGCTGGAGCTCAGTCCTGTTGTATGTTTTTGCACATTTCTGTCTGGCTAATAGAATATTCTAGGTCTTCATATCTGCTTCTGTACTCAGTTCGTTACAATATATGTTTGGGTTGTAGTATAGGAAGAAAATTTGTCTTGACACAGATACATTATTGAAACAGAGGAGAGAATTTCCGTACCCTTTTCACATAATCGTTGGTATTAATTTTCATTTATATCAAAATTCAAGTGATAGTTTCCTAAAGGTTAATTGCAACGTGAAATCAGAACTCCTTATTACGACGTGCACTTGTAAGGGAATAGGGTAAAAGGCAAAAGATGTTTTACTGTTACTATGAAAACAGTATAGGACCTTGGGGCCTGAGGGGAGCTTGGAGGTAGATGTGCCCACCACTGGCCCAGACCTAGACTTGGGGGATCTCTGAGTTTGAATTCACTGTTCTAGCCACATTTTCTTGTCCTGGGGTCAAGGGGGTGGGCATGCAGATAGATGTAGGAACAGCTTTTAGCACAGCCTGAGAGGAGGGGAAGAATGAAAATGGCAAAGAAACACACAGACTCCAGTGTCTGGTGATCCTATCCCACGTGTTGTAAATCCATAATGAGTGGCCGAAAGCTAGGATGTTAATGTACATCTGGCTTTATAGCCATGGTCTGTCTTCACAGCACCCACTCTTTCTTCTTTACTGTAGGAACTAGGGTCACCTTGGACTTGGTCCCATTATTGCCTCCTCTGCTTCCCTTTGTGTTTCTCACCCCAGCCTGTTTGGCCTTTCTTCCCCTGAGTCAGGGAACAGACTCCATTCTGTGGTCCTCCTGATTTTCTTCCAGGGAATTAGTCTGCTTCCTCTAAGATTCTATGTTGTACCCAGATCCTTCCTAGGTGCACTCTTCCAGAGCCTTACTGTCAGTCCATCTGTGCTCTGGTGCCCAAGTCACTACTGAGACCCACCCCAGAGTGTGAGCTGTCACATTCAGCCCTGAGTTACTGCACCGTGAGCGTTTTGACACAATACATTATGGTAATGCAGAGCACATAGAGACATTAACACTCCTGACTTTGACAGAGTGTACTGTGAAGTCTTTGAAGACACCATTATAATTTATCTTGTCACTCATGAGGAGATCTGGTTCAGCTTTAATGTATATGAACACAGTGTGGCTTTTGTCTTATTTAATTGCTTGTGACCTTTTTAATTGCTAATTTAACAAAATACTAAAGGGTTATGTTTCAATTACATTAATGATTTAGGGAGGGTTTTTGTGTGTTTGTTTTTTTAGACATTCTGGTTCTCTCTACTTTTCACTTTGAGAACATAAAATGTCATCTTGAACAGAAGTAGTGTTTTACTGTGAAGTTGATAGTACAATAATGATTTCCATATGCAAATGACATAATACCAAGTATCTTGCATCTGTGGTTGGGTTCCACCTTCTCCAAGGTACAGACACGCAAGATTTACACACTAATCCACTGCATTTTTCTGGTCAGTGCTTTGCTTCAGGTAGCTCACTTGAGATAAAGTGCCTACTGCAGATGCTGTTAATACACCAGACTTGTCTACTGGTTCTGTTCCTTTGTGTTCTGTAGCTGGGTCATAAGTTCCTCCCAGTACTTCTCATACTCTGCACTGCTGGATGGGTGAGACAGACACATGTACACACAGATAAACCCAACACTCAGTGGCACTCCTGGGCCCACCTGAAAACTGTCCGTGGGGCTCGGAGCTGCTGTTTCAGCAGCCAGAACACGAGGGAATGCAGGACAGCGCCTTCCCTGTTCCCTTGATGCTGTGCCTTCCTGATCTTAAGAGCCAGCATGCCCCTGACAGGGGCCATGACTTAGAACTCACTCAAGCATCAGGAAACCTAAGTCCTCAATGGGATGTGAATTTACCCTGGCAGAGAATAGAAGGTCAATGTGTGAAGCATTAGTGTTGAACCAGCTCCAGCTATGAAAGCCTAAAATTAATAGAAGGAAATTGATAAGCCTTGCTAGTTATTCCATAGCTTAAGACCCTAACTAAAATCCATCTGCCCATTATTAACATTTCAGCAAAATATAAAGTTTTCATTAATCTCCCACAGTAAAGTTAGTCATGAAAACTGGCACTTGTTTGAGCTTTTAGGACACATTAGCTGATGTATTAAACAGAACGCGTCCTTCTTCAGCAGCTTCTGCAAGAAACTAAATCAATTTTCAGCCGTATTTATGCACCACTTTATCTAAAAGCATCTGAATTATCATTTACAGCTAAGATGCTTTATTAGCAGCTGGCATTGAAATTGCTCAGTAAAAAATTGTATGTCACGTGTAGTAATTTTTAACTTGGTTTTAATCCAACATCATAAAATGTAAAAATCTTAAGTATGGGGTTTTGTTGTTGTTGTTTTATTTTGGTAATTGGCATTTTAACATAATAAGCTATTACTCTTTCCAAATCAAATACCTGCAATGTTTAGAAAATAGCAATTAGTTACAGTTCCAGAAGCTGTAGAACTCAGGGCTAAGCTCTATCTAATGTGGTGTTCTCAGTAAGGAAAAAAAAAAAAAGGCTGAATTGGACTTTCATATTTAAGAAATAAAGAATGCTTTCTTTATAATTTTCATGTATAAAAATCCTAAGATAGAAATGAATGCTTTTTGGCAGTTATGTTTCTATTAAGATGTAGTTTTGACAAAGTAAAAGACTATGCTAAACTTTCCTCCCAGTTTTCATTCTGATGTCACATTTCCGAGGAGACATTGAGGGCCATGATCTGTCCCAAATCACTGGTGCTTCAAAGAATGAAACCAGTCCACAAATGGCTCTTGCCGTGGGCGCGTCACTCAGTCCTACAGTAAGATACTGGTTAAGTCACTGCCGCACACTGCACTTGCACTAGGCTCCAGCCTTGTTCGCACAGCAGTGAGGAGGACAACGCGATCATGGTGACTGCCCTCCTGTGGCTTACAGTCTGGAGGCAGAGATAGGTGATGACTTGGTGGACACTGGCCTATAGAAGATAGAGATGCAGTGTCAGGAGCCATACTAGATTTGGGGGCTTGGAGTCAGGAAAATCTCCCTTCTTGGAGCCTCATTTGACCAGGCTTTTGAAAAGGAATAGGAAGGAGAGTGGAAAGGACAGGGAGCAGGGCGCTCTGAGCATGGAGGATGAGGACATGTGCAGTATGGTCTAAGATAGGACTGTGTCCAAGGTGTGTCACATCCTTCCCATGGGAACAGCCTAACACAGGGCTGTATTTTTCATATGAAAGACCATAGTGTTTGGAAACAAAACATACACCTGCTAAGAACTGAGTTCAGTGTAAAAGAAGAGAAACAGACTTATTTAAAAAGTCGGCCTGAAGGCAAAGAAAAGCATGGAGTTGTCAGGCTGTGAAGATACCCAAAGCTAGTTAGTACTTTTGCTCCCACAAACTCTGTCTGAAGGAATTCTGGACATTTGCCTGTGGTTTGCCTTTATTTAGTGTGGCCTTGGGATATGCCTTAACTTCCCATCGGTTTGAGATGGAAAATTCTAGAACCCTCCATGTTGTCATGAGGTTTAACCTGAATAAAGTACTTGACATCATGACTGACACGGGTAACACACTGCCCATTATTGATTTAGAAGTTTTGTGTGAGCACACCATTTGCCTGTGCTGTTCTCAGGAGAAAGCATAAAGATAAGTAAGAAACTTCCCTGGCCTTTGTGAAACTCTTACATTAGGACAAAGCAGCCACCAAGCACTTGTAAAACAAGGCTGAGTCTGAGCCCCTCTGGATACCGTTAGTCATTTTATATATTAGATTCTTTACATGAATTTTGATGTTCTATGAATGTCAAAGACAAATTCACAGAGGTAGTCACTCACCTAAGATCATACAGCAGATGAGATGGGAGTTGAACCAGGTCTGCTCAGCTCTGATCCAGTATATACCAGCTATTGTAGATGTGTGTCAGAGCCACTAAAATAGATTTCATGGAAGTGGTCAAGTCTGTGCTAGCCTGGGGAAGGGAAAGATTTTGGCTGTTCTGAGGTATCTGAAGGAGTAGTGTAGGCCACGAACAAGACCCAGCAACTGCGCTTCAGACTCTGGGAACTGGCATTGGTTTGCCTTTGCTTGATGGAACCTCGAACCTAGGAGCAGTCTGCAGCGGTTGGGAGGATCTGAGATAGGCATTATGAAGACTGGTAAGAGATTGGAAAACTCTTCAGTCACTTAAGCCGGCCTGCTTTCACTGCTGGCTGTAGAAAGGACTTCACTGAAGGGGCCTGAGATCCAGAGAACGCTGTAGAGCACCAGGCTTTGTGACCCATGTCATGTCACATGGTGTGAGTGACCAGAAGGTCTTGTGACCAGATCATAGAGGCAGCCCAGCAATCCGAAGGCCCGCGAAAGGCCCCTGCCTGAGGCAGGGGAAGCTCTCAACCATGGCAAGGGCTGCTAAGCAGACAGACAGGTTAGGGATTTGGAAGGGGCAGGGTTCTTCAAGGAGCATGGGTGATGTCCATAATCACCACACTCCCAGATTTTGACCAACGCAATGGAGACCACGCTGCCTGAGAGCGTGAGCAGGATGCTGCCATTCTTTTCTCCCACTGCCCAGCCAAGGGCCTGCCTTGGAATAGGCAGTGTTTGTGGAATTAACTGTTGAATGATTAATACGTTAGCATTCTCTGTTTACTGGAATGGCATTATTAAGTCATCGCTCAGCCTTTTCTCCTCCAAATTAAATAGCCCGTATTATTTTAATTTATCCCAAAGCATTTTAAGCAGACACCATTTGCCAAGCCTCATGTATCTTTATGTGTTAAACTGTTTTTTCCTCCCTAGGTTCAAGGGCAGACGGAGTTTTTGAGGAGGATTCACAAATTGACATCGCTACAGTACAGGATATGCTTAGCAGCCACCATTACAAGTCATTCAAAGTCAGCATGATCCACAGACTACGGTTCACAACTGATGTGCAGTTAGGTGAGTATGTGTGGAGATGCAGGGGAAGAAATGGCGTGCAACTTTTATGTGACCTGGATGAGTAAAGATAATTTGTTTTCTGAGGAAATGTTAAACAATGAAATTTAAAGCATGTCCTTTTCCCATCCGAGGGCTCTGTCTTTTCTTCTTTTTGAAAGAGAACTCACTTGAGACTATCTGCAAACTGATGGACCTGTGGGAAGTTTCGTGACTCCTCTGGTCCTGGTCCTCTTGGGATCCTACAGGAGACCTGTCCTTATTCTCCAAGTTCATAGCTTCCATGTTTAGGAAGCTTCACAGTGATCTTAGAGGTTATATTTGGGTCTCACTAGAAAAATCCAATACTTGGTTTCAACAAATGTCTGAGCTTGATTTGTTCTTATTAAGCACTAGATTTCTGCTTTTACTTAATCCTAACAGGAATAGAAAATTTACCTTAATCGTCAACATGATATTACTAGATCATCAGGGCTGCATTATCTAGGTGTCCACTGTGTCTGCATCACTGCTCACTGCTTCCCTCGTACTCTTTACTGCCTAGAAGGTGGCAGTTTTTGCTATCCCACTTGACAGAGGTGATGATGAAGGGCAGAGATAGCCTCATGACCAACTCACACAGGCTGGTGGTACTGTCATGTGGAACCCAGGTCTGACCAGCTCGTATCTTCTGCCCACTAACAAAGATCTCATGCATGGGGAGAGGAGAAGCTGGGAGGGCACCACGCTCACATAGCAAGGGAGTTGACTTGTAACCCTGCCATATCTCTCTCCTGTAGAGCCTTGTTTGCCTATTGCACAAGGGGATAAAGATTGAATCTAATTCTAACATTGCTAAGTTTATATTTCTTTTTTTTTTTTTAAAGCTTTTCGAGACAGGGTTTCTCTGTGGCTTTGGAGCCTGTCCTGGAACTAGCTCTTGTAGACCAGGCTGGTCTCGAACTCACAGAGATTCACCTGCCTCTGCCTCCCAAGTGCTGGGATTAAAGGCGTGCACCACCACCGCCCGGCTTAAGTTTATATTTCTTATAATAAAATCTCTGATATTGTCATTAATTTGAATCTAGCTTCAAAAAGCTAGTATTCTATCATAATATGTATATGTGTGTGCAGATCTGCCCACCTGTAGAGCTCAGGTGTCTTCCTTCAGTTGCTCTCTACCTTATCTTTCGAGACAGCGTCTCTGACTAACCCTGAGCTCACCAATTTGGCTAGCCTGGTTGACCAGCAAGTCCCAGGGTCCTGTCTCCGACACCCCACTGGCCTTTTACTTGAGTTCTTGGAATCCGAAGTCAAGGCTGTTATCACACACATTTTACCAACTGAGTCATTTTCCCAGGCCCCTTTCTAGTTTTGTTGACAGGAACTTGCCATATACTGAATGTTCAGCTTCGTGGTTAAGAGATAGGCAGCTAAGCCTCAACTGGCTTAAGGCTGTGGCTCCCTCACTAGCTGCCGTGTAACCTTAAACCAGGTTCCCTGTCTTTCTGAGCCTTGGTTCTGCCCTGTTCCAGGAGCTCAGCCAGAGCTAAATAGTAAGACCGTATCTCAACAACAAACTTAACATAAAATTGCTGAGTGCTGTACGAACTAGGAGTGTTCGTTTCTGATGTCTCTCATAGAGAGAAAATGCAAAGGCTGCCCTGGAAGAAGGCAGGTGTCTAGTACTGGCATGAAAGCATTTTCCCAGCCTGCTCAAGGTCCTCAGTTCAGTGTCTCCCCACCCCCTTCTGCCTGTACTTTGAATGCAAATGGCACCATAGGAAGTGATACTGTTAGAAAGTGTGGCCTTGTTGAAGGAAGTGTATCACTGGGGGTTGGCTTTGAGGTTTCAGATGCTCGAACTTTGGCCCAGTGTCACTCTCTTCTGCTGCCTGCAAAACCAGATGTAGAACTCTCGGCTACCTCTCCAGCACCATGTCTGCTGGTGTGCCACCATGCTTCCCACTATGATGATAATGAAGTAGACCTCAGAAATGTAAGTCAGCCCCAATTAAATGTTTCCTTATAATAATTGCTGTGGTCATTGTGTCTCTCCACAGCAATAAAACCCTAAGACAGCCTCCCCTCAAATGCTCCAGACAGCCTTGTTGGCATGAGTGGTTTCTGGAGGAGCTATATTTTCCTAGAGCTCTGCTTCCTTACACTGTGGACTCTGACCCACATGGGTTTGCATAACTGAATGTGGAGATTTCAGAAGATCTGATTCAAAAACCATGATGTAATAAATCTGAGGGGTTTGCCATGTTGGTTATGAATGCCATCTGTACTCTGCAGTATTCATGTGTCACACCATCTCACACCAACAACATGGGCACCTCAGCTCAGATCTGAGCAGACTATTACATGTTATGAATTGCTGTGTTTGTACTATACATATATTGTTTTCAGGCTAGAGAGATGCTCAGTGGTTAAGATCATTCATGCTTTTCTAGAGGACCACACCCATGTTGTGGCTTGTAGCCATCTTAAATTCAATTCCAGGGGATCTGCATCCTCTTCTAACTTTCACACAGGCTGGTATCTGAAGGCCCTGAGGTTATTTGAGGCATCTAGCCCACGTGGAACACTCGAGAGGAGGTCAGTCTCCCACATTTGTATCATGATGAAGTCCCCAGCAATGAGTGCTGCGACCACACACCTGTCGAGCAGCACAGGAACTGTAGGAAGAGCTGGGGACTGTAAGAGGTCACCACCAACGCCTTTGGAAGGACAGACAGACATCTCCACTGGGTCTGGATAGCACTTGAACTGCCAGGTGCCCAGGATACGCATCGGGGTACCATTACTGAATTTGATGTGCTGGCTGTGATGGCCACACCTGGCAAACCCATCCTCAACTGTTCCTCTACCCTGTTTTGAGACAGGATCTCTCATTTAATCTGGAGCTTGCCAACTTGGCTGTGGTCTCCAGCAGTCCAGAAATTCTTTTGTTTCCACCTTCCTAACACTAGGAATACAGCGCTGCCACACTTAGAGTTTTCACATGGGTTCCAGAGAGTCAAATTTATGCTTGTACAGAAGACAACAAATGAGCTTCCTCCTCAGCCCCTGGGTCTGCTTTTTCTGATGGCTTCTTTCTAGGAAATCCTATCCTTGCTAACTGCCATCATGGCAAGGGTCAAGCAGGATATTCCAGAGGCCCCCTGCTCTGTCCGCAGTGTGAGAAGCAATGCCTGGAATGACCACAGACCCCAGGCCTGCCTCCCATTCTTCTCCAAAGGCAAAAGGACAAACTTATATTTACCTGATTCTGACCTGGAGATTCATCCCAAGACAGAAAGACCACACGAGTCTGTTGTGGAGGAGCAGGGTTCTGTAGTCAGCCCTGGGTTCCTCCCTCTGTACCGCAGTGGCACCCTCCCTCTTCCACCTTAGTTGTTACCATGTATAAAGCCAGTGTTATAAAAACTTTCCTTCTAGGGTTGTGAGGGAGTATCTGGCCCACAGAAGCTGATTCTAAACAGTAGCTTAGCCTAGCTCTGATGCTTGTCCTTATCTATGTTGCCTTTTGCCACCTCTCCTAGTTGCTCCAAACTGAGTTGCTCAGATTTGGAGATGCCTCTCCGAATCTTGTAGCCACAGTAGATACCTGTGAGACTAAAAAGGGATAAAGCTGGTGTTGCCCGTGTCCCTCTCCATAATGGAGTTCTCTGAAGTAAGGCTGGGGAGATCCCAGCTCCAGGATACTTGCAGTGGCGCACATGGTGCCCTCTGGTGGACAGACTCGGCTCTGGGGTGTGTCTAAACAACTGTCAAAATGTTTGTTTCTCTTAGATGCTAAGCTCAAACTTTGGCATCAAAAGCAGAAGCTTCACTGGTTACTCCTAAGAAATTCTGTGACAGTCAGATAAACTGCCCTTGAGTAATGAGTAAGTTTGTTCCCAGGTAGGTCAAGTGTCTAACATTTGAGTCTCCCACCTTACAGAGTACATGACAACCCCTCAACTCTCAAAACACACTTGCAACAACAGGAATTCTTTCCCGACAGTCAGGGCATCAGACAGCACTCTCTTCTTAAGTATTCACATTCTGAGATCAGTAAATAATTTATTTTAGTTCACCTGACCTGCTAGGTGCTTCAGATCACTCCTGACACTGATGGAGAGTCTTCCCACCCATCCATCCTGTGTCAGTCAGATTAGAGATTTCCTCTGGCCCTGTGCTGAGTGCCTATCTGCAGCATTTGCCCAGCATCCCTGCTTACCCACAGAGAGCCACCATCCACTTGGAATCCATGGTACAAAGGCCCACACAGCAGAAGGTGGAAACCTGGGGCTCTGCCCTGCAGCTGCAGCTGCCTGTCTTCTGATGGGGCAGAAGGGGCCCACACTCTGGTTACCATCTGCCATTTGCTTCTAAGAAAGCCAGGGGATAAAAGACACCAGACTTTGCCCTGTAAGACTCAAATGTAATTCAGTTTTCTACCAATCTATGACTGAAGCACTAGTGGAGTCTGTAAATAAAACCCATGACAAAAGTCTAACTTTTAAGATATTGGCAAGAGTGAATGGGAGATGGCTCAGTTTGTATAGTGCCTGCACACAAACATTGAGGACCTAAGCTCAATACCCAGCACCCATATAAAAGCCAGGTTACAGTGGTATGTGTATATAATCACAGTGCTGGGGAGGCAGAGATAGAAGGATGCATGGGGCTTGCTGTGCCAGTCAAGCTGCACTGGGGAGCTCCAGGTTCAAAAACAAAGGTGGAAAGTGATTGAGGAAAGCATCTTGCATTGACCTCCAGCTTCCACATGAATATGCACACACATGCACATGTTTCTAAGCACGCGTGCGCGCACGCACACACACACACACAAATACAAAAGAACCAAAAAAAAAAATCAGACTAGGAATGCAGCTCAAGGAGGAACACTTGCCTGTTAATGAGCCCTTGGTTCTAGCCCTAACACTATGATAATGTTGACCAATTGTAGTGAACTATCAGTAAGTTAGAGGCGGCTCTCAGTTAGCTTGTGTTTAATATGTACCTGGCACTTTGATAACCAGACTCTGTGTGCATTAATAGTTGGACTCACAGAACTGTTATCTGACATAGCCACAGTTTACCTGAGGAAACTGAGTGTAGGGACCTTCCCTGGATGCAAGCCCTCGCTGTGCTGATACTCAAATTCAGTAACAGTTCACAGCTTACAGACCACCCTTGCTACCCCATTTAATCTACTTGGTACATCAGCATCGTAGCCCCATTTCCTGACCGAGAAAACTAAGGCTTGAAGGATTTGATGAGATAATACAGCATGCGAGAAACATGTAGCTATTATTTAATAGCTACTAACTTGCTTTACCTCCCATTCAGTCACCAGAATACACAGTAGGGTTTCTAGGGAACTGGGACAGAAGCCCAGTGCCAAACACCGAACTCCAGCTGTAGCACCAGAGATGCCTCAGCCATCCCCTGCCTGACTTGCACAGAGAAAGACCCTGTGAACACCTTTCCCTCTGATCCTTCCTGGCTCTGGGGTGGCTGAGAGTGTCAGCTCCCACACTTCTTGTGTAGACCTGATCCTCACTGTGGCTGTTTCTGTAAAACGTTCTGAGAATGTTTCATCTCCTTCCCCTCCTAGCAAGCCTGAAAATTCAGGTGCCCTTAAGTCAGGACCTTGCCTGCACTTAGGCCAAACTGAGACACTTCCATTAACCTCCTGTGGGCAGGGTTCTGCGTGCCAGAACTGGTAGGGGCAAGTAGACTTGTAGACACTGAAATTAAAAAAGGGTCAGATGCTAGCCGGGCATGGTGGTGCATACCTTAATCTTAGGAGGTTGAGGCAGATGAGTCTCTGAGTTCAAAGCCAGCCTAGTCTACAGAGTAAGTTTCAGGACAGCCAGGGCTACACAGAGAAACCCTGCCTCAAAAGGGGACTGAGTGCCAGTAGTGATCTAGGAAGCTTATAGTACGCTATCCCTAAGTATTTTTTGTGGCACAAGGAGAAAGACTACACAGAAATTAAGGTGAAACAAGGCAGTAGGCCAAGATACCGCCATAATAATGTTGCTCACTATACAACACAGAATTATAACCCTAACCATGTAACTCTGTAACTCCGTCCTTGGCTCAGAATAACCCCCCAGGGTATATGGGGGTGGGGGACATGGACTGTGCTCAAAGTATCATAATTGCCATATTTAGAAAGTACAACCTCACAGAATTCAATTCTGATTTTCTCAGCAGTCTCAGACCAGGTCATGTGGTAGCTGAGCCACTTGTGCTAACTTGCCTCCTTTGTCATCTGTCATTGTAGACCCTTCTCACATCACGAAAAAGATGGGTTAATCCACCCAGCTGTTACTTCATTTTCTAGTTAGAAGCTACAAGCAAGTGTTGTATGAAAGAAGAGAAGGTTAACACTCCCCTTGACAAGGATGGAAGAGGCCCTTGGGCCTAACAACACGCATACGGTTAAGGCATTGCCACCTACGTCGTGACATCTAACCACTGTTTATCAGTAAACAAATTACATTTAAAAAAGAAAGAAACCACAAGCAAGAACTCAAAGAAAGCTTTACTTCAATGTTTTTAGCCATGTAATAGGCACATTTAAGATGCATGTTAGCAACACAAGATCAGCCAGTGAGAACAGGCAACTGTAGCCAGGTCTTTATTTCTCCTTGGACCATGTGGTGTTAGTAGTTCTGGGTGGCCGTGTGAACAAGACATGCTTTTCTGTGGTTTTTAATCAGGTACTTGTGAAGTAAAGAATTTGTGTGCTCAAGAAGTAACTGAGCCTCCCTGTTTCTGGCCCTTTGCTGATTCTAAAGAGGTGTCATTCCCTATTCCAGGTCACTGGGGAACATCTACCATATCTGACTCCACATCCATGGGTCACTTAGTTCAACAGTGGCAGTTCTGCTGCTCAGTGATTGGCCTCTTCAATGTGACAGACAAAATCCAGTGTTGAATTTTAAACTAACGAAAACAGGTCAGAACTATGATGGTGGCCTCCGGAAACCCTCTACACTAGAGCTTATTAACACAGTGTCTGGTGACAGCAGGTGTCAGCATTTGTCAACTGCTTATCTTCTCCAAGTCCTCTCCCAGAGCCTCCCTTTGGAGAATTCCTATCCAGCAATCTGGAGTTCCTTGGGTGACTGAGAAGGAATTGAACATTGGAAAAATGGAGATTGTGCACAATCATCACAGTAGAAGGAGCTGGAGTAGAATTCCAGAGAGTTCCTTTCCCTACCCTACCCCCAGACTGCCCTTGATTCACTCCCTGTTCTTGGTGTTCAAACTACAGTAGGATAGGGGCCTATCCGTGGGAGAACCAGCTTTCCCCACCCCTCTGGCAGTGTGCAAAACAGTACTGGGAAAGGTCAGTCCTTCCCAGCAGACTTCAAGGGCTCTCCTGAGATGTTCATTTACCATAGAGTGTCCAGTGCTGGAGTGCCTTCCACTCACAGAGAGCACTGCTGAGCGTGCACAGCCTCAGGTCCCCTGGAAAGGGTCCTCTCTGGTGCCCAGCCCTGTGGTAAATGCTGTTGTGCTGGCTGGGACCAGGTCAACAGTCTAGTTGGGCACTTACCTGTCACCAGGTGTGTTACCACACACTGGAGCTGTCAGCTTTTGACTGAGGTGCCCCAATGCTTTGAGATGATGAGCTCCTTAAGTAGAGCCAGTGAGCCTGCAGCCAATACCCTCCTAGTTCCAAGGAAGCAGTGCTCTTCAGGCTACACTGACTTGTGTCTCCACATGATTTGCTCCTGTTTTGAGTGCCTAGCATATTGTTTAAGGGTGCTTTTTATACTGTGATGTAGTCCACCCATGTGTGGCAGGAGTGCTTGTCTGTTAAGCCCTGGCCTGGTAGTATGGAGAAATGAATTATGGTTGCAGCTCTGTCATTATAGGATGACATCAAACAAGTCATGTCCCTAGCTCTGAGCTTTGGTGACTTTCTGTGGAGAATAAAAACCCCAGATAGGGTGATCTCTGAGGTCTCATTAAACCCAAACAGCCTGTGTGTCTGATCCTGTGTGTAAATTCAGACAAGTCTCAAAGACTTCTCTGACTGCTCTGTAATGCTATCGATTGCCACATATATTCAGCAAAATCCACTCTGGTCAAGAGTTGTTCATTGGCACTCCCAGAGGGCTTTTCTGTGCTCCCCGGCTCTGTATAACCTAAAGACAAGAAGCTTGTGGAACTGGATCAAAAACTGCTCCAGGATTTGACAACAGTGGGCTTTGTAGTCTCAGATTCAAAGTCATAAGAAATTGATGCATAAACCCCACTCCTGTATAAGCCAATAACCAGCAACTCAGAATATCCACTGAGTATGGAGTGGTGAATGCTGCCGTGTTACCAAAATAATGCCTCTTTTCCCTAGAGGCATTTTAAGTGTGTCTGTTACAGTGTGTTTCCTCAGAGACAATGGAAACTGCTTTCTGGTACGGTCTTGATCTCAGTTTTGCAGTTTGCTAACTTTTTACCTTTCTTGGGTTCATCTGTTTTTGCTATTAATTTTTTATTTTATATATATTATATATTACATACACACAGTGTATTTTGATCATATTCACTCCTTCCCTCAAATCCTTCCAGATCTTTCCCACTAGCTTCGCTTCATGTTTGCTCTCCCATGAGCGTGCGCTCTCTCTCTCACTCTCGCTCTCTCTGTTTCTCTCTTTTATAAAAGCCCCTTGAGTCCAGTTTGTGTTGGCCAACTCCTCCAGGACATAGATCCTGCCCTGGGGTGTTGTTGATATACCAGGTGTCACACAATTAAAGGAAACTGGCTCTCCCCCTCTGAGTCTGGGTTCATCTTTAAGAACTATGACTTGAATTTCCTACAGCAATGCAAGATGAGCATTTGAATTGCTATACTGCTCCATCCCCCTGACATCCAAGGAGTTGACACTTTTGTTACCCCATTTATAAAAGGGGAATCTCAGGATCATGGAAAAAGAAGTTTCTTTATTCAAGATAATAAGAGTATGGAATATACTCCCCAAAATCCTGGTCTAAATGAATAACCTGGATACCTCGCAGGTGGCCGTTCCCTAACATGAGTGTCGTAACCCTCCAGGTCAGAGAAATTTCTTCCAACTCCGAATGGAAGTCTTCGAGGTTACAGGAAGGTTTGTGCCACAAAGCGTGGTGCTGGAGGTTATTGGAAGGATCCACAGTGATAGACAGGTTGAACTGCCTGGCTGGACAGGCATTCTACATTTTTGTGCTTTCAAGACTAACACAAAGCAGGTCCCAGGTACCCAGGCCTAGAGCCAGGCACATACTTGATCGCATCCTTCCTTGGCTCCCTGACCACCTAGTCCCAGCCCATGCCCAGCTCCTGACACTATTAAACATAGCTGTAGCCTATAGCTCTGGTGACTTGTGATGGTTAGATAGAGTCATTTGGGAAGAAGGAACCCCAGTTGAGAAAACACCTCTATAAGATTGGTCTGTAGGCAAGTCTGTGGTGGGGAGGGCATTTTCTTGATAATTGATGTGAGATGTCCCAGCCCACTATGGGAGATGTCATCCCTAGGCAAGTGGTCCAACGTTGTATAAGAAAGCAAGTGAGCAAGCCAGAAGGAGCAGGCTAGTAAGCAGCATTCCTCCATGGTCTCTGCTTCAGTTTCTGCCTCCAGGTTCCTCCCATTTGGGTTCTTGATTTGGCTTCCTACAATGATGACTGTGGTTGAGACAGTAAGCCAGATAGATAAACCCTTTCCTCCCTAAATTGCTTTTAGTCATGGTCTTTATCAGACAATAGAAAGTAACTCATATAGTTCTCACAAGCACCAAGGATGTGAGTCAGCATCTTGTGCATCCTTTCCCAGTTTGCCCAGGCTCAAAGCTTAAAGGAGCAGTGCTAAAGCTTGAACTTAGGACTTTCAGAGTTCCTGGCCCTAACCACTTAGCACTGCTGCCTTTAAATGTAGCCTTAAATGTAACCAGGCTCCTGCTGCCTTCAGAGATAGAGGTGCTCGATGACCCGATATACACAGAAGGACCTGGAGTAGGGGCTTCCCAAAGGGGGTCCTCTGGATGATGATATACAGTGCTAATTTCCTTTTATGGAAATATTTTGGTTAGTTAGAACAGATGTGGGTCCCCTCGTAATAACTCCTTGGACAAACTGTTTCCCTGGAGAGTTGTAGCTGCATTAGAGTTGTGCTTTGTTTATTTTGAGCTGTCTTGTTAAGGAAGGATTTATATGCTGGCGTTGATGTAGGACAGCAATCAGGCCATGTTTTCTGCCTTTGACAGTTGGCGTGATAGTTTGCTTCCAGTGAAGTTTGACTCACTGTATCTGGAAGCTGTCAGTGTAGGAGCATGAAAAGGTCATGATGGATGGCGACGGATAAGTGAGTAGGGGAGGAGAGCTGGTAAAGAAGACAAATGGCCTCCCACACTTGTGAGGGAAGGGCTGACCCTGGCCACTCCAGGCCAGCCCTGTGCTCTCCCTCTTTACCTGCCATGACTGAGACTGCGAAAGCTCTGGACACCTTTGTGACAGTGGCAGGAGGCTGCATGTGGCAGAGTCCAGAGGAGCCTTCCCAGCACCTCAGCCCCTTGGGTACAGGAGAGCTTGTGGGTGGAATTGTTCTCCACTTTAGGGTCACCTCACAGTCGTCACTACAGACATGTTGGGGACGAAAAACAAATTGTGAAATGGAAATGGTAGGGGGAAAAGTTAACTTTAAAATTTTAAAACAGTGATTATTTTGTTAAAATACAGGGACATAACTCAACAATAAAAGTGTTTTCCCAAGTAGCAAGCCTGAGATCTGAATTCCGTTTCCAGCACCACAAAGTAGGTAGGTAGGTAGGTAGGTAGGTGGGTAGGTGGGTGGGTAGGTAGGTGGGTAGGTAGGTGGGTAGGTGGGTGGGTAGGTAGGTGGGTAGGTGGGTGGGTAGGTGGATGGATGGATGAATAGATGGATGGATGGATAGATGAAAATACTTTTGGGGACTAGAGAGATGACTCAGAATTAAAAGCATCGGCTGCTCTTCCAGAGTACCCCCATTCAATTCCCAATATCCACATATCTGCTAACAACTGCCTGTAACTCCAGCTCCAGGGGATCCAGGGCCCTCTTCTGACCTCTGCAGGCACCAGTCACACATGTCTGCAAGTTCATAGACATACATGTGGGCAAAATGCCCATACACATAACATTAAAAATTAAAAAACATACATATTGTTGGGTACATACTTCAGCACTGGTAAAGAACAGAATCTCCTGCTAACCAGAATTAACTCAGTGTTTAGAATGGAGCCTTTGAGATCTTTTCTGGAAACACACACACACCGTTCTGGGGAGGGAGTCCAGGCCCTTGTGCATGTCAGGCAAGTACTCTACCACTGAGCACTTTGCTAACCCTATATAAATATTTTTTCTTTCCTATTTCATTTGGTAGTGTTGTAGTAATATGAGCGGCGGGGCTGCGTCCCCAGCACCCCAGCCGCCTGCTAGCTTATGCCCCGAAATAACAACACACAAATTGTATTCATTTAAACACTGCTTGGCCCTTTAGCTCTAGCCCTTACTGGCTAATTCTGATATCCCGATCAACCCATCTCTAATAATCTGTGAGCACCGGTCTTACCGGGAAGATTCTAGCCTACGTCCATCCTGGGTCGGAGCTTCGTCGCGTGTGTCTGCCTGGGAGCGGGGCATGGCATCTCTCAGAGGCATCTACCCCCGAGAGGAGAGCTGTCGAGTCTGAGCTCACTTCCTCTTCCACCCAGCATTCTGTTCTGTTTACTCCTCCCACCTATGTTTTAACCTATGAGGGCCAGCCAAGCAGTTTCTTTATTTTTTTAAGCAATGACCTTCCTCCATCAGTAGTGTGACATAAGAACTTTTTAAGTCACACTTCTCTTCTGGCCTGATTTTCCTTAGTTATGCTGTATTTCATCATGGGTGTGTTACTCCTTAATGTAACTATTCAGTTTGAAGAAATGTGTATTTAATGAAGGTCCACGTCCCTTCTTTCTTCATATGTTTATAATTTGAATTGATTGAGATTATGTGTTAAAAATGACATCTTAATGAGTCCCTCTGCGTGTCCCAGAGATGTCACACAAAAACTTTACATATGAAAAGCATGCACAAACTGGGTAGTGGTGACACATGCCTTTAATCCCAGCACTCAAGAGGCGGAAGCAGACTGTTATCTGTGAGTTCAAGGACAGCCAGGACACACAGAGAAACCCTGTCTTAAAAAACCAGAGAGAGGGCTGGAGAGATGGCTCAGTGGTTAAGAGCATTGCCTGCTCTTCCAAAGGTCCTGAGTTCAATTCCCAGCAACCATATGGTGGCTCACAACCATCTGTAATGGAGTCTGGTGACCTCTTCTGGCCTGCAGGCATATAAGCAGACAGAATAAATACTGTATACATAATAAATAAATAAAAAGAAAAAAGAAAAACCAGAGAGAGAGAAGGGGAGGGAGGGAGAAAGGAAGGGAAGGAAGACACAGTGTGCATGAGCACAAAAGTCAGAAGAAAGAACAGTGATTAGATGTTGTGCTGGCTTGCCAAATATGGGCACTACACTGGTCAGTAGAAACTGGGCATTTGTTTGACATCTGAACATTTTCGTATACCCTGGTGAAAGTAGAGAAGGGAGGGCTGCAAGACTGCTTGGGCAGAGTTTTTCTCTGTGTCTTCTTGACTCAAATCTCAATAGCCCATGAGCGCCATCTGGGAACCAGACAGTTCTGGATTTGAACTTTCCTACTTCCAAGCTCTCTGACGTCATCAAAGACCCCGGTCCCTCAGTAAATATCACAATATAGAAGCCAGCACAGTTTCTACTGACCAGTGTAGTGCCTGAGAGGATGGTCTCTGACACAAGTCTTCTGACTTCAGATCCCAGGCCACTTGTGAGTTGTGTGATCTTGACAGGTTCTTAGCCTTTCTGTGTTTCTATTTCCTTATCTATAAAATAGAATGAGCAGAGAGGCCACTTCATGGGGCTGCTGGAGTACACAGAGACTCTAGGGCCTTGAAAGCACCTGGTGGACACTTAGCGCTCAGTGTGTTAATCTGCTGTGGATATGTCATGAATGATGTGTGTGACAGTGGCATGCCTGCTGGGCCTAGGGACACTGTTCCACATGATTCCTGGAGCCTGCCGGGGTCAAACCTTTGCCAGAGGCCTGGACTGTAGCCTTAGGATGGTGAGCCACTGAGAACGTGGCAGCAGCAGTCTTCTTTGGGCTCTGCAGTCTCAAGGAAGCCCTGCTGCTCTGGCCCCGCCTCCTCCTTTGCACACTTCAAAGGCTGCAGTGGCAAGTGGGTCCAGATGCACTGATTGACTTCCCTGATCAGAGTCCCACCAGCCTAGGTCCCATAGCCCCCACATACTGCATCCTAGCTCTAGCATCTTTATCCACAGCCTGGAGTAAACCTTCTAACTAGCTTCCCTGCAGCAAGCCTCCAGCCTTCCAACCAAAAAAGAAATTTATAAAATAAAAAATGCTTGGGCTCCCAGAGGTCTCCATTTGCCTCCAGACTTAGATGTGCTCAGCGAGGTAGGGCCCTCCTTAGACTGCCACAGGCCCTTTCAGCCTGCTTGCACTTGTCCAGTAGGAACAGCCAAGTCTGTGGGGCTTCACTCAGCTTTAAGAAGCATAAAGAGTCACAATTCCCCATTGTGAGGTTATTTAATGCACAAAGGGTTTTTCCCTTCAGGAAAGATTCTCCTACAGGTTCCTTTAAATAGTGACTCCTCGAGGCAGGCAAGAGTTTTACAGATCATTAACTACCTGACTGAAAGCCTGCAGGGCACGGAAACTTAAAACCGAAGTGTTGGGAGCCCCTGCCAATTACAGATCAATCCAGAATGAAGACAGAGTATCACTGGAACCAAGTCAGTGGGAAAATGTGATTCAATTCAGGAAACTCTCATGTGCATGCTGCTCTTGTGGAGCACACCAATTGTTTAAATGATGCTCCACCTGTCTGCCCATCTTGAGCCTTTTGCATTCACCTCCCATATCTCCATCCCCAAGCTGCAGTCTTGGGGTTCCCTTCCACAAACTGCACCAGTGGCAGTAACCTCAGGAAAGGGTGTCATTGGGAAAGGGTTCTGTGGCCAAGTGGAGTGTAGGCAACTGATGCGCAGATACAGCAGGTAATGGATGAACTATGCGCTAACAATTTGCAGATAAAAATAATGGAAGTTAAAAGTGTACTTTACATGATAAAAGAAAGATGAAAGAGGATGAGCAGTCTGTTACATCTGAGATGGTTACAGGAGTCCCGCTTTGTGAAGTAGGCTCTGTTGAAAAGATTGATGCAATGGGGAGTGACCTTGGCTTGGAGCAGGAGCTGGTGATGTATGTATGAGCATCCCTCTGCTAAATGGACCCAGATTTGTAGCACTAATATACATGGGAGCCCAGAACCAAACTCAGTATGGCAATAAATCAACAGCCACTTTGGGTGTCATTTCTGGTTTATATTCCACTATTGTTCTATCACTTTAATTCATGTCACTATCATCTTTTCATCTGGAACAGTTTTATATAATTTTCCAGTGGAGTTACCTGACAAATCCTATCAAATTAACAAGGTACATTAACAGTATTGACTGACTGCGGCTTCAGGAGTTGCGTGGCCTTAGAACAAAATTTTAACCATCTTTGTCTGGTGGTGATTTTTTTCCTTTCTAAAAGAGGAATGTGGGGCAGGGTTTATTTCCACATAGAGATATGCACATTTATTTTGCTTTGTTCGTTTTGACTGTTATAAATGTCAAAATAAGAAGCAGATAAGGAGGGAAAACCCTGCTCACATGAACGCACACCCCATTGCCACAGTGTGCTCTCTCTGAACACTCACCCCGTTTTCACAGCGTACACTCACATGATCACACACCCCATTGTCACAGTGTGCACAGTGAACACTCACCTCCTTACCACTGCCGTGGCTTAAGTACTTGTCTCCTTTCGGATAACTATAGAGATGTCCAGATCCTTAGCAATTGATGACCAAACTGGAGGCTGGAGTGTCATGGAATAGTCATAATCTATTTCAAGTGAAATGTAATCAAATTGGGCTCCTGATAGCTTCTCAGCTTCTGAAATCCTCCATACCTGAGATCCAGAGTCAGTTGGACTTAGGACACTTATGCCTAATTGAAATATGTCCAGTGCAAACCCAGCATTGGGTTAATAAAATAAAATAAATAAATAAAAATAATTGCTGGGCTCTACCAAAGATGACAGGGCTAACAGCCATCCCCGCACATCTCCTCGGAACCCACCTTCTTCCTTTGTCTAACTGGTTTTGGAATAAATCTACTCAACAAAACATTACAATGGACTTGGGGTGGGGGAGCAAAATCCAAAAATGGAGATTGTATTTATTTTCATTTCTTTTTTACATTTAAATTTGCTGCCAGGCTATGGTGTCGTGTGTGTCTGTGTTTTCATTGGGGGTGGGGGTATTAACTTAGCTGGGTTTGGGTGGGGTTTTATCCTCTTTTGAGATAATCTTTCTCAAAAGCCCTGCTTGTCTTTTTATATATGTACAACTGATTTTTCAGGGTTTTTTTGTTGTTGTTGTTGTTGTTAATCTTGACTTTTTTTTTCCCCACTTTGACCCTGGCCTTAAATTATGACCACCTAAAAATTAATTACTTTTAAGACTCCCTGTGGGGCTCACTCCAGAACACACACGAAAGGTTTACATCTCACTCCATGAACAGATTTCTCCTTTCAGCAAAAGAAGACTTCTAGACTAGATTCGGTGTGTTAGACAGACCATGTCATCTCAGAAATACCCAGAGGGCACCTCCAATGGACCCCTGCACCTCATTTGTTCCTGGTCATTGTCTAGCAGAGAAAATGCTGCAGCCTCTCCCTCAACAGAGAGGAGAGGACCACCCCCACCTGAAAGGCAGGCTTTGAGATTTGAATTCAGAGGTTTTGTGTAAAGACCTTTTGCTCCCCCTGTGGCTTCCCTTAAATGTTACTGGAGAAATTATTTGTGTCACAGAGGAAAGTTCTGCCCCCTCCCTTCTATTTTTAATGTAAAATTTTTCTAGATCAGAAACTCTATATCAGTAACATAATCTATTACTTAGGGTAATAATAGATTAGAACTGTCTTATCTTTACATGGCCCTCTGTTGTAGTTTATGTTGTCACAGTATAACTGTAGTGGTGTTAGCGATATGTGTCTCTCTTGTTTTAGAGAAAAAGCATGTCCCCAAGCAGCTTTCCGCATCCTTCTCGCTTACCCCAGCAGCCACACTGGAAGCGTCTCAGATCCTGTTTAGAAGCCCTGCCTGTAGGGAGAATCAATCTCTCTAGCCCTAAGAGCTCATAATTGTTACGCTGAAGTCGCTGCCACCTTCCTCACTTCATGGCTTTTTTTTTGTCCCCATTCCTTGACCTTACAGGTATCTCTGGAGACAAAGTAGAGATAGACCCTGTTACGAATCAGAAAGCCAGCACTAAGTTTTGGATTAAACAGAAGCCCATCTCAATCGATTCTGACCTGCTCTGTGCCTGTGACCTTGCGGAGGAAAAGAGCCCCAGTGAGTAGTCCTTTATTTATGTCTCCTTTTCTCACCCCTCCTCCCTGGGCGCCTGTGCTGTGAGAATATATGGCCACCATGTCCTTTTTTCCTTGAGCTCGTTTAATTCATTACCAGAAATTTCTTTTAATCAAACAGGATTGTATTATGGTACCTAGAGCCTGATGTGAGCCCCATCTTGCTCCATCTTGCTGTCAACAGAGACCCTTGAGGCACCGTGCTCTGGGGGGCTAGGTCACCAGGCAGGTTCCTACTGGGAATTTGCACTCAGGAGAGTCCTCGATTTACTTTGTGTTCCTGTCCCTTTCCATTGGGGGAACTTGACCAGTCAGCCTTCTGTGCCATACCAGTGGAAGTTGGATATCCAGAGGCTAGATTTAGGCATCCATCATGCTGGAATGTCAGTGACCTCTAGCTCATAACTAAACGTCTGCCTGGTCCTACCGAAGAAGTTACTACTGGGCTTGCGTTCTTCCACTAAACCATCCAAGCAGATACCATTTGGGCATGTTATAGTTTTGAAGTTAAGTAATTGATTGTGGTATTTAGATTAATCACTTAAACATTTTTTAGGAATCCAGCCCTAGCATGGAACAAAAAGGACACAGTTCAGAGTGAAAGCAAGCAGCCAAAACTTTTTACGTGCCTAGGGAAGACTGGCAAACAGGATTCTCAGACTGCTGCATCTCAGCATTTCCTGTCAGCTGGAGCTCACCTCAGTAGCTCTGGCTTGGTAACTAGAGGTCCTTACTGAGCATCTAATTTGGGGACCTATGTTCCCGTGTCTGAATTTGAGGACAAGTGTTATGAGGAATTATATGCTCAGAAGAAAAACTAGGAAAGGCCAAGGCCAGGAACTGTTTATAATGAGGCTCCTTTCCAGAGTCATCATGACTGAAAGGGCACCTCTTCCCATGTTGAGCAAAGCTTCATGCCCCTTCCCCATGGCCAGTGTTTAATTTCATTGTCAAATTCAGCTATGAAAAGGCTTTCAGCTCAGCCTCCAGTTTGGCAGGAAAGAAAAGCATAATAGGTAGAGAGAGAGAGAGAGATTATTGTCCTCTTTTGCCCCTGCCATCTACTGTCACCCCAGTGAGGCTCTGACTGCAGGGCACTTGCCAAAAGAGGCCCATGAGAAAAGTGCTTGCTTCTTCTGGAGCCTAAAAGGCTGCTAGACCCCTCTGCCATGAGTAAGCCCTAATTCCATCTACCCCATCTTGGTGACCCCAAAATAAATGTCTTTGTCCTGGAATCTTCCTTCCTCAGCAGTGAGGGTACTTTGAAGAGAGACATTTTATAACTTGTCTCAGAAACGGCAAATGGTTGCCTGCATGTTGCCTAGAGACCTAACCTGGAGTGGAGAGTTGTGGGAGGAACGAGAACCAGACTTGGGCTCCCTCTCGTTCACAGACACTTGCTGTGCCTAGAAGAGCTGTAACCCAGGCTCTGGAAAGGTGTGAATGTCACATGCCCAGCCAGTAGGAGAGGAGGGAAGGTCTCAGGCAGGAGATAGTGTTCATGGGCCTCATCTTCACTTAAGGTCAAAACCAAAAAAAAAAAAAAAAAAAAAAAAAAAAGGTCAGAGCAGGCAGGGCCGTCTTTTCACTGGGGACAGTTTTTCTGGGGTCCTTCCTCTCTCACACATGTCCCAGTGTGCAAACCAGCTAAATAGCTTTTGGGAGTCGGAAGTATCCCTGTCTCAATGCTCAGTCCTCTGTAGCAATGCTTTTCAAGCCTTGGTCTCTGCACTCAAAGGTGACACAGGGACCTGTGGGCAGTGGGGACCTGTGGGCAGTGGGGACCTGTGGGCAGTGGGGTAGTGTTTGAGAACTCCAAACTTAGGACTTTCACAAGTGAAGAGAAGACATTTGATTCCATGCATGCCTGTAACCCTTGCTTCAGTTGGGGAAGGAGCCAAAGAGGATTGCTGGGACTTGGTGGCTTCCAGCCCAGCTTAGAAAAAAATGAGCCCCATGCTCAGAGAGACCTCACCTTAAAGTAATAGGCAACGAGTAATATTGGAGGACATTTGACACCTTCTTCTGGCATCCACACACACATGTACACAGACACACACAAATATAATCTTTTTTTAAAGCAAAAGATTTTAAATTTATAGACTTGCAAAATAAAGCTATGACTCCTCAGCACATCCTTTACTGATGTTGAAAGCCACTGACCACTCAGACCAGAATTTCCCGTGTAGAACTCAGGCTGTAAGATACAGTAACACAATAACTTGTGTTCTTCTGCTCTTGTGACTATCTGGAACCTTCCACCCTGACCCTACTGCTAACCTAGGGTCATTGCCACCGTCCCCCATTTATTCCACTCATTTTCATTCATTGCCCCAGGATTTTGTTTTGTTTTGTTTTGTTTTGTTTTGTTTTGTTTGGGGTGGGGGGGGTTGGTTTTTTGGTTTGTTTGTTTGTGTTGTTGTTGTTGTTTTTGTTTGGGGGGGGGTGAGACAAGGTTTCTCTGTGTAACAGTCCTGGCTTTGCAGACCGGGCTGGCCTCAAACTCACTGAGATCTACCTGCCTCTGCCTCCCAAGTGCTAGGCCCAATGCCCAAGAAATTTGTTTAGACGTCTGGACAAATGCAGTGTGCTGCATTATCTCTTTAGAGTCGCCCCCCCAGCCCCCACCCCACTTCCTTTCCTAAGTCCCCATGGAACTCATTGGCCCAGCAATCCCTGTAGCTGTCTACAGTGAATATTGGTCAGCTTGAAACTGAACTGAATGAACCAGGATTGAGGAATCAAAAATTGTTCCCACACAAGAATGTTAGTAAATGAATCAGATCAACATTGTGTGTTTTTATGATTTCCAGTATCTTCACTAAATTAATTCAGTGGCTGAATCTAAAAAGCTCCTCCTCATAGCCTCAGCAGACGGCAGCGTTAATCTATGGGGCTGCTGCTTTCTCTTTCTTGCTTTTTTTTTTTTTTTTTTTTTTGCCTAAAGGATTAATGGTAACCCTTTTTATCTTTTATGTCTGTTGAACCTTAGAAAAAAGTTATTTTAGCAGCACTAAAGAAATGAAAGTCACTATATTTCATAAGTTTAGCCTGTGATTTTTATCAGCATAGTGATGTATGTTTGTTGCTGAGTTTACATCAAAAATTATTCTTAGGGCCTCTTGAATGAATTATGGCAAAGAGAAACAGTCTAGAAGTAGATAAGGTTTTTGATTTCTGCAATATATTCTCTTTTTCATGTTTTTATCTCTTATAACACAAGTGTCTTCCCAGAGACTGGAACGTGTGACCAACTGGAATAATTTAGTTGTGAAAACAGAGCAGACGTGTTATTAAGCAGCCTGCTTCACAAAAAGGCGTTAAGTGTGGGGAGGATAATGAAGCTGTCCCCGTTGTTACTTGAGACATGTTTGTCAGAATTTTGAACAGAAAAGAAATGTTTTAAACCCTTCGACTAGGACCATCTTGCAGGGTCTGTGGAGAAAGCCGCTGTCACACCGTTCGTCTGGCCGTCACGAGCAGCACAGCTCAGGTTTAATTGATGCCACATCCGAAAATGTGTGAAGAGCTGACTTGGCAAAGGGGCTGAGCGTTTGCATGGGGAAAGGCAGAATTACAGACTGGAAACAGTGCAGCCAGGCTCCCAGCAGCAGCTCTGTGTGCTCCTGCACCCTGCTTCTCCCTCTTAGGCCAGCGTTCAGAGAGATTTATCATTCTGTCCCTGTGAGTGTTTAAGGACCTGGAACTTAATGACTAAATAGATACAAGCCTAAAAAAACCTGCATGGATAAATACAGACTCGGAAGAATTCAGAAAATCCGTGTGAGAGCCCTGAGAAATTAAGAATGAGTTTTCTCTTGATTTAGGGAAGGAAAAAGCCCTGCCTTTATTATTTAAATAATCACTGTGTTATCAGTCTGGCTTGCCTCTCCTTAGGGTTTCTGGTGCTATTTTGAAGGGTTCCAACAAATGTCTTAAAAAAAAAATAAAAAAAGAAAAGAAAGAAAGAAAAGGAAAAGAATTTTATTGTCTCTTACTAGATCCAGGTTAGACATGAGCTATGGATGGTCAGCTTCTTAAAAAGACCTCCCTTCCGTCCTGGTACTGAACAAAGCCAGAGACCTTCTGTGACACAGGATACTCGTGGGCTGTGTGTCAGGCTTCCAAACTCCATCACTCCAGGATCTTGTTCAGGTTCAGGGTCTTTAGGAAGCTGCTCATCATTAGGAAATCAGATTTAAACCTTAATAAAGTAGCTGTCATCTTTATAGCTGAAAAACGCTCTGTGTTTCAGTTAAGTAGAGATAATACTCAGTCTTAAGGAAGCAGCAGAATAGAGGTAACCTGATTATGTTTCTTGCAATAGTATAATTTAAAGAAAATCTGATTCTGCCAGTGCTGTGGTTATATTGGTGGAAGGTGTTCTGCTTTGCTTTGCTTTTTTGTCCAAAACTGTTTGGACCCAAAATAAGAACTCTCTGGGGTTAGGAGCTTTGGCAATAACTCTAGTAAGTAGAACCACTGGGTACTAGAGAGAGGATTCAGCTAAGATCAGGAGCTGAGCCAGCTGGGCTTATTGGTGACCTCTCATTTACATGAATCTTTCTTTTCATAAGTACTTGACAAGATCTGTAAAGTAGTGTATTTAATTTACTAATTAAATTAAAGCTACTGAATAATGATTTGTCCACATTGATTTAGCTTAAATGGAAAAGATTAGCTTTGTTGTGATCTTGAGCGGCCTTAATGGCCAAGCCAGTTAGACACAAAGGCCCCTTGTGTCTTGTGGGTCAGAGTACATAGGTAAGTCAGGCTGTGATTGAATTGCTCGAACCTCACCCTCGTCCAGCTCTCCTCTGCCTCCCTTTCTATTGTTGCACTGGGCTTAAGAGAATGTTAACGCGGTAATAGGCACAGGGCCTTCCCCATTATACGCCTTGCTATCGAACGGTTCTGCATGACTAGTTAAAGAAGATGGCAAGAAGATTAATGAAAGCCAGGCTAATGCAGAAGGGGGTACTTTTGCAAGACTTCTACCGAGGAGATATTAGAACTGAACCAGAGCTTGGCTTTTTCTTTATCCTATGACCTTTGAACCTGCCTTACTGTTGAGAGCTGCCAGGGAAGTCGACATTTTGATTGATGTTGGTACACGAGTCAGTCTTTCCCATTGAATTCCACATCTGCGCGAAAATAGCTTTTCCAGCAGAATTCATACTGGCTAGAGGTGATAGCCAAATTGATGGCTGAAATGCTTTTATGTAGTTTTCATTTAAACCTAAAAGCATTTGATGGTTTATTCAGTATCCAGTTTTCTCAGATTATATGTGTTCACTTACATGCTCTTAATGGTTTTATCAACCTAGAGAGAAAGATAAGTGTTAGGAGTGTTCAAAGATTTGCAGACAGAGCTCCAACCAGACTTCATGAGGAGCAGAAGCGGTCATCGGGCTGAGTCGTCACCGTTCTTAAAACAGGAAAATCCACCTGAGCACTCAGGGCAGCAGACTTTGTGGTCTGTGTAAATAAAATGGAGCAACTGGCTGGCTTTCGAAAGCTCTGGAAGGAGCTCTGAAATTGCACCTCTGTCTGTAGTCCCAACACTGAGCTCTCTGCCTTCTGAGACACTGGCGTTCCATTTGAAAGGGATTGGCCTGGGCTCCCTGTAAGCAATCCCAATTCATGTGTCCTCACTGACTCTCCTGCATGGGATTTCATGTCTGATTGTGTGGCATTTCCCCTGCCCCTCTCCCAATAAAAGCAAGCAGAAAAGGTGGCAGAGGGATCAAGGTTTTGTACTAAAGTCACTTGGCACACCTCAGTCCGGGCAGCAAGCCCACCAACCACCTGCTCTCTTTTCTCCAGCAGAGACCACACATCCCCACTTTTCCAACATGAACTAGGTACCTTCATTCAGCTTCTGGGATATTTGTCATTCTTACATGGCCTGAGAATGTGTGCAAGAGGAACACGGTGAGGTGGGTGGTGGGTATCCATGGCCATGCTCCCACACAGTAGGCTCCTGTGTTTATGCCCTAGTGGCTTACACCCTGCCTTCAGGCTCTGTTGACTCCCAGATCTGGCCTCATACATTAGAGAGTCCAGCAGTGTTAGGCTCTTTGTATGAGACATGGACTCATTTCCTAAATTCCATATCAAATACAGTGAGTGCTGCCTGGCGGCGGAGCAATGGACTCTCCTGAATTAAATGCCCCAGTTATTGTATTGCTCTGGAGCATGATCAGAAGCGGGATGCCTCTCCTCTTAACAGATATGTTCCCTAGCCCTATTAAAAGGGGTCTTCATCTAGCCTGTCAAAGGGAGTCTGCTGGGGTTTTTTAGTTTAATTACACTATCCAATTAAAACTCCTTGCTGCATTTGGATGCGCCTCTCCTTGGGCCTGAGTGGATATGACATTTACAAGGCTTGCCTTTCAAGCAGACAATAGTGTGATTGATGAGGTGCACATTCAGTGAAGGAGGCGAGCGCCTGCAAAGTGCTACTGAGTGCACTTGCATTTATTTATCGTCTCCTTCCTAAACCACGGAATCTAGGGGCGTGAGTTTGAGCAACCATGGGACTGCCTCAGTTTCTCCAAGACTGTGGAAGGGAAAGACTCAGTGTGGCTCAGGTAGATAAAGGTAGAGGAAAAACTGTGGACATGGGATTTCATGTGGCCAGAGGCCAGCTCCAGGCCCTAGGCTCTCTGGTGGCTGTAATAACCTGTAACTTTAAGCTGTAACTGTTTAAAAGCCATCGCCACGTTTTGGAACCATTCATGGGGGCTGGTGAGCATTGGCCAGGCCCCTGAGAGCTCAGCTTCCCAGAATGTCTCCCATCCACTGCCACTGATGCTCCCACCCCCATTGCCCAGAAACCCCTGGCTCCACCAAGTCACAGCTCATGGCTTCAAAATTAGCCAGAGGAATTGTGCATCTTCAGCAAAGGGACTCAGAAACATGGGGAGCGTGGAAGATTCTAAAACAACCACAGCTGTGTAACCTGGATGTGTGGTTAAATGGGGACACATGCTTGTCTCTGTACAGCCCTGTGAAGTTAGGAGGTATGAGTTTGTCCTAAGAACCAGAAAGACACCAGCACCTGCAGTGAAGGCTCACAGGGCCAGCTGAATGTCTGCTGTGTAAAACTGACTGCTGCTGAGGGACTAGGCTCTTTTTTTTATTGATATTTATTGAGCTCTACATTTTTCTCTGCTCCCTTCCCTGTCTCTCCCCTCCTCCCTTCAATCCTCCCCCAAGGTCCCCATGCTCCCAATTTACTCAGGAGATCTTGTCTTTTTCTACTTTCTACTTCCCATGTAGATTATATCTCTGTAAGTCTGTCTGAGTGTCTTCATTGTTGTCTAAGTTCTCAGGGATTGTGGTTTGTAGGCTGGCTTTCTTTGCTTTATGTTTAAAATTCACCTATGAGTGAGTACATGTGATAATTGTCTTTCTGTGTCTGAGTTACCTCACTCAAAATAATGTTTTCTAGTTCCATCCATTTTCCCGCAAAACTCAAGCTTGCATTATTTTTTTTTTCTGCTGGGTAGTACTCCATTGTTGTGTAAATGGACCACATTTTTCTTATCCTTTCTTCGATCGAGGGGCATTTAGGTTGTTTCCAGGTTCTGGCTATGACAAACAAAGCTGCTATGAACATAGTTGAGCACATATCCTTGTGGCATGATTGAGCATCCTTTGGATATATACCCAAAAGTGGTATTACTGGATCTTGAGGAAGGTTGTTTCCTAATTTTTTGAGAAATTGCCATACTGACATCCAAAGGGGTTGTTCCAGCTTGCATACCCACCAGCAATGCAGAAGTGTTCCCTTTATCCCCACAACCTCTCCAGCATAAGTTGTCATCAGTGTTTTTGATCTTGGCCATTCTTACAGGTGTAAGATGGAATCTCAGAGTTGTTTTGATTTGCATTTCTCTGATGACTAAGGATGTTGAACATTTCTGTAAGTGTCTTTTAGCCATTTTAGATTCATCTATTGAGAGTTCTCTGTTTAGGTCTGTACTCCATTTTTTTTATTGGATTATGTTATCTTTTGGTGTCCAATTTCTTGAGTTCTTTGTATATTTTGGAGATCAGACCTCTGTCTGACGTGGGGTTAGTGAAGATCTTTTCCCATTCTGTAGGCTGTCATTTTGTCTTGTTGACCGTGCCCTTTGCTTTACAGAAGCTTTTCAGTTTCAGGAGGTCCCATTTATTAATTGTTTCTCTCAGTTCCTGTGCTGCTGGGGTTCTATTTAGGAAGTGGTTCCCTGTGCCAATGTGTTCAAGTGTACTTCCCACTTTCTCTTCTATAAGGTTCAGTGTGGCTGGCTTTATGTTGAGGTCTTTGATCCATTTGGACTTGAGTTTTGTGCATGGTGATAGATATGGGTCTCTTTTCATTCTTCTACATATTGATATCCAGTTATGCCAGCACCAGTTGTTAAATATGCTTCATTTTTTCCATTTGATATTTTTTGCTTCTTTATCAAAGATCAGATGTTTGAAGATGTGTGGATTGATATCCGGGTCTTCTATTCAGTTCCATTGGTCGTCCTGTCTGTTCTTATGCCAATACCAGGCTGTTTTCAGTACTGTAGCTCTGTAGTAGAGTTTGACGTCATTGATTGTGATGCCTCCAGAAGTTCTTTTATTGTACAGGATTGTTTTTGGCTATCTTGGGTTTTTTGCTTTTCCAAATGAAGTTGAGTACCGTTCTTTCAAGATCTTTGAAGAATTTTACTGGGATTTTGATGGGTATTGCATTGAATCTGTAGATTGCTTTTGGTAAGATTGCCATTTTTACTGTGTTAATTCTGCCTACCCAAGAGCATGGGAGATCTTTCCACTTTCTGGTGTCTTCTTCAATTTCTTTCTTCAAAGATTTAAAGTTCTTGTCATACAAGTCTTTCACGGAACTAGGCTCTTACAGCCTTCACTAGTACTCTACCAGTAAGAAGTAAAGAATGCACTAGCATTAGCTGGTATGCTGATATTTTAGAGGAGTGGACACGTAGTCCTGCGTCTAAGTTTTCACTAAACAGTTGGCTTGAGTTTTATGAGCCCATCATAACAAATCAAGGTAGAGTAGGAAACTTGCATACATTTGTATTTCCTAGGCTTTTATTACCCTTCTCCTCAAACTCGTCCTTTCTTGATTATTAACACAAGAAGAAACAGTGAGACAGGGAAGAACTTAGACTGTTCCTGTGAAACAGAGTCAGTTTCCTCTGCTTCTGCCAAGCTCCCTGGTGGATTTTATTTATTTTAGGTTTGGTGTTGGGAGAGGAGTTGTTTTTGTGCTTTATCTTATTTTGTTGTGGTTTGTTTGTTTGTTATTATTTTTGAGACTGGGTCTGACTGTACATCCTTGGCTAGCCTGGGGAGTTCTGTATGTGTGTTTCTGTTTAGGAGTCTGGAGCAGATCTGTCTCTACCTTGTTAAAGAATTAAAAAACAGAGAGACTGTCCAGTGCAACAGGTAGGAGCAGGAACCTCTCAGACACAGCAGACAGAATCAGCTGTGAAGAACAGCTTTATTAGAAATGAGGAGACACACAGTGAGACAAACAGAGCCAGCTGCTTAAAAGCTGTTTTAGGTCTTTAGAGGAGCTTCCTCCCCTGATTTAGAATGTCAAGAAAGACAGGAGGCTGATTGGTCCACAACTGTTGTGTAAACTTGTCCTAATCCTATCTAGCCTTGAACTTGTGAGCCAGTCTACCAGCTGGAGACCTCCTGGAAGGAGGAAAAGCTCACTAGGAAGAAACTTGCCATCATAGAAATCAGTATCTTTATTACCTACTCCTATGCCACCACAGGTACCCCATCTGTCTGCCTGTCAAGGAATCTGTCCAACTTCTAGTCCCTCCTGTAGCCCAGGCTGGCCTCACACTCACAGAGATCCATCCACTTCTACATGTTTCCAGAGCACTGGGATTAGAGGCCTGTGCCATCACACCCCACTGGGTGTGTTTATTGTTTTAATCTCACTTGCTCTGGTGCCAGGCTGGCCTAGAACTCTGTGTGTAGCTCGGATGGCCTTGAACTCAGGGTAATCTTCCTACCTCAACTTTCTGAGGACTGGAATTACGAGCCCTCGTTCATGGACCATGCCCAGCTTCCATAATACTAAATTCCATAAATACATAATTCCATAATATGAAGTGTATAGATTTTCAGTTTTCCTTAATAGACATGGAAAAAGTAACTATACTTACATTAAGTAGAAAATGTGCCAGTCTGTGGTGGCTCACACCTTTAATCTCAACACTTGGGAGGCAGAGGCAGATAGATCTCTGTGAGTTTGAGGCCAGCCTTGTCTACAGAGTGAGTTCCAGGACAGCCAGAGCTACTCAGAGAAACCATGTTTCAAAGGATGAGGTTGGGGGAGGGGGAGAATTGCTTCTGAGGTTCCCATATGCAACTTTGAAGATGAGCTAGCAAATTAGCCCCTTTATCCTAACTGACAGGATATTTTAAAGTCCTATTTCAGACATAACGAAACAGTAGCACGGGCCCATGAGCCCTAAGAGAAGGGATGAGTGTAGTGGGGCTTCCCAGAGAAGAGTGTCACCCTCTGAGCTGAGACACAGCTGGTACTTACAGAAGTATAGAAGGGTGCCACCTCGAGGAAGAACTCTTTCTGTCCGGCTGTCACCTGCCAGTACATATGATGGCACATCCAGGGCATTCAGTGATGACTCTGGAAAGGCTCCACTTGCCCTAGAGAGACTACTGTACATTCCCAAATAAAGCTTGAGAAGGAATCTTGAGCCTGGGAACAGAGTTCAGTTGTAGAGCACTTTCCCATTGTGTTGATTTCCTAAGAATGGCCCTCGTAGGCTTATATATTTGAATGCTTAGTCACCCTGGAGTAGCACTATTTGGAGGTGTTGCCTTATTGGAGGAGGTTTGTATCACTGGGGGTGGCCTTGAAGTTTCACGTGCTCAAACCAGGCCTCCCAGTTCTCCCTCTTCCTTCTGCCTGCAGATCAGGGTGTAGAACTCTCAGGTACCATATCTGTCTGTGTACCATCATGCATTCCACCATAATGATCATGAACTAAGCCTCTGAAACTATAAGCCAGCCCTAATCAAGTGTTTCCTTTAATAAGAATTGCTGTGATCATGGTGTCTTCCTCACTGTTCTGCTTACTGCTTAAGCTGAGGTTCAGTGGAAGTACAAAGTGAAAAAGCCTGGAAAAGGACCAAACTGACTTATAAGTGAATCAGCCACCTACATAAAGACCAGTGATCTCCCAAGACAGCATTGCATGAATACCCACCCTGTAACTTCATTCACGGGATCCAAAATTCAGTTAGAAGTTCAGACATGCAGAGCTGGGCATGGTGATGCACACCTGTAATCCCAGCACTCAGGAGGCTGAGTCAGAAATATAGCAAGGTTGGGGCCAGTCTGGGCTACGTGATAAATGTCTGTTTCAGAAGACAAGCACTGTGAATTTGAGGCTAGCCTGGCCTACAGAGCAAGTTCTAGGATATCCTGTCTCTCAAAAAAACCAGATAGATAGACAGACAGACAGACAGATAGATAGATGATGGTAGAGAGAGAGAGAGAGAGAATGAGAATAGAACCAGAAATGGCAGGTGTGACTGAATTAGCAGACAGATATGTTCAAAAGGTCTGGGGAGATGGCTCAGCAGTTTAGAGCTTATACTGCTCTTGCAGAGGATCTCAGTTCTCTTCCTAGCGCCCGTGTCAGGAAGTGCATATCTCCTGGAACCCCATCCCCAGGGGATGTGATACCTCTGACCTCCACAGACACCTGTACTCATGCACATACCCAAACACAAGATATACACACCCATAACTTAAAATAAGATGAATATTTTTTAAATACATTCAAAAACTTGAAATGAAAAGTAATCTACCCTCCCAAAGGAGAAGCAATGTAAATTGGGAAAATAACGAAATGAAAATTCTAGAGCTGAGAAACAATTCTTCAGTCAAAACGCTCACTAATGAGGAAGAAAGTACTAACATGTGGGTTACCTATTACCACATAACAGATTTTAGTGGCTTAAAACAACAATTACATTTATTATTTTATAGGTTAGTGGGCAGAGGAATCTAGCACAACTTGGCTTGGTCTTCTAGCTCAGGGTCTCTTTAAGGTGACAGTCCAGGTGTAACCCAGTGTGGTGTTGCATGCCTATAATCTCAGCACTCAGGAAGTCAAGTTGGAGGTCAGTGTGGGCTACATTGTAAGGTCCTGTCCAAAACAGAAGGAAAGAAGGCAGGAAAAGATGACATAGAATCTGCTTCTAGGGCTGGAGAGATGGCTCAGAGGTTAAGAGCACTGGCTGCTTTTCCAGAGGACCTGAGTTCAATTCCCAGCAATTCACAACCATCTGTAATGAGATCTGTGCCCTCTTCTGGTGTGCAGGTGTACACGTAGGCAGAACACTCTCTACATAATAAACAAATAAATATTTTTTAAAAAATCTGCTTCTAAGTTCACTGAGTGATCTCTGGCAGAATTCAGTTCTTGGGAAATGCTTTCAGATCTATGTCACATGGCCATTGCAACAGAGAACCTCAGTAGATGGCAGTGGGCGTCATCAAAAAGAATGTTAGCAGGAAGCTCTAATCTCTTATGACCTAACTCAGAATGCCGTCCCTACAGAATTTCTGTATTATTGGTTATTAGAAGGAAGTGACAATACCATCCCATAAACAGCAAGAGGTTACATAAAGCCGTGAGAATCAGAAGATGGCATCCTCGGACCTGCTCAGAGTCTGCCTACCTCAGTGAGGGAGCTGTACGATGGCAGTAGGAATGACTCAGACTGAAGCCAGTAGTGAGAATGGGGGCCAGCAGCTTCATCACACTGAGGTCTTGGGGAGCAAAAAGCTGCTCAGAGTTTGATCTAGGATCTCAGACCACCAATCTTGGAAGCCCAGCAGTGGCTAACCAGGGTAAATACAAAGAAAACCACATCAAGTCACATCGTAATCAAATTGCTGAGACCCAGGGATAAAGAGAAAAATCTGAACAGCAGCCGAAGAAAGCGGCTGGGCACATCGCAGAGCCGTGACAGGAATGATGGCTGACTTCCCGTCAGAAGACAGCAAAGGAGCGGCTCTAACACACTGAAGTAATATCTACCCAGAGTTTGGATTTTCCCAAGTGGTTCTTAGATGAAGGTAAAATAAAGACATTTTCCAGACAGTCAGAAAGTGAGTGAGTCTCTCACCAGACCACAGCAAAGAAGTGCTGACTCCAAGTAGAGCCCAGCTCTCCAGAGAAGCCCCTCAAAGGGAAGGAAGCAAGGCCCTGGGGCAAGGGCCCTCACTCAGCCAGCCCACCACCTGTCTCCAGTGGCCTGAGATAAACACGGTTCTTACCGAAATGATTTGAGCTAATGATGGGGAGCAGTCATTTAAATGGTAGTTCAGTAAATTATCTCTTCATCCTTTCAAAAGTTGGCCTAATGTATTCCATTATTATATGTTGAATTTTGTGCAAAAAAAGGTGAAACTTTTTTTGGGTTGTGGTATATCTATATTTTTAATTTTGTCACAAAGCCTGGAATATCTGCTTTCTGACTCTGTAGAAAATGTTTGTCTCAAAAGATGAAAGTAAAAAGACAAAGGGACCCTTTCATCCATCAGGCATCTTCCGAGCTTCCCATATGTCACCTGACTTGCAGCAGCTCTCGGGGATGCATCTGCACTCGTTATAGAGCCCTAGGTTTGTTGGACTTTTTTTTTTGGGGGGGGGGGTTTCGAGACAAGGTTTCTCTGTGGTTTTGGAGCCTGTCCTGGAACTAGCTCTTGTAGACCAGGCTGGTCTCGAACTCACAGAGATCCGCCTACCTCTGCCTCCCGAGTGCTGGGATTAAAGGCTGCGCCACCACCACAAAGCCAGGCTTTGTTGGACTTCTTGTGGTGACAGATTATCAGACAAACATCCCATCCTGGAAGTGAGTAAGTAGCCTGGGGCTACACGGGAGTGCCAACAAAGGTTGTATACTCTCTTCACCACTGAGGTCTCTGTGCCTTCCCATGGAAGTCTAACCCTAGTCCTGATGCAATCTAGACCAGTGGTTCTCAACCTCTGGGCAAAATAACCCCTTTGACAAACATTTAATCTCCAGAAATACTTGTATTATAATTCATAGCAGTAACAAAATTACAGTTATGGAGTAGTAGCAGAACTAACTTTATAGCTGGGGTCAGCACAACATGAGGAGCTGTATTAAGGGTCCTAGCATTAAGAAGGCTGAGACACTGAGCTAGAAAGTTATTTTGTAACAAATTTCAACCACACTTGGTTTTCTGGATATTCCTCTAGAGCTTGTTAAGTACAGGAAGTTAGAACAGAGGAAAGAGTCACCAGTTAAATAGTCAAGGCGTAGGGGTGGGGATAGCTCCCAAGAGTAAAATCAGTCTGTATGTGGAGGAAGCCCCGTGTGTTAGCTCAGCCCAGTGCCTGCACGGGAAGGTTGAGAGAAGGGATGGGAATTTGGTGCCACCTTTGACAACATGGTAAAAGGAGACTAAGTTGAACTACATGAGACCCTGTCTCAGAAATCCAAGGAAGAGTGGGGTCAAAAGAGAGATAGTAAGCATAGAAGGATGAAACAGTCGTGTGGCAAAGTATAGAGCCTTGTGTAGTCTGGAGGAAAGTCATGGTACTTGTACATATGAACATGATTTTAAAAAATAGTAATTTCCAGGCTGGGAGAATGGCTTAGTGTGTAAGGATGTTTGCTGTGCAGGCAAAATGACCTTAAGTTCAAATCCCCAGCATAAAAACTGTGTGTAGCTACATGTGAGCCTGCACTAGCACTGTGGGAGACAGATGGGAGGATCTGCTGGCAACCAGAGAGACCCTATTCAAGGGAATAAGCAAAGAGTGAACAAGCAGGAGTTGGGGCCATTCATAGGCAGAGTTTTTCTGTGTTTTGGCAGCTGCTCCCAAATAACCACAGAGAGGCTTAATATTAATTATAAATGTTCAGCTGATAGCTTAGACTTGTTACTAACTAGCTCTTACAACTTAAACTAACCCCTATTTCTTTTCTTTTCTTTTTTTTTTTTTTTTTTTTTTTGGTTTTTCGAGACAGGGTTTCTCTGTGGCTTTGGAGCCTGTCCTGGAACTAGCTCTGTAGACCAGGCTGGTCTTGAACTCACAGAGATCCACCTGCCTCTGCCTCCCGAGTGCTGGGATTAAAGGCGTGTGCCACCACCACCCAGCTTAACCCCTATTTCTTATCTAAGTTCTACCACGTGACTCATGGCTCATTACCTCATTTTGTACACATCCTACTAATTCTATGACTGGCTGGAGACTTCCTACCGCATTTTTCCCAGCATTCTCTCTGGCCCCCAAATCCTGCCTAGCCATTGGCCAACCAGTTTTTTGTTAACGGTGAGAGCAATACGTCTTTACAGAGTACAGCAGTTGCTCCACAGCATTCCCCTTTTGTTTAATTAAAAATGAAGGTTTTAGCCTTAACACAGTAAGATTATATAAAGCAGAAATAGTTGAGGACAGCTGGTATCCTCTGGCCTCCACGTCCAGCATGGACAGTGAGCACACACACTGTTTTTAGAAAGTTCCCTCTTACTGGGGGAAAAGTGCACAGTGTGGGATTTTCATGCTTAAAAAAGGAGTATTTTGCACAATAATTATCAAACTTTCCATGACAGAAGGTTTGGTGTTAGCATTTAACCTCCGACAGAGCCCATGTGATCTCTGGCTTGTCACAAATCAGGGCCCTTGAAGAAGGAAACTTCCAGAGACTGAATGTTTTTCTTGCTTCTGTATGTCTCTAAAAGCCAAAGGGGGAAAAAAAAGTTGAAGCAGTGCTCAGTTATTGAGCAGTGCTGTAGTACTTGCTGAAGGAATATAGACACAAGGAGAATCATTCAAAGACATAATAAGCCATTATCTTTTTTGTTGTTGTTAAACTCTGTTTCTTTCTGTGTTTCTGGGGATTAAAACTCAAAACCTTGTGGTCTCTAGGCAAGTACTTCACCATTGAGCTATATACCCCAATCATGATTCTTTGTTCATTTTCTGAAGTCCATGGAGATAGCACTGCACCTGGGAGTGGGGCACTTGCCCCAAAGCAAAGCTCTCATCCAGCTGTTTGAGGCTCTAGCTAAACTAGCCATTTATTTTATAGGACACCATTTTTACTTGAAAACACTGATAAAATGAGTTCTCAAAACTTGAGCCTTTGGCAGCCATTTTATAAAAAACCAAGTGAACCTGCTGGTTCAGGTAGAAAGAAGTGGTCACGCTGTGTCCCAGTCCTGAGAGCCGACTGCCTCGGATCAAGATTATAACTTTTGAAAACTTGCATCTCTTTCTGAGAACTTGGCTTCTCATTGCTTCCAGACTTCTCTGTGGTAATCAGTGGTGCTAAAACACAACTTCTGCAATACTGCATAATGATGTGCTTCAGCATCGGGGTGTTTTCCAAAATTCTGTGTGATGCTCCAGACTCAGGCAAGGTAGACACACACCCAGAGGACTCTGTGTCAGCATACCCCAGAGGAACCTTCACACCCATGCCTACTGCTGCACTGTGCACAGCAGGTAGGATGCCCATTGCAGAGGAACCCATAGAGAAAATGTAGAATATACGTAATGGGATTTTATGTAGCTGTAAAGAATGGAGTTGTGACATTTATAGGAAAAGGATGGAAACAGTAATTATTAGGTCAAGCAAAATAAGCCAGATTCAAACAGACATTCCATGTGCTTTCTCTCATGCAAATTGTAGATTTATTTTCTGTATGTGTAGGTACATATGTAAGGATGTGACTGTAGGTCATGAAACTAGAAAGGGAGCTGTAAGAGGTGACGACCTCTTAAGGGAGGAGTAGGTGGAAAATAAGAATGTGTTGACGTGACATGAAGGCTGAAGGAAGGTTATAGGGGAGCAGGAGCAGGTGACACTGGGGGCATGGGAGAGTCAACAAAAACAAAGTATATAAGCAGATCCCATAATGAAACCCATCACTTTTTAGCCAGTTTTAAAGACTAGTAAAGTTTTTTGTTTTTGCTTTGTTTTGTTATTGTTATTATTTTTAAGACAAGAAAGAAGATTTATTCAATGTGCAAGACCACCAAGAGGGGTTTTGTTGTTGTTGTTCATTGAGAGCAGCCATCTTCTTTTAGTGAAAATGGAATACAGAAGATAGGTTACAGCAGAAAGGCTCAGCATCTCTGCTTCTGATATCTGTGTGGTAATTACCCTCTTACTGCTATATTCCATCTTCTCTGGTTCACTTTAAAGATATGTGGATGTGATCCGGGCGGTGGTGGCGCGCACACCTTTAATCCCAGCACTCGGGAGGCAGAGGCAGGTGGATCTCTGTTGAGTTTGAGGCCTTCCTGGTCTACAGAGCTAGTTCCAGGACAGGCCCCAAAGCTACAGAGAAACCCTGTCTCAGGGAAAAATAAAAATAAAATGTGTGTGTGTGTGTGTGTGTGTGTGTGTGTGTGTATGTAGAGACACATTTTCATATACAGATTTTCATTTCATTATTCAGAAGCAAATGTATAGTCTCAGTGACTCCCCTGAGCATGTGACCAGTGCCCACATGCCACACTTACCCCACTATGCTGCATTTTATTCCTATGCTGTGTGTGAAAACAAGTTGGCTCAAGAAAAGCCCAATTAGAAACAAAACCTTCAAAATAATGAGTGTGCTACCCAGATAGCAGTTCCCTTGAGTTGTAGAAATCGCCCTCACTGAGCCCCTTCTCCACATAGGAGGTTGCAGGGTAGAATCGTATCTCTGATGATGTGCTGAAACCACAGGTGGTTGGGACTACAGCCACATCGAACTTAGGGTTCAAGGTCTGGCTCTGTGGTGCCTGCCGTCTGGAGCTGCTCAGGCCTCTGTCCTGCTTCATTTCCACGTGGAGTTTAATGTCTCTAACTATAGAGACAGTGTGCAGCTGTGACTTACCCCTTTCCATAGAAAAAAAAGAAAAGAAAACTGGTGGTTTTCTTTGAATTTTCAAGGCTTACCTGCCTACCTGGTCCCTAAGGCTCAAGCCTTATGGGCTGCCACTCTCTTGTGGTGCCATTTTCTCTCCTGCTCACAGCAGACCTTGTGTTGCTATGATAACAAAGGATACAAGGGTAGACTTGGTGGTCCCAGCTCTGATACCAGCGAGTCCTTCCCAGTCCCCTGCGGTGACAGTTTACCATGCAGCACAAGTCACCATGTCTTATCGACAGATCCACGTTAGTTAGTGTGTCGCCTTTGGATAGACAAGTTTCGAACTATATGGCACCGTAGTGTAGGCGTAAGTCACAAACAATGCCACACCAGTTTGGAATTATGATTAATATGGTGATATTTATTTAAAGGGGAAAAAACTTACAGATCACTGTCCCAGACAACAGCCCTCTGCGCAACCAGGAAGGGAGTCTAGTCGCCAGCGGAGCAGGAAGTGAAGAGAGAGAGGAGAGGGAAGTGGCCGCTTTTTTAAAGGGAGAGACCACGCCCCAATGGGCTGGTATCTCAGTGGCTATAGGCTAGAGGAGCGGAAGGACCTCCCGCAACACCATCGAGTATGAATTCTGTTTATCCTAATGTCCAGGCCTGCCCACTGTGGCCTAGTCAGCATCCCTTCTGCCCTCTCCAGCTCAGTGCCATATCTACAGCCACCTGGCCACTATGGCAGCTGGTCTCTCTGCCTCTGAACTCTGGGGACCCTAGAGAAGCACCCCAAATACAATTTATCTATGTATGCCACTGCCCTGTTTCAGACCCATTAGTGGCCTTATCAGCTGTGACATCCGGGCCTTGCCAGTCCCTCTTGTCTGCCCACTCTGAACTTAGTCTGCTCTGGCTCCCTTCAGAGCCAATTTGTGCACCTTCTTTACCCAGCATCTTTTGTCCTGCATAAAAACTGCCCCCGAGGGCCCTTCACCATACCAGACAAGTCACTGCCTCTGTGCCTCCATAGCAGCACTCTGTAGGGAAGACCCTCCTCACGCGTGTCACACTTGATCCCTGTTCATCTCCCTACCCCTTGCCCTTACCAGTTCTCTGGCAGAATCTAGGATAGCAAAGCCTGGAGACTGGAGTGAGGGACCTCCGGGCCAGACCTCTTGGAAGCAGATCACCCTTTGCCCTGTAGTCCAGCATGGGTGAAAATGACGACTGTCCTTGGCTTGTGCTTGTACCCCAGGCTCTGGCCCATGGCTCCTTGCCATGACTACCCACCAGCCTTAGCTCAAGTCTGGGGCTGTTCAAGAGCACACAGCACTGTGTCGAGGCCCTCCCTGTTCCCTTCAGTGGTGTGACTGCTTTCACTGCCAAGGATAAGCAGTCTAGCCCAGGAGAGTGGGCCTTCATCATTCCCACCTGCCCCTCTCTCTTAGTTGGGCACTGAAGCGAGAACTGGGGACAGGCAAGGAGAACACATGCTCCAAGAACAGTGGACAGCGGTGTTGGGGTACAGGGGTTGAGAATCCTCTGACCATTGAGGTCTGGCTAACAGAGACTTGTTTTTACACCCAACTCCTGTGTAGACAACCCACAGTTGACAAGCCCTGTGGTGCTGTAGTCCCCAGTGTCAAGGCCTCTGCCGGTGCACACTGCACATTGCACGTGCTGTGAAGACTTGCCTCTGCCAGAACCACAGGACGTTTTAATCATGTCTCGGCCCCTCAAGCATGCCACCTGCATCTTGAGGGTTTGTCAGTGACAGGTGGAAGCAGGTGGTGTAGACAGTGCATGAGATCACTTATCAGAGTGGTCAGTGAACCCCGAAGCTTCAAGTCTGTAGGCCTCCCTGAGACCTTCTGGTCCTTTCTAGCCCCAGGCCATGATGTCTGTGTCATGGCCAGGTGTCCACAGTAAGGCCTCCTGGGGGAATGTCTCTGTTTGTCCTTCACAGCTCTGTGTCCTTCGTAGATAGCTCTGTTTGCTCACAGCATGGCCAACAAATGTCTGCATTGTTCTTCTACAAGATGATGTCACCAAGACTCCAGCATTGAAAGAGGGAGAAAGAATTGAGAATCCACTTCTCTATCAAAAACAAGTAATTTATACATTAAGGGAATGATTAGTTTCCAGTCAAGAATTCTAACATTTTAGAGCCACAATTTCAAATCAAGCTTAATTTGTCAAGTGACTGAAAGTGGTTTTTTTTTTTTTAGAAAATTATTAGCTATTTTTTTCAATATAGGATTTATAGTCCCAATTAGTATCTTGTAATGATGTTTCCAGGATAAAATACCAACGCTCAACTTTTCTGGCCACAAATGTACAACATATATCAGTTTATTTTTGGAGATCTGAAAAATTAGCTACTGTAAATAAAGTCCCCAGAAGACTTCTCCGGGAAGGAGAAGAACTTACAGTAATGTGGGTGACATATTATTAATTAATAACGTGACCAGCCGCTGCTTCAATTAAAAGGACAATGGATAAGGAGGCCTAGTAGGTGTGTGTGGCCTGGTGAAGCTGAAAGGGAGAGCCTTAGGACTGGGGCCTAGGGGCTGCAGGCCTCTGTGCCATGCGCCCAGAGCTCTTGTCTAGCAGGTCCTGTGAACAGGACCATGTCTTCAGAGCAACTTTAGTTGCCATTATTGGAAACCAACTTCAAGGCAACTGAAGAAGGAAGAGCTACTTGGAAGGGCCCTGGAGAGTCTCCCCTAGGACTGAGTCCAGGAACCCCAAAGAGCCTCCTTTTAGCCTGCCCTTCTAAAGGTTACACTTAACTGGTATCTCTAGCTCTATTTAGATTTGGGGACCTGTCTGGCATGTGTGTACCATCGAGTTCAGACAAGATTATAGACACTGTTACAGACAGGTAAAACTAGAAAGCTCTGACCACCATGTACGGTACGGTGGGACGGCTACACAGAAAGGGCATCCAGGAGAACTTTCCTATACAGGTCATGGTCAAGGGTATCTCGGGGCAGGAAAGAGCCCACATAGACTAGGCTGGGCATGGGATGGTGTGAGGCTGGACCAGGTAACAGCCAAGAAGTGAGGTCATGAACTAAAGGGATTGGAAAGGACTGGGGGGAATTTAAATCCAGGTCAGTGGCACTGTAAGGTACAGCTATGCTGTTGTCTAAGAAAGCACTCCACCCCGTCCCTCCATGGCCTTTAGGAGCAGCGTCCATGCAGGACCGCCAGAGCTGAGAAAAGGCAGGCAGTCTAAGCACAGTTACTTTACTTGTGGAGTCCTTCACTTAGGCTGCATTGGCCTCTTCCTTCAGTGCTTCGGTATCTTGTAGAAGCAGTGTGTAGAAGCAGGAGCCCTCCTGAGGTGTGCTCCTCAGCATTGTGCAGAGGGAACCCAGTGTGAGTCTTTGTTGTCTGCCTTAGACAGCCCAGCTATCCTAGGGAACATTGTCATCCAGCCCCCACATGCTTTTGCTCATATCTGGATCAGGGCAGACACGGGACACCCCACCCTCCATGGTGATTCACCTCGCCCCTTCCCTCCCTCCAGGTCACGCAGTATTTAAACTCACGTATCTAAGCAGTCATGACTATAAGCACCTCTACTTCGAGTCCGATGCAGCCACAGTCAGTGAAATCGTGCTCAAGGTGAGTCCAATGTGGCCTTTGACCCAGAGATGGGAGGATGGGGTTCTAGCTGGGCTAGTCTCAGGCCAGGGCCACACCAGCCTTGGGGCAGTGACTCAGCACCTGCTGTAGCCAAAGCAAGGCTCTTCAGCTTCCTTCCTCCCCAAAGGCCTAGTTCTTCATCTGTGCTTTTTACCTTTCATGCATTGTTTATTTTCCCCAGCCACTGTCAGGAGCCCCTTGAGGCTCGGGAGCCAGCTGAGGAGACCATAGTTTTGAATTGCTGAAGGTGATTTTCTCAACCTGTTCCAAGCGTGCCTACTGGGGCTAGCCTGGTATGAAGCTCAGCTCACTCACTAGGTACCTTCCCTGTGCCAAGATAGCGTTCCAGCTGCCTCAGCGATGGCTCCTCTGTCCCTAGAGAACTCTACCTCATCAGGGGAGAGAGACGAAAATAGAAATTACAGTAGGCTACCTATAGTCACAGAGCTGCTGTGTGGGTGTGTAAAGGGGAGGCTGGCTGGTGTTGCCCTGGGTAAGCTTGCAGATTCACAGCAGCCTGGGAAGGGGCTGGCCAGCAAGCTGGGTTGCTAAAGAGGCTACATCCACCTTTTAGGTCTTGTTGATTCAGGAGCTCTAGGGCAGGACCTAGGGTTGGCCCCCTTCTATGAAGCACCCCATACCACCCAGGCTACTGGTCTCTGTGGTACAGCCCGACCAGAACTCCTCCAAACCAGCACTCCTTTCGCAAGGCTAATCCTGCACAGTTTAACAAGTAGAAGAAACAGCTGAGAAGAAAGAAGGAAGACATCTCCCCTTCCCTGGGCTAGATGAGCCTGACTTATACCTCTGGGCTTCCATTCCCTCCTTGTAGGGTGGCCATCAAGGGAGCTCTATTGCCCCCACCTGCAAGGAGCTGCTTAGGTGTACCATAAACCAGATGAGATCCATGGCCCTCTGGGTCATTGTCTCCTGAGAGAAGCAGTTGGGTGGCAGTGACAGGCACTGAACTAGCCTTGAAAGCTCCTGTTGATCCTGGCAAGTCAGAGGTGGGCACAGAAGGTGTTTGCATTGCCTGCGTGAACAAAATGCCCAGAGGAAAGGGAGCGTTGGTAGAATGGAGACTCTGGTGAACTGGCAGAACCAGAAACTGACAGTAGATGTGGCCAGTGTTGAAATGTGTTACCAATCCCCAAGATGCCCTGGTTTTACAGGAATACCACAGTTCAAAGACCCACAGCCACCCACAAAATCCAAAGGATAAAGCTTCTGGGAAGACAGTGGAGGACAAGGCACAGCGACATGGACGATGGGGAGGTTTATAGGCTACCCTGACTAGAGCCTCGGGACCAGGGTGAGGCCAGCGCCCACTCTGGACTGCTGACTCCCAACGAGCCAAGAGTTATTCCATCCAAGGAGCTTGTGCCAGGAAATGTTTGGAGAGTGGGTAAAAAAGTATCCCAGCCCCCCACTTCATCAGGGCCTGGACTTATTTTTATAGCCAACATTAAAATATTCGAGTCTTGAGAAGGGTTCTAGTAAAATTATAATCCTGTGTTTGACATCAGAATAGTTTCCCCAACAGCAGATTGATGACAGAAACCCAGGTTTATGACTTGAGTACGAGACCGGAAGACCAAGTACAGGGAAGCCACTTACAGGACAGAACACTCCCTCAAAGCAGCACTTCTCTGCCAAGCCCCCAAGCCTGCCTTCTCCCCTGAAATGTCTGTGTACATCTCAGGGTGTTTGTGGAGGTATCACGTCACCATGCACCTCAAAGGGCTTCATCCCAGAACCTGACTGACACAGGGAGAGATCATGGTCCTGACCAGAGGCTGAATTTCACTTTTCCTGTCCCCTCTCTCAAGGGGTTAAACTCCAGTTTTTCCACCATCCCCTTCATGTCATACCCAGGACTGTATGAGCTTTGTGCCCGAGCTCAGCCACCAGGGCCTCGGCTACCTCCAGAATTGACAGGAATGTTAAATCAGGCTCTGTATGGTTCATCTCAGACTCAAGTAACATGTCCAGAACTTAGAATGAGAGTTTAGACCAAAATTAAGAGCCCAAGGCTAGTGCCAGCGTAGCCATCACAGGCTTTCCACAGGACGATGGAGCTGAGTAGCAGCTACATTTAGGGTGTCTCGTCTGCCGTATTTCATCTAACCCTCCCACATTCCCTCGTGGTATAGACATCCTTGTCCCCATTTTATAGATGAGGACTGTGCTGCTCAGGGCTGCCCTCTACCCACCCCAATATGCTGGAGTCACACAGTGCTCAGTCCCTCCTTCCAGCCTCGAGATGAATCTCTGAGGAACCGCTGTGCTCTTCACACCAGGTTCTTCTGTGATCGAGTGATGGAGCCTGTGACTTTATTGACCATGAAAACTCCCTATATTTTTATGCCTTAAGCTGTAAAGTGCATCGAAAGTAAACCACTCTGTAGTGCATAAAATCGGGCACATTTTAAGCCACAGCATATTAACCAGCTAATGGCAGACCAAAGGGCGATTTTATCTTTTGATTATTACATTAATCTTGCATTAAAATTATCTATGTGATTATCACAAAGCACTGAAGATAATAAATTTAGGAAACAGTTGGCTTGTTGAGGACCATTTTAGAATGCTTTTGTCAAATTAGATGTGCCAAAAATACACTGTAAACACTGGGTCAGCTAAGTGTAGACGATACAAGCCAGAGATGGCATTTACCAAGCTTGAGAACGCCTCCTGCCATCTCCACACCTTGTCCACACTGCCACCGATCACCCTCCCAAGCCTACGTCCTGATTTATGGCTCTCCATTGGTAGCTTGGCAAGGCTGTGAACGAGTGAGGCAGTCCCGTAGCCATGCGCTAGCCTGTGCTTCCCTCTGTTGATGACCAGCACAAAAAGTCTGCGGGGCCCTTGTCAGAGCCTCAGCTGCCTTCTCCAGCCCAACTTGAGCTTTCTAGCCTCTGAGAAGTGTGAGAGGGGAACAGTCTCTGTGTTCACAAAGTCCAGGCAGAGCAGAACCGTGAAGGAAGCCATGTCTGAAAGTGCACTGGTTGTCCTGAGGTGACACACGCTCCAAACTGAAGTCCACCCTGACTTGCAGTGACCTCAGCCCTCTGCGGTTATCTGACTGACTCTGGCTGGTGGGGTGCAGCAGACATTGGAGGGAGGCCGAGGGGAGCTTTGTTATCACTTTCCACCCACCACATTTTCTTCCTCCAGATGTGGAGGCCAGAGGTGCCCTGTGACAACCAGGGCTGTAGAGCTGCCTGGACAAAGCTGTGAGAACATTAGCCTCGGGATCAGTAGCCCTACTACTCACCTGTCTGTTGTCAGCAGCAGCTAGTCCAGAGTCACCGCCCAAAGCAGGTGTCCCTTCCACCCTGTGCTCTGGCCTGGGGGAACAAACAGTGCCGCCAAGTAACAGTCCTGTCCTTCTGCTCCTAGGTCAACTACATCCTGGAGTCTCGAGCAAGCACTGCCCGGGCCGACTATTTTGCTCAAAAACAAAGAAAACTGAACAGACGTACAAGCTTCAGCTTCCAGAAGGAGAAGAAATCAGGGCAACAGTAACAATGGACTCCAACCTGTTGCCTCAGTCCAGGTTGCCTGCAGGGCTAAGTGACCCCGGAGTCCACCTTCATCCTGCAGTGCCTGATCTCACAGGCATAGGGCTGCTGGGCTCTGGGGAGAGGGTTAGAAGTAGGGGTGCCCTACTCTGGAGTCTGGGGACATTGCCATTGGACTGAAACCTGGCAATGGCTGTAAGTAGCAATGCCCAGGAACCAGACACCTCCTGGAGAAGCCACGCGCTGCCCAGCCATGTTCACTGCCTGGCAGTCCCACCAAGGATGTACATAGCCATGCCAGACAGCTCCTTGCAGCTTGATCAAATTTCTTAAAGCAAAGAAAGAACAAAAATGTACATTTCTTTTTTTCCTTTTAATAAACAGGTTACTCTTTATCATGGTTGGTATGATGGACCATTTTTGGGGGGCAGAGAATTGATTATATTATCTTCTTTAAAATCTGTTCCTGTTTTGATCAGGCAGATTGCAAAAGCTGTGATTGGCGCTCTCAGAAGGAATGTTTAGGCTTAGCCAAAACTATGTCATTTGTTTAAAGGAGAGTATTTGCTTTGAGAATAGCATCTTGGGAAGTTAGGAACAAAGGCCATGCGCACGTGCGTGTGAGTGTGTGCGTGTGTGCGTGCATGCATGGCTATCTTTTTCCCCTTCAAAGGCCTCAGCATGTGACCTGAGAGACAGGTGCTGTAGGATGGTGTGGCAGTGTGTCTCCAAGCATTGAGTTCCCAGCCAGGGTGGTCTCTCATTTCCTCAGAGCTAGTATATATGTTTAGCCGGAACCCCGAAGAGTCTGCCTCACTGGCTCTGAACCCTGTCTCCTGCCCTATTCCCAGTGCCTGCTGAGAGAGCTGTGTTGGGGATTGAGGAGTAGAGGGGAGCCCATGTCCTTGTACCCCAAGCCCTAGGTAGAAAAGGCAGGGTGCCCAGCACTCTGACACCACACCTCTGGCTACACCAGATGCCTCTGCAGACCTCGCCATGGTTCCTTCTGTGACAGCATCCTTTCATACTGTCCTGGACCAGGGCCACAGACCGACATCTCAAGCGGCCTGTGTTTAGAACATTTTTTACATCATTGTGTCTGAGCCTCTCAGAGCCAGTGTATAGGTCTTTGCTAAAGGGTCATCTGGGTGAATGCCTCTCTCATTCCAATCCGTTCAGACAACAGGAGCACCCTTTTCTAATGTCTTCCATTCCTGTCACCCCAAAAAAGATATTATTTGTAGCTTGCTCTGTATTTGAATTTTTAGCAATTTTATATTTAGATATCTTTGAAATGTAAATGACTAATTTGGTCATTAAATCTTGTCACATATTCGATATTAAAATACTAAAATAAAAGTCATAAATATCCTCTTGTATATTGCTTTGGATTTTAAAGCCTTGAGTACACAGTGCTGAGGTGAGGGTACCACGTGGGTCTTGTGGGGTGACACGCACTGGCAGTGGATATGCCCAGCCATGTGAAGCCATACAGAAGCCACGTCTGGGCATCCTTTTGCTCGAGGGGCACTGGAATCTCGGACTCTGCTCTTCACAACCGGTGGTATGTGGCTCTCAGCTGGCTAGGGTCTCAGGGCCTTGAGTTGCCTGATGTCAGTCCAGATGCTTCGTTAGGCCAGCTGCGATCAGGGTTCTTAACTCCTCAGGTCATTGTGAGCCAGCCTCCCAGTCTTAAAAGACGCCCCCTAGCCCTAATGGGGGAGTCTGGCCCAGCCCCGGCTCAAGGGAGCTCGTTGCTGTCTGGCCTAGTCTCTGAGCCTCTGCCGACACCTCTGGCTACAGTGCTGACTGGCATGCCTTCTCTATTGGCCAGTTTGGACATCCTCACTCCCTGTCACTTGCTGACTGCTATGGACCAGAAGTCTCCCAGCTCAGGGGCATGGTCCACACCTCGCAATATGTGGCTGTACTCTGTGGTTGTGTCTCTTTTCCCAGTTCGGAGCTAGCAGCTGGCCTACACTTCTGAGTCTTAGTGGAGGTAGCCCCACAGGCCATATCCCTGCCAGCTGCTTTCAGGGGCTCCCCGTCGCCTGTAATACATGGTGTATATGGGGGGAGGGGGCACCAGTCAGGTAATGTGGCCTCCAGACCAGAATGTGCTCCAACCCTAGCTGTCTCCTTACTGCTAGACCTTTGGGTGAGCTACTTCCTTGAGCTTCAGTTTCCCCTTCTGTAAAATGGAGCTGAAACTAGTTCCTTCCAAGGGTGCTTGTGAGGGTTAGATATGCTTGCGAGTAAGAGTGACCAGGTTCCCAGACGGGTGGCACACGCCTTTAGTCCCAGCACTCAGGAGGCTGGTAGATCCCTGAGACGTCAAGGCAGGCCTAGTCTACAAAGAGAATTCCAGGCCAGCCAAGGATATACAGTGAGAAGACCTTGTCTCCGAAAAGGAGGTGGAGAGATAGCTCAGTAGTTGAGAGCTTTGACTGCTCTTCCAGAAGACCCCAGGTTTAATTTCCAGCTCCAGAGGATCTGATACTTCTGACCTCTGCAGACACCTGTACTCAGTGTGCACATACCTACATGCAGGCATACATACCTACACATAATTAAAAATAAGTCTTAAAAAATAAAAATAAAAAGGGGTCAAGATCATGACAGGGAAACCCACAGAGACAGCTGACCCGAGCTAGTTGGAGCCCACGGACTCTGGACCGACAGCTAGGGAGCCTGCATGGGACCAACCTAGGCCCTCTGCATGTGGATAACAGTTGTGTAGCTTGGTCTGTTAGTGGGGTCCCTAGCAGTGGGATCAGGGTCTGTCCCTGGCACATGAGCTGGCTTTTCGTAGTGCATTCTCCATGCTAGGATGCCTCACCAACCTTGATGCAGGGAGCAGAGCTTGGTCCTGCTATGCCATGCTTTGTTGGCTCCTTGAGAAGCCTGCCCCTTCCTGAATGGAGGAGGAATCGGGGTGAGGGAACGGGAAGAGAGGAGGGAAGGAAAACTGGTATGTAAAATAAATGAAAATATATATATATATATATATATATATATATATATAAAATCAGTAAATAAGAATAGGCCAGGCTCCTGTGTTGATGAACAGCACCCAGACTTAGTGTCTTATGAAAGCCGTTTAATCTAGTCATGGGTCCAGCTTCCTCTGACGATCACAAAGGTCAGGGCTGGAGGATGGGACCTTCTACCCCCAGACTCACAAGATGACACACACTCCAGGGAGCCTAGGAGGGGAAGCCACCAAGGCTGAAGAGTCACAAGTGTGTCACCCTTTGCTGGGCACTCTACAGGAGCACCTTGTCTATGGGCCTGTTTAAATCTGCAACAGATTTACTATACTCTGCTCTGGGCTAGTGTGGGACCCTCTTATTTAATGCTGCAACACTTGCCTGCAATTGAACATTTTCTTTTAACTTAGACTAGCAACCTCTCACCTCCAAAGCCTTTTTGAACAAGCAGAGCCATGCAGTCCGGATTTAGTGAGCACTGTATGTCTCTGATACACACTGAAATAAATATGTAACTATTCGGGTTTAAAACACTCACCCGTGGAAGGATCTGGAGAGATGGAACGGTTGAGAGCACTGGTTGCTCTTCCAAAGGACCCACGGTTCAATTGCCAGCACCCAGATGGCAATTCACAATTGTCTGTAACTCCAGTTCCAGGGTATCTTGCACCCTCTTCTGGCCCCCGCCACGGGCACCAGGCACACATGTGGCGCACAGACATCCATGCAGACAAAGCACTGTACACTTAAAAAATAACAGGGAAACATTTTAAACCACGCGTTCAAATACCCCGAAACCATGACATGCACAAGAGACTGTCCCACATAGGGGACAGTAACTACCTTTGGACATTTTTGAAAATATTTTTATTAACATTTTATTTTTTAGCCGGGCGATGGTGGCGCACGCCTTTAATCCCAGCACTTGGGAGGCAGAGGCAGGCGGATCTCTGTGAGTTCGAGACCAGCCTGGTCTACAGCACTAGTTCCAGGACTGGCTCCAAAACCACAGAGAAACCCTGTCTCGAAAAACAAACAAAAAAAAAAAAAAAAAAAAAAAAAAAAACATTTTATTTTTTATTTGTGGGTGGCAGGCACGCACGTGTGGAGGTCAGAGAACAACTGTAGGAGTCGGTTCTCTCCTTCAGCCATGTGGGGCCTGGGATCAAACTCAGGGAGTCATCACATCTGGCAGAAAGGGCCTCTACCCACTGAGCCATCTTGCCAGCTCTTCCTTGATGCTCTCTCAGTGCCTGCATTTCACAGGCTCTCAGTTCTATTTCATAAATCTTGGTCATCCCAGGCCAAGCGCTCCCTCCCCCACTTTACCAATGGAGAAAGGGAAGCCACTTAGGGTCCTGCCCTAATTTACTTTCTGTTGCTGTGGTAAACGCCATGACCAAGAGCAACCTGAGGAAAAGATTTATCAGCTCACAGCTCCATGTCACAAATCCATCGTGAGAGAAGGCAGGGCAGGAACCCCATTGGTAGGAACTGAATGAGGCAGAGGCCATGGAGGGGTGCTAGTTACTGGCTTGCTTAGCCTGTTTTCTTACACCTGCCCAGAAATGGTACCACCTGCAGTGGGGTTGGTCCCTTCCACACCCACCATCAACCAAAAACCGCCCCGCAGTCCAGTCGAATGAGAGTAGATTCCTAGTAGAGTGTCCCTCTTCCCAAGAGACTCTAGTTTGCAGTGAATTGAAAAAAAAAAAAACAAACAAACAAAAACTAACCAGTACATGCTCTTGTCTCCACTCCCGCACCTTCCCTAGCCCACTGACGAGGGCCAGAAGGCAGGGAGTGTTTGCTCCCACCAAGCTCCTCCACCAGATGCAGAAAGCACCAGGGCGTGCGTCACTTGTGGAGTCCCCAGGCCAGTTCTCAGCTCAGTGGGATTATGTTTCAAGTGACTGTGCCTAAACTCCTCCGATGGACAGGAAGGCTCCCATTGCACTGGCCGCTGCTCACCTCCCGGTTAGACAAACACATTCTGAGGTCTGCAATGAGAAGTTAATTGCCTGTTTATTCATGTCTCTGACAAGTCACAATAGATTTTTAACTGCCAGTGAGTAACCTCCCCAAGGTGTGGTGGCCATTTCCACCCAACACTCCCTACCAGACTGCTCTCTCCTGGGGCCAAGGCACTGCCAGCTGTGCCCTCTTCTGCACCCCACAGAAGCTGACCACCCGGCCTCATCAAGGTGACCAGGGGTCAAGATGCCTATTTTCACCTGCCTCGGCCTCCGTAAAATAGAAGCAGTGGTAGTGGGGTTCAGCCTAAAAAAGCCAGCTCTACGAGGAACACAAAAGGCTAAGCTTGGGACCTTGTGCCAGACCCAAGGATCCAGCCAAGCCATCCACAGAGAAAATTAACATCTACCTCCGTATGCTATGTGAGCCCAGACCCATGTCTCAGCCTCTCCAAACCGCTTGTCTGCACAAACATGACAGCACCCCACCGTCTATGAGATAAATACGGTGATGTCCACAGGCCTGGTGTGTGAATCTGGAGAACACACTGGCCACGCCTCTCCTGCCAGCAGGGCCTCTCAGTGCAGGGCAGCCTAGGGGTGCGGACAAAGTCTGTATGTTTCCTCCAGAAGCCCCAGCACCTGAGCCTGCTTCCCTTTCTCCTGCCTCATCAGCTGGGCAGCCCCGGGCAGGCCTGGCATCTTCACATGTAAACCCCTGGCATGCGGGAGAAATAACTGGAAAGCTAATTCCTTTTAAACAGATAAAATCTGTGTTACAGCCCCCAGCTTCGTGAAAGGGAAATGCTTTAACGTCATATTACATGCAAATTTTAGTTTAGAATTTAATACCCTTTTAACATACATTAAATGTTTAGCATTCTTCAAAGCCCTTGACTGTATAAAGAATTTAACTCATATGTGTTGGGGAAAAAAAAAAACAGCTGGAGGAATCTATAAATTAAGGAAGTTCTAGAAGCAAAGTTACCACAAATCTTCATGCCTACCTCATTTGGGGTGTTATTCTTTTGGCTAGCCCCTGGTGTGCTGGGGAGGTGTTGAAAGACCGAAGTCCCCATGGGGACATCAGCTGTGATTGGTGGCTTCCCTGGGGAGTGGAGGGTCCCCACAGGAGGCACCTCAGGCACAAGAAACCAAGAGCATGGCTTCGCAATCCCGCCGCCAGGGTCAGATCTGCCTGCATGGGGTTCTGTCATGCAGCACCGTGCCGTCTGTCACCTTGCCTGAAGTTCACACACAGGTCTGAATACACAGAAAAAGAGAAGCTTAGGAGGGGCCGCAGAGTGGGGTAGCAGCCTTGTTCCGGGTTCAGGATACAATAGCATAGGTTTAAGGACAAAGGTGACATTTAAGGAGCAGAGGAGACCTGGGTCACAGGAGTCATAGACAGGTCCTTTGCTTCCAGACTCTACAACAACCTGCCTGGACAGCAAGTGACCGGGAAGCAGGGTCTGTAGCCTGCCTCCTGAGATGCCAGCCTGGCGAGGCACTTCCCCTGAGAATAGGGAGCAGTTAGGTGCCAGTCAGACCCCTGGGAGTCCAGCATCTGAGCAAGGATGTGGGCAGTGAGCACAGCTCACGGGCCACCCATGCTGGATCACTGCAGGTCAGAGCTGCAGAAGCCTCCGCCAGCCCGAACCAGCGTCCTTATCCACCTCAGGAGCCCCAGATCCTAGCAGACTGTTACCATCTGCTGTCAGGGACCCAGAGATGTCCGCAATGCCTCTGAATGGCTCAGGACCTAGGCCGGCAGCTGCCAGGAAATGCCCTCACCATGACAAGGTGAGTGGGACCATTGGCACCTGGACTCACTAGGCCAGGTTGGGGTCTCTCTGAGGTATGCTATGGCTGGGCTGCCCTAAGTCACTGCACCAGAACCCCTGGCTGAACCCCTCTGAGGACCCATCTGTAAAACAGGGCAGAAGTAAAGGAACCTCTCTCCTGGGACTGCTAGCATTCAGGAGATAGGGCCCAGGCAGCCCCAGAGCATCGGCTACTGGTCATAAACAAAGCCTTCATTGCAAGTGGCTTGCTTGGCCATCTGTCCAAGTTCTCACTAACCAAAACATGAAAGGCCAGTACCCGCCTACCATGCATGAAGCCCGGGGTTCAATTCCACTGCTGTGTAAACCTGGTTTGGTGGCACACACATGGTATCCCAGCATTCAGGAGGGGAGAGGTGGAGTTCAAGCTCACCCTCAGCTACGCAGAGAATTCAGGCCAGAAAGATCTCGTGTGGAGACAGGAAGTGAGATAGTATGGACAGTTTGAGTTCCCATCACTCCTGGGCAGATATGGCACCTACAGAGATAACCCAGTTTGGGCTCCGACAGGCATCTGTGTGACTGCCACACTCTGGGTCTCAGACCTGCTGTGCCAGCCTAGGGTGTGCCTCGTGCCTGACTAATGCCTGGAGAACAGGGGAGCACTCCCCACCCAAGAGGAGCACCATCAGAGTCCCCTGGTGCCTACCTGTCCCACTCCTGCTCCCTGGGGCTCCCGTCCTCCAGGTGCAGTTGGCCTACACCTGTGACTGGCGGCTGCCGGGCCTCTCTTCTCATGCTCCCATCTACAGTACGGGCTGAGGATCCTGTGGGAAACACCCGGGAAGGACAGAGTCCCAGAAAAGGAACCCAAGGACAGTCACCAAGTAGATGAGTTGAGGAAGAGCCAGGGAAGGTGGCTCCCCACAGTCCTGGGCTCTGAATCCTTGAGTGGGAGTCACTGGGCCTTCAGGTTCCACAGAAAGGGGGTTCCTTCTGTTACCCCAAAATTGTTAGCTTCTTTCATGTCTAGAAGGGAGGTCTGTGCCTCGCCCGGGCAGCCATGAGGAGTCTTCAGAGACAGGACTCTGATGCTTCTGTCAAGCTTCATCTAGTGGCCACACAACAGGCAGGCTGTGTCAGCCACAGGTATCGCTAGGCCCTCCCTCAGTGCCATGGTCGGTGCCTGCACTGCCTTCCTACTTGCTGAGCAGGGTGTCCTCCTCGAGGGACAAAGCCGTCCAGTGCCCGCCCAGCGCAAGTCACATGCTCATCCCCAGCCAAGCTGTGGTGTGAGGATGCACAGCTGATTGGCAGCTCTTCTAGGACCAGAGCAGGACACCAGGGGACAGGAAGTGGATGGGCCGCCCTCGCAGTCTCAGCTGTGCTAAATTGCTTGCAGTTCCAAAGGCAGCAGCTGGTGCCTAGGCCCCCGGTGACAAGACCTCGGGGGAAGAGTTTGCCCAGCATGGGGGACACTTGGGAATATGCCCCTGGTTCTCACTGCAGTCAGGCAACCGGAGGGGAAAAGAACCTAGGCAGCCAGGGTGATGGGGACGGAGGGGTGAGCATGCACCTATGTGCGTGTGTCAACGCTTGACTTATATCCATGAGGGAAGGGTGGACCACATGCACATGGATGTACTCGTGTGTCCCTGAGCTAAGAGTCACTATGTATGCATTTATGTATGCCTATGACATGACTTTCTATGTGTGAGTGCGTGTATGTCTGCATGCCTGTCTGAACATGTGTCCATACGTGTATTTGCATGTACTCTGTGCATGTGTGTGTGCGCGCACGTGTGTGCCCTGAAGCCCTGGACAGCCCACCCTGCCAGCACCACCTGCACACCTGCCCTGGGCCCAGCGCTGGCGGCCCCTCCCCTCAGAGGACCTGTCCTGCCCTCTAAACAGCACTCCCTCTCAGCCAAGCAGCTGGCCACCATTTTGGCACACATTGTCCTGTCACATCTGATTTGTGAAGTCGTGTCTGCCAGGCCCACAGGAGCGTCCAGCTGGGCTCTCTCAGGTCAGGGAGTGTTTTTGTCTTTAGCTTGTAGGAGATGGAGAGCAAGCAGCCAAGCTTCCGTCAGGTGAGCACACTCAGCTTTCTGCCTCAGCCCTTCATGGCGAGGACTGTGAGGATGGGGAAGTCCCTCTGTCTCCCCGAGGTACCAGAGACTGAGAGTGGGCCAGGATTTCCCGCCTCTCTGGCCTTCTAGAACCTTGCTGCCCGTAGCCTCTCTGCACATGATGAGCACACCCTCCTCCTCCAGGAAGCCTACCTAAGCTGACAGCCACCTCAGCACCCGTGCACAGTCATGCAGGGTTTCCGCAGGGTGACTCTGACCCCCACAGGCCCCAGAGGAAGCCCTTGGAGCCAATGCTGGCAGTGGAGCCCAGCCCCTGAGGAGCCGTCAGGTGCTCTGAGAATCTAGCTGAGCCAGTGTGTGAGGGCCAGGCCACACTGTTTCCCTGAGGTGGGTTGCTGTCTCTTCTCTACCAAGGACACCATAGCCACCAGAGCAGAGGCCACCCAGACTCCCATACCCACCGTCATTCCACTCTCTCTGTTCTCCCGGGGGCCACATCCTCACCCCTGAGTTCAGGGACCAGCACAGGCTTAGGGATAAGCACTGTGATGTTAAGGGCTCCCAGGGAGATGCTGTGGCCACAGATGTTTGCCGAGAGCCTGCCGGGAGCCATCAAGCCCTGTGCTTCAAGAAAGATGACTAAGAAACCTAACAAACAGCTGGCGAGAGAGTAAAGTTCATAGCGAGCCTGAGGTGGTTAGACCTCCAGAAGGGTGGTTATGACCTCTGCTGTCCCAGCCTGGAACACAATGGGGAACCCAGAGCAGTAAATTTGGGGCCAGCCGCAGCCTGGACTCGTGCTCCCACTTCATGGGCTCTTTGTGGGGACAGGAGCCCTAATACATGTCAGTCAAGGTGACAGCAACATCACTCGGGTGGCTTCACACTCGGTCAGGACCACGTGAGCCAAGATGGCTTGCCTCTCAGCTGCCTGGTCTGCCCCAATGGGGCTGGAACTGGGAGGTAAGAGTCCCACTACAACCAGATCCAAAACAAAAATTAATTGTTAAGTTGGCTCCAAATGGGGTGAGCCAAACCCCAGGAGAGCCCCAAATCTCCAAAGAGTAAGATGGAGCTTGTCAACTATCCCTACGCCCCGAGGATGTTGGGTAATTACTTCTCTCCCTTTGTCTTTCTGTTTGCTCCTAGCTCGACCACCAAAAGGCAGCTACAAAACCGATTAAAGCTTCCAAAGTGTGTGTCTCTCCAGAAATCTCTTACAAAAGGCAAAAGATTTACAAGATGTGAAAAGTAAGGCGGGATAATTGTTTTTGGAATGACCCCAATATTTTCACCCCAGCGACCCCAGCTGGGCATCTTGCCCCCATATTTATGATTCCTGGTCCTCTGCACACTGCTGGGCGACCTTTCTGAGCCCTCCCTGAGAACCCCCAGTCCCTCATCGGGCCAGTAACTCACCCTGACGTTATCTCTCAGGAGGCTTTATGCACTTTAATTTAACTCCCCGTCATTATTGCCCGGACTTCAAGGTTTTCTCTTTGGAAGTGCCCTTCCTGGGACAAGCATAATGTGTTTGCCATCAAACCCAATAAATATGTTTGTACGGGAGATAGGACCCATTGGGGAGAGGAGCTCAGCCTCACCCCCATGTGCTCCAGAGCGGGTGAGCTTTTGTGTCCTTGACCCTCCATGGTTGGGGGGTGGGGGAGGGGGAGCACCATATTCTCAGGCAGGTGACAGAGCCAGCAAACAAAACATCAGATGCCCAGGTGATTGGTTCCCTTCTTTCTGTTGTGCTTTGCTGTTGTCTGTCTTGGTTTTGTGGTGTGGTTGTCAACTGTTGAGACACTGGAGTTGTCACCTCGCAGCTCCTGGGCCTGGAGCCCAAGGCAGCCTCCAACTCATCACCTCCTGACTCCAGCCCGCTCAACACACAGACCACAGCAATGCCAGGGGCAGGCGTGCCTGCTGCACACACAGACCACAGCAATGCCAGGCAGGCGTGCCTGCTGCACACACAGACCACAGCAATGCCAGGCAGGCGTGCCTGCTGCACACACAGACCACAGCAATGCCAGGGGCAGGCGTGCCTGCTGCACACACAGACCACAGCAATGCCAGGGGCAGGCGTGCCTGCTGCACACACAGACCACAGCAATGCCAGGGGCAGGCGTGCCTGCTGCACACACAGACCACAGCAATGCCAGGGGCAGGCGTGCCTGCTGCACACACAGACCACAGCAATGCCAGGGGCAGGCGTGCCTGCTGCACACACAGACCACAGCAATGCCAGGGGCAGGCGTGCCTGCTGCACACACAGACCACAGCAATGCCAGGGGCAGGCGTGCCTGCTGCACACACAGACCACAGCAATGCCAGGGGCAGGCGTGCCTGCTGCACACACAGACCACAGCAATGCCAGGGGCAGGCGTGCCTGCTGCACACACAGACCACAGCAATGCCAGGCAGGCGTGTTACCCAAGGGGCACAGCAAGCAGACTAGACACAGAGAGGTCACAGCACACTGGGAGCAGACCCAAGTTTGCAACCCACTCAGGGTTGCAGAACCAGAGTGGCAGCACCGGAACCCTCCCCACTGGACTCTGCTTGCCTCCAAATTCCGCCTCTCTGAGTTCCCTTCAAAGGAAGCTACCACACACAGTCGGGATCAGCTGGAAGTCCAAAGGGCTTCCTCTTAGCACCTCACTGTGAGGACTCAGTTTCCACCTCCCAAAGCTCTGCCTGTTTCTCCACTAACACCTGAGCTTCCTTAACGCAGGCATTGACCATCCACACCACACCTGTACCTGGATACCAGGACCCAGCACACGGACACCCTGGAATCCTCAGCACCGCATAAGCCAGCTGTATCAAAAAACACCCAGCCCGTTGGAGGTGGAGGCATCTGGCTGACCCAGGTTGGACCATGAAAAATGATAAATCTGATTTATAAGCCCAAAGGCATGTGTGGACAACCTATTAAAACACGAGGCTAATGGACACATGGCGCAGAAACACACATGGACACGAGAAGACTTCAGAGCCCTGGTTGAGGTCAGGACCCCGAATCTAGCCCAGGCCTGAGGCCTCTGCTGTCACATGCCAGCAGAACGTCAAGAGTTATTTCTGCTTCTTAAAACACTCTTGTCAGTTGCCAGGCCGTGGCACATGACTTTAATCCCAAAGCTTGGGAGGCAGAGGCAGGCGGATCTCTGTGAGTTCGAGGCCAGACTGGTCTACAGAGCTAGTTCCAGGACAGCAAGGGCTACACAGAGAAACCCTGTCTTGATAAACCAAACAAACAAATCATTTGTTAACTGCATGCATGGATGAGTGAGTGAGGCACACATTGCGTTGGCTGGCTTCCCTGGATTGGGTCCCCAAGAATGAGACCAAAAGCTGCTACTCCTCCCCTAAAAAGTCCTGGGCTTTCCGCTGCAACCAGAGGTGGCCACTGCTGATCTCTTCCCTGGTGCCCCACACCAAGAATCTGGCCTGTGAGTATCTGGCCATGCCCCTGCCGTAGAGCTGATGATATCTGGTGAGATCTCAGCCCTCGGAGGACAGAACTTCCACACACACTCCAGACACAATAAAAGATTCTCAGCTAAATAAAGCGAGATGTGACTAGGGCCACTGCGCCCTGTCGGATTGAAACTGAGTGAGCCAAGTGGCCTTCCCAGAGAGATTTATTCCTGGTGGTGGCTTCAGGCGGCCAGCCCAGCTGGCGCAATTAGACGGGGTCTCTCTCCCTCTGTTTGGGGGAGGGGACTAACATTTTTATTTTATCTCCATTGAGCTGGAACAGCAAAGATGGCGTGAATGCACATTAATTCTGGAACAAATTATTAAGGCTTGATCTGGGATTCCGGGAAAACCACCCCAGCCCACCCCCCTCAGCCCCCTCCCTTCATTCAGACTATCCATCCCCTCCTGGAAGCCCATCGCCAGGCCAGTCAGTTCCCACTGGGCCTGAATGTAAAGACCTAGAATGGGTCAAGCCCAGGGCCAGTGGAGCCTCCGGCCTGGTGACTATCTGTTATCCTGGGCTTGACCCCTGGCCATGACCTCCATATTTTGTTTCCTTCTTGCCTATCCAAGGTCAAGTGCTGCCTCTCCACAACTCCAGCCTCTGTCTGTCTTCTCCTCAGGGACCATGGTCCACTTTGGACTTCCTGGGTCATCAATATTCTCCCTAGGCTGGCTCAGATGTGACTGCACCGTGGGGCCATAGAGCTCCCACATCCCACAGTCTTGAGGCAAAACCCAGAGTCCTCCTGGTCTGGGACTCTGTTCACTTATCCCTTGGAAGCTTCACCTGCTGGCTCCCTTTCCCTCTCGGAGCTATGACCCAGAGCCTGCCTGCCTGCGACCCAAAAGCCCATCCTCCCCACGTCAGGGTGCGAACTGACAGCTGTGTCTTTGTGGGGTCTCTGCTCCACACACACCTGGGGATACCACTCCTGCCGTATCTTGTCCCTGAAATCAAATAGTGTGTACTCAGGGGCTGGCAGATAGCTCAGTGGGTAAGAGAACTTGCCATGCAGGAATGCAGACCTGAGCTCAAATCCTCAGCGCCCATGGCTAAAGGCATGCCTGAAACCACAGAGCCGTGGGGGAAGGAGACAGGAAGGTCACTGGGCTCACCTGTCTAGGTCTCAACAAGGGACAGAGCAGGACACTTGATATCCTCCTCCGCCTCCACATGCACACACATGTGCACCTATGTATAATACATTTATAATAGTAGTAATTGTAACAATAATAATAACGATAATAGGTACATGGCCGTATAGGAACAGAGAGAACAGAGTTTGTACTGCTCAGTGTGGGCCAGGGGCAAACAGTGGGTGCTCAATAAATGACTATTGATAAAGGAAGGGAAACATGAGTCCCCAACCCCTCCCATCTCTCAAACCCCCTCAGGTGCCCATCTCGGCCCAGCCATGCTGGCATCAGAGCTGCTTCCAAGGAGCTCAGGTTAAAAGATCTAGGGACTAGAGCAGGCACAGCCAGACCCCTCTCCACCTCACCCCAAACCTCCCACGAATGGGGTGAGTTCACAGCTCTCAGCAGCATGCAGCCAGAGGACCAAACCAGGCTCCCAGGAAATGGGAGTCATCATTTAGACCCCTCCCCAGTCATGGGAATTTTGTCAACTGGACAGCAAAGGCCTTGGAATGACCCTGTCTCCGGTCTTCAGTCCTGGCCTGATGCACTGATCTTACCAGTGTCCTGCTCCCCTCCTGCCCATGCCGCCAAACCAGACGGGATCCCATTGCCCTTGGACCTACTCTTTCACCGTCGTTTATGGCAGGACAGGAATGACCAGGTCAGCTGTGTGATTGTGTACATCACCTCCCAGGGCCAGAGCCATGGATGGGCACCATGAGTCCCCCCATCATCCCCACCTGGATCAAAAAGTCCTGGGTTGTAGCTGCTGACACCGCAACTACACACAGAGGGCCCAGTCCTCCTAGGACTCAGGGCTGTCTCTGGAGGTGGTGACTGCGGTTCCTGGGGGCAGAACTGAAGGCTGAATCGGCCCTGAAAATGGGTAAACACAGTCAAGAGATGGCTCGTTTTCAGCAAAGGGTGGGGGCTCCCATTGTCCTTGTCCCCAGTACAGAATCCAGTGTGTGTCCCTAACTACTGTGCCCCCGCCAGGGTCAGGGTCCCGGAGTGACCCTGCTCACCCAGTGTAGGGCAAGCAGCCACTGGGGAGCGCAGAGTCCTGGCTGGGTTCTGAGCAGCCCTGTCTGCACTGAGAAGCTGCCTGGGGCCGGGTTGTGGTGGCGCACACCTTTAATCCCAGCACTAGGGCAGCAGAGGCAGGTGGATCTCTGTAAGTTCGAGGCCAACCTGGTCTACAGAGTGAGTTCCAGGACAGACAGAACAACACAAAGAAACCCTGTCTCAAAAAACAAAACAAAACCAAAAAACAACAACAAAAGAAGCAGTTGCCAAGACGTAGATAAAAGGGAAAAAAACTAGAGGCCCAACCGACAGATCAAGGAATACAGATGGGGGAGAGTGATGGGGCGGGAGGGGACACAGGCACACCATGATCACCAGTGGCTCCAGCTTTGGTTGCCTGAGGATCTGCCATTGCAAGCCTCCAGCACCGGCAGGCCAGACCTGCCTATTCTTTTCTTCTCCCGCTTGCCTAAGTGGGTACCACCTGCTTGGGGACTGCACCTACTGTTTGGCTTGGATAGCGATCCCCTAGCTGGGTCCCACTCGTCCTCTTGGCAGTAGAGGTCTGTGGACTTTTGAGTCCTTGAACTGGGATGACCTCAGAAGCCCTCTCACCCGACCCTGACACCTGCCGGGCTGCTCTTCTGGGTCACTTCTAAACTCGACCCCTCCCCCCCTCCCCCCCCCCCCCCCCCCCCGCCCCACGCTGGTCCCCCAGGCCTGGAGGCTGGAATGCTGCTTTGATGCTGGGGGACTTGAGCAGGAGCTGTGTCCAGGCTCGGGAAGGAATACACGGCTTTCTCCAGTGTGAAGCGTGGTTCAAGGGCGTGAGTCGCCGAGGCAGAGCCCACGGACACTTGCCACGCAGGGACTGAGACCTTCGCCCACTACAGATGACAACAGGGCGGGGCACCAAGGGATGCAGAGACGCCGCCGCCTGCAGCTCGGCGCGGGAACAAAGGAAACACCGGGCGGTGGCCCTGCGTCCCACGCGCGTCCCCGGCACCCACGCCCACGCATGTCGCGCAGACGCACTCAGGGTACCCGGGTTCACCACGCGTCTGAGGGCACCAACTCCCGCACATCGCCCCTGCGCCAGTGGTGCCCGCCTTTAACACCAAGGCCCTGGAGCGGCAGCTGCGGGGACCAAGAAAGCTGTTCCAGGGTTTTCCTCCAAGTCCAAGGTCCGTGCGTGGCTGGCTCTGGCAGGCCTGGGGCCAACCCTAATGCCCCAAACTGACACGAGGTGTCCGTGGACCCAGACTGTGGGGATGACCACGCCGGTGAGGAAGAGCCGCGACTGAACCGCGAGGAAGGCGCAACTGCAGCCTTGTGGCGCCACCTACGGCCCAGTCTAGCTCTCAAGCTTTCCCCGAGCCAGCAAGACTCCCCGGTGGCTGTGTGTTTGTTTCGTGCGTCTCCCCCCCCCCCCCACCCCCCCAGACTCCCTCAGATCACGACCTTGGTCTGGGCATGCCAGGGCAGACAGACTTCCCCACTTTGAATCAGCTGCGGGCAAAGGGGTGAGTGCCAAGATGTCCATATTCTGAACCTTCCCCTCTATCATAAGGCGGTCCTGCCGGGGAAACTGAGGCCTGAGACAACTGACATGTGGACTCCTGGTACCACCACCCAGATACTGCCTTCCTCTACCCCAGGTTTAACCCCATCCCAAGGTTTCTAAATAATCACACCAGAAAAAGGCAGCCCTTGGCCCCCAGAAACATCAGCCACACGCCCTTTGTTCTGACAGGGCTCCATTTCCTGGTGTTCTCCCACCATCCAAAAGCAGCGTGGCTCCCACAGTTGTGAACACTCTCAGGTCAGGAGGCATAGGAAGGCAGAACTGGGCTGCTCTGGTTTGAACGGCCCATGAGCTGGGCCAGAGTCTCACGGTCAGCCCATGGTCCATGCCTATGCCCAGCACCCGAAGGCCAGACTACCCTGAGCTTCTGTGCGGACTGAGTGACATGACACCCCTACCCTACCCATGAGAAGTAACCTCTAACACAGACAGACAGACACACACACACACAACAACAACAACAACAACACCCCGGAAGAGAGACAGGCACGAGGCCCAGGGCCTCCAAGTGTTCGACACACCAGAATCTGGGCCCCAGTTATCTTCACCATTGGAGAAGAACACCAGCTCGTGGGGTGCTCCACATGGTAAGGGACCTCTCATGGTAAGGGACACCCTGATACACCCAGGAGCAACCCCAGAGGTCACTGCTAAGACCTGGGCTCAGCAGGGCCTTGTGGGAGTTCAGGGAGAGACCACAGTGCTCCGGAATTCTCGAAGAGGTGGTATCAGCAGACTTTGAGGTTAGGAGTTTGCCAGAGGGAAATGCGAGAAGGACCCTCTCACCGGAAGGCGTGGGCTTGCAAGATCAGCCAATGTCATGTGTTCTAGGGAAGAGGAGGCTTGAACAGCAGGCAAGCCACAGTTCAAGGCCAGGCTGCAGCACAGCCTCTCACAGACAGCTTTTCTAAGTGGGTCAGTGATGGTGACCCTGCTTGGGTGGGCTGGCATGGCGTGGGGGGCGTGGGGTCCGCAGGGAGCCTCCAGGGATGAAGACACAAAGGTGACAAGGTGGGGAGGCCATGAGAGGTCACCTTGAATGTCACTCTGAGAACAGCGAGGAAGTATGACAGGGACTGAACCTGACAAATGTGATTTGGGTCTCAGAGGGACCAGCTGGGCAGGCTCTTCCTTAGGGAAGGCTCTCCCAATCCAGCAGGTCTCGCGCTGGGGTCAGGCTCTACGCCTCGTCTTCTCTGACCCAGTTCTGAGAGGCTCACCCCACCCCAAGTCCAAGGCTGGACCCGCCTGAAAGACCGGGCTTCCACACCGGGTTGACATGGAAGAGCTTCCCCCTCCCCCACCCTGCACAGTCCTCCCCACCCTGCACAGTCCTCCCCACACACCGTGCACAGTCCTCCCCACCCTGCACAGTCCTCCACACACACACCATGCCCAGTCCTCCCCACCCTGCACAGTCCTCCCCACACACCCTGCACAGTCGTCCCCACCCTGCACGGTCCTCCACACACACCATGCCCAGTCCTCCCCACCCTACACAGTCCTCCCCACACACCATGCAGTCCCCGCCAGGGAGAAAGAACAGTGGCACCACCATAATTTCTATTTCCTTCTAAACAGACGTTCCCAGATCCGCTCCCACAGAACCAATTAAAGCACCTGCCGGGACCCGGCTTTGTCAGCAAATTACTTCCAGGCTCCGTGGCTTAGGAATAAATCTCAGGCAGATGAAAAGATGGGATGAGGGGAGAAGCACCAGAGCAGGCAGGGGCACCCCAACAGCAGGCATCCAGCCCCAGACTATTCCCCCACTTCTGCCAGAGTCCATATAGACCAGGATGAAAATTACCCCCATGAGCAGTGGCCTGGGAGGGTTCCATCTTCTTGTCCCAAAGGCCAAGCTCACCTGTGCCCCTTGGCCCCTACCCCACCAAGCAGTAGGGAGCCTTTGCCTCCCCTCTGCAGCAGAATCCCGACAAATCCTTCCCTGCTTGGGCCTTGGTGTTTCTATCCACTTTACAGGTCCCAGAGGGTCCTGGCCTTGCTGTCCCTGCTTCAGAGTCTTAGGGGCCCATGGCATACCATGTGGCTTCTCTTCTGCAGGAAAGCTAAGGCCTGAGGTGCCGGTGGATCTTAGCCCAGTGCAGCCCCAAAGTTCTCAACCAAGTGAAGGGACAAAAGGGCTTGGGTGGGGTTGGGAGGGCAGGCAATGACTACAATCGCAAGGGTGGGGCCTCCTAGGGAGAATCAGGGGTGCCCTCTTCAAGCATAAATAGTTCACCATAGACCAGCAGTTCTCCCAAAGAAAAAATGACTCTGAATCCTGTACCATTTCTCTTAGAATGACAAAAACACACTCTTCTGGGGGGGGGGGGGTGTTCTAACTTTAGGAAACGTACCATGCCTGTGACCCAAACAGTGCCCCTAGGTTTATATATATTCACACTGCAGAATGACTAGATCAAGCAGTGGGCGGAGGGAACACAGAGTGAGCTTGGGATAGCTGTGGACCTGAGAGGTTTCAGAAAAGCAAAGAGCAAGCAGGACATGCTGAGCCCCTCAGACGGTTAGCAGAAACCCATTTCCCCCTCAGGTGGGCCCCTGCAGGACGCTGGAACCTGGAAGGGTCATTTAGGTGGGGCCACAGTTGCCAGATGTCCTCTGTGTCAGACAGAACCCGTTCTGTCACAGGAGGACAGAAACACAGGTTTGTTGTTCCCCGTCTTTCCCGTCTGTCCCCTAGTGCCTCCTGGTGGCCGTCTGAGGGTCCTACACAACCTCAGAACAAGCTTGCCAGAGAACAGCAAGAATCTTGGGAGATAGCTCCGCTCGAGGAGGTGCCGGCCCAGCAGGCAGACGGGCCTGGATCCATTCTCTTCCTTTGTGCTATTAAATAATACAGAATCAGAACTGTTTGCGATGACAGAAATCATCTTAACCCAGGCTTCCCATGAAAAGCAAGATTTAATAAAATGCTATGGAGTCTTAAGGTACAGGCTGCACGCGGGGGGGGGGGGGGGGGTGGGGTCGGGGGGGGGGTCGGGGGGGGGGGGAGGCCTGGGTTCTCTGTACCTCGGCCCTTTCCCAAGCACCCGGATAAGGCGGTGCCTGTTTTGACCTAAGCAGTCAAGATCAGGGGTGTGATCAAGCTAGCACCTACTCCCCATGGGTGGGCCCCACAGCACAGGAATTTGTGAGCTGGACAGAACTTCAGAAAACCCAGAAAGTGTGAGGATGCTGTTAGGTTTGAATGATAAGGAAGCATTAGACATTTCTTCTCAGTTGTGCCTACCTGCAGCTGTCTTGATCCCATTTTCCGGATCAGTCTATAGATGCAATTTTCCTCTGGTTTTCACGGGTCATCTGTTTTTCTATGTTATAGAAAAATCTAACTTTGGTTATTCCCAGTGTCTGTGTGTGTGTTTGTGTGTGTGTGAGGGGAGGAGAAAGAGAGAGAGAGAGAGAGAGAGAGAGAGAGAGAGAGGAGAGAGAAAGTATGCTGAGACCAGAGGACAATAATTGTTCAAGGCACTGTCTTTTTTGTCAAATAGGCTTATCTGGTTAATCTCCTGCCTCCACCTCCCCAGGTCCGGGATAACAAGGTATGGCTATGCCCAGGTTCTTTGGTTGGTTGGTTGGTTGGTTGGTTGGTTGGTTGGTTGGTTGGTTTAATGGTTGGCTTGGGTTCTGTTTTATTTATGTGTTTTGCCTGCTTGTCCGTACATATTTGTGTGTGTGCCTAGTGCCCTTGGAAGCCAGAAAAGGGTGTCAGATCCCCCTGGATTTACAGGGAGTTGTAGGTCACCTGATGTGGATGTGGGGAACCAAACCCTGTTCTCTGCAAGAACAGCCAGAGCTCTTAGGCACTGAGCCATCTCTCCATCCCCAGCATTGGTTTTTGATGTGTGTGTGTGTGTTGGTTTTTTGAGGGTCTCTTTGAATAGCCCTGACTGTCCGGGAACTCGCTTTGTAGATCCGCCTGCCCTCGAACTCACAGAGATTTGCCCGAGTCTGCCATCTGAGTGCTGGGATTAAAGGCGTGCGCCACCACTGCCCAACCCCAGCAATGTACTGAACCCACACTTGTGAGGCAAGTGATTTGCTCACTGAGCCATCTCCTCAGAAAACTGGAGCAGCAAGCAGCTGTGTCATGTTTCCTGAAACAGACATCCCAGAGTTGAGTGCAGTCACCACCCCTTCTGAGTCAAGTGTTCCCTTCCTCTCTAGACAACAAACATCCGTGATGGGGTCTCCCTAAATGATTTTTCTGGAGAAGGAGAGTCTGAATTTAGAATTTCAGGAGCAAGCAGCAGGTGGCCACAGCGGTTTGGTTACTCTGGGCTCAGTTTCTCTTGGTAATTCAAGGTGCTATCCATCTCAGTGAGGACAGAAGTGAGGAGGCAGTGAGGGGGCAGTGAGGGGGGCAGTGAGGGGGGCAGTGAGGAGGGCAGTGAGGAGGGCAGTGAGGGGGGCAGTGAGGAGGGCAGTGAGGAGGCAGTGAGGGGGGCAGTGAGGAGGCAGTGAGGGGGGCAGTGAGGAGGCAGTGAGGAGGCAGTGAGGAGGGCAGTGAGGAGGCAGTGAGGGGGGCAGTGAGGAGGCAGTGAGGAGGGCAGTGAGGAGGCAGTGAGGGGGGCAGTGAGGAGGCAGTGAGGGGGGCAGTGAGGAGGCAGTGAGGAGGGCAGTGAGGGGGCAGTGAGGGGGGCAGTGAGGAGGGCAGTGAGGAGGGCAGTGAGGGGGCAGTGAGGGGGCAGTGTGGAGGCAGTGAGGAGGCAGTGAGGAGGGCAGTGAGGAGGCAGTGAGGAGGGCAGTGAGGGGGCAGTGAGGAGGGCAGTGAGGAGGCAGTGAGGGGGCAGTGAGGAGGCAGTGAGGGGGCAGTGAGGGGGCAGTGAGGGGCAGTGAGGAGGCAGTGAGGGGGCAGTGAGGGGCAGTGAGGAGGGCAGTGAGGGGGGCAGTGTGGGGGGCAGTGAGGAGGCAGTGAGGGGGGCAGTGAGGGGGGCAGTGAGGAGGCAGTGAGGGGGGCAGTGAGGGGGGCAGTGAGGAGGCAGTGAGGGGGCAGTGAGGAGGGCAGTGAGGAGGCAGTGAGGGGGCAGTGAGGAGGGCAGTGAGGAGGCAGTGAGGGGGCAGTGAGGGGGCAGTGAGGAGGGCAGTGAGGAGGCAGTGAGGAGGGCAGTGAGGAGGCAGTGAGGGGGCAGTGAGGAGGGCAGTGAGGAGGCAGTGAGGGGGCAGTGAGGAGGGCAGTGAGGAGGCAGTGAGGGGGCAGTGAGGGGGCAGTGAGGGGCAGTGAGGAGGGCAGTGAGGAGGCAGTGAGGGGGGCAGTGAGGGGGCAGTGAGGGGGGCAGTGAGGGGGGCAGTGAGTAGGGCAGTCGGGGAGGCAGGAGGACCACAGGGGGACTGAAGCATCTGCTCATGTCACATCACAGTCAGAAACAGAATGACAATTGCATGCCACTTCTCAGCTCCCTTCTCCACTTACAGTCAGGATCCCAGCCAGGGAACGGTGCCACCTACAGTGAGCGGCTCTTTCTCTCTCTCTGTTAATGTCATCAAGAAACCCCCCACGGAAATGCCCAGAGGCTGGTCTCTCAGGTTAGTGTAGATTCCCCCATTGACAGATGACACCATGACACATCTGCCACCATTGCCTGGCTTCACAGACACAGACCAAAAGTAACATTATTTTGCCTTTTTGTGCATATATTTATTTTCCGATTGATTAATTATCTATTTCATTTTTGCAGACCTCGTCTCTGTTAGGAGAATAGAATTTTTGTCACATATCAAGGAGATACATGTCACACATCAAGCTTGCATGGGGACACACTTGTGACACAGGGGAAGGAATCTTGGAATCCAAGGCCAGTCTGCCACTAAGTTCCATCCTCAGCCAGAAATGGTTTTGTTTTCCTTCCATTTTTTTTTCAAGACAGGATGTCTCTGTGTAACAGCCCTGGTGGTCCTGGAACTAGATCCACCTGCCTCTGCCTCCGGAGTGTTGGCATCAAAGGTGTATGCCACCACCACCCAGCTTCCTCCCAATTTTTATTGTATAATTTTTCAAAATACTGAGAAGTTGAAGGAACTGTGCAATGCATCTGCCATCCCTTCACCTAGAGCTGCCTAGTGAGCACGAAGTCTCAGGGTCAGTCCCCAACTGAAGTCGGGGGGGGGGGGGGAGTTCAGTCCCCAGCTGGAGTCGAAGCGGGGTTTGGTCCCTAGTGCTGGAGTCAGATCAGGGATCGGTTTCCAGCGCTGGAGTCAGAGCGGGGTGTTAGAATGACCTGGGGAGAGAGTTCAGTGGGCAAAGTGCCTGCTAAGTAAGCACAGGACCTGAATTTACACCCCAAGAACCCACAGTTAAAAAGCTAGATGGTGTGTACTTACAATCCCACTACTGGGGAGTAGAGAGACCCGCCATGCTTGCTGGCCAACCAGCCTAAACAACAAACTCCAAATCGGTGAGAGACCCTGTCTCAAACCCACAAGTGGGTGGCAGAGCTGGTTCAGTGGTTGAGAGCACTTGTTGCTCTGCAGACCTGGGTTCAGTTCTCAGCACCCACATGGTAGCTCACAACCATCTGCCACTCCAGTCCTAGAGCACCCAGTGGCTCCTCGGGCACCAGCTGGGTTTGTATGGATAGGCAAAACATAAAATAAACAATTTTTTTAAAAGTTAGTGTGCAGTTAGGGTGTTGGGGCAGGAGAGATGGCTTGGCAGTTAACAGCACTGGCTGCTCTTGCAGGGAGCCAGGGCGAGGCTCCCAATTACCAATAACTCCAAATTCCAGGGGATCTAATGCCCTCTTCTGGGCACCACGGGCACCAGGCACCCACATGATTTGCTATGCACACACTCAGGTATACACATACACACAAAATTAAATAAATATTTTTTTTAAAAAAAATGTTGGATGTCAGTAGGCTTCTAAAGAGTGACATCCAGCCAGGCGGTGGTGGCGCATGCCTTTAATCCCAGCACTCGGGAGGCAGAGGCAGGCAGATCTCTGTGAGTTCGAGACCAGCCTGGTCTACAAGAGCTAGTTCCAGGACAGGATCCAAAACCACAGAGAAACCCTGTCTCGAAAAAGCAAAAAATAAATAAATAAATAGTGACATCCAGAGGTTAACCTCTGACCTCCACATGCATGCACATGCACACACACACACACACACACACGTGCACACACACACGCACATACACACATTCATTCACACCCATAAACACACTAAAAATAAGTTACGTGGTGCATTCTCTCCCTTCCCCCCTCTTTCTCTCCCTCTTCTCCTATGCCCTTCCTCGCTATATATTTTTTAATTTAATTCTCCCCGAATCAGCTGTGAGTTAGAGGTAAGCAGCTGTACCTTTTACCCCAAGTTTCTTCTTCCCCCCCAGAACCACAGGAATCAGGACATTTGGGGAGCTGTCATCATTCCTGATTCACCTTGATGCCATGACTCCATGAAGCATTTTCGAGGGACCAAGTCTTGCTTCTAGACTAGTCGTCACCAACAGACCATTTCAAGAAATAAGTGAAAGAAACCCTCAGAGCTCGCATACCACTGTGGGGTCCAGCAAAGATCTACAGCTCACCTCGATGTAAATGCTCTGGGGTCACACAGGGACATCAGACCACGGGCAGCCTGGAGAGGCTCTCCAGCCTTCAGCACGGACTCTGAAGACCCAAAGGCACAGTGCAGCCTCCTACACCACCCGGTCATGACTCCAGGGAGGGAATGAGTGCCGCCGTAGCCACTCAGCCACGCCGTGGTAGGCAGAGCCCAGCTCCTGGCCGGATCCCTTCCTCTTACCAGGACAAGTGTAGAATTTTTTTTTAATTGTTTTCAAAACAGATTTCATGTGGTCCCAAAATGAGACCATGATTGTAAATTAAAGTGTAATTAGCCTTTCTGCTTTTATATTCATTAACTCTTCTCTGTTAATGGCGCAAAGCTGGAGCGGAACCCCCGCATTATAAAAACCACATCCAGGAAATAAAATAGTGATTTAGATAATAGCCACAATGTATTGCTGCTTACACATAATTAAACAAATGCGCCATTTAAACTTGGAAACATGACTGAATGTTGATTAACCTCGCCCGGCAATTCTGCTCGGCCCAGAGAAGGGGAGATGCTAAGGATGGGTGGGACAAAGTGTCTGAGCCTATCACATCCCCTGCACACGGGAGGAAGGGGCCGTGTGGGTCCTGGGAGCAGTGACCAGAGTGGCCCCCAGACCATCTGGGAAAGAGACACATTAATCACGTAAGCCAGACACACAAGGATAAAACTATCATTTCTTGTTCAGTTGTGTGAGATTTAAGTGAGATTGTGGACTGACGGTAGGGGGTGGCCACTAGGGGCTAGCAGACAAGGGACTTGTGAGAATGAATATTTAAATTTTTAATATATACATTTATTTATTTATGTTGGGGGGGGTGTGCACGTGCCATGGCCTGTGTGTAGGTCGGAGGACAACTTATGTGAATCAGGCTTGGTGACCTCTACCTGCTGAGCCCTCTCAAAGGCCCAGGATGGAGTGAGAGCTGGGATGATAGGGTTTCAGAGATGTGGTGACTGTCCTAAACACTGAGAGCCACTGAACTGTACACTCAAAACAGTGACATTTCCATACCATGGTCTTCCAATGCTTATTTAAATGATTAAAAAATAAAAAATATTGTTCCTGGGGGTTGGAAAGATGTCTTGGTAGCTAAGAACACTGGCTGCTCTGCCAGACAACCTGGGTCCAATTTCCAGAGTCACGCAGCAGCTCACAACTGTCTGTAACTACAGTTCCAGAGGATCCGTCACCCTGTCTGTAACTACAGTTCCAGAGGATCCGTCACCCTGTCTGTAACTCCAGTTCCAGAGGATCCGACACCCTGTCTGTAACTGCAGTTCCAGAGGATTCGACACCCTGTAACTCCAGTTCCAGAGGATCCGACACCCTGTCTGTAACTCCAGTTCCAGAGGATCCAACACCCTGTCTGTAACTACAGTTCCAGAGGATCCGACACCCTGTCTGTAATTCCAGTTCCAGAGGATCCGACACCCTGTAACTCCAGTTCCAGAGGATCCGACACCCTGTCTGTAACTACAGTTCCAGAGGATCCAACACCCTGTCTGTAACTACAGTTCCAGAGGATCCGACACCCTGTCTGTAACTCCAGTTCCAGAGGATCCGACACCCTGTCTGTAACTGCAGTTCCAGAGGATTCGACACCCTGTAACTCCAGTTCCAGAGGATCCGACACCCTGTCTGTAACTACAGTTCCAGAGGATCCAACACCCTGTCTGTAACTACAGTTCCAGAGGATCCGACACCCTCTTCTAACTTCCTCAGTCACCAGGCATGCACATGATACACATGCATACTTACTAGTAAAACACCCACACACATGAAGTAAAATATAAAAAGCTAGAAAGTAATTCGTGCCATTGCTGGCCAGGCAAGAGGGTTCCGTAGTAAAGATGCTTGCCTGCAAATCTGGAGACCTGAGTTTGACTGCAGTCTTCCGTGGTGAGAGGAAAAGCACAGCTCTGAAAGCAGCCGTCTGACCTCCACACATCACCCACGAACAAGCAATCACAGGTCTCCAGCTCAGCTGCTAGCTGAATGCAGGAAGCCAGAAGTTCACGCTTTCCCCAGAATCTGCTTCCCACGTCTATCTTGGATCTTCTGAGGCCCGACCGAGGCTTTCTGAAAATGTTGTATTTTATGGTTTTAAGTATTACTACAGCGAGAGAAGTGTGAACAGAGAAGCTTCTGGTCCTGGGCGCTTTTCCAAAAGGAGCCCCCAGTATTTTTCTGTTTTATGATTTTCTTTTTCTATATGTTTCTTTTCTAAATAGTTTGTCTTCTTGGTTGAGTTCCCCAGAAGCAAACACAGGCCTATTTGGAAGGTGGCCCCAGAAAAACCAGAAGGGCAGTATTGGGGACACAGGAAGGGATGCAGCCCAATAGAGTACTCATCACTGTGGGGCTGGGAGACAGTGTCTGCTTTGAAAGCATGAGGGACTGAGTTTGATCCCCAACATCCACGTAAAAAGCCAGGCACCTGCAATCTCAGCGCTGTGAGATAGAGAAAGGACCCAGCCAGTTTAGCCAAATGGGGAGCCCCTGGTGCTGGTAATAGACCTTGTCTCAAAACACAAATAGGGGCCAACAAGATGGCTGAGCAGATACAGGTGCTTGCAACCAAGTCTGATGACATGAGTTCAAACCCTGGGACCCACACAGCAGAAGGCTAGAACTAACTTCCAAAAGTTGACCTCTGATCTCTACACATGCAAACATGTGCATGTGTTCATACACACACAATAACTAAACACTGGAAATAAATGTTTAAGAAGGCTAATGGCGGAACTAGAGAGATGGCTCCGCAGTTAAGAGCACTTGCTACTCTTGCAGAGAACCTGGGTTCAATTCCCAGCATCCACATGGTAGCTTGCAACTATAACTCCAGCTCCAGGAAATCAAATGTCCTCTTCCGGCCTCTGAGGGTACCAGGCATGCACATGGTGCAGAGACATACATATAAGCAAATAATCATACACATAAAACAAAATAAACCTTTTCAAACGTGCTGGATAACACCTGAGAACATCAGACATCAGTATGTGTTCTGGCCTCCCGTGTTCACACGTACAGACATGTACACGCACCTGTCCCACATGTATACACGCACACACACACACAAACACAAACACACATGCACCATGCCCGCAATCGTTACATATTTAACTGCTGTCTAACAAACAGTCCCAAAACTTAGAAGCTTGAGACAAAATTTTTTTGTCGGCTCTCATGGTTTGTGTGGCTGATGAATAACAGCATCAGGACCCCAGCTGTGAAGTCAGAGGTGGACACTGGGCATCCAAAGACCAGTCAGTCAGAGGTGGGCACTGTGCATCCAAAGACCAACCAGTCAGAGGTGGGCACTGGGCATCTAAAGACCGACCAGTCAGAGGTGGACACTGGGCATCTAAAGACAGGCCATGTCCAGGTAGCCAGAGTTATTACTAACTGTCCCTGGCTGAAGCTGTCTGCTGGAATCCCTACTTATGGTGCCGGGGCTCCTCAAGGTTGTAGCCAACGCCCAAAGACAAGCATGAGAAAGGCAGGAGAGAAGCCAGATGAAGGTCGTGCTGCGTTCCGAGGCCTTGAGAAGTCACAAACTCAGTCTCTCCACTAGTTACAAGGTCAGCCAGGTTCAGGAGGAAAGGATTGTCAACAGCCTGTTGTGACAAGAGACTGAAGAGACATTCCGCCGCAGGCATCAGGCACCCCAGGACTGGCTCACCTAAGCTGTGGAGGCCATGCAGTCAGTTTGGCTGAGAGTCTTCCTGGGCAATGGGCTTCCAGCTTCTTGCACTTCTGCTCAACAGGGCACACACTGAGAGAAGGCCACGCTGCCAAAGAGAGCTGCCAGGCAATGTGATGGCAGCTGGGACTGAGTGTCACCATGCAAGGCCAGAGGGGCTCTGGTGGGGCACTGAAAGCTTCCCAGGCCATGCGCTGGCCAGAGAATGTGGCCACTGAGATTGACAACTCAAAGGTCACTGATCAGTCCCCTGACCGCCCCCACACCCCTTTGCAAAGTACATGTTGGGATCCCTCACCTACCACTGTGCCAGCCACCGCCCAGTATCCAGCATCGGGCAAAAACCAAGTGCCAGAGCAAAGTGAGACACATGAGCATGTCTTCTGAGAACAAAACCCACCTCAGCTTACATCCCTGCCTGAAGCTCTCATGCCTCACCCCTGCTCATTACTTCTGCGTGGATGTGACCAGAACACCTGACAGAGACAACCTAAGGAGGTGGATGAGTTACCGTTCAGTTGCTGATATAAAAACTCCGTGACCAAGGCAGCATACACAAGAAAGAGTTTGTTCTGCCTGTGACTGCATGGGGCTGAGAGACCATCACCGTGGGCAGCAGGCAGCAGGCGACAGGCATGGCCGCAGGAATGTGAGCTAAAGGCTTACATCTTTGCTACGCAACAGGGTTTCTCTGTGTCACCCTGGCTGTCCTGAACTCTCTAAGGAGGCCAGGGTGGCCTCAGACTCACAGAGAGCCCCCTGCCTCTGCTTCCCAACTGTGGAAATGGAGTTACAGGTGGTTATGCGGTATCCACAAGGCTTGTAGAAATTGAACCAAGATCCTCAGTGCTCTTAACTGCTGAGTCGTCTCTCCAGGACACATTACTTTTTGAGACAAGTTAGGGATAGGCTGGTCAGACAATGAACTCTATGGATCCAAGTATGTCCACTCCCCCAGAATAGGAGGCATAGAGTCAGCTGCTGGAGCTGGCCCTTCTGTGCGTGCTGGGCTCTGAACTCAGGTCCTCGTGCTTGGGTGGCAGGTACGAGCTGAGCCAACTCCCCAGGCTAATTCCACAGTTTTTACAAGTATTTATTTCATGCCCAAAGCTTTCCTGGGAAAATATATTATTACTATCAAAGTCAATGTCACTCTAGAGCTAGGACAACTGTCACTCTAGAGCTAAGACAGCTGATACTCTAGAGCTAGGACAGCTGTCACTCTAGAGCTAGGACAGCTGTCACTCTAGAGCAAGGACAGCTGTCACTCTAGAGCTAAGACAGCTGATACTCTAGAGCTAGGACAGCTGTCACTCTAGGGCTATGACAGATGTCACTCTAGAGCTAGGATAGCTGTCACTCTAGAGCTAGGACAGCTGTCACTCTAGAGCTAGGACAGCTGTCACTCTAGAGGTAGGACAGCTGTCACTCTAGAGCTAAGACGGCTGCTACTCTAGAGGTAGGACAGCTGTCACTCTAGGGCTAGGACGGCTGTCACTCTAGAGGTAGGACAGCTGTCACTCTAGGGCTAGGACAGCTGTCACTCTAGAGCTAGGACAGCTGTCACTCTAGGGCTAGGACAGATGTCACTCTAGAGCTAGGACAGCTGTCACTCTAGGGCTAGGACAGATGTCACTCTAGAGCTAGGACGGCTGTCACTCTAGAGCTAGGACAACTGTCACTCTAGAGCTAGGACGGCTGTCACTCTAGAGCTAGGACAGCTGTCACTCTAGGGCTATGACAGATGTCACTCTAGAGCTAGGACAACTGTCACTCTAGAGCTAGGACAGCTGTCACTCTAGGGCTAGGACGGCTGTCACTCTAGAGCTAGGACGGCTGTCACTCTAGAGCTAGGACAGCTGTCACTCTAGAGGTAGGACAGCTGTCACGCTAGGGCTAGGACGGCTGTCACTCTAGAGCTAGGACAGCTGTCACTCTAGAGCTAGGACAGCTGTCACTCTAGGGCTAGGACAGATGTCACTCTAGAGCTAGGACAGCTGTCACTCTAGGGCTATGACAGATGTCACTCTAGAGCTAGGACAGCTGTCACTCTAGGGCTATGACAGATGTCACTCTAGAGCTAGGACAGCTGTCACTCTAGGGCTAGGACAGATGTCACTCTAGAGCTAGGACAGCTGTCACTCTAGAGCTAGGACAGCTGTCACTCTAGGGCTAGGACAGATGTCACTCTAGAGCTAGGACGGCTGTCACTCTAGGGCTATGACAGATGTCACTCTAGGGCTAGGACAGCTGTCACTCTAGAGCTAGGACAGCTGTCACTCTAGAGCTAGGACAGCTGTCACGCTAGGGCTAGGACAGCTGTCACTCTAGGGCTAGGACGGCTGTCACTCTAGAGCTAGGACAGCTGTCACTCTAGAGCTAGGACAGCTGTCACGCTAGGGCTAGGACAGCTGTCACTCTAGGGCTAGGACGGCTGTCACTCTAGAGCTAGGACAGCTGTCACTCTAGGGCTAGGACAGCTGTCGCGCTAGGGCTAGGACAGCTGTCACTCTAGGGCTAGGACGACTGTCACTCTAGAGCTAGGACGGCTGTCACTCTAGAGCTAGGACAGCTGTCACGCTAGGGCTAGGACAGCTGTCACTCACTGGGTGGAGCTGAGATATTTTCGCTCCCCAAATCTCATCACTAGGGAGCAGTGGAGCAGGCACCTGGCCCAGGCACTCTGGCTCCTCCTGAGAACTGTGCCCTCAGTCTGGAAGCATGGGTTTTGCTTCAGGAGGTCCTCAGGTTGAATGTGGCATCAAGGCCTGGTTTGGGGCTCCATTTCCGGTCATGTGAAAGAGAGACAGGGGTATGACCTGTGTTGGGAGTGTGAGCAGGCCCTGGGCAAGTGGCACCAGCTCCCTGGATGCCATCTATGAAGGCACGTCTGCAGCCTCTCTTCTTGCACCTCTGCATTCTACTGCAGGGCACCGGCTTTCTGTTTCTTGGTCCCAGGAAAGCAGATCAAGGTGGGTAGGAATTCTGCCTTCATAAGCAGTAGCCACACACCTTATCTGTGCCTTTGTCCCCCCCCCCCCCCCGTCTGGATGGTGGAATTAATGCTGGGACTCACTTCAGTGTCGCTGTGTGGGCAACCTCCATCCTCCCGTAAATACCACGAGCCCATCTCCAGGGCTTAACTGCTGCATGTGGCTTCTCAGCTGCGCAGTGGACATGTCCTCTGCAATCCCAGCATCCTCTCAACCTTTCCACCACGTCCAGTCCGGCCAGGCTCAGTGTCCCATGACACTCTCACTCCAGCTTCTCCCCAGGTGGCAGCCTGGTATGACAACTGGAGTCCTCCCAAGCTCTGTCCCTACCTCTTAGCACCTCTTGATCTTCAGCTGGACAGCAGACCTGGAAATCTACAGGGCTCACAGACACAAAGTGGCCCAGAGAGCGCTGTGGCCACAAGAGAAGTCTAACATGGATTGTGATCAACACCACGACCAAACTACACAGCTCGGGGAAGAAAGGGTTTATTTGGCTCACGTTTGTCACCGCCCATCACTGAGAGAAGCCAGGGCAGGAGCCTGGAGGCAGGAGCTGAAGCAGAGGCTATGGGGGTGTGCTGCTAACAGACTTGCTTGGCATGGCTTGCTCAGCCTGCTGCATTCTTAGTCAGCTCAGGGGTGGCTAGGCCCAGAGTGGCTGGCCCTCACATATCAGTCACTAATCCACAAGGCCATGCAGACAGACCTGCCTACAGGCCAATCTGATGGAGGCATTTTTTTCTCAATTGAGGTTCCCTCTTCCCAGATGACTCTAGCTTGTGTCAAGTTGGCAAACACCTAACCAGCACATGTGCCAACATAGGTCATCAGGGGCAGGTACTTGGGAGCCAGCCTTCCATGTCACAGCCAGTTGGAAGAAGAGAACACTGGATCTGAAGGGACCCACTGACACAGGTGGGCACTAGTGGATGCTGGGCTCCCCGTGGGAGCTCAAGCAGCCACTCTAATGGTTGGCTTGACTGATTTATCAAACCTTGGACCCAGAGATGCTCTCTACTGAGTGAGGCTGAGAGGCCAGGACCTCCATGGTACTGTGTAGAAAGCATCAAAAGACTACAGAAGACGAATGTGGAGGTCATGCCTGTATCTGGACATCTGGAAGCTGATGCAGGAGGATCATGTACTTCAGGCTAGTCTAGGTACATAGCAAAACATTAGTCAAGACAAAAGCCAAGCACTGGTGAGATAGCTCAGGGGTAAAGGTGCTCATTGCCAAGCCCAACAACCTGAGTTCAATCCAGGAACTCACACAACAGAAGGAAAACGTATAGGACGTCCTTCTGTCCATGTGTTGCTTTCATTGGTTAATGAATAAAGAAACTGCATTGGTCTAGTTGACAGGGCAGAACTTAGGTTGGTGGGGAAGACAGAACTGAATGCTGGGAGGAAGAAAGACAGAGTTGGGGAGATGCTATGGAACCACCACCAGAGTCAAACATTCTGAATCTTTCCTTGTAAGCCACTGCCACGTGGCGATATACAGATTAATAGAAATGGGTTAAATTAAAGTAAGAGTTAGCCATTAAGAAGTTAGAGCTAATGGGACAAGCAATGATTTAATTAATACAGTTTCTGTGTGATTATTTTTGATGTAAGCTAGCTGGGCAGCCAGGATGAACAAACAGCTCTCTCCTTACAACAATTGGCGCTTCGACGTGGTTGACTATATCCACATAAAACCTGAGAGAGCTTGAAAAGGAATTCTAGATAAAAGAAAAAGTAGAGGGGCTGGAGAGATGGCTCAGAGGTTAAGAGCATCGCCTGCTCTTCCAAAGGTCCTGAGTTCAATTCCCAGCAACCACATGGTGGCTCACAACCATCTGTAATTAGGTCTGGTGCCCTCTTCTGGTCTGCAGACACACACACAGACAGAATGTTGTATACATAATAAATAAATAAATATTAAAAAAAAGAAAGAAAAAGTAGAGAGAGTTTAATACAGCTGTTTGCTGGTGGTGTGCCGCAGCTCCTTTAGGAGAGATTTTCCTGATTCAGCAGCCACAGCAGAATAAAAAGTGGTGGGTTTAAAATGCTGGCTTTCGGGGCCACTGCTGGCATGAGTTCTGAGTCTTTCAGGCAGAAGGTCCGGCTACAGAGCATTTGAGTTGGGTTTGTGAGCAGCTTGCAGCTTGCTTGATGGTTACTTGGACTGGCAGTGTACCTGGAACTGGGGCAGTGTGTGCAGCTCAGAGATGCAAGCAGCTCTGCCATGCTGGACTGTACAGAACTAGCAGGAACTACCATATTTACCATAGTAACAGCACATCTACGTTTTAGACTGGGCAGGCAAACAGATGGTACCTTATTACCCCTACTAATGGAACCACTTAGGTTTTTAAGAAGTGCTTAGCATTTTAAGAAGTGCTCCTGGACAGTAAAGAATTACAGATTCACAATAGGAGCCGGGCGGTGGTGGCGCACGCCTTTAATCCCAGCACTCAGGAGGCAGAGGCAGGCAGATCTCTGTGACTTCGAGACCAGCCTGGTCTACAGAGCTAGTTCCAGGACAGGCTCCAAAACCACAGAGAAACCCTGTCTCGAGAAAAAAAAAAAAAAAACAGATTCACAATAGGACAGATTCAGACACAAAAGACCTCTAAATGGGTCACCATGTTGGATAAATGTGTGTAGGCTTGGGAGAGAGAAGAAAAAGAGTATAGAGAGTTGGAAAAGATTTAAATCATGTTTTAAAAAAGTCTTTAAAGAGACAGAATACAGATAGTCATAGATTAAAAGGAGAAAAGAAAATAAGCCACATAAAGATGGAGAATACACAGAGAGTCTGGATTATGCATATTATTGTATTTTCTTTGAATTTTTTGACTGTGAAGGAGCTAAGTACAGAGAGACATTTCATTGTATGGGCTGCTAAGATAAACCAGCATGTATATTATAAAGGTATATTGACTTCAGAATTTGGGTCTAAGAACATATTGCTTGGGAAAAGAGGTTCTTCTTTTGTTTTCATAGAAGATGAGAACCTGTGGATTGCTTCCAGATGAATATGGTTTCATGGATACAGAAGAAAATGACTGAACTGTCTTTGAAATTTCCTGCTTTGTGGAAAAGTCTACTGGATACTATGAGCCTGTAGGCCAAAGATGGATGCCCCAATGTTACAGAAGAACTTTGGGTGGCAGTCCAGGCAGCAAGAAGTCTCTGTCAATTCTAGAGTTTTGGAAGTTGTTTATAATGCACTTCCTATCTACTTAGGTAATATTCTATCCTTCTGGAGTCTTTGATGGAACTGAAGAATAGACAGTTATAGTTCTCCTTAACTATGATAAAGGATAAAGTAGATATAAGTATTGTAACTGCAATTCTTGTTTGATAACTGTTTTGTTATATATAATTTTATTATGTTAAAGCTAAAGCCCTCCTTTTTGCTTAAACAGAAAAGGGAAAATGGTGTAGGAGTTCTTTCTGTCCATGTATTGTTTTCATTGGTTAATGAATAAAGAAACTTCCTTGGCCTAGTTGATAGGGCAGAATTTAGGTTGGCGGGGAAGACAGAACTGAATGCTGGGAGGAAGAAAGGCAGAGTCAGAGAGACACTATGGAGCCACTGCCAGAGTCAGACATGCTGAATCTTTCCCAGTAAGCCACTGCCACAGGATGATATACAGATTAATAGAAATGGGAATGTAAGAGCCAATAAGAAGTTAGAGCTAATGGGCCAAGCAGTGATTTAATTAATACAGTTTCTGTATGATTGTTTTGGGTGTAAGCTAGCCAGGAGGCCAGGACGAACAAGCAGCTCTCTCCTTACAACAAAAAAACGCTAACTCCTGTAAGTGTCCTCTGACTGCATCCCCACACACAAACAAATCAGCGTTTTAAAACTAGGGGTGTTCAGAGAGGTCAGAACTGAAAGCTGGTGGCCCTTATCCCTTAAAATCCACCACTAACTCACACCCTCAGCCTCTTCTGTTTGCAGGCTGGAAAGGACAGGGAACAGAATCAGTGAATTGATCATTCAATTATGGTAATCCCAGATAAGTGTGCAACCTAATAAAGTCCCGACTCATTCAAACAGAAAGCTCTAGACATGGAAAACAGAATCCAGAACTGAAGTCATGTCATGGGGGTCATTGTGAGCTCCTACCCCGGTTCCCATGCTAAGCAGCTCACAAACCAGAGGCTCTTGTATGAAAGGGACGCTGGACCCGTGTGAAGAAAGACCCCATCACACTTTTCTCAAGGCACTGTAAAACCACTTCTATCCTCCATCCAAGACCACTTGGCAATGTGACCCTGTACTGAAAAAAATAACACCAGGGATTACTGGATGGTGACTCTGAGTTAAGCTAATTCTAGAAATGTCTCAGATATTGATGCAGTCCAGTCTGAGCAGGGACTTCTGGATGAGTTCTGCAGTGAGCTAGCCAGCACACTTCTCCCAAGTCACATTTGGGGTCCATGCAGAGCTCAGGGACCCTCCTCTTGGTCCTGCTCCTGCCTGCTTAGATCATGCAGGGATACTCAGTGGCTGGGGTGGGGGCTCTTGGAGGTCCAAGCCTCTCTCACAGGCCTCTCATCTTGGTCACTGATCTGAGTGTTGCCAGTCAATGAGGTGAGAAACGCATCATCCAGCGTATGAGCAAGGCAGGTACCTTGGGGGCCCGAGTCCTGCAGGAATGCACCTTCAAACTGCACAGGACATCTGCCCTCTGCATCTGCCCTCAAAAATTGCTCACCTTCCTCTGCTGCTGCAAAGCATAGCTTTTAGGACAAATTCCTCTGCTCTGCTTGAATGAGTGATGCTTCCATCTTTCTCCACTCTTTTATGTCTTGACTACTTATTCTGGCTTTGCGCTCCTGAAGAGCTAAACCCACTGCATTCCATCATGCATCTTGTTGAGCCCAGATGTCAACATCTCTTCTGGTAGTGTGTGGGACAGAGAAACCACAAGCCATCCAGACTCAAGCACAGGACTAATGGAGGAAATGTCAAGAAATGCATGGTCTAGGTCAGAAGATGAGGACAGATGCCCTAGATCCCATTTGCAGGGCCCTGTGGCTTCCCCGACCCAGCTCAAGACTGTGAGATGGGAAGTTGGAAGCAATGCTATCCCTGCTCACTGCTGTAACTCAACACCCGAGGCCAGGCTTTTAATAAAGTTGATTGTCCTAAAGTCTCAAGAGTAAAAGCCTTCTGGCTACATTGTCACACAGTAGAGGGTGCCATGTGGGCGTGCTTGTGAGACAGACTATAAGGAAGCCAGAGTGAGTCACAGGACGGGCTTTCCCTTCCTATAATCTCTTGTGGGAACCACCCAGGGTCCTGCAAGAACTTATGAACCCCCCCCCCCCCCGCCGCCCCGGGGAGACAGGCAGAGGTCAGCCTTGAATGCTGCTCCTGAACCATCATCCATCCCCCTCTGGTTTTTTGAGACAGGGTCTCTCACTGGGACTTGGGTCTGCCAGCAAATCCCAGGATCCTCCAGCCTCCACTTGCCCTGTAGTAGGACACACAAATTAATTGGGTTTTTTTTTTTGTTTGTTTGTTTTCTTGTGAGGGTTGAAAACCAATGAGCCATCTCCCAGTCTCCAGATATTTTATTTTAATATAAATTTGCTTTCTCACCCAAAATGCCTCTGCCAAATCTCCATCCATCTGTGTTCAAGAAGCTTGTCAGTCACCATGGAGATATGCAGTCCTGCCCAGGCCCAGAGGAACCATTCTGCAGCAAGTTACATGCCACAGGGCTTGGGGAAGTCCCCGTTCACCCCGGGGACACTCTGCCACTCTGAAACAGTGGGTTTGTTGAAGGGTGTAATTGTCCTTCAGAAGATTCCCGTTGCATCACTGGCCACAGAGCACAGGACTTTGCCCACAACACTGGCTGTGTTTCCACGGTCAGAAGTCAAGGGGAAAGTGTGGGTGGCTCCAGTCACTATTAACCCTAGCGACCTCAAGTAAAATGTTGGTTTCCCATTCCTGCGAGGAGAAGTGTTCTGAGCCAGGACCACAGCATCAGTGTCACGCTGGAAGCTAAGCTGAAGCAAATGGGTGCTGTCTAGCCTGACTACTGGGGAAAGCTGGGGTACACAGCCATTTCTCAGTGGCTTTGGCACCTATACAGACACCAGAACCCATAACTGCTCAGGTCCCTCAGACAAAAAGCAGCTGTCTCCAGATGGCTTACAGTACTCTGCGCAGGTGAGAGCAGCTGCTAGCACCCATGCTCCTTAGAAACTAGGAAGAAAAGAGTCTGTCAGGAAAACAATCAGGCTCACAACTGACATAATGTTTCTCCAAAATGTCTTCCACTGAAGGTGGCAGACTCCAGCAATACAGAGCCCACAGTGCTGAGGGGAAGATGGGCTGCTTTCATTGGTTTAATAAAGAACTAAATGGCCAATAGCTAGGCAAGAAGAGGTTAGGCAGGACTTGACACAGAGAGAGCTCTGGGATGAAGGAGGGCAGAGTCATCAGGAGATGCAGCAAGAAGCAAGATGAACACGCCATGTTGAAGAAAGGTACCAAGCCACATGGTAGAATGTAGATAAGAAATATGGGCTAAGTTGTAAGAGTTAGTTAGTAATAAGCCTGAGCTATTGGCTGAGCACTTATAATTAATAGTAAGTCTCTGTGTGGTTATTTGGGAGCTGGCTGGCCGAACAGAAAATTACACCTACACACAGATGTGGTGGGCCTCCTAGTGACTTCTGGTACCTGCACCATCTGAAGCATTCCTGACACAATATTTCCCATCCCCCATATTCTTCGGCACTTAACCTTCTAGTCCCCAGTTGGCGATATTGTTCAGGTAGGATTAGGGGATGAGCCTTGCTGGTAGAAGTTTGTCACTGGGGTGGGTTCCGAGTTCAGAGGCTCTCCACTCCAAGTTTCATCTCTCAGGGTTTCTTGAGTGTATTTGAGGTGATCTCTGAGCTGCAGCCCCATCTGTCCCTTTTCTCGATGATGGTGATGGACTCGGCCCCCTGGAGCCCTAACCCAAACACTCCCCTCCATCGGTGAGTCGCCTGGGTGGTATGTTTCCTCACAGCAGCAGGGAAGTGAGTGAAACACAGAAGTTTCTAGAAGAATGCTTTGTATCACTCTGCCAAGCAAGGTCTCAGTACCAGCCAGGATTTCCATGAGGGTGAAGACAGTGCAGATGTGACAGAGGGTGATGGGGGGAGAGAGGGCACTGTGCCAACACTCGCCACCAGCTGCCCAAGGCCAAAGGCAGCAGTGCTCCCAAGGAGCAGCTTCCTGTCGTCACCACCTGCCCCTCCCGCCTCTCAGTCCCCACACCCTCTTATTTAATGGGGACTCAGCACCTTATAGCACCATTTGCTCTTCTAAAGGAGTTAGGTCCACATAGCAGCTCAGCCACCTGGAACTCCAGTTGCAGGCTCCAACCATATGCTTCAACTCCAGACCCCAGCCACAGGCACCAGCTCCACTCTCTAACCAGAGGCTGCAGCCCTGAGTACAGGCTCTGGCTGGCCTAGATCCCTGTCCTAGGCTTCAGCCCTGGGTTCTACCCCCAAGATCCCATGGCAGGTTCCACTCCAAGTGCTACCCCAAGTCTCTAGCCCAGTATTCAGGCCTTGTTGCAATCCTATGTTGGAGAGGTATGGTCCTTGCTATAGCCCAGGATCCTGGCCCAGAGCCCAGCTCCAGACTCCAGCCAAAGTTTCCATCCTCATGCTCCTCCTTAGGAGCCACCCCAGCAACATTTCCAGACACAAAATAAATCCCAAATCCCAGCCCATGATCTCCTTGCACTGACTTCAGACACCAGTTTCAGGCCCATGCCCAGCTCAGACTCAGCCTCATGTGGTTATCCATAAAGAGATGGGGCCCAAGGCTGGTGCAGGTCCCCTTGGCAGGTGGGAGACTGAGGCAGGTGAGAGACAGACAGACAAACAGATATGCCATGCATAGAGAGTTTATTTAGTGGGTTATGGAGGGGAAGGGGAAAGGGGGGGAGAGTGAAAGAAGGAGAGAAGAGAGAGAATCAGAAGCTGCCTCTCCAGAAGAAGAGCAGACAGAGAAAGAAAGAGAGCCAGAGGGAGCTGGAGCTGAGCTAGAGAGGAAAGGGGAGGTTGGGAGTGGGCAGGGCTTGTCTCTTAAAGGGACAGGGTACCCAGGTGACAGACCAGGCCAGCAGAGTACAACATTCCATCCCTAGACTCAGGCTGTATGCTCTTTGTAGGACTCTTGCAGGGCATAAAGTTTGAGCCCCAGCACTGCGTTGGGGCATCTGCCTGTCAGCTTGGATGTGGAGGTAGGAAGGTCAGACAGTATATGGGGAGTGCAGGCCAGGCTTGGCCAGAAGTTGTGCCTCAAATAAGAGCAAACAGTGACAACCTGTCTCAAAAGACAAACAAATGGTGAGAATTCAAGTGCATACATACATATATGAACATATATTCAAGTACATCATACATATATGAACATATATTCAGGTGCACGCATACATATATGAACATATATTTGGGTGCATATACACATATATGAACATATATTCAAGTGCATACATACATATATGAACATATACGCAAATAAGCACAAGAAAAGATGCTCACTTTTGTCAGTCAAGCAAGGGAGGCATGTGAAGGGGTGACGGTAACCAACACAACCACAAAGCAGATCCATTTCATGCCAGATTTGACCAACTCAAGTTCCGGAACCAAAGATGTGGCGGAAGCACATGCATTTCCAGAGACCAGCACTGTCTGTCTACTTGTCTCTGCTGCCCAGCCCAAGATGATGAGTGTCCAGCCCTCAACCAGAGTTATGTACACAAGAGTGAGGCTGAAGGCATAGGAAAAGCCATGCCAGTGTTCCAGCCTCCATATGTGTGTTCCAGCTTCCATACGTGTGTTCCAGCTTCCATACATGTGTTCCAGCTCCCATGTCTGTGTTCCAGCTCCCGTGCCCATGTTCCAGCTTCCATATGTTTGTTCCAGTTCCCATGCCCGTGTTCTGATTCTGTGCCTATGTTCCAGCTTCTGTGCCTGTGTTCCAGCTTTGATACATGTGTTCCAGCTTCCATACCTGTGTTCCAGTTCCCATGCCTGTGTTCCAGTTCCCATACCTGTGTTCCAGCTTCTGTGCCTGTGTTCCAGCTTCTGTGTCTGTGTTCCAGCTTCTGTGCCTGTGTTCCAGCTTCTATGCCTGTGTTCCAGCTTCTGTGCCTGTGTTCCAGCTTTGATACATGTGTTCCAGCTTCCATACATGTGTTGCAGCTCCCACGCCAGTGTTCCAGCTCCCATGTCTGTGTTCCGGCTTCTGTGTCTGTCTGTCCGTGTTCCAGCTCCCATACCTGTGTTCCAGCTCCCATACCTGTGTTCCAGTTCCCATGCCTGTGTTCCAGCTCCCATGCCTGTGTTCCAGCTTCTGTGCCTGTGTTCCAGCTCCCGTGCCTGTGTTCCAGCTCCCATGCCTGTGTTCCAGCTCCCGTGCCTGTGTTTCAGCTTCTGTGCCTGTGTTCCAGCTTCCGTGCCTGTGTTGCAGCTTCTGTGCCTGTGTTCCAGCTTCTGTGCCTGTGTTCCAGCTTCTGTGCCTGTGTTCCAGCTTCTGTGCCTGTGTTCCAGCTCCCATGCCTGTGTTCCAGCTTCTGTGCCTGTGTTCCAGCTTCTGTGCCTGTGTTTCAGCTTCTGTGCCTGTGTTCCAGCTCCCATGCCTGTGTTCCAGCTCCCATGCCTGTGTTCCAGCTTCTGTGCCTGTGTTCCAGCTTCCGTGCCTGTGTTCCAGCTCCCATGCCTGTGTTCCAGCTTCTGTGCCTGTGTTTCAGCTTCTGTGCCTGTGTTCCAGCTTCCGTGCCTGTGTTCCAGCTCCCATGCCTGTGTTCCAGTTCCCATACCTGTGTTCCAGCTTCTGTGCCTGTGTTCCAGCTCCCATACCTGTGTTCCAGTTCCCATACCTGTGTTCCAGCTTCTGTGCCTGTGTTCCAGCTCCCATGCCTGTGTTCCAGCTTCTGTGCCTGTGTTCCAGCTCCCATACCTGTGTTCCAGCTCCCATGCCTGTGTTCCAGCTTCTGTGCCTGTGTTCCAGCTCCCGTGCCTGTGTTCCAGCTCCCATGCCTGTGTTCCAGCTTCCATACATGTGTTCCAGCTCCCGTGCCTGTATTCTGGCTCCCGTGCCTGTGTTGCAGTTTCCATGCCTGTGTTGCAGCTTTTGAACTGACTGGCTGGAATCAGTGACTGTGGAGTTGATTGAGGATGCTGGAAGCTGCAGATGTTGGGCTGTCTTGAGTCCTCTCACTAGCCACTGCTGCCCACCTCGGTGTGTGACTCACACACATGACTAACAAGCCTGGAAGACTCCTAGCTTGCGGCAACCCAAAGCCAAAGATGTCATAACATCTGAAGCCTCAACAGAAATGTCCCTGCTGGCAATGACACGTTCGCTTGGTGTTTCTGATAACAGAAAAGTGTCTTTGTTATTCTTTTTAGCATTTTTTTTTTGAATTTTCGAGACAGGGTTTCTCCGTAGCTTTTGGTTCCTGCCCTGGAACTAGCTCTTGTAGACCAGGCTGGCCTCGAACTCACAGAGATCCACCTTCCTCTGCCTCCTGAGTGCTGGGATTAGCACAACCACCACCCGGCTGTTATTCTTTTTAAAGATACAGTGCTGGGGTGGTGGTCTCACAAGGGGCAGCGGTTTGAGGCCTCAGCAGGCCACTTTGGCCACTTTGGCTGGTGGGAGACTGTGTTGGGTGAGAGACAGACAGATAAATCATGCAGAGAGAGTTTGAGTATAGAAATGATTTAGAGGGTTATGGAGAGAAAAGGAAAGGGGGAAGGGAAGAATGGGAAGAAGAGAGAAAGGAAGAGAGAAGGGGGAGAGGAAGGAGGGAGAGAGAGCAGAAGTTACCCCTCCAGGAGAGAGACAGAAAGAGAGAGAGCACAGACTGGAGGAGGCAGGGGATCTGCTTGCCTCAGCAGAAGAAAGGGGTGGGAGTGTGTAGATGGAGTTGCGGGCTGCATTCCTGTTGCCCAGCTCCTGGCCGCCTGACTAGCTTATGCCCCAAAATAACAACACACAAATTGTATTCTTTTAAACACTGCCTGGCCCATTATATCTAGCCTCTTCTTGGCTAACTCTCATATCTTGCTTAACCCATCTCTAATAATGTGTGTAGCACCACGAGGTGATGTCTTGCCAGGAAAGATTCAGCATGACTGACCTGGTGGCTGGCTCCATAGCGTCTGCCCCAGAGAGAGGAGAGGCATAGCGTCTGCCTAACTTCCCTTCTTCCCAGCATTCTGTTCTATCTACTCCACCCATTTATGTTCTGACCTATCAGGCCAAGCAGTTTCTTTATTAACCAATGAAAGTATGAGGCCCACCCACACCAGGAGTGGGCGTGGCTTGTTTCTTAAAGGGACAGGGTACCCAGGTGACAGACAAGGCCAGCAGATCATAATATTCCCACATTTTTCTTATGAAAAGACAGGGAGTTAGCACAGCAGGTTAAAGGAATTGGGATGGCAGGTTCTCAAGACTGCTTCCTGCTTATTTGTGGGCATCAAAATCTTTCTTCGGTGGGGGGAGGGGGGCTGAGAAAGCTGGGTGCTGGTCACATCCTGGGGTAGCTGGTCGCTTTACTCCTGTCCAGGATTTGTAGTATAGAACTGTCTGGTGTCTCTTGGACCTGGCAAGGTGTTGGCAGAGCACAGAACAAAGTTAAGTTGAGGAAGAAAACATTTTCAGGACCAGGAAATTGAGGGGGGTATATCTGACCTGTTTAAGGTGGATCCTTGAATTCAGTTCCCTGGAAATCACAAGAATGTTTTGAGTTTGTGAAAACATAAGTTTTAGACACATACATTGAATAAACAGCAGCATATTTGTGTCAGAATGACTGGGACAGATGTTTTTGCACAGAGAAGAGTAACTGTAAGACTAGAAAAGGCAGCGTGAGAGAGAAATCTGATAACTTGTATTTGTCCTCACTCCTTTATAACTTGCAGGTGCACACCTTAATAACTTGTATTTGTATTTTGTTGAAATTTCTGTGGTGAGGTTTTCCTTTTAAACCAACAAAACCTCTCAGCTGTTAAACTGCATCAGAGAACTTTGAGAAGGATAAAATTTTACTTGAGTTGTTGATTAAAAACGACAGAGAACTTACTTGGTTGGCACCCAGAGCTACTCCCCAGAGTCCTTCATGGTCGCTGAGGGTCGTATCTGCCTTCTGCTGTTTAGCGCAGGGCCTGCCAGGCTCCAGAAGATCCTGTGGGCTAGAAATCTATAGGAAGACAAGCCTACCCTGACCTGAGCAGCTAGGCTGTCGATTCCAGGGATTCTGTCCACATCTGCAGATCTTCAGTTTAGATGAAAGGCAGTTTTTCCCAGTGGTCAGCGCTTGGCTGTTTATGAAGCAAATTGCCGATGGACAATATTTTGTGCCCATTTGTCTTCTTCTTGGAAGGAAGTAGAGAGTGCTGCTGCTAGGAGCCAACCTTTGTTATAAAAAGTCTTTTAATAATTAAACATTAAATACCATATTCTCTAGATCTGTGAGCAGTTGAGGGCTGCTTTTCGGGTATAGATAAGTTATGATTACAGCATAGAATCTGCCTGGAGAGCTGGGTCCAAGCTTGACTGTACTGGCTCTCCACTTAACAGGTGAGATTTATACTTGTGAAAGACAAAGAAGGAAAAACTGCTTGCAATAGAAAGAACTGACGATAGTAGAGAACAGTATAGCATATTTTAAAGCAGGGTTGGATCACATATACAGTATTTTTGTAAGAGATTTAAAAGTACAAACCAATTTAAAACATGAGACTTGTTGTTTTTGTGGTCTGGAATGAGATATAATGAACAGACAATTATTTAACATTTAACAGTAAACACATATGTATTTATACCCAGTTGAATTTAAGTTTTACACACATATAGTTAAATGAAAAGTAAGCGAGAGGAAGCTGCTAGGGGCGGGACCCCATGTGGAGAGCCTACTGCTATGCTCTTTGTCTAGGGGCAGAACCTCTGGCTCCTCCCTTGGTTAAGCTCAAATAAGTGGCGGCAGCCATGGTTGTCCTTATGGTGTGACTATTTATATTTAGCCATACGCTGGTAGAAGTTAGAAATGTGGTTTGTTTTCCATAGCTGAAAACGCGAGCATGTCAAAATTGGCTCAAACCCCAGGGCAACAAGCGGTAGGTCTCCAGGCTAGCACAGGGGTTGATACCAAAGCCAAGCTGATTCCCCGGGCTAGGGACTGCTCCAAACAGCCCTGACAGTGAAGATCATTTACAAGAGGTCCTAAAAGGAAAGGAAAAAAACACCACTCACAACAAAACAATAAAACAAAAATTCTGAACAGTGAGAGGGCCACTCTGAGTAGTCTGCTCATGTTTTTAGCTATGGGAAACAATGAGGCAGAAAAATAACCCAAGGGGCCCTGGGCAGTGCTAGGGGAGAACTCGAGAAAGGGCAGTGGCGCAAGAGGCACTAGGCCTAAAAGGAAGCAGTATCCGAGGGACCCCCGAAAACAAATGCACCGCTCAGTGAGCGCCGTGCTAGAGGAGAACCCAAGAAAGGGCAGTCATGTGAGAGGCACTAGGCCTAGGCCAAAAAGGGAACGGTTTTACTAATTGTCCCAGCCGACTGACGGAAAGTTGAGAAGTGGGCTGGTAGACGGTCCAGGTTTAGGATTTTTACCTGCAGCTCAGCAGTGATAGGAACACGGCCCCATGAATGGAAGAGAGGCAAAGACTCTGTCGCTGCGGTGGGAGGCAGCATGGGGGCCTCTGGTGGGACAGAAGGCCTGGTATGTTGCCAAGCAAGGAACTGGAGCCAAGCCCACAAGACAGAGCAGGGCCCAACAGCAACAGGAGAAGGGGGGAGAGAGAAGAAAAAGGGGGGAGGGAGAGAGGTAGAAGTTGCCTCTCTAGAAGAAGGACAGAGAAAGAGAGGAGGGGGAAAAGTAAGAGGAATTTAGACACAAAAATGTAAGTAAACTGTGAGACCAGGCAAGGAATATTTCAGTAAAGATGGCAACACTTGGTCACTTGACTTACCCTTAGCTAAAATAGCAGTGCGGTCACCTGACCTTAGTCAAAATGGTGGTGAGGTCACCTGACCTTAGATAAAATGGCAGTGGTCATGTGTTGAATGGTGAATCCACGTTTTTAGATCAATGGGAGTTTTAAATATAAGAGAGACATAGAGGCCCTGTAGAACATACATTTGAAACAGAATTACATCCATGTGGCCTCACCATTCACAGATTCTTTCATACATGAAGTAGAGAGGAAAACTACTCAGCATCGTGAGGTGGTTTCACTGAGCCACCAGCCATGGTGGAGAGCAAAGGCTGCAATGATAACTGCTGCTTCATGGATCTGACTAATCTTGCTGGTTTGGGTGCGGCCAGCGTAGCCGTGACAGAGATAGAATAGAAGGAATAGGAGCAAGAGAAAAAGCTTTTACAGGTGGTGGTGAAGGGGCTGCCCAGTGAAAGGAAAAGTGGATGGGCGGCAGGACACCTGTTTGCTGTGGAAATTAGAAAGATGCTGATAGGGAACCTCACCATTTGCAGTGTTGGAAAGTGATCCGAGTCCAGGGTTCCCACGTGTCCTCAGCTGGCCTGCCGCGGGCAGGAGGGAACAGGGAGAGGCTGGCTGAGTCATGCACCAATGTTATTCTTTTTAAAGATATAGGGCTGGGGGATTGATCCCACGAGTGGTGGTGGTCCCATGAGGAGCAGCCAGTCCCACAAGAGGTAGCAGTATGTGACCCAAGGCCTCAGTGGGTCCCCCAGGCCTCAGCAAGTCCTCTGAGGCCTTGGCAGGTCACCATGGCAGATGGGAGACAGACAGATACATCATGCAGAGAGTGTTTGGTTATAGAGTTTATTTAGTGGGTTATGGGGAGGAGAAAAGGGGGAAAGGGAAAAGGGGAAAGAAGAGAGAGGGGCAGGAGGGAGGAGAGAAGCAAGGAGAGAGCGCAGAAGTTACCTCTTCAGGAGAGAGATAGAAAGAGAGAGAGCACAGGCTGGAGGAGGCAGGAGATTCTCTTGCCTTGGCAAAAGAGGGGGTGAGAGTGGGCATGGCTTGTCTCTTAAAGGGACAGGGTACCAGGTGACAGACCAGGCCAGCGGATCATAACAGTCTTGATTTGAACTTTCCCTTCTTCTGTTACTATAAAAATTTTATGTCGGAATGTGATATTGGGGTAACCTGAATCCTTGCTCCCGGGCCATGGTCACTCACACTGTAGGACCCAGCCAAGACAAGCTCAATAGAGGCCTGGATCTCAGTAGTTTTCCCTAAAGTGTCAGGAGCCATTTCCCCCCCAAAATTGGCAGAGCCTATCCCACACCCAAAATTATCTGTTAATAGAGAGCTATCTGTTAGCGGAACCCGCCCCACATTCCAAACTATCTAGAGAACTAGGTGTGTCAACTTGTGACTTCCTGACCAAGGAATCGTGACCTGACCGATTGTAACCTCCTGGCCGATGACCTTGTGACCAGCTTGGACCAAACTGCAAGATCCCTTCCTGCTCTGGTCATGCCCCTGCCCCCCCAAATTCCTCATCCAGGGGCTATATAAGCTGTAACCATGACTCAAATAAACGGAGGCTCTGACAAACCTAGCATGGCCTTCTTCCTCTCTCCCACCCATGTCTTTCAGATAGCGCCTCTCTGGGACCCTGGAATTACTGACCAGCCAGGCGGGTTACAATCCCTAGACTAACTAACCCGCCGAGGCGGTCTACACTAAAGCAAGACCTGTTGTTCTTAATTCCTGCGGGTTAGACGAGGGTTACGCGAGGAAAAGACACAGACATGCGGCGGTCCCACGTGGTACACTTTAATGGGGGGGGAGATAACAAACAGGTAAGGGAAACCATGCAGACACACTAGGGTAGGCGGAAGGAAGGGGCGAACTCGTGACTTGTCCTTGCTTTTAATGGAGGATGCAAAGGCTTCTGGGAAATGTGTCCCCAGGGGAACGCTGGGAGTTGTAGTGTTGCAAGAGAACAACAAGACCTGGTTGCAAGAAAAAAACATAAATTGAGACCACCTGGGCACCGTCCAGGAACAGACCATCCAAAGGAAATTCCTGACATTCCAAACCATTGTAGATAGGATCACCTGCCAGCACACACCCTGTTAAAGTAACTCTTTTGGTTTTGCCTTTAAACAAAGTCCTCTAGAAGGGCAGGGTACCTCTTCTTCCTCCTGCATGCTGAAGAGGTCCCTGCTGACTTGTAACGTTCACACAATAAACCTTGCTTTTTGCATTTTGGTGAGTTGGTCTCCCTGGTGGTCTTTTGGGGTCCCCACAGACTGAGCATAACAATACTTATCTTCTTTGCATGTATATATGTGCACCAAATGTCTGCTTGTGGTACTAGCTAGCCTTGAACTAGGTCTATAGACCAGGCTAGCCTTGAATTCATAGAGATCCACCCGTTCTGCCTCCCAAGTATTGGGGGGGGCCTTGAGTACCAGCCTCAGTACCCCCTCATAACTCAGAATAGGACATCTATGGCAAGCGAGGATCTGAGGGCAAAAAAAATAATTCAGGTATGTTACCTCTGCATGCTCTTTATTTTGGGGGGGGGGCAAGGGGAAAAAGTGAAACAAGGGGCACAGAGAAGAAGATGAAAAAGAGGAAGAATAAGGAGTGATCTCCATGAGGTTTCTAGTTTTTACACACATAGTTGGAAAATTTCATAGGCAAAGACAATGATAATATGTATATCAAAATTACAAAAAGGGCAGGTAGAACCTGACAAAGCAACGCTCTGGAACAGATGACCCCACCCAGGAAAGAGCCAGCATTCAAGGGGAAGTACCTGACATCCCAAACCATTAGATAAAGTTACTAAACATCCCTGAACCCTGGATTCCCCCATTCTCCTCATCCAGTCTCTTTGGTGATAATCAGCTCTAGGGACACCCAGATTTGTTTGTTAGCAAAGGTGGGGCATGCTACCTTCCTGCTCAGTGCCTGTCTTCTATAGAAATTTCTGTGTGGTCTGTGAGCAAGGAATTCTGTGGGATTGACTCTATGTAAATTTGACTGTTATCGCTCTAAGGCCTCATGGTGTGGGGAAATGGAAAGGTCATTCCACTGCCTGTGCAGAAGTCATACTGCTGAGGTGTTCTGGGAATGAATCCTATTTCAAAGAGAAGAATCATGGCCTCACAAGGTTTCTACAGATGACAGTGACTTTCTCAGAAGACAAGTGTTCCCACAGCTCTGCAAGACAGGGGCCCCGTAGGTTGTCCACTGTGGTCTGCTTTATGAATCTGGCAGCTGTACACAGCTGTACACAGCTGTACACAGCTGTAGAGTCCTGTGGGCTCCAATAGAATAAAGGCAGGCGCCACCACTGCCTGGCTAAAAGCAAAATTTTTAAAAAATACCACTTGGGCATGATGGTTCATACCTGTAATCCTGCCACTAGGGAGGCTGAGGCAGGAGACTGCCATGAGTTTGCGGCCATCCTGAGTTACCTCGGAATGGGCTGGGGGTATAGGCATCATGTCCACACACTTTCTAGAGTTAGCCCCGGGTGTCAGCACCTGCGATTCCTATTGACAAGCTGTGACAGCTGTCGTGGTCACCATCTAACACTGTCTTTCTGATGTTGTATTTATTTGGGGAAATTTGTTTTAGCTTTCTGTTGTGGTTTTGGATTTTTGGTTGTTGTGGGATGTTGTAGTGATGAGGCGAGCAGGCCTGCTTTTGCCCGCCTGGCTCCCGCATGGCTAGCTTTACCCAAAATAATTATATAGAAACTGTATTCTTTTAAACACTGCTTGGCCCATTAGCTCTAGCCTCTTCTTGGCTAACTCTCACATCTTGATTAACCCATTTCTATTAATGAGTGTAGCACCATGAGGTGGTGTCTTATCGGGAAGGGTCTTAACCTGTGTCCATCTTGGAGAGGAGAGCTATAGCATCTGCTCACTTCTCTTCTTCCCAGCATTCTGTTTGGTCTACTCTGCCTATCTAAATTTTGCCCTATCAGGCCAAGTAGTTTTCTTTATTAATTAACCAATGAAACAACAGATAGACAGATGACCCTCCTCCCTCAGGATGTTTGTTTGTTTTGTTTTGTTTGAGGCAGGGTTGTACTATGTAGCCCTAGCTGGCCTAGAACTCACAATATAGCCCGGGCCAGCCTCAAACTCACAGAGATGCCTCTGCCTCTGCCTCCTGAGAGCTGCGATTAAGCTTTGTGCCACCATGCCCAGCCTTGTCTTGTGCTTTAATTGCACGAATGTATTTTGGAAGATTTTAAGGGTTAACTTCTGTTTTCATCCCCAAAGATGTGTTGAAAGCCTCTCTCTAACGCCTGTGTGTGGCTTCATTGGCAGATGACATCAAATTAAGATGAGCCCAATTTGATTAGGGCTTTTAGAAGAGGGGGCTCATGTTAATTTGATGTGGAGGCAGAGACAGGAGTGGTGTCAGCCAAGGGTCACAGAATGACAGACTCCACCAGGATCTAAGACGAGGGGAAATTCTGCCCAATGGAGACGAGGGTGATACTATTGGCACCTTCTTTGTGGCTTGGCCTCCACAGCTGTAAAAGTCATTCATAACTTTGTCACAGAGGTGGCTGGAGAAGCTGCAGCTACAGCCAAAGTCCTTGAGAAGGACCACATTGTTCTAGAGGTTTCTGGAACCTCCACTGCACTGGGCACCTCCTACCATCGCTGCCGCCCCGCCCCCCCGCCCCCCCCATTCCCCCACCCCCCATCCCCCCATCCCCGCTCTGAGTGACATCATCCTGTCCCACAGAAGGAGAGTCAGCTTCTAGCCTTCCAGGTGACAACAAAGAGCCTCTCTACCCTCTGAAAGACCCTCCAAGAGTGTCTTTCCTCTGGGGAGACCCTTCCCAAGGAACAGCGAGACCACTTGTACGGATGCAAACAGCAAGAGGTTTATTCAGATACACAGGTACCTGGGGCGACAAAGTCTCTCGGAGGACTTGTGCGCCTCCAGGTCTGGGTAATGGGTTTATATATGTTTTGGGGAGCAAAAAGCGCGGTACAGAAGCGAGAAGCCTAGTTACAGGGTTTTCATTGGTTAGTTTGAATGTGGCTGAGTTCAGGTCGGGACAAGGTCCCTAGTTCCCGAGAATTCAGATATGGGCTGCCTTGGCTCCTATCTAGGGCAGACAGGGTGTCGGTATTCCCCGTTCCTCCCCTGGCCCAGCCACAAGTGTCTCTATCTCGTTTTGGCAGCTTCTAGACTGCCCTTTGTTCAAACCCTGAATATTCAGTACAAGCCTTGTAAAATGGCGTTACCGGTGCTAAGTTGTTTAACAAGCTGGGCGGGGGGGGGGGGGGGGTCTTTCACCCTCCACTGTCTCTCCCAGCCACACAGACCTACTGTGACAACCATCAAGCATCCTTCTGGATGCTTCCAAACCTTTGCAGGCTTTGAAAATGCTATGAGCCTAAGTAGCCCCTGTGAACTTGGGAGCCAGGAGAGGCATGATGAGGGCCGGAGGTGCTAGGTCTCCCAGGCTAAGTGACCCCATCCCAAGATTGTCCTGGCCACAGGTTCCTTCAAAGTCTTGTACCCTGAACTTGATGGAGGTGGTGCTCTTGGCCACAGCATCACTTCAATGGAAGCTCCACATGTGGCGGGCAAACATGTCTAGGTCTAGAAATGCTCACTGAGAACCATCGCGGCACAGGGTCCTGGCACAGGCCCCCACGAAAGGGGCCTCTTTTTGTATTTTCTCTTTTCCCCACTCCACTCGTGACCCTAGAGCCTCGAACTCTGTCTAAAAGATTCACCAGCCTGGGAGGCAGGTTCAGGGGTTGCTCCCGAACTAGGAATGTTCTAGAAGGGCAATCAGGCCAGAGGGAAAATAGAGCAGAAAATCAAAGGGCGGATCTCCCTTGAAGTTCAGGTCCTTTGTGCACAGTGTGAGCCAGTGTGCCCGGGCTTCACACGGGAGTGTGCCCTGGGCTTCACAAGGGAGCGTGCCCTGAGCATCACACGGGAACGTGCCCTGGGCTTCACACGGGAGCGTGTTCTGGGCTTCACAGGGGAGTGAGTGTGCCCCTGGGCTTCACATGGGAGTGAGTGTGCCCCTGGGCTTCACACGGGAGCCCGCTCAGCCAAAGTGCCTGGCCCAGAAGTTCACTAGCATCCCTTCTGGGCCCAATCACCAATGATGGGGATCCCAGCCTCTGCCCCTCCAGTGGGAAGGACTTCTCCAGCCCGGCCCTGGCTTGTGAACAACTTCCAGGTAGAGAGAAAGGATTAAATGGAAGGCATACTAAGAGTGAAACAATTAGAATTTCTGCCTCATTATCATGGTAATCTTATCAGTTGGATAATGAGGTATTAATGGAGACTTAATGTGCATCTCATAACAGAATCCCTTGGAGAAAACACACAGGGAAATTGCTGTAAGCCCTCTTAATGATGGAGAAGTCCCCAAACACCATATTCCAAAGGATGAAAAATGCAGGCTGTAAATGAGAAAGAGCCAAGGTCAATAAGACCGTGGGGACGGCCCTAATGGCAGATTTGGAGATATATGTAATAAAAATTGCATGTTGCTTTTAGACCTCACCCTCTGTTGTTTTCAAATGTGCATTCCTGGTAATGAAAGCCAGAGTGCAGAGAGAGTGATTTGTATGTTTGAGAAGCCATGGGGGGGAGCAACATGTCTAGAAACCCATCAGGCCCCCCACAGGGAGCCCTGGGAAATGGGGTGTCTCACAGACAGGGCTTCAAGGGGCGGGGAGTCCCCTAGTTGGGGGTAGAGAGGGAAAGTCGATCCAGGGTCAAGGTCATTTGGGAAACACTAGCAAAGAGAGGGGACCCTGCCCCTGGGCTGGGGAGGGAGAAATGCCAGTGGAGACTCTCACAGAGAGATACCTGCTGGGAGGCAGGCCCTGGAGCAACCTCCAGTTGGGTGATTCCACCCTGGGGAACAGAGCAAAGAAGATCTCCAGATCTGTAAGTCGGTGCTTACCTGAAATCCCAGCTCCTGGGAGATACAGACAGGAGGGTCAGGAATTTAAAGCTAGCTTTGACTATGTAGCAAATTCAGGGCCAGCCTGGGCAACATAGTAAATTCAAGGTCAACCTGGACTACAGAGGAAGACACAAAAAGAAAGAAAAGGGGGGGGGGTGCATCTGGGGGGGAGGGAGTTTGTGTTCTCTGGAGTCCTAGGTAGTTTTAATTGTGAAGTTTACACCACCTCAAGTCCCTGAGAAAGAGAGTCTCCTTTGAAGGATCGCCCAGGCAGAATGGCCCATTGGCGTGTCTGCGTCTGGCGGGGGACTGTCTTAATTACCAATTGACTGGGGGGAGGGGCGCCCACCCACTGTGGGAGGCACCATCCCTTGGCAGGTGGTCCTGAACCTGAGCCAGGCAAAAAAGTTTGCTAAGCCAGCAAGTTGTGCTCCTCCAGGGTTCTGCTTCAAGTCCCCGCCCTGGCTTCTCTCTGTGATGGGCTGTGACCCGGAAGCTAAAGCGAGCCCTCTCCTGCCCTAAGTGGCTTTGGTCAGAGTGTCTATCACAGCGGCAGAGTGAAGACAGAACCCAGGGTTACAGCTCAGCAGAGAGAATGCTAGCCTGGCGTGGAGACCGAACCTATCACTAGCACCACCTACCACAGGTGTGCAGTCCCAGGAGCTGGGAAGCAGAGGCAAGGGGATCATAAGTCCAAGGCTAGCCTCTAAAATAACAAATTTTAGGCTAGCCTGGGCTACATGAGGCCTTGTATTAGGATGACCAAATCAACAACGGGCTGGAGAGCTAACTGGGAAAGTAGCGGAGCTGGCTGCCAAGGTGGGTTCCATCTCTGGGACCCACATGGTGGAAGGAGAGAGTGAGTTATTCTCTGAACACGCATGTGCCTCCCCCACACACATGTAATAAGCAATAATAATAATAATAATACAATAATATAAGGAAGAGAAAGAGTGCCATAGAATCCAAAAGCTGCCAGTCCTCAGAATCACGGAGGAAAAGGGATCTGTGCCCCGCGGTAGCCCCTGACCTCACGCTTCCCACCCTGGCACAGGGGGTTCAGTCAGGGGCTGCAGGGAAACGGCAAAAGCCCGTGAGACTCCTTGTAAACAACACAGATACTGATGACAGACATGCCACACTTGGCCGCCTTCCCTAGGCGGTGAGTCGCAGTAAGGAGAGTGTCCTGGGACACTGCAGAGGTCACCTGTTCTGACTTCGACGCGACTGACCCTGAACAAGGTCACCTGTAGAGAGATCCTCAGTCCTGGGTCACCCTGCCAGGGAGCGAGGCCTGGACTCTGTTTTGAGCTGGAGGCCTAGCTGTGCAGCCAGCACACAGCAAGCATTGCACCATGTCAGGGTCGGAGCTGAGTCTGAGAAGAAAGGAGACAGACCCTGGGCCCTCCTGTAAAAGGTCAGAGGATACCAAAGTCACCAGCGAAGGGGACAGCCACAGGACAGGCCTCCTTCCCTTTGGACCTAAATGCACCCACTTCACAGATGACTTCCGAAGGGACGTGCCCAAAGTCACTCAGGAGCCCACAAGCAGCTGAGGCACTGAAGAAGGACGAAAACACCCTGTTTGAGGCCAGACATGACCCCTAGGGAAAGGGTCGGCCTGATCCTGAGAAAAGGCGGGAACTGAGCAGACCCCGAGTCCTGCAGCTGTGTTCTGTTTAATCACAGGCTGCAAATTGAATGAAGTGAAGACAGCGCTGCCTCTTTGAATTTCCCCCAGGCCCTGTTTAATGAATAAATAGGCATGATTTGTAATTAGCTTCCCCATTGTGCGAGGCTTCCGGAGCACCTGAAGCGAGTTAAGCATGCCCCCTGCAATCTCACCAACAGTATTAGTCGGTGTGGCTAGCAGGCTTTCCCTGTCCTGGTCCACGGTGCGTGTGACCAGAATAATCAGCAATCCCTCTGCAGTGGACATATTGAGAAAAATTGGGTTTGGGGGGCTGGAAAGATGAAGACACAGCGTCCTCATCATGGTGACTCCCAGTGTGGGAGCTGGACTCTGCAAGGCCTGTTTATTTTCCTCAGCCAACACACAGAGCGTACCCCATCCTCCTCCTCATCCCCCTGCCGAGGGAAAGGTTCTGGTCAGGGATCCAGGCGGAGCCAGGGGGTCTTCACCCATCTGGGCCACCTCGATCTTGAGCAAGCTGTCATCTGCCGACTTGCTCTTGCCAAGCTCTCCGGCGTCCTGTATCATTCATCCTGTAATCAAGGCTGCTGGTCTGTCTTTGCCTAGTTCTGTGCTAACCATGTGGCGGGGGCTGCAATTTCAAATCCTAATGTTTTTCTGCTCGGGGCTGGTGGGAGGGACACCAGGCACAGGTAGCCGGCTTGATTGCTGCCACGTTTTCTAACCCAAAGGGTTCCATCCATCTTCATCATGGACTCAATCTGTGTAGGGAAGAGGCTGCCTCCAGGAGGGGCTGCTCCACCCCGCCACCTGGAGGCTTCCTCGTCTGTATTCCATCAGGATCTGCTTTTCTCAGGATCTGCAAGTGAAGGGACCCCACTCGGAAAGCAGGCCCTCTCCCCAGAACCTGTGGGAAGCTCAGTGCCAGCTGACTCCCGTAGAGAGGAGATGAAGGTCACCTGCTAGCTCCCTTTTGTCATTGACACTGCTGGTGTCTGAGGGCCACGAGCAGGAACGTTGGTCTTCCCTCCCCTGGGGACTAAAATCCAATCTGACTTTCAGATTCCTGCTAGATGTCACACCCTAACAATGGGACACAGAGCATGTCCATCCCCGTGCCAAGGGACACTTACAGAAAGAGATCACAATGACGGAGATCATGAGATGCTGCCATGGGAACCACCCTCTACAGTTGGCATTGCCTCCTCGGCTCTCTGGCTCCCATGATCCACCACGGTCCTCTGAGGCTGGTTCCTGTGATCCTCCACGGTCCTGTGATGCTGGCTTTGTAGAAGGCGGAAAGAATCAGATCCCTAAGAAGCTAAAATATAGACTTGGAAATTCTGGAGATCTGTTGTCAAATCCTGCTTCTGCCTATTTCTTTAGTTGTTTTGCTGTTTTAAAACCTACAAATCACTCTGTAGACCAGGCTAGCCTCAAACTCACAGATCTACCTGCCTCTGCCCCAGAGTGCTGGGACCAAAAAGCATCTGTTACCAAGCTGAGAGTCTCAAGTAACCCGTACTATCCAAGAACTCACTGGGTAGCTGAGAATGACCTTGAATTTCTGACCTTCTTGCCGCCATTACCACGTGTGGGGATTAGAGACACGCACTACCACACACGGGCTCTCTCCCTCCCGCTCCTCTCTGTTCTGAAAATAGTCAGAGCTGGGCATGGTGGCACACATCTTTAAGCCCAGCACTCAGGAAGCAGTAGCAGGTGGATCTCTGTGAGTAGGACGCCGGTCTGGTCTAGGACAGCCAGAGCTATATAATGAGACCCTGTCTCAAACAACAACAAGGTTGTCAGTGGGGCTGGAGAGGTGGCTTAGTAGATAAGAACACTTGGTGCTCTTCCAGAGGACCTGGGTTCAATTCCCAGCACCCACATAGTGCCTCACCACCACCTGTAACTCTATTTCCAGGGGCTCTAACACCCTCTTCTTTACTCCATGAACACATATGAGTAAAATTTAAAAAACAAGTATTTTAAGTAATCCTCAGTAAGGAAGTAGACAACATATCCATATTACGTTGTTTGCACCCGTTTAAAATTGAGGTTAGAGCTGTGCTAGGATTATTTCATGGTGAAAGTATTCGCTTGAAGACGCCTCTCAGACAGATTCTGTTCTGAGAATTATAACGTCTGGTGGGCTGCGGAATCTGCCCTTTACTTTCTATACAGCTTTGATAAGCCACCTCGCTTTTCTGAGCGATTGGGGTGTGATGGTTTAATTGTCAGATTGACACAATGTGCCATCACCTGGGGCGACCTCGGGGAGGGAAGGTCTAGAGCAGGTTGGCAGTGGGCTTGCCTGTGTGTGTGTCGGGTGTTCTTAGCTGGGTTAACTGCGATTGCCGCCTCAACCGTGGGTGGCAACACTTCCAGGGCGAGACCCTGAACTGTACAAAAGCCGAGAGGGGGAACATTAAGAGACTTGAAGTGTTCATTTTCTCTGCTGTTTCAAGATCCTGTCTTGATACACCATCATGATAGAACGATAGACTATAACCTGGAATTGTAAGTCTCTCTCTCTCTCTCTCTCTCTCATTATGTATTCGGTATCTGCCTGCATGTATACCTGCATGCCAGAAGAGGGCACTATATCTCATCATAAATGGTTATGAGTAACCATGTGGTTGCTGGGAATTGAACTCAGACCTCTTGGAAGAGCAACCAATGCTCTTAACCTCTGAGCCATCTCTCCAGACCCTTCTCTTTTAAACGTGTTCTTTGTCAGGGTGTTTTATCACAGTAATGAAAGGAAAACAAGGACAACTGGGCCCACAAGGATGGCCATGCTGTGGGAGGGACATATATCTGTAAAGCACTGGGCACCACTCTTGCCAGATGAAAACGGTCTTAGAGGGGCTGGAGAGATGGCTCAGAGGTTAAGAGCACTGACTGCTCTTCCAGAGGTCCTGAGTTCAATTCCCAGCAACCCACATGGTGGTCCACAGCCATCTATAATGAGATCTGGCTCCCTCTTCTGGCCTGCAGGCATACATGGAGGCTGAACACTGTGTACATAATAAATAAATAAATCTTTAAAAAAAAAAAACGGTCTTAGAGGGGGCGGCACCTCTGTGACAATGGACACAGCATCCCCAGTAGAACCCCAGCAGAATGGGGCGTGAAGGCTCCCAGTGTCGGGACAGTACTGCTAGGTCGTTCATATGGGAGCCTTCGGGCGAAGGACTCAAGGCACTACAGAAACTTTGACACTGGGAATGATGACCGCCTCACACGACGCCGAGGAGTCTGGTGTGTTCAAGTGTGTAACGTGGGGACCTGCACACATTCTGGGTCTGTCAAGAGCTGTTCTTGCCGGGCTCCTGCAAGGCAGTAAAAGCCAAGAGCAACTGTTTTCAGCCCAGAGCCCACAGGGCCGCCTCATAGCTAGTGCTTTGTGCCTGTCCTTGGCCACAAGATGTCACCCAAGGAGCGGCAAAGCGGGGACCTGGGAGGAAGCTGCCTGACCGGAATCAACCAGCTCACAGCAGACGCCACCTAACCTGACCAGCTGGAGCTATGACTGTGTTCTTCTCGGGCAGACGCGTCAATGCGCTGGGCACGACTGCGAGCTCACGCGCTCACGCGCGGGGGACACGAAGGCCCCATGGGCTTTCAGCAGGTCCCGCGTGGGCTGCGCGTGGACACAGAGGGCATCAAGCACGGCCTCGGCCCCTGCCCCGCGGCTTCCCTAAACCTAGTCATTCCCAGTAGGTAAACAATGTTTCTTCGTGTGGCACTGGCTTTGCGACCCGGTAGGGGAACAGAAGGAGGGTCAGCCAGTGCATGCGCAGACCACAACCTTCACCAGTTGCTGATGTTCCCGACCAGACCCCGAGCTCTGACAAGGCCCGGCAGTTCAGGCCATGTGAACTTCACCGTGAAGGGAAACTGCCGGGATGCAAACATACCTACAACCTACCTGCAGTCCAGCTACAACCCATCAGTACACACCTGCAGTCCAGCTATAACCCACCTGTACACTCCTGCAGCCCGACTACAGCCCACCTGTACGCACCTGCAGACTGACTACAGCCCACCTGTACTCCTGCAGACTGACTACAGCCCACCTGTACTCCTGCAGATTGACTATAGCCCACCTGTACACACCTGCAGACTGACTACAGACCACCTGTACACACCTGCAGACTGACTACAGACCACCTGTACACACCTGCAGACTGACTACAGACCACCTGTACTCCTGCAGACTGACTAGAGTCCACCTGTACACCTGCAGACTGACTACAGCCCACTTGTACACACCTGCAGCCCACCAGGAGAGGGCATGGGCTTGATCTTCACAGGAAGTGGGAAGTGCAGAGCCACAGACTAGTTTGGGGAGGAGGCCTGAATTTGGGAAGAAGAGGTGGTTCCTGCTATCCCCTCCCATCAGCAAACGTCTAGAGATACTTGCCTGTGATTGTGCAGGGAGCAGGGAGGGGCATAGGAAGTCACTGCTGCCCTGAGGGACTGAGTGGGTGAGGCCTTATTGGAGAGGGAAGGAGGAGTCACTGGATCCTCAAAAACGGTGTTTGCAAGAGACAGAAGTAACAAAGTGGAAGAGACAATTTTGAGAGGCTGGAGTGGAGCTGTAGGAAGATGGACCTCACTGGCAAAGGTGGACAGAACCAAAGAGAAAAGCAGCTTGGAGTGTAGTAATAGGAGCGGCGGGGCTGCGTCCCCAGCACCCTGGCCGCTTGCTAGCTTATGCACCGAAATAATTACATTGACACTGTATTCTTTTATACACTGCTTGGCCCATTATATCTAGCCTCTTCTTGGCTAACTCTCATACCTGGACTAGCCCATTTCTAATAATGTGTGTAGCATCCCAAGGTGCGCTTACCGGGAAAATTCTAGCCTATGTCCATCCTGGGTCAGAGCTTCATCGCGTGTGCCTCAGAGAGCAGAGCTATCGCGTCTGCCCAGGAGAGGGGAGCATGGCGTCTCCTCCAGAGAGCAGAGCTGTCTAGTCTGAGCTCACTTCCTCTTCCTCCCAGCATTCTGTTCTGTTTACTACACCCACCTATGTTTTAACCTATGAGGGCCAAGCAGTTTGTTTATTACTTAACCACTGAAATCAACAGATTGATATATGACACTCCCTCATCATTGGGGCAGCTGTAGATTTGGCAATTGCTTTTAGTATTGCCTTGTTTGTGTGTATGTGTGTGCACGAAGCCAAGAGAAGGTCAGGTGTCCTCCATCACTCTCCGATGCTCCTTTAGAGGCAGGGTTTAGGGTCTCTCCCTGAATCTAGGCCAGAAGCCTCAGGCACCGAGTAGTCCTCCCTCAGAACCAGGACTCCTCTGTCTTTCATCCCTCTCAGAGCTGTGGCTACAGAATGGTAAGGACACTGGAACTGTTATAGAGTGCAGTTCCTGATAAAGCACAATATTCTAGGCTTTGAACCCCAGCACCTGGGAGCAGAGGCAGCAGGTCTCTTGTGAGTTTTACCAGCCTGGTCTACATAGTGGGTTCCAAGCCAGTAAAGGATACATAGAGAAATCCTGTCTCAACAAAACAAAACAAACAAAAACAAGAAAAACCAAAAAGCCAATTCCATGAGTCCACCAGCAAAAATGATAATTCGATCATGATGGGTGATATCAGCTCCCCTGGCTGGGTTAGTCGTCAACAGACCCAAGTCACAACAATTTTGTCACAACTATGAATCAGGAGACCTAGAGAAGCTCAAGTGAAAACTCACTTTGGCCATTCATGAGCGTGGCATAAAACTCCATGCATGAGTCAGAACGTGGCTTCCCAGACAGAAGTAAAATCACCGCATTTCAAGTTTGTTCATTGCCAAAAAGCATCTTGCAGGCAAGATGGATTCTGTTTTTTTTTTTTTTTTTATCTCCTTAGGCAGAGATTGCCCAGTATAACCATGTGATAAATGACTCTAGTCTGTGGACTAACTTAAGCAGAAGGGACCTGGTGCCCAGAGCACTCAACCTGCCATGTTTATGTGGGAAGAGGCAGGCCAGGTTCCATGTTCCAGGACACCTCGGCAGTGCTGAATGTCAGAGACTCCACTACCTGAGTTAGAGGGGCTAAGTGGACACAAACAGTATAAGAGACAAATGGTGTGGGAGAATTGTCTGTATTCTGTCAATCATGTTTTAAATAAATGCTGACTGGCCAGGCAGGAAGTATACATGAGTCAACCAGACAGGAAGTAGAGGCAGTGTGATGAGAACAGGAGAATGCTAGGAAGGAGGAAGCCCATTCCTCCAGAGTCCTCCCCAGACCACAGAAGCTGGATGTGACCTGCACCACTGAGAAAGGTACTGAGCCATGTGGCTAGTATATATATATATTAGAACAATGGGTTAATATAAGCTATAAGAGTTAACAAGAAGCCTGAGCTAAGGGGCCAATCAGTTTATAATCTTATAGAGACCTCTGTGTGATTTTTTGGGGGACTTACCTGCTATGAGAACTGGACAGGACAGAAACCCCAACAAGCCCAGCAGCCCTCATTTACAGACACAGGCACCTCCAATTTAGCAAGAGCTGACTGAGTCTCCCAATTTTAGTCAGAGCACGTGTTAACTCTGAGCACAGTGAAGGAAAACAGCCCTCAGCCAACTTTCAGACGCCTCCTGCCCAGGCAGAAGCATGTCTTGCTGGAAGCACCTTCCATCAGAAGGAGAGCCTTCACAGGGCAGCTTTGCTGCCTTGCAGACAGGCCCACCTTTCCAAGGCCTGCCTCCACTGAGGTTATCACTGCAGCTGGAGGACACAACAAAAGCCAATGAATACAGAGCATCAATCGGGGTAGGACACGTGTTAAGACAGTGGCCAGTCAGCTCAAGGACTGCTGGAGTCATTCTAGTTTTTTCTAGCACCATATAAATAAGGTTTTTGTTTAGAGTCTTTTTTATCTAGCCCACGCTGGCCTCGAATTTGCAGTCTTCCATATGGACAAGTATCTGTGACTAATTTCTTAAGTATAAATTCATGGAGAACACCAGTGACATTCAAGAGGTAAATCACATTTTCACAATGCTTCTGAACATGGAACACAGAGCACACGCAGTGAACACAGAACACAGCGGTGAAGAACACGGAACACAGAATACACGCAGTGAAGAACACAGAGCACACGCAGTGAAGAACACAGAGCACACGCAGTGAAGAACACAGAGCACAAGCAGTGAAGAACACGGAACACAGCACATGCAGTGAAGAACACGGAACACAGCACACGCAGTAAAGAACACAGAACACAGAGCACACAGCAGTGGAGGAGAACACCATCTCTGCTCACACCACTGGGTTCACTGTCGGACTGGGAGGCAGGATGACTGCAGGCCCATGAATACAGGCTCCCAGAGATGCTCGCTGGAGGAAAGCTAGCGGAGCTTCATGAGCAGTGATGCACAGAACCAGAGAGGCTGAGGCAGGCGTCAGTCTGCAGACATGTCCACAGCTCAGATGGCAATCCTTCCTCCCCTAAGCCCATCCTGTTCAGCTCTGCTCTTCCCACCATAGCAGGCCGTACCTCTATTTGTCCAAGCGTTCTCCCCAGAAAAAAGCTACTCCCAGCCACCTGCTCTTGGAGCACTCACCAACATCAACCTGGCAAAGCTCAAGTATTTTTGGTTTTTATTGACTTGCTCAGTCTCCATGGCCAGGATCACAGGTGTGAGCCACACCTCTCAGGCACTTGGCATTCAGATTTCCAACAGTCCACTTCAAGAAAACGGTTCCTGCCAGGTGCTGGTGGTGCATTCCTTTAACCCCAGCACTAGGGAGGCAGAGGTGGCGGATCTCTGTGAGTTCAAGGCCAGTCTGGTCTACAAAGCAGTTCCAGGACAGGCTCCAAAGGAACAGAGATAAAACCCTGTTTTGAAAAAGCAAATCAAACAAACAACCAAAAAAGGTTCCCGATCTGCCTCCCCAGTCACAGCAAACACAGAATAAGCAGCAGATCTCCTGCAGCACAGCTCTGCCCCTCCGATACATCTGCCTATGCAGTCCTCTAACTCGTCTGAGGGGTGCGTGCCTTCCTTCCCTCTTCACACCTGAGACTCCTAGTTGGCCTTTATTTAGTGCAGAGGCAACTCCACAGAAGTACCTGCAGCTGGTGCCTGGCTCAGCGTGCGGGGAACGCCGTTCTTAGGCTGGAACACACCCTCCTGTTGGACTGGTACTTGTGTCTTTGCTTAAACACTACAGGAATGAGAGTTCACAAAGTCCAATTTCAATGAAGATGCTTAGGACACAACAGGAGGGGACGACCATGCAGCACATCTACTTCCAACCCCAAATGCCCAAGACCAGCAATTAATTACTGTGCTCAAATTTTACCTAAGGTAGAAAGAAAAAGCCAAGATGTTCCCTAGTTTAAAAAAAGTTTAGGGGCTGGAGTGTGAGCTCAGCAGTTAAAAGCCTTGGCTGCTCTTCAGAGGACTTGGGTTCAATCCCCAGCACCCATATGGCAGCTCACAACTGTCTGTGACTCTTGTTCCAGGGGATCCGACATCCACACACAGATACACACGCAGGCCAAACATCAAAGCACATAAAATAGTCAAATTAAAAAAAAACTTAAGGTTCTAAGGAAAGATGGTCTATAATCTATTTCTATTACACTAAAAACAGAATGTTAACTGAAAACATAAATGGGTTTTTCTTTCCCTTAATCTACAGAACTGTCAGGAGCTGAGCCACTGCCTCCACATTTAATAGTCATCAATTTTGTAAATTCTATATAATAATCTCGGGTGCCCAAACATTTCCCAAGGTGCCTTGCACACTTGAGCCTTCATGTGGAAAAGCGCTAGGAGCACAGCAGGAATCCTGAGGACCAGGAGAACACAAACGGAGTGCCCTTCAGTCTCACATGCTACCATTGCCAGAGTAAATACTGGCTAAATTGAGAAATCAATACTTCAAGAACTCTCTCATGGGGGCTGAAGCCACAGCTCAGCAGCTAAGAACACTGGCTGCTCTTCCAGAGGACGCAGACAGCAGTCCCAGCACCCACAAGGCAGTTTGCCACCATCTGCAACTCCAGTTCCAGGGCACCTGGTGCCCTCCTCTGGACTCCACGGGCACTGCATAAACATGGTACACAGACAGACAGGCAAACACCTAGACACATAAAATAAAATCAATAAATCTGGGAGGAAGAAAAGAATTCCAGCCTGACTGAAAGCAGTGATGGTGGATGCTAGAGTCCTACTGGCTCCTGCTGGGTTTTAGGGGGGTTGTGTGCCCCCAGGGCAGTGCTGCCTTTAACCCCCAAGTCCAGAGGCATTACTAATACCAAATTCTACCTCACCACTTGCCTGGGTAGTAGTGTGGCTCTAGACCTCAAACCCGCCACCTTCGCTCCAGAGAAAAGAGCCCTGCTGCAACATCCACATCTTCATGTTTATTTCCACAGTGATAACATGGAATATGTTTAGCTACCATTACAGAGAGAGAGAGAGAAATCTCTCGTTGATTTACAAGTTAAGTCCCATTAACAATGAATTTTAACTATTCAAAAATCTTCTGTTGACTTAACATCCACTGAACCAATGCTGAAGCAGATGTCAGACCCCACCTCATCACGGAACCATGCCATAGCTTGGCTTGCAATGTACGTATGATGGGATGGATCGTCTGACACCAAGGCGAGGTTGACAATGACAGCCCATGAAGAACATGGCTTTCCTGACCCAACATTTCAAAGTATATTTTGTGGCTCTAGTTTTGATCCTTCCCTAAAGGCAGACACCACACCCACATTCCTGTGTAAATTCCTATTGGGGGTTTTCAGGGACCGGAAGAGGTGAAAGCATGAAGAAAGCCCAGCTTCTTTTGGCACAGTGTGGCCGAGTTCTCTACCCATCTGCTCGTGTCTGTGTCACAGGTCCCTTACAAGATGCCTGCATTGCTGCCAGCAACAAGGGACATGACAGTGTGGGATCGCGGCATTTTTCAGAACAGCTGACCACGGTCAGGAACACACAAGGTGGAACCAGCCAGTGACGGCCTACGTACAAGACTTGTGCTTGAGGCTTTGGTATGGGTCCTCGGCCAGCTTCTCCGGCACCAAAGCCCATTCTGATTAACTGCTGATGTACAATGCAAACCAAACTACGGAAACACTTTTTTTTTTTTCCAGAAGAGGGCAATAAAGGCACAGAAACCTGCCAAAATAGATTTTTTTTTCACATAAGAATAGTGTGGCTGATCAAAATAGTTTAACACTAGTAAAACCTGGATCAGTAGAGCAGACGATACAAATTAGTTTTAAAAAATGACATTCACTGAATTCCTGGTCTGTGCATTCAATGTGAATAATCATCAAAAACAGATGACAATTAAGGGTCTGAAAGGGACCCTGTCTGTGGCTTCTACTCAAGTGTGTAGGGGCAAAGGGCATGGCACACCTGGCCATGAACTGCTCGTCCTATGTAATGCAGGACAGAGTCTGTCCTGGTGTGCAGGCTCAACACATGTCCATGGTGGCACATGCCTACATGACTTCCCCAGCAAACTCCACACATGGAGAGTAATGAACTATTACACACTAATAAATATATCTGGTTTTGCTTTTAAGCTCAGCTTAAATTTTGTCAAGGAAACCATTTCACAAGAGGGAACGTCACAGCCTACTCTCAGCAACTGTCCTTGTTTATTAGTCTGAAGATGCCCATATTACATCAAATATAAATATATATTATATTTACATTTCCTTCTTCACTTTCGACTCAGGAGAGTGTATCTATGGGAAGGGCTGTAGCATACACTCCTGAAACCCTCAGTGCAGCTGGCCTTCTGCTCCAATGCTGTGAGACAGGGTCTTACAAGATGCACACTGTTCTTTCTAAAATGAAAGGGACAAATAGGGACCCAAGAAAGGAGATCTGGACGTTTCCTAAAAGATTCTGTTCTTTCTTTCTTTTTTCTTTTTTTTTTTTTTTAAATATTTTAAAACACCTGGAAAAAACATGGTCCCTTTTGCAGTACTACTCTCTACTTGGGGACAAGAAATAAAATACGCAACTCAGGAAGGTTGAAAGGAGAGAGAACCAGCGTGTTAGCTTGTTAATCTGCTTGGGAAGAGCCACTGGAAACGTCTGGAAGCTGTACATATTAGACAAAACAATCTTCACACTGTCTTAGAGATCTGTTTCCTGGCAACAGTCCGATGCCTTGGTGGACCTGGTCTCGGTCACTTCCTGTCGTCGATGGTTTTAATAAACTCCACGGCGGCTGTGAACTGCATCCACCAGTAGGACTCCTCTCCAGACAGACAGCTGGCGTAGAAGCTGCTGATGTACTGCACAGTGGACAGCAGGCAGGGCGGGTTGGCCTAGACAGGTGGAAAATAAGAAAGAGCCCATTACTCGTGGGCTACAGTCAGAGCCATCTCAGCACCTGTGACAGGATGCCACGCCACCATCTGGACAATGATCCCTACACTGTTTGGAAATAAGCACCTTCAAGGGATTTGAACCTATCTATGACCCTGCTCAGGAGGCCACATGAACTATCAGACACTATCAAGAGACCCACCTTTATCAGCACGAACACCAGCACAGGGACAAAGTCATCTGCCCCAGGGACAGAGTCCTCGTTGGCCAGACTAAGGAGGTTCATGATGGTGGAGCACATCCTCAGGATGCACTGCACTTTGTCCCGCGGAGTCTTGTAAGCACTTATCGTCCTGATCTCTGACTGTGCAGACGGCCACGGGGCCTCACGAAGATAAACCTAAGCCAGATGGTAGACAACATACAGATCACAAATCCAACAGCAACCTGCACTGCAGCCACGGTGCCTGACCCATCAAGCTGAGGACAAGGGACTGTTCTTCTCTCCCACCCAGGACATCGGGACAGAGATGGTATACCACAGAGCCTGGACATCGTGACTGAGATGGTATACACAGAGCCTGGACATCGGGACTGAGACGGTATACACAGAGCCTGGACATCGGGACAAAGATAGTATACAGAGCCTGGACATGGGGACAGAGACGGTATACACAGAGCCTGGACATGGGGACAGAGACGGCATACACAGAGCCTGGATATTGGGACAGAGATGGCATACATAGAGCCTGGACATTGGGACAGAGACGGCATACACAGAGCCTGGACATTGGGACAGAGATGGCATACATAGAGCCTGGACATTGGGACAGAGACGGTATACACAGAGCCTGGACATTGGGACAGAGACGGCATACACAGAGCCTGGATATTGGGACAGAGATGGCATACAGAGCCTGGACTTTGGGACAGAGACGACATACACAGAGCCTGGACATTGGGACAGAGACGGCATACACATAGCCTGGATATTGGGACAGAGACGGCATACACATAGCCTGGACATTGGGACAGAGACGGTATACACAGAGCCTGGACATGGGGACAGAGACGGTATACCACAGAGCCTGGAGCTCAGAACTGTCCCGGGTTTCTGACAAAACTAGGATGAGACTTTCCAGAAGCACAGACAAGTCAGCAGAAGGCAATGTAAACATCATTAAGAATATTTGCTGCAGCGGTTCTAGGAAAAAAACTAACTCGAAGCCCAGGATGGTGGCAGAAGCTTGTGAAGCCAGCACTTGGGGGATCAAGGCAGGAGGATCAGGAGTCTAAAGCCAGCCTCAGCAACACAGCAGGCTTGAAGCCAGATTGGACTACATAAGAACCTATTACTACTTGGGAGGCAGAAGCAAGTGGATCTCTGTGAGTTCAAGGACAGCCTGGTCAACATAATGAGACCCTGTCTCGAAAAACAACCACAATAAAAAGAATCTATCTCAAATAAATAATATAAACAAACAAACAAACAAACAAATAAATAAGCAAGACAACAAAAAACCCACACCAAAGATAATGTAAAACTTCATAGACTTTGTGTTTCATTATAAGGAATTTCTGTTTTTGTTTTGTTTTTCAAGACAGGGTTTTTCTGTGTGGCCCTGGCTGTCCTGGAACTTGCTCTGTAGACCAGGCTGGCTTTAAACTCATAGAGATCCTCCTGTCTCTGCCTCCTGAGTGCTGGGATTAAAAGTGTGAACCACCATGCCCGGCTTCACTGTAAGGAAGTTTTCACAACCAGAAGCCTCAAGCAGTTGATACCCTGCAACCTCCTCAGGAGAAAGCGCAGGAGAGCTCATCTGAGCAGCTGTCCTGAGGCCATGCAGACCTGAGCATTTTTTCAGGAACAGTTCTTATCTGGCAGAAGGTGTGCAGGGACAGCACATGCCTGCCAAGGAAGAGAGCCACTGAAGGGAACCCTCCTGTGGGTTCTTCCTGCTCTTCCACTAAGTCCCGGAAGGACCCTCAGAACAGTGACAGTCAACTGGAAGAGCACTGGGAAGTGGTGTTCTCTACTGTGGGGTGCTTAGGCGCCTTGCTCCAGTGGAGGCCCTCTGCCCACCTGCACTGTACACAAGCCCCTGTTACCTCTGGAATCTGCAGGGCTCTGTGGTTGGCAGTCACCACTTTAGACAGTCTCTGGATGTGTTCATGCAGAACCCTGAAAAGTACCCAGAATTCACACGTAAATGCACATTTCTGGAAACAGAGCATGCAAACAGTCACACTTGTATTTATCAAAACAAAGTATCTTACTCACTTCTAGATACAGTTACATTATGGCTGAGGCTCTCTTAGTCCTAAGTATACTTAAAAAGGCTCCTCCTAGCTCGGCATATGCTACAAGGTAAGTTAGAGGCTAGTCTATGTAGAAAACTATCCCCAAAAACAAGAACAACAAGGTCAGATTATATACACCAAGCAAGGCAACGGAAACCTGTAATTGCAGCCATAGGTTAAGGGAGGGATTAGGAAGACACAACCAGCTTGGACTACAGAGCAAGACTATTTCTACTTAAGATTCAAGTAGACAAGAATCGGGTGCTTCGGAGAAACTCTGTCTCAAAAATCCAAAAAAGAAAAATAAAATAAAATAAAAACAGCTTTATTGAGGTATAAGTCATATACCATACAATTGTGGATGTGTCTTGATATTCAAATATTAATATTAATTCTCAATAAATATATATTGAGACACATTTATATGTTCTTGATGCTGTGCTGGCCTTGAGATAAACCTCTTGCCTAAGCTGTCCAGTGCTGGGCTTACGGCATAAGAGACCACACTTGACTTAACAGTTTATTTCCCACTCTTATGATGGACAGCCCTGCAGGGAAGAGAGCATGTGGTAATGAACGGGGGACGAGTGGGAGAAATGAAAAGGAAACTGAAGGCCTAGGTTCAGACCCCTGACCTCCCCGTGCATCCCTCTAGCCTCAGAGTTACAATGGTGGAGACGGGAAGATTCCAGGAGATTGGTGGCCAGCCAGGTTAGCTGAACTGTTGAGCCCTATGTTCAGCAGACACCTTAGAAATAAACCAAGAGCAACTGAAAAAGACACAAGTTGACCTTCCAGCCTCCCCACACAGAGAAGAGTGCTTGTGTAGCATGCACAAGGCCCTAAGTACAGACTAGCAGTGAGGGGTGTGAATGAGGAACTGAAAATACGCAGGTCACAGCCATCTGTAACTCTAGTTCTAGAGGGTCTGAAGCCCCGTTCTGGACTGTGAGGGCACCAGACACGCACATGGTGCACATACAGACCAAACAAACTACATGTAAAATAAAAATCTTTGAAAAAGAAAAGAAACCATGACTCAAACAAATAGCAAACAACAACCACAGACTATTAAAGGTGTGAACACCAGCAGTTTCTGCTGGGAAGGAAATGGTTTCCTAAGAAGGATGCTGGGGCCAAGTGAAACAACTAGCAAGAATTTACCCCTCAGAGCAGACTCAGAACACCATCTGAGGCAGGTACACAGCAGAGCCTTTCAGAAACCACACAAGGTCATACTACTCTCTTCCTACTGTGCATAACCCTGCCAACAGGGTGTTCTCGTGCACGCTGACTGCACAGCTGATGAGTGGAAATGGTAACTGATACATCTCCCTTTACAATTCCACACAGACGCACTCACTGGTCACGGAGAATGTCCCCGTCCTGGTTAGGGTAGAAAGCGAGCTTGAAGATCCGATTCATCACACTGCGCTCGATGGCCAGCTGGGCATCCTGCAGCTGCTCTTCACTGGCGTTCTGCCATATGACATCCTGAGCCATTGCACCATACAGAAACTGCAGAAAGTCCTCCACTTGAGCAGTTTTATCATCAGCGGCAGTAAGTTTCTGAAAGTCTCCAAGGGAAACAGTCGTCTTTAAAACATGCCACGAAGTAACTCTACAAAGACTCACAGTGGACCCCACATATCTACTCTGTTCCCATCACCCTTATCTCCAGTGCTACATGGAAAAGTTAGAAATAAACACTGGCTTTATTTTTATCTCTTTTTTTAATATTTACTTATTTCTGGGGAGAGCATGCAGCTGGCATAGCACACATGTGGAGGTCTGAAGCCACTTGTAAGAGTTGGTTTTTTCCACCATATGAGTCCCAAGAACCACACTCAGGTCATCAGGCTTGGTGACAAACGCCTTTATTCACCGAGCCATCTTCCCTGCCCTGGTCATAAGTTTTAAAGCACACACTGCTCTGGATAGATGAAGGATTCTAGAAACTCCCATTCTATCCAGCCGGGTGTGATACGGTCACTTCATTACGGCCATCAGCCGTACGTCTGCAGCATTCGGTCTATACATAGCAGAAAGACTCCACTGGGCATACGGGTGACCTTAAGACACGGCTCTATGGAAAGGGAGAGTGATCTGTAGAAATCATCCTAATTAACTAATTATGCTAATACCCTAAAGTCAAAAGTGTGTGGATGAGATTTTAGAAATTATAGACAAAATACTAAAAGCAGGAAAAAGTAAGAAATATGCAAATATTTGTTTCTTACAAAATATAGTTTTTTATTTTAAATATATACCATTTTTTAAAAGTTGTGAGGCCGGGCAGTGGTGGCACATGCCTTTATTCCCAGCACTTGGGAGGCAGAGGCAGGTGGATCTCTGTGAGTTCCAGGCCAGTCTGGTCTACAAGAGCTAGTTCCAGGACAGGCACCAAAGCTACAGAGAAACCTTATCTCAAAAAACCAAAAAAGCTGTGTGGATACAATTTGGTCATGGTGACAGATGGCTATATTCTCATCATCTGGAAGGCTGGGTTAGGAGGATTATACTGGGATACACTGTGACTCTTGTCTCAAAAAACACAAAAAAAAAACCCAAATAAAACAAATGTTGGCCAGGGGGTAGTGGTACATGCTTTTAATGCCAGGACCCAGGATACAGAGGCAGGTAGATCTCTGCCAGTTCGAGGCCAGTCTGGTCTACAAAGCAAGTTCCAGGACAGCTAGGACTGTTTCACAAGAAACTGTCAGGGGAGGGAGGGAGCTGACATGTCCACACTTGCCTTAATTGGAGTTGGGGGAAAAGATCAGTATAGTTCATGGATAGCCATGACTACACAGTGAGTTTGAATGTAGCCTGGGCTACATGTGATTTTGAATCAAAAATAATATTGAAAAAGTAAATCCGGGGCTTAGCAATTTAAGCACACTGGATGCTCTCCCAGAGGTCCTGAGTTCAATTCCCAGCAACCATATGGTGGCTCACAACCATCTGTAATGGGCTCTGATGTCCTATTCTGGCATGCAGGTATACATGAAGACAGAGCACGCATGTAAAAAATAAATATTTTCTTGGTCGCCCCCCCCCCCCCCCAAGACAGGGTTTCTCTGTGTATCTTTGGAGCCTGTCCTGGAACTAGCTCTTGAGTGCTGAGATTAAAGGCGCACCACTACCACCTGGTTAAAAAAATAATTTTTTTTAAAGGTTAAAATTTGAAAAAAGAAAGAAAGCGTAGATCCAAATTTAACATCTTCAATTCTCTTTTAAATGTATATGGGTGTTCTGCCTGCATGTATGCCTGATGCCTGCAGAGGCCAGAAAGGGCTTCATGTTCCCTAGAACTAGAGTTATACACAGCTGTACGCTGCCAGGTGGGTCCTGGCAAAGAACCCAAGTTGTCTGGAAGAGCAGTCAGTGCTCTTTACTACTGAGCCATCTTTCCCCCAACTCCCTGCCTGGTTCAATTCCTTTTTTATTTTCTTTTCTTTTGGTTTTTCAAGACAGGGTTTCTCTGTGGCTTTGGGACCTGTCCTAGAACTAGCTCTTGTTAGACCAGGCTGGCCTCAAACTCACAGCCTCTGCCTCCCGAGTGCTGGGAATAAAGGCGTGCACCACTACCGCCTGGCTTCAATTCTTAATATACAGATACTCAACTGAGAGAAAAATAATGCAACTTAGATATGTGATATCAATGCTGACTACTTTTAGATGCTTGTGTTTGAAGCACTGGGGACAGCCGGGTCACTGCTACCACTAAACTTAGGTTCTCACTATGCCTTCACTTTTAATCTTGAGACAGGTTAGCTTTGAATTCCTAATTCTCCTTCCTGGTCTTATATTCACTCAATATTCTCGGAAACCCTTGAATGTGGGATCTTCCGGCCTCAGGCCCCTGAGCAGCTTACAGATCTTAACACCAGCCCATAGTTTTCTTTTCTTCTTTGAGACAATGTCTTACCTTGTAACCAAGGCTGACTTAAATTTATCGTCCTCTTCCAGCCCCCAAGTGCTAGGTTATAGGTATTGGGTTTCAAAGGTTAAAGCCGGGCAGATAGCACGCAACTCAAATCCCAGGACTCGGGATACGCAGTAGAGACACAATGATCTCTGTGGTTTCAAGGCCAGCCAGGGATACAGAGCAAGACTGTATCATCCCATCTCCCAAAAAAAGAAAGCAATCAAACAAAGAAAAAGCCCAACAAAACACAAACACACACACACACACACACACACACCACACACAAAAGTGAAGCTGCCATTTGATCTCTACATTATTGCAGATTTCTGCTTTGTGAGTGGCCTGCATTTTTGGCATCTGGATGTACTGAATTAACACATGTGATAATGTGCACCTAGGCAGGAAGCACATCCTGCAGGCAGGGTTGTCAAGATCTGTGGCCACCCACCCATTCTGAGCAGAGGTCTTCCAAACCTTCAGTTTTCACTCCAGTAGCTAAGCAGCGGACACAGGGGTGGCTTCCCTACCCATCCTGAGTTAGGTACCATGTCCACAGAGCAGACGGCAGTGTGAAGTGAACAGTGAGAGCTGGCCAGCATCTGCAGGATAATGATCTGGTCCTCCCTCCAGCGTGCTGGAACAGCAGCAGCCCACCACTGAATGAGTCTCTTCAAGTGACAGCTCTGAATTTAGATGGTGACCCCATCTGGACTACGCTGATACTGACAGCAGTTTCAGGCAGCCCATCTGTGGTATAAAGTTCCTTCAACACAGCTCTGGGAGTCTTTTAGGTTTCCCTCCATCATTCTTACTCTTTTTCTTTTCTTTCTTTTTTATTGTATAAATCTTTTATTATTTATTTTTTAAAGATTTATTTTTTTCTATGTAGACGATTGCTTTGTCTGTGTGTCTGTGTGTCCACATGTATCCTCTGAGGATAAAAGAGGGAAATGGAGTTATGGACATTTGTGAGCTGCCATGTGGGTACTAGGAATCAAACCTCGGTCCCCTGCAAAAACATTGGGTTCTTACAAAGTGTTGAGCTAACTCTCCAGCCTATTTAGGGTTTCAGCCAAAAATCTGGACTGTGTTCACCCAAAACTTCTCCCTGTCTTTTCAGAGAATCAATCCCAAAGTCATCCCAAGAACACAAAACCTTGGGCCTGGGCTCAGTGGATAACGACAATTGCTGCCAGCCAGAAGACCCAGGTCAGATCCTGTGATGGTGATTGTTGACCATCAACCCGACCACAACTGCAGACTGCAGTCAACTAACACCCAAGTGAGAAAATTATTATTAATTAAATCATTTGAAGTAGAAAAAGATCACTTCTAATCTGGATCTTTTTTTTTTTTTTCCCGAGACAGGGTTTCTCCGTAGCTTTTGGTTCCTGTCCCGGAACTCTTGTAGACCAGGCTGGCCTCAAACTCACAGAGATCCGCCTGCCTCTGCCTCCCGAGTGCTGGGATTAAAGGTGTGCGCCACCACCGCCTGGCTTAATCTGGATCTTTTTGTTTGTTTGTTTTTGGTTTTTTTTGTTTTTGTTTTTCGAGACAGGGTTTCTCTGTGGCTTTGAAGCCTGTCCTGGAACTAGGTCTGTAGACCAGGCTGGTCTCGAACTCACAGAGATCCGCCTGCCTCTGCCTCCCGAGTGCTGGGATTAAAGGCGTGCGCCACCATCGCCTGGCTTAATCTGGATCTTTTGAGGTGTGATTGTACACCTTTAATCTGGGCCACACATTCTGCTGGCAGTCTATATAAAGAACATGGAAGAGAAGGGAACATTTGCTCTCTGCCTGCTTGCCCTACTCTTGCTGGCAAGTGATTCCTTCACCAGAATTACAGCCTATTTCTTCAGAATTCTGGTGTATAATAAAGACTAGCTGAGACTAAATAACTACCAGATTCTTGGACCTTCCATTTATGGGCAGCTATTGTTGGACTAGCTAAACAACAAACTGTAAGTCATTCTTATAAATCCCACACATAAATATATAGTTCTATCAGTTATGTTCCTCTAGAGAACCCTCCAGATCCCATGGAGCCACACAGTGGAAGGAGAGAACCAACTCCGTCAAGATATCTTATCCTTCCATAAATTTATAAATAAAAGTCATAAAAATAAATCTTATCTATAGATGGCTCAGCAGTTAAAAGCAGCTTGCTACTCTTCCGGAGGATGGGAGTTTGGTTACCAGCATCCAGGTGCATCTTACAACTGCCTGTAACTTGAGTACCAGGAGATCGGATCCCTCTTCTGGCTTTTACACACACACACACACACACACACACACACACACACACACACACTAAAAATCTCCTTTCTAATTATTATTATTATTTTTACTGTGTCACATGTCTGTGCATCGTGTATGTGCCTGGTCCCTGCATACGCTAGAAGAGAGCGGATCCCTGAACTAGCACTGAAGATGATTATAAGCTGCTGCTATGTGGGGATTGGGAATTGAACCCTGGTCCTCAGGAAGAGCAGCCAGTACTCATAACTGCTGAGCCATCTCACCAGTCTTCAAAATCTGGAAGGAAGGGAGGGAGGGAGGGAGGGAGGGAGGGAGGGAGGGAGGGAGGGAGGAAATGGGTAGTTAAGTAAGTTAAGACTCTAAATCAGCAAAGCAAAACAATTCTTCCATCTCACATGGCTGAGGAGATGTTTGTCTGAATGCATTTAGTAGTTACCTTGAATGAACTCCCTGATCTTCTTTTCTTTGCTCTCAAGCAGTAACCGTACACACACAGTGGTAAAATACCGATTGGCCACCTCTTTGTCCCGCAAAACTCTTTGCAAGAGCCTTTCCAAGTGAGCCTGTGTGGTCTGCAGTCCTTGTCGACAGCGGGTGAGATAAGCAATATATGGGGCTCTTTTCCTGAAGGGAAAAAGTACTACCGATCATCAGATGTATACAGCATGTACTTACATATTTTCTTCAGCAACTAGGAGCGTTACTTTTTTAAAACAATTACTTTATAGACTGTGATTTTTATAAGTTGGCACAAGAGGCTGTAGACAAGTATCTTGGGAACTATCTGCACTGCCAGCTCAAGAAATAAAACACTTATACATGGTTCTGTGGTACTTATCATTGGCACCTAACTTCCCATGTCTCCAAGGTCCTCTGCAAACTCATTTATTATGGAAACATAGTCTCCATCCTTGTAGGACACAAGTTAACAGAAAATTGGCTGCTGAGCAAAATACAAATTATATACACCAGATCACTAAGTACCACTACCACTTATTTGCTTAGTGTTAATGTAATGAGATCCCCTAAGACTAGGAGCTTCCATTCTGCCTATGTGCAGCACTCACATTCCCCCATACTGGCTAGGCCTTGGCAGCAAAATTCCTAAGATTATATCTGCTTCTCTGGCCCTTTAGAGTCTTTCCTAATACATGTAAAAAAATAAAATAAAATATATATATATATATATATATATATATATATATGTCATAACCTAGTTATCCTGGCCTCACAGTGGCAGAAAACCTATTTACCTGCTTTTAAAAGATTATTACTATAAACACGTGTGAGTAAAACTGTGCCAAGCATGCATGTAGAGCCCACAGACAGCTTTTGTGAAGTCAGTTCTCTCCTCCACCTTTGTGTGAGTTCTGGAGATCTCATTTAGGCTGTCAAGCTTCCATGGCATGTACCTTTATCCTGTGGCCCCACCTGCCCTTTCTTTGCATACAGGATCCCTTACTTACCCGGAGTCTGCAACCTTGTCTAGTCAGCAAGCCCCCAGGATTCATATGAATCCATTTCCCTTGAGAAGGAATTGCAGGTACATCCCACCATGCCCGGTTTTGCCTGGTGCTGGAGAACCAAACTCAGGTCCTCATGGTTGTACTTTACTGAGCTGCTTCCCCAACCCTTTTTTACCTCCTTTTATGCAAAGTTGAAGTAAGTTACACTTCTTTATTAGCAAGAACTGTTGGTAATAACATTTCTAAATTGTGTTGTTTAAAAAGCTCTATCTAAGTAAAGATAGTCATATAGCTTCATTTGTTCAATAAAGACCAACTAAAACAAGAAGCTTCCCTCAAAACAAAGAAACACCACAAACCAGTGCCAGCTTGCAGTCAGATCCATAAACTGGCCGGGTTGGAACAGTACCTGTAGTCTTCAGCAATGGATGCCAGCAGCTTCCTACAAGTCCTATTGTCAAAGCGGCACACACAACGCATTGTTTCTTGAAGTTGAGCCATTAAGTTCTTATCTTGTAAATTAATTGCTTCAGCTATTTGAACTTTTAAGAAGCATACAATTTCATTGTCTAAAAAGAAACAAAAACAAGAGTTCTGTTAGGGTATCCACACCCTGGGCTATCAATCCTGTTACACAGCAAACCATTAGAGCCAAACAGTACTGCCACTCTTGTTAAGAAAATAAATAATCAGAAATCAAAGTACCAGGAGCTGGGGAGAAGGCTCAGTGATTAAGAGCCCATGTTGCTCTTCCAGAGGACTGGAGCTCAGATCCCAGCACCCACCCAAGGCAGCTCACAACTGTCTGAACTCCAGCTCCACACACGGCGAACACACAGATACTTATATAAACCTTAAAAAAGGGGGATCAAAGTACCCTTAAATGACTTAAATGAATTTCTGTCAGTGGCAGCTAAAGGAGGCAGCTGTGCGTGTGGGAGAGAGAGTCGTGGGGTTGACTTGCCTTCTGGGTCTGTGTGGTCAGGCAGTCCGTTCCTTGTTGAGTGGGTTAGCACTGGAAAGGCCACCGAGTCCGCAGAGCAGAGAGCAAGCCTCAGCTTCTTTTTTACGTCTCTGAAGAGTAGGTATAGGGCACATTAATTTACTTACACAGAAATGATCACATCCTCTTTTTGTGTGGATGGAGCTGGGACCTAGGACTTCCAGCTAAGCATACCCTCAGCCAGAAATGGCACGTTTTACTGATTTTTACACATACACAATTATGTTAGCTCAGAACTCAAATGATTCTTTAAGAAAAGATCAGTTTCAGCTGACTGATACCTCTAGTTCCTAAATGAGAGGTTTGGAAGTGTGCTCTGCACAAGTCCAGTCAAGAATTCCTATGATCTAAGCACACTGAGGTCACAGGAAGTGCTGAGAGTGGACAGAGGGCATGTCACAACACAGACACCTACAGCCAACCTGCATGCTGTCTACCAGTCACACGTCAGTCCTGCACAGACAAGCCCATCCACTGCAAAAACAAAACAAAACAAACGGAAGAGTCACACTTGCTGTGTTCTACTGCTTGGAGGTTTGTGCTCCAACTTCCCACCTACTGCATGTGGTGGCACAGCCTCTTCAGTAGAGGCTGCCTTCTAGCCTTCCACAGCAACACGGTATTTCTTTCCCTTACTATAACTTATGGCCCTTCCCGGTCCTGTGGTGGTGTTTAAAGAAGGGAATTTGATGCCTTGGAAAAAAAAAACAAAAAAACAATTGTTTCTTCTTCCATGGGTCATCACATACCCACTTCATGACTTGGGCCTTGCCTTAGCAGATTTGTCCCTACTAAACAACTAATTTAGAAATCAAACTCATCAAACATAATATTTACCATGGTCCTAGTTTGCTTTCTATTGTTGTGATAAATACCATGGCCAAAAGCAACTTGGGAAGAAAACAGTTTATTGGGCTCCTATGTGTAGTCAATCATTGAGGGGAGTCAGGGCAGGAACTCAAGCAGGAACAGAAGCAGGTCACGGAGGAAAGTTGCTTGCTGGCTTGCTCAGCCCCCTACCTTAATGTATTTTTTTTTTTTTGGTTTTTCGAGACAGGGTTTCTCTGTGGTTTTTTGGAGCCTGTCCTGGAACTAGCTCTTGTAGACCAGGCTGGTCTCGAACTCACAGAGATCCGCCTGACTCTGTCTCCCGAGTGCTGGGATTAAAGGCGTGCACCACCGACCGGCTCTTAATGTATTTTTTTTACCATTTTAAATTATGCGTATGTGTGTATATTTGTGCATCTGAGTGTGGCTTCCTATTGTGGCCAGAAGTGCCGGACCCCCTGGAGCTGAAGTCGCACATGGCCATCAATCACCTGATGAGGGTCCTCTGGGAGAGCAGTGCAAGCTCAGCCACGGAGCCACCTCTCTAGCTCTCAGCTTGCTTTCTAATACAGTCCAGAATCACCTGCTCACACGCAGAACTGCCCACAGAGGACCGGCTGGGCCCTCCCACAGTTGTAGAATATTAAGACGTGTTAGATTTGTTTATGTTGTGGAACATTTGTTTTAACAATGCAAAGATGTGTTGCATTTTTTTTATGCTCTTATTTGTTTAACTCTGTGATTCTTTGCCTGTCTAAAACACCTGATTCGTCTAATAAAGAGCTGAACGACCAATAGCAAGGCAGGGCTGGTAGGCAGAGAGAAAAATAGGAGAAATCTGGTCAAGAAGGAGGAGGAGCAAGAACAAGGAAAGGAGGACTGCAGGGCCAGTCACCCAACCCTACAGATAGCCATGGAGTAAGAGTGAAAGTAATACATAAAGTAGAGAAAGGTAAAAGCCAAGAGACAAAAAAATAGATGGCATAATTTAAGAAAAAGCTGTCTAGAAATAAGTCAAACAAAGGCCAGGCACTGATAAGGAATAATAAGACTCTGTGTATGGTGTGTGATATATTTAGAAGCTAGGTGATGCCCCTCCAAAGTCAAAATAGTAAAACAACCAACAACATCCCACTTCAACCATCAATCATGAAAATGCCTCAAAGACACACCTACTGCCCAAGCCAATGGAGGCAATTCCTCATTTGGGGTTCTGTTTTCCCAGGTGATTCTAGTTTGTAACAAGTTGACAAAAATTAATCAGTATATCCATTTTGCCAAGAATATCATAAAATATATTAAAGTCACCTGATTTACAGTTTTTTTAAAAAAAAGATTTATTTACTTATTTATTTGTTGCGTGTACAGTGTTCTGCCTGCACACAAGAAGAGGGCACCAGATCTCATTACAGATGGTTGTGAGCCACCATGTGGTTGCTGGGAACTGAACTCAGGACCTCTGGAAGAGCAGTCAGTGCTCTTAACCTCAGAGCCATATGTCCAGCTCTAAAATAATGTTTATAGTTTAAAAATAAATAAATTATTAAAATAAAAAAAAATGAGCTAGGCAAGGGTGCTGTACTCCTCCTTGTCCAAGGAAGCAGCATCTCCTTACCAAGCAAGTGCAAATGCCATGTTCCCAAACCTACTTTCTCAAGCCCTGTGGGAGGAGGCTGCAGGGAACAGAGAGGAGGCCAGGACTGAGCTTCAGTGCTCAGTGGGATGATCCTACAACTATTCCTGATTATCTGGACCCCCCACCATACCCCACACAGGCTGCTGTTTTGTGCAAATGGTGGTACTGCAATTTGTTTAAGCTACTTGTTGTGGAAAGTTATTTTATTTTTTTAAATATATTTATTTATTATGTATACAATACTCTGTTTGTGTGTCTGACTGCAGGCCAGAAGAGGGCACCAACCCCACTACAGATGGTTGTGAGCCACCATGTGGTTGCTGGGAATTGAACTCAGGACCTTTGGAAGAGCAGGCAATGCTCTTAACCTGAGCCATCTCTCCAGCCCCATGGAAGGTTACTTTAACTACACAAAGATGAGTTACATTTGTTTAACAACGTATAGATGTTTTGCTTTGTCTGCCTAAGGTACCTGATTAGTCTAATAAAAGGCTAAATGGCCAATAGCTAGGCAGTGGGGGTAGGCAGGGCTAGTGGACAGAGGGAATAAGTAGGAAGAGGAATGCAGGCTGAGAGAGAATGAAGAAGAAAGAGAGAAAGACACCCAATACCAGCCAGCCAGGCAGCTGCCAGCCAACCAGACATGGAGTTGACACAGAGTAGAAGAACATATAGAACGAAAGAAAGGTAAAAAGCCCCAAGGCAAAATGTGAATGAAGAAAAAAAGGTTAAAATAAGTTATAAGGGCTAGTGGAACAATCATAAGATAAGGCTGAACATTCATAACTAATAAGTCTCCGTGTCTTTATTTAGGAGCTAGTTGGTGGCCAGAAAGAAAGCCCGCTACATAGGAGTAATTTTTAATCCCTGAATTAATGTTTTTGATATCTGATATCCACAATTGAAGTATTTTCTTTAAAAAAAGAAAAAGTATTTCACTGTATAGTACTAGCTTGTCTGAAACTCTCTCTGTAGACTCAAATTCACAGGGATCTGCCTGCCTACTTCCTGAATGCTGGGACTAAAGGCATGCATTACCACACCTAGCATTAAGTGAGTTTTCTTACTAAACAGCATTTCATTTTTCTCTTTAGCGCACGTGTGCGTGTATGCACATGTGTAAGTACATAGACGACACAGGACAACCTCAATGTCATTCCTGAAGAGATGCCATCAACCTTGTTTTCTGAGATAGGGTCTCTCACTGGCTTAGAGTCAGACTAGGACAACTGGCCAGTGAGCCCTGGGCTCCAGTGCTAAGATTACAAGTGAACACCATCACGCTCAGCTCTTCCAGGGAGGCAAAGGGTGTTCACCTTAGGTCTGCATACCGCGTGTGCAACAAGCACTTCATCGTCCCGCCGCTCATATTACTACAGTCCAGCCGCTCTTTATACTTAACAACTGGTTGACTCAAAATGATTAAAACGGGGATAAAAAGTCCAAACCCCAAGCTTCCAACTCTGGAACGAAATACCTGTAAGAGAAAGCAGCATCCTGGGGGTGGGCCGCTTGGCTGGCAGAGTCTGGGAGGTCGTCAGCAGAGATGTTCTGCAGCGCTTCATCCCGCGGAGAGTCCTGAGCACTTTCACCATCACCCATGACCTCTAAACAAAACCCGAACCCAAGAAAAGGAGAACCCATGTCAATGTGGAAATTTCTGGTACTAGTAGGTGTTCAGAGCAACTTAATCATGAGTTAGCTTATCTCAAAATAAGAGTTCTTAGAGAAAAAAAAAAAACAAATTTCAGATACATAACCAGGTTATCAACAACAAAGTATCAAGAGAGCAGATATGAAAGCAGAGAATGGTTGCTCTTCCTATCCCAGTCCAAAATAGTCAATACTTGAGATAACTTCATAAAGCTCATATTCCAAAATCGGAGTCACTAAGAGCCTCAAAAGCATTTTAAAAAATACTCTCACTTTAGAGACACGGACTCCAGTCCTGGCAGAAGATCCCTTGGTTGGCCAAATGCTGGAACAGATAGACCCTCACTCTTGTCTCCTGATTTTCCTCAACACAGCCTTTCCACCACACCTAAAGCTTAGTCAGGGACTAACACAAACACAGCAAGGCCAGATCTGTGTGTTATGTATTTACTAAGTCAAGTAATACAAGATCATACATACAAACATACAGTCAAGGGGCATGGGGTTCAGTCAGTAGAGTTTGTTTAGCATGCAAGCCATAGATTACATCCCCAGCACAACATAAAATGAGTGTGATGCATGCCAGTAATTACAGAACTTGAAGTGGAGGCAGGAAGATCAAGAGTTCAAGGTCAGGGCTGGAAAGATGGCCCAGAAGAAAAGAACACTGGCTGCAATTCCAGAGGATAGAATACCCTCACCCTTTTCTGGCCTCCATGGGTACTGCACATGTGCTGCATAGACACATACATGCAGGTAAAAATACCCATACATATAAAAAAAATTAATCTTAAAAAAAAAGAGATCAAGGTTATCCACTGTTACAGTTAGTTTGATGCAAGTCTTTGTTACATGAGACTCTCTTGAAAAAAGAAAAAAAGTCTTCCAAGTCAAAAGGAATAAACTGATCCTGAATATAATAAAGACACTGTATAGGAAACTATGACAAAACGTTAGTAGCTGGTAAGTCTAAATATAAGGTTTATTAACCTTCACTTACTGCTATTTAAAAAGCTTCCCCCCACCTAAAAAAAAAAAGGTTAGAAATGATGGCAGATTGGCATATGCCTATAATTTTAGCACTTGGGGGGCAGGAGGATTCTGAGTTCAAGGTCAGCCTGACCTACAGAGTAAGAGACCCTGTCTTCCCACCCTACTACCCTGAAAAGGAAAAACAAAAAGATGGAATTCCTCCTTGCCAACATTTCCTCTTCAGCCTTAGGTATCCGCCTCAGAGCAGCTCATGCTACTGCTTGCTGATGAATCTTCCAGAAAATGCTCTCAGCATATGCAGGCATAGACAGATTTAGCAAACTGCTTATGGTTTTATATGCTTTTGCTTTCCCTTTATCTTGAGGATTCCATATTTTTACGAGTATTCCTCCATGAAAAGAGAGAACCCTGTAGAAAAGAGGTACCAAGCAACAAAGGTGCCGTGGCTCATGTCAGTTACCACAGCTCCACTAAAGTTTGTAACTACATCAAATCATACTTCTCTAGACAGTAAAAAAGAATTCTCTCTCACTAAAACATGCACCAAGTTTCAGTTAACCCTAAACCATCTGAACATCTGGGGTGCCCAGGTTTAGTGGAAAAGTATAGAGAGGGACATGTTAATCTGACCTGACCTCTAGATGGCCTATTTTAAAGGCTATTGCAGTCAGGACTTTTGTTATCACCATAGTAAACTGATACTGTTAGATCTATGATAGTTATCACCTGCACTCTCGTCATTGGCCATTGCTCCTTCACTGGGGCTGGTCCGTTTAATGGCGTTCCGATATTTGTCCAGAATATCTTCAGCAACCTGAGTCTGTGCACTGAGCCTAGGGCTGGGCTCATCTGCAGGGGAAAAGAAAGAGAGCACATTATTCCCCAGGGTTTATACCAACCCTGCTGTTAGTATGACACCAGTAGTGTGATCCCAAAGGCAGATTAGGAGGTCAGACTAAAAAGGGCACATATCTCAGTGTTATGAGGCGCCATGCAGCTGCCTACTCAACCCCACTGCTAGGTCTGAGCGCCTTCCCAAAGCAGGACACAGGAAGCATCCCTCCACCTCAGCACTGTTCAAGTCACAGTAACGGTCAATTCATGTCAACAAAACTTCTACCAAAGGTTCCTTTTTTAGGATCGGGGGACAAACAAAAGAATAGTCTTGCTATATAACCCGGGCTGACCTTTAACTCATTGTGTAGCCCAAGATCAGGCTTTGAGTTTGTGGGTCTATATCTAAGCCTGCCAAGTGCTAAGACTTGAGACACACCACCGCACCAATCCCAACAATAAATTTTTATATACACAATCAGATATCTCCGTGCTGAAGGAAAAAAATTAACTATTTAAAATTAGACTTAATCTTTTATTAATTTTGATAAAATTAAAACGGTTTTCTCCTTTCTCTCTTTATATCACATCTGAACGTTTCTCTCATACCCCACCTGTTCATGACAGGGCAGCTGTCAGGGCACAGCTCTTCATTCCGTACAACAGTCACTGGCATTGCTAGAGAACCCAAGCGTCTGTTACCCTGACAACCAAATCAGCTATCAAAACTGTTGAGCTAGCTTGCTGTCATGATACATGCTTGTAACTCCAGTGCTTGGGAAGTAGAAGCAAGAGAATTGTGAATTCAAGGCCAGCCTAGTTTATAGTGAGACTCTGTCTCAAAAATAAATAAATAAATAAATAAATAATTAAAAAATAGGGGCTGGAGAGATGGCTCAGAGATTAAGAGTACTGACTGCTCTTCCAGAGGTCCTGAGTTCAATTCCCAGCAACCACATGGTGGCTCACAACCATCTATAATGAGATCTGGTGTCCTTTTCTGGCATACAAACATACATGGAAGGAATGTTGTATACATAATAAATAAATATTTTAAAAAAATAAAATAAAAAAGACAAGCTAGGGACATAGTTCAGTGGTTGAGTTTTGATTCCCAGCACCGCACACACAAGTCAGCCTACATTCTCAAACAGTACTCATTCATTAACTACTATGAATCTTCAATACAAAATAAAGTTCCATAGTGAAACTCCTAAGACTGAGCTAGGTCAATAGGTAACCAAGCTACATTCTGGTAGAATTCCATTTGGAAAAATTTCGAAAAATCTCATTAAAACCACTATGCATGGTTTGTATGTATGGCAACAGCAGCTGGTACTCATTACATGTGTACCACATAGCAGTGAACTGTGCCAAGCACCTGTGTAGGCACTTGCTCATCAGACAATTGCACAGAGAAGCATGGAGGCTGAGCAGCATGCTCAAGGACATTTCACCTCCACAAACAAGTATCTGCTATTCACATTTCTATAACATACCTCAAGCTATACAGTGATTCACAAAGCTGTGTTTTCTAGTTTTTATTTTTTTTGGGGGACAGGTCTCACTCTGTAGCCTACACTGGCCTTGAACTTGTGGCAATTCTCCTGCCCCAGCCTTCTTAGTGCCGGGATTATAGATGCAAGCATACCTGACTCCCAAAGTCATTTAAGATTGTCTGCTGTAAGTAGTGTAGTCATGACAAGAGACTCAGAAACTCTTGTGAACTTTTTCAAAATATAAGTGCAACCATTGCAGAATCCTTTAAAGGAACAATATTTTTGGATATAGCTTTAAAAAGACTCATTATTTATTCATTTACTATTTGGAGTGTTTTGCTCATGCATGCACATGTACTATGTGCACACTTGGTGCCTGAAGAGGGTTTCAGAGCCCTTGGAACTGGAGTTACAGCTGGCTGTAAGCCAACATACAAGTGACGGGAACTGAACCCAGGTTTTCTACAAGGGCAGCAAGTGCTCCAAAGTGTTGAGCATCCCTCCAGCTCCACTGCTATCTTTTGAGAGCTCACAAGGACTGTAAAAGGGACACATATAAATTGGCTAAAATGAGTCAATTAAACTATAATGTTGCTTACTGCATTTTCCTTTGATAAGCTGCTATGTAGGGCTGGGGTACAGTTAGTAGGAGACTGCCTGATGGCAGGTGTAAGCCTGGGTTCAGTCCCCAGCACTGTTACATAACATAATGACAACACCATAGGCACAAAGGTATTCCCAGAGAAAAATGGGAGGAAGCAGTTTAAGTGCTTCAATAGCAAAAGAATAGTTACACTACAGTGTAATAGAATCAAATCATTTACAGCCGGTAAAAATGATTAAAAAACCAACTGTACCCAGCAGAAACTGGAAAGTGTATGAAACATAGTAAAGATAAATACGAAGTCATAGAGGTCTGATTCAGTCACAGAAAAGTCACCATGCACAAATACTGAGGAAGACTGAGACAGACCACAAAGTCAGCTCTTAGAGCAGCAGGAATATAGTCAGGCTCACATGGAACACCTGTTTATAACACTGAAACCTCCATTAGCTAGGACTGGATAGAATTTCTCCAATAAGAATGCTAAGATTCTTCGATCAGACCCAAAGAAAATGAACCACTTTGTGAAAAGAAAAAAGCTTTATTCAGCTTCCAATCTCTTCGAGAAAAAAAAAAATTGCTCAAAGACCTAACAACTTACAACTTCTTCAAAGTCCTTAATCAACAATGTAATTCAGCTTGTATGCACTGCTTGTACCCCCCTCTGTCCTTTCTTTTAAAGGCACTGGCCAGGAACTCATTCTGTAGACCGAGCTGGCCTTCAACTCTGCCTCCTGAGTGCTGGGATTAAAAGGCGTGCACCAGTATACTCAATGACACTGGTGTCCTAACAGCAAGACCTGGGACACAGGAAAATAGACAGACACACTGCTCCAAAACAGCATCTTTTCAACTCTTTCTAACCACACTGAAATGCTCCAGCACACACAGCCCATGTGTGATTTGATTTAACACCCACAGTACCTAGTACAGTGTCTGGCAAGACTCAGATGATCAACCAGTATTTGCTGACTGAATAGGACAGACGGGCTGTGCTCACCAGGGAACTGTGGCCTATCCACCTGTCTCCTGCTGCTCAGACCCTTTATTATAGGAAAGTTACTGTATCAAATAAAGCAGGGTTATATAGACTGATATATGGGTGCACTTAACACGTACAATCAGACATTAGAACAAGCATCAAAATGGGATGCTGCACGTATTGTGCTGGTTGGTCACTTTTGAGAGCATCTTTTTTTTTCTTTTTCTTTTCCCAAGACAGGGTTTCTCTGTGTAACCCTGGCTGTCCTGGAACCCACTTACTCTGTAGACCAGGCTGGCCTTAAACTCACAGAGATCCGCCTGCCTCTGCCTCCCAAATGTTGGGATTAAAGGCGTGCGCCACCACCATCCAGCTGACCTATTCCACTTTTAACTTAAAAAGCTTTATTATGACTTAGAATGGGAAGACAGCACACCTTAAAATTAAGATAAGAAAAAACAAAAAGAGAAGTAAACTTCCCTCCAGATGCACTACGGCACTGGCCATTTACACCAGCTCTCATGCTCGGCTTATGGGCACCAAGGGAGCTACAGAATGCAGGTGTGGGACAGGGAAGATCCCTAAAGCTCTGCCATGGGTTGGACAGCAGTAATAGTGGGTCAAGCTATAAAAAACAAAAAAGAAAACCTAGTGAGATCTTTAACTTTTAGTACAATGGTTGGCATTTGTGTTTGAACAAATACTTTAATCATGAAAAAAATAAAATGATATCATAGTATTTCACTGTGATCCTAAATAAACTAGAACTACAGATGAAAATAAATTTAGTATCCTACAGCCAGTGTTAGAGAAAACTAGCCAGCCAATCGTCCAGAGATATGGCATGCACAGCACTAGAGGCAGCGCCACACGCTCCAACAGCCCGTGGCAGTGGCATTGTCCCCTGGCGGTGAGTTCTCAGGCAGGCCTTGTCAGAAACAGGTTATGGTAATGAGGATGGTGATGGTAGTGGTGGTCTGTAGGAAGAGCACACCAAGACCCACCGTGGCCCCTAGGTGGACCACAGAGCCATGAAGAACATACTCCCCACCGAACACACACAGACACACTCTTCTAAAAAGGCAACGCTTATGGCATCCAAGAAAAAAATGTTATGAAATATGTGCTCTGGGAATGAAGGAGCCAGGAAGCCCATGGGTCTACAAACCTGTGAGTGTTGAGAATCTGTCAGGCCCCAGATCATCTTTGTCTTTTTCTTGTTTTTCTTTCTTTCTAAATGGTATAGGAGCTGGAAATTAAATAAAGTCAGTAGTGTGACATACAACATACTGCACTCCTTGGAAGTTAACTGCTGTGCCAACATTTCTAAGTGAGGGAGGCTGAAAGTTTAAAAGTTTAGAAATCCCAAATGTCAACTGATAATCATTAAGATAGCATCAATGGTTCTTAAAGGAGCTTTCAGAAGCTACTGTGGAGTCTTCTGCCATAGAAAGAATGGTTTAATGAGGATCCACTGGGAGTAAATCAAAACCATTGCCTCTTAACCTCGCCAACAGAACACATTCAGAGTTCCTGCCTCACTCACTCCGCCCCATTAAGTGGACTTGAGCATGGGCAGAAGCAGGTCTCAGCCTCCTGTAAGTGCACAGCCTGGGGAAAGGCCTATGGGACAGGTCCCCAACGTTTGAGTGATCTCTTCCTTCAGGAAGAGGAATTTCTGCTGACTCAATCAATGTCAAGCTATTCACTAAAAATAAATGTATACAAGTACCTTCCAAAATAGACACTAGCTACTTCTGTAGGGCACACACGTTTTCAATGCACATAGACATGTGAAACTTAGATCTGTTCCAGGAACATCAAAGTGGCTTAAATACATTAAATTAACAGCAACAATAGCATGCCAAGAGTCCTCCATGTTTAACAACAGTGATTGGCATATTTCCATTTAGGACACCACTGCCACTTCCCACAAAGAACAGGACATTTTAAAGCTCTGCCAGAGCATTCTCTCAGTGAAAGCATTTCTACACTTCCACACAGCTAGAGACAGGCCCAGCAACGTCATAGAGGCGTGGTGAGACTTGAAGCTCTAAAGTTTTATGAAATTACCTTTAGGCATAGCTGACACGAAGCGTTTTCTCCACCAAGGCCTGCTCCTGTCTGATCTCTCATCATCACTATCCTTGCGCTCTTCAGCCTGCAGAGAGAGTCTGATGCTTTATTGTGAGTTGAGCAATAGGATAAGTTGTTATGAAAAGAATTTCAGTAAGGCTGTATGCCAGTCCTATTTGCCTTAAAACTGTTCTTTTTGGGGTGTTAGCAGGGGAGAACTCAGGGCCCATGGCCTCTAAGTCACATTCCCAGCACAGAAAACTACTAATGCCTGCACCGCCCTCTGCTGTGAGGAAGAACACCCTTCAGGTCAGGGTGGTGTGTGTGAGGGTAGGTACTATCCATAACTGCTAGAAAACCAAAGAGCTAACAGAACATGGTATCACGGGTACCCAAAGCTCACTTATAAAGGAAGTGTTAGAGCTTCCTTCTGGGTAGAGTTCAGTAGAAAGAACAAGTGCTCAGCAGGTACCAACTCTGGGGTCAATCCTCAGCACAAAAGCAAGACAAAACAAAACAGGAAACCCTAAGTAAAAGCAGTGCAGTGAATACTAATGAGGGCAGGGACTGTGTGATGTAGCAATAGTAACCTGGTGTGTCAGAACCCAGCATGAGAACAGATCTCTCAGCCCTTCAGCTGCCTGAGAAAATAGCTCCTGTTATTAGGGGCTTTGTTGTTGTTGTTTTGAGACAGAGTCTTAATCTGTAGCCCAGGCTGACCTCTTCCTTAGCAATACTCCTATCTCAGCCTCCCAATTACTGGAATTATAGGCATGAGCTACCATGCTCAGTTCTTAAGTCCTTCCCCCTGCCCCATTGCTGGGTCTCACTGTGTAACCCCTGGCTGTCCTAAAACTCAGAGATCTAAACTCTGTCTCCTGTGAGTTTAAACAGTGTTGGGATTAAAAGTGTGTACCACCATGCCCTGTCCTAAAATCCTTTCTATATATGAGTAACATGAAGCTAAATGAGGTAACCTTCCTCAAGTTACACAGCCTGCATGTGGCACAGCTGCCCATCAAACCTAGACCTGCCTTTGGTCACCAATCATACAGTCATCATCAACTCTGTTCACATTCAAGGACAGGGCCAGTAATCCATTACTAACCTATGTGACCTCAAAAAATCTCTTAATTTCCATTTCTTTTATTTACAGAATTGTGACTAAAGTACATTCTTGGCTGTTAGAGCAGTGCCTTTTCTTGCCCATTAGTCCGATCTCATTCTGAGTGCTTTCTACTTTGTAACCAACAGTCTCTTTCTACACAGAAGACTTCATGTGAATAGAGAGAATAAAATTACCTAAAAACACTTAACAGGTGATTCCTGCAATCAGAGAGACCGGAGCTCATGTGGCAGGAAAGTTAGAGGTGACACTGGAATGTTTATGTACGTTTACACACATGAGTTAGAGGTGACACTGGAATGTTTATGTACACGTTTACACACGAGTTAGAGGTGACACTGGAATGTTTATGTACACGTTTACACACATGAGTTAGAGGTGACACTGGAATGTTAATGTACACGTTTACACACGAGTTAGAGGTGACACTGGAATGTTAATGTACACGTTTACACACATGAGTTAGAGGTGACACTGGAATGTTTATGTACACATTTACACACATGAGTTAGAGGTGACACTGGAATGTTTATGTACACGTTTACACGCATGAGCTAGAGGTGGTGCTGGGATGTCTGTCTACACGTTTTCACACGAGGAATAACGAAAGCAGTTTCTCACTATTGAAGAGTGAAAGCAGGGGAGAGGGAGTGAAACAGAATAAACTTTTCTCCAGACTGAAACCAAGTGCTCAGTGTGCGCTCACTGCTTCCTCTGTGCTGAGAAAGACAGAGATGAAGTGAACACGGAGGTGACTGTGTACACAGAGGCTCACACACAAATATCACCTAGCTCTAGCCATTGAGAGCTCTGAGCAGCAACATGCCACAGAAATGAGTTTTGACTCATCTCAGTTTCTAAAAACTAGTTTTGACCAAAGGACCTAAGATCCTTAGAGAAAAATTAAACTCTAGGAAGAGACAGAGAATACAGCGTAGGAGCTCAGCAGTTGGGGTACTGCGTGCTCTTCTAGTGCACCAGCTCCCATTCCCAAACTCGCATGCTGGCTCACAATCATTTGTAACTCTGGTCCTAAGGGACCTGATGCCCTAATTTGGCCTCTGCAGGTGCTTTATGTGTATGGTACACAGACAGACACCTGGGCAAACACACTCACACATAAAATAAAAACGATCTTAAAATAAAGGGTAAAAAATTGGCCGAGACGAAAGTGAACAAGCAGCAGAGTGAAAGTGTACAAGGCCTGGTGACAGTGACTGTGGAGTCCTGCTGCTCTAACCAGGGCTCAGGGGAGTGCAGGCAGAGGCATAACAATTATCACAAGTTCAAGACCAGCCATGTCAACATAGTAAGTTTCTGGTCACCTTGGAATAGATAATGAGAACCTTTTTCAAAAACAGCAACAATAACAACAATAACAAACCAATAAAACAAATGAAAAGAGACATGGGGAGACACGGCTGGGGTGACATTTCAGAGTGCTGACGAGTGGGATCACATGCAGGACAGCATCACAACAAATGTGTCACCTGTTGGAAATGTACAATGAACTCAACAAAGAATTGAACTGGGCTGAGAAAGAAGTATTTTGTCTTCCCAACTTCATGACTTTCAAATAAAATGGCATTCCTCATTTAATCATCAAGAGAGTACTAGGAGTCAGTCCTAGGTGTTCTGCTCGGAGAAAAGATCTAACAAGACCACAGAACCAAGCTGTGTTGTATCTATTCAATAGATGACTAGACTAAGAGGGTTTTTTTTTCTTTGTTTGAGACAGGTTTTTCTCTGTGTAGCCCTGGCTGTCCTGGAATTCACTCTGTAGACCAGGCTGGCCTCAAACTCATGGAGATCCACCTGCCTCTGCTTCCCAAGTGCCGAGATTAAAGTGTGCACCACTACCGCCCAGCATGACAGATCATCTTTAATTACAACCACAGTCATCCTCAATCTTCAATTCATATTCCATGTTCATTTCAGACATCATAGGAACCCGTAACATAGAACACTGGCTGACCATAAAGCGAAAGCTCTACATGGCTAGTGTCCCATACCTCTCCTCTTGAAGAGTCCTTACTCGGAGAAGAAGATGACGAATGAGGTGCAGCCACCAAAGAAGTAGCACCCGTGGCTGCAGCTGGAGGGAGCTCGTCGTTCCCAGAACGGCGGTTGCAACTGGGGTCACTCATGGGCCGCCGCACAGAAGACACTACGTCAGAGCTCCTGCTGCGAACCAGTCTCTCAGGGTAAGAATGCCTCTGCTTGAACGCCTCCATTTCAGCTGCGGTTAGAACGTGAGAACCAAAGGTGGGCAGCCTGGCCTCATTCCCTCCCACTGCACCTTCCAGGATTGGAGGATCCGGGGGTGGGTGCGAGGGTCGGGCATAGTGAACCTTCGGCCTTACCACAGCAGAGGCCCCTGTAACACAGCAAAGAAGTATTACAGACAGCATGGAACTATTCAACAAAGGCATCAACCAGAGGCTGGCAATATCTTGCTTCTGTTTATGACAAGAGTCCAAAAGTTCTTGCCACAAGCTTACCATCGTGTGAAGACAGTGGATCAAACATGGCAAGCAGAGACTCTGACTGCGAGGGAGGCGAGGTCAGCTGGTGGGCACCTACAACAAGACCAACCATGAGATGAAGCCAGATGTAGACAGCACATCCCACACTGAAGAAGGCACTGGTACTCTTCCACAATTTCTCTCTCTTGATTAATTAGAACCTCAGAAGCTTACCAGAAATAAGTAAAACATATAAATATCAATTTCTGATTACCCCACAAGATAGTGGTGGTGCCTGACAGGGAGGGAGAGGCAGGCAGCCTCTGAATTCAAGGCCAGCCTGGTCTACAGAGTGAGTTCCAGGACAGCCAGGGCAACACAAAGAAACCCTGTCTCAAAAACAAAAAACAAAAACACACACACAAAAAAAAAGAAAGAAAAACAAGGGGGTCTGGAGAGATGGCTCAGCGGTTAAGATCACTGGCTGTTTTGCCAAAGGTCCTGAGTTCAATTCCCAGCAACCATATGGTGGCTCACAACCATCTGTAATGAAATCTGGTGCCCTCTTCTGGTGTGCAGACATCCATGCAGACAGAATGCTGTATACATAATAAATAAATAAATTTTTTTTTTTTAAAAAAAAAAAAGAAAAACAAGAAGCAAAAAATTCTGATCACCCTACATTTTAATCTGCATGTAAGGATTCTCACTACATTTAGAGGGTAGACAAATGTGGGTGTTGCCACAGCTAGTGTGAAGAGCACAATCATGAGACGGCAACCATATTTCCTAATGGCTCACGCCCTCAGAGACTAACTTCCCCCGACCTATACAATCAAGCAATACTATCCAAAAAGGAGGTGATTAAAGAACTGTGAATTGCCGGGCGGTGGTGGCGCACGCCTTTAATCCCAGCACTTGGGAGGCAGAGGCAGGCGGATCTCTGTGAGTTCGAGACCAGCCTGGTCTACAGAGCTAGTTCCAGGACAGGCTCCAAAACCACAGAGAAACCCTGTCTCAAAAAACCAAAAAAAAAAAAAAAAAAAAAAAAAGAACTGTGAATTTTGAAAGTATAAACATGGCTTTCAGCAGATGACTTGATTTTAAAAACTCTAACCTCTAAATGTACTATTTTAGGTTACAGAGCCCCCACTGCTAAAAAGAAACCCCTATGCACATCTTAACACAACTAGAAGTGTTAAATATTAAAATAGATTAATATACAGAGAATAAAACTTTCTTCATTCATAGATTTCCTTATTTCAGATTTAGAATATGAACATTTAAAGTACACATTGATGAGTTATGCCTGAGAGTTATACTAATCGATGAAATATTAACAGTATATGGCCTTTGTTGTTACTGTTTGTTGGCTTTTTTTATATTTAGTTTTATCTTGTGTGTATGCCTGTGTGTGCATGCAGTATCCACGGAGGCCAGAAGAGGACATTGGACCATCTTGGCCCTGGAGCTAGACACAGTTGTGAGCCACCATGTGGGTACTAAGGGTCTAGCTCCTCTGTGAGTTTCCAAGTTGGCCAAAGTCAGAGAGTTCCTTTTGCCTCTAGTTTCTTGCATAGTTGTCTTGCATTTACCTCAAAAAGGCCCCACCCAGGTGTTGGGCAGAGAGTTCTGCTTTCTCAAGGTTATAGTCAACAGCTGTGGCTACTGGCCAGTTCTTGGGCTCCAGGAATAAAGAAGTAGACCTGTTCCCACCTCAAACAAGAGCCTAAGGGTCCAACTAAGTTCCAGTTTCCTTTATGGAGATACTTGGGATTCCACCCAGGGAATGGTTTGCGTACAGAGTGTTTTGGTCTAGGGTGCAAGCGTGACCTGGTGACTTGTTTTGTTCTAGTAACAGAATATTTATGGATATAGCCTGAGACCTTCAACTGGTCAGTTCATTTCCTTGTATCATGTTAATGCAGTCTTTTGTCTTACTCCTAACTTTTGAAGTCAGGGATATTTTAAACAGTTGGAAATTAAACGCTGTTGAATTTTCAATACCCACTGAAAACTTCCTTCCTGATACTATCCTATATGTTTCTGTTTCTCCATTTTCATTCAGATCTTCATATTCTTCACTATATTTCTAAATTCCCATGCCTCTACTCTGGAGAAAGTATTTTTGTTAACACTGACCCCCTAACACCTCTGAAAAGGCAGTCAGTGCTCTTAACTGCAGAGACATCTCCCCAGGCCCACTTTGGTGTTTTTGAGACAGATTCTCATTATGTAGAGCAGGCAAGTCTCAAACTCATAGAGATCCACCTGCTTCCACCTCCTGAGTGCTAGGATTATCACCACGGAAGGTTATGATATAATCATTTTAAAATGCCATTTGTCTTCCACTACTTACCATGGGCTATGTCATCCATGTCTGGACTAGTTACAGAATCTTTACCCCCAAAATCAGAGCTGCACTCAGACCTCAGGTCTTCAATCTTATTGGGAATATCCTCTGATGTAGCACTTATACCTTTGAAAATATAGCAAAATTAAGTAAGTAAATAAACTACAAGAATAGAGTAGTTACACAAATTTCTATGAAGTTTGGAGAAATTCTTTCTCAAACTTTATATATGCCAGTTCTATACATGTGTGTTGCTGAGTACTGTGAATTTATCATACTGTCATTCAAATACACTCATCTTACTTTATACATTATCAGAATTACCGTGTTATACCTAAATATTGTAGCAGAAGCTACCAACAATATCAAGAATTGTAGAAGATCATCAATAGTTTCCACAGGCTGTAAAAGCCACACATTAAGTTCTCAAAGATCATGAAGGATGATGATGGAGATGACTAAACTCTCAAGTCAAACATCTCTCTTGGGGATGGAGATGCAGTGAGGGAGCATGACCTTCATGCCCAGCCTGGGATCCACAGCTAGTACCATACCATGAAACAACAATGATGAAACCCACTATCTCTTTGGTAACACTTTATAAATAGGAAATAGAGGATGCCTTCAAATTCCTAGTCCTTAAAACAAGACAGACATACCGGACACAACACTGAGGCCTGGTGTGCTGGGACGGGAACTGACCTCCCTGACATCCGTATCATCAGACGTGCTGCCCAGTCCAGAACAGCTCTCAAGCTCTTGGAGCCGCTCCTCCTGCTTTAAGTCTGGAGCCTCTGAACAGAAGACAGGAAGAGTCACCTAGTAATTCAGTGAGCATGGAAAGTTCAGCTTTTGTGACTCGGACAAACAAGCTCTCAAGGTTAAGTCTAAGCTACTTAGCAGAGCTAGTTAGATCAGGGTTGCAAAAAGGCAAGGTTATGACTTTCTTCTGATATAAATCAGTTTGTTTTGTCCAGATGTTAACCTCTATAAAAAAAAAGAAAGAAAGAAAAACAAAACATATATAAGTTTTTAAAGACAGGGTTTCTCAGTGTAGCTTTTAGCTTTGAAGCCTGTGCTAGAACTCACTCTGTAGACCGGGCCGGCCTCGACTCACAGAAATCTGCCTGCCTCTCTGCCTCCTGAGTGCTGGGATTAAAAGCACACACACACCACCACACAGTAACCAAAATACATTCTTGGTTAACATGAAAACAGTATTAGAAGGTACAGAATAGCTTAGCGTTGCACTGATCTGTCTAAATTTTAATGTTTCAAAAGCGCTTTTAAAAGGGCTGGAGAGATGGCTCAGCAGTTAAAGGCACGAGCTCCTCTTCCAGAGGTTCTGGAGTTCAATTCCCAGCACTTACACGGTGGCTCACAACCATCTGCAATGGGATCAATGCCCTCTTCTGGTGTGCATGAAGACAAAGCATTTACATATGTAAAATACATAAGTAGATAAATCTAAGAAAAAAAATTGAGCTCATCACAAAGCCCAAAACTACATTTGAGCTGGAGAAATGGCTCAGAGATTAAGAGCACTAGCTCCCTCTTCCAGAGGTCCTGAGTTCAATTCCTAGCAACCACATGGTAGTTCACAACCATCTGTAATGAGATCTGGCACCCTTTCCTGCTGTGCAGACAGAACACTGTATAGTAAGTAAGTAAATAAATAAATGGATGGATGGATGAATAAACAGTAAATAAATAAATACTTTTAAAGAGTACTTTAAGATGGGCATGATGGCAGACACCACTGATCTTAGCACTGAGAACGGAGGCAAGTGGATTTCTGGGAGTTTGAGGCCAGCCTGATATACAGAGCGAGTTCCAGGAAAAGTCCAAGATATATGGAGAGATCCTGCCTTAAACCATCCCCAAAAAGAAAGAAAAGAAAACAAACAAACCCAAAAAACTTCTTTACTTAATTATTTATCCACTGGCTTTTTGAAAAGGGGTCTTGCTGTATAGCACAAGCGGAAATAACAGGTATGTGCCACTAAATTAAGTACCCTTTAAGAGACTGAAGAGATGGCTCAGAGTACTTGCTGCTTTTACAGAGGACCTGGGTTCAGTTCCCAGCCCCCACACGGCAGCTCAGAAATGGCTGTAACTCCAGTCCCAGGGAGTTGGACGTCCTCTTCTGACTTCCACAGGCCTTTGTACACACACATGCCATACATGCACACAAACACTCAGACATAAAAACTAAACATAAATAAATTAGGGCTAGAGAGATGTTTCAATGAACAATGTCTTCTGCTCTTCAGAGGATGGAGTTCAATTCCCAGCACCCACAACAGACCATTCATGAAAACCAGACTCCAGCTCCAGGAGACCCAATAACCTGTGGGCACCTGCATTTACATGTGCACATACCCACATACAGACACCAATATGAACATATAATTTTAAAAATTGTTTTTTATTTAAAAAAGATTAATAAACTTTTAGACATCCCTTAAAAGGGACAAGTTATTCCCAAAGTAAAATTTTTTTGTTAATATTTATTTATTTATTATGTATACAATATTCTGTCTATGTGTGTGTCTGCAGGCCAGAAGAGGGAACCTCATTACAGATGGTTGTGAGCCACCATATGGTTGCCGGAAATTGAACTCAGGACCTTTGGAAGAGCGGGCAATGCTCTTAACCACTAAGCCATCTTTCCAGCCCCCCAAGGTTAAATTTACATGTGTGCATGTGTGCTTGTGCTTCTCTTTTAGGAAATGGTTCTCTCCTTCTGAATACTGAACTCAGGCCTTGGACTCATTAAGCTATCTCAGTGGCCACCAGGGCTAAATGTAAGGACGTTGACTAGAAACGCAAATGTGCAGTCTGAGCAGAGCTATTACTCTCATCCTGGGATGAACTGGTGAAAGATACTGAACACAACATACACATAAAACTCTGCTGAGTTTCAAACAATTGCTTCAAATATAGTTTAATACAGACTCAGAAAGCATTTGCTATACTATTATTTATTATTATTATTATTATTATTATTATTATTATTTTGTTGTGGTTTGGTTTGGTTTTTCGAGATAGGGTCTCTCTGTGTATTCCTGGTTGTCCATGAACTCTGTAGACCAGGCTGGCCTTGAACTCAGAGATCTGTCTGCCTTGGCCTTCAAAGGCTGGGGTTATAGGCATGCGCCACCACGTCTAGTAGCATTTACTATGTTAATCAATGCTAACTAACAATAAACTTTTCCTTGATGAAAAGAAAATCTTCTACTTGAAATTCAACAATTGATTTTCTGGCATTTGTCTTATGTGTATGTGTGTATGAGTCATCAGGTATTATGTTAAATGCCTAAAATTCTAGTACTTTTATAGACTGAGGCAGAGGATTTTGAATACAAAGTCAGCCTGGACCAGACCCTGTCTCAAAAAACAAAACAAAACAAAACAAAAAGTATATCAGTTGGAAAAATATATCTAATATAGAAATTAGGACCCCTTACACAATAAAATATGCAAATAATGACAGCATACTAACCTGAGTCACTTGGCAATACCTCTACGCTCCAAGCTTCACTTGTGGTCTCTGATATGGTAGAGCCAGTGCAAGGGTCAAGGAGAACTGACCCTGAACCTGGGAGGCACAGCAAACTGCCTAACACATTCTCTGCTGCTGCACCTGCACAAACCAGTGGGAACAAAATGTTAGAAGGTTCTGAGAACAGTGGTAAACAAAATCTTACCAACAAGAAAGTGGCCAAGGAAGGAATTTCATTTAAGTCTGATACTAAAAACACAAAGTTCCCAGTTGAACACACTGGCACAACCTCCTTTTCTTTACTTCATGTGCATATATGTGCCTGAATTATGTGTACCACACACATGGAAGAGCCAAAGCAGATCAGAAGAGACATCAAATACCTGGAACCAGAGTTACGTGGTGCTGAGAACTGACTTCAGGCCCTCTCCTCTGGAAAAGCAGTAAATGTATTGCCCTAACTGCTGAGCCATCCCTCCAGGACCACAATCTTCTTTTCCTCCTGCTTAACTTTGACTCTCCACAGGGAAAACATATCTTTAGAGTCATGGCAACTTACTTTCACCGTGGCTTTTCAGCAAATCTTATCTATGTCCTTGATATCTTTTTTACCTTTATAGTCCCACAGGGATGCCAGAGAATTTAACCACAGAAAGTTATATTAGCCAAATACGTTTTCTTCCAGCATATCAGCAATAAATTCAGAGCAGTACATTTGCAAGACTACACAGCTCCTTCACAGCACTCAGCCAACTGCAAATACTGCTTGTGGCCAAGAACAATACTACATTGGCATCTGGAATAAAATAATACAAAACCAATTGGGAAATCTCTATACAATACTAAAAAACACAACTGGAGGGAATGAAACATTACCATACGCTTGCATTTAATATACTCAAGATGAGGAGAGATGGTTCAGCAGTTAAAATACTGGCTGCTTGGGCTGGAGAGATGGCTCAGTGGTTAAGAGCATCGCCTACTCTTCCAAAGGTCCTGAGTTCAATACCCAGCAACCACATGGTGGCTCACAACCATCTGTAATTAGGTCTGGTGCCCTCTTCTGGTCTGCAGACACACACACAGACAGAATATTGTATACATAATAAATAAATAAATATTTAAAAAAAAAATACTGGCTGTTTTTCCAAAAGAGTTAGGTTTGATTCCTAGCATCTACATGGCAGCTCACAGACAGCTGTAACTCCAGTGCCAGAGGATACAACACTCTCTTCTGGCCTCTTCAGCTGTCGTATACATGTGGTACACAGACAAATTGAAGATGGAAACTCTACACTACATTTGATTCAAGCTAATAAAAGAATAACTCTGGGGCTGGAGAGATGGCTCAGTAGTTAAGAGCACTGGCTGCTCATCTAGAGGACCCAGGTTCAATTCCCAAACCCACATGGCAGCTCACAACTGTCAGTTCCAGGGAACCTGACACCCTCACACAGACACACATGCAGGCAAAACACTAATGCACATAAAATAAAAATAAAATCATTTATGTAAAAAAAGAAACATTCTATTTGGGTTATGAGAAAGCTTTGAAATTAGTTACAAGTAAAAGCTACCTTTTACAGATCTAAAATTATAAGAGAACTGCGAATAAGGGCATGGGAGACAGCTCCGCAGCTGAGAGCATTGGTTGCACTTGTAGATGACCCAGGCTCAGTTCCAGAACTCCCACAAAGTGGATCACAAATGTTTGTAACTCCAGTTCCAGGGGATCCAATGACCACTTTTGGCCTCTGCGGATATCAGGTACACATGCAGTACACACACACACACACACACACTATATATATATATATATATATATATATATATATATATATATATATATATATCAGACACTCATACACATGAAATACAAATATCTGGAATTTGCCTAAGCCTGATGGGGAAGAATGGGAAAACATGGCCATGTGTGTCTAATTAATTTAGCTCAGGGCCAGGTACAGTGAGTTTCTACCATTCTCTGTTGTCTGCGGTTGATATTTTTCATGATTTAAAAAGAAAAGGAAGATAGTAATTAAAAGGCTGTATGAATCTTTCAAAAGTCACAAAAGAGCATTCTAAAAAGGGCAGGTTTTGAATGTCCTAACACAATAAATAAACTGACATTTTAAAAAAGGAAAAACTGGTTAGTTACACTTTAGAAGAGAGTTAGTCCTTCTGGAAATGAGTTCATTTCACTGTTTTCTATGGTTTTGTGGTGCTTGGGAACAGTTCCTAGACCATCACACAGGGTAGGCTCGTGTCCCAACAATAGCTACACCTCCAGCCCTCCTTTTAGAGAACTTCAGCATTCTCTGAGCCCATATGTTATGAATACAGTCTACGGAACCTTCGTTTTAAGGTAGGGTTTTTAGCCTCAAAAAGACAATAAGCTAATCATAAACTGAGTAAATATACTATGCCCCAGAGATAAAACTTGACATGAAATTAACTCAAAAGACTCTTGTGGCCGGGCGATGGTGGCGCACACCTTTAATCCCAGCACTCGGGAGGCAGAGGCAGGCGGATCTCTGTGAGTTTGAGACCAGCCTGGTCTACAGAGCTAGTTCCAGGACAGGCTCCAAAGCCACAGAGAAACCCTGTCTCGGAAAAACCAAAAAGACTCTTGTGTAGGTCTTTCCTTTTTTTCAAGACAGGGTTTCTCTGTGTAGTCCCTGGCTGTCCTAGAACTACCTATGTAGACCAGGCTGGCCTGAATTCACAGTGATCCACCTGCTTCTGCCTCATAAGAACTGGGATTAACCTTTCTTCTTTTTTTAAAAAAGTATGTAGTAGAACTGTGCTGAAACATGACACACACGGAGGTCAGAGGACAACTTGTGGGAGACAGTTCTCTTCTTTCCTCTATGGCTCCTAGGGGTCTGAGTCAGCTCATGAGGCTTAGCAGCAAATGCCTTTCCCAGATCAGCCATTTTACCAGCGTGGCAGGGTTAACATAAACAGTAGTTAACACATGCCTGTTTAGGTTGGACACTGAAATGCCTTGTTGCACATGGAAGCCATCAACCTAGGCAATGCTGAGAGCCCTACCTCTAGCCCTCCCGTGATGGACAAACAAACCTGACAACTAGATAGTTATTCATTCCTGCAGGCCCTGAACACCAGTTACCTGCAATCTCTTGCAAACGATCTTCATCCACGTTTGGGTCAAAGTCACTTCCCAGGACATCGGTGCTCCAGGTCTCACTCACTGTCTCTGATATGTCCCTATCATCTGTTAGTCCCATCATGTCACGAATCTCAAACTTCCTCAGTTTATCATCAAGATTATCTTGAGTTGTAGCTATCAAAAACAAATTTAAGCACTTTAAAAATGGTGGCAAAGCTACGACTTTTTGGTTGACCTAACGGGATTCTATCTTTAAACTTTAAGTTATTCATTTTATCATTAATAAGCACACATTCCAGCCTGCTCCCCACTGATCAATTCACCCCAATAAAGATTAGCAGAGATCTCCACCTAACCACTGCTGACAGGAGATAGAGGAGCCCAGTCTAAATGAGAAAAACTAAGCCAAACAGGAAAGCAAAGGTAAACACTTCAGGGTGGTTTACTGGATCCAATTATTGTTAATAATTAGGTGATAAACGCATATGCAAACTATTTCACTTGGCAATAGCTCTCAAGTGTGCATTCTACAGTTTTCATTCTTTTCTAGACCAATTTTCTACAACTCGTTTTGTGTATGTGATATGCACATTTAGAAGTGCAAAGTGTCCTCACTATTGCTTTTCACTTTACACTGCACTGAAAACTCAGCATTCTATCTAAGCAAGCTTCAAGGACAGTGTCTCTGTGGCCCAATGCTGAGGGTATTCAACCTTGCACAGCAAGCACTCTTATCTATGAGCCATCTGACCAGCCCTACAACACACTCTGGTCAATTTGCTTTTTAGAAAATTTTGTTTTGGTTTTTGGTGTTGATGTTTTTTGTTTTGTTTTAAAACAAGGCCTCAAAAAGGCATAAATTTATTTTCCTCCCACCTCACCCTCTCTGTAATGATGGGATTACAGGCATAGGTCACCACATCTAGCTCTCAATTCACTTTCTTTCTTTTTTCTAAGGTAGGGTCTCTCTGTGTAGAGCAAGCTAGCTAGAAATCCTCTCTGTCCTGAGTGCTAGGTTTAAAGACTTGCATCAGCATACCCATGCCTCAATTCACCTTCTTTTTAGATTAATTTATTTTATTATTTTATGTAGATGAATTTTTGCCTGCATGTATATGTATGTGCACCATAGGCATGCCTGGTGTCTGCAGAGCCCACACAGGCTGTCGTATAGGTGCTGAAAACAAAACCAGGGTACTGTGCAAGAGCAGCAAGTCTTCTTAAGAGTATTGTTTAACAGTGTTCTCTGAAATTGAAATATTCCAATTCAAATAAACAATAAAAGCTGAGATTCCCTCTCAGACATGTAGAGTCAAGAAAAGCCAAACTGCAAAGAAGAATCTGAGACCAGACAAGATGTCTGGAAGAAGCAGAAGCCAGCTAATCTGCCTGCAAGAGGTTTAGACCAACCGCGTCACTTGGAAAGGACACTCTTCAACCTGATGAGCTGCCTGCGGACGAGGCAGTGTACTCTAGGTTCTCAACTCTTGTGAGCTGTTACTCCTTCTGGGGTGGGATTAAACAGTTGTCTATGAGTCATTTCTGCTATAAGTAACCCCGATAAAAGTCATGGCTCATCAAAGGACTTTGGTCTGTTGTGGGCTCCCTATCTGCAGTGAGAAGACGTGTGTAGTGTTCCAGGAACAGTGTGTGACACAACAGATGGCTGAGCCAACTCTCCAGCCCTTGACTCACTTCTTAACACCTCACATGTTAAGACTGTCACCTCCTACACTGGAAGCACTCAGAAGGCCTGTCAAATATGTGATTTTATTTTTCTTTTTTCTGTTTGGTTTTTCAAGACAGGGCCTCTCTGTATAAAAGTTCTGGCGGCCAGGCAGTGGTGGCACATGCCTTTAATCCCAGCACTCAGGAGGCAGAGGCAGGTGTATCTCTGTGAGTTCAAGGCCAGTCTGGTCTAGAGAGAGAGAGTTCCAGGACAGGCTCCAAAGCTACAAGAAATGTCTTGAAAAACCAAAATTAGTCCTGGCTGTCCTGGAACTTGCTTAAATTAAATTACTCTTAATTACACTTAAATGACTCTTCCCAAACACAGCCAACGTACATGCTTCTCTTGAAACCACAGACTCTTCTGTACAGCTGCACTCACCACCACTTTACCTTGCTCGTGTTCTAGCAGCTGCAGGGCTTCTACTCCATTACTCCCAGAAGGTCCAGCCCCAAGTTCAGACACAGACTCTCCTTCCAGGTCAAGAGAAGATACTGAATTGGAGCGATTAGAAGGGCCTAAAGAAATGGTCATTCTGTCAGCATCTTTCTAAAACATTCATAAGTCATCATGGAACATTTCATGCAATGAAAACAGCCTAAAAAATGATTATAGTTTTTGTTCTGCTTTGTTTTGAAAGATTTTACTACATGGCCCAGACTAGTCTTACACTCTCAAGTCTTCTGCCTCAGCCTTCTGAACCCTGCGAAAATAGATGTGTGTCATCATGCCTGATTTAAAATACTTTTAATATTGTATTTATTTCCTTAAAAACATAGATGTCTTTGAGCCAACAGCTCTCATTCTAAAAACGTATCTTCAAAAAAAAAAAACCATAACAATAATAATAATAATAATAGCCAGGCTGTGGTGGTGCACACCTTTAATCCCAGCACACAGGAGGCACAGGCAGGAGAATCTCTGTGAGTTCCAGGCCAACCTGGTCTACAAGAGCTAGTTCCAGGATAGGCACCAAAGCTACAGAGAAACTTTGTCTCAAAAAATAAAAAAAAGAAAAAGAAAAAAATGACTAAGGTTCTTGTAGAACGACTGCAATATTTAAGAAGTAGACGTACTTTCTGCACTCTCACACAGGACCTAGAGGAGGCAGGTGACGCCTGGACATCAGAATAACGCCAGCAAGTTTGTGAACCTGTATGCTCCGTAACTGCTGCATCATTAGTGTCAAGGACCACTCATCCATCCAGATGAAAATGGCTGAAGTTGACAAGGTCACAAGCAGGCTTAATGGTCAGTTTAAAACCTATGTCACGGGCTAGAGAGATGGCTCAGCGGTAAAGAGCATTGCCTGTTCTTCCAAAGGTCCTGAGTTCAATTCCCAGCAACCACATGGTGGCTCACAACCATCTGTAATGGGGGTTGGTGCCCTCTTCTGGCCTGCAGGCATACACACAGAGAGAATACTTTATATATAATAAATTTTTAAAATCATTAAAAAAAAAAAAAACTATTACCTGCAGGGCCATTTGCAAGATGAGCAAATCAGACATTTCTATTTTCTGATTGCCTAAGGCTGATGGAATTGTTTCAAAGAACTCTTGACTGGGAAAATCGGGAATATATGTCATAAATAAAAGTAAATAAATAAAATAAAAAGTAGAAGTATTCGACATTTCTACACACAATAGAATGCTAAAATAAATTTACAGGCATAGTTGAAGCTAAAAAATTCCTTTAAAACATATTATTGCCAGGGGTGGTGGTCATGCCTTTAATCTCTGCACTTGGGAGACAGAGGAAGAAGAACCTTTGTAAGTGCAAGGCCAGACTGTTCTACTTAGCAAATTCTGGGTCAGCCAAGGATACATTGTGACTCTTGTCTCAGAAAGATAGAAAAGAAAATTATAAAAATACAAACATGTTATTTAAGATCACAAATTACAAAGGGAATGTTATTGGCACACAAAAGTAAAAATGTTACAAAATGTCATTAACTTAATTTTGCTATAAATAATTCAAATATCAACTGTCAATAGTGAAATTACAGGTGAGTTTATTTCTTTTTCACATTTTGTAGAGTGAACATATGTTACTCATGTATATCTTCCTTTAAACATTAATAAACTGGACTCTATACATAAACAAAAGGCGCTAAATTATGGAATGACAAACTCTTACTTCACATTCTGGCTTAAAGCTTCCTTTGTTACTGAAGATTAGATCTAGGCATGCCAGGCAAACATTCTACCAGCTGAGGTCTATCTTCGCCCTGACGGCAGGTGTGAGTGTGTGGATACAGGAACACAACAGGAAAGAGGATGCACAACATCCTGAAATGCTCGTCAGTCCACTCTCCCCATCTGCACATGCACCACAGCCTTCTAAAGGAGCTCTATAAGCTTTGACAGACAGCAAGTTGAGAAACACAACTTGCTGTTATTCATTTAATACTGAATGAGGACACATGTTCCCATTATATACGACCAACAGCCTCTTGCAATCTTAATTATATTTAGAAAAAAGTCTTCCAGCCATGTTAAAGCTCGTTAGAAGAAAATTTCATTATCCTCCTTAGTGAGAGGCATGATGGCTTAATTGTAAATTATAAGGCTCCTTTAAAGAACACAGAACAACTGGGATCACACACTCCCTGAATGCAGTAGCCCTTCACCTTCAGATATGCCTTCCAGATTATCACTGCAGAGGGAAAAGCGCAAGGTTTTGTCAGGTTTACCGTGGAGTTTGTTTTCATCAACAGGGACATCTCCTTGTCCTCCATCCGAGAGCTGCATGTTTAGGACCTGAAAAAAACAAAGAATAAAAATAGAATATAATTTTTGGTTTATCATAAATGAAAGACTACTGACAATAAAATAAATAAACCACAAGTGTATATTTCCATTCTTCTTAACTATTTCTAACTAAAAGCCTGTCTGCGAGGCCCACCCAGCTAACTCAGAACAAAGTCCATATTTGAAGGCAACTCCAGCTATGTCTTCCACTCTTCATCAGGGTCAGCAACTGACAGTCAAACAGGGAAGCAGTAGGGAGGCACAGGCATCAGAAGACTTCAGGGTTCTGTTCTGTCAGCTTGAGCTTAGTGTTCAGCCAAGGATCTGGCGGGTCTCATTGTGTTTTGTGTGCCCCAGGCTAGCCCTTGCCCCTGCCTCTGTCTCTTGAGTGCTGGAATTACACATGTAAGCCACCACATCTGGAACATCTGGATGTATGAGCTGTGACTTTCCAAGCTAGCAATGAACTTTCTTGAAAAACAAGCCATCATTTATTGAATGTAGGTTGTTGCTTCTAAGCCAGTAAGATCAACAGGTAAGAAAGATACTTCCCTTTAAGCCAGATGACCTGAGATCAATCTCCAAGAGCCAAAATATATAGAGTATGTGTACACACACAAGCACACGCATACACACATGCCTACAATAGCAGTTTGCCTCTAACTCTAAACTCTTAACAAATTCTTAAAACTCATTGTCGCCAATGCTTACTCTCCCTCCCCATTCCTTCCTTCTCTTTCTTTCTCTTGCTCTCTCTCTTTTTTAATTTGATGAGACACGGTCTTATTACTTACAGTGCCTTGGAAGCCTATGCTGACAGACTAGGCTTACCCTAAGCATGCATTCTTCCTGCCTCTTCCTCCCAAGGACTATAATTTATAGGTGAGGGTCACTATGCCCAACTCCACAGTCTCTCTCTCTCTTTTTTTTTTAAGTTTTTTTAAAAAAATTAAATCCTGTGTATGCTGCAGAGGGTACATGTGTGACTGTGGGTGCCTGGAAGGTTCTGAAGAACCTATAGATTCCCTGGAGCTACAGTTACAGTAAGCTACCTTATGTGGATGCTTGGTCCTCTATAAGAAACACTATGCCATCATAGCCCCCTAATCTCATTTTTTTTTCCACTTTGGGCTCAGTAGTTAAGAGCACTTGTTCTTTCAGAGGACCTGCGTTTGAGTCCTAACACCTACATGATGGCGCACAACCATCTGTAATTCCAGATTCAGGGGATATAATGGGCCCCCCTGGTCACTGGGAATGCATGTAGTCACAAATGTAGGAAGGCAAAACACTCACATACATAAAAAAAGTAATCTTTAAAAAATTTTTATTTCCCTAATTTTTTATTTATTGCTTCCATTTTTCCCCTAACCACACAATGGAAAGCATGTTAGGAATTTTGAACTCTGAACACAAACCCTACCTCTCTACCAGCCTAAGAAAATAAACAAAGCGTTCCCTACAAATCCCTAGAAGTCTTACCAAACTTCTGCACCACAATGCCATGGCTTTCCCTCCTGTGCCACTAGAACAAGCCCTTTTGGTTTTGGTGTGCTCACCAACTTCAGTGTCATGGTCGCCCTACTCCACTGTTCACAGGGGCTTAGCATGTGTGGACAGTAAACTTTAGAAAATAATGCATTGTCAGGAATGGAGATACAACTCAGTAGTAGAGTGTTTGCCCGCGTGTGAAATCCTGACTTTAATCTCCAGCCCCAATGTATCAGGCACGTACATTCTCAGCACTCAGGTAGACAGAAGGATCACAAATTCACATACTGGGGGAGTGGGGGTGGAGGAAGTGGAAATTTTGATTAGTATTATTTATAAAGTAATGTGTGTGTAAAAAAAAAAAAAAACAAGTTCACATACTGGAGATATGTACATCGAATTCTAGTCTCAAAGGAAAGGGAAGGAAGGGAGAGAAAGATTTTTTGAAAGAAAAGGAAACAGGGAGGAAAAGAAAGAAAAGAAGAATTGGTATAACCTGAAGATTGATGTGGTGAAATCCTAGCCCAGAATGACAGTTTGGACAGGGGCTGCACATGAGGCTAGTGTTTTCCACACTCAGCACATGCACCTTTTCCCCACATGAGGCCAGGAGAGGGGGCTACAGGAATCAGATCCTAAGAGGACACCAAACATGTCTGGATCTTGGACTTCTCGGCCCCAGAACAATCATAAAAAAAAAAAAATCTGTTATTTGCAAACCACTAGCACTTTTAAATTTTATTTTATATATTTTTTATGTATTAAAAACCTCTATGTTGCATGCAGTGGCATATACCTACAACCCCAGCACTTGAGAGTTAGAGGCAGAAGACCAGAGTTCAAGCCAGTTAGGATTACGTGAGACTCATTATCAAAACCCAAATAAAACAAAGTGCCAAGCAGTGGTGACGCACACCTTTAATCCCAGCACTAGGGAGGCAGAGGCAAAGGATGGTGAATCTCTGAGAAACCTTATCCTGAAAAACAAAACAAAAAAATAACCCATTCAGGGGCTGGAGAAATGGCTCAGAGGTCTTAAGCATTACTCTTCTAGAGGTCCTGAGTTCAATTCCCAGCAACCACATGGTGGCTCACAGCCATCTGTAATGAGATCTGGTTCCCTCTTCTGGCATGCAGGCATACATGGAAGGAATGCTGTATACATAATAAATAAATAGACCTTTTTTTTTTAAAAAAAATAACCTGTTCGTACCTCATTTTCTGACATCATCCCTGGAGTAAGTTGGGGACCTGTCCCTAAGGAAATGACCAGCACCTCTTCTGGTTGTACCTCCTGGATGGTTTCTTGAGATGACCCTTCATGGTCCATATGTAAGTCCATTAGCATATTACTTCGGCTTCTGCTCCGAGTTGCTAAATAAAATAATTTAAAAGAAAAGGTCAAAATAAAGAATATGGCACATGAATACAAAAATATATTTTCTCTTAGTGTTGAACATTCATGCATGCATAAAGGATGATGTTTAAAACATGGACAGGAAAAAACAAGCACTGGGTCCTTCTAGTCAATCTCCTGAGACTAACACAGTAGAGGGCTGGAGAGATGGCTCAGCGGTTAAGGGAACTGGCTGCTCTTGCAGAGGACCTGGGTTCAATTCCCAGCACCCACATACCAGCTTAAAACTGTTTTAAGCTCCAGACCCAGGGAATCTGACATCCTCTTCTGGTTATCGCAGGTACCATACATGCACTTGATGCATAGACAAACATGCATCCAGGCAAAACACTTATACATGTAATTAAAAAAAAATGTTTTTAGCAACGGATCATCAGAAATAGTGTTCCACCTCCACTGGACAGAAAGGCTGCACCTGGTCATAGTTGTGGTGCAGGAAACACATCCTAGCCAAAAAAAAGCACTAACCGCTGGGCAGTAGTGGCATACACCTTTAATCCCAGCACTCGGAAGGCAGAGGCAGATTTATCTCTGAGTTAGAGGCCAGCCTGGTCTACACAAGAGCAAGTTCCAGGACAGGCTCCAAAGTTACAGAAAACCCATCTTTAAAAAAAAAAAAAAGCATTACTTTGTTTCTCATGTTTTTAAGACACTTGAGCTATTTTTAACTGCCAGCAGCCTTCCATACTAATAAATAAATTTATAAGTGTTTAAAAATGTCAGGTGAAAACCTGGCACACAATGAAGTAACATGCTTGGTCCTATTTCTGTAAGATAAGGCTGTACTATGTAACTCAGAGAAGCCAGGACTCCACTATCAGCACTGCTCCAGGAGGTGGAAACCTTCTGGATGCTGAGATGACTGACAGGCACCCACGCCACACCCAGCAAAGGAATATACAACTACTGGGAAACCAGGGCCAGTTTCTGAAAGCACATTTCTTCCTTATGAAATATATCAACACCAGACCTTTCCAGAGACTCAGGGATACTGCTAGATTCTACATGATGGATAAGCAGTAAAGTCACTGAGTTCAATTCTCAGAATCTCCTTGGTAGAAAAAGAAAACTAACTCCAAGAAAGTTGACCTCTGACCTCCACCTGTGCATGTTGGGGCACCCGTACACACACGCTCGCAAATGCACACACAAGATGATTTCTGTGTAACAGTCCTGGCTGTCCTGGAACTCACTCCATAGACCAGGCTGGCCTCAAACTCAGAATCCACCTGCTTCTGTCTCCCCGCCCCCCAAAAAAGTTTTTTATTTTGTTTTTCTCCTACCAGTAATATACTTTTTTTCTTTCCTTTTTTCCTTTTTCTATTTCTTTAGCGTGGGGGTATACCACAACGCTCCTGCAGAGATAAAGGACAGTTTGTGGGAGTCAGTTCTCTTCTTCCATTATGTGGATCCCAGGGATCAAACTCAAATTGCCAAGTTTAGCATCAAGTTCTCTACCATCTGAGCCATCTTTCCAGCCTTACAAGTAAGACTTATTATTTCCAGCTATTTTGATGTATATATTATATTTAAAAACTTATCTACCTAACTATGATGCCCATGCCAAAGAAGCATTCTACCACTGAGCTATACCGGGCTTCACATCCTATACATCTTTTAAGAAATTTTGAGCACTGAAACATCTAATTTTTATGACAAAGTGACCTAGCCTTCCATGATTCTCTCACAGTGATCAAACTCAACACACTGCGCGGTGAAGAGCTCTGCTGGTGCACTACAGTGACGAAGGACAGGTCAAGACAATCGCATTTCACAAAGCTGTAGCTGCCCTCATCATCACCCTCGTTTTGAAGTCATTTCACACTGACTCTAAAACCCTAAGACAGGCCCACCATGTCTTTCTACGACCCACCCTCCACATGAACTGTGAGCTTACAGGTAACCTCATGAGCAGCTCTTATTAGCAAAGGTGAAAATTATAGCTTATAAAAATGCAAATGATCAAATTTCATGTAGCAACTTATAGAAAGCAAAAGCAGCATGCACACAGAATACACCTGTGAATATTTCTAAAGTACAATTACGGAAGAAAAGGAGAACAGCCTATTACCCACCAAACGGGGTTACTAGAGGAATATGAGCAGTAAGATTGGTGGCTGAGGAATCCCAGGCAGTGATGGCCGCTAACTGTTGTCCTGGGTTGCAAAAACATTAAATGGAAGAAAATCAACCCTCTGAACATTGGAAACATTGTTTAGAACATGAAATTAAATGCAACGATAAGGTCACGTGACCATACAAAACACTAGGCAAGCATTTGAAATCTGCTCCCCGCTAAACCCATCTCTAATAACATTTTCAAGTGACAGAAAATGAAAAAAAACTAATGTACAACAGTGAACAATGGGGAGAAAATTTCTACCAAAAAATAGTGTTTTTCATGTGACTAAAGTATAAATAAATAATCCATAATATTAAAAAGAGTCACTAAACATAAAACTTAATTTTAATTTCAATCAAAAGAATTTTTTTTGGAAACAGGATGTTTCTGTGTTGTAACAGCCCTGATTGTCCTGGCACTGGCTCTGTAGACCAGGCTGGCCTGGAATTCAGAGATCCACCTGCCTCTGCCTCCCAAGTGCTGGGAATACAGGTATGCAAAACCACCACCAGCTAGAAATTTGTTTTAAAAAGTCTGTGCTGTCATGAGCTGGGTATTCATTTAGCTACATAGGAATGAACTCTATCTTCTTCCTAAATAGATTTCATTTTCAGCTTAAGTTGTTTTATTCCATCATTGGCCTGGAGCTTCTCTTGTGAACTAGACTAGCCTGGGGCATAAAGTGATCCTCTAGGGTCTTGATATTTCAGGTATGAACCACCAACCACAACTCAAATAATATTTATTTTATTTTTAAGACAGTGTCTCACTATGCAGCACTGGCTGCCCTGGAAGTCACTAGATATACTAGGTTGGTCTTGAACACACAGAGATCAGCCTTTTTCTGCCTCCTGAATGCTAGGATTAAAAGCATACCCAATTAGGCCAGGTTTCAAGAATGATTTTTAAAATTTTTTTCCTGCCTAGCATGGTGCCATATGCCTTTAATCCTAACATTTAGAAGGCAGAGACAGAGACAGGTGAATTTCTGTGAGTTCAAGACCAGCCTGGTCTACAAAGTGAGTTCCAGGACAGCTAGGGCTACACAGAGAAACCCTGTCTCAAAAATCAACAAAACAAAACAAAAACAAACAAACAAAAAAAACCCACTTTAATAAAAAAGTTTTGTTTTTTTTTTAAACTCTATGCGTATGAGTGTTTTGTCTGCATGAATGCATGCCAAGTACCCATGGAGGTCAAAAAGTAGCACCAGATCCCCTGGAACTACAGTTATAGTAAAGAAAGCCAAAGACTCGATGATACCATATTCCTGCTGATATAAATAGATATTATGTTAAATGAGAAAACATTGATTTTAAGAAATTGTGTTCATAAAAAAAAATCAGTTAACAGAAGTTAAACTCTTCTTTAAAATGTGTAAAGTTGAACTGGGGATATGACTCAGTGACCAAGTACTTGCCTGGCATGTGCAAAACCCTAGGTTCAATCCTGACACAGCCAAAAAAAGAAATGTATGAAATATAAAGCTTGTCTAAGTTGACAAGGTCTTGGTGAGTTCCTCATCTTAACAGACGCTGGAACACTCCTGCTCCCTGAACCTAATACTCTTCTTTGGCCTAATTCCCATCCATCCACTCCTTAAGAAAGAGTGCAGGCTTCACTCTTCCTTCTACATCTGGCTGAGTTGTGGCCCCATGAGTCTCTCCATGGACACTCAGTAGGCAGAGCACTGCTCTCTTGTCCTCCCGACTGCCTAGGAGGACCTAAGCTGAGAGTATCATATCAGGGCAGAGATAAATGCTGTGTTCACCCAGTGTTTGACACAGTGACCACTCCATGACTGGATGTTTGTGTGGATTAAATGAAACATACGTAAAAGGCTTACTCAGTGCCTGTTCAGCATACGTGCTCAACTTTTGCATGTGTGTAGACAGATAACACATACTAAGTGAGTAAAGCCCAGTTAAATATATATTAAAAAAAAAAAAAACTTTTAAAGCAGGGTTTACTATAACTCAAGCTGATCAAATACTACCCAAGGATAACTTTAAGCTTCTGATTCCCCTGCCTCCACCTCCTGTGCTGGTATTAAGGTCCTGCGCCATCATACCCAGGCTATGCAGTGCTGGAGGCTAAGCCCAGGATGTCAAAAGAACTAGGTAAATACTCTACCTCGTGGCTATACCCCACCTTTGAAGACACAGTAAACTTAAAGAAAAGCTCCAATACAGAAAACTCTCCTTACCTATAGGTAACCGGTTCTTTTTGTTGGCTGGGGTGGCTGCTGGAGACATCTGAGGAGTGCTGTAGGGGGTGACGTCTAGACTGCTGCTCTTCCCTGGCTTAGCCTGGGGCAGGCTTGCCAACAAGCTGTCAAGAGCCATTCTATCTTCCTTCAGCTCGTCTCCAGACATCACACTCTTCATAAAGTTCACCTGTAAAAGGAAAGGACATTATCTAGTGAAATGAACTGTCAAACATAATACACGCTTCTTACAGGATATATTCTTCTGTGACTTGCCAATGGGTGGCTAAAAGAATTTCAAAAAGAAGTCAACTAGAGAATGATGCCATTACCAGAGTAATAAGCTGACTGTAACTTATATAAACCACAGTTCTGCTCAAGCCTTCCAAAAGATTAACGGAGTTCATTGGTGGAGTCTCCACTGCGCGGCCCCCAATCACGACATCAAGGAAAGCAGCGACACAGCTCTGTCAAAACAGGAAGAGATCAAAGCCAAAGTCTCCCTCAAAAGATGAGAAAAATTCTGACCAAGGTGGATAAGCATGAAAAAAATTTAACTTCATGAAAATTATTTTAAACCCAACATTCCGTATGTAATGATACAGAATACGCTCAAAAAAATAAAAATAAAGTACATGTAATTTACAACCTAAAATTCTGAAAAGGCAGATGGGGTGTGGAATGGGAGACATACTAAGAATCTGCTGACACACATAGGCCTCTAGAAGAACACACAGAAGAAACACTGAGAACTTTCTGGAGAGGAAGTGAAGGAGAAATGAGAAGTATGGGGGAAATGGCATAGAACAGGTTTTATTTTATTTGGTTTTTCCTTTAAATGTTTTTATGTATTTATCTGGGGTGCACATGTGGAGATCAGAAGACAACCTGAGGGAGTCTCTCCTCTTGTGGGCTCTGAGGATCATACTCAGGTCATCAAGGCTTGGTGTCAAGAGTCTGTACCCACTAAGCCATCTTTCTCTAACTGTTTCTTGGGTTTTTGTTGTTGCTTTGTTTTTTTTCCAGACAGGGTTGGGAAACCCTGGCTATCCTAGACCTTATCCATATCCTTATCCATATCCATAGACCAGGCTAAGCTCAAACTCAGGGATCTACCTGCCCCTCTCTCCTGACTGAGTGCTGGAATTACAGCTGTGCACCGCCACCACCTGACTGTTTCTTGGATTTTTTTGGTGTTGCTATTCTTGATTTTTGAGGAAAAAAAATCTATTCACCATGGTGTCCCGGCTCGCCTCAAACCACAGTGATTTTCCTGCCTCTATCACTCAGGTACGGGGATTATAGTATATACTACTATACTCAGTACAATATCAGTTTTTATATTTTTTTATTAATTTGTTAAGACTTTTTTGGTTTTTATTTATGTTCATGTGTGTTTATACATATATGAGCATATATGTGCTGGGGACTGCAAAGGTAAGATGAGAATGCAAGATCCCCTGGGAGCTGAAATTACAGGTGGTTATGAGCCACACAAGGTGGATGCTGAGAACTAAACTCCTGTCCTCTGAAATAGCAAGCACTCCTAAATCATAACTTCTGAATAATTTCTCCAGCTCCAATATTTGAGATTTAGGCCACTTGAACTGCTAGCCTACTCAAAGTCTAATGAAATACCTTTTTTACTCAATTAACTGAACAGTGCCATAAATGAAGAACATTTAAAATAATTTAATTACTGCTGATTGTTAAATTAGTAACAAATTAGTTAAAAACAAATTTTTAAAAAATAATCTAATAGGTCTTGATTCTTATTACAATGATACCCCTTCAATATTTGTAAGACAGTTTAATCATTAGAAAAATCTTCCTAGGGGCTGGAGAGATGACTCAGAGGTTAAGAGCATTGCCTGCTCTTCCAAAGGTCCTGAGTTCAATTCCCAGCAACCACATGGTGGCTCACAACCATCTGTAATGAGGTCTGGTGCCCTCTTCTGGCCTGCAGGCATAGATACAGACAGAATATTGTATACATAATAAATAAATACATAAAAAGAAAAAGAAAAAAAGAAAAATCTTCCTAAATTTAACGGTTGCTGATACAATATTGTTAACTAATTTAAAAGCAAATTAATGACTGAATTATTTAACCTTCCTATCACCTAAAGACTAGATTTAATAAAGAGAATAGTTAAGTTCACTAAACACTTGGCCAGAATTTTTTACAAATTTTATTTTATACCATTTATTCTTGCACACAGGGTCTTTCTAAATAGCGCGTCTGTGTGGACCAAGCTGGCCTAAGAAATCACAGCCATCAGCTGCCCTGCTTCCTAAGTGCAGGGATTAAAGCTGTGCACAAAGTGAGGTTCTCTGCTTGTGATGAGGACTCACACTATTGTCTAAGCTAATCTTGAACTCAAGGCAATCCTCCTGCCTCAGCTGAGATTACAGGTGTGGGCTAGCATACCTGGATACCTAGCAGTCTACAAAACAGTAATTCACACAACACAACATTCATTCCTACTTTGTCAAATTTTCCAAGGCTATTTTTGGTCCGAGGATCTCCTTCTTCGGTGCCAGTCATTGCTAACTGCTGCAGAAGGCGGCCGACCTGCAAACAGAAGCAGTGGTGAGCATGTGTGGGTGCCCATAGCAGCACTGTCTATGAAGCACTTACATTCCAGTCCAAGTGTCCGGTTTCATAGTAATATTCACATTCATCTCATCAGGCAAACAAAACAATGATCCCAATAAAATGTGTATTTTGTCTATGTCAGCTTTTACCATTTTCAGATGAAGACATAGAGGAAGTAGAAAACTTTGCTGTAATTTCTTGTTACACATGACAGGAACATTAGGAAATTGAAAGTACAGTATATCTACTGATAATATACTTTTTCTGTGCTTAAAAAACATTTTAAACTAGCCAGGCAACAGCGCACACAAAGGCAGCAGACAGATCTCTGAGTTTAAAGTCATCCTGGTCTACAGAGTAAGTTCCAGGACAGCCAGGGGTACACAGAGAACAAAATTAAACCTTATTATTACTGTATCTGTGAGCATTATTGAGGACAGGGGAGCACATGTATGCAACAGTGCGTGTGGAGGTTGTGAGCTGGCGCTCTCCTTCTAGCATAGGTTTCAGAGATGGAATTCAAGTTGTTATACTCACACAGCACTTTCTACCCTCAGAAACATCTTGTGGACATGAGAAAATTTTTAAATAATCTGCAAACGCTTAGCCATGCAATAAATGACTTCAAGGCTAACACACAGGACTTTCCCCTTACAAGTTCATGAAGAACTCAAGTATTGGGGATGGAGAGATGGCTCAGTGGTTAAGAGCACTGACTGCTCTTCCAGAGGACCCGGGTTCAATTCCCAGCACCCACATGACAGCTCACAACTGTCTGAAAATGCAGTTCCACGAGATCTGACACCTTCACACCAATGCACATAAAATAAAGTTAACTAAATCATTAAAAACAAATTTTAAAAAAAAGAACTCAAGCATTCTCTTTATAGTTTTCTGTCGGTTTTTGAGACAGGATCTATGTAGCTCTGGCTGTCCTGGAACCCTCTTTGCAGATCAGGCTGGCCTCCAACTCACAAGGATCTGCCTGCCTCTGCCTCCCAAGTGTTGGGATTAAAGGTATGCGCCATCTTGCAGGCAAGAATCAACTTATTTTAACATGTGTGTGCCTGTCCATGAAAGCCAGAGAAGGTGTTGGATCCCCTGGAACTGGAGTTGGTGGGCTGCCTGATGTGGGCACTGGGACGTGAACTTAGCTCTTCTGAAAATGAACAAACACTTTTACCTAAAGAGCCCCTCTCCAACCCCAACCAATGTTTTTTTTTTTTTAAAGGTTTATCAAGTTGGGTAGGATGATGTGCACCTTTAATCTCACTCAGCATTCAGGAGGCAGAGGCAGACGGATCTTTGTGAGTTCAAGGCCAGCCTGATCTACAGAGCGAGTTCCAGGATAGCCAGGGCAACACACAGAACAACCCTGTTTCCAAAAAAAAAAAAAAAAATAGACTGGCAGGTGAGATAGCTTTGGCTTTGGAGTTAAGACCAGTGGCTACTCTTCCAGAGGACCTAAGTTCAATTACTAGTCCTTGTATAATTCTAGTTCCAGGGGATCCAATGTTCTCTTCTGCAGACATGTGCAGATATACATGCAGGCAAAAATCCCTCCTATACACACAAAATTAATTAATTAATTAATTAAATAGTAAGGCTTTGGATAAATCCCCCCACATAAAATAAATTAAATCAATAGTAAGACTTCATGTAAAACACCTCACATGTAAAATAAATTAATAAGACTTCAGGTGTAACTTTAATAGCCGAACATGTGCTTAGCACATGTGAGAGGTCACAGTGCAACTTTCAGTAGCTGGTTCTCGTCTACTAACATGTGTTCCAGGGACGGAACTTAAGTTATCAGTCCTTCACAAGGCCTTTTACTTGCTGAGTCATCTCCTTAGCCCAGAACTCAGATCTGTAGGGGTATCTTACTACACATATGTACCATCTTCATGGAGTGGTGTCTACTTTCACACATGAACACTTCTGGAGAAAGGCCTAATATTCCAAGGAATACTAACTAGTAGCCTCCTGTTCAGCTCCAGTTGTAAGGCACAGTCTCAGTTTCCAATCAATCTGGACTCTGAAATTGCCAGGAGAGGGATGATGGGCTTGTTCTAGAAAACCCAGTCAACTCAATGGCCAAGAGTTAAAGGATTTCACTGAAAACCAAGGCAATACTATAATACCTCAAAATCCTAATATAATTGTTTTTCTATCTCATGAGAATCAAATACTTAGAACAATTTAAGAAAGAGTTCCTGAACAGCAACGACTACACAGAGAAACCATGTCTCAAAAAAACAAAAGAAATTCCCACTCTATTATATCAGCTGATCTTAAATCAAATATTGCATTAATAATCACAAAAGCACACCTGCATCAGGTTAAATCTCGCCACCTCATTGATAGGAGCATCAGATATTATTCCATACTGCTCTGGATTGACAACTGCGGGACAAATGAAGCAAGCCAACAGAAGATCGGTGCACATGGCTCTGACTTCCCCGACCTCCAGTCTGTCTACACAAGAGAGAGTTTTGTACATCTGTGACACAATCCACCTCAGACTATGTGGAAAGCAGTAAGTGTTCTGTTTGAGATAACCAATAAATTTGTTCACCAAAGCCACCAGTTTGGCCTCATTGGAATCCACCATCTCTTGAACCTTTTGCCTGAATCTGTCTGAGCCTTTCTCTCCAAAGAGCTTTTCCTGCTGCGCTGGGGAGAACCTTTCGGTTAGCTTGTTAGGGTCTGTTTCCAGATGGTCTTCGTCTTCCACAAGGAGCTGCATGATGGGCTCATGTAAAGTAGCTGTAAGAAAAAGTTTGGCAGAAAATAGTCCTTCAGAAAACAGTTTAAATAAGATGCTGAAGGCACAAGTTCCTCTCCTCAAAAGCCGCCTGGGGTTGTCACTTTCTTTCAGTTCAAATTCAATCAAGTATCGTAAAACCTGAAGGAGGTAGTTTTCATCTTCTTGCATAATACAGTTGCCATACAAGGAGGTAAAAACTGTGTAGATAACGCTTTGTGTGTTCTCTTGATTGAGTTTTTCTCCAGCAACCAAAGAGGAGGCAATAAGACGAGGATTTTCTCTTAACCGACTCAAGAATTCTCCGTAAGCTGTTTCCTGAAATCCCAATTGCTTATATCCATCAACAAACTGTGTATCTTCCAAAATCTTGGCATGCTGGCAACACTCAGCAGGGGACGCTTCAGCACTAGAAACATTAGCACACAGGCAAGGCAATATTAATAACAACAGTAATACAACACAGGCACTCAATCGGAATGACTAAGTCTGAGTTCATTTTTGTGCCAACAATGAACTCTCTCTGAGTTGCTGAACTCTTTGAGAACATGGAAATGAGTAAGACACACCTAAAAGTAAAGAGGAAGCCAATATCTTCTTAACAGATTAGGTGCAGCGTCTATTTAAAAGTACTGATGAAATTGTCCAGAGTGAGCCTCTATGGATTTTGCTATAGCTTAAAAACAGTTTATTTACTGAGACAAGAACATTCCTAAAAATTTGAGTACTAAAAGCCATCAAAACAGGAGCTGGAGAGGTAGCTCAGCTGGAAGAGCGCTTGCCTGGCATGCACTAAGCCCTGGGCTTGATTTACAACATGGAATACTTTTGCATGGCCTCCAGTCAGTAACTCCCAGCAAAGCTAACAAAGGGCTATGATTCCAAAGATCAGTTCTGCCTTTAAAGATTTTTATTTTTTTTTATTTTTTTTAAAGTATTTATTTATTTGTTATGTATACAATATTCTGTCTGTGCGTATGTCTGCAGGCCAGAAGAGCGCACCAGACGTCATTACAGATGGTTGTGAGCCACCATGTGGTTGCTGGGAATTGAACTCGGGACCTTTGGAAGAGCAGGCATTGCTCTTAACCACTGAGCCATCTCTCCAGCCCAAAGATTTTTATAAATACAATCATACAGTATATATTCTTTTTCTTTCTTTTTTTTTTTTTTTTTTTTTGGTTTCTCGAGACAGGGTTTCTCTGTAGCTTTGGAGCCTGTCCTGGAACTAGCTCTTGTAGACCAGGCTGGTCTCGAACTCACAGAGATCCGCCTGCCTCTGCCTCCCGAGTGCTGGGATTAAAGGTGTGCGCCACCACCACCCGGCTATATTCTTTTTCTATCTGACTACTTCTAACATTATACTAAAATTGCTACAGTTAAAAACTGCTTCCTGGAACAATATAGAAAGCACCAGGCACACTAGTGGTACATAGATACATATGTGGGCAAAACAACTCATACACGTAAAATAAAAGTTAAAAATATAAAAAAAAATTTCTTTAGAAAAGATACACAATTCTAAACTGGGCAGTGGTAGTGCACGCCTTCAATCTCAGCACTCAGGAGGCAGAGGCAGGCAGATCTCTGTGAGTTTGAGGCCACCCTGGTCTACAAGAGCGAGTTCCAGGACAGGCTCCAAAGCTACAGAGAAACTCTGTCTCAAAAAAAAAGATATGCAATTCTAAACCATGAAAATGTATATAAAAATTTATCACAAAAATCACAAAATTAGTGTGGTATAAAATGTTAACCCTTACATTATAATTTTCTGTATCACTGTTTAAGGTAATTAATAAACAAAATAAACTCCATGTATTTTATGACCAAAGACTTACCTAATATTGCTTTAAAACCATGCACTTAAGAGATTGATTTAGTAATAATCAGTAGTACAGATTGTTCACAAAATGCATGACCTAAAAATTTTTACTATACCTGGTTATAATAAGCCGATCCAAATTAATCCTCTGTTGCTTTGCAATCCACGCCGTTCGATACAGCTTTTCAGCTGTCTTCAGCACATCTGCGTTCAGCCTCTGAATGAGCTGTCTCTCAGAGCTCACGTACAAGCGCTCCTGTTTGAGGTGGTGGGCCAGAGTGTGGATATCTAGCTTCACCATCTTTGAATTCGGAAAAGGTACAAAGGCTGATCACTAATAAAAAAGACAAAATTCAAAAATTTTTGTCATTTTAAGTTAGTTTTCTAAAACCAAAAGGAGCAGAATACATTACAACTTTGATTATGGAGGTAGGAGGCTGGAAAGATGGCTAAGTGGTTAAGAGCACTGACTGCTCTTCCAAAGGACCAGGGTTCAATTTCCAGCACCCACCTGGCAGCTCACACCTGTCTGTAACTCGAATTCCAGGGGACCTTGCACCTTCATACAAACATACATGTAAACAAAATACCAATGCACATAAAATTAAATGTTAAAAAAGTCTTTAAATAAGATGTTAATTTAGTACAACCATTGACTCTAATTTAAAATTAATCCCAGCATTTGAGAGGTTGAGACAGGAATGTCAGGAGGTCAAAGTCATCCTTGGCTACCTAGTGGCTCTAAGGCTACATAAGACCCCATTTCAAAACACCAACAGATTGTGATTGTAATGGGAAGAACAGCCAAGGATGATTCTAGGCTGATGGACAGACACAGGCTTAAAGTAGTTAAAAGACTATTTCTGAATAAGGCCTTATTAGGAGCTTAAAAAATAACTTATAAGCCGGGCGATGGTGGCGCACGCCTTTAATCCCAGCACTCGGGAGGCAGAGGCAGGCGGATCTCTGTGAGTTCGAGACCAGCCTGGTCTACAAGAGCTAGTTCCAGGACAGGCTCCAAAGCCACAGAGAAACCCTGTCTCGAAAAAAAAAAAAAAATAACTTATATTTTCCAAATTTTCTATACTGAGCCTATACTACTTCTGTCATTTAAGAAACACAGTATTTTAAAATATTGTAATTTATTTTTGCATTTACATATTGTAATGATCTGCTCTGTCCTTTTAAGAGACAAGTCACGCCCACTCCCTGCCCTCCTCCACTGAGGCAAGCTGATCTTCAGCTTCCAGCCTGAGTCCCTTCTTTTCTCTCAAAGAGGCAGCTTCTGCCCTCTCCCTTCTCGCCACTTCTCCCCTTCCCCCTTCTGTTTCTCTCTCTCTCTGTCTGTCTCTCTCTCTCCTCCCCTCCCCCCTCCATAACCCAGTAAATAAATATCCAACCTCACTCTGCATGCCTCACCCATCCATGTCCATGTCTCTGTCTCTTGCATCATGGTGTGCCCATCTGTCTGTCTCCCCTCGTGGGACTGGCTGCCCCATCAAGGTCTCTCACCCATCGCTACTCCCTGCCTGGGACTCACTGCCCCCTCGTGGCCCACTGCAGCCAAATGGGGAACTGCACCTTCCCTCCTTGGGACTGGCTGCTCTCGGGACCTGCTGTCTGCCACTGCTCAGAGACCTGCAGCATGGTCTCATGGCCCGCTGCCCACTGCTGCCCCTTGGGGACATGTCATAGCACATGTGCAGAAGTCAGAAGACAAACTCTAAGTGTCTGATTCAGCATGTGAGTCTCAGGGATTGAACTCTGGTCCTCAGGCTTGGTAGCCTTTACCACACTGGACTACGAAAAAAGTGTGTGTATGCCCATGTGTGTGAGCCTGCACATGTACATACACATATGCCAGACAAGGGCATTAGGTGTTCTTCACAATTCACTGCCTTTTTTTTTCTTTTTTTTTTTCTATTTTTTTGTTTGTTTGTTTTTTTATTTTTCAAACTGGGTTTCTTTGGAACCTGTCCTGGAACTCACTCTGTAGACCAGGTTGGACTCAAACTCAGAGATCTGCCTGTTTCTGCCTCCTGAGTGCTGGGATTAAAGGTATGTGCAGCCACTGCCTGGCTCTCTACCTATTTCTTTAAGGCAGGGTCTTTACCAGAACCTAGAGATCAAGTAGTCTCAACACCCAGAGCAGGGGTCACAGGCATGCACCAGATACTGGACTTGTTAACTAGATGCTGGGATCTGAATTCCTGTTCTGATATTACTCAACAAACATTCTTAACTACTGAGCCATCTGTCCAGCTTACATATATATATATTTTTTTGGAAATACTGTCTCACATAGGCCACACTAGCTTTGAATTCTTTTTGTACCTAAAGATGCTTTTGAGCTCCTGTTTATCCTTACTCTACCTCCCAAGCTGGGGTTACAGGGATGAGCCAACATGCCCCATTTACGTGTAGTGGGGGTTGAACCCAGGGTCTGTGCATGCTAGGCAAGTACTCTACCATCTGTTGTACATTCTCAGCCCTTTTGCTGGTTTTCTGAGACAGTCTCCTTTAGTCCAGGCAAGCCTTAAATTCACCTTGTAACTGAGAATGACCTGGACCTCCTGATCCTCCTGTCTTAGTCTCCTAAGACCTGAAATTAAGGTATGCACCTGCACACCTAGTGGGTTATTTCTGAATTAGAATTAACAAAATCAAATACACTCTGAATCTGTTTAGGGAGGAACCTCTGCTCACTAGCAGTGGAGTCACCCTTGACTACTTCCACAGAGCAATACGCCTGTTGATTCTGTCTCTGAATAATCTCATTACTTTTCCTCCTTCCCCGGGGAATCTGTCAGCACCTCACCTGAAAGAAAGCCTATAACAAGCTGATTTCCTTGCTCCCCAAAGTCTGTTCTCCTAGTAACACTAAGTGTACCTTAAAGTCACATCATTTTATTCTTTGACTAGAAACTATCCCAAGGCTTTACCTTATACTCAGAATGAAATCTAAAGTCCTACGCAGTCTTCCCTACCTACAACTTTGACCTTCCAGGCCCTACCACAGCATTTACCACAGATACCTACTTGCTTATTAGCCATCTTTACTGGGGGCTTCCACCTCTCTATGCCAGAACTTTTCTGTGTTGTTCACTACTCTAATCTCAGGCCTGGGTGAGGGCCTAGTTCACAGTAGCAACTGAATATATATTTGCCAAAGGTGTGAATGAAATCAAACTATTCTTATTTATCTAATAACTAAACAGTTACAAATAGCATACATATTTTAAATCATTATTTAAGCTATATCCTTGAACTGCCAAACCACAAATTTTTTATATTAATAATAGAAATACCTATATTTAAGATAACAAAACAAGCTGGGCAGTGGTGGCACACACCTTTAATCCCAGCATTCAGGAAGCAGAAGCATATGGATCTCTGCGTGAAAAAACCAGCCTGGTTTACAGAGTGAGTTCCAGGACAGCTAGGGTTAAACACAGAAACCCTGTCTTGAAAAAAATAAACAACAACAAAAAAAAAAACCAAAAACACAACCAACCAAAATTTTAAGAGCAATTATTGTGAGGTAAGGACTACAGCTCAGGGGTAGAGAACTAACTGTCTAACCTGCTAGAGGCACTGGCTTCAAACCTCAGCACTAAAACCCAAAAAATGACAATTAAGGAAATGAATGAGGTTTTTTGTTGTAGCCCTGGCTGTCCTGGAACTCACTCTGTAGACCAGGCTGTCCTTGACCACAGAGATCCTGTCTCTGTCTCCTGAGTACTGGAATTAAAGGTGTGTGCCACCATCTCCCAGCTTTGTTTTTTTGTTTTTGTTTCTTGTTTTTTGTTGTTACTTAGACTTTCAATGCCAAGAATAATCTTAGTTTTTCCTCACTGCACTGCACCCCCAAGCGGGTGGCAGGTGTGTTCTGACAGCCTCAGCTGACAGTTCCAGAAGTGTTGGACTCCACTGTATGATTCAGGTCTGTCTGACTCCGAAGAAGCACGGTTCTCAGTCATCTAATCTCAACATTTGTTAGTCATGTCTACTTTGATTTCTTAGTTGTGCTTTGTGCTAAGGATTTTTTTTAATCTGCTGGTTTTATAGAATATTATTTGACTTCTAGCAGTATCTACTTAGTTTAAAGTCAAACAGAAATACTACATAAACTGGGAAGGCTATAGGTAAAATAAAGTATTTGCATACTGTTGGTGGAAATTTAATTTTGTGTCATCACTATGGAAAACAACAATATTATTCTCCAAAATTTTAAAAAAGAATTACCTCATGAGCTAGTGGCCCCACTACTGGTTATCTACAAAGGACACGAGTCAGTCTGTGAAAAAGCAGCTGCACTGTTCACTGTACCAGCCACTGTCTGGATCCACTCCAAGTGCCCATCAACAGACAGAGAATAGCGAGCTGGTTCTCTGTGGACTACAGGTCTCCAACTCAAGTCACCAGGCCTGGCAGCAGGCAGCTTGACCCTCTGAGCCATCTTGTTAGTCCTAACGACATGGCTTTAGAGACTTTATTTTGTTTTGTTTTTGAAATAGGGTTTTTCTGTAGCTTTGCAGACTGTCCTGGAACTCACTCTATAGAACAAGCTGGCCTTGAACTCACAGAGACCTGCCTCTGCCTCCCAAATGCTGGGATTAAAAGCATGAACCACCACTGCCCATCTTTAGTGATCATTTTAATAAATTTAGGCCAAGCTGGGTGTGGTGGGGCATGCCTATAATCCCTGCACTCAGGAAGCAGAGGCAGGCAAATCTCTGTGAGTTTGAGGCCAGACTGGTCTATAGAGCTAGTTCCAGGACTGGCTTCATAGCAACTGAGAAACCCTGCCTCGAAAATAAATAAATTAAATAAATAAATAAGCAATCTTAGGCCACAGGCAAGCTTGCTAAGCATTTTACTTTAAACAGAATTATAAGCTTTCCTTTCAATAATAAACTGGTCAGAATGTCATTAAAAACAAAATCTGACCACAGCTTATCCTGCAAAACAAAATTTTAAGAACTATTATTGGGACTAAGGAATATAGGTTTTGTGTGTGTGTGTTGGAATATTATTTGGCATATATAATATAAATGGAATATTATTTGGCCAAAAAAAGAAGGGAGAAAAGGAAAATTCTTACACGTGCTACACGGATGGAACTAAAGACATTATGTTAAATGAACAACCCAGCCCCAGGAAAACCAACTACTGCGTGAACTCACTCACATGCTGGTGCAGAAAGGCTGACCTCACAGAAGCAGAGTCTGAGGTAGTAAGGACAGGAGGAATTAGGAAATATTACAGTTAGAAGAAAAAAATAAAAGATCTATTCTATAAGCATAGTAACTATAGTTAATGACAATATGTTGAATGTATTGATTGTATTCCTCATCCTTCATACTACCCTCTGGGATAGGCTTTCCTACAGACCAGGCTGCCTCAATGTAGCCTCACGATGTAGGTGAAAATCACCACCACACTGACACAATACACATACAGTATATAAAGATGTTCATATTTGTTAATTGGTCTTGATTTCTTAGAGCATATTTCCAAACCCCTTAACTTAAAATTCAAAATCAGTCTACCTCAGCCTACCCATCCAAGCCTATTTTATACTGTTACATTAATTTTTTTTATGTATAGTGCTTATACAAGTGTGTATTCATAGTACATGCATACACCATGGTGTACGTGTGGAAGGAAGAGGACAACTTTCAGGACCTGGTTCTCTTCCCACTGTAGTATCCAGAGACGAAACTGAGGTCATGGGCAGAGAGGCAGGTGGATCTCTGATCCACAGAGCTAGTTCCAGGATAGCCAGGGCTACAGAGAGAAACCTTGTATCAAAAAAACAAAACAAAAAAGGGAAAAGAAGAAAGAAAAGAGCTCAGGTGACATCAAAGAACCGGTACCATTCGGCACGGTGGTGTACACCTGAAAGTCTAGCATACAGTCATAAGCAGGATCACTGCACATTCTAGGACAGCCGGGACTACTGTGAGTTTCAGGCCAGCAAAAGCTACAAAAAGACCTTGTCTCAAATAACAGTAGTATAATATACTTAACAATGTTGTAAGAATGAGGGTTTAGCCAAGAAAAACTATCACAAATATATATTGCTCCTAAAATTTGCATGCATTTTCAATATTAGTTAATTTCATTTTGAAAGATTCAAAAACTAACTCTAACCACTTAAGTTCACTACTTACCACTTTTCTACAAAAATTATATATACACAATACACACACACATACTATATGCTACCCATTCATAATTAAATCAGACTTTGAGGAATAATTTAAGCTTCTCAACTCATACAGTTAAAACATCACTTAGGCCGGCTAGGAATGACACAGGCTGATACAGCATCATTCCACAATGGTATGCGGAAGTGACAGGCCAACTATGGCTTGCAAATCAAAGTTAGCCTGTTGTTTGTTTGTATTCATAAAGGTTGGTCTGGAGATTTTGTTTCTGAGATTTTTTTTTACAAAGTCAAATTTGTTTTTGACAATTTCATACATGTATATAATGCAATAATCACTCTTCCCTGCCACTATTACCCTCTCATCCCCATTAACTACCTCTCCCTCCCCCATTAGTTCCTCTGTCAGATTAATGACTTTTGATTTTATGACCCATTTAATTTAACTTAATAAAGATTTTAAAAATTTATTTATGCCTGGTATGTTAGCATATACCTTTATTTCTAGCACTCAGGAGGTAGAGGCAGGTAAGTTCAAGACCAGTTTGGTGTACACAGAACATTCCAGGTCAGCCAATTAGGGAAACATATCTCAAATTTATCAGCAGCAGCAGCAGCATCACCATCATCATCAATGTATTGGCAGTCTGGCACATGCCACAGTGTCCACAGAGGATCAGAGAGCAATTCTGTGCAGTCAGTTTTTTCCTTTCACCTTTATGGAAATTTCAAAGACCAAACTTGGGTTGGCAGATTTGCAAGGCAAGCAACTTTACCTACCTCAGACTTCTAAAACTTTTAAAGATTTATTTTAACTTTGTGTGAGTGTGTGCATGTGAGTGCAGGTGCCCACAGAGGCCAGGAGAGGGCAGTGGGTCTCCTGAAGCTGGAATCACAAGTGGTTGTTAGTCACCTGACACGGGTTCGGGGAATCAAACTCAGGCCTTCTGCAAGAGCAGCACATGCCATTGAGCCCATTGATCCACTCCTAGCCCCTTAATAAGGTTTTATGGAACACAGCTATGTCCATCTAGTCATGCTGTCTGTAACTGTTTTCATGGTGAAATGGCAGGGGGAATAGTAGCCAGTCTTCTATAGCTCATTTGGCCTCTACATAAAGATTGCCAACCTCTAACAAGCAGGTTTATTTCCTCTAAGGAAGAGTATGGAACAACCTAATGAGGGTCAATTTTTGAGCTAAAAATATATCGGAAGTTTCAAGAAGAATACATTTGTACAAGTTTCAACAGCTAATAGGACATAGCAACAGACAATTGCAATCCCAGCACTTTGGGAGATGAAGGTAGGAAGATCAAAAATTCAAGGCCATCCTCAAATAATACAAGTTTGAGAACAATGTGAGCTATATAAGGCTGCTTCTCAAAAAGAAAAAATATTCCAAAATGTATATGAGATAGAAATAACATTTCACACCTTATGAGAATCTCTACTTAAAATCATCCCAATTTAATAATGATGTAACTACTTTTAAATTTCAACATAGCATTTAGAGTTCAAGTAAACAGCTTAACATCCAGCTTAATCTTAGGTTCCCTCTCCCTCTCTCCCTCTTTCTGAGGGACTGGGTCTGCACATGCAACCCTGTTGTTGACATCTGTAATACAGAAGCCTCCTTGTAACTTCTATTGTACTAGAGGACACAAATTACCTTGCACTCGCTAGGCACTTCACCACTAAACTGCAACCTTGGCCCAAATAATTACCCTTTATTAACACTGAGAGAGTGAACATGAAACCACATCCAACTTATTACCTAATTTAGAGGATGCTTTAGTCAATAACGCAGAAGGGAAACTAAAACTGGAGTAGATCTGAGGAACTTAAGACTGGCCTTACCCATATAACTTTTAAGCCCTGCACTCAGGAGACAGAAGCAGGTCAACCTGAGTTTGCAGCCAGCCTGGACTACAAAGTGAGTGCAAGGCCAGCCAGAACCCTGTCACAAAAGCAAACAAAATCCATGATGCTCTGACACCTATTGTCTTGTGACATGTGGCCTCTGACAAGTGATGTCATGTGACCAGTGACTGATCACTAAATTTAGGAATGATATCCTTGTTTTTCCACACAGAAAACAATTTAAGAGAACTGTAAGTCCTAAAACTGAAAACCAGGCGGTGGTGGTGCACGCCTTTAATCCTAGCACTCAGGAGGCAGAGGCAGGCAGATCTCTGTGTAGTCGAGGCCAGCCTGATCTACAACAGCTAGTTCCAGGAAATTCTGTCTCTTAAAAAAAAAATTTTAAAAAAAAGATGTTTCAACTAAAAATTACACACTGATAATTGAATGCAATATGAGTATGCTAGAAGAGAATGAGGACATAGTGTGTTAGAAAAAAATGAGAAAAACTGAATAAACTATGAACTTGGTTATAACAGTCTATCAACACTGTTCACTACTTGTATTAAGTGTTGCAGACTAGTGTAAAATGGTAGGAACAGGGTCTATATATGAGAGCTCTGCATTATCTTTTTTTTTTGGGGGGGGTATTGTTTGTTTCTTGAGACAGAGTTTCTCTGTATAGCCCTGGATATCCTGGAACTCACTCTATAGATCAGGCTGGCCTCGAACTCTCAGAAATCCACCTGCCTATGCCTCCCAAGTGCATATGTCATATGCACATATGGCAGACTTTTTTAATTACATAGTAATATGCTTCTAAATTCAAATATTCAGGTCAATAAAATCATATAAACTTGAAAAACGTATTAACACAGCAATGTATCCCAGTCTCTATCAACTACTGCTCAGAAAAAGGCACCAACAACCTATGATGTTCTAGACCAGACCAACATTCTGTGACATACAGTATTATACTAGGTTTTTCTTTTAGTTTGCTGTGATTAAAAAAATAATTACAGGGCTGAAGAAATGGCTCAGCAGTTAAGAGCATTGGTTGCTCTTCCAGGAGTCCTGAGTTCAAGTCCCAGCAACCACATGATGGCTCACAACCATCTGTAATGAGATCTGGCACCTTCTTCTGGTGTGCAGGTATACGTGCACACAGAACACTGTATATATACACAATAAATAAGTCTTTAAAAGATAAAATAAAATACAGAATTTCATTACACAAATTTCCAGAGATCTTACATTTTGCACTAATTTCATATGTGGAGTGAGGTAAATATTTCCTAGGTAAAACTATTTAAGAAAACTAGGTTTTCGGGGTTGACTGAATCTATGGTCTCCCACATGACAAGCAAGCACTACCACTGGGGAATACACTCCCTGAAAAGCCGCCGGCTTTTTGTTTGTTTGTTTGGTTGGTTGGTTTTTAGCTTTTCTGAGTCAGGGTTTTATTTGTGTAACAGACTTGACTGTCCTGGTACTGGCTCTGTAGCTAGCCTCAAACTCAGAGATCCTCCTGCCTCTCCTCCAAGTACTGGGAAAAACCAACTTTTATGTTAACTTTCACCCAAGAGCAAACCTTACTTAAGCTACCAGAAATATTGGTTGAGTCAGAGCACGGTGGTACAAGTCAGCAATTCCAGCATTCAGGACACTGAAGCAGAATGGTTTGAAACCAGACTGAGAGATAAAAACCCGAATGAAGGGGGCTGGAGAGATGGCTCAGAGATTAAGAGCACTGGCTGCTCTTCCAGAGATCCTGAGCTCAATTCCCAGCAACCACATGGTGGCTCACAACCATCTGTAATGAGGTCTGGCGCCCTCCTCTGGTGTGCGGGCATACATGGAGGCAGAATGTTGTGTACATAATAAATAAATCTTTAAAAAAAAAAAAAACCTATTGAAATAACCAGGGTCTTGGCAAGGGATGCACCTTAGGAGCAGAATGCTTGTCTGGATTGAACATATTAAAAAGTAGTAGCCAGCATTTAAGAGAACTTGTTAATCTTGCAGAGGATCCTGGTTTGAGTCCTAGCACCCACAGGGTAGTATACAACCATATAACTCCAATTCCAGGGAATCCAACCCCCTTTTCTGACCTCCACAGGCACCAAGACAGGCACATGATACTCATACACACATGCAGCAAAACATCCACACATAAAAAACAAAAAAGGACAGCAGTCAATGGCTTACACCTGTAATTCCTGCCAGGACTTGGGAAGCTGAGAGAGAGATGAGCGCTCAAGGCCAGCCTGGGTTAGGCAGTGAGTTAGCCAGCTGGGCTACAGCAGGACAATGTGTCTACCTGGAGAGTGACAGAGACATGAAGGAGAACAGTTTCAACTGACTAGTGATAGCAAGCACACAGGTGGTTAGGAATACATAATGATCACATCTCAAGCTTGCAATACATGAAACACTATGACTTCTTGTTTGTTTTAGTTTTGGCACTGGAAGCTAAACCTGAAGCCGAACACATGCTAAGTATGTTCTCTACCAACACTTCTAATCCAGAAGGTAAGTTTTTTTTCCTTCATTGGTTAACATTTATTTACTTGGAGCTGGGCGGTGGTGGCGCACGCCTTTAATCCCAGCACTCGGGAGGCAGAGGCAGGCGGATCTCTGTGAGTTCCAGACCAGCCTGGTCTACAAGAGCTAGTTCCAGGACAGGCTCCAAAACCACAGAGAAACCCTGTCTCGAAAAAACCAAAAAAAAAAAAAACATTTATTTACTTGGGTGGAGAATGTCACACATGTGGAAATCAGAAGCCAGAGGACAGCCTTGGGAGTCTGTGCTCTCCCTATACCATGTAGGTTTTGGGATGGAGAACTCGAGTCCTCAGTATTGGTGGCAAGCACCTTTACCCTCAGAGACATCTATAAGTTTCCTTATTCTTTTTTTTTTTGTCATTATGTAACCCAGACTGGTCTGGAATTCACTATGTAGACCAGGCTGACCTTGAACTCAAGAGATCCATTGCCTCTGCTTAAATTCTGGAATTAACAGTGAGCACTACCATACCTAATGATGTGGAAGTTTTGTTTTTTTTTTTAAAGATTTATTTATTATGTATATAGTGTTCTGCCTGCAGCCCAGAAGAGGGCACCATATCTCATTACAAATGGTTGTGAGTAACCATGTAGTAGCTGGGAATTGAACTCAGGACCACTGGAAGAGCAGCCAGTGCTCTCAACCTCTGAACCATCTTTCCTGCCTGTTATATATTCTTAATTACAACACAGAGTTATAAACAATTTAATTGCCCAAGGTTAAACTAGTTAACATGTAAAGTTGAGACTAAAATCCAGTTTTATAATTCGTGTTTCCACAGTAATACATATATAATCAAAATCAATCTCTCTCTCTCTCTCTGTTTTTAACCACTAAGCCATTCACTGTCTCCCAACTACGAGTGCTTTAATTTATGGTCAAGGTTATCACTTACAGTTGCCCCACTCGTAGAGGATGGAAGAGAAGAGGCTAAGAGAGAGCAAAGGGATTGAGTGTGACCATCATACATTAAAAGCATGTAAGAAACTGCCAAAGAATGAATTAATTAAATGTAAATTACGGCCACACTCTTGAACAAGTACTTACATGTAAATCAGAGTGCAGACATTGTCAAGTTTTCTTGGGAAGCTTCCCACTATCTGGCAAGGTAAGTTTTAGTTGGACTTCAGGACTATATAAAGAATCTCAACTCCTTCAAATTCTAAGGAGGAAGTGATAGAGAATTAGATCAGCAATTGATAGCACTGACTGCTCTTCCAGAGGACCTGGGTCCAATTCTTGGCATCCATATGCTATTCACAATTGTCTGTGACATCAGTTCCAGGGAACCTGACACTCATGACAAGCGCACATACAGGTAAAAACACCAATGCACATAAAATGCAATAAATAATTTTTTAATTAGAAAAAAATTGCTAGGAATTAACCCAGAATATTACCAAAAAGCCAGGTCATGAATGCTTTTAATCCCAGTACGGGGCTTGTTATTCTCTTGGAAGAACATTCACTAGCTCACAACTGCCTTGTACTCCAACCCCAGGAAGACTGGTGCCCTCTGCCAGCCTCCTCAGGCTTGTACGCCAAGATCACACATGCACACACACATATGCATGCACACAAACACACTTAAAAATTAAATAAGGGGGCAGCTGGAGAGATGGCTCAGAGGTTAAGAGCACTGGCTATTCTTCTAGAGGACCTGGGTTCAATTCCCAGCACCCACATGTCAGCTCACAACCATCTATAACTCAAGTTCCAGTGGAACCAACTGGCTCCCTCAAACACAAATGCATATAAAAATAAAAAATAAAGTAAATAAGGAGCTGAAGAGATGGCTCACTGGTTAAGAGCATTGGCTGCTCATTCAGAGGACCCAGGTTCAGTTCCAAACGGAAGCTCACTGCTGTCTGTAACCCAAGTCCCAGGGAACCTGACACCTTCTTCTGGTCTTCCATGACACATACACACTGTCACACAGACATACCTGCAAGCAAATCACCCATACACATAAAATAAAAATAATTTTTTTTTAAAAAAAAGAGGGCTAACAAGATGTCTCAGAGGTTAAAATCACTGACTACTCTTCCAGAGGACCAGGGTTCAGTTCCCAGCAGCCATATGGCAAGTCACACTGTCTGTAACTCCAGTTTCAAGGCATCTGACACCTTTACACCAGTGCACATAAAGTTAAATAGATTATTTTCAAAAGAAAAAGCAGTAGCCTACAAGCTATAATTTACCACATTTTTCATTTCTTTATTATTGTTTTTAAGGCAATCTTAAATTCACTATGCAGTCAAGGATGACCTGAACTTCTGTCTCTACTTCCCAAGTACTGGGATTCCAGTGTATACTACAGCACCTGGACAATTTATAAAATGGTGGGGTTAAAGTCAACATCATAGATCTTACACAAGCACTCTAACTACTGAGGCACAGCTCCAAGCTGGAATGTTGATATTATAATAATCACAAGTACTCACCACAAACATCAATCAGCACTACTATCACTATAATACCCAGCATCCATCTTTGGAAGCCCCTCCCCCTGGGAGTTGCCTTGGTGCGACTCCACTCCAGGAAAGCCCGCTAATGCTGACCCCTCCCCATGGAGGGTCCGGACTACTCCCACAGACTATTTAGGCTTACTCCTGAAAAAGGAACACGTGGTCTCGAGGTTTGTGTGGACTCTCCCTCCCTCTGTCTCCCCCCCCACATGCTCCTGTGCCACTCGGAGGCACTGCATTGATTAAACATGGGCATCTTTGATTTGGTCTAATCTGGTTTGATTTAAATCATTTGCGTCAGTGGAGGGGCTCTTCTTAACAATCACGACTATGTTTCTACCCAAAAGAAATGTCTTGGCCTAAAAGTCAGTTGTCACCAGGTAGAGAAGGCACATGGCTTTAATCCCAGTTCTCAAGAGGCAGAAGCAGGAGGATCTCTGAGAGTTCAAAGCCAGCGTGGTTTACAAAGCAAGTTCCAGGACAGCTAAGGCTGTTACACAGAGAAAGCTTGTCTCAGGAAAAAAAAAAAAAATCAGTTATAGGAGTGTAGTGATGTGGGATGTCCTTCTGTATGCTGTGAATATGTGTTGCTTTTATTGGTTGATGAATAAAGCTGCTTTGGCCTATGGCAGGGCAGAATATAGCTAGGCAGGAAATCCAAGCAGAGATACAGGGAGAAAGGAGGCAGAGTTGAGGGGAGGTGCCAACAGTCACTGGAGAAGATGGCAGAGCATTACAGGCAAGCCACAGGGCACATGGTGGTATACAGTTTATTAGAAATAGGTTAATTCATATGTAGAGCTCACCAGTAAGAAGCCTGAGCCACCAATCAAACAATTATAATTAATATTAAGCCTCCAAAGATCACTGCATTAAGCAGCTGTGGGGACTGACGGAGGGAGAGAAACTGGTCCAGTGGGACTGAATGGGACAGAGAAAAGACTTCCAGCTATTGAGTGGGTGCTGGCACAGCATGCTCAATACAGAGGGCAGCTTTCTTGAGCCGGTTCTTTCTTTCCACTTTCACATCGGCTCCAGGAACTGAACTCTGGTCAACCGGCTTTCACAGCAGGCACTCTTTTCTACAGTCAGTGCCTTGGCTCTAAAACACCTCTTCAAAAGAACCCAACCAGTGAAATGCCCTCACTTAAAAAGAAAAAATTCTCATTGGATCTGGAGAAATGGCTCAGGAAGTAAAAGTACTTGCTGCTTTTGCAAAGACCTGGGATAAGTTCCCAGCACCTACATGGTGGCTCAAAACTGTAACTCCAGTTCCAGGATCTCAGATGCCCTCCTCTGATCTCCTTGGGTACCAGGCACTTATGCAGGGCATAAACATACACACGGGCAAACAACTCATATATATAAAATAAAAATAAATAGACCTTTAAAAACAAAATTAAAATTCCATAAAAATGAAATTCATACTTCTGCAATATTTTATATAATACCCAAGAAAAAATATCTCGATAAGTTTTTAGTTCTTTCTTTTTCTTTTTTTTCTTTTTCTTTTTTTTTTTAAGATTTATTTATTTATTATGCATACAACATTCTGTCTCCATGTATGCCCGCACACCAGAAGAGAGCGCCAGATCTCATTACAGATGGTTGTGAGCCACCATGTGGTTGCTGGGAATTGAACTCAGGACCTCTGGGAGAGCAGCCAGTGCTCTTAACCTCTGAGCCATCTCTCCAGCCCCAAGTTTTTAGTTCTTACTATCACTGCTAATTATTTTATGTTTTAAAATGATGGAACAAAAAACTCACAGGCTAGAGAGGTGTCTCAGCAGTTGCTGCTCTTACAAAGGATCCAGGCTCAGTTCCCAGTATCCATAAAGCAGCTCACAACTGTCCATAACTTCAGTTTCAGAGGATTCAATACCCTCTTCTGGCCCCCAAGGGCTCCAGGGACACATATGGTGCACACACAGACAAGTAGGCAAGCAAAACACTTGTATACATAAAATGAAAAGTTAATTTAATTTTTTAAAAAAAAACTTTTAAGCCAGGCAATGATGGTGCATGCCTTTAATCCCAGCACTAGAGAGGCAGACAGGTGGATCTCTGAGATCAAGGCCAGCTGATCTACAGATCAAGTTCCAGGACAGCCAGGGCTACAGAGAAACCCAGTCTCAAAAACCAAAATATAAATAAAAAACACTCAGAGAGAGCCTTAAAGTTATTTCTGTTGGAATCTAAGTTGGAGTATTATACCCTTAAACGGCTAGTTAATAGGTACTTTATTTTAGTAGAAAGTCAAAGTTAGATTCCTAGCCGGTGTACACCTTTAATACCAGCACTCAAAAGGCAGGGTAGGCAGATCTCTGTGAGTGAATTCAAGGCTCATATGGTATACATAGCACACTCCAGGCCAGTCAGAGATACATAGCAAGACCTTGTGTGATGGTTTGAGGAAAATGACCACCAACGGGAGTGGCCTTGCCGGAGGAAGTGTGTCACTGTGGGCAATGGGCTTTGGGGTCTCTTTATCAAGCGTCAGTGGATCTTCTGTTGTCTACAGATGCAGCACTCTCAGCTCCAGCACCACATCTGCCTGCACACTGCCATACTCCACGTCATTATCATAATGGACTGAACCTGTGTAACAAGTGCGCCACCTCAATTAAATGATTTCTTTATAAGAGTTGTCATGGTGTCTCTTCACGGCAATAAAAAGGCCTAACTAAAACACCTTGTATCAAAAATTTAAATAAAAAAATAAATGAAATGAAAGGTTAGATCCTTCGGGTTCTAAAGAAGGAAGGAAAGATGAACTAGGTTGTTTTCCTTCTAAGATGGCCTCCAACCTTCATGACACTCCTGCCTCACCCTCTAAACACTAGGATTTGTGAGTAGGCAACATGTCAGCCTCTGAGATGAAATACTTTCTTTTTTTTTTTTTTTTTTAGGTTTTTTTGAGGCAGGATTTCCTTGTAGTTTTGGAACCTGGCCTGGAACTAGCCCTTGTAGACCAGGCTGGCCTTGAACTCACAGAGATCCGCCTGCCTCTGCCTTCCGAGTGCTGGGATTAAAGGCGTGCGCCACCACCGTGCGGCCTGAGTTGAAATACTTTCTTAAAAAAGAAACAAACAACTTGGGAGGCAGAGGCAGGCGGATCTCTGTGAGTTTGAGACCAGCCTGGTCTACAAGAGCTAGTTCCAGGACAGGCTCCAAAACCACAGAGAAACCCTGTCTTGAAAAACCAAAAAAAAAAAAAAAAAAAGAAACAAACAAACAGAAAAAAAAAAAAAAGCCGCCACCACCACCAAAAACCTGTTTGCTTTTCCTTTAGCTTTTCTGGTATAGAAATCTGTTGCTCACCTGTGAATCGTTCACGACTGTAATCCCAGCATGTGAAAGGCTAAAACACAAGTACTACAAGTTCAAGGCTAGCCTGGGCTACACGGTGATACCCTATCCCCAGAGGGAAAAAAAGCAATATTCTTAAAAAAAAAAAAAAGTGGGGGGGGAGGGTACTTAGGGGCTCAAGAGATAGCTCAGAGGTTAAGAGCACAGGCTGCTCCTCCAGAAGTCCTGAATTCAATTCCCAGCAACCACATGGTGGCTCACATATAATGAGATCTGGTGCCCTCTTCTGGCCCGCAGGCATACACGTAAGCAGAACACTGCATACATAATAAATAAATCTTTTTTAAAAAATTTATTTAGTCAGCCGGGCGGTGGTGGCGCACGCCTTTAATCCCAGCACTTGGGAGGCAGAGGCAGGCGGATCTCTGTGAGTTCGAGGCCAGCCTGGTCTACAAGAGCTAGTGCCAGGACACGCTCCAAAGCTACAGAGAAACACTGTCTCGAAAAACTAAAAAAAAAAAAAAACATTCATTTAGTCATTAGCCAGGCAGCACATGCCTTTAATCCCAGCACTCAGAAGGCTGAGGCAGGCGGATCTCTGTGAATTTGAGGGCAGCCTGGTCTACAATGTGAGTTCCAGGAAAGCCAGAGCTGACTACACAGTAAAACTGCTTCAAACCCTCTCCCCTAAAATACATATATTTTCATATATTTATGTGTATGAGTGCTCTTCATTCACACCAGAAGAAGGAATCTGATCCTATTAGAGACGGTTGTGAGCCATCTCTCCAAATCCACAAAATTGATATTTACTTTTGTAAGCATTCTTAAGTTCTTTCTGTCCAAGGTACTACAGCCTTTATACATAAAACATATTTTCTAAGGTGGTTCAGAGTGAGTTAAAATAGGTGAGTATAGTCTAAGTTCTGAATTTTCTTAAATATATTTATGAGTTCCTTGCCTGGGTGTATGTGTACCCCATGGGTGTCTGGTACCCATGAAGGTAAAGAAAGAAGACACCAAGCTAAGCATGGTGGTGCACACCTTTAATCCCAGCACTTAGGAGGCAGAAGCAATTGTATCACTGTGAGTTTCAGGCCAGCCTGGTCTACACAGCAAGTTCCAGGACAGCCAGGACTATTACATAGAGAAACCCTGTCTCAAAAAAAAAAAAGGGGTGGGGGGACCGGAACCCCTGGAACTGGATTACAGACAGCTGTGAACTGCCAAATGGGTGCTGGGACTGGACTTTGAGTAGCCCACAAACTTCTAAAATTTCAAAACCAAAAGCACTTATAATGGGAATGTAGCTTGCCTAACATGTGCAGGGCCCTGGATTTGAGCTAAAGTACCACAAAGGAAACAGAAAAAGAGAAAAAAAGCAAGTATTTAGTACAAATAATTGCTTGGGAGGGTATTATTTGGCTCTTATCCTGAAGTAAAGCAAAAGGGCTTCTAGCCCTTGATCCTTTATTAATATTTTGACTTTTTTGGTCTACTTAATCCTTCAAGAGTCACAAAAATGGGACTAGAGAGATGGCTCAGAAGTTAAGAGCACTTCCTGCTCTTCCAAAGGTCCTAAGTTCAATTCCCAGCAACCACATGGTGGTTCACAACCATCTGTAATGAGATCTGGTGCCCTCTTCTAGCCTGCAGGAACACATGTAGGCAGAACACTATATATAATAAATGAATAAATCTTTTAAAAAATAGAGTCACAAAAATTTGATAAAATATACATTAGTAAACAAAGGAAGAAAGAGGAGAAGAACTGAATATGTTTGATGACATGTTTTCTACTCGTCTGTGCGGATGTACCAGCATCATATGGGAGCAGGACCAAGCAAGCACCGTTCTGGAAAGACAGATAATGAGGAGACATCATGTCTGCTTTATAGTTACAAGAGTCTAAGCACAGCCTTTTCTCAAGAAAATAGCTTACTAAAAAGTATAGAAACACATACATGGGCTTAAGCAGAACTGTGGCCTAGGCTTGACTTGCACACAGGAGACCTTGGGTTTGACCCATTGTGTGCGCATGTGTGCACAGTAGCGCGCACGCATACACACACACACACACACACACACACACATTCAGTTTTGTTGTTGCTGTTTGGATAAGGTTTTCTGTGTCTGTTTTTGAAACAGGGTCTCATGTAGCCCTCAAACTCACTCAGTAGTCAAGGCTGGCTTTGAACTCTTGTTGCTCTTGCCTCCAGTAATGAATGGCTCAGATTACAAGTGTATACCACGAACAGAAAATGGTGGTGCACCCCTTTAATCCCAGCACTCTGGAGGCAGAGACAGGTGGATGGATCTCTGTGATTTTGAGACCCAGTCTATTCCAGGACATCCAAAAATGTTTCACAGAAAAACCCTGTCTCAAAACAAAACAACCAAAAACATCATCCTCAGCTACATATGAAGTTGGAGGCTAGGAAATAAAAGAGGAAGATTAACTCATTTGTCCATGGACTGTTTACTGAGAACCTACTAGGCAACAGCCCTTATTCTAGCACAGCAGTGAAGAGAATGTTCGTGTTGTAATAAAGATGGCATGTAAGCACGGAAGAAAAAGAAAAAATATCTTCCGGGTGGTGGCACACGCCTTTAATCCCAGCACTCAGGAGGCAGAGGCAGGTGGACCTCTGTGAGTTTGAGGCCAGCCTGGTCTACAAAGTGAGTTCCAGGACAGCCAGGACTGTTCCTCAGAGAAATCCTGTCTCAAAAAACCAGGGGAAAAAAAGAAAAATATATATACATAGATAGATATAGATAGATATAGAGAGATAGATAGATGGAGATCATAACAACAGATGGCTATATGTCATAAAGAAAAAAAGGAGCATGGGACAAAGATTTGCCACTTTGTGGCCTGCTTGGGGTACACAGCAAGTTCCAAACCAACCTGGGCAAATTTGTGAGACCCTGCCTCAAAATGAGAAACTACAGAGCTGTGTAGAAAGACAGCTCAGTAGGAGAGCACACGTCCAGAGTGCCTGGGCTCTAAGTCCACTCTTAGGACTACCAGAGTGCCAGAACATGAAGAACTTGAAAAAGTTTTTTTGTTTTGTTTTTTTTTTTTTTTTGATTTTTCGAGACAGGGTTTCTCCGTAGCTTTTGGTTCCTGTCCTGGAACTAGCTCTTGTAGACCAGGCTGGCCTCGAACTCACAGAGATCCGCCTGCCTCTGCCTCCCGAGTGCTGGGATTAAAGGCGTGCGCCACCACTGCCCGGCTTGAAAAAGTTTTTATTTGTCTGTTTGGTTTTTGGTTTTTCAAGACAAGAGTTTCTCTGCATAGCCCTGGCTGTCCTAGAACTCCATCAGTAGATCAGACTGGCCTTGAACTCAGGGAGATCTGACCACCACCATTTTCTGAGTGCTGGAATCAAAGGCATCCACCACCACAACCCATCATCAAAGGGGAATTTTTTTAAAAAATGACTTACTAACTCTCCATAATCTATTTTTTTATGTTTTTTTTTTTTTTTTTTTTTTAGTTTTTTGAGACAGAGTTTCTCTGTAGCTTTGGAGCCTGTCCTGGCACTAGCTCTTGTAGACCAGGCTGGCCTCGAACTCACAGAGATCCGCCTGCCTCTGCCTCCCAAGTGCTGGGATTAAAGGCGAGCACCACCACCGCCCGGCTTTTCATAATCTATTTTTTATTTTTTCTCATATATCAAAAAATAACAACCGACCAGGTGGTGGCACACGCCTTTAACCGCAGCACTCAGGAGGCAGAGGCAGGTGGATTTCTGTGAGTTTGAGGCCATCCTGGTCTACAAGAGCTAGTTCCAGGGCAGGCTACAGAGAAAGAAAGCTACAGAGAAACCCTGACTTGGGGGAGGGAGGGACAACCAAAGACATATTATAGTTAAGGCTGCTATTTTTCACTTAAAGAAAGAAAAATAAGGATCTCTTCCTATGTAAAGTTCACACCATCTTCATGATTTTAAGAAAACCATAAAAGGGGTGCTGGTTGCACAGCTCAGCAGCGGAATGCTTGCTTAGCATGTGCAAAGCCCTAGGTTCCATCCACAGTGATGCAAAAACAATAAATAAAGTCCATTTATTTTAAGAAGAGGAAGACATCTGGGGAGATGGCTCAGTTAGTAGAGTGCTTCCCACACAAGCCTGAGGATCTGAGTTCAGATTCCCAGCACCTATGCAAAAAGCCAGCACAGTGGCCAGCGCCTATAATTGTTACACTGGGGCAGCAAAGACAGGAGGACCCTGGGGCTTGCTGGCAAGCCAGTAAGAAATCTTGTCTCAAAAACTAAGGTGAAACTGCTAGGTGGTGGTAGGGCACGCCTTTAATCCTAGCACTGGAGATGCAGAGGCAGATGGATCTCTTAGTTCGAGGTCAGCCTGGCCTGTAGAGTGAGTTCCAGGCAGCAAGGGCTATACAGAGAAACCCTGTCTCAAAAAACAAAAAAAATAAGGTAGAGACAGGAAGACATTCAACATGAAACTCTGGCTTCCAAAAATACATACATACACATGTAAACACATGAACATGTACATACCCACAACACACAAACACACACACATGAAGAAAGAAAATCAGCAGATACTAAAATTCCCTTTCACAAGTTTAAGGGCCTCAACCACTTGAAAGTGTGCAGATGCCTCAGCACAAAATCAAAAGACCGAAGTATTCACTTCCCTTTCTTCAGCACAGTACTTTGCTGATTCCCCAGTAAACTAGACAAACTTTCTACAGTCTGGTCTAGCTTTCAAAACTACTACTCTGGTGCTTAAAAAAAAAAGTCAGGAGTGGTGGCATATACCTACATCCCCAGCACTGGAAGACAGAGGAAGAGCTACAGCAAGTTTGAGGCCAGCCTGGTATACATAACCTAGTTTTAGATCAACAGGGCAATTACATCCTTTGTTATAAAATTCTTTTGTATGTATATTGTCTCACCCTGTCTGCTTCTCCTCCCTCCCCCACCCCCCACCCCAAGACAAAATCCTCTCCAAAGTTTTCTTACTTTGTTTTTTGTTATTGAGACAGGGTTTGAACTCAATTTGAAGACCAGGCTGGCCTCCACAGAGAGTCTCCTGCCTCTGCCTCCTGAGTGCTGGGATTAAAGGTGTGCGCCACCACCACCTGACCTAAAGTTTATTTTTATTTCAGGAATTCTCCATCACTTTGTGCCATGTATTTACCTCTTTGATAATCTGTTGAACCTTAAGGACTCCTCAGATTGCTTATAAACACAAAATTCATACAAGTACAGTCGGATCTCTGTGAGTTCGAGGCCAGCCTGGTCTACAACAGCTAGTTCCAGGACAGACTTCAAAGCAACACAGAGAAACCCTGTCTTGAAAATAAATAAATAAATTTATACGAGTATAAAGGAAACCTATTATACTGACATTATGAAATGAAAAACGGACGTGTACAACTACAGCATATTACATAGGGTATAACCGAAACTCCCAAACTCAAAGACATTCATCGATAAACAGATATGGTATATTGAGATAGCTCCAGCTGTAAACGTGACAGAAAAATATCTGTAATTTCTATTGGTGGCAAGTTCACAGGGGTTGCTAGTATTATTGTGATTTGTTGCCTGCTTTCAGAACTGAAGGCAACAGTCGGTTTCAATTATTGGTTTGTAAATAAAGGTGTAATTTTAGCCTCATTCTCGCAGAAGAACCAATACACTCCATCTACATTCAATCCACTGAAGAACCGCGTGCTGGAAACTTTAGTGCCAAGGCCAGAGTTTCCGAGGCAAGTCTATTTTGCTCAAACTCAAAAGTTTCATCTTATTAAGCTTGATTTCACTCAATATTAACATTAAAGAACAGAGTCCTCCTTGTACCTACCTCTCATCTCACACATCACCGTATCTCACTTTATGCAGGATAATGCATTGAATCCCGTTCGTTTCTGCGGTCTGCCCAGCCAGCAGCCGTGACAATTCTGCCGGTCCATAAAGGCGACATTGAAGGAAGAGGGGCGGGTGGAAAGAAGGGACACTTGCGGACCACCACCAGCAAGTGCAGACGCCAAGCCCGGCGCGCGTTTGCGAGTGCGCGGCGAGCCCAGCACCGAGCGTCCGGAGCGTCACGGGCGGCGCTCCGAAGCCATTCGGTCCGCTCCTGGCCTCCGCGGCTCGGCTGCCCACCTGCCCCGGACGCCCACGGAGGCGACCCGTGCTACTGCGCCCCTTCCCGCCGCGTCGCGCTCCCGCCCCATCCCCCACGGCCCTGTGTCCCCGCCGCCTCAGGCCGGCCCGGGGCCCGCACGCCGCCACCTCTCCCGCGGGGGGCCGCGCGGCTTCCTACCCGAGCGCCGCCCGCAGGGCACGGGGCAGGCCCGGGGCCCGGGGATCCGGGAGGGGCGGCCGTCAGGCGCGGGCTGCGGTGCTAGGCCGGACGGCGGGGCTGCCGAGCCTGGAGCGGCGCACGCGGCGCGGGCCGTCCGAGGACGCGCACTCACCGAGGAGGTCATGCGGAGGACGGCGCACAGGTCCCCGCCGGACGGCCGCTCGGCCTCCGAGCCGTCGCCGTCGCCCTCGCTGCGAACTGCCACCGCCGCCCAGCCGCCGCCACAGATCGCCAGTCGGTTTCCCTGCCTCCTGCGGCGGCGCTGCCCCCTCGCCAGTGCGCGTGCGCGGCGCCGCGGGGCCCCCTGGGATCGGTGGTCCGGCCGGCGGCCGCCCTTCCGCTCCCGGTAGAGCCGCCTCGCCCGGACCTGTCTGCTGAACCCCGCTCTCACCTCTCAGTGTACCTGGTGCTGGAGATGACATGTGCAAAAAAAAAAAAAAGACACTCCTCGCTTGCCCAGGACATCATTCGATAATTCTCTTCCCTCCCCCCGCCCCCCCCCACACACACTCAGGCACGCACGCACTCTCAAAAGCTATGTCAGTTGGGCGGTATCTTGATTTTTAGTATTGAATCTAATTTCCCCCTTCTCATTTGGTCGAATTTTATTGTAAACCATACAGTAACATTACATAGGTTTAAATTTTGTGTGGTTTTTAAACAAAAATGACACATAACACGTCAGTTAGCAGAAACGAACAGTCATAGAAACCTTAGCATTAGAACATACATTAAAGGTCATCGGTGCAGCTCACGCCCGTGCAAGGATACCCTGCAAGTTCAGCCAGACGGCCTCCCTGTGTCACTTCTGTTTCGGAGGTTCCGATATTAGGCAGATCACAACCTCTAAGAAGTGCGCCACTGTTGGACAGCTCTAAAGGTTAAAAAGTTCTGCCTCTGCTGAGCTGAAACCGGCTTCCCTTTTCTTTCCTCCCTTTGCTAGTAGTTAGGCTGCCTGTAGCAAGGTTTGGTTCTCACTTAACAGCCCTTCAAAACATTGAAGACGAGGAATATATCCAACAACACCAGGAGACCACAAAAAAAAAAAATTAAAAAAGAATGAAAACTCATCTTCCCAACTATTTCAAATGTAAATCAGATCCCAGCCTGCTTTCCACTACTTTTCTGTGCACCTCCTTAAAACTCATCAGAATTTAAATGGCATGGTAGCTCACACCTGTAGGAGCTGAGGCAAGAGTTCAGACCAGGCCGAGCTACAGCAAGTCCAGGCCAGGCGGAGCTACCCTGTGAGATACAAAAGAAATCCTGTGACTCACAAAAGAAATTTTTTGACTGAATTTACTTCCTATTTGCTACTTCATTACAACAGCATCGTGAGTAGCGGGTCAGATGTTATTGCTACTATGTTGCCATTCAACAGAGTCCAGAAGTGGTTCAATTAAAGATGGTCAGCCTGTTACATTGTACAAAGCACCAAGAAGATGAAAGAGCAAGTGGATACAATTTACAATCTAAAGTGGAGAGGAACTCCCATAGATTAGGAAATGTAAGAATAAACCAAATTACAAAGTGCTGTAAGAGTCCAGAGAAAGAGAGCTATTAAATTAAGAAACCAGGACCCAGACTGGAATTGGTGGCTCACGACTTTAATCCCAGCATTCTGTGAGTTCCAGGACAGCCAGGGTTATATAGAGAAGAAAAAAAGGAGTAGGAGGAAGAAGAGAATGGAGGAAGGGAAGAAGAAAGAAAGAAAGAAAGAAAGAAAGAAAGAAAGAAAGAGAGAGGAGAGGAGAGGAGAGGAGAGGAGAGGAGAGGAGAGGAGAGGAGAGGAGAGAGAAACTTGACTATGGCTGGATTTTAAGATAGAAGATGGAATTTGTAGATTGCATAAAGCCGAACCCAGCTTGTGGGTTCTCTGTGTTCAAAGGCTACGGAGCACGGAGGTAAAGGAAAGGCTCCAGGAAAAGGCATTTGCCACCAAACCTGACCACAAGAGTTTGGTCCCAAGCACCCTAGAAGGCTGGAGAAGAAACAACGCAGTGTCCTCTGACCTTCACTGTGGCAAGTCCCCCATACAAATGAATAAACAAATAAATAGAACGTGTGAATATGTAGATAGATTGTAAATGAATATGTAAACATGCAAATAACAGGAAGACAAAAGTGCTAAAGGATCTGAAGAGTCCTGAAGAAAGCAGATTGTGCTTGGTTAGTGAAAAGAGAACAGGAATGTTCAGTTCATTGGTAGAGACCTGTTCTGTCAGCTACAAATGGAGCTAAACGAGATGGGCAGCTTTTAATCTTTCCACTGAGCATTCCCAAGGAATATAACATTCTTACCAGAACCCTGGGTCACTACAACAATGATTCTTACAGGCTGTGAGTGTTTATGTGTGGGAAAGAAAAATATGATCAAAATTAATAAATTTGGAGGGAAATGGTCAGAATTTAGTAACTAGAGCTAGTACTGCTCTGCCGGGCAGATCACCTGTTCTCTTTCTAGAATTTGTCATGTGATAATTTTTCTTCTTACTGTTCTTTGGGTATGGTTCACACCTGTAATCCCAGTATTTGAGACATGGAGACAGGAGAATGGAGAGATCAAAGCCAGCATGGGATATTTGAAACTCTGTTTGAAGAACAAATAGAAAATGAACAATGAATTCTATCCAAAGACATTTTTCTTCCTGATACACAATTCAGCCAACCATGATATCCAGAGATGTAAAATTATTTGTCCACGGTCTCAAATTCTCACTGAATCTTTCTGGGCATGGTGGCATATACATGTAATGTCAGTGCTCAGGAGGCTGAGGCAGGAGAATCCCAAGTGTGACTCCAGCCTAGGCTACAGGGCAAGACCTTGTCTCAATTGACCACAGCGGTGACAATTCATACTGGCTCTTCATCAGAGTTCAGATATTCAGACTCCCGATTCCATGCTGCCCATTAAAGCACTGTGCCTCAGAATCACATAGCAGCAACAAACTCAGAAATTAAACTGAGCAATCATTGCATTCTGTCCTTGTGTGCCTAGCCAGTCTTAGAGAAGTAAGACAAAACAAAACCAGCAAACAAAAACTGGGTGATCAGGGGCTGGAGAGATGGCTCAGAGGTTAAGAGCATTGCCTGCTCTTCCAAAGGTCCTGAGTTCAATTCCCAGCAACCACAACCATCTATAGTGGGGTCTAGTGCCTGCAAGCATACACACAGACAGAATATTATATACATAATAAATAAATATTTAGAAAAAAACCAAAAAACTGGGTGATCTGTCAACTTCATTATTAATTAGATGTGTTGAATTAAAAAAAAAAAAACTAAGTGAGACTTTAGTCCCAGCACTCGGGAGGCAGAAACAGGCAGATCTCTGTGAGTTTAAGGCCAACCTAGTCTACAAAGCAAGTTCCAGGACAACCAAGGATAAACAACAACAACAAACAAAACCTGTCTTGAAAAACAAAACAAAAAATGTAAAGACATAGAATTTGTTTTAAAGGTCTTTTGGGGCTGGGCATGTCATCTCATGTCTTTAATTCCAGCATTCTGGAGGCAAAAGCAAGAAGTAAACTCAATGCTAGCCTGATCTACATAATTAACTCTAGTGCAGATAGGGATACACAGTGAGATTTTGTTCTCAAAAAAAGAAAAAGAAAGAGGAGGAGGAAGAAGAGGAGAAGGAAAGAAGGAGAAGCAGGACCTGGTAGTTCACTTCTTTAATCCCAGCACTTGGGGTGACAGAGGCAGGCGGATCTCTGTGAGTTTGAGGCCTGGTCTACAGAACAAGTTCCAGAATAGCCAGAGTTGCATAATAGATTTTTGTCTCAAAAAGCCACAAAAAGTTGTTTTTATTCATTATTTGTTTGTTGTGTACATGTATGTGGGTGCACATAGGGAGGTCAGAGGACAATGTGTAGGAATTTGTTTTCCCCTCTACAAGGTAAGGCTTGGGATTAGAACTCGGGTCATCAGACTTGTCAGCAAACACCTTAGCTTTCTGAGTTCTCTCCCTGACACCACCCCATAGTTGTCTTTTTATTGTTGATTTACTTATTTGTTTGCAGTTCTGGCGATGGTACCCAGGGAACATTGTACTAGTGCTCTATCTACTGTGAAAGCCACACACACGCCCAGCCCGACTCGATTAAAATCAATAATTGGTCCGTAAAGTCCCCATATCATTAACCATTGTTAACCTGAAACTTGATTTACTAGCTAGAAATAAATATGCATTTGGCTTTTTACAAAAATTTATTTTATTATTTTTTAAATTATGTGTGTGCATGTGCATCTGTGCACCTGAGTACAGGTGATCAGGAGGCCAGAGGTATTGATTGGATCTGCTGGAACTGAAGTAAAGAGCCAACTGACGTGGATGCTGGAAACCAAAGTTGGGTGCTACGGAAGAACAATATTCCCTCTTCACTACTGAGCCATCTCTCCAATCTCATGGGTTCAGCTTTTTTTCTCTTTCTTGCTTTATTTATGCAATTGATGGAGGTGGTGGGAGAATGACTTTGTGTGAGTGTATATGTGTGTCTGTGTTGAGTGTATATGTGTGTCTGAGTGTGTATGTCTATTTGTTTATGCATGTATGTTCTTCTGTGCATATGAGTGTGTCTGTATGTATATATGAATGTCTCTGTATATATGTTTATGCATATGTGTGTGCTCTGTGTGTGTCTGTGTGTATGAGTGCCTGTGTCTCTGTATGTGTGTGTGTCTGCGTGAGTGTGCCTGTGAGTGCTAGTGTGTCTGTGTGTCAGTGTCTCTGTATTTGTTTATACGTGTGTGTGTGTGTTTGCAGGTCAGGAGACAACTCTCATGAGTGAATCCTTTCCTTCTACCGTATGGGTTCTGGAGACCAAAATCAGGCCATGATGCTTGGAGACAAGAACCTTGACCTTCTGAGCCATCTCACTGGGCCTATAGACTTGTTTTTATTGATATGTGATTAGAATTTGTATAACAAAGATCACCTAGTTCCTACTACAAACCATCCCAGAAAGAAACATGAGGCCCTGTCTAGAAAAAAAGAAAAAGGAAGTGAAAGATGCAAAAGAAAGAAAAGAAAGAATGAAAGGGAAAAAAAAAGAGAGTTTCCTGAGACATTATTTTACCTATTTTTAGCCATAAAACAGAGAAGGCAACAACTCTATTTCATCCAATAGTTATTAAGACAAAACCAGCTGGGCAGTGGTGGTGCACGCCTTTAATCCCAGCACTGACAGGCAGAGGCTGGCAGGTTTCTGTTAGTTCAAGGGCAGCCTGGCCTACACAGAGAAACCCTTTCTCAAAAAACCAGGGGGACAAAAAGATAAAGCAAAACAGAAAAAAATTCCCTTAATTTCTTCCTAATGCTACACAGAGAAAGCCATTTTTGTCAATTTGTGTGTGTGTTTAGGAAATATAAGATCACTTTTTACATCCTACATATGTTCTACAATTTTCTTTTTATTGGACACTGTATCTCAGTCCTCTTTCCTTATCAGTACATAAAGAATGACCTCATTTGCAGGATATCATGGCTCATTCCTTTAATTCCAGCACTGGGGAGCAGAGGTAGGCAGACATCTGTGAGTTTGAGGCCAGCCTGGGCTACATAGTGAGACTTGAAGTAAGATGACTAGAGATATAAAGCAGTGGTATGGGCTGGAGAGATGGCTCAGTGGTTAAGAGCACTGCCTGCTCTTCCAAAGGTCCTGAGTTCAATTCCCAGCAACCACATGGTGGCTCACAACCATCTGTAATGAGGTCTGGTGCCCTCTTCTGGCCATCAGGCATACAAGCAGACAGAATACTGTATAAATAATAAATAAATAAATATTTAAAAAAAAATAAAGCAGGGGAAAGCAGCAGCACCAGATCCAAGATGGCGGCCAGCAGGAGGCTGATGAAGGAGCTTGAAGAGATCCGCAAATGTGGAATGAAAAACTTCCGTAACATCCAGGTTGATGAAGCTAATTTATTGACTTGGCAAGGGCTTATTGTTCCTGACAACCCTCCATATGACAAGGGGGCCTTCAGAATTGAAATCAACTTTCCAGCAGAGTACCCATTCAAACCACCCAAGATCACATTTAAAACCAAGATCTACCACCCTAACATTGATGAGAAGGGGCAGGTCTGTCTGCCGGTAATTAGTGCTGAAAACTGGAAGCCAGCCACCAAAACCGACCAAGTAATCCAGTCCCTCATAGCACTGGTGAACGACCCCCAGCCTGAGCACCCACTCCGGGCTGACCTAGCTGAAGAATACTCTAAGGACCGTAAAAAATTCTGTAAGAATGCTGAAGAGTTTACAAAGAAATATGGGGAAAAGCGACCTGTGGACTAAAATCTGCCATGAGTGATTCCAGCAAGTTTGAGCAGAGCCCCCGAGCAGTGCATTCAGATACCCCGCAAAGCAGGACTCTGTGGAAAATTGACACGTGCCACCACCTGGCGTCCGCTTGTGGCAGTTACTAACTTTCTACAGTTTTCTTAATCAAAAGTGGTCTAGGTAACCTGTAAAGAAGGATTAAAAAATTCAGATGTTCTAAAAAAAAAAAAAAAAAAATAAAGCAGTGGTATACTGGAGGCCATAAATTCAGTCCCCAGTGCTGTGACAGCAAATAATGGCAATGCTAACTGGTCAGTCACTAAAAAGATCAGTGTGGAAATTCCTCAGAATTCTACAAACAGAACCTCCATATGATCCAGACGGGAGACTTCTGACCATGTACCTGAAGGAATCCAAGTGTCCTGCAGAGACTCCCACACAACTGTATTTATTGTAGCACTATTTAAAGCAGCCAAGCTATGGACACAGCCTATATGCCCACCAACAAATGGGTGAATGAAGAAAATGTAGGCCAGGCATGTTTGTAAGCATTGCAACTTGGACAGAAAGGGATTCTGGCAGTCAGTAGCCAAGGAATACCACAGACTCCCTGTAAACACAGCTGCCTGCAGCCCTGCTCCAGAGAAAGCTTTCCCCAATGTAACAGCTTTGCCCCTTCAGGGGAGGCTTTCCGGATGGAAAGAGTTACAGTTTTCCTCTACTCTTGTCCATTCCTGCTCCAGTGAAAAGATGTTACTTCTCTGCTCCACTCTACTCAAGTGAAAGGACTCACCCAAACCTCATTTGAGTGATTTATTGAGCCAAGAGGTGGTGGTGCACACCTTTAATCCTAGCACTTGGGAGGCAGAGGCAAGTGGATCTCTGTGAGTTCGAGGCCAGTGTGGTCTACAGAGCAAGTTCTAGGACTGGCTCAGCAACTACAGGGAAACTCTGTCTAGAAAAACGAGAGAGAGAGAGAGAGAGAGAGAGAGAGAGAGAGAGAGAGAGAGAGAGAGAGAGAAAGCAAGAAGCAAAGCATCCAGGAGGGTGCTCCCTCTGCCATGGTGGAAAAAGTATGTCCCAACTGAACAGGCACAGGGCTTATATAGGGCTTTGTTGATTGGGTTTTTGTCCTGCCTTGTTTCTGTCCTCCCACCAGGTCCCACAGCTCTTTAGCCCAAAGAAAAATCACACAGAGGTCTACATAAGTTATAAACTGATTGGCCCATTAGCTCAGGCTTCATATTAGCTCTTATAATTTATAATAATCCATTATTTTTTATTTTTTTTATTTTATTTATTTATTATGTATACAATATTCTGTTTGCGTGTATGTCTCCAGGCCAGAAGAGGGCACCAGACCTCATTACAGATGGTTGTGAGCCACCATGTGGTTGCCGGGAATTGAACTCAGGACCTTTGGAAGAGCAGGCAATGCTCTTAACCACTGAGCCATCTCTCCAGCCCAATAATCCATTATTTTTATCTATGTTAGCCACATGGCTCAGTACCTTTTTTAGCGGAGCAATCACATCTTTCTTCTTTTGTGGTTGAGACAGGACTGGGGAAGAATGGGCTTCCTCCTTCCCAGAATTTTCCTGTTCTCATTGACCTGCCTATACTTCCTGCCTGGCTACTGGCCAATCAACTTTTATTTAAAACATAATTGACAAAATATAGACAATTGTCCCGCACCAGGGTTTCTTAGAGACAGAGTTTTCCAAGCTAAAGATTTTCAGGGTGGGAACTGGTAGGATTTCAATCCCTGGGCTTGATTGGATTTTAGGATTGGCTGGTTTCTTTCTTTTTTTTTTTTTTTTGTTGTTGTTGTTGGTGGTGGTGGTGGTGGTTTTTTTGTTGTTGTTGTTGTTGGTTTTTTTTGTTTTGTTTTTTTTTGGTTTTTTTGAGTTAGGGTTTCTCTGTAGCCCTGGAACTCACTCTGTAGACAAGGCTGGCCTTGAACTCATAGAGATCCTTCTGCTTCTGCTTCATGAGTGCTAGGATTAAAAGCATGCATCACCACCACCCAGCTGGTATTGGCTGGTTTCATGCTCAGGAATTAGTTTTTGTGCTCAAGGATTGGTTGGTTTTCATGCTGAGCTGGTCAGAGACAGAGTGTGTTTCTTTGGCTCTGGTTTCAGGGTCAGGGTGGGTTTCTTTGGCTCTGGTTTCAGGGCCAAAGTGTGTTTCTTTCACTTCCTCTGGTTTCAGTGCCAGGGTGTGTTTCTTTGACTGGTCCTTTTACCCTACACTGGTGACACACACCTCTAATCTTAGCACTTGGAAAGCAGAGGCAGATAGAACTCTGTGAGTTTGGGACTAGCCTGGTCTACATACTGAGTTGTAAGACAGCCAGAGCTACATGTTGAGACCCTGTATCAAAAAAGAAAGGAAGGGAAGGAGAGGAAGGAAGGAAGGAAGGAAGGGAGGAAGGGAGGAAGGGAGGAAGGGAGGAAGGGAAGAAGGAAGGAAGGAAGGAAGGAAGGGAAGGAGAGGAAGGAAGGAAGTGATAGCCAGCAAGATAGTTCACTGGAAAGGCAGTGCTGATAAACATGATGGCCTACGTTTTTGATTCCTGGAACCTACATGATGGAAGGACAGAACTGACTCCCAGAAATTGTCCTCTGAGCTCCACATGCATACCAGCACACAGGAACACAGACAATAAATAAATGTTTAAAAATACATGGATATTAGTTAAAACAAACAAACAATATTCCAATATGAATTTCCAGTGTTGAACATTGGAGGAAGCTGCCAGGCAGTGGGGATCTCCTCTGAGTAGAGACACGGTGCTCTATAATTTTTTCAATTTTGTAAGTCTGTAATGATTTCAAAATCTAAGGGTTTTAGAAAAATATCAATAAGAAGGCCTAGGAATGTAGCTTAGTTGGAACAGAGCTTGTCTAGCACACAGAAACCCTGCATTCCATCACTAGTGGGGTATAAAACTGGGGGTGGCATACATGTAGCCCCAGCATTTGGAAGGTAGAGACAAGAGGATCAGAAGTTCAAAGTAAGTCTCAATTACACAGTGAGTCCAAGACTAGCCTGGCTACATGAGCCCCTATCTCAAAGTAAAAGTTAAGTGAATAAAGCATATATCAGAGTTACTGACAATGCATATAATAACAATGACTAATATTTACAATATAAATACACAGTGAGTTCAAGACTAGCCTCAGCTATATGAGCCCCTATCTCAAAGTAAAAGTTAAGGGAATAAAAACATATATCAGAGTTACTGACAATACATATAATAAAAATGATTAATATTTACAACATAAATAAGAAAACCAATAGAAAAATGGGCAACTCCCCTCCCAAGAAAAGAAATCCACATAGTAAAGAAAAATAGATTTTTGAGGTTAGGAACGTAACTAAAGGCCGTGTAGTGGTGGCACACACCTTTAATCATCTGACTTCTAGATGAGCACTATATATATGTGTGTGTGTGTGTATGTACATGCCCACATACTGTACATACAACCTCTTTCCATCACCACCACCCTCAATACTGTAAATAAATGTAATTTAAAACCAAATGGATACATACATATATATACATATGCACACACACACATAGTGTCTCACTGTATAACCCTAGCTGGCCTAAAACTCACTATGTAGACCAAGCTGGCCTCTGCCTCCTCACCCCTGGCTGTCAATAGATAAAAAAATACATAATCTCACAGGTGATGAGGAAAACCATTAGGTGCTCGTACACATGCCCCACATCATGGAGGAAACATTTGCGTCAGAATCTACCATAATGGAGTCAGGTAGAGAGCCCAACAGCCCAAGCCACTGATTGTATAAGCTTGACTCAGAATTTGAACCCTCAAACCCATGCAAGTGCAATGCCTTGCATCTATAGTCCTAGCACTCCTACTGAGAAATGTGTTTTGGATACAGGAGCACCACCTGAAAGCTAGTAGGCCAGCTAGTCTTGAGTATGCAGATGCAGAAACCAGAGACATCCTGCCTCAACAAGGTACAGGAAGAGAGTGAGGCTGTGGTGGCTCACGCCTTTAATCCCAGGCAGAGGCAGGTGGATCCATGTGAGTTCAAGACCAACCTGGTCTACAAGAGCTAGTTCCAGGACAGGCTCCAAAGCTACAAAGAAACCCTGTCTCTAAAAACCAAAAAAAAAAAAAAAAAGTATAAGCAGAGAGTCAGCTCTCCATTGCCTCCAAAAGCACATGGTGATTCCACCTTGTGTGTTCTGGCAAAAGAGCTCAGACGGTCAGGTTTGGTGGCAGGTGCCTTTCATGCTGAGAAACTTACTGCTTCATTTCTTTTTTTTTTTTAAAGATTTTTTAAAATTATTTATTTATTTATTTGTTTGTTTGTTTATTATGTATACAATATTCTTCCTGCGTGTATGCCTGAAGGCCAGAAAAGGGTACCAGACCTCATTACAGATGGTTGTGAGCCACCAGGTGGTTGCTGGGAACTGAACAACTCAGGACCTTTGGAAGAGCAGGCAATGCTCTTAACCGCTGAGCCATCTCTCCAGTCCTTACTGCTTCATTTCTTTGTTTCTTTCAGAGCAGCAAGGTCTCATCTATCATCCCATGACTAATGTCACTATGTAACCTACACTGACCTAAACTTGTGGCAATTTTTCTTCCTCAAGTTCCTGCAATTGCAGTTATAGCTTCCATGCATGACTTTATATTTACAGTACTTTCACTGTGTGGTCCATCCAGGCTGGCCCTGAACTCACTATCCTCCATTGTCAACCTCTTTGATGTGGGATTCCTTCTGTGTATGTGTTACTTTTATTGGTTGATGAATAAAGCTGTTTCAGTCAGTGGCTTAGCAGAGTAAAGCCAGGCAGGAAATCTAAACAGAGATAATATATAAAGAGAATAGGCAGAGCCAGCCAGTCGCCGAGGGAACAAGACATGTAGCAAATGAAGTAACACCATGATCACGTGGCAATACATAGACCAATAGAAATGGGTTAATTTAAGTGCTAGCTAGAAATATGCATGAGCCATCAGCCAAACGGTGTTGTAATTAATATAGTTTCTGTGTGATTATTCGGGTCTGGGCAGGCAGGAGACACAAGTGTAGTCTCTGTCTACACCTCCTGAGTGTTGGAATTACAGGAAATTATTTTTCTAAAGGAAAATAATTGAGAGGCACAGGACGGGGAAGAAGAGGGAAAGCCCTAGGTAGATAAGAATTAGAATGTTGCTGGGTGGTGGTGGCAAAGGTGGCAGCACACACCTTTAAAATCTCAGCACTCAGGAGGCAGAGGCAGGCGGATTTCTGTGAGTTTGAGTTCACCCTGGTCCTCAGAGTGAGTTCCAGGACAGGCTCTAAAGCTACAAAGAAACCTTGTCTCAAAAAAAAAAAAATTGAATGTTTAGACCCACACTGAGGCTTCTTCGCATTTCTTGGAGAGAGTATGAAATAAAAAATTAAGGGTACATGATTTTGGAAAGAGGCTTAGTCTTGGTATTTTTTAAATGTGTTTATTTATTATTATTATTATATTCATTATATATTTATATATAAATATATTTTATTATATATTTATTATTATTATACAGTGTTCTGTCTGCATGTATGCCTGTAGGCCAGAAAAGTGTGCCAGATCTCATTATGAATGGTTGGGAACTGGAGAGATGGCTCAGTGGTAAAGAACATTGCCTGCTCTTCCAAAGGTCCTGAGTTCAATTCCCAGCAACCACATGGTGGCTCACAACCATCTGTAATGAGGTCTGGTGCCCTCTTCTGGCCTGCAGACATATACACAGACAGAATGTTGTATACATAATAAATAAAATAAATAAATAAATAATAAAAAAATAAAAAATGTCATATGAATGGTTGTGAGTCACCTTGTAGTTGCTGGGAGTTGAACTCAGAATCTGGAAGAATAGCCAGTGCTCTTAACCTCTGAGCCATCTTTCCAGCCCCCTAGTCTTAGGTTCTTCGTTATGCAATGTCAGGGATTTCTGTTCTGCTGTCCTGCTAGGATGAAGTGAGTTAATGAGCATGAGAATAGTCTGGGAGGTGGACGGTAGTGTTAATGCTCCCCACAGACAGACTATGAGAAGACATTTAAAAATATTCAAAGATGGGCTGGAGAGATGGCTCAGTGGTTAAGATCATTGCCTGCTCTTCCAAGGGTCCTGAGTTCAATTCCCAGCAACCACATGGTATCTCACAACCATCTGAAATGAGATCTGATGCCCTCTTCTGGCTGCAGGCAGACAGACAGAATATTGGATACATAATAAATAAATAAATATTTTAAAAAAATATTCAAAGGTTTATTTTATGTGTCATGGGTGTTTTGCCTGCATGCATATATGTGTGCCATATGTGTGCCTGGTGCACACAGAGGTCGGAAGGGGGCATTGAATCACCTGGAACAAGCAGTTAGGATGGCTATTAGCTACCATTTGGGTACCAGGAACTGAACCTCAGTCCTCTTCAGGAGCAGTCTGAGCCTTGTTCTGGCCCTGAGAAGGCATATTAATCCAACTTTTCCAGTAAAGCACTGCAGGAGACCCAGTTTAGTGTGTGTGTGTGTGTGTATGTGTGTGTGTGTAGGCCTTTGGGGTCAGAAGACAGTTATCAGGAGTTGGTTCTTTTCTGCCACCTTGTAGGTCATCATGTAACAGGTCCTCAGACCTTAGCAAGGCTGACTCCATGGTGGAAGCACCATTCAGGCAGTAAAACTCAGTATGTAGATAGCACCACTTGCTGACACTAAAACACAGGCCTAACCCATCCAAGTCACAGTTCTGGGAAACTCTCTAATGTACTAACCTTGCCTTTTGGTTTCCATAGCTCTGCTTCTGGCTAACTGTTCTTGTCAAATGAGGTGTGTCAACCCAGAACAAGGTTTTTTGTGCTTAAAAGCTCCCCTGAGAAAGGCTTGATGCTACACTGGGATCCCTAACACAGTGTAAACACTGGTCAGCTAATAAAGACTTTCTATTGGCTTAAACCCTTGTCCAAGCAGTTGTCTCTAGTGAGCACCCCCAAGAACTGTCAGGCCTATAAATAAACACTGAGACATCTCACCTGCCCCCAGAGTCAGTTGTCAAGCTTTCTCTGAATTCGACAAAAGCTGTTGGAAATTCTTTTGAGTGGCACACCTAATTGGGGGCCGACTAGTGCACTTCTATAAATCCAGTACGCTAGAGGCAGAGGCAGGTGGATCTCTATGAGTTAGAAGCTAGTCTGAGCTACACAGAGAGTTCCAGGTCAACCAGGGTTGTATAGTGAGATCCTGCCATAAAACAAAAGGCACGTCTAGTTGCTTCTCTTATATTAAAATACCTCCACAGGCATGGAGGCATACACCTTTAATCCCAGCACTCGGGAGGCAGAGGCAGGCAGTTCTCTATGAGTTCGAGGCCAGACTGGTCTACATAGTGAGTTCCAGGACAGCCATGACTGTTACACAGAGGAACTCTGTTTCAAAATACAAAACCAACCAACCAACAAATAAATAAAATAAAATACCTCACATAGATTTGATCTTATATTTAACTTAAAATGCATGTATTTCAATTAAAATCAAAATTAAGTGGACTTTACCCTTCAGTATATTTCCTCAAACATAATAGTTTTTACTTTCTCATTTTTCATTTTGTGTTGTTTTGTTTTTTGGAGACAGGACTCCCTGTGTAGTTCAGGCTGGCCTGGAACTCATCATCTCCCTTCTTCCTGCCTTGGCCTCCAGATGCTAGGTTTGCAAGAATGTGCACTAAATCCAGCTTGTCTTCATGCACACACACACACATGCACACCACATTGTGACATGTACAAAATCACACACACGCACACACATGTGTCGTGTGTGCATGTGTGTGTGTTGGATAGTTCAGGGAGTTGAACTAAGGGCCTGTTACATTGGAGACAAGCACTCTACCACTCTATCACTGAACTACAGGCCCAAGTTGCCTATTTTTTAGATTTCTTCCTTCTTTTTTTTTTTTCTTGAGACAGTGCTGTGTAACATTCCTGGCTGTCCTGGAACTTGCTCTGAAGACCAGGCTGGCCTCGAACTCCACCTGCCTCTGCCTTCTGAGTGCTGGGACTAAAGGTGTGTGTCACCCCCGACTGACTATTTTTATATTTATTATATTTATTTATATTCTGTTTTATGTATATGATGAATGTTTTTGCCTGAATGTGTGCATGAGCACCAGGTATGTGCCTACTGTGTGCAGAGGCCAGAGAGTTTATTGGATTCCCTGGATATGGAGTCATGGACAGTTGTGAGCTACCATGTGGATGCTGGGAATCAAACCCAGATATTCTCTCTGCAGGAGCAACAAATGCTGTAGAGTACTAAGCCGTCTCTCCAGCCCCATCTTGCCTGTCTTTTAACATAAGGAATATATGTACTATATGTTCCTTATCCTTGGTGTTATGTGTAGTTCCAATTCACTTTCTTTTTTATTTTTATATTTATTTATTTATTTATTTTGGTTTTTCGAGACAGGGTTTCTCTGTGGTTTTGGAGCCTGTCCTGGAACTAGCGCTTGTAGACCAGGCTGGCCTCGAACTCACAGAGATCCGCCTGCCTCTGCCTCCCGAGCGCTGGGATTAAAGGTGTGCACCACCACCGCCCGGCTCACTTTCTTTTTTAATAATTAAGTTTATTTCATATGCATAAATGTGAAGGTATCAGATCCTCTGGAACTGGATTTACAGACAGTTGTGAGCTACCATGTGGGTGCTAGGAATTAAACCAGAGACCTCTGGGAGAGCAGCCAGTGCTCTCGATCGCTGACCCATCTCTCCAGCTGCATTTAATCCACTTTCATCTCTGTATAGTGGTGGAATATACAGACCAGGAGTGGTAGTTATTGCTGCAGAGATTTCAGCAGTCTCCGAAGGGAGGGAGGGAGGGAGGGAGGACAAACCAGCCAGCCAATGAGATGGCTTGGCATGTAAAGGTGCTTATCTCAAAGCCCGAACTCCCGAGTTCTGTCCTTGGCATACGCGTGGTGGAAGGAGAAAGTCCATTCCCACAAATTGTCCTCTGACTGCCACATTCATCACACTGTGACATGCACAAGATCACACACACACACACACACACACACACACACAAGGACGCAGGCGTGCGTGCGTGCACACAGGCATACACAATTGGCTGGGGAGATTGCTCCATGGATAAAGCACTTGCTGGGCAAGAATGAGGACCAGTATGATTGAACCCCCAAAACAAACATCAAAAGCAAGACAGCAGTGTGCTTTTATAATTCCAGTCTTCCTACCACAAGACGGACAGCAGGGAGATGAGAATTCCCAAAAGTTCATAGGCCAACTAGACAGATGTACCCAACAGCAATCAGCATTCAACACACAAATATATAAACGATACCTAAGCCTGGTGAGTCCTACTGTAGCTTAATTTTTTTTTTTTCGAGACAAGGTTTCTCTGTGGTTTTGGAGCCTGTCCTGGAACTAGCTCTATAGACCAGGCTGGTCTCGAATTCACAGAGATTCGCCTGCCTCTGCCTCCCGAGTGCTGGGATTAAAGGCGTGCGCCACCATCGCCCGGCCCCTAGCTTAATTTTATCACTGATTAATATGTATTTTATTTTTTACTCTTAGGAGCACAAGCAAAATGGGCTGGTTTAAATTACTACATAAAAGTCTCTGTTTCTTTATCAGAATATTTATAAAATAGCAGCTGATTTCTGTCCTCTGAACCGGAAGGAGAAGATAATAACCTACTCTGTAGAGGTTAAAAACCAAACTTCCCAGGGTTGGTTAGATTGCGCAGTGGTTAGGAGCATGCGCTACTATGGAAGGACCCAGGTTCCATTCTAAGCACCACATAACAGCTAACAGTCTGTAACTTCAGTTCATGTCCTGATGCCCTCTTCTGGCTTCCAAGGGTGCAGGTGGTGCACAGACATACATGCAGGCAAAACATCTTATGCACAAAATAAAAATAAACCTTAAAAAAAATCAAACTTTCCCCACCTCCTAAACCACTAATGAAGGAGGTGGAGGCACGAAGATCAGGTGTAGACAGTCATCCTTTGCCAGCCGGGATCACAGAGTGAGAGACTCTGTCTCGGAAAGCGAATGGGTTGGAGAGATGTCTCAGTGGCTAAGCGTATACACTGTTTTTCCAGAGAACCTGAGCTCTAGTCCCACAATTGGTGATTCACAACTGCCTGTAGTCCAGGTCCAGGGGACCTAACGTTCTCGTTTGGCCTCCAAGGCGCCTGGACTCATGCGCACAGACACATAATTTAGAATTAATAAAAATAAACCCGACAACAATAAAATCAAATCTCCATGGTTCAAAGGCTCAAATGTGGTGATATTTTGTTTGTAATCTACCAGATAAAGCTTGCCTGAGATTAGAGAGCAGAGCTAAGCCAGCAGTGAGTCACAGAGGCCAGGCAATGGTAGAACACACATTTAATCCCAGCGCTCAGGAGTCAGAGGCAGACGGATCTCTCTGAGTTGAAGGCTACATGAGAATGATACAGTCTAAAAGAGAAACAGAGCCAGGTAGTGGTGGTTCACACCAAGTACATCCCAGTACTTGGGAGTCACACGCCTTTAATCCCAGCACTAGAGAGATGGAGACAGGAAGGGATATGACTGGGTGGAGAGGGGAATATGAAGTGGGAGGAGCCAAGAATACAGATGCAGTCTGAGGATTCCTAGAGACAGGCTCGCCCCTTTGATCTGAGCATCGGTAGAGGTAAGACTCTAGTGGCTGGGCGCTCTGCTTCATTGATCTTCCAGCATTATCCCCTATATCTGACTCTGGGTTTTTATTATTAAGACCAAATAGAATTTGTACTACACTCAAATCCTGAGTTCATAACTTCTCACGTGTGTAATTCCTAGGACAAACTTCTGTATTTCTTGGGTCTTCGATTCCTAAATTCTAACACATGGTGGAAAAATGCTTCCATAAGAGTGAAAAGAAGCTGGAGGGATGGTGGCGCACGCCTTTAATCCCAGCACTCGGGAGGCAGAGACAGGTGGAGCTCTGTGAATTCGAGGCCAGCCTGGTCTACTGAGCTAGTTCCAGGACAGGCGCCAAAGCTACAGAGAAACCCTGTCTCAAAAAACCAAACAAAATGAAAGAGTGAGAAGAAATCTGAGCATGGTGATACCTCTTCAGTCCCAGCACTCAGGAAGGATGCAGAGGCAGGAGGATTTTGTGACTTTGAGGTCAGTCTGGTGCACAAAGGGAGCTCCAGAACAGCTAGGGCTACACAGAGAGACCCTGTCTCAAAAAATTAAACAACCAAGAAACTGTGTACATTTGATCATAGTGGCTACTCGCTCTTACAATGTCCTTAAGATTCAGCAAATATTTTTGTCTGTGTGCTTACCTATTGGCACCAGAATTGTGCCTTGGGATATGCCATAATATATAAAGTCCTTGAATTTTATTTCTTTATTTTGCAACTAGATCTCAGTATGAAGCCTGGCTGGCCTGAAGTTGATCTGAAGACCAGGCTGACCTTGAACTCACAGAGACCTGCCTTACCAGCCTCTGCCTCTTGAATCTTGGGATTAAAGGCCTGTACCACTCACTACACCTGACTTAAATTACATACATATGTGTGTGTCTTATATGTATTACATATGTGTGTGCTTTTGTTATGTATATAAGTTTCATGTGTGTCTTTAAAAATAATTTATGTGGCCGGGCGATGGTGGCGCACGCCTTTAATCCCAGCACTCGGGAGGCAGAGGCAGGTGGATCTCTGTGAGTTCGAGACCAGCCTGGTCTACAGAGCTAGTTCCAGGACAGGCTCCAAAGCCACAGAGAAACCCTGTCTCGAAAAACCAAAAGAAAAAAAATAATTTATGTGTATGGGTCTTTACTTGCATGTATGTCTGTGCATCATGTGCATGCCTGGTACCTGCAGAAGACACTGGATCCCCAGGAACTGAAGTTACAGTTGGTTGTGAGTGCTGGGAATCAAACCTGGGTCCTCTGAAAGAGCAGCCAGTGCTCCTAACCACGGAGCATCTATCCAGCTCCATTTAGCTTGCATTTTTCCCCATTAATTAGGCACACACACGTCACTCACATAGCACATAGACAGTACAAACACAGAGACATTCAGACACATGACATCACACACAGTACAAACTCACTTACCTGGGACTCGAACCGGCGACCTCGGGCTCCACAGGCGGCGCTCCATTCCATTGAGCCAGTGCTCCGACCTTAACTTGCATTTTAAAGGAGACTACAGCTGGGCATGGTGGTTCATAACTTTAATCTCAGCACTGGGTAGGTAGAGGTAAAGGGTCTTTGTGAGTAAGGCCTGCTAAGTCTATATAGCAAGTTCCAGACCAGCCAGGGATTTGTCGTATGCTTAGCTAGCAACGTTGAGTCTCAAAAGGAAGAGCTAAGCAGTAGTGGTGCAGGCCTGTAATCCTAACACTCTTGAGGTAGAGGCAGGCAGAACTCTGAGAGTTCAAAGGCAGCCTGGTTTACAAACACTGTCTTGATCTAACACCCCTTACTAAGAAAAGAGAAGAAAGTAAAGGATACTATAGCCACTGACATATTTAATTCTTTAGCATAGCGGTTCTCAACATGTGCGTCACAACCCCTGACCCTTTCATAGGGGTCACCTAAAACCATTGGAAACACAGATATTTAGATCATAATTCACAACAGTAGCAAAATTACTGTTACAAAGCTGCAAAGAAAGTGATTTTATGGTTGGGGTCACCACAACATGAGGAACTGTATTAAAGGGTTGTAGCATTAGGGAGGTTGAGAACCTCTGTTTTAGAGTTGGTCAGATAGCCAAACTTGGTGACAGACTTCAAATCCCAGCACTTGGGAGGTGGGCAGGAAATATGAAGTTCAAGGCTAGCCTTGACTACAGAGTAACTAGAGGCAAGTCTGGCCTGCATGAGCTCATCTCAACCTAATTCAACCCAACCCAAAATTAAGTTAGCAAGACGTGTGTGCATGCGTGTGTGCGTGTCAGAGAGAGACAGAGACAGAGACAAGAACAAGAGACTGGGGATTGAGACCAGAGCTTTGAGGAAGCTAAGCAATTACTCTAAAACAGAGCTGCTGCAACTCCAGCTTCCTCTTTTGAGCAGGGTTTTCACTAAGGTTCCTAGGCTGGCCTTAAACTCACTCTGTAGTCCAAAACGCATAGAACTTGTGATTCTCCTGCCTCAGCCTCTTCAGTAGGTGGGGTTACAGGCCTGTGCCACTAGGTCTTTCTCAGGTTTCGCTTTCTAAATGATAGAAAAATTAGTTGAACATTTACTCCATCAGTCAAAAGAGAGGCTAAAATTGAGGGTTTTTTTTTCTCTTGTTTTTTTCAGGACAGTGTTTCTCTGTGTAACAGTTCTGGCTGTCCTGAAACTTGCTTTGTAGACCAGGCTGGCCCCAAACTCACAGAGATCTGTCAGCCTCTGCCTCCCAAGTGCTGGGGTTAAAGGCGTGCGCCACCGCCACCCGACATGAAATCGAGTTTTGTATTTTAGTGGAAATAGACTGTGATACAGATGTGCTTGAAACTTCACAAAGCTGTCGAGGCTGTCATGTGGCCAAATAATAGGTGGTGTTTTGGGTTTGATTTGAGATAGGGTCTCAATAAGCATCTCTGGCTGTCCTGGAACTATTTAGAACAGGCTGGCCTTGAACTCACAGAGATCCTCCTGCCTCTGCCTTCCCAGTGCTGATATTAAAATGATGAACCACAAGGCTCCAAAACCACAGAGAAACCCTGTCTCGAAAAACCAAAAAAAAAAAAAATGATGAACCACATCCCCAGTGGTAGTCTTCTTTGAAATTCAAGACAAGTGTGTCCGCAAAGATGCTTGGTGGTTAAGAGCACCAGCTGCTCTTTCAGAGGACCTGGGATTAAAGACGGCAGCAGTAAACCGGGCTGAGTGATTCTCTCTTGATACTGGACTGATGTAACCCAGGGGAAAACAGTGTCATGACAGTGTTACAAGCCTAGATGAAGAGGCATATGATGCAACCAACCTCTATGGAAAGAAAGGATGGAGCTGACTGAGTCACCAACATAACTTTGAGGAACAAGAAAGGAGAAAATTCCTGAACACTGACTCACACACAGGCTTGACAACTTTAGTCAACTGTGTGTGATGTCTCAGTAGAATCTGAACAGTGTACCTATGAAGCTCAGAATACCTTTAGTAGGAATGCTGGAGTTGTTTCCTGCCCGTGACAATGTCCTAAGCATCTTCTCTAATCATGTATGTAATAAGCACAGGGTGGCAGAGACAGTAGGTCTAAGAGCTCCAGCCCAGCGGATGTACATCAGTTGCCTAGCATGCACAGATTCTTGGGTTCATGACTCAACTAGGGGTGATAATGTATGCCTATGCCTATTAATCCCAGCACCTAGGAGGTATAGGCAGAAGGTTCAGGAGTTCAAAGTCATTTGTTACATGTTTGAGGCTAGCCTGGACTATATGAATCTCTCTCTTATTAAAAAAAGAGAGAAAAGTCAATAGCATAAGCTACGGAGTAAAATCAACTAGGTTACCAATTCCACCTCCACCACTCATCAGATAAACGACTATTCTATTTAACCACTTTTCCCCCTCATGTTCTCTTCTGGAAAATGGGGAAAACCTATCAAGAATTAAGCGAAGGACTAAATGACACATGAAAAACAATAATAGTTCAAGACTAGTTTGAGCCTGTGTACAATGCCCTGTCTCAAAACTAAATAAACAATAAGTACATGATAAGCTTAAGTAGTAGTTTTGTTATTATTTTTTGCAACATACTATTATTACACAATAGTAAAGCATCAGGAAGCCTTTTTTTTTTTTTTTTTTTGGATGCTAAATGCCTTTAGCATATCAGTCAGGGTAGGATGGTGTCAAAAGGGTTAAGAAAGGACCTGCGAGAGAGAGACAGAGAGAGAGAGAGAGAGAGAGAGAGAGAGAGAGAGAAAAGATACATCCTAGGGTGGAAAGTGCTCGCTCGACTATTCATAGAACAACTTCAGCTTAAAGCGGACTCAAGACCAGGGAGCAATTGGCCAGCCGGTCCTGGGACTTAACCCCGGGAAAAGGGAAACTGGGAAGGCGTGATAGACAGATGCAGATGGCCTGGGGGTGAAGGGAAAGTAGTTAGCTGAACAGAGCTGCGAGGCGGGACCCAGACCAGGCACAGCTCGAGACTTGGGCCTGGACGCTCGGACACCTGAGAAGGTGTGGAGGCTGGGAAGGGCAGAGAAACTGTTCCCAGGCGACCACAGCATCTTCGCGGAGCCGGGGCATCTCGGGTCCAGAGGGAAGCCAGGAGGAGAAAAGGCTGCGCAGTGCCTTGGAGCGAGGGACACAGTGGGGAGGAACTAAGTCCCACCGCCCCGGGGGAACTGACACGCAGAACCTGCACCAGTCCCCCGGGGCCCGGCGTGAGGGGAGGACCTGGACGGTTACCGGCGGAAACGGTCTCGGGGTGAGAGGTCACCCGAGGGACAGGCAGCTGCTGAGCCAATAGGACCAACGCACAGGGCGGATGCAGCCTCTCATTGGCGGTTGTTTAGACCGAGCAATAGCCAATGAGTCAGCCCGGGGGGCGTAGCAGTGACGTGAGTTGCGGAGGAGGCCGCTTCGAATCGGCGGCGGCCAGCTTGGTGTCATGGACCAATCAGCGGCCTCCAACGAGAAGCGCCTTCACCAATCGGAGGCCTCCACGACGGGGCTGGGGGCAGGGTATATAAGCCGAGTCGGCGACAGCATGCTCCACACTGGCCAGACAACACAGAGATCGGCTCCGGGTGTCCGTGGGCGTGAGAGTTGAGCGCCGCGGCCTGCTTCTTCCAGGCCTTCGCTGAGCCTGCTTCGCGGCTCCTCCCGACTCCGAATCGGAACGTCGTCGCGCTGCGAGGCTACAGCCTGTTGCTGCACGTCCGCGACTCCCGAGCGACCGCTGAGCGACTGGTCCACAGCGCCGGCAAGATGAAGTTCACTGTGGTGGCGGCGGCGCTGCTGCTGCTCTGCGCGGTGCGGGCCGAGGAGGAGGATAAGAAAGAGGATGTGGGCACGGTGGTCGGCATCGACTTGGGGACCACCTACTCCTGGTAAGTGGCGTTTTGAGGTGCGGGAGAGTGGGGCGTGGCCTTGGCCTGGCGTGAGAAAGTGAGGTGCCGATTTCCTTTTCTGTGGGGTTTTTCCGTCAGCGTCGGAGTGTTCAAGAACGGCCGCGTGGAGATCATAGCCAACGATCAGGGCAACCGCATCACGCCGTCGTATGTGGCCTTCACTCCCGAAGGCGAGCGTCTGATTGGCGACGCGGCCAAGAACCAGCTAACCTCCAATCCCGAGAACACGGTCTTCGACGCCAAGCGCCTCATCGGACGCACTTGGAATGACCCCTCGGTGCAGCAGGACATCAAGTTCTTGCCTTTCAAGGTCCGATACGGGTTTGGTTTTTTTGTTTCCACGTTGAAGGGGGCGGCTAGGGTGGTGGGAATAAAGGGTTGCGACTAGACGGAAAAAAATACACTCAAACGGCTAAAAGGATGTGGTAGGGGTTTATGTAACGGTTTTAGATGTTGTCGTTTTTAGTATCATAAAACGTAACACAGTGTTACAGTGTCTAAAAGTTGAAAGACAGACCAAATCTGGCGCTCTGTCACAGCACAGCGGTTCTTAGTTTAGTCAAGATCTTCCTAAGGGAGCAAAATGAATCAAGCTGTGGGGGAGAGAAAATGGTGGTTTTTTTGTAGTGCCATTATTTGAGCTTTGGGGAAGTTACCTTTCAATCATTCCGTACTCCAGGTGGTTGAGAAGAAAACCAAGCCATACATTCAAGTTGATATTGGAGGTGGGCAAACCAAGACATTTGCCCCAGAGGAAATTTCTGCCATGGTTCTTACTAAGATGAAAGAAACAGCTGAAGCATATTTGGGAAAGAAGGTAAATACATGTGTGGAACGATGCTAAGTGTTGAAGATTGCAGTTGCTCCTCCTGTTGGCTTACCTAGGAAGCCTTCCTGGTTTAAAATTTAAATCCAACTGGTAACAGCTTTTGTCAGGGTTAATGATGTAGCGCTTTGTGGGAGGTCAAGCTAAATAAATGCTAGTCAGTTTTCACCAGTTACCATTTAATTCTGTTGTTATAAATGTGTATGGTTTGTGCCCTTATCAGTAAGCTGGCTTAGAAACTGACTGTAGTTGATAAGACAGGGAAGTAACAGAGTATACTTAAATTATCTTTGTTGTCTTCCTAGGTTACCCATGCAGTTGTTACTGTACCAGCCTACTTCAATGATGCCCAGCGGCAAGCAACCAAAGATGCTGGCACCATTGCTGGACTGAATGTCATGAGGATCATCAATGAGCCGTAAGTGTTGGACTCCTGGCCAGGCTCTTTGCTAAGTGGGGGGAAAGTGCACCTGACTAAGATTTTCCCCTCTTTTTTCATTCTTACAGCACAGCAGCTGCTATTGCATACGGCCTGGACAAGAGGGAGGGAGAGAAGAACATCCTTGTGTTTGACCTGGGTGGCGGAACCTTCGATGTGTCTCTTCTGACCATTGACAATGGTGTCTTCGAAGTGGTGGCCACTAATGGAGATACTCATCTTGGTGGGGAAGACTTTGATCAGCGGGTTATGGAGCACTTCATCAAGCTGTACAAGAAGAAAACTGGGAAAGATGTTAGGAAAGACAACAGAGCTGTGCAGAAACTTCGGCGTGAGGTGGAAAAGGCTAAGCGAGCCCTGTCTTCTCAGCATCAAGCAAGGATTGAAATTGAATCCTTCTTTGAAGGAGAAGACTTCTCTGAAACCCTGACTCGGGCCAAATTTGAGGAGCTGAACATGGTATGCTCTTTGTCGGTGTTAATGAGATCTGCTTAGGTTGTAGACTCTATAGATCTGTAGACTATATAGATCCCTGAACACAGAGCAGCTAAACAGCGTCAAGGTGTACAGTGGCACCATAGTAATCATGCCTTTTTTTTTTTTTGGCCAGGACCTGTTCCGATCTACCATGAAGCCAGTCCAGAAAGTGTTGGAAGACTCTGATTTGAAGAAATCTGATATTGATGAAATTGTTCTTGTTGGTGGATCTACTCGAATTCCAAAGATTCAGCAGCTGGTGAAAGAGTTCTTCAACGGCAAGGAGCCATCCCGTGGTATAAACCCTGATGAGGCTGTAGCATATGGTGCTGCTGTCCAGGCTGGTGTCCTCTCTGGTGATCAAGATACAGGTAGGTCACTGCATCTTTCACTTGTTTGAGTAGTTTGATGGGAAGACTATGATCAGCTGTTGAAACAGAAAGCAGTAGGGTAGGAACAGTGGGGCCACATAGCTGATCAAGGTACAGTGATGATAAGACTTGGATCAGGTTTAGTTAAAATCATTAGCAGCTATTCATTTGCCCTAAAGTGTTTATGGTTAGAACCTGGGCAAATGGCAGTGCTCTTAGGACTCTAATCAGAACCTAACCTGATTGATTTTCCTTTGCCAGGTGATCTGGTACTGCTTGATGTATGTCCCCTTACACTTGGTATTGAAACTGTGGGAGGCGTCATGACCAAACTGATTCCAAGGAACACTGTGGTACCCACCAAGAAGTCTCAGATCTTTTCCACAGCTTCTGATAACCAGCCAACTGTAACAATCAAGGTCTATGAAGGTAATTACTTACATTCATAAATACTGTAAGCTTTGAAAGAGTGTGACTTAGGATCTAATGAAACATTGTTAAATGCCCAGGGAAAGAAGTATCTTCTGTAATTCAAATGTGAAGAGGTTGCTTAGTGCTGAATTTTAGATTCTCTACCTAACATTCTTGTCCACTGGCTTTTGAAATGGAATTTGGTTAATAGTAGTAGTCTTTGCTCCTCTCCCCATACCCCTACATTCTAACAGGTTGAAGTATAAGGATACCAGTGCACTAGGCTCGTCAATAACAAGTTTTTCCTGTTATTACTCTAGGTGAACGACCCCTAACAAAAGACAACCATCTGCTGGGTACATTTGATCTGACTGGAATTCCTCCAGCTCCCCGTGGGGTACCGCAGATTGAAGTCACCTTTGAGATAGATGTTAATGGTATTCTTCGAGTGACAGCTGAAGACAAAGGTACAGGAAACAAAAACAAAATCACAATTACCAATGACCAAAATCGCCTGACACCTGAAGAAATCGAAAGAATGGTTAACGATGCTGAGAAGTTTGCTGAGGAAGACAAGAAGCTCAAAGAGCGCATTGACACCAGGAACGAACTAGAAAGCTATGCCTACTCTCTCAAGAACCAGATTGGAGACAAAGAAAAGCTGGGAGGTAAACTTTCCTCTGAAGACAAAGAAACCATGGAAAAAGCTGTAGAGGAAAAGATTGAGTGGCTGGAAAGCCACCAGGATGCCGACATTGAAGACTTTAAAGCTAAAAAGAAGGAGCTAGAAGAAATTGTTCAGCCTATTATTAGCAAACTCTATGGAAGTGCAGGCCCTCCCCCAACTGGTGAGGAAGATACATCAGAGAAAGACGAGTTGTAGGCGCACTGATCTGCAAGGGCTGTAATAATTGTAATTTACTGTAAATATTGTAATATTGTAAATACTGGACTCAGGAACTTTCGTTAGGAGAAAATTACATTCGAGACTTATAAGTACTCTCAATTTTCTCCTACCGAAAGTTCCTGAGTCCAGTATTTACAATATTTCACCTTGGAAATGTTCTATTTAACAGTTGGGTCATGCACATCTGGTGTAGGAACTTTTTTCTACCATAAGTGACACCAATAAATGTTTGTTATTTACACTGGTCTAATTTTTGTGAAAACCTTGTAATTATCTGTCTTTTATTTTAGATAACTAAAATTTAAGGCTGGATTCTCAGGTCTGCCTGTATGTTGGGCAGGAAAGGGAGGGTGGAGGCTTGTTATTTGGGTGGTACCACTCCCTAGGAAATTTGTCTAACTTTATAGCAAGGTAAAGGGTTTTGCTGTATGAAATGACCCTTGTCATTCCTAGTTCTCTTCAACATGATTGAAATCTTACTTCCCCTTTGTAAAACTGCTTTCTGGGTGTTTTTTTGTTCCTTGGTTTTGGTATTTCAAGACAAGATCTCTGTGTAACCTTGCCTCTCTTAGAACTCACATTTTAGGCCAGGCTGGTCTGGAACCGTGTGTCTCAGCCTCCTGGGTGCTGGGATTAAAAGTGTGCACCGCTACTACCCTATCTGATTTTTATTGTTAAGTAATGCTGTGGGGCTATGGATTTTTCTTATGAATTGGTGATGTGCCAGGCTTGTAATTCCAGCTGTGGCAAGAGAATACTCCAAGACCTGCCTAGGGAACTGCGGCTGTCTGAAAAGATGCAAAGTGGATAGATACTCAGTAGTAGGGCATTGCTTTGCAAGTGTAAAGAAGCCCTGGTTTGATCCTCTGCTGGAGAAGAAATTTTTTTGAGTAACCTGGTGACTTATACACTTGAATTTTATTTTTCTTTGTGGTGTCAAACCCACGGCCTGTCACTGGGTGGTACTTAGTTTGTGATTTATATTTTAAGACGTATAGTTTGAAAATGCAGTGTAAACATCTTTGGAAGGAGTCAGAGGCAGGAGGATCTCTGAGGCCATCATGGTCTACATAGTGAGCTCCAGATCCTGTCTCAAATCTAACAGCCTAAGGATTTACTTCAATTGGCATGTCTGACACCCTGCACTGCATAGTGGATGTAGTGGCTCAGGCTGGAAGCAGGAACATTAATGAAATACCAGCTTCAGTTAGCTAGTTCACGAGGGCTTATGAACCACAACATGCTCTGAAGCCTCATTTGTGAGAATCCCCACTTCTGAAATGTGAATTATAAACTTTACTTGATAGAGGACTGGTAGAGGATGGTTTGGATTGGCTTCCTCGGGAAAGGGATGCGCTAGGTAATTAGTATAATCAGGATTTTGTTCAGAGCTAACATGAAATCCAGTACTGCCCAAAGATGGTGTTCTACGGCTGAGCAGCCAGCTGTAACGTTAATTTACTCAGAGTGATAGATGTGGGGATCTGAGAACACACCTGAGCTACATATTTGTGTGCTATCCGATATATTTTGAACCCAGCATGGTGTCTCATGCCAATAATTCCTATATTCAGGAAGCTGGCTGAGGCAGGATTCCCTGTACTAAAAAAGTGATGGGCAGGTGCATGATAGATACTTCATACCTATAATCCTGGCACGCTGATGCTGAGGCAGGAGAATGACAACTTTGAGGCCAGCCCCCATCAAATGTTAAAATTGGCCTTAGCTTCATGCTGGGTCAAAGGGTAAACAGGAGTAAGAGGCAGTCTTCACTCTAGTCCTCCAGTGCTAGCACTCTTAAAAACATATCAGGGTCCCACTATGCAGACTAGGCTCTGAGGAAAGGCATACACCCATCACCATGCTCTGCTTCCTGCTCTCTCCCGTTTTTAGATGGGTCATGTGCCCAAGATGAACAAGGTTTAGGGGAGGCACACAATCAGGCTTATGAACCAAAAGACCTCACACAGCTTTTGTCAGTACTTAGTTGACTGTTTTGCCTGTAATGTCAGGCATAGGATCCCCTGGAGCTGGAACTAGAGACGTCAGCTACTGTGTGGGTCCTCAGTTAAAGCAGTGCTCTAAACTGAGCTGTCTCCAGCCTGTCTGCACTTCTAATGACTAATGTACATTAAAAATATTCCAACTGATAAATATCTACTCCAGTACCTAGTTTGGGCATCTACAGATTTCATTGCTGGTAAAACTTTATAATGGAATTGTTGCACTGGGCCATCCAGTTAAAAGTGCAAGATGGAGATTACACATATTCCAGCATGAAGCAAACAAGGCCAACGTTAACATTTGACAGAGCTTTGGCTCACAGACTTACTTAAACCCCAGGTCTGCCTAGAGATTTGTCTGTCGGTGTTTCTGAGGAACCACAAATCTCTATATATCTATATATTTGCTTTTCAAGACTGTTTTCTCTATATAACAGATGTGGCTGTCCTGGAATTCATTCTGTAGTCCACTCTGGCCTTGAACTCAGAGATCACTTGCCTCTGCCTCCCAGGTGCTAGGATTAAAGGCGTGCACCATACATGATGGAAATTTATTTTAAAAAATGAACCATTCAACCATCCTTTCCTCCCATACATCCACCCACCCTTCATCCACCCATCCTTCCATCCATCCACCCTTCCATCCATCCATCCACCCTTCCATCCATCCATCCACCCTTCCATCCATCCACCCATCCATCCATCCATCCATCCACCCTTCCATCCATCCATCCTTCTATCCACCCATCCATTCTTCCACCCATTTTTCCATCCATCCATCCACCCTCCCACCAGTATGTGAGTGAACACCGTCACAGCAGCATGTAGAAGTTGGAGGACAACTAGGAGTTGGTTCTCCATGATGTGGTTTCCTGGGATTGAACTCAGGTCATCAGGTTTAGGGGTAAGTGCCTTTATCTGCTGAGCCATCTTAAAGTCGTTCTTTTTAGAGACAGCATCCATGTTGTGTGGCCCAGTCTGGCCTCCAATCTACTGTGTAGCTGAGGGTGACCTTTCTGCCTCTACTCTCCTTGTGTAATTAGAGGTGCACACCGTCCCGTCCCATCCTCTTGGTTAAGAGAATACACTGTGTAGAGTGTTTGGCAGCATGACTCAGAGCCTTTGCTTTTGTAAAAAACTAACAAGTAATAAAAACGTGGGTTTTATTAGTCAACTACAGTGGCAATGCAGTCGTCATAGATCTCCCCTTCTGTGTTCATCCCACCAAAGACAAAACAGAGCAGCGTGTGAGTCTGACTTTCCTCAGGTGACCCGCCACCCTGAGTCACTTGTTTGTCATCAGTATCCCCTTTCTCAGCTTCACAGCTGAGGATGAGAGAATCTGAGTCTTCATTCTCGGAGGTGGACATCACTGGCCATGGGATGACACACATGGAGTGGTCCAGGCGTCCAGGGGGCAGGAAAGTATCAAACTGAAGTGCGGTCCAGTGCTGCTTTTCTAAGGAAGGGGGACAGAGACAGTCAATGATTTCCTGCACTAGTCAACCCACAAAGAGGAAATAAAGGGGGAAACAGGCTGGGCCAGATAGTGCGCATCTGTAGTAACAATGCTCAGGAGGCGTGGCACGAGGATGCTGCCATTTTCAGACTAGCTGGGGTGTACAAAGAGACCTTGTTTTTCTGTGGGGTTTTGTTTTGTGTTTGTTTTTTTAAAGGTTTTTTTTTTTTTTTTTTGGTTGTGGCAGGGTTTCTTTGTGTAGCTCTGGTTGTCCTGGAACTTGCTATGTAGACCAGGCTGGCCTCGAACTCACAGAGTTCTGCCTACCTCTGTCTCCTGAGTAAGGATTAAAGGTGTGTGTCACTACAGCCCAACAAAATTCTGCATCACTTTTCAAAGAACATTTGTGTTTGTTTAACGATCAGGCGTGACGCCTGCTCACCTGTGTGATACTTATACATCGTGTTCAGTGCTCCAGTGGGCGTCATCCCTCCAAGAGTGTAGGGATTAAAGGTGTGTGTCACCATGGCCCAACAAAATTCTGCATCACTTTTCAAAGAACGTTTGTGTTTGTTTAACGATCAGGCGTGACGCCTGCTCACCTGTGTGATACTTATACATCGTGTTCAGTGCTCCAGTGGGCGTCATCCCTCCAAACACATAGACATGCTTTCCTACAGCCACAGCGGCGTGGGCAGCACAGCCTGACGGAACAGCCCCCGTGGGACTAAGCGTCTGCCATTTCATATTACCTGTCACAAGAAAGGGTTTGCACATGAGCTAACATGGGATTTCAAATTACCTGCTGCAATTTGCAATATGATTACTGAGGGTCATCCACGGCCGAGATATCACTGTTTGCTGTCCAGATAGGTAAGGTCATGTGTGCATGTGCGTGTATACAAATATTCAGGCACACATGTCCATAAAAGCATATGTATCTTTTGCTCGCATGTTTGTCTGTGTACCACATGCATGCATGGTACCCATGGAGGTCAGAGGAGGGTTTTTCATGCCTTGGACTGAAATTACACTGGCTGTGAGCTGCCATGTGGGTTCTAGGAATCAAACTCAGGCAGGTCCTCTGGAAGATACCAAGCTATCTCTCTGGCCCCTCCAACACCAACTCTGGTTTTTTTTTTTTTGTTGTTGTTGTTGTTGTTTTTTTTGCTTTTTCGAGACAGGGTTTCTCTGTGGTTTTGGAGCCTGTCCTGGAACTAGCTCTTGTAGACCAGGCTGGTCTCAAACTCACAGAGATCCACCTGCCTCTGCCTCCCGAGTACTGGGATTAAAGGTGGCTGCCACCACTGCCAGGCCTACAGGACACTTCTGGAACTGAATGCCCAGGATGGAGCGGGGAATAAAACACAGTCCTTGCCCTGGAGGCCTCCTCCTTCCTCCCAGTATCTCCTTGTGATACACACATGCCGGGCTAATGTTTTTTGTAGACAGCCTCACTATATAGTGCTGGTGGCCTGAAGTTCATTATGTGATCCATGCTGGTTTGTGTATGGATCTTCCCATGCACATGAAAGTATTACAGTTGGGTCATTTGTTTTTTTGGTTTTTTTGGTTTTTCGAGACAGGGTTTCTCTGTGGTTTTGGAGCCTGTCCTGGAACTAGCTCTTGTAGACCAGGCTGGTCTCGAACTCACAGAGATCCACCTGCCTCTGCCTCCCAAGTGCTGGGATTAAAGGCGTGCGCCACCACGGCCCGGCTCCAACACCAACTCTGTTGAGCCCTTTGAGTTGCTATCACTTCTGTCTACATCCTTTCTCCACAGGGATGAGCATGCAGGTGAGAGGGGGACCCACCAGAGTAGCTCGGAAGGGACGGTTGGTCATACTACAGCTGCAAAGCCTTTGGCCGCTACGATGCATGTTGCTGACTCAGCACTTACTCCCAACACTACTTTTCCAAAGATGTTCGCATGTTTTCAAAGGAGCACTTAAGTGAAGTACATACATACCACTGGATTTTAGAGTAGAAGACTATTTGGGAAGGTAGAAAACAATAGCAAGGAAGTACTTTCTCAGCACAGGAAAATGGGCAGTCTTAGAAATATATGAGGCCAAGCATGATGGCACACGCCTTTAACCCCAGCACTCAGAGGCAAGTGGATCTCTGTGAGTTCGAGGCCAGCCTGGTCTACAGAGCGAGTTCCAGGACAGCCAGAACTACACAGAAAAACCTTTTCTCAAAACAAGAACAAATGCCGTCCTATTTGAAACTACACAGGAGCAAATGTCTCTAGTCCTTGAATTCAGCAGGCCAAAGATGTTGGGCTGCACAGCCTGACTTTCTCTAAAAAAAAAAAAAAAAAAAAAAAAAAGGAAGAGAAAGCCCTGATTGTAGCTAATAGAGGAATTCCAGCTAGTGAGCCTGCTTCCGGGAGTCAAAGTACTTTGTAAGGACTCAAATCCTCTGCATGGGAGTTCTGGTACCTTCTGCCCATCACCCCTTGGTTCTGTAGTCTAGAGCCAGGCAGATCTTGCTCATTTATTCATCCAGCCTTTCAAAAGCAGACAAGTGCTCACCCACTCCCCAGGCGATGCTTGAAAAACACAAAGGAAAGAGGAAGTCCCCACCCTGCGGAGCTCACAGCCAGAAAGGCACAGGAGAGTCCCACCTTCAGAGGTGGAGACAGTCTTTAGGTTCTCTCTATCTCTTTTGACCAGGCAGCCCAGCAAACAGGCAACTCTGGTCATTCACCTTCACTAGCTAAACCAGAAACGGAGCAGGAGCCAAAGCCTAAAGAGCTCTGCTGGGAACATGAAATGTTGGAAGGGACAATGGGGAGGGCTGGGTGCCGACACACACACTAAGTGTTTAGGAATGGTTGCATTTGTTTTCATTTAGGTGGTTTTTGTTTGTTTGTTTTTTGGGACAGGGTTCCTCTGTGTAACAGCTCTAGCTGTTCAGGAGCTCACTTTGTAGACCAGGCTGGCCTCGAACTCACAGAGATCTGGCCTCTGCCTCAGAGTGCTAGGGTTAAAGGCACGCAACACCACCCTGTGTCATTATTTTATTTTTTTAAGAGACATAGTCAGGTGGGTGTGGCAGCACACACCTTTAATCAAGCCAATTGTGACCCTGTCTCAAAAAAATTAAAAAAAAAAGCAAACAAAAAATTTAAGAAGATTTGGGGGCTAGAGAGATGTATCGGCTCTTCTAGAAGTTCTTTCTAGGTTTAATTCCCAGCACCCACAACCACTTGTAACTCCAGTTCCAGAGAATCCAATGCCCTCTTCTGGCCCCTATTACATACGAATGGTAAGTACATAGACATACAGGCAAGAAAAACACCCAAATATATAGAATATGTTGTTTTGTTTTTTCTTTTAAAGATTTTTTTTAAAAAAAATTATATATAGTGTTCTGTCTGCATGTATGCCTGCACGTCAGAAGAGGGCACCAGACCTCATTACAGATGGTTGTGAGCCACCATGTGGTTGCTGGGATTTGAACTCAGGACCTCTGGAAGAGCAGCCAGTGCTCTTAACAGCTGAGTCATCTCTCCAGCCCTGTTTTCTGGGTTTTGACAAAACAGGGTTCCTCTATGTAGCCCTGGCTGTCCTGGAACTCAATCTGTAGTCCAGGCTTGTGTTTAACTTGCAGAGATCTACCTGCCTCAGCCTCCCAAGTATTTTGATTAAAGGTGTGCACCACCACCGCCCAGCTAAAATTTTTTATTTTTAATTATGTACATGTGTATGTATGTGTGGAGATGTGCAGAGGTCAGCTGAGACCAGCTGAATCATCTGGGGCTGCCAGTGAGTGCTGAGAATTGAATTTGGGTATTCTGTAAGAGCAGTATTTAACTACTGAGCCATTTCCCTCTCTCTCTCTGTTTTTTTTTTTAACATTTTATTTTTTATTTATTTATTTAACTTTATTATGTTCATTGGTGTGAAGGTGTCAGATCTCGTGGAACTACATTTTCAGACAGTTGTGAGCTGCCATGTGGGTGCTGGGAATCGAACCCGGGTCCTCTGGAAGAGCAGTCAGTGCTCTTAACCGCTGAGCCATCTCACCAGCCCCATCTCTCTCTGTTTTTTTTTTTTTTTGTTTTGAGACAGGGTTTCTTGAAACCCTGGAACAGCCCTAGCTGTCCTATGTAAGCGGAGACTATTCGTTTATTTCCCGGCCACCCTGACCCAAATAATCACTGTATTAATTACAACACCGTTTGGCCAACGGCTCATGTATATTTTCAGCTAGCTTTTATATCTTAAATTAACCCATTTTTATTATTTTATATTTTACCACAGGCTCATGGTTTGTTACCTCTTGCTTCTTGGGCAGCTCCATGGCGTTTGCCTCCTTCAGCAGCTACACTGACTCTGCCTACTCTCTGTTCAGATTTCCCCACCTGGCTTTACTCTGCTAAGCTATAGGCCAAAACAGCTTTATTCATTAACTAAACTAATAAAAGTCACACATATACAAAAGGACTTCCCACATCACTCCTAGAACTAGCTCTGTAGACCAGGCTGGCCTCAAACTCACAGAGATCCTCCTGCCTCTGCCGCCCAAATGCTAGGATTTAAGGCGTGTGCCACCACCCAGATGAGCCATTTCTCTAGTCCAAATTGTTTTCCTTTTTCCTCCTCTTCTTCAGCTCTGTTTGTCTATCGGTCTATCTATCTGCCTTTCTGATTCATTTATTTAGTGTAGACAGTGTTCTCTCTGCCTGTGGAGGACAGAAAGGGTGACAGACTGTGGAGCTGCAGATACTGCTGTGCGGGTAGTGGCAACCCCGCTCAGGTCCTCTGGAAAGTGCAGCCAGTGTTTCCCGGCTGAGCTAGCTCTCCAGCTTTGTATTCCTTATGACCCAAGCTATGCTTCATGGGATCTAGGAAAGACTCTAACAGCTGCTCAAGTTATCAGAGCAAAGCTGAATTCTTTCCAACACATTTTAAAGAATTTTGAACACATAAATTCCCTGGTCCTCTAACATACTTACTTGTATCAATGCAATGGAGATCATCAAAGAACTTGTCCCCCGCCAAGCCTCCGTGGATGAAGAGTTTTGTCCCTGCTGCAACCATCACATGGCCATGCCGGGGAGATGGAGGACTTCCATGTGTCTCTGGTTGAGACCAGGTCAAAGTGCCTACAAAAGTAAATGCATTGATACTATGTGGCAAGCCTCTTCAGCACCTCTCAGTGCAAAGATGCTACAGGAAGGAAGTGACCTTGAAATCCTTCATCTGACCCTAAGAGAGACTTACTGGATCTAAATAGGTAGGAAAGAAAAAAAGACAAGATTTCCTGAGTATATTGGGAGCATGGGGGTCATAGCAGAGGGTAGAACGGTAAATGGGAGGAAGGGAAAGGAGTGGAGAAAATGTATAGCACAATAAAAACAATCAAAAAAGAAAAAATGTTAAAAGAAAGAAAGAAAAAGAAATCCTCCCTCTGACTTATCAGCCAAGTAGATCTCAACCCTGCTATCCAACCTGTACTTAAACACTTTCAGGGATGGAGGCTACAAAGCCAATAATCTAGCAGGCCTGTCTACAGTCTGGGTATTAGGAAGTCATTTTTTGCTTTGGATTAGAAAAATATGTCCCTTAACTGGGCAGTGGTGGTGCACGTCTTTAATCCCAGCACTCAGGAGGCAGGAGGAGCTCTGTGAGTTCGAGGCCAGCCTGGTCTACAGAGAGAGTTCCAGGACAGGCTCCAAAGCCACAGAGAAACCCTGTCTCGAAAAACCAAAAAAGAAAAAATATATCCCTTAAGCTTTAACCCAGAACTACCTCAAAGTTAAAATAAAGGTGTGTGCTTCTTCTGAGAAAAGTCTTTGGAGTTGTTTTGTTTTTCTCTTTCGCTCTCTTTCTTTCGTTTTTTTTTTTAAATATTTATTTATTTATTTATTTATTTATTATGTATACAATATTCTGTCTGTGTGTGTGCCTGCTGGCTAGAAAAGGGCACCAGACCTCATTACAGATGGTTGTGAGCCACCATGTGGTTGCTGGGAATTGAACTCAGGACCTTTGGAAGAGCAGGCAATGCTCTTAACCTCTTAGCCATCTCTCCAGCCCTCGTTGTTTGTTTTTGACAGGTACAGGAAATCAAGTGCAGGGCCGTGCACACACTGAGCTGCATCCAGCCCAGAGTCAGCATCTTTTAGCCATTGCTTGTTTTCTGAGACAGGTTCTCACTATGTAGCTGTGGCTGGCCTGGAACCATGGACATCAAGCTGACCTCGAACTCACACAGATCTGCCTGCTTCTGCCTGGTAGTGCTGGGATTAAAGGTGTGCACCAATCCACCAAGATTTATTTATTTATTTTGAGACAGGTTTCTTGTATCCTCAGCTAGGCCTGATCTCACCTACTGGGATTACAGACACACATCTGTCATCATGCTTGGTTTGTCTGGTGCTAGGGATGAAATGTGGGTGGGGATTGGTGCATGCTAGGCAAGTAATCTACTTAGCTCAAAATCTTTTCTCAAGACCCTGTTTCCTGTAGGAGAGATAATGGAGTTAAGCAGCCCCACGACCCCCACATCCCCAGTCCATACTTGCGTCAAATACATGCAGCGTCACATCCTGCACGGGCTGGGCACCTCTCTCTCCTCCTCCAAAGACATACAGCTGGTTTCCAATAGCTGCTGCTGATGTGTGGAATGTTCTTGGGGACGGTGGGGGGCTGCTCACTTCTGGTGTAGTCCAAGTCCTGGTATCTAGTCCAGAGAGAAAAGAAACAAGATCTAGGCTGAGGGGCTTCTGATTTACTGTTAATTTTCTGAGGTGCTAGGGATCTGTACCCAAGACCCGCTGGGTTTGCCTTCTACCACTGATGGACATCTGCAGACCTGACTGCGACTCTGGTTGCGCCTAGCAGGGGCACCTTGGTACCCTAGTCTCTAAGGAACACAGTATGGCACAGCATAGCACAGAACAGCACAACTTTAGGCAGAGAGCTCATACTCCCCAATGCTAAGGAAGAACAGGAAGATATCAGAGGTTGTTCAGACAGACCAAATGCCCCAAACCTGAGGAGTGAGGTCAGTGCCATATCTGAGCCCTTCTGCTCTGCTGACAGCTCTGCTTCCGCTTCCAGGAGCCCTGCGTCTGCCAAAACCCATCCCCACTATGACAGCACAGACATGCCAAGTTTCCCAAAATATATGGCTTAAGAAAGACTGGCTGGAGAGATGGCTCAGAGGTCCTGAGTTCAATTCCCGACATTCACATGGCAGCTCACAGCCACCTACAATGAATTTCATGCCCCGTTCTGGCGGCAAGCACACAGGTAGGTACAGAGTACTCATTACATAAAATACACTAAAGAAAGTAGACAATATCTCTGCAATTTCAGAGGCACTAACAATAATCCTACTGAATAAAAATGGCAAATAAATGTCAGTTTCTCCCTTCTCAGACGGAAGCTGAAGCCAAGCTACACTGTTCCTTGTTGAGGTGGCCCGGCCAGCAAATGGCTGTTAGGCTTTAGATACACTTTTTATATTTATTTTATTTTTACGTGCATGGCTGTTTTCCCTGGATCTACATGTGTACACCATGCCTAGTGCTCAGGAAGGCCAGAGGGCATCAGATCTCCTGGACTAAAGTTACAGGCAGTTGTGAGCCTCAATGTGGGCGCTGAGAATCAAACCCGGGTCCCCTGTCAGAACAGCCAGTGCGCTTAATTGCTGAGTTATCTCTCCAGCCCCAGTTTGAACCGTTTTGTTTTTTAAAAATTTATTTCATGTATATGAGTGCTCTGTCTGCATGTACACCTTTATGCCAGGAGAGGGCATCAGATCCCACCACAGATAATTATGAACCACCATGTGGTTGCTGGGAATTGAGCCCAAGTCTTCTGGAAGAACAGCCAGTGCTCTTAACCACTGAGCCATCTTTCCAGCCCCTGTATTAACAGTTGTTTTTTTTTTTTTTTTTTTTGATTTTCGAGACAGGGTTTCTCTGTAGTTTTTGGTGCCTGTCCTGGAACTAGCTCTCGTAGACCAGGCTGGCCTCGAACTCACAGAGATCCGCCTGCCTCTGCCTCCCGAGTGCTGGGATTAAAGGCATGCGCCACCACCGCCCGGCCTGTATGAACAGTTTTAATAACACCATGGTCTGTGCTTTTTGTACCATTCTGTCTTGAAAACAAAAAATGTATGTCACCACATGGGGAATGCATAGAGTTTCTTTCCTTTGAAAATAAAATGTAAATGGGGCTGGAGAGATGGCTCAGAGGTTAAAAGCACAAGCTGCTCTTCCAGAGGCCCTAGGTTCAATTCCCAGCAACCACATGGTGGCTCACAACCGTCTGTATTAAGATCTGGTGTCCCGGGGCTGGAGAGATGGCTCAGTGGTTAAGAGCATTGCCTGCTCTTCCAAAGGTCCTGAGTTCAATTCCCAGCAACCACATGGTGGCTCACAACCATCTCTAATAAGGTCTGGTGCCCTCTTCTGGCCTTCGGCATACACATAGATAGACTATTGTATACATAATAAATAATAAATAAAAAAAAAAGATCTGGTGTCCTCTTCTTGGCTGCAGGCATACAGGCAGGCAGAATATTGTATACATGATAAATAAATTTAAAAAAGAAAGGAAGAAAGAAAGGAAGAAAAGAAACCATGGATGTCATAGGAACAGATGCACTAATTCAGCACCTCCTCAGGCAGGTGGTGGGCTCAAGCTGGTGTGGGGTATTTGTGCACTGTGTGAAGATGTATTACTGTGATTGGTTTAGTAAAGAGCTGAAAGGCCAGTAGCTAGGCAGGAAGAAGGAGATGGGTGCGAGGAGACGCCAGAAGACCAGAGAGGAAACAGCCTTGAACCCGGTCTGTCAGACTCCTACACTAGTCCCACAGGATTTCCTGTTACAAAACCTCAGTGCCTCTCTTGCAAAAGATCTGCATTCAACATACCAAAAACTACACCAGGCATATACAATACATGTGGAAGCCAAACTAGAAGGCATAGCCTACATCAGAGCGAAGTGAGCCCTCTCTAGAGCTGCAGATCTTGGGCAGGGTTTGAATCACAGAAACTGACTCTTGGGTGTGGTGGCTCAAGCTTGTAACTGCAGCACTCAGGAGAACAAGGCAGGAGGACTAAGAGCCTGCACTCCTTAGCAAGACTCTATCAGCAAAAACAAACAAAGCAAATACAAAATGTAGGTGGACTTTTCTGTCCTGTCAGTTCCAAATAACCACACAGAGACTTATTATTAATTATACATGCTCAGCTGATAGCTCAAACTTGTGTTTAACAAGCTCTTGTAAATTGAATTCACCCATTTCTATTCATCTGTGTGCTGCCCTGAGGCTCATCTCCCTCATCTGTGCACTGTCCATGTTGATTCTTCCAAGTCTGGCTGGCAACTCCTCGATTCCTCCTCCTTCTTCCCAGCGTTCTCTTAAGTCTGGCTCTCCTGCCTAACCTTGTCCTGCCTAGCTGTGGGCAGCTTCTTTATTAAACCAATCACAATGACATGTATTCATACAGTGTAAAGGACTATTCACAAAAAATAAAATCAATTTCTCCGACAGAAGCTTCCAAAGTTCTACTGTTTTGTTTTTATTGTTTTGTATTGAGACAGCCTGGAATTACTACATAGGCCTAGTTGGCCTCAAGTTTGTAGAGATCTGCTTGCCTCTGCCTTCAGAATGCTGGGATTACATTACCACTGTGGGTTTTTGTTTTGTTTTTAAATAAATGCTATTACCTAGAGTCAAAAAGACAGGGTCCTAGCAAATGACTTGTGAACTCAGCACTTGTGAAGCTGAGGAGGAAGGCCTGGGCTATAAAGCTGTAGAGCACATGCACACACGCATGTGCACACACCGTACACACGCACATATGCACGCACACATATGCACATAGGCATATATAAGCACACACACGCACGCGCGCACACACCCACACACTCACACATGCATGTGCACATACCGCACACATGCACGCATGCACACATATGCACGCACACACACGCACATATGCATGCACATGCACACACACACGTGCACATATGCACGCAGGCATATATAAGCACACACACACATGCGCACACACGCACACACGCGCACACACACCGTGACTACTACTTCCCCAAGTTTTGAGAATCAAACCAAGAAATCCATACACGCCAGGCAAAGCACTCTACTACTGCCTACACTCTGGCGATCTGAACCGTCAACCATCAGACTCTAGCCCAGAATGCCCTGAACTAATGATCCTTCTGCCTCAGCCTCCTAAGCAGCTGGGCTATCGGGACTGTTCTCCCAGACCCAGCTTACCCATTATACTATATGGTGGTGTTCCAGACAGACCAGGAGGCTGGGGGGCCGTCTACTCTATATCCGACTGTGTTCTGGACCCTGGAACAATGACCGAACCCTTATTTTCAAAGCATCTACATTTCAGCCATGGTGGTGATGCTCACCTTTAATTCCGGTACTTGCAAGGCAGAGGCAGGTGCATCTCTGATTCAAGCCAGTGTGGTCTATATAAAGAGTTCCAGATCAGCCAGGGCTACAGAGTGAGACCATGTCATAAAAAGAAAGAAAGAGAGAGAGAGAGAGAGAGAGAGAGAGGAAGAAAGAGAAGGAAGAAAGAGAAGGAAGGAAGAAGGAAGAAAGGTGGAGGGAGAGAGGGAAGGAGGAAAGAAGGAAGGAAGTTCTGCATACACATAAAATTAAAAAAAATATTTTAGCCAGTGGTGATGTTACACATCTTTAATCTCAGCAGTCAGGAGGCAGAGGCAGGTGGATCTCTAAATTTAAGGCCAACCTAGTCTATAGAGTGTAGTTCCAGGATAGCCAGACAGGGCTACACAGAGAAACTCTGTCTGAAAAACAAAATAAAATGTATTTTTTAAAAAAAGCATTTACATTCTAGAGAGGGAGGGCAGGAAGGATAACAAACACTCAAACCAATCAAACAGACATCTAAGAAGATGGTTTTTAAATACTACAAAGAAATTTCAATACTTGACACAAAAGAAAACTCAGTCCTGTCAGGGCTCATCTCTAGAATTCCATCACTTGAAAGCAGGTCACGTGTCCTGGGCTAACAGGGTGGTTTGCTCCCTGGGATCAACACAGTGAAAGGAGGCACTGATGTCCACATGTACACTACTCAGTGTGTATGATCTTTCTCTCATGCATGCATGTGCACACACACATACAAATTTTAAAATGTAACAAAAAACCTATAAATTCCTGTTTCTATAAGGTCAGCAAAGTAAAATCGGTTAATTAGAACAATTCAAATGCACCTACATGTGCATGATAAAAAAGAAAACAACCTCTGCCTACTCACCAGGATTCAAGACTTGCAGACAATTTCGATTTCCTGACTGGTCCGCACCCCCAAACACCCAGATGCTGTGAGGTGTGCAGGAGGGAATGAAGCTGGCATGCTCATACCGAGGCAAGAGACCTTCCCTGGTGGCCGTGTCCCACTGCTGGGTCTCTGGAAAACGTTGACCGGTTCTTAGGCTGGGGCTGTAACTGGTAATGCTGGCTGACAAACTTCGGGAGGGTAGTGAAAGCAGGTGAAATCACAAGTGACCAGTCGACAAGTCCTTAAAGGGAACTTGACCAAACTAAAATGCTCTCCAGTACACGCTGGCAGGCTGCCTGCCTGGCCATGAACGCTCTGTGATGGAAACTGTCTCCGCTCTTGCTCCCAGAGTCCAGGCGACATACATTTAACACAACTTTCTAGTTGTCACTAACGGGGCCAGAGGGAGCTGCCTGACTCAAATGGTCCACTTAGAGTCAGTTTCCACTCTCTCAGCAGCCTGGGCTGCTAGTTTTCGTCCTTAGAGTCTGAGAAACACTCCTGATATCTCTATAGATCTCAATCTCCTAAAGTCCCCATTTTAAGTGGCCCGACTAAGTAGTCTTTGGGCAAACAGAGAAATGACGTTTAAATCAACCCATTCTTTTAGCTAGCAAAACACTAAACTAGGACCTTACAAGTACCATGCTGTTGTTAGTGTTAACCACAACTGCACAGGAAGCTGGGGGTAATCTCTATGTAACAGGTCACCATGGCACTGACAACTTGTGATAAAGATATAACTGAAGCTGGTATGGTGGTTCAGGACCCCAGTACTTGGAAGCGGAGGCAGAAGGGTTGTGAGTTTGCGGTCTTCCTGGGCTACCCAGAGACTCCTAGGCTAGAATGGACTGCATAGGAAGATGCTGTCATGAACAGACAGGCAGTCACAAAGTAACTGAGGTAGAAGATAAGCTCCTTGAGGGCTGAAAGGGATTCAAGGTACCCGTGCCTAGTGCTGGGAGTAGAGACTCAAGTGCCTGAACAGTAGTAACAGAGGCTCCATGGGTGGCAGCCTTGTCAAGAGGTGACATTCCAGGTCTAAACAACTCTTGCCACGTAGCCATGCAGGAGTCTAGGTGTCAGACCTCCTAAAATTACTATGAGAAGGCCAACCATGGCAATTTAGAATTGGCTGGGGATACACTTATGAGTAAAGTCTCACTCTCTGCCTCCAAGGACCTTAAACTCTTGTGCGCTAAGACCCGTGAAGGGGAGATGGGAGCGTGTGCACAGAGGCCAGGGTTTGAGCATCAGCTTACACAGACCTGGTAAAGTGGCGCAGAGATATGATAGTAGCCACTTGAGAGGTGAAGGAAGAGAATCAGAAGTTCAAGGTCATTCTCAGCTACACAGTAAGTTCAAGTCCAGCCTGAGCTATACAAGACTGCTTCAAAACAAAGTAACACTCCCCCAAACCAAAGAACAACATTTTCTGGGTAGGTGTGGAATATGCTCTGCACAGTGAGTCACCATGGAAGCAAGGAGACCGGAGTGAAAACGATTCCCAGCCTAGCTAGGAGACAGCAGTGGTGTGGATTACAGAAAGGGACAAACACAGAGGAAGACAGAGAAAGTCAGGACGAATCAGAGAGCGGACAAGAGACAGAAGGAGAAATGAGGGTCATTGGTGCCTCCTAGAACAGTTAATAAATAGCCAATTTCTAGATTGCTGGGGCTCAACAGACTCTTCCCAAACACGGATGTACTGAGCAGGTGGGTATGAGTTAGAGGTCAGCTGAGACCTTAGTTAGGGGCCAGGGGAGATATTTCTCTCTCTAAGAGGAAAACCCTGTGTCTGGTGTGAGTTAGAGGTCAGCTGAGACCTTAGTTAGGGGCCAGGGAAGATATTTCTCTCTCTAAGAGGAAAACCCTGTGTCTGGTATGAGTTGGTATTATTATTATTACAATTATCATTATTATTTTGAGACAGAGTCTATGTTTTCCTGGCCTGGAACTTGCTACACAGACCAGGCTGGCTTCGAACTCCCGGGGTTGTCTTGCCTCTGCCTCTCCGGTTCTGGCTTTGAAGCCGTGTGCCACCACATCCAGCAGAACCAGTATTTCTAGGAATACTCTGCAGCGTTGATCTTACCCAAATCCATGGTGTACACATCTGAGAAGCTTTGGTTTGGATTTGCTCCCCCTACAATGAAGACCTTCCCTCTCTTGGCATCACCAACTGGGGGTAAATATGAGCAGCTGTGACCAACACGAGGGCAGGGCTTGTCTCCAGGGAGAGTCAGGGTGTACCTGCCGAAGGGAAGATAAATTCAGGAGGCCTGTGTGAGGATACTCTTCCATGCCCCACAAAACGGTCACCAGGATGAAAGGTACACACGCTGACGCCTTAGATCTTAACTATTGCTATTGTAGGTGAGCACGCACGTGCCGTGTGCGGAAGTGCCATGGTGCAGGTGTTGCGATAACACGCAAACTCCATAGAGCAGGTTCTCTCCTTCTACCTTTATGTGGGTCCCTGAGACTGAACCCAAGTTGCCAGACTTGCTGGGCAAGTGCTTTCACCTGGGAGCTGTCTCCCTGGCTTCACACTGATCTCTCAGTTGTATGTATCCAGCAAAGTCATATCTGACCAACTACAGTACCTCCCCTTTGCTCAGTCTCTGGCTTTTCAACTTAGGCTGGACGTTTGACTCCCATGGGTTCTGTGGTGGACAGGGGAACTGACATGAGAGATGTCCACCGGTGTGCCTTGGCACCATCAGGATGGTATTATCGTGGTCTGTGGGTTTAGGCAGACCTGGTTCAAGTATAAGCTTCGGTGCTTTTTAGATGTGTGGCATTTGGGGAGCCACTTAACCTTTCCAAACCTCAGTTTTCTCTACTATAAAACAAGGATTGGCCGGGCGATGGTGGCGCACGCCTTTAATCCCAGCACTCGGGAGGCAGAGGCAGGCGGATCTCTGTGAGTTCGAGACCAGCCTGGTCTACAAGAGCTAGTTCCAGGACAGGCTCCAAAACCACAGAGAAACCCTGTCTCGAAAAACCAAAAAAAAAAAAAACCAAAAAAAAAAAAAAAAAAAACAAGGATTGCTGTGGTGGGAAGTGAGGGAGCACAAGCCTTTAAGTCCTAGCACTTGGGAGGAAGAGGTAGGTGGATCTCTGAGTTTGAGGCCAGCCTGGTCTACAGAGAGAGTTCCAGGACAGCCAAGGCTACACAGAGAAACCCTGTCTCAAAATACAAACAATCAAAACAAAAAAACTCAAGGAAGTGTGATGGTTTTTACCTCCAAAGGGGGTTATGAAGACCCAAACATCTTGCAAGGTGATGGTGGCGCATGCCTTTAATCTCAGCACTCGGGAGGCAGAGGCAGGCGGATCTCTGTGAGTTCGAGACCAGCCTGGTCTACAGAGCTAGTTCCAGGACAGGCTCCAAAGCCACAGAGAAACCCTGTCTCGAAAAACAAAAAACAACAACAACAACAACAAAAAAAAAGACTCAAACATCTTGCAAGGACACAGTAAACAATGGCCAGGGCATTATCATCTTCATAGGGATACCTACAATGCCAAAGCCCTGGCTAACAGCCAATGATATAGCCCTGTGGAGAAAATTCTCCACAACTCATGGGTTAAACTCCATAAGGATTATATGAAACCTATTAAAAGACTTTCCAGGCTTGAAAATCTCAACCAAATGGAACCTAAACCTAGCAGTCACAAGCTGAAATATAGGATCAAGCATTCCCCGATACATTTATTTTGATTTTTAACAGAAAAAAAATATAACTCAAGCTTCCAGGTTGGAAACAAATGAACCAAAATTTAGTTTGAGACAGGGTCTCACGTGGTCTAGGCTGGCCTTAGGACTCCAGCTAGCCCAGGATGACCTTACGTTCCCGATGTGGGATTACAGGTGTGTGCCGAGGCATACAGTAAATAAGAATAGTTCCTGGCTATTTACGAGTCCGCTTATTTGAGCTCTTTGATTTTGGGACTCCTAACCCCTCCCACTTCCCCGGCAGCTTTCCCAGAACCTGGATTCTCCACAGCTCTTCCTCTTGGTGTCTGCTCACCTTCTGGCAGACACTAACCCTTTCTCTCTGATCCCTCTCCCAGCAGCCCCTTGGAACTCTCAGTGTCCTAGCGTCCCTTCCCCTCAGTCTGTGCTTGCTCTTCTGACTGATTTTATCAGTCCTGGTGGTTTCTGTGGACGTCCATCTCTGTCATTATCAGTGGTTCTGGGGTCTTTCCTCCTTGCTCAGATCTGTCTTGACTTTCAGACTTGTGTATCCCATCAGTGGCAGGATTGCTAACAGTGCTCTCACTCGGCTCACAGAGCATGGGTGCTCCCTCACCATAAGTACTATTAGTGTAGTTTGAGTTTAACAATGGAGGAACAGAGGTGTAAAAAAATTAAGCGTATGAGCATTATATTCAAGAATACTAGTCAGGTGGTGGCAGTGCACACCTTTAATCCCAGCACTTGGGATGTAGAAGTAGGCGGATCTCAGTGAGTTCAAATGCAGCCTGGTCTACAGAGTGCATTCCAGGACAGCCAAAGCCACCCAGAGAAACCTTGTCTCAAAAAACAAAAACCACAGATTCAACGCAATGCCCATTAAAATCCCAGCAAAATTCTTCAAAGACCTCTAAAGAACAGTACTCAACTTCATATGGAAAAGCAAAAAACCCAGGATAGAGGAAACAATCCTGTACAATAAAAGAACTTATGGAGGCATCACAATCCTTGACTTCAAACTCTACTACAGAGCTACAGCACTGAAAACAGCCTGGTATTGGCATAAGAACAGACAGGAGGACCAATGGAACTGAATAGAAGACCCGGATATTAATCCACACATCTTCGAACACCTGATTTTTGACAAAAAAAGCAAAAAATATTAAATGGAAAAAAGAAAGCATATTTAACAAGTGGTGCTGGCATAGCTGGATATCAACATGTAGAAGAATGAAAATAGACCCATATCTATCACCATGCACAAAACTCAAGTCCAAATGGATCACAGACCTCAACATAAAGCCAGTCACACTGAACCTTATAGAAGAGAAAGTGGGAAATACACTTGAACACATTGGCACAGGAGACCACTTCCTAAATATAACCCCAGCAGCACAGACACTGAGAGAAAAAATTAATAAATGGGACCTCCTGAAACTGAAAAGCTTCTGTAAAGCAAAGGGCATGGTCAATAAGACAAAACGACAGCCTACAGAATGGGAAAAGATCTTCACTAACCCCACATCAGACAGAGGTCTGAGCTCTAAAATGTACAAAGAATTCAAGAAATTGGACTCTAAAAGATCACAAAGTCCAATAAAAAAAAATGGAGTACAGCCGGGAGGTGGTGGCGCACGCCTTTAATCCCAGCACTTGGGAGGCAGAGGCAGGTGGATCTCTGTGAGTTCCAGACCAGCCTGGTCTACAAGACCTAGTTCCAGGACAGGCTCCAAAACCACAGAGAAACCCTGTCTCGAAAAACCAAAAAAAAAAAAAAAAAAAAAAAAAAAAAAAAAAATAGAGTACAGGCCTAAACAGTTGCAGAGAACTCTCAACAGAGGAATCTAAAAATGGCTGAAAGACACTTAAGGAAAATGTTCAACATCCTTAGTCATCAGAGAAATGCAAATCAAAACAACTCTGAGATTCCATCTTACACCTGTAAGAATGGCCAAGATCAAAAACACTGATGACAACTTCTGCATTGCTGATGGGAATGCAAGTTGGTACAATCCCTTTGGATGTTAGTGTGGTGATTTCTCAGAAAATTAGGAAACAACCTTCCTCAAGACCCAGTAATACCACTTTTGGGTATATATCCAAAGGATGCTCAATTGTGCCACAAGGACATGTGCTCAACTATGTTCATAGCAGCTTTGTTTGTCATAGCCAGAACCTAGAAGCAACCTAAATGCCCCTCGACCGAAGAATGGATAAGGAAAGAGTGGTACCATTTGGAGTATTATAACAACAGCTTGAGTTTTGTGGGAAAATGGATGGAGCTAGAAAACATCATTTTGAGTGAGGTAACCCAGACACAGAAAGACAATTATCACATGTACTCACTCATAGGTGGTTTTTTTTTTTTTTTTTTTTTGGTTTTTCAAGACAGGGTTTCTCTGTGGCTTTGGAGCCTGTCCTGGAACTAGCTCTGTAGACCAGGCTGGTCTCGAACTCACAGAGATCCGCCTGCCTCTGCCTCCCGAGTGCTGGGATTAAAGGCATGCACCACCATTGCCCGGCTCATAGGTGTTTTTTTTTTAACATAAAGCAAAAAAAGCCAGCCTACAAACCACAATCCCAGAGAACTTAGACAACAATGCGGACACTGAGAAACTTACATAGATATAATCTACATGGGAAGTAGAAAGTAGAAAAAGACAAGATCTCCCGAGTAAATTGGGAGCATGGGGGCCTTGGGGGAAGATTGAAGTGGGGAGGGGAGAGGCAGAGAGGGGAGCAGAGAAAAATGTAGAGCTCAATAAATATCAATAATAAAAAGAGAAAAAAAAGAAAAACTAACCATAAAAAACAAAACAAAACAAAACAAAAAATAAGGAAACATCTAGAAAAATGCCAATGAGACAGAGAATTGCTGTCTTTTCAGCCCTGAAGGCCCACAGGGTAAAAGCTTCATGAAGATCTTTTCCATTGTTTTCATAGGCAAGGTAAAGTTTTAACATAAAAGTTCTTTGTCTTCTTTTTCTTGATAGCATTTTATTTTACTTCACTGCCGAGGCTAGCCCAGGCTAGCCTTGAACAAAACAAGGTCAATCTTGGTGACTATGTCTGCAATCCTGCACTTGGGAGGCTGAGAAAGGATTGCTGAAAGTTACAAGCCAACCTGGGCTACATGAGGCAAATAAAACAGTGAAAGAATAAGTAAAGATATTTGCGGTTGAACAGACAGGCAGGAACAGGCTGGTTGTGCGGGCCTCCCTTATGGTACCCGCTTCCTCCTACCGTTCAGTGCTGGGATCTTACTAGGGGTATTACATGTGCTAGCCAGAGCCTACCATCAAGCTACATTCCCAGTTCTCTAGAGGGCTTTACCCTAAAGCACATCTTCAGCACATGTATGATGGCTCTGGAGGAAGGTGGGTCACGGAAGTGGGCGTGGAGGCTCACCTGGAGCCCTGTGGGAACACTGCACCTCTCTGCAACTTCCTGGGAGCCCCTCAGACTCCATCACCTGCTCTGTCTCTAACTTCACTACAGAGGGACTGTTTGTCTTCGGACTCTGGAGCCTATACAGCAGCCGTCAATATTAGCCAGTAGGAGGTGATGAATGAAGGTTTAACAAACAGCCAACGCACACGGGAGCCAGTCTAACCCACATTCAACTCCCTGCAACCTTAAGAATGAGTCACAGCTCAGGGGAGGACCTCGGAGTTGCAGCTGAGAATGCCAGATGGCCACAGCATTATTCCTCCTGGTAAACAGGTTTTAATAAAATTAGCAGCTGTTCTGTGATAATGATTGCCCCCCGTCTTTCCTCTGAAGACCTCAGACAGTTTGAGTCCAATTACCCCAGTTTCATTGCTACCCCCTTGGTGATGTGCAAATATGTTAGTAATAAATGAAACAAAAACTCGAGTTCTTGTGTATGTCTGAACTTTCCTTACAGACCATGTGGCTTTCCTGGGCTTGTCTCCAGGCTCCAAGACGGGCAGCTGCTTCATGATGCCCTACGCAGAAGAGAGAAGGCAGAGTTCAGGCATCTTCCCCCACACACAAGTCCCGTAGCCCTTACAAATACTTCTCCGACTGTGGAGGAGCTCATGGGAGAGCACTTGCCCAGGCCCCGGTTTGGATCCCCAAAACTGGGAAGGAACAACGACAACAACAAACTCCCACCAAGCCTTTGAGGCTGAATGTGAATCAAAATCACCACACATGGGATAATAATCCTTGTTTAGAAACAAGATCTCTAGTAGCCCAGGCTGATGTCCTGCTCTAGGCAATCCTCCTGCTTAAATCTTCTCAGTACCGCAACTGCAGCTACTATATCCAGTTTCCCCCAGTGATAGGGTTCAGATCCAGGGCCTTATGCATGCTACATGTCTAGTTCGGGCTACCCGCCCACAGCCCTTGACATGACATAATCTCTCAAGTTTCTGAGCTTGTCTCTCAGTCTCATGAGGGAGGGAGCCATATCAAAATGTCAGAGGTCTTTATTAAAGATACAACAGGTGAGGGCTAGAGAGATGGCTCAGAGGTTAAGAGCACTGACTGCTCTTCCAGAGGTCCTGAGTTCAATTCCCAGCAAACACATGGTGGCTCACAACCATCTGTAATGAGATCTGGTGCCCTCTTCTGGCATGCAAGCATACACGGAAGGAATGTTGTATGCATAATAAATACATAAATCTTAAAAAAAAAGATACAATAGGCATGGGAATAAGGCAGGGGATACAAATCAGAACAATGTAGAACACATATATACGAAAATGCCATAATGAAACAAACTGTTTTTTAAATTTTGTTTATTTACTTTTATTTTATGTACATTGGTGTTTTTGCTTGCATGTATATCTGTATGAGGGTGTCAGATTCCCTAGAACAGGAATTACAGACAGGTGCAAGCTGCCACGTGGGTGCTGAGAATTGATCCTCAGTGCTCTTAACCACTGAACCATCTCTCCAGCTCCCTGAAATACATTGTTTTGCAGATTAACTTAAAAATTGAATTAAAAATATTTTTTAAGAGTCATGCATAGTGGTGCACCTTTTTTTGTTTGTTTGTTTTTTTGTTTTTGTTTTTAACAGGGTTTCTCTGTGGCTTTGGAGCCTGTCCTGGAACTAGCTCTTATAGACTAGGCTGGCCTTGAACTCACAGAGATCCTCCTGCCTCTGCCTCCCGAGTGCTGGGATTAAATCTTTAAGAAACATTGAAATGGGCTTTATTTTTTAACCTCTCTCTCTCTCTCTGAGACAGGGTTTCTTTGGCTGTTCTAGAACTATGTAGACCAGGCTGGCCTGAAATTTACAGAGACCCACCTGCCTCTGCCTCCCAAGTGCTGGGATTAAAGCCATGTGCCACCACTGTCCAGCTTTTTAAACTTGTTTTCTTTTGGGGGGATGAGGGTCTTTATTTTTTTATTTGCTTCATTTTCTGAGAATTGAACCCAAGGCCTTGTCCATGCTACACAGGCACCCTGCTACAGAGCCATGGCAGCTCCTTGAGAGCGACTGTAATATTGACAAGAAGAACCAAAAAGCTACGGAGAAACCCTGTCTCGAAAATTAAAAAAAAAAAAAAAAGTTCCTTAAAGAAACTTTCCCTTTTCACCCTCTCAAGGGAGAGACTCAGGGATGAACAATGCACACACACACTTGGCAGGGAGGCTTTGCTAGAAGGACTTGGGTTTGGATTCCCTTTGTGACAGCCTCTATTTAGCCATCAGTATTACAGGGATCTAAGCACAATTAGCTTTAAAAAAAAAAAAAAAACAAGAATGACCTTGAAATTCTGATGCTCTAGCCTCCACCTCTACCTCGCAAAAGCTGTGATTACAAGCAAATACTACCATGCCTGGGTTCATGCCCTGCTGAGGATAAACGTGCCAGGGCGGTGTTCTCGGTAGGCGGGCACTCTGTCAACTGAACTACACCCTCACACCCTTGAATATAATTATCTATTTAAAAGTCTGTAGTCAGCCAGCACGGTAGTGCACTACCTGGCACTTGGGAGGCTTGAAGCAGTGGACTGACAGAGGCCAGCCTGGGCTACACAACGAGACTCTTAAACAACAGTAACAGAAAACTATCTAGACTAGATTCTAAAATCTTAGCATGTCTAGCCTTCTGAGTCATTCTGATAACTTACCAATGGGCCCGCAGAAAGTAGAAGTAGGGACAAATAAATGAAAACCACGAGTTAAAGGAGGGATGTACCGGTGAGGTCCACCCGCGGCCTAAGCCACTGACCACAAGGTCAGAGCTCAGAGGGGCAGGCTCCGCATGGGCGGGGACTCTCCAAGCCACCTCCTTTACATCTCTCTCAGCTACGTCTCAGCGTTAAAGAAGTCAGAGTCAGGGAGAAATGGTAGCCTGCCTCCCGCTAATTTGCTGTCCGGAGACGAGAGACACTGTCGCTTCCACCAAGCTCAGGCACACTTCCGTAAGGAAAGGGTTCCGCTCTCCTCCAGATGGCCCCGCCCAGAGACCTCCAGCCCAGCACCAATTACCTGCCGCAGCCCTTGTTCGTCCTGAACGTGGCTCCACCCACAGGGCGGGGCTTATGAGCCCGCCCCCTTCCCCAGTCCCCGGAAGTGCACCCAGGCCAACCGCTCTAGCCTCCCGGGTGTCCCGCCGACAGCTCCACTCCAAACTAAACTGCATACTGTTCGATTTCTCCAATTCCTCGTTCAGCCCTTAAAGGGCTAACGGAGTTTGTCACAGCGGTCGTTAGTAGAGACTTCTGAAGGGGAGGGATGGCCTGGAACTCTTAGAGTAAGCCAGGGAGACCTTGAATTCTGCTGCAGCCTCCTGAGTGAGCCACAGGCTCTACAATGCCGGCTTTTGCCTGTGCAGGCTTGAGGCTGGTTCAAGTTGTGGTGCTTAAAGCGGTCCATCTCCATAATGGTCGCGTGTGGTTACAGCACGTTCCAGACCACAGGCGTTTGGTCTTCCACAGCTCACAGACTGAGCCAAGAGATTAAACACAAACGACAACTAGGTCCTATTGTGAAGGGTAAGGAATAAAAAGTTCACTAAGACTGAGACCGTATGATCTCGGGTGAAGTTATTAATTAATACTTTGGGTGTCCTCTCTGCAACAGAAATCCTAAGATTTCTATAGGGATTGTGGTCAGGTATCTTTGGAGGCTCAGAGCTGGTTTCTCTGTAAAAGCCATGATAATTCTGCCTATAAATGAAACCCACTGTCAACAACTTCATCTGCATAAGCTCTGACCTATGTCCTAGCTATAAATGCTCCGTGTCTTTCCTAAAACAAAGATGGCTGACCTGTGCCTATATGTGTGATCAGAGTACCACACTGTCATGCTCACTAACTATTTTCAGAACTCAGACTGGAAACAGCAAAGCTACTGCACTTACCGGTAAAGGGCAGACAAATGTGACCTCAGACACAGACTCCAACACCTAACGGAACTCTGACAACTGCCAAGTCTGTTCCCCTCTAGGAACCCTGGTTTACTCACGTGTAGAATGGGGATAAGCAACACCAGCAGACAGCAGTTGGGAGAATCTACTACTGCAAGTGAAAGGAAAACTTGGGTTTTAATTTTGAGACAAGGCTCATGTAGCCCAGGCTGGTCCCCAACTCACTGTGTAGTTAAGTATGACCTTGAATTCCTGATCTTCCTGCCACCAATTTAGTACCTCATTTAGCTACTTGAAAATATAACCAACAGGGCTGGAGAGTTGGCTCAGAGATTAAGAGCACTGGCTGCTCTTCCAGAGGTCCTGAGTTCAATTCCCAGCAACCACATGGTGGCTCACAACCATCTGTACTGAGATCTGGCGCCCTCCTCTGGCATGCAGGCATACATTGAGACAGAATGTTGTACACATAATAAATAAATAAATCTTTAAAAAAATATAACCAACATTTATGGACAAAGCAGAATTTGGGGGTTGCAGCTCTCTTCACTATTTTGCAATATATTTCTCTGTGTAGCCCTGACTATCCTGGAACTCACTCTATAGAGCAGGCTGGCCTAGAACTCAGACATCTGCCTGCCTCTGCCTCCTGAGTGCTGAACTAAAGGCATGTGACACTAATGCCCTAACACTTCAAAATGAAACTTACAGTTCTGGATCAAAGAGTGCATCTTTATGTAACCCAGGCTGCTGGCTTTGCCATATGTGTAAGTCCCAAGTCCTGGTCTTTGTAGGCCTTGTCCCTGTTCCTGCCAAGCTTTTACCCTTCCCCAGAAGAGTGTCAAGAGGAGCCCGCCAAAATCTTGACCACTCCCCCAGTCTACTTAAACTGTTTCCCCGTAAGGTCCCCTCGTGGTCTCTTTTCCTTCCTCCTTGTGGTCGTGTTAGCGGCATCCCGGTTCCCCCTCAGGGCCACCCGAGGGCGCAGAAATCCCATTAAACCTGGATATTTTTTTTTTAAATATTTATTTATTTATTTATTTATTTATTTATTATGTATACAATATTCTGTCTGTGTGTATACCTGCAGGCCAGAAGAGGGCACCAGACCCCATTACAGATGGTTGTGAGCCACCATGTGGTTGCTGGGAATTGAACTCAGGACCTTTGGAAGAGCAGACAAAGCTCTTAACCGCTGAGCCATCTCTCCAGCCCAAACCTGGATATTTTTAATTTGGCTTGATTGGGATTTTTGCTTCGGCAGAGAGCTTGCATTATAAAAAATTCCTAATTATGTTTCCCACACCTGGACTCTGCATGAGTTCCTGTAATTAATAAAGTCTCCCGGTGGCTTCCGAAGAAGAGTTTAGAGGTGTACACTCACTCCTTTTCCTTCTGGAGAGAGGACCAAGGCCAGGTTGGCTCTGCGGCGTGCTTGACTTGTGTTTAGACAGCAATTACTGCTGAGAGTCCAGACTGCTTTGCTGGGCCCTGGGTCTTTTGACTAGGATTACTCAAGATGCCATGCTAGAGAGGTATACTAACAAGAAAAACTGGAATATCGGATAGTTTACCTTGTAGGAACTAATCCTTTTAGAATAGAAATCGCATTCCTGAATTCTTGTAGGAATGTTTGAGTTCTGTTTTTAAAATGGGAGTCAAAGGGGCTAAAGAGAAGGCTTAAACAAAACCAACCAACCAAAGCAAAGGAAAACGCAAATAAGTGTTATCATTTTGCAAGTAATAAGTGGAAGCTTTGTATTCCTATAAGTCTTACAAGAACTGAATAGGAAAAAAAAAACTGTATTTGTATAGAATTTAGTTTAAGAAATGCTTCCAATATTTATTTCTTTTCTTCCAAGCCGAAGAATTGGGAATGTTAAATCTGTTTCACACGTCTAGGCCAGGTCTTCACTGGAAAGTCGGCAACAGTTATCCTAACTTTAAGTGAAGACGCTGACAGGGTGCTTTACAGGGTAGGAATGAGAGCTAGGTAGGGGAGCCAGCCATGATAAGCCAAGTATGGTCATCCAAAGGAAGTTCTTTACTTGCAACCATTATCACCTGCCAGAGTAGGACTCGGCTAGATAAATTTAACTGGAGGCCTGAGTCTCAGTAGTTTACCCTAAAGCAATACCCGGTTGCAGGAAGAACCACAAACTGAGATTACCTGAGTACTACCCAAGAACAGACCATCCAAAGGAAATGCCTAACATTCCAACAGCTGTAGATAGGCACACACTCACCACGACACCCCTAGACAAATCTCAGCCAATCAGGGGTCCTAAACCTCAGAAACCCCTCACCCCCACCTTTACTGCTATAAAAACCCAATTCTAACTGAGTTCAGGGCTCTCCGTTTATTCCAATATGTTGGACAGGCGGAGACACCGAGTTTACAAACTTGATTAAAATAAAGGCTCTTTGTTTTTACATAAGGGACTCGGTCTCCTTGTTGGCTTTTGCGGGGACTTTGAGGATTTGGGCATAACACTAGGGAAAAACTAGCTACCCACTTCGTAATCTTCCCGGGGAAAGCCTTGAAGAGTAGGATAGGAAGAGCATTCAGCTTTATTAAAACTACAAGTCCCAGCACTCCCTGCGGCACACGGCTACGGGTCCCAGCAGGATTCTCTTAGAGACCCGGAGTTCGGCCTGAAAGGAGCGAGTCAAGTTTTGAGGACGCTGCGCAGACGCCACTCACGGGTCGGACGTGACGTAAGGATTGTTCCGGCTTCGGCCTCCGCCGCTGCCTCCGGTACTTCAGCTGCCGCCGCTGCCTTCCCCGTGGCTCGTTCTTCCTAAAATGGCGCCGCTAGATCTGGACAAGTATGTGGAGATAGCGCGGCAGTGCAAGTACCTTCCCGAGAACGACCTGAAGGTGAGCCGGGCCGGAGGCCGGCCTGCTTGCGAGGCAAGTCCCTTCCGGCTGCGGGGCGCCCGCCGGCCCGCCCTTCTCCCTCCTGCGGACCCCGGTCCCGGTGCGGCGGGGGGCGCTCGGCGGTGCGAGGCGACAGGGTCCGACATGGCGAGACGCCGAGAAGCAGGGGAGCCCGATCCCGAATGCTGGCGCGGCTCCCCGAGGGGATCCCGGGGATGTGCGGCCCCGGCCCTCAGGACTCCCAGCCCTGGAAGACTCTTCCACTCGGACACGCTCGGTCTCCCGGGGATGGAGCCCGGCCGAGCCCGGCGGGCGGTGCTCCTGGGAAGGGGTCCTCCCAGCAGAGGTGACAGGAGCTGCCGTCTGCTCCAGGGACGCGGGTGGACGGAGGTGGGAAGCCGGGGGCGGGACCGTGTGGCCGTGACGGGAGAGAGGTCGCCTCTGCTTCACCACTCCGCTAAATTGCGTCTTAGGAGTTCGTTTTCTCCTGCTCACTCGGCTGTGGGTCCCATTTCTGAGCAGGTGGTGGACAAGCGGTCGCTTATCCAGAAGTTCCAGTGTGTTAGGACCTCTGAGCTCTTCCCCCGTAAGCCAAAGTGTCGTTTTCTCCGTTTTCCGAGGAGGGCTCACTCAGTTCAAGCTGAGCGGTAAAGGACTGAAGGGAACGGGAGCAAGCCGTTGGTGTCCCGCTGTTGCAAACGTGTTTCCTTCCGCTAAAGCTAGTGCTTAGTCCCCATTGGTGTTTGTCCCATGTTGCTAGTGTAAGCCCCCTCACTCGCAGACCTTGTTTAAACAAACCTCTGCGTGTGCGTAGTCTTGGCTGCCCTGGAACTCAATCGGTAGACAGACCGCTGCCTTGAACTCACACCACCTGCCTCTGCTTCCTGAGTGCTGGAGGATTAAAGGCACTCACTGCCACCACCCGAACTAGTGTCTATTTTACTTCATTAACTTTATTATGTAGTGTATAAATTCATGGTCATTTGAATTCTTTTTATGCTGTTTTTCTAATAATCTTAAACTATGGGCTTAAAACTTTTTTTTGAAGAAAAATTATGTTTTGTTGGTGAATTTTATTTCTCTTAGGAAGATTTTGCTGTTTTTTTCCTCACTCATTTGGTACATTAAGTTATACTTAAATCAGTCAACAATATGCAAAATGTTTAAGACCACATGTGCTGTCTGTGTTAAAGTATCTAACTTGTGTTTTATGTGTTACATGGTTGGTATTCATGTTCAGCCATCTGCATCTTTCAGTCATTTATCTTTTTTTCTGTTTTCTTTCTGAGATAGGATCTTAAGATAGTTCTTGTTGGGACTGGAGAGATGTCTCAGTGGTTGAGAGCACTGGTTGATATTCCAGAGGGCCTGAAAGTTCTGTTTCCAGCATGGACATGGGCGTTTGTAACCTTCTGTAACTCCAGTTCAAGGGATGTGATGCCCTCTTCTGGCCTCTGCAGGCACCAGGCACACACATATTTCACAGACATACATCAGGCAAAAAGTCATACACATAAAATAAGTCTTTTTTGTTTGTTTGTTTTCTCCCTGTAGCCTTAGCTGTCCTGAAACTTGCTTTGTGCTTTGTAGACCAAGTTGGCCTTGAACTCACAGAGACCCAACTGAGTGCTAGGTTTACAGGTGTGCACCACCACTGCCTGCAGAAAAGAAATCTTAAAGACCACCAAGTACCTGAGGATGACCTCCAACTCCTGATCCTCTTGATTCCCCTTTTAAATGTTGCAACCTAAACTACCATGCCTATCTGTCTCTCTGTCTGTCTATCTTTTGGTTTTTCGAGACAAGGTTTCTATGTGTAACAGCCTTAGCTGTCTTAGAACTAGCTCTGTAGACCAAACTGGCCTCTGCCTTGTGAGTCCTGGGATTAAAGGTGTGCATCACCACCACCTGGCCCTATTTATTTTTATTTTATGTACATTGCTCTTTTGCCTGCATGTATGTCTCTGTGGGGGTGTTAGATCTTGAAGTTACAGACAGTTGTGAGCTGCCATGTGGGTGCTAGAAATTGAACCCAACTCTGGAAGAGCAGTCAGTGCTCTCAACTTCTGGAGCCATCTCTCCAGCCCATAAAATTTATTTTTAATTTGTGGGGGAGGGCGAGGGGGGAATATGTGCACATGGTGCCTTTGGAGGCCAGAGGCACCAGAGCATTCTGGAGCTAGAGTTACAAACAGGTGAGTTGTCAGATGTGGGTGATGGGAACTGAACTCAGATCTGTACAATCTCAAGTGCTGTGCGATCTCACCAGCACTTTTTTTTCCTTTGGATACAGAATATCATGTAGCCCAAGCTGGTATGATTCTCCTGCTTCCATTGTAATAGTGATGTACTTTATTTTATTGTGGTAAGAGAGTGGAACTTAATTTTTGGAAAGATATTTGTTAATATTTATGTTTGTGTACTATGTGAATTTATGTGCACTGTGTGTGTGTGCGCACTGGTTTTGTAGGTGGTATGAGCTATCTGATGTGGGTGCTGGGAATCAAACCTGAGTCTTTTGCAAGAGTATTAAGCTCTTTTAATTGCTAAGCCACTCTAGTTCCTGTTGTGTGCTTTTTATTTTATTTTGGTTTATCGAAACAAGATTTCTCTGTGTAGCCCTGGCTATCCTGGAATTCACTTATATCTACTGTATGTGTGTGTGTATGCCTTCAGAGGCCAGAGGCATTAGCATTCGATCTCTCTGGAGCTGAAGTTACAGGCAGTTGTAAGCAGCCTGACACATGGTGCTGGAAATGGAACTCTGCAAGAGCAGCATGTGCCCTTAACCCTTGAGTCACTTCTCCAGCCTATACAGAAGTTAGAATTCTCTCTTAGTGGTTGACTAGGAATTTGGGAGGGGGGTATCTAGTAACTTTTTTTCCTCCCCTGTTCTGGAAATAGTTTTATCAGATTCATCTCTTTGTGCTGTCAACCTTTATTTTCTTCTTCTTGTGCATTGGTGTTTTGTCTGCATGCATGAGGTGTCAGACCCCTTGGAACTAAAGCTGTGACTAGAACTGTGGAGCTAGACAGCTGTGAGCTTCCATGTGGGTGCTGACAGGGTTTCTCTGTGTAACAGCCCTGGCTGCCCTGGAAATAGCTCTTATAGACCAGACTGGCCTTGAACTTATAGAGGTCTCTGCCTCCCAAGTGCTGGAATTAAAGATATGCATCATTGCTGCCTGGCACAGCCAGTGCTCTTAACTGCTCAGTCATCCCTCTCCAGCCCCTCTAGTATAGTTCTATCTCAAAATAGATGTTTATGTGTGTACATGTATATACATTTATGCACATGTACATATGCTTATTCATGTGTGTACATGTGTATATTTAAGCCTGGGAGGAATCTTAGCTGAACACCTGACCACACACCTCAGGAAACTGGGCTAAAGAAAGCACATGACTGACATAATCTTCCAGCTCCAAGCTCTTACTACCCCAGTTTATCTCTGTGCCACCAGCTAGGAGCAGACCAGCTTTCTCCACATGTAAATGAAGAGTTCAGAAAACTCTCATATCTCTTAACAATAGCCAATCCTACCTCTGCCAAGAACTGTGGTTTACAATGAGGCTGAAGCTGTCAATCAGCAGACTCGGATCTGCACTAGAAGACATTTTGTAGAACAGGGCTTAGTAGAAAGTTAATGAATGTCACAGGACTCGGGTCTTTTAACAAGGGCTCTTGTAAAATTCAAGCCTAACAATATCATAGCACCTTTGCTTCAATTTCAAACAAAGGGTATGGGAGAAAGCTTTAATAACAGACTCCATGTGATTTCATAGGCAATCATTTAGCAGGTTAATGAATCATTTAACTGTCTTTACTCCATATTCCACTCAGAAAGATAAACCCAAAAATGCAACCTCTTATACTGACCAATGTAACTAAGTACAAATGAAGTAAGTCACTGTGTACCTCATTAGCATGCTGCGTGTGTCAGTAAGACAAGCCCTCCCGCCCCAGCCCTGGCGAACAGAGATAAAAGTGATTGTGCACTGCGCGATGATACCTTTAGGTGAGAACTTTGGTTCATGCAGTAGGCTGCCACAGACGTTGCACCCAAAACCCGCAGCCTTGGCACCCAAAGTCAGTCAGCGGTGGTAGCTCTAGGTGTCAGCCGTGCTCCTTCCACAAGACCAGGTGAATACTGTGGTCAGGCATGCTGGTGGCAAAAACTAAGCCCGTGTCATTGTGCCCATCCAGTCCATTCAGCCAGGATGCTTCGCCTGCCAGGAAGCTGGAGCCTCTCTTTGATTTTCTGTACTCCGGCAGAGGCCAGCGGCTAATTAGGCTCTCTGTCCTCAAATCCATGATGTACAGGTAGTGGTTGTCAAACAGCAGGGCAAAGACATCTCCAAAGCCAAGCAAGGCTAAGTTTGCTACCTCAGGTGTCTTGATGACCCTACAAGGAGGAGAGTTCAGAATCATGAAACAGAAGTCAACTCTGCTGTAGATCAAACAACTAAGCAACTTTAGAGCTAGTAAGATTTTTTTCATAAAAAGGAAACTGTGAACCGGGAATGGTGGTGGATGCCTTTAATCCCAGGCACAGGGAGGAAGATCTCTGAGTTCAAGACCAAGCTGATCTACAGAGTGAGTTCTACAACAGCCAAGGCTACACAGAGAAACCTTGTTGGTGTGTGTGTGTGTATGTGTGTGTGTGTGGAGGGCGGGGAGAGGCGGGGGGGGGGAACAGGACGGAAAAAAAAACCTACCAGGATAATATTCTATGAGAGTAGGAAAATAGTCAAAAACTGCTGGTCCTTGGTGTGAAAACTAGACCAGAGCATGGACTATAACCTGGGCTGAAAATGGGAGAAAAAAAAAAAAACAAACGGAATATTCAAGAATAGCATATATCTAGTTAAGCTAAACACTCCATCTGGTCAATGACATTTTTGTGTATAATAAAAAATGAAAGAAAAAATTGTATCTTATTAGTTTGTTTTATGGTATTGGGAATTAAGCCCCCAAAGCCTCAGACAAACTAGACAGATGTCTACCACTGAGCTACCAAGCCCTGTAATTGGCTATTGAATGTTGGTCTTCCCTCTTCTTGGTCAGTTATTTCCATGACTTTGGTTTAATGTTTCTGCTGCTTCCCTGTGTACTTCAGAATGCCTGACTCACAGGTAAGTGTTCAATAAATGCCTTTATTTGTTATAAAGCCGAGGCACAAAGAACAAAAAAGTAGAAAATTCATATTCAAAAGGAAGCGGGGTGGGTGGTGGTAATCCCAGCACCATCAATTCAAAGCAGGATGTCTGTAGAAACTAGGTTGTGAAGAGGTAGTTTCCAAGATTAAAATACAGTGTTGAAGAGTAGAATACAGGACTTGCCATGCTGATGCAGGGCCCAATTCTGACCTCTTCAGATGTGCAAACAGGAATCCCTACTGGCAGTTTGGGTCCTGGGCTGTTCAACATCACAGCCATTCTCCACCTAAAGTGCACAGCATGCTGCTATTTGTGTTCTTTTTGTTTGTTTGTTTTGTTAGCTTCAAAACTAGAAAGGTTCTAGGAACCATGGCTGCAGGATTTGTGCTGGGATTTCAAAAGGTTTTCTTTATTTGTGTTTGGAGGTAGAAAAAGGCAGAGACAGAATGTCTGCTTTCAACTTTAAACCTAGCACTTCCTACTAGCAAACAATCATTCAGGTTCATTACTTAAAGCTAGTATGCCCAAACTCTAGAACATCAATAGAACTTTCTTTCAGGATTCTGGGTAGGAAGCACTGAAACAATAGTGCGTGCGTGCATGCATGCGTGTGTGCGTGTGTGTGTGTGTGTGTGTGTGTGTCTAGGTCAGAGGACAACTTCCTTCCACCTTTGGGGTTCTGGGAATCAAACTCACATCGTCAGCTTGGTAGTAACCTTTACTCACTCTGATCTCACGGATTTTTTGTTTTTTTTTGAGCAAGTATTCATATAGCTGACCTTCAACTTCACTATTTAGCTCAGGATTACTCTGAACTCCAGATTCTCCTGCTACACCTCTCAAGTTACAAGATTACAACACCTATGGCTCAATTTCTTTCAGTTTCCTTCTCAGTTTTGGTGCCCTTGGCTTATGCCTGCTATCTGGATAACAGAGCTGTGGTTGGATGAATGCTGGGCTAGGAGATGTAGAATATAGACCCTTACACTTTTAGGCTGCTTTTATCCTCTTCTCAAAGCATGATTACCCAGGAAGTGAATCTGACAGTCTGAAACCTGAATTCTGACTCAGATGCAAATGAGGCTGCAGCTGAGACCAGGGAGCCAGAGCTCATCAAAGTCATACTAGGGGACTAGAAAGAATAATATCCTGTATAAGCTGACCTTGACTGTATTTGTCATAATAGAAACAATGACGACAGTGTTCAGTCTTTTCTATTCCATTTTTTATTCTATTGTTTCCTGAACTATGCTACACAGTACTAACTGAATTATTAATAGGTGTGCAATCCAAGAGACTAGACAAATTCAAACAGTCCTTCTTAATGAAGGGTTTCTGAGTTATTAATAATAAAGATTTTCAGCTCCTGTACTAGGTTCATTTACAAATAAAAAACCTGAGGCACAGAATTGAGAAATTTAGGCAAAAACCACACAGACCATAGGAGAGAATAACAGATCTTTGGCATGAGAGGTGCCAAAGAGCCTAAGACTTTGGTGCCTAAGTTCAAGACTTTTTTTTAAATCAAAGTAAATTCTCCAATTTATCATACAGCACCCAAAGATGTCAACATAAACTTCCAGTTCTAGAGTTGGAGAGATGGCTTGGTGGTTAAGAGCACTGGCTGCTCTTCCAGAGGTCCTGAGTTCAATTTCCAGCAACCACATGGTGGCTCACCACCATCTGTAATGAGAGTTAGTGCCCTCTTCTGGCCTGCAGGCATACATGCAGACAGAACACTATATATATAAAATATATAAATAAACCTTTAAAAAACAAAACAAAACCCCAAAAAACCCTTCCAGTTCCTAGGAAGGGGTCAACAATATTCAGTGGGGCACAAAATTGCCATTGAAACTCTTATGTCTTTGGAAGTAAGAAAATCTAGTTTACCTAGTCACTAGTCAACAGAAGACCACTTACTGACTGACTCCACTGGGAGTCAGGACCAAATAACAGTGCATAAGTTCAACTGATGATTAAGTCGAACTTAAAATATTAGACCTGAAGGAGGTTGGAAAGGTCTTCTCATCTATATCTCCCATTTTTCCAGAATAAGGTTTTGATTCCTGAAAGGGAAGAAGGGGCTCATGATTCAGAGTAAGGGAGGGATTATAACCTTGATCTTTAGATCTCAGCATATGACACTTTTTCACGTGCTTCTAAAATATTTGCCTGAATGCAGTATATACAACCCCGCTGCTAACTGATGTGGTACTTTCCAAAAGAAGACACTGACGCGCACACTCAGATATTCTCTTTACACCACTGAACTGTATAGATTTCAGAGGCACAGCACATGGACCAAAGAAACATTACCTGAGAATATCATAACTGGCAAAGTCCCACTGGTATAGACCAAGCGCTGAACTGCAGACAATGTATTTTCCATCAAAATGAAGTCTTGGCTGCAGACAGATACTTCTATCCTCAGAGACGGACAAGGTCTTTAAGCACTTACAGTTGATTTCTCTCCCAATTGGCCAAATCTACCAAAAAAGGAAAAAAAGGGAAGATGATTCATCATATGAATAAAGAAAAGCTAGTGTTTATATAACATGGAAAAGAAAAAATGGCCCCACTAACAGACACAAAGAAAATGCAGGGTTAAGACTCCAGTTTTAGTCAAGAGTCACAAGTTTAAGTCCTGATTTTCTGTGATTTTAGGTCAAATAGTTAACCTCTCTGAATGAAGATAATGCCTACCACAAAGGTGGTTTAAAAATGCAAGGAAATGGAGTGTCAGCTGGGCAGTGGTGATGCTCACCTTTAATCCCAATACTCAGGAAACAGAGGCAGGCAGGTCTCTGAGTTCGAGGCCAGCCTGGTCTACATAGTAAGTACCTGGACAGTCAGGGCTACACAGATACCCTGTCTCAAAAAACATGTGTCTTGTAAATACTTGGTAAATTGTGAAATAAATCAATGTTTCTTTTTGTAGTTTAGATCTAAGAACTGAGGAAGGTAGGAGCCTTAAGAGAAAAGTCTTAGTGCTTAGAGTGCTGAGGCAGGATTGCAAGTTTGAGGTCAGTCTGGGTTACATGACTGAGCCTCTCAAAATACAAAATCAAACAAAAACCACTAAGTATGTGGAAAACAATTTTTAGTGCTTTCTCCTTTGTGTGTACACTCATCAGTGTGCGTAACACGGTTGAGTTCATGCGGAAGCCAGGGGTTGATGCTGGTGTCATTCTCAATCACTTTACACCTTATTTTTGAGATAAGGTCTCTCACAGAACTTTAGCAAGCTAGCAAGTTCCAGGGATCCCCCCCACTCCCCATCCTCAAGACAGGGAGTCTCTGTGTAGCCCTGGCTGACCTGGAACTCTGTAGACCAGGCTGGCCTTGAACTCACAGAGATCCAGAGATCCGCCTGCCTCTGCCTTCCCAGTGCTGTGACTCAAGGTGTGTGTCACCATGCCTAGCTTTTGTCATACCTTTTTAGTTTTCCTTATATGCTATTTTTCCCCCCTTTGGTGAGATAAATTACAGAGGGAAAAGACTTACCTTAATCTCATATTTGTCTGCACTTAAGAGGATGTAGTCTCCAGGGCTGTGCAAGACAGACTTGACTTTACACTTCTGCAAAACCACCTATAAGCATAAGCATCTGTATTATACAGAGAACTTACCACTCTGTTCCTATGCTAGTTTTATACTGTTTTTAAATTAAAATATGAAAATGAGCTTGAGGGGCTGGAGAAGTGGCTCAGTGGTTAAGAGCTCTGACTGTTCTTCCAGAGGTCATGAGTTCAGTTCCCAGCAACTACATGGTGGTTCACAACCACTTGTAATAAGTCTGGTGCCAACTTCTGGCCTGCAGGAACACATGCAGGCAGAACACTGTATACATAATAAATAAATAAATCTTTAAAATAAAAAAAATGAGCTTGATATGCTATGCTAGAAAATATGATGTGGAACTCATTATTAGGTTAATTCTTGACATTTGTACTACAACAAGATTCTGTTACTGGCTGTATCTCAGTGTCTAGTGTTGGAAGCAGTTACTCTTATTTTTTTAAATTTGGAAGTGCTAACATTAGGATTAATTTTTAAAATTATAAAGTGCACATTTGGGATGTAGCTCAGTGGTGAATTGCATGCCTATCATACACAAGGCTCCAATTTGACCCTCGATACTGCATTCTCTTTATTATTACTGCTGTTAATATGCACACACACCCCACAGGTAACCTAAACGTAAGGAGCCAAGTGTGGTAGTGCATGCCCTTAATCCCAGCACATGCAGGTCTCTGTGAAAACAAGGCCAGCATGGTCTATATAGTGAGTCCATGTCAGACAGGGCTACCTAAAACAACTCAGTTCTTAAAAAAAAAAACAAATAAACAAGGAACATGAACTGAACACAGATGTAGACAGACATGGTCTCTTTTCAGAAGCATGTGCACCACAAAGGAAAAGCACCAGGCTCAGACTAAGACCCTGCAATCTGTCACAGAGATCTGCTAACCATGGCCCTGGAGAAAACAGAGCAGCCCGTGTGCTGTTCCTTAGTGCTGGAGACTGAACCCAGAGCCTCCTACATGCTAAATGAGCATGCTACCAATCAATGTGATATACCAGACTTACTGTTTCTCAGTTACTCATTTTTAAGATAGGAGATAAAATACCCATGACCTTACTTCATATAAATGGCAGTGAAGATGAAATAGAACCATACAAATAATAGTAAAGTTCTATAGGACTTGGGGTCACCTGCTATTGTTAGGTCCTAGGAATCTTTAAATAGATCAGCATAACCATTCAGAAGCCTGAGATATAGGAGCAGTGAGACCTGAAGATCTGTTAGCATACATCAGGCACCTCTGCTCAGTGCTGCCCCAACATCTGTCTAATGTGCATAAGAATTTAGCAAATGACAGAGTCCAAGTCATAACGGGAGGAGGAACTTGCCCACATCATAGGCATCATCCTGAGCCCACACCTGCTAGGGTTGCTTAAGACATAGAACTTTCCTGTTTGATAAGTGAGTGTGTCTGGTGTTACCTATCTTCTCACAAACTTCCCTATCTTTACTTTTACCTATTCAGGGAAAATTTTTAGATTGCCCACCCAATCTAAAACCTGGCAGGCATTTCTGAATCTCTCTTCTTTCTAACCTACAATGAATAACTGTAGGTGACTTTATATTAAAGATAGATCCTTCATGCATTGCCACACAAATCCAAGCCATTGCATCTTTTGCTTAGACTAAACCCAACTAGGCATCTTGTAGCCATGTGTATGTATCTCTAATCTATCAGCTTTCCACATTCAAATTGTTTCTCATACATAAATCACAGCAGACCTTAAATCATAACTTTCAATAGCTTTCTCAATACACTTCTGGTATCTACCTACCTTACTCTGGCCCACAACCTCTTCGTGAGGCCAGCTCTGGCCTCTACAGCATGGCTGAACTGGCCTTCCCGTGCTTTCCTGTCCCTGAGCACATGCATATGTAAACCATACCCTGCTCTTTCCACAGCTATCGCGTAGCCACCTTTTGGTCTGTCTCAAAAAGCTTTTCCTAATTACTCCCTAGACTTTCTTACACTGCACTACACTTCTCCTTCACAGAACTAGTTTGCAATTAAACAGCACTTTTTGTGAATTTGCTACATAGTAACCATTTTTTTTTTTTTTTTTTTTTTTTTTGGTTTTTCGAGACAGGGTTTCTCTGTGGTTTTGGAGCCTGTCGAACTCACAGAGATCTGCCTGCCTCTGCCTCCCGAGTGCTGGGATTAAAGGCGTGCGCCACCACCGCCCGGCTTTAACCATTTCTTTTTTAAAAAATATTTATTTATTATGTATTCAATATTCTGAGTGTATACCTGAAGGTCAGAAGAGGGCACCAGACCTCATTACAGATGGTTGTGAGCCACCATGTGGTTGCTGGGAATTGAACTTAGGACCTTTGGAAGAGCAGGCAATGCTCTTAACCTCTGATAGTACCATTTCTATTACATTAAAATCCATCAGATTGGACCAAGGTTTGTTTATTTTGTTTACTCCTACATCCTCAGCCTCTTGGAAAAGAGTATAATAAGCTCAAGAAATGTGTGTCTGCACAACAAGTATACCATTAATATTGCATTTGAAACAATTTAGTTTTGAAAATGAGAACACAATATTCTGTTAAAAGACTCATTTTTCTTCTTTTATTCTCCTTATATTTTTGTCATAATGGTGCTGATCATAGGATCTTGTACATGGTTCTACCACTGAGCAACACCCAGCTCCTCCCTATCTCACATTTTATAAGCACTGCACTTTTTTTGGTTGGGGATGGTGTTTGAGACAGGCTTTCTCCGTGTTGCCCTGGCTGTTCTGAAACTCTCTATGTAAATTAGGCTGGCCGCAAACTCAAAGATCTGCCTGCCTGTGCCCCCTGAGTGCTGAGATTAAAGGTGTGTGCTACTACTATCTTAACACTTTTCAAAATGAAAATTACAGTTCTGAATCAAGAAGGTATCTTAACCACCATGCTCTGTGAGTGCATTTATTCTGCTATGATTCATCTACAATATATGCAAGGTCTATCATCCTCCATTCCCCACCAGTGAGGAGCCAGATACAAAGGACATCCCCTGGTCTTCCTACCTTGGTGACCCATTCAGTATGTCCAGTGAGTGTGTTCAAGCATGTCCCAGCAGATAAAGCCCATACTTTCACAGCGAAGTCCGCAGAGCCACTCACCAGAATATCCAGTTCATCACTGTAGTCCACACTGAACACTAGTGCACACAACACAGTCAGAGTGAAAACACTTCACTGTCAAGGGATCTTTGTAAAAACAATAACATTTCTTCTCCTAGCTCTCCAAATAGGTAACTTCCTAACCAGGGCACATTAAGAATTGAGCTATTCAACCAGCAGCTTTATGATACAAAGAAAATCTATTTCAAAACTGTTATTATTATTATAGTTTATCCTAAGGATGAGAAAGCCTGCAACTAACATACTCTCTTCTGTTTGTGTCAGCTTCAGTGTGATGGAAATGATGGCAACCCTTTTTAGGGTTTATAGGAAAACATCAGCACAGGCAGCCCTTTTAAGATCCACAGTGTGGTGAGTAGAGAGATGGCTCAAAGGTTAAGAGCACTGGCTGTTCTTCTGGAGGTCATGAGTTCAATTCCCAGCAACCACTTTGTGGCTTACAACCATCCATGTGTTCTGGTACTCTCTTCTGGTCTGCATTGCAGGCATACATGCAGGTAGAACTCTCTATAATAAAAAGGTAAATCTTTAAACAAACAAACAAACAAACAAACAAAAACCAAAAAAACCTGCAGTGTGAAGAAAATAAGCTACAGAACACTTGGGCTCCAAAAAGGCCAGGACAGAGAGAAACAAGGATCTCAAAGGTCAGACTTGGTCAACAGTTTCTAAATTTCTTCAAGTTGTACACCTAGCAACTACGTTAGTTCAGGACATGCAGTGAATTTTCATTCAGTATTTTCAGTATTTTTTTTTTTTCAAGACAGCGTTTCTCAGTAGCAGTGGAGCCAGTCCTGGAACTCACTCTGTAGACCAGGCTGGCCAGACCCGCCTGCCTCTGCCTCCTGAGTGCTGGGATTAAAGGCGTGCACCACTATCACCCAGCTTCAGTATTTGTTTTTAAATGTCTACTAAACTCAAAAGGACATTGGTAACCTACGGATAAAGACACTGGCCCTTCCTTTCAGAAACTGAGAGACAAGTTGTTTTTTTTCAAGAGGTTACCTCTTGCTAGAGCAACACTGGAGATGATGACTACTCTAGCAGAGCAATCAGAGGACTTCAGAAGAAGAACTATTGGAGATGGGACAAGAAGAATGCATATAGCTTATTAAGAAAATAAGCAACACTCCAGGCAGAGGGGACAAGAAAGGCATGGATTAACAGCCACAGCAGTGTCAAGAAATAGCAGAACATTTTTAGAGCAGGACCTCCAAAACTGGTAAGGCATGAAATCTCTAGAAGCTGTGGTATCCTTATGCTGTGTATCACTCTGTTTAATGGATGGGATCCATATTAAACTAGACTTCTTGTTTGTTTGTTTGTTTGTTTTTTGAGACAGTGTTTCACTGTGTAGCCCTGACTGGCCCAAAACACACAGAGATCTGCCTGCCTCTTAAAGGTGTGTGCCATCACACCGAGCTATAGACCATCGACTTCTAAAACAAATGAGTGGATTAAAATTTTTTAAAAATATATAAGGATAGTTGAAGGGAGTTGTTTAGTAGAAGAGCTAGGTTCAAAGAAATATTAGCACCACGTACAACATAAGGAACTTAGGCTATCAAAGTAAACAAGATAAGCCGAATCACTGACCTATGGAGCTTAGAGTAGGTAGGAGGTAAGGTAGTCACTATGACTATGTGTGTAAATAGGACATTCCAGAACAGAAATTTCTTTCATGTTAGTCCCAGGATGTTGCTTGTTTTACTCACTTAGCAGCCAAGTACTAACTGGATGTACTCTGTGTAGATATAATCTGTAAACTACCCAAGAGGTTTTCAGTTTTGAATAAATAAACAGAATATTTGGGTGTGTAGGATGGAATCCACTAAAAGCAAATGTAAGCAACTGTGCAGAAAGAGAAATAATCTGGGAGAGAAGGACAACTATTCCTAGTACATAGGGTCATAAAAGAGTTCTGAAGGCTTAGAAAAAGCAAAATTGTGGAAATCATTCCAAATGTAGCGAAATTGCTGCAGTAGTAAAAAAGAGAAAACCACAGGTTAAAGCAAGCAAGAAAAAAAAAAACTTAAAGTATTTGACTCTTGATCTTAATAGGCATGGGTAAAGTAATTGTAAAGACCCTCAAAAAAGAAGAACCCACCCGCCCCCGTGTGTCCCCGGAAATGCTGTGTCCTGGCTCCAGAACTCCATTCCCAGCAGGCCACGGTGTTGTCAAAGGAGCCTGTCACAAGCTTCTGTTCATCGAACTTCACAGCTGCACAAGTGTGGGTCTGGATGCCGTAAACACACTGTCCTGTGCTTACATCCCACAGCTTTGCAGACAAGTCATCTGACCCTTGAAGAGAAAAACCAGGAAGGTTAGTGTGACCTAGACACCTTAAAGAAGGACAGTCCCCTCTGGAGTGCTTCTTCTGCTTTAAGGCTAAGAAAACCAAAGCATAGACAGAATAATGTGTTTGTTGGGCTTCAAAATGGCATTAAATATACTAGGACAGAAAGCAGGTGTTGCGGAAGGACCTCCCGCAACAAGCAAGCTTATCTTTTCCCATAATCTTCTGGGCTGTAGGATATTAGACTAAGTCACCTCTTTATGCTTATATTTGCAACATTTTCTTTCTCTGGCTAGCAGAGCTTTCAGATTGACTTTAGTGTTTGTCTTACCTATGGTTGCATGTTTACACTTGAATGCCTGTCTACTCACTGCCCAACGATCCTGAATAAATAAGGACTGCTGACTAGGAAAGCACAGGTGAGCCTCAGGTCAGTAGGTAGCTTTTACACGAGCTAGTTGGTAATTTCTTGAGCCATCTCGAAAGATGTCAAGGAACTTCAATGAACACTAGGGATAAATCACCCTCAAACATTCATATCAACTCACAGACAGCTTAAATCTGGAGGGAAGAGTGGAGGAAGCCCTGAGTGTGTAAACTTCTGAATGAATATGTAAGGTCTGTCAACTCCAAGACCAGTTGGCCCATGGTAAATTGGCAAAATGGTTAAACAGGCTAAAAGGGATGGCAAAGCTGTCCTTGGAAGTATGAGTGTTTACAAACGACTGACCAATGTGTAAAAAAAGACTAGAACTGCAGCTTCCTCCTCCCAGCTGTTTACAGTCAGAGACTGGCTGCCTACTACTCCTACTGAGACCAAGGAACCCTCCCATTGTGCTGTACCTAATTAACACACCGAGGTTCTGGGTTACTGTGGTTGGAGAACCCCACCCGATCCCAGCTTCACTGTGTGTGTTTTCTTTCTTCAGGGCTCCCAGCCCCAAGTCACATGGGACACAGCATAGCCTCTGAGGAAAAGTTATACTAATCATGATGGTAATTCAGGACTGAGTTTTTATTAAGTCTGCAATTCTAATCATTAAATTTTGTCTCAAACTTTACTTTTAGAGGCTCAACAAACGACATTTTGAGAAACACTAAATACAGTTATTTTGACTAGGACATTGTATTCTAGGAAAGCTCCAACAAGTTGATTTTCAAAAGCTGAAAAATGTTTAAACAAGCAGCCATCAGTGCTCTTAACCACTGAAGCATCCGTCCTGACATCAGGGTTTGTGCTGACAACCCAGCATAATTTTTCATTGTAAAAATACCACTAATGGGCTGACAATACAGTTCAGTGGCAAAAAAAAAAAATGTTTAAACAAAACCAGCCACAAAATCCCCCACCCCCATGGGCTGGAGAGATGGCTCCAAGGTTCAGAGCAAATACTATCCTTGCAAAGGACTTGGGTTCAATTCCCATCGCCCACATGGTGGCTCACAACCATCTGTAACTCCAGTTCCAGGGGATTTGACACCTTTATCTGACTTCTGAGGGCACTAAGCACACATGTGGCATAAACATACACTCTACACATTAAAAGACTGTGGGCAAGACTTCCATGTGGACAGACTCCAAGGACACAGAAATGAAAGCTGCCTTACTGTCAGCTAGCTATTTAGGTCTCTGTTTTCCTCTCTAGAAAATGAGAGGCAGGGTTTGCTGGTGGTTTGTGATGGACACTTCTGGATGGAGACTTGCTGGGAATTGAACTCAGGACCTCTGGAAGAGCAGCCAGTGCTCTTCAACTCTGAGCCATCTCTCCAGCCCCCTAGGATGGAGACTTTTAATATCACCAAGGGATCATTATTGGAATACACAGTGCACTAAGAACACAGCTCAGTGGTAGAGGTGCAAGGTTATGAGTTCTACCCCAACACCACAGAAAATTAAGAAATGAGCATACAAAGACAAACCTCACACAAACAGGAAAGCATTCTAGTTTAGAGATGTGGAATTAAAAGGGTTGTCAGGCAATTCTCCACCATCAGTAACACTTGAGAAGCAGAGGTCAGCAACAATATGCCCAATAGAAACAGCATATAATTTTGTTTCCAATGGTTACTTAAAAAATGAAGTGTATTTTATTTAATTCTGTTTGTCAAAAGTGTTAATACTTTAACATGTAACAAGGTATCAAAAGGACACACTTTGTTCTTTTACATTCCAAGTCTTTTAATTTTGGCATTTCCCATTTTAAGGGCTGGGGAGCTGGCTTGGTGGTTTTCTCACTCAATCCAGAGGTTACCGCAGACTGAACATGACCTAGCCACAATATTCTAAAATCCAGATAAAGATTAATACTGAAAAGTAATAAGCACATTTCACAAAAATCTAGACTTGAAGCTTCTCTTGCAAAGTCAGAAATGACCAGTGAATCCTACATGGCAGAAACAAACTGCAGTGAGCAGAAACTGCTCTCTGGAAGGGCAGGCACTGCGACTTGGCACAGTCCTCAGGAGACTTTCACCTACATTAAGTCATCTTCCTGATGGAGCGTGTGTACCCTCTGAGCAGAGGAACGGCCCTGCTTCTCCCACGTGGCTCTCACATTGTTGTCTGTTGATGTCGCAAAGTACACTAAGTTCTTCTCTCATCATTTCAGAAATAAACTAAGAGGGAGAATCATCTCCCTGCAGACCAGGCCAATCGTTAGCACTGGCCATTACTCTCTTTGGTAATGCTATCTCACTGCCAAGTTCAGGATCCCACTATTCACCCAAGTGAAAATTAAAGTTTTTGAGAAACAAATTATGGGCTACAGAGGTTCTGAGTTCAATTCCCAGCAACCACGTGGTGGCTCACAACCATCAATGAGATCTGGTGCCTTGGCCTGCAGGCAGAAAACTATATACATAATAAATGAATAAAATATTTTTAAAAAGAAACAAATAAGGAAGTGAGGGGTGGGACAGGGAGCTCAGGGGATCTGATACCTATTTTTGGCCTCCCCAGGTTTCCCCCCATACACAAACATAAAAATTTATTTTTTACTTTTGGTCTGACTTGGTATGCCTGGGACATACCAAACAAGCCCTTTCTGTTTATTTGTTTTCAAGACAACGTTTCTCTGAGTACCCCTGGCTGTCCTGGAACCTGCTCTGTAGACCACACTGGTCTTGAACTCACAGATTGCCTGCCTCTGCCTCTTGAGTGCTGGGATTACAGGCATGTGCCACCACCTCCTGGCAAAAATAATAATTCTTAAAAAGAGACACAATAACAGAAACACATCTATAATTCTTTAACTTATTTCTCTTACCTGTGAAGTCTCAAACATGCTGCCATTAGAAATTTCAACTAACACTTTAGATCAATTTCAAAAGCATGATGTAATTTTTAAATGCAAAACTGATGAATTATAATAAAAATAATATATACCCATTTAGAAACCAATCTTTTTTTTAACCACTGAGCCATCTCTCAAGTCCCCCATTTTTTAAAAAAAAAAAAAGATTTATTTATTTATTTATTTATTTATTATGTATGCAGTATTCTGTCTGCATGTTATGTCTGCAGGTCAGAAGAGGGTACCAGATCTCATTATAGATGGTTGTGAGCTACCACCATGTGATTGGTTGCTGGGGATTGAACTCCAGACCTCTGCAAAAGTAGTCTGTGTTCTTAACCTTTAAGCCATCTCTCTAGCCCCTAAAAACTAATCTTAAACTACAGGGTTTGGGAGCTGAACATGGCTTAGTGGTGGAATACAGGCCTAGCACGCACAGACCCTGGATTTCTAGTCGCCAGCACTGAAAACAAACAAACATACAGATTTGGGTCCACTAACAAATATTAACAAGTAGCTAGAGGACTTGAGGATTACTTCCCATTTATTTTTTCAACAAATAAATGAGTTTTTTCCTCCTCTTTCTTACATGTATGAGTGTGTATGTGTATGTATGTTTGCATGTGGAGAGCTTGGGACAATGTCCAGAATCTTTCTCTATCACTCCCCATCTTTATTCCTTATGAGGCAGAGTCTCTCAGTCAAACCTAGGGCTTACCATATGACTAGCTAATACAACCAGCGTGCCTCAGGGATTCCCTGTCTCTGCTCAGGAAGCTGGAATCACAGTGGGCTGCCACACACATCTGGTATCTCCATGGGTTCTGGGAATCCCAAGTCCAGTCTTTCTACTTGCATGGTAAGTGTTTTGACCGCTCACCATCTCCCCAGCCCATAACTGAACTTATACTGCATGAAAAGAAATGATGAAGAGGAGTATTATTGTGAATGCCAGTAATCCCCAAACTCAGAAAGAATATTGCTACAAGTTGGAGGCTAGCTATATTATGTACTAAGCTTCAGGACAGCATAGGCTAAAAAATCAAGACCTAGCTTAAAAATAGCACATGCATGCATGCACACTCACACTCACACTCACAGAGTAACATTTTTTAAAGTTAAGAGTCAAGGCTTGAGATGGCTTATCAGTTAGCATTGGCCGTTCTTGCAGAGAACATGAGATCTATTCGCAGCACCCAGATGGTGGCTTACAAACTATCAATAACTCTAGTTCCAGGGGAATCAATGCTCTCTTCTGGCCTCTACCAAGCATGCACATGGTGCATAGACACACACAGGCAAAACACTCTAAAATAAGAAAAAGAAAGGCAGGGAGATCTCTGTGAGTTTGAGGCCAATCTGGTCGACATAGTAAGTTCCAGACAGCCAGGGGTACTCAGAGAGATCATGTCTCAAAAAACCAAAAAAGAAAGAAATGGGATTGTGAAGACAATGAGCCCACTGCCAGTATTTAAGTATACTTAATATACTTAAGTCAATACCATAGCCTTTTTTTTTCTTCTTCAAGACAGGGTTTCTCTGGAGCCTGTCCTGGAACTTACTCTGTAGACCAGATTGGCCTTGAACTCACAAAGATGCATCTACTTTTGCCTCCCAAGTGCTGGGATTAAAGGTGTGCACCACACTGCCAGGCTTCCATACCACATCTTAATTAAAAAAAAAAAAGGCTACAGCCTTTATACAACTGGAAAGTATTACAACTACAAAGGACATCAAAGCACAGGAAAATGGATGATAATGTTCCAATAATCAGACTTACAGGGAAAATAGCATAAAGCAAGTTCAGGGTGACAAGCCAAACCATGACATACCACAATCAAATGACTAATTAAACTGAAAAGGTGCCTGGCATTTCAGAGACTAAGTTACCACATGGGAAAATATGTGCTTTATATAGAAATGCAATTTAAAAATAATCTTGAGAGGTTACTTCTTAACTAATAAGCAGATTATTTCACCTGCTGTGGGCACAGCAGCAATTCAGCACACGTGCAGACAGTAAGCAGAGATCAGTCACGCTTGTGGAACTGGTAATTCTACTCCAGCCTCTGTTACAAGGGGAAGGGGATGCAAACGAAGTCATGAAACAAAAACCTGAATATATACCAACATGGAAACAGCTACATGATATATTTACACAAAGGAACTTATCAAAAGTGAAAATTATATAGTTTTGGCACTCCAGGAATATTTGTTAAAAAATGTTCTGGATTGAACAGTTAATATGGTTATCTGTACACAGTGTACATGATGTAAGCAAACAGGCATTAAGACTGCTGGTAAGAACCAGAACTGGGCTGAAGACAGGCTCTTGCAGAGGACCCTAGTTTGGTTCCCAGTCCCATGTCAAGAAGCTCACAAATGGGAACCTGGTGCCCACTTCTTGCCTCTGATGGAACATGAACTTAATGTGTACAAACCCAAACTCAGACACATGCATAAATACATAATTAAAAAAAATTGGGGGGACTTAAAAGATGGCTCAGTTGTTAAGAGCATTGACTTCTAGAGATCCTGAGTTCAATTCTCAGCACCCACCTGTCTATAATTTTAATCCCGTGAGATCTGATACCCTCTTCTGGTGTGCAGACATACATGCAGACAGAAGACTCATATAAATAAATCTAAGAACAAACAAAAAACTCCTAGAACCACTCCACACACAGCCAAGAAGGAATTACATTGCCTAAATGTGGACACACATCAGAGCCATTTGTAGAAACAAACATCCATTATAATTCTACAGTAACATAAAATTTAAAACTTTAACAGTTGTATATATAATGTATATTATATAGGTACATTGTCATGTGCTTTAAGCTTGTTAAAAGTACACTCTGTGAGGGCTCTCATGTCTCATACTCCAGTGTGGCAGTTTGAATGAGAATGGCCCCCATAAGCCCATATGATTGAATATTTGGTCCCCAGTTGGTGGCATTGTTTGGGAAGAATTAGGTGTGGTCCTTTTTAGTTTTTTGAGACAGGGTTTCTTTGTGTCGTTTTGGAAACTATCCTGGCACTTGCTCTTGTAGACCAGTCTGGCCTCAAACTCACAGAAATCCACCTAACTCTTCCTCCCGAGTGACCACGTCTGGCTTAGGTGTGGTCTTGTTGGAAGAATTAAGTCATTGGGGGTGAGCTTTGAGGCCTCGAATGCCCATGCCATTCTTAGCTTTCTCTGCTTCATATTCTTAGCTGCTGCTCTAGAACCATTCCTTCCTACCTCCCTGCTGCTGTGCTCATGGCCACTGTCATGGACTTTGGATTCATAAACCCCAAATTAAATGCTTTCTCTTATAAAGTGATTTGGCCATAGCGTCTGATCACAGCCAAAGAAAAGCAACTATGACATCCAGCAGATGTATTTCAAGTGTTTTCCAGGGCACTTTGTCCAAGAACAAGTTGACCCTGGCTCTGTAATTGGGAGAAGAAAAAAACAGGAAGCAGCTAGCTAAGGGTTTTAAAAACACCACATCGGGGGCTGGAGAGATGGCTCAGAGGTTAAGAGCATTGCCTGCTCTTCCAAAGGTCCTGAGTTCAATTCCCAGCAACCACATGGTGGCTCACAACCATCTGTAATGGGGTTTGGTGCCCTTTTCTGGCCTGCAGCATACACAAAGACAGAATATTTAATACATAATAAATGAATATTTAAAAAAATAAATAAAAATAAAAACACCAGATCCTTCAAAAAAGCTAGAAGGTACACTATTTCCAACCAAGATTACTACTGTTTGTCCCATAATATAAAAATGCCTGCAGTGGCATGGTAACACAGGTGTTCAGTCAGGGAAGCTTGTCTGAGAAGAGAAGACTCTACTGGGAATATAAAGGACTATCTCAACCTCCCCAGTTAGTTTCTTAGGAATGCTGTCAGCACCCAATCTGATGACATCACCTGCTACTATTTAATTGGACTCCTTCACTTGGTAAAGTCAGCTGTCTGCCTGGGGGTGGTGGTGGAGCTGGCTGACTTCACCAGTTGATTTCTGCTGGAGGTTTGTAAGCCCCCAACTTGATAGTGTTATCTTGTGTTTGCTCTCCCAGTCATCTCTGCTAGATGTCTGAAGTGCTCAGTCTGATGGTTGTTCTACTGATTGCTATTTAGCCTCTAACAGACAATAAACCCATTCAAAACTGAAAGTACGGCTATGATAGATCATTCTTTGTGGACTGTACAGAACGGTGTGTCGAACAGTCACTTAAATGCCTAGTTTAAAAAACATCCAGCTGTCTCTGCTTCTATGTCCAGACTTTCAGCATTCAATTCTTAGGATTACAGGACTTTAGACCAAGGAAGGAATTTGTCTCTTCCCATCATTTTAAAAGCAAAGAAATAAACACAGGTTAAATAATCAACCCAAAATGTTCTTGCTAAATGTAAAAAGAGTGTTTAAATGATAAAATAAGAAACAAAATTAACAAACACAGAGGAAAAGTGTAAGAAGTAACCTACACCTTTCTGATTCACACTATACTTAAAAAAATATCTGGCCGGGCAGCGGTGGAGCACGCCTTTAATCCCAGCACTTGGAAGGCAAAGGCAGGCGGATCTCAGCGAGTTTGAGGCCAGCCTGGTCTACAGAGCAAGTTCCAGGACAGCCAGGTCTACACAGAAAAACCTTGTCTTGGGGGGTAAAAAAAAAAAGACTATCTGAAGCTTTTGTCACAAACCCTTAGAAAAATGACTCTTCCCCAGAGGAATGTGTGTGACAAATATCCCGTATAGGCAACGCTGGATCTTCTCAAGAGGGAGCTTACAAGGATCAGTTCTTGTAAGTTGGTAGAGAGAAGGAACACTGCTTCCCCTCCCCGGCGACTCGCCCAGGTCCTTACCTGTGCAGAGAAGTCCATCTCTGTAATAAAGTGCATACACTCTGGCACTGTGTCCAATTAATGATGAGGTCTCAAAGGCTTCGTGGTCCTCCAGCTGCTTCATCCTCAAGATAGCCTTCAAGTAAACCTTCTTCCAGTGCAATGCGTCCTGAACAGAATCATCTATCTGCCAGCCCAAATTCTTACAGGCAGTCTGCCACACCTCTGTGCAGGCACTTATCACCTTATTCCACTGCTTAGAGACCAGGCAGCATGTGAGTAAAGTCTGAGGATCGAGCCATTTTAACAAATAAAAACTGAGCTCCAGGGGAAGGAGTTTGAGGAAGTCCCGCTTGAGGAGGGTCTCCAGGTTATTGGAGAGGTGCCTGAGCTGGACTGCCCCACTCAGACTAATCAGGTGGTCCAGAGTTTCATTTTTCTGCAAGTCCGTCAGAGAAAGAAATGTAACAGAAATGTTATCAAGCCATGTCTCAAAGTCCTTTCTCTCCATAAGGTTATGGAAATATTTACCTGTGGCACATCAAAATATTGTATTAGTTCTGTTCAAAAGGACTGGCCAAGCAAGACTGCTAATAAACGAAGTATTAAAAATTAGTGTAAAAATGCATTACAATTTTATGCTTAGTTACTTCACAGTTAATAAACTACACTGAATGTTTTCATGCACACAAAAGGAAATGCATCTAAGAAAACATTTTAACAAATCGTGATATAGTAAATATGTCAGAGGAACTTATGTCAGTGTGTGACTTGCTCCTTTTAAAGTCTAATACACTCACAACCATCTGTAAAGAGGTCTGGTGCCCTCTTCTGGCCTGCAGACTTGCACACAGACAGAATATTGTAAAGTCTAATACATGCCACATGCATTGTCCCCATAAAGATGTACAGAACATTCATAAGAGTGTCTTCTACTCTGCACACAACCCGCCATCCAATCCATCACAAAATTGCTTCCTCACCAGACTCCTTACTAAATAAACTCTATTTGGGAAATAAAGTCACAAGAACAGCATCAGGATGTAACTGACATACACAAAGCAAATCTATGGAGCTGTGACCTATGCATTAGTTATGCTGGGCACAACCTGATCTGCCACCCAAAATTACAAAACTAATGGCTTAGTTTTACAGTAGATGTTGAAGCAAAAAGATGTGAAGAAGAAAAATAAACGTGTAGTAAGCTTTGCATTTTGGTGTGCCATCCCCCTTACAGCACTGTCTATAGAACATGGACTACTAAAGGCTGTACAGTTTGCTTTTAGAAGCCTTACATAAGCTAGTCACAAGTCTCTATCATGTTCCTTAGAGAGCCATGAGGGCTCTTGCAGCCTACAAGAAAAAGCAAATTAATAATTCCCATAGTGCTAGGCATAGTGGAATGTGCCTATAATACTAGCACTCAGAGGCTACCCTAAGAGGATCGTGAAGTTGGAGACCAGCCTGGGCAATATAGCAATACCACAGTTCAGATATACAAAGCCAAAAATAATCATCTGGACACTCACAGAAAACATGTGACTTCACTTTACAAATGAAACTACAGGCACAAGAAGCTAAGTTAATCACTGTGGCTCCAAAGCTAGTGAAATGGCAGAACAGAATAGAGGCCCGTGCTTTCAAGATCAGCATAGCAGCTGGGCAGTGCTAGCCCGTGCCTTTAATCCCAGCAGAGGTAGGCAGATCTCTGAGTTCAAGGCCAGCCTGGTCTAAGGAGTAAGTTCCAGGACAGCAAGGGCTACACAGAGAAACCCTGTCTTAAAAAACAAACAAACAAATAAACAAAAAACCCAAAAAATAAAAATAAAAACAAACAAACAAAAAGCCTAAAACCACCCCCATCCACTCCCCCCAAAAACCAAAAAGATCAGCACAGTTGCTGGCATGCCTGTAATCCAGCACACAGAAGGTGAGGTTGGGAGAAGTGAGTGAAGGTTCAAGGCTATCTTTGGCTAAGTAGTTAGTTCAACCTAGCCTGAACTGTAAGAGCCACTGGAGGAGGAGGAGGAGGAGGAGAAAAAAAACCTAAGAATCCTAACTTGGTCATAAGATCTCCAGATACTATGTGTATCTGATTATAGCATTTTACCTTTGAGAAAGTATCAACCTTCCAAGGCTAACTGGACAAAGGCTCAGCATCAACAGGCGTGTCAACTTATTCTTTATAATGAGGGTTAAATGTGTGTGTGTCCTTTAATTCCCAAACTCAGGAGGCAGAGGCAGGCAATCTCTGTGACTCAAAGCCAGCCCGGTCTATGAAGTATGTTCTAGGACAGCCAGGGCCATACAGGGAAATCTTATCTTGAAAAAAAGGTAAGTAAATAAAAATAAAAATTAACATTGAGAATTAAACTAATGGAAAGAGAAAAAAATGCCAATAAAAATGATTTGCTCTGTACTGATAGATGTTAATATTGGGTAACAGGTTCATGGGAACTTAGTTTGATTTTTATTATGTTCAGACAGTGCCACGGCTTTTTTTGGGGGGGGGGCATTCTTCTGATTATTTATAAGATTGCCATCTGATTAAAAAAAATTTAAAAGTTCAATCTGGAAGAAAATAAATTTCTTTCCTGACATGTTACCTAGATTAGAGCTATACAAAGCCAGCTTTCTTCCAGCTCTGCCATGGAAAGTGAGCAAAAACCAAGTTCCCAGCACCTGATTTGGCAAGACCACGTCAGACACAAAGTCATCTTAGTAGAAGCAACAGAACATTTCAATCAGTTCTCTCTAGCCTAACTGCTTGGGCTTCTGAAGACTACTCAAAGTCAGGAGTCTGGGACTAAAGGATGCACCCATTTATATGAGAGACCCAGTTCTTCATCTGCTGAAAGAACAAACAGTTCACACGATGTCATCAACTCATCTCGAAAAATAAGCTTCCTGTCTGATCCCTAGCATAAACTCTCGGTAACACATCCAGAATCCTACTTTTAAGAATAATTATTCACAAGACATAGCATTTGTTTCCGTGGGCACCTGAGCTATTGAACATCGCATTTTCAGTTTCTTTTTCACTGAGCCCCTGTCCGCTGAGGACAAGAATGACAGGTGTGTGCCACAAAGCCTGTCTCAAATCATTTGATTGTTCAGAGCATAATACTAAAACTCATCAACTTTTACTTTTCTAAAAGAACCAACCAATTTTAGAGGGACTTTCTTAAAACCACAGGTCTAAACTGAACTTGTTCTTAGAGCCTCTAGAAACTGGCAGCAAAGGTTCAGGAGGAAGCCTCAGGAAACGGGATCTCAACTCAACAGCATTCCTTCCAACAGTGGAATAGCCAACTTCAGAATGGTCTTTCCCGTTAGTGTGGAGTCAGGACCACTGGGTACAGAAGCAAGCTGGGATAAATGAAAGAGCTAGACCGACCAGTCAATTTTTTTTTAGCTGATTCAACCACTTCTTTTGTGATCATGGGAATACTCAACTAATGTCTAAGCTTCCATTTGTAAAACAAGCTATCCCAACTTCAGCAGTGTGAGAATCAGAAGTGAGGTAAGACATGTCCAGTCCTATAAATGCCTGGCAGGATGCTTTTGAGTAGTGCTGAGGCTGTAATGGACACGGCCTACTAGCATAACATCACTTTCAGTCCTATAGTCTCATCACAGGTTTCTTCATACCTCGAAGAAAAACTCAAGCACTTGAGTTTCCCAGGCGTCTAATTCCATAAAGAAAGGCAGTTACTGACTTGAGGTGCTGCTTCCTAGGTGCTCGCTTCTCTCTACACACACCCCTCACTATCTTGCTCCTCTCACCCCTCTCAATGCAAACATCTGACTTATTCTCCAGCTGGCAACAGAAACAATCACAAAGCTCTGAAAATGTATAGTATCAGAACGCATTCCTAAATTGGGAGGTGGGAGCCTGAGTTTGGTGTATGTTGGCCTTAAGGGCTAAAGCAGTGACTGTGAATACCACATTTGATTTTTTAGCATGGATCCTTTAAAATGTAAGTACTACTGCCCTTACTAGCAAAGACTATGACCCAAGAGGTAGAGAGGCTCTCCCAGAGATACATAGGAAGCAGCAGCTCAATGTTACCCAGTCTTCACCCTCCATTTTACAGGCAAAGCATTGTGGGTGCAAAGTTTGAATATGTTTTCCCTCCATCTGCTCTGCCATAACTTGTGCAGGTAAAGAGTAAAAGATAAGTCCATGAGAACTCAGTGGGTAAAAGTGCTTGCTGCAAAGCCTAATGACCTGATCCCCAAAAGCCATGTGTTGGTTTGAAAGAAAATGGCCCCCAAAGGGAGGGGCACCATTAGAAGGTGTGACCTTGTTGGAGAAAGTGTGTCACTGTGGGTGCAGTCTTTAAGATCTTTTTTTTTTTTGGGGGGGGGGGGGGGTTTGAGACAGGGTTCTCTGTGGTTTTGGAGCCTGTCCTGGAACTAGCTCTGTAGACCAGGCTGGTCTCGAACTCACAGAGATCGCCTGCCTCTGCCTCCCAAGTGCTGGGATTAAAGGCGTGCGCCACCACCGCCCGGCTTTAAGATCTTTTTTGCTCAAGCTTCCCTCAGTGTGACAGTCAGTTGACTTCCCGTTGCCTCCAAGATGTAGGACTCCTAGCTACTCCAGCACCACATCTGCCAGCACCCCGCCATGCCCATCATAACGGACCAAATTTCTGAAACCATAATTGAGCCCCCTCAACTAAATATTTTTATTTATAAGAGTTGTTATGTTGTCTCTTCACAGCAGTAAACACAAAGACGCCACATAAAGTTGGAAGGAGAGAGCAGACACCATAAAGTTGTTCTCTGGCCTATATTGCTCACACACGCATCCACTCAAGCACACACACACACACACACAATTTTTCTTTAAAGAATAGAGGTAGATATCTTTAAAGGTAGATATTGTTGTTTTCAGAAGGTTATCTCCTTGCCCCCCTTTTCCTACCAAGTAACCAGTTAAGCACAGAGGCAGGCCAGGCATGGTGGTGCACAACTTTAATCACAGCACTCAGAGACAGAGACAGGAGGATCTCTGAGGCCAGCCTGGTCTACATAGTGAGTTCCAGTACAGCCAGAGCTATTCAGAGAGACCCTGTCTCAAGAAACTAAAGGAAAAAAAAAAAAGGAATCAGATGTTTTGAAAATGTGTGCATATTTTGTGAATATTCAGGAAACTGATTAAACAGGTTACTTCCAGGGAGAACTAGGAAGACAAGGAATAGGGATGAGATCCCTTTTAACCACACATCATTGTGGTTCAAACCAAATGGATACACTATTTTAAAATTCTCTTCCTCTCACTGCTTGTGGGATTTAGAAAACTTTTTATTTTCTTGTCTGTTTTCTGAGCCAGGCTTTTGAGATGCAGCCTAGGCTGTTCTCCAGTTCACAGTTCCCAGGCCTCAGCTGCCTGACTGCTGGGACTAGTGGAGTCACAGCCTCTTTGAAAAACTTCAAATAATGTTTATAAAACATGAGCTCTGAAATCTCACTTGTTGGGTAACCATGGACCAATCATCTCATGTACTTCAAGCACATTTCCTCACTTGTAAACTGTAGCCTGGTACTGCTTTACCTACAAGAGTTTGTGAGGATTAAATAGATTAAAGCGTTCTGCGCGTATCTGGCACATTATAAGCCTTCAATAAATGCAGTCACTGTTACTAAATAACTGTATGATTACAGTTATTTCGGCCTTTTTTAAAAAGTAGCATCCCAAATACACACCTGTTTTCAAAGCATACCCACAAGCACGGTGCCTTCCTACACGCTCTACAACGTTCTGTATTTTACAAACCACCTGTCCACACTTCATCTTTCATCAAACTGGTAGCCTTGGGGCACCAGTGTTAACTCATTTCGCAGCTAGAGAAACCGAGGAACCAGAAGGCAGGAACTTAGATCTAATTTTCCTGTTTTTAAAATGAACTCCGAATCCCTCAGCCCGCTCGTGGCTCCCTCGGTCCCTTGCTCCCGGAGCCGTGTTCCGCGCGGCACTGACCTGAGCGAGCGCCCCGGGGCCCGGGACCTCGCGCCGGGCTCACACCGACTAGGCGCGCTCGGGCCACCAGAGCGTCGCAGCGGCCGGGTCCGCTCCGCAGCCATGGCGCCTGCGGGGAGAGGGAGAAGACAGGCCGAGGCAGCGGGTCAGCAACGCCGCCGGCGTCCAGGATCCCTGCCCAGCCCGGCCCGGCCCATAGCGAACACAGACCTGGACCTGCGGCGGCTGCTCCAGGTCCGCAGCCTCACAGGGGAGCGGCTTCCGGTACTGCTTGCGTCATCTCCGCGCGTCCCTCCGGCACCCAGAGCCAGCGCCTGGCGGAAGCGCCGGTACTTCCGTCCGCTGCCCACCGGGAAGGTGGAGAAGAATGGCCGGGGCTGGGGAGAGGGGCGGGATACAGCCGGTACCACCTGTCTGCGCTTACACCTAGTGATCCTGGACTAAAGCTTCGTTTCAAGGCGACTTTCCAGATTTGTAGGGAGTGCTTATGTTCCTCATCGACTCTTGTTTTTCACCGGGGAGAGGGGACTCAGGCTCCCAATTGAGATGTATCTAAATTCAAACAATCCATTAACACTTGATACATCCCAAACATGGTTCTGGCGCAGATGAACAAATAACTATCGGCGCGAGGTCTACATCTAGTCGTGGGAGAAAGACAGCATAAACTACTAGGCAAACTATGCGGAAAGAGGCAAAGGCTGTGGAAACGAAACTCTGAAGCACTCTGCTCAAACTGATTACTCAACCACAGAGATGGCTATTCTCTGTAACACTTAAGTTACTTTGTGAGAGTCAAAGTTACATTTTAAGTTTTAATTACTATGCCTTAGGGATCCATGAAACAAAAATTCCTCTGATCTGCAAGCCCCTTGCCCAAGGACCTGAAATGCTGGAGGCTGCTGTTTATGGGAGATAAGGAGCCACGCTTTCACTCCCCTAAACAAACAAGTTTGTTGAACCCATCTGCACCAGCTGTGCTCGGTCACATGTGAGCAGGAGGTACATAGGCAGGAAATACGACAGGATGTATGCTTGCCCCTGATTGGACCTAATGGGAAATGCAATGAGTTATGGGTTTTCCTTCTTTTTTTTTTAATATTTATTTATTTATTTATTATGTATACAATATTCTTTCTTAAACCTTTTCCTTCTTAAACCCTTGTAAAACTTGATTCTGGGCCATAGTGTTTTATTCTCTATTGGTGGGATTAACAATTTATCAGCTGGCTCAAATCCTTTTGCCTTCTCCAACTAGAAGTCATTCTAAGGAGAAGCTCTCCCAATGCTGCAGTGAGAGTTTTTTGTTCTTGTTGGGTTTTGTTTTTGTTTTTGAGACAGGGTTTCTCTGTGAATCTGGCTGTCCTGGAACTCCCTCTGTAGACCAAGCTATCCTTGAACTAAGACCTGCCTGCCTCTGCCTCCTAAGGGCTGGGATTAAAGGGGGGCTACTACTGTCTGGATTTTTTATGAAAGCTTTTGTTTCCCTTGCTGTTTATCAGCAGCAACCATGGCAACATGGAGACAGGAACAAGAGCAGGATGACCACGAGGAGGGGTGATCAACAATTTTTACACATGAAGGGCTCCAGTAGGCCTGGGCATGGCGAACATGACTCTGGCAGGCCCTGTCCTTTCCCTATTTCCTCTGCCTTGCTACACTGCTAGGCCATATTCCTAAAGCTAGCCACCAAGGTATTCCCTTATTTGTCCACTTTCTCCTCCCGAGGCTGACTACCAAGGTCTGGCTATCACAGTATTAAAGTCCAGCAATAAAAAGTCCTGTTTTGGCTACCACAATTAATATGCCCAATCGAAACAAATCAACTCCTCCTAACATGGGGTGTTCCTTTATAAACCGCCATTTGCTTACGAGCCACTCCTGTCCCCTCTATCCAGAGACAGGCCTTTTTGTTATTCTTTTTTAAAAAAATGCTGCAAGATCCCCGGTGGCAGTAGGCAACAGAAATGCTGTAGGTCCCGAATGGTGGCAGCGGGCCATGTGGTGGCAGGCAGCAGGCTCTGGGAGCAGCCAGTCGCAGGCAGAAATGGCTGCCGGTCCCAGAGCGGTGGCCTGAGCGGTAGTGGGAGGCCATGTGGCGGCAGACGCGGCCTGAGCAGTGGCGGCGGGCCATGTGGCGGCAGACAGCGGGCCCTGGGAGCAGCCAGTCCCAGGCAGAGACAGCTGCTGGTCTCAGAGCAGTGGTGGCGGGCCATGTGGCAGCAGGCAGTGGGCCCCAGGCAGAGTCGGCTGCTGGTCCCCAAACAATGGCTGGTCCCAGGCAGGGAGATACATGGCGGGTGGGCAGAAGACAGAAACATGGATAGACGCGACATGCAGGGTGAGGCTGAATGTTTATTCAGGGGGTTATGGAGGAGGAAGGGTGAAGGGGGGGACAGAGAGAGAGAGAGAGAGAAGAGAAGAAAGAGACAGAGAAGGGGGGAAGCAGAGAAGTGGGGAGGCAGAAGCGAAGCTGCCTCTCTGAGAGGAAGATGGAAAAGAGCGAGCTCAGGTCGGAAGCTGAAAATCAGCCTGCCTCAGCGGATGGGGAGGAGAATGGGTGTGGCTTGTCTCTTAAAGGGACCAAAACCATAATATTCCCAGGTCTTCCTTATAATAAAAAGCACGCATGTCAAGGAAGCAGAAAAGGAAGGGCCCTAGATGGTGGTGGGCAGGTCAGAGGTAATGGGAGTGGGCGTGGCTTGTCCCTTAAAGCGACAGGAAAGCACACACTTTTTCCCTCCAAGGCAAATATCCACACCCCCCCCCTTCCCTTCCCCTTGTCCCTCATCCTCTATCTCCTGTCTTTGTTTCTTATCCCCTGCCCTTTGTCCCTCTGGAGCAAATAAATTTCCCTTATGCTGATAATTTGATCTTGGGATACCTCATCCCAGACCTTCAAACACAGGCCTTGAATATCTGGACCTGTAACTCTTGTGTGGATCCAGGAAGTGGTAATTCCTTCCCCCTTAACACCTGACAGTGTTGTAGCTCTTTTGGCCCATGGTGCCTGAGAACCTTAGCTTTAAAGACTTGACAGCCAAATTGGGGTAGTGGCCCATGTGCATAATCCCAGCACTTGAGAGTCAGGAGCAGGTGAATCAGGAGTTCCAAGTCTACGTGGGGGTGGGGTGGAGACGGCAAACAGCACCTGCAGTCCCTTCTTTCTCAGTTAATACAAACGTCTCTCCTTCCTCTCTGAAAGGACAAAGAGAGGAAGTGGGCACATTTTGGCAGGCCCTGCCAAGGTATGCCACTAAGCAAACACCAGGAGCCAGAGTTAGTGAGAGAGTTTATTGTGGGAGGGGGAGGGTGAAAGTCTGTATCCGAGTGGGGACACGAGAGAGGCAGACAGAGAGACTAGAGGAAGAGGCAGGACGGGAGCAAGAGGGGTAAAAGAGGAAAGAAGAGCAAAGAGGGGAGTAAGACAAGAGACAGAGGGCTGTGCTAGTGGCACATCTGAAGGGTGTGCATGCCAACGTACCTGGTCACAGACGATGAAGCAAGTGCTTTGGCAGCCGAGGCAGGTGGCTGTCCTGGCAGAAGCTAAAAAGTTCTCTGCCCTCTCTTGCCCTCTCTGTTCCTTGTGTCCTTTCTCCTTTCCTGATCACTCTGAAATGCCTCTGCTGCTGCTGCTCCTTCAGCTGTCAAGCAGCTTGCCACTTTTTAGGTTTTAACTAATGCTGATGGTGTTAAACCTGAAATTCACAAGAGAAAAACCAGTTTCTCAATTTTGAGTCAGATTTGAAGCTAGCTTTAAATACTGGCCAGAATGTTGGACTCTGGTCAGGTCCATTCGAAGGTTCCCATGGCCACGAGTCACTTTTTGCGAGTCTTAAAAAGGCAAAAAGCCCCACAAGGCCACCGTCTTTCCCATTAGGTCCAATCAGGGGCAAGCATATATCCTACCATATTTTCTACCTACATACCTCCTGCCCACATCCACTGAAGCTCATCAGATGCAAACAGATGTGTTTAGGGGAGTGAAAACATGGCTTGTTAATTCCCAAGAACCACAATGCCCAGCATTCCAGGAAGCTACAAAGGCTTGGGCAAGTGGGATTTACAGGTTAACTTTGGCTTTTAAAACATCTAGTCTCACCAGGTGGTGGTGGTGCATGCCTTTAACCCCAGCATTCGGGAGGCAGAGGCAGACGGATCTCAGTGAGTTTGAGGCCAGCCAGGATAGGCTCCAAAACTACACAGAAAAATCCTGTCTCAAAAAAATGAAAGGAAAAAAAAACAACAACTCAAAAACAATAACAACAACGAAAACCAAACCAGTAGGCTCTTGCTACCATGGCTGGTTTTCCTGCCTCCATCATCATCCCTTCTCTGCATCTTCTCCACTATTTCCAGCTCAGCCCACACTACTGAAAGTTGGTGAGATCACTGGTGAGAAGAGCCTTTTACTAGGCTTAATGTTGCAACATGAGGGTAGAGGGCACAGACTGTCTCCCGGATGAGAGAGAAAGAGAGAAAAATCTGTATCAGGCACAGTTATGGAAGTTTGTGTTTGGGCCAATTATAGCCTTTAAGACCAGTCACTGCAGTTAGAGGAGCTTCTAGACCACCGGAAGTGTTCCTCATCCGGTGTAGGTAGAAATGGTTACAGGGTCATCTAAGTCCACGAATACTTGTGATAGCCAGAAGTCTATGTTAAGTATTTTTCCTTGGCCGGGCGGTGATGGCACACGCCTTTAATCTCAGCACTTGGGAGGCAGAGGCAGGCGGATTTCTATGAGTTCAAGGCTAGCCTGGTCTACAAGAGCTAGTTCCAGCAGTCTAGAAAAACCAAAAAAAAAAAAAGTATTTTTCCTTGGATGACAAACCTTTCCACAGACGCAATAATCCAAATTAATCCAGATCAGACCGAACTAGAAGAGAACCCAGATTTAACTGATGGCAGCACTCCTGGGTGTCCCACTCCCATCCAGGGAAAACACGGAGAGGGGAACAGATCACGGAAAACCAGGAGACCACTGTTCATTCTCTGGGGGGCAGTTTAGATAGTCTGTGGGAGTGGTCTTGGCCCTCCTGGAGGAGGAGTTACCTTTGGCAGAGTTTGGACTGAGGCAACTCCCAGGGGAGGGAGCTTTGAAATGGAACTTTCCACCCAACATTTCAAGATGGATGCCAGGGGGCTGGGGTGAAGCCCCCAACTAAACAGTCTGGTACAAACTGCTTCATGCTGTAATGGTAAAAGTAAAATGCTGTGGATTCCCGGCGGCTGTAGTGGCAAAAACACTGCAGGTCCAAGCAAACAGCAATCCCGAGAGCAGCCAGTCCTAGGCAGGGATGGTGCAGTTTCCCGAGTGGTTGCAGCCGGCCACAAGGAGAGACAAACAGATGGGCATGCCATGAGACCATGCCACAGGTCTCTGAAGGCAGCTGGTCCTGGGCAGGGAGCCACACAGCTGGCAAGAGACAGAGACATGGATAGGCACACTATGCAGAGTGAGATTGGATATTTATTTAGTGGGTTATGGAAGGGAAGGGGAGAGAAGAAGAAGAACAGAGAGAGAGAGAGAGAGAGAGAGAGAGAGAGAAATAAAAGGGGGGAAGGAGGCTGCCTCTTCAGGAGAGAGACTCTTGAAATCTCGGCAGATTCTCAAGACTGCTTCCTACTTATTTGTGGGCATCATCTTGGCGATGGGGAGGGGAACCTGAGAAGGCTGGGTGCTGGTCACATCCTGGCAAAGCTGGTCTCTTTGTTTCTGTCTGGTGTTTGTGGTATGGAAATGTCTGGTGTCTCTTACACCTGCTTAAGGTATTGGCAGAACAGAGGACAAAGTTAAAGGGAAAAAAAACCTTTTAGGATCTGCCACTCCAATTCCTTTCACCTGTGTTGCCTAACCTCCTGTCTTTTTATTATAAAAAAGAGATGGGAATGTAATGATCTGTCCTTTCTCTTTAAGAGACAAGACCTGCCTATTCCCTCCCCTGTCCACTGAAGCAGGCAAATCTTCCTTCCTGCTTGCAGCCTGAGTCTCTTCCTTTTTCATCTCTCCCCGAAGAGGCAGCTTCTACCTCTCTTCATTCTTCCCATTTCTCCCCTTCACCCCTTCTCTTCCTATCTCTCTTTCTCCACTTCTCCTTCTCCCCCTTCCCTTCTATAACCCACTAAATAAATATCCAACCTCACTCTGCATGGTGTGCCTAGCCATGTCTCTGTCTCTTGCCTGCCGCATGGCTCCCTGCCTGGGAGCAGCCACCTTTGGAGACCTGCGGCGTGGTCTCGTGGAGTGCTCATCTGTCTGTCTCTCCTCGTGGTCTGCTGCAGCCACTCATGGAACTGTGCTGTTCCTGCCTGGGACTGGCTGCTCTGGGACTCGTCCCCCCCCCCCCCCCCCCCCCGGCTCAGGGACCTACAGCATGGTCTCATGTCCCCCTGCAGCCACTCGGGATCCACAGCATTTTACTTTCACCATTACACATACAGCCCTGAATGGGGTTGTACCCTCAGGAGCTGGGGCAATCAGCTACAATTGTGCATTTTTCTAAAGACACTATATATGCTATTATTTAAATTCTTACAACTTTATAAGGTAGTTACCATTATTATCCCTATAGTTAGAGATGATTTAGTTATCCTGCCTACAGTTAGTCACTAACTGTCATAGGATTTAAGCACAAATTAACTTCAGAACACCAACTATGCCCCTGTGCCTGCCTGGGCTCCATAAGCTGCACTCATGGGCACTGCACTCGTGGGCACCACACTCGTGGGCACTGCACTCGTGGGCACTGCACGCGTGGGTACTGCTCTCATGGGCACTGCACTCGTGGGCACTGCACTCGTGGGCACACATACCCAAGAGCACCAATGAGACCCCAGCAATGACAAAGATGTCCTCTTGGTTCCCTCGAATAACATGGTCACTAGACTCTTGCTTTGGACACTTGAAATACACCTAGCATGTTTCAGTTAGTTTACATTTATGTAGCCACGTGTGGATGAAAACTGCTGTGCTGGACAGAACAATTCCCTACTGTACAGTCACAGCACACAGTCTGGACACAGAGTCACATATGCAGTTTGCAGTAGAGTACAGGAAGGTTCCGCGTGCCTGGTGCTTCGGGAGCATGTCAAGTGTTGGAAATAATCCTTAGTGTTGGAAACCAAGTGTGTGGTCCTCAAAACCAGATCCCAAGAGAGCAACTTCGATCTGACAGGCACAGGAAGACACCATCAACAGCTGCATCAGAGATTGATTGATGAGAGCGTTCTGTGAAATTGAGAAAGAGATGAACATATGGATTTGATGACTTTTATGAAAGGGAAGGCTGGAAGGAAAGCCATGTACCAACATCTGTTTGCTGTACTGGTCTCAACCTCCACCGGGTAGATGTTTGATAAACCAAACTGTGAATTTCAAATGGAACTTATCCAGAGGTGATAATACTTGGCCTTCTCATAGAAAAAAAACTTCACTCTAAATTTGAGGTCCAAAGAAGATCTGGGAACAAAATTTGTCACCAGAAAAAGAAAATTACAAAAACATAATTTTGCAAAAACATAATATAAGACACATTTAATTGTTAGATTCAGTACATGTTAAAATTCCTTTTAATTTGGATTTTCAAGTTAGATTTTCCCACTTGGTAAAAATTCCCAAGACCGGATGATAGTTGCTAAGAGAACATACACAACTTTAAGGGCCTGCTTGTGCATCTGTGTCTGCATGTGTGTATGTCTATGTGTGTGCACGTGTGTGTATGTGCATGTGCCATAGTTCCTTTTCATTGTCCAGTGGTTTTCTTTTTTTTACTTATTTTTTGAATTACTACACAAAATACTGTTTCATTACCGAGTTCTCACACAAAATCTGTTTTCTTGACTGTTCTAGTTAACTTTATTTCCCTAAGGACTTACACTTTTGTTTGTTTGTGTTTGTTTTTGATACAGTGTTTCTCTGTATTCCTGATTGTCCTGGGGAACTAGTTCTGTAGAACAGTCTGGTCTCCATTTGAAAGATCCACCTGCCTCTGTCTCTCAAGTGCTGAGATTAAAGTCGAGCACCACCACATCTGATTCTGGTCTCTTCTTCTTCTTCTTCTTCTTCTTCTTCTTCTTCTTCTTCTTCTTCTTCTTCTTCTTCTTCTGTTTTTCGAGACAGGGTTCCTCTGTCTATCCCTGGCTGTCCTGGAACTCACTCTATAGTCTAGGCTGGCCTCGAACTCAGAGATCCACTAGCCTCTGCCTCTCAAGTATTGGGATTAAGGGCATGAGCCACCATCACCCAGCAGGATTTCTTCCCTTAGCAGAAACCAGGACAAATCAGTGAGTCTGGTTTACAAGCATGCATTTTCTTTTTTCTTTTTTTAAATATTTATTTATTTATTATGTATACAATATTCTGTCTGTGTGTATGCCTGAAGGCCAGAAGAGGGCACCAGACCACATTACAGATAGATAGTTGTGAGCCACCGTGTGGTTGCTGGGAATTGAACTCAGGACCTTTGGAAGAGCAGCCAATGCTCTTAACCTCTGAGCCGTCTCTCCAGCCCCCCCTCCAGCAGGATTTCTTATGATTTAGTAAATGTCGTACATAACTTAAAGCAGGAATTCAGAATCTCTCTCAATGAGACACATTGAATATATAATGTTTCTTTGGGGAGAAAAAATATGGGCATATATTTCTCAAAGTTTAGAGTTGTTTTATAATGTACTTTGGGATTAGGCATTATTCTCAAGAGACACCCACACATTGTTTTTCTCTTTGGGAGGGGATGCTGTGCAGTCATGGTGTGGGTGAAGGGTTCTTTGAACTTCCATACGTATTTTACCTGGAACTCAGTGTGACGATAAGGAGTCTGTTCCATGAGACGCACAGGGTGAACACATCATAAGGCTTGCTTTTCCTCTTTTGTTCTGGATTCTAACCAGTCATAACATGATAAGGACATATTAGCCTGTCCTAAGCAGGTGCCCGGTATTCTGGGACAGAAGCACAGGATGATTGGGAAGAAGCCTTATCCTTAAAGTCTGAGGCTCAAGGTGTTTTACTACAATTGCCCCCAGGCTGTGCTTAGCCTGGCATTCTCTTGCAGAGAACTTGGCACGTGAACTTAATAATTTCCAAAGCCCTGAGATTACTCGCAGACAACATGCAGGTAAGTTTTGGATCATCTCTGAAGCATTTGATAGCTGTTGGAATCGACCGTTCTCCATGTGAATTGTTAGCACTGAGAAAAATGGCAAGGAGTGCCGTTTGTCACTGCAGGTTCTGGGGTCAGAGGTCCTCAGTAGTCACAGTGAACTTTAGACACTGGCAGATCCAAGTTCAGAACCGGAGCCTCTCTCAATCCCTTACCCACAGTGCACTCTTTGGCAAATTATTAAACCTCTCAGGTGCTCATCTGGATTTGCAAGTTAATCTACCCAAAGAGGTGTCACTGTGGCTAAGTGCAGTAAGTATGAAGTGCCCAGCCCGGCGCTGGAACTCAGCAAAGGCCCACTGAGAGGTAGCTCACTTAAGCCTCTTCCTAAGAGCAGGCTCTGACACAGTTCTGAGTCCTTTAAAGGTCCCTGGTCTGTTACAGTTCCGCACGCTCCCTTCTGGGTGGGCACTGTCCCTCTCTCTGAATGAGGTGGAATAAACTTGGCACAGGTCCACCTAGGTCTCTGAAGAGAATGCTCCCTGCAGATAGTAGGAATCTGCCCACACCCACAGACATGCCAGATGCCTAGGGAGAGTCAGTCAAAGCAGTCTGGTGAGTAGCAGAGTAAGTTGAAAGTTGTACTAAAATATAAGTATGATAAATAGCCAGGGTGTGGTGGACACCCAAAGCAACCACATCATGGAAAACAATCCTTGACCTTTGTAATCAGAGAGGAAACTGATCCAAGGGCTTCCATTCAAGGAAGAGTTGTATGTATGTCCCCTGTAGGTTTTAATCACAATGATTAAATGATTATGTCACTCGATATGTGGCATCAATATAGCTATGCCTGATCCGTCTTTGTATCTCCAGTGTATCATACAGTATCTAGTTTATAATTGTGTGTGTGTGTGTGTGTGTGTGTGTGTGTATAAACTTCCACCCAAACAAGGAAGTAAACTGCTAACATTGTGCTCAGTGTCCATTTTCTGGCAAATGCTGGAGAAGAGAGACATATAACGCTTGTGACCTGGGAGACTGCAATCTAGTAGAAGAAATAATAATAAACATTTAAACTAGAATGTACTGCTAAGTACTGTGAGAAGCCCCTTCAGTCTGGTGGGAGGAATAAACAGGGGCCGGAATGAAGCTTAAAGGCTCAACCGCCTTTCTTCTTAGGTGACGTTCTGCAAACTTGGGACTCACCAGTGGGGTTTCATTCTGTTTAATGTCGTAGTATTTCACGCCTTGCTCTTTGGAGCTGACTTCGTGGAAGAATACTTTTTTTTAAAAATATTTATTTATTTATTATGTATACAATATTCTGTCTGTGTGTATGCCTGATGGCCAGAAGAGGGCACCAGACCCCATTACAGATGGTTGTGAGCCATCATGTGGTTGCTGGGAATTGAACTCAGGACCTTTGGAAGAGCAGGCAATGCTCTTAACCTCTGAGCCATCTCTCCAGCCCCTTGGAAGAATACTTTTTACATTCTTTGCCTCATGTTGATATGAAAATCCTTGAAATTAAGAACAAGGCAAGAAAACCCAACTTGGGATTCATAAGAGGTACTCCCTCCACGGACTATGTTTTGAGCCAGCTGGAGGCATGTAATGGGAAGCCCATCTTTCTGTTCACTCTATCTTCAGTAGCCCAGGGAGTGGAACAAAAAGGGAGCGCATCAGGAAAATGTGGGGTAGTGTGACCAGTGTTCAAGGCTACCCAGTCCTTACACTGTTTGCTCTGGTAACTACCGGAAGAGACAGACATCGAGTCTCAGGAGAATAACGACATAACTGAAGGGATCTTCTTGGACAGGTCTGAAAACCAGACCCTGAAGAGCATCTCAATGATGTAGTGGGTTGTGTCTTTCGTCCTAATGCCCTCATACTCAAGCTGATGAAAAGATGTTTATCAATCTACCAGGCTTGGTGGACTATCTACTCAGTCTAAAAGAACATCCAGAAGGTATCTATGTAGGAAGTGTTAACTCACCAGGATAATCCTAACAGAGACCCCCAGCCAAGAATTTGTCCCTCTTGGTGAGTACTGGGCTGCTGCAGTGGTGAGCCTTTACAGTGCCCCAAGATGTGGCTCAGACATGTATGTATGTGGTTTTTTTTTTTTTTTTTTTTGGTTTTTCGAGACAGTGTTTCTCTGTAGCTTTGGAGCCTGTCCTGGAACTAGCTCTTGTAGACCAGGCTGGTCTCGAATTCACAGAGACCCGCCTGACTCTGCCTCCTGAGTGCTGGGATTAAAGGCGTGAGCCACCACCGCCCGCCTATGTATGTGGTTTTGAATGAAGCACCTACAGTGGTATTGGCTGATGTATTTATAGGGATTTTTGGTAAGTTCGTTGGTCTTTTTTGTTTGTTTGTTTTTTGTTTTTTTAGAGACAGGGTTTCTCGGTAGCTTTGGAGAAGTCCATTGGTCTTATCCCATCCATAGCTCAAGAAGAGACACATTGTATAAAACAGATGTTGCTACAAGTTCATCTTTACATCCTCAGAAGCTACAGATGCTGAAACTTCCCTGGCATGCAGAGAAATGAATGATGGGAAAGCACGTTCACTGTTTGAGACTTACTATGGGCTCATTTCCTGCAAACTGCTGACACACCTCGACGGCTTTAGCCCTTTTCACGTGGGGACTGCACAAGGCCATGCTGTGCACTTTGGCAGGTAGGATGCACTTGTTTTTAAATTGCTGTGCGTTGGCTCAGTGTAGGAAGCAGCTCTATGTCCCCATGTCGTGTAGCAGCTCTGAATCTCTATTCATGCCTAGCAAAACCACAAAATGTTCTTAGTGCTCTGATGTACTCAATCTTGACATCTTCTTTTTGTTGTTTTAAGACATTTAGATTAGTATGGTGTAGTTCTTTTCAAAATAAAATCTTTCAGAAAAGAGAGAACATTAAATTTCATTATAACATATTGTGGTGTGCAGTGATACATATTTTAAAAATTACATTTGTTTATTTTATTCATGTGTGTACATATGCATGTGTATGTATATGTGTCACAGGGAGTGTAAAGAGGTCACAGGACAAAGAACAAGAGGAGTCAGTTCTCTCCTTCCAACTTGTGCGTTCTAGGAATGGAACTCAAATCATAAGACTTGGCAGAAATCACCCTTACTCACTGAGCCATCTCACTGGCCTAGATGAGTAAAAAATAGTATAGTACATTATGCAATGCCTAAATCCATTATTTAACATACGTTTCCTTATACACTTTTGTGGTAAAAACACTTAAAATGTATGCTCCTAGCAGTTTTCATATGTGTGTATGTGTGTGTACCATATATGTGATCTACCTTCTGTCTATCTGTCTATCTATCTATCTATCTATCTATCTTAACTATAATTATTGTGACATATAATAGATTTCCTGAACGTATTTCTTTTACTGTATGTACATTGGTATGAAGGTGTCAGATCCTCTGGAACTGGAGTCACAGACAATTATGAGTAGCCATGTAGGTGCTGGGAATTGAACCCAGATCCTCTGGAAGTGCAGCCAGTGCTTTTAACCACTGAGACATCTCTCAGCCCCAATCCTGAACTTATTTCTATCAGACTGATATTGTTTAGTTCCTTGACTAAGAACCCTGTGAATCTAGAAATCATTATTCCCCTGAGTTTGGCATTTTTAACACTGCCTGTGTGAATGATAATGTGGCTCTTTGTCTTTTGAGCTTGGCTTATTTTGCTTGACATGGTGTCCTCTCGTTCCTACATGTTGGTGCAAAGGATAGTTATTTTCTCTTTCTTCCTTCTTTCCTTTCTTTAAACATTTTTAATTTTTTATTTTATTTTATTTATTTTTTATTGATTCTTTGGGAATTTCACATCATGCACCCCAATTCCACTCACCTCCCAGCCCTTCCATATCCTCCCCTCACCCCTGATGCTTTCTCCCAAAAGAACCCCCCCAAAGTCAATTAAAAAACAAAACAAAACCACCTCACTTCTCTGTCTTTCCAACACCTTCATCCATCCTAGTGGCTTTTGGTGCTGCCGTGTATCACACATGATATCCTTTTGTTCAATCAGCCCCACCCACAAAGTGCTCATTGCTATGAGCTATTGGTCCAGCTCAAGGATTAATGTGGGAGTGATTTCTTTCTAATCTGTTGCTTTCATTGGTTAAGTAATAAAGAAACTGCCTAGGCTCATGTGATAGGCCAACCCTTAGGTGGGTGGAGTAAACAGAACAGAATGCTGGGAGAAAGAAGCTGAGTCAGGTAGTCGCCATGGTTCTCCCACTCCAGACAGACGCAGGTTAAGATCTTTCCTGGTAAGCGCACCTCGTGGTGCTACATAGATTATTAGAAATGGGTTAAGAGGCTGAAACTAATGGGCCAGGCAGTGTTTAAAAGAATACAGTTTCCGTGTAATTATTTTGGGTAAAGCTAGCTGTGCGGGCGGCCGGGTGCCAGGAAAGTAGCCCCGCTGCTCTTATTACAACAAAGGCTTATGCCATAGGGATCACCACTGGGCCCTCTCTGAAGCGCCTCTCCGCTATCCAGCTGTTGCTGAGTCATGGAGGTCCTGCAGTTATTCTTCCACAGGACCAGTCCCTTCACACTCCAGCAGGTCAGAGATGGGGTAGATGTTAGGGTGGGCCAACCCAGGGCCCAAAATGTAGGGCGGGGCTAGGTGGTATTGGCCCCTCAGGTGAGGGGCAGAGTCAGCTCTCCGAGGCCCATGCCATTGGGGCCAGCTTTCCCGTCTGGCTGGTCTTGAATTCCTGGGTTAACCACCTCCATCTCTGAGTAGCTGCAACTACCCGATGACATCACTGTGCCCAGCTCTATTGGCCATTTACATATCTTCCTTGAGAAATGTCAATTGATTTTTTTTTTTTTTGCTTCGTTTTGAATTGTTTCTTGCTGGGTAGGTGGTGGTGGCACATGCCTTTAATCCCAGCACTCAGGAGGCAGAGGCAGACAGACCTGAGTTTGAAGCTAGCCTGATCTACAGAGTGAGTTCCAGGACAGCCAGGACTACATGGAGAAACCCTGTATTGAAAAACAAAACAAAACAAATCAGTTTCTCAGATTCTTGCTTTTGTAGTTCACACGTTTTCCCCATTCTTTTTGGAGATAGATTCTCTGTGTAATTTTGGAGCCTGTCTTGGAACTTGCTATGTAGACCAGGCTGACCTCGAACTCACAGAGATCCGTCTTTGCCTCCCGAGTGCTGGGATTGAAGGTGTGCGCCATCACCACCCACCCTATTTTCCCCACTTTTAATTAATTTTTTTCTCATATATTTCGATCATTAATCTCTTACTAGATGATGGGGTGTTTTCTCCCAATTTTACAATAATTCTAACAGTGCTGCTTCTGCACAGCTTCTTTGGCTGTAGTCAATGTCATCAATGACTATGGATGCTTTAGTGGCCTGGGGTCCATGTTTCTGTGGCAAGACAGACTTACCTGAGAGGCCCTCTGACAGTGCTGAGTCTGATTTCACTGTGTTCCAGGGCTCAGTGTCCCACTGAACAGCTGAGGCTCCTGTGACATGCAAACAGGTTCACTCTTAGGCATGGGTGGATACACGCTTTCCCATTACACCAAGGGCTGTAATTCTAGGGAATTCCACAGCAACTCAGACCCAAGGGACAAAGATACCACCGTGAATCTGGTGCTGTGCATCATGGCCCAGGGAGGAATGTGTTCCAGAGACGCTGTTGTGTGACAAAACTTTTTCTGGGGAGACACTACACACACCTCTACTTACCCAAGATAGGGAGCGCACAACGGACCAAAGTATAGACACCACCAAAGTGCAGCTTGGTGAACTAATGAGTTTTACTGGAGTTACTTATAGGAATATGGGCAAGGGGTTACATACAAGAGCAGGAATGACTCAGACAGCTGCAACATCAAATCCCACCCCAGCCTACAGGCAGCTCAACAGGTAGGACAGTGTCCTTTTCTAGTGATTTTGTTGGGCTAAATCTCTTCCTGGTTGTCCTGTCTGAGGAGGACTCTTACTCTGGGGGGGGGGGGGTGTTAGTGAATCTGCTCAGTTTCAGGGATTTCCTGAGACTATTTGTTTTACTTCCCTGCTTAAGAGAGCTTCCCTGTAGGATGGACAATGCCAACCTCATCGAAACTGCTATACAACAGCTGCAGATGCTAGGTAGTGGAACACAGTTGCAGTTTGGGTTCTGAAGTCAACAAGGACAGTGGCAGCTTGAGCATGGCAGGCAGTGAGCTGCTTAGTGGAGATGCACATCTTGGAGTGTCAGGACACAGCAGTGGTGCAGGCCTGTGACTGAACTGCCATGGCAGCCATGTCCTGGGTATGGTGGGGCACAGTTGTGGCATGGCTTCTAGTGGGTGGGAGGCAGTGCAGCACTGACTTCATCCCCCATCTAGAGGGAAACGTGAGCACCTCAGACTGTAAGGCAAGTTCAGATGCAGGAAGGTGAGATGCGGTGGTTATTCCTCCCGGACGGTGGGATGATACAGACAAGTCAAGGATGTTTCCGTGGAAGGAGTATCATGAAAGTTCAATCACTTAGGTTGCTCCTTAAAGCTCTCGTACCCTGCAGTCAGGGTGACATATTCGTGTAGGCCTTGAAGGGAAATAGCTTCTTCATTAGATATGTCTCTTTCTTGAGGGGCAAGGCTCTATGCAGCTCAAAAACACATCATTCACACTGTTTGACTGGGCCTGGGTTCCAAACGGCCAAGTGTATAAGCTGCAGCAGCAAGGGGACAGATGGAGTGCTTCCTAGACAGCTTATCATGATGGAAAGGAGACGGGTGACAGTGTGCCTGGGAAATGGCACGTCACCCTGCGCGAGCACGGAGCAGTGCAGAAAGGTCTCAGAACAGAGCTGCTGCTCACCCACCATGGGATGCACTCCAGCTTGTTACCTAAACTCAGGGCTATGGAACTTTGGGATTAGGATCTGGAATGGGGCATATACAGCGTTTCTCGGCAATGTGGAGTACGGGGCTGCTCACTGGTGGTGGCCATGGAAGTATGGAGAACTCCAAGAAGGTCTGTGGACCAGTCGTAGAGGTTTGAGAGACGTGCCAACTTTCCCCGTCTTTGGGGTTCACTGGCAGATACGGCTGTTGATCAGCCCAGAGGCAAGGCATGCATCTATGCCTATGCTGTCTTTACACTTGGCCATTTTGTTGGTGTTTGTTGGGTCCTCGAGCCTTCTCCGGGCTGTTTTAGTTTGTGAAAGTCACACTCTCTCTCACACACACTTGCTTATTAAATGCAAAATAGTAACTTACCACTCTTACTAACATCTGAAAAGACAGCACAGAAGCAGACTGAGAACCAGGTGGTGGCGCATGCCTTTAAACCCAGTGCTCGGGAGGCAGAGGCAGGTGGCTAATTTCTAGGCCAGCCTGGTCTACAGAGTGAGATTCAGGATAGCCAGGGCTATTCAGAGAAACCTTGTTTTAAAAAAGGAAAAGAAAAAAGAAAAGCCAGAATGAGAATAGGGCCATATACAGGAGAGCAGGCCCTCCTCTGAATCCTGTGGTTAAATAATTAAGTCAGGGACTGGAGAGATGGGTCAGCAGTTAAGAGCACTAACTGCTCTTCCAAAGGTCTGGAGTTCAATTCCCAGCAACCACATGATGGCTCACAACCATCTAGAATGAGATCTGGTGCTCTCTTTTGGCCCGCAGGCAGAACATTGTATACACAATAAATTAAAAAAAAACAAAACAAAACCAAGTCAACATTATGACAGAGGATTGTGGTTGGCAGGGGTGGGGAGTTACCATTCAATGGGTATGAAATCTAGTTTTATAGGTAAACAGTCTTGGAGATGGATGGCAGTAATCACTGTATGACATCTGCACATATAAAATACCACTAAAAAGTACATTTACAATGGTTATATATTTCACCATGTGATATACTTATCTCTGAGTTTGAGGCCAGCTACAGAGTGAGTTCTAGGACAGCAAAAGTCACTTTGAATATTTCATGCCAGGAAATATCTGGCTGTGTCCTAATTTGTGATATGAGAAGTAGAGAAATGGCCAGTATGGGAAAAGACAACTCAGAGACACCAGAGGAGAAATGATGAACTGGACTAGGAGTCCAGTCACTTGAGAACCATGTTATAGGAAGGGATGACATATCAATCTCAACACAGCCTAAAAGAAACACTTCCTGGTTCTGAGCTTCCTGGTTGGTTACTGCCAAGCCCAGGCAGAAACCTCTGGACAACTGATTTTTGTGTGTAGAGCACTGTACTGTATATAGACAGTATCACTAGAAAACAGGCGAGGGAGAACCATCTGGAGGCCAGCGAGACAGCATCAGTTTGTGCACTGTTTTCTCCAGCTAACTCCCATGGATCAGAGAAATCACTCCAAACCCTTCACAAGGTGACCCACAGTAAGATGACAGTTCTCCTCCCTCCCCAGTAACATAACATGGTAAAATTGACAAATGGCAAAAGTACCAATCCCAAACAATTTTTAGAGATTTTTAATTTTCAAAAGAAAAGTGACCAAGAAATCTTATTAAAACTATTTATTCCTTGTGTACAAATAATACATTCCAATGATTCCAAACGACTTATTTTCCAGGGACTACACAAGATTCTGAGGTGAGATCAGATAAGGAAAAGAAAGGCGCTGAAAAGAAATCAGAGTCATTTTGGCTTCATTTTATTTTTAAATGAGGTCACGAGTGTGCCCATGGAAACTCGGTGAGAAAACAAACCTTTGACCTTGCAGCAGAGACAACCAGAGGCCTGGGAAGGCACTCGTGCTCATGGCCATGCTGCCGCCTGGTCCACACGGCACTGACACAGGAATGGCACTGCTGATGCGAGCTGCCCCAGACACTCCGTGGGAGCTCTGGATGAGGGAAGCCCTGCTCTCTAAAACATGGATGGAATCATATGCCTTGAGAAATTCTGGTCAAAACACGGTCTTCTGTCCTAACTGAAAGAAATCAATCAGCTCCTTCCACTGCTGTCGTGGCAACAGGTTTTACATAGTACGGACCTTCACTTAGGTAGGTTCTGAGTCTTAAATAATTTGAGTTCCCAAAGATCTCTGCAACTGTCTTGGAATTGGCAAGTGCTTTAACCAGTTCATATTTGGCATCCTTAGAAGCTTTGTCATGTTCCACAGAACGGTCCATCACAAATTCCACAAAACCTGGACTGTTAAACATAAGTTTCTGAGCCCAGGGCTGGTTTGCAATAGCCTGAAATGAAAGATGGAAGAGAATATGGTCATCTGGGCCTTAAGAAGGTGCGCCTGTGAGCAGAACAACACAGCACGCAGAAATACACGTGGCAGCACAGACCTTAAAGACATCATCCTTTGTCCAAGTAAACCAATTCCCAAGAAACATATTTTAAATAATTTTATATACTAAAAGTTTTGTATACAAAGATGTTCATCACACTGTGGAAGCTGTAACTTTTTAATAATGGGCCCAGATAGGTAAACTGTGGCTCGTTACGACTTATTTGTAAGGAGCCTAACAGCTTGAGTAATCTACCAAGTGAAAGACGCAGAGCGGTGATTCTCACCCTCCTAACACTGCGGCCCTGTACTACAGCTCCTCATACTGTTCTGACCCCAGCCATAACATTACTTTGTTGTTACTTCATAACTGTAATTTGCTACTGTTATGAATCATAATTCAAATATTTCTGGAGACAGAGATTTGCCAAATAGGTAGTGACCCACAGGCTGAGAACCGCTGACACAGATCCAGTTTCTAGACAACACTGAAATGGTACCAAAGCAGAGCAAAGCCAGAGGAGACAACGATGCTTCAGGGACTCTCGAGATGGGGTTCCCTGTAGACCAGGCCGGCCTTCTGCCTGCTGGGTGCCAATGGGATGGCCTCTCTTAAACCAGATGCATTCTAAACCAGTCTAAGAGTCTGATCTGGACTGATGTAGGAGGACCGCCAGTACCAGCCTGAAAACCTGCGTTCATTCCCGACAGACTGAGGAACGAGGGTGGTGAGTGGGGATGGGCAGAGGTAAGGAGCACACTAATCACTTTCCCTCTGGAAACACTGCACTCCACGAGTCAATGCTAAAACCAAGATGGAATGTGAGCACACAACTTTGTGATCTGAAATCTACTATTTTTCAGTCTTTTTCAAATTTTAAAATGAGTCAGCAATCTACATGTTTATTGAGAGCTCATTACTACATTTAGTATGCTTATGGCCTCGTTTCTTCCTCAGGCTGGCAGCACGAGCCACCCACCCTCACCAAATCAGGGTTAGAAGAGCAGGAACTAAGGTCATGAGACATCAATGCAAATGGCTGGTTCAAAGGTGAAGCGTCCTGAAGCACTTTTAAAGTCTTACTGTTTTAGACCTAAATTGGCAGTCTCGAAGACGACAGGAACACCTGTGTTAAGACATGCTTTAGGAAGTCTTCCTCTCTCATTTCCTCCTAGCATGGCCTAGTGTGTGTCCTGGATTCTGTGATAAGACCACTAATGTGATTATATCAGCCAGGACAGCTGGCACAGTGCTAAGTGCTGGGGCTAAGAGGGTAAACACAGGAAGGAGCCAATGCACATTTCAACAGGTGTAATAGCTCAGCTGTGATTTTATAGCCAACTTTCTAACTATATTTATGGTCTGGCTCCCTCTACAGAATGGAAGTTCAGAAAAGGCTTAACATTTAGCAGGTAGAGGAAACTCAGCATCTGCTGAAGGAATGTATCACATATGAGGACGGGAACCATTCAACTCCACTGTAGACTCAGGCAGTGTGCTGATGCTACTGCTTGACAAATTAGCAGTGTGAGGTCAGAAAGCACAGCAGAGGTCAGAGGTAAGAAACTGGCAAACAGGCATCACCATGCACTAAGTGTCAGAGGTAAGAAACTGGCAAACAGGCATCACCATGCACTAAGTGCCAGAAGGGACAGCAGCAATTAAGGCTCAGGAAAGAGGCTGAGCACAAACTGGGGTAATCTGTGATCCAACAGCAGCTTGTTCAACCTCGAACAGCACTGGATTCCTTTTGCTGACAAACTGCTGACATGTGTCTCCCCCACTGGCCCCCGCAGTAGCAGCAGCGCAGAAACTGCTGTGTGCGCACTCAGTGGCTAGCTCACTCTGTGTGCTCTGTGTTGCGCTGGCAGTCACATAAGGACGTGTAGACAAGAGAATACCTACTGTGAACACTTTCAAGGCAGCACAGTGTAGTTCAGGAAAGGGCTGGTTACTGATGCCACGAAAGAGTTCCAGGGAGTCCCGCGATAAGGAGGAAAACCAGGATTCCGCCATCCTCAGGAAGTCATCAGTCTGCTGCTCAGGCTATGAGACAGAGAGGGAAACACGCACAACAAGGTTGGCAACTACAGTGCAGAGACTGCTGTAAACAGCACCAGCCAGCCACCTGTGCAGAATCACCCCCAAACCCATTTCTGTTGGAGGGCATGGAGTTCTCTCCAGGGTCTGTAGTTCTGCTGTTCCACTCTCCACTTAGAACGCTAGTAGTCAGGCCCTTGAGATGGCTCAGCGGGTAAAAGCACTTCCTGTGTAAGTCTGATGGCCTCAGTTCAATCCCTGGATTTTATATAAAAGTAGGAAGAGAGGGCTGGAGAGATGGCTCAGAGGTTAAGAGCACTGACTGCTCTTCCAGAGGCCCTGAGTTTAATTCCCAACAACCACCTGGTGGCTCACAGCCATCTGTAATGAGATCTGGTGCCCTCTTCTGGACAGCAAGCATACAGACAGACAGAACACTGTATACATAACAAATAAATAAATTACAAAAAAGTAGGAAGAGAGAATATTCACTTTGCAAAGTTGTCCCCTGACCTCCACATGTGTACCATGGCATGTGAACCCATACAGATACACCTCCCCCCTCCCCCCATCCCTCCTTCTCTCAGACATAACAATAAATAATTTTCTTTTTTTTTGTTTATTTATTTATTATGTATACAATATTCTGTCTGTGTGTATGCCTGAAGGCCAGAAGAGGGCACCAGACCCCAATACAGATGGTTATGAGCTACCATGTGGTTGCTGGGAATTGAACTCAGGACCTTTGGAAGAGCAGCCAATGCTCTTAACCTCTGAGCCATCTCTCCAGCCCCACAACAATAAATAAAAGTTAGGAGGTGAGGAGAGAGTCATGGGTAAGCTAACCAGAACTAAAGAAGTCCCCTGTCCTGATTTTAATGGAATTGGAATACCGGTATCCTGCATGAGTAGACAATGATGTTCCCAGAAGAAATGGGTTATTAAATGAAAACCTCAGGGACTCTTACAAGTTAACTGGGAGGCCCCAGAGAGCACCCCCCTCCCAATTAAAACAGGGTATGACCATTGCTCTTGGTTGCCCACCATAACTAAATGGTAACCCTCTTCCCAAAGACACCCAGAGAAACCAATGACTAGGAAATTCTGCCTCAGCCAGCTAGCTTCTATGGTACCAGAAAGCACTATGCAGGCTTCCAGGGAGAAGAGACATCAGTGTTCTCCAGTGCTGGCCCTGAATTCTACAATTTGACTTTCAATGAAAGACGTGTCCCTGGTGCAGAGTGCAATGACTGTGATGTGGATGACCACCTCTGACTAAACCCGAGGACTGCTGCATGAGAAAGAACTCATGCTTGGTACTGGAAATCTTGTCAAAAAGCCATAGCTGGGGGCTGGAGAGATGACTCAAGAGGTTACGAGCACCAGATGCTCTTTCTGATGACCCTGTTTGGTTCTCAGCACCCACTTGGAAGCTCACAATGACTTGTAAGTCCAGTTCCAGGTGATCTGATGCCTTCTTCTGGCGTCTGAGGGGATTGCAGACATGTGGTGCACAGACATACATCCAAGAAAACATCCACACACACAAAATAAAGTAATTGAATAAAAAAGCTCGTAGCTGAGGAAGTCATAGGTCTTAGAGGGGAACATACTATTGCTGTTTTACTTACTGGTCACATTTATACTTAAATTTGTGTTGCCTCCAACAACTTTGGTCAGAGATGTTTCTTTTTGCAGTGGGCGGCGGCTACCATGAATAAATGACTTAACTGCTCAGCCTAAAGTAAGATCTGTATCAACTCCCAACTCACCAATGCTCAGGGAGCACTGCGGAAGAATGCAAGCGTTGGTGCTGGGGGGAAGGCTCTGAAATGCTATCTTCTAGATAGAGCATGATGGCAGCACTCATAAACTCCTAGTAGGGGTGGCTGTCTGCTGTCTCCACAAATTTAAGTCAGCCAAAATCCCATTAGAGATGAGGAAGAGCTATAGCAGTTGACAGCAGCTAGGGGAGGGACAGTCTTTGCAAGTTTGGCTATGACCTCATAGCCTTGTGCACATGGATTGGATTCAGTAGTTATGAAAGAAAGGAAGAAGACAGGCACGAAGTTGGGAGGAGAGCATTGGAGGAACATGGAAAGAATGTTGAATAGGAGTGGATACAATCAAAATTTATGTACACATGTATGGAACACTTAAATAAAAATATTGCCAAAAATTTTTCATGTAATTAGTTACATAATGAAGGTTATCATCTTTTTTGTTTTTCAACACCAACACAGGGTTTCTCCACGTAGCCTTGGCTGTCCTGGAGCTCAGAGACTCTCCTGCCTGTCTCCCTCCCGAGTTGCTGGGACCAAAGGCATGCACCACCAGGTTACTGTCTTAATTACTGTGAGAAGTAGGACACCCATGTCAACACCCATGGCTGATTAGTGCCAAGCCGATGCATCCTCCCAAACATACCCTACTGCCCTTCAATAATTTCTCCATCTACTTACTGATAAATACAGAAGAGAAGAAACTGCATCCAAACATCTAGTTTTTAGCTCTGTGGAAGCATTCTTTGCTTGATATCCTAGCCTCATGAGGAGGCGTTCAAAGCGGGTTCCTGTGAAGGATTAATGGTGACATATAGCAAAACCTACCAGTTTAACCACCTCAAACAGTTAATGCACCATCACCATCTACAGAATTATCTCCAACAACCCAAACTCTAACTCTGTACCCACCCCCCCCTTCTCTCATGCCCTGGTATCCACTCTCCACAATCCTGTCTGTGAAATCATGCAATATCCACCTCCCATGCCTTAGCATGTGTTCAGAATTCCTCTGGGCTACAGCTTGTGTCACAATGTCATCCTTTTACAAGGAGATGCCAACCAGCATCACTTATCCAGCAATGCACATGGGTTTCCAATTACTGAGTCGACTGATAGTGCTGGAACAGGAGTATACAGAAACTGCTTGAGCCTGTGCTTTCCATATTGTTTAGTTTATGTATAGAGGTGGAATTGCTGGCTCATGTTAATTCTATGTTTAATTTTTCAGTGGAACTTCCATATTGTTTTCCATAGCAATTGTACCATTTCATAGTCTGATCAGAAAACATGAGAGTTTTCAATATCTGAACACTTATTATGCTTTCTTAATTAAAAAAAAAATGACTATCCTAATAGGTGTGAAGTGCAAAGGGCAATTTATTCTTTCATGCATTGTGATTACCCATCTAAAACACACAAAGAGGGATGTGTTCAGAGACCATGTGATAGACCCAAACACAGCATTCTACTTACTATGCAGGGTGAGCATGGCATACAGGACTGGATCAAAGGCCCCGGTCTGCACAAGCTCGGGAAGTCTCCTGCATTTCTGCTCCTGTATCTGGGAAGGACTATAGCCACTCCATGCAGGACTGAGAAGTGGATGCCACAGGGAAAGCACTTAAGAATCATAAGGGACACTGCAGGGGCTGTGCGTGCAGTGCATCAATTTTCAACATGTACTTCACAAGTGTGTTAAATAGTGCTGTTTCCTGTACTAGAATTTGTTGTGCAAGAAGACAGTCAAGGATATTCCACACATCATCTTTTTTTTTTTTTGTTTTTCGAGACAGGGTCTCGAACTCACAGAGATCCGCCTGCCTCTGCCTCCCGAGTGCTGGGATTAAAGGCGTGCGCCACCACCGCCCGGCTTCACACATCATCTTTTAACATAAACTCTTGGCACACACTTTTCTTTCCTGACTGTCAACCCCTGAAGAAGCTGCTGCTGTGCTGTTGTGTAATTGAGGGAGGCCTAGAGGACAACGTGAGTGAAATCCACCCAGCTTCCAGCAGCCACGACACGACACGAGCTACACCATAAAAAGCAGTCAAGGAAGATGGTTAACAGTAAACGCTGTGTGGTCCCTGTCGTGTGAAGGAACCTGAAATCTAGCAAGGAGTAAAAGCCACAGACTCAGAGGAGTGCACACCAGGGTAAAGGCTACACAAGCCTATACAAGTAGTCCCTTAACAGTTAACCGTCAGCAGATGGACCTGTGCCCTGAATCCCGGCCAGAAGTGAAAATACATCTTACGAAAGCCAAGGTAAGTAATACCAACCTGTCTTCTGTAAAACCTGCTTGCCTTCAACACTGGATCCCAGAATTCCAACAGTGTCCATGGCTACACCAATCATGGTGGGGTCCTGACTGTCCGCCATTTCAAACACTTTCTCCAGAAAGACAGGGTAGCGCTCACAGATCTGCTGAGGACTATCCATGACAGCCAGGTTTCCAAAAAACTTCACAAATCCTAAATATATTCATAAAAAATACTTTAACAGAGGGATAAGACAAATTGGGGACCATGTTTCCACAGGAATATTAATAAACTGCAGGCCAAAAAGAGGAGACAGACAAGCACTGTGCTGCCTACAGAACAGAGTCAATAAGGAGGCTGAAAGACCCCTGAGATGTGTGCTTCTGAGACGCAGAGAGAGAAGCATCTGTGAGCTTGAGGCCAGCCTGGTCTATATAGTGAATTACAGTCATGAGGGGCAAGAGAGGGAGAGCGAGGAAGAGAGAGACAGAGGTGGAGAGAGGAAGAGAGGGAGGAGGGAGGAAGAGACAGAAAGAGAGAAAGGAGGAAAGAGACAGAGATGAGAAAAGGAAGAAAAGAAAGGGAGAGGGAGAGGAAGAGAGACCATGTAAGGACCAATGATAGGAAGGCAAGCTTGAAGACATTATTGAAAGAAACTGTTAACCAGGAGACCCCACAAGGGGCATAAACCTTCAGCTACTACAAGTGCTGCCGAAAGACAAATCAGCTTCTCCTAGAATAAAATGGGTGGCATGAATCCTCCCCTACCACCTCTCCCCAGAGACCCCATGGGTCTGGTACACACAGTCAATGTCATTACTGCTATTGATTTACTTCTCACTGAACTTTTTTTGTTCTCTTGGTTTTTGAGACAGAGTTTCTCTGTGTATACCTGGCTGTCCCAGAACTTACTCTGTAGACCAGGCTGGCATCAAACGTGCAGAGATCCTCCTGCCTCTGCTTCCCGAGTGCTGGGCTTACGGGCATGCTCCAGCACCGCCCGTTCCTCTGCTGATTTTTTTTTATTTATTATTTATTATGTATACAATATTCTTTCTGTGTGTATGCTTGCAGGCCAGAAGAGGGCACCAGACCTTATTACAGATGGTTGTGAGCCACCATGTGGTTGCTGGGAATTGAACTCAGGACCTTTGGAAGAGCAGGCAATGCTCTTAACCGCTGAGCCATCTCTCCAGCCCCCTCCTCTGCTGATTTTTAACTGGGCTGTTTTCTTGCTACCAACCGTTTGTGTCCCTTATATTCTGGACGATTCTGTCCTAGTTTGCAAATACTCCTCTAACCCCAGACTGCATCTCACTCTGGTGACTGTCTCCTTGTCTGAGCAGATGCTTGGATACAATGACCAAGACCATCTTGGTCCAGACCAGCCTGAAGCTCTCCCCACTACATTTCTGGCAGCAGCTTCAGTTTCACACCTTGTGTTTTAGTCCTTAATTATACTGTGTTGAGTTCTATGATGTGAGATGAGAGTTCAATTTCGTTCTTCATTTAAATATCCAGTTTTGCCTTTTAGCATCACTTACTGAGAACAATGTACTCTCCACTGTATGTTTTGGGCATGGATTGTGTATACACGCATTTACTTTTTTTCTGTTCTGTCCTATTAGTCTGTGTGTCTTTCCAGGAGTAAGATGGTGTTTCAATCACCAAGTATTATTTTTTCAGAAGTTATCACAATGGGAGTGTTTCCTTGATCTCTCTTGGACAATTCCTTAGTGGAGAAGGCTACTAATTTTGTAGCTGTTGATCCTACAACTCCACTTAATCATTTCTTAGCTGTTGACAATCTCTTGGTGGAGTCTATGAAGCATCCTGCATGTAAGATCATGATGTGGGAGTCCCCTCTGTGTGCTGTGATTACCATTAACAAACAAAGAAACTGCTTCGGTCCTATAGCAAGGCAGAACTTAGGTAGGCAGGGAAAGCTAAGCTGAATGCTGGGAGGAAGAAGGGCAGAGGCAGAGAGAAGCCATGGAGTCAGACATGGCGAAACTTTGCTGGTAAGCTACTGCTACGTGGCGATACACAGATTAAAAGAAATGGGTTAAATTAATAAGTAAGAGTTAGTCAATAAGAAGCTAGAGCTAATGGGCCAAGCAATAATTTAATTAATACAGTTTCTGTGTGATTATTTTGGGTCTAAGCCAGCTGGGCGGCAGGGAACCAACAAGCAGCCTCCCACTACAAGATCATGCTGCCCACACACCTATGAACAGGAACAATTTCCTACCTTCCTCTAAGATTTAGAAGCCTTTTATTTTTCCCCTTTCCAACACGTCTAGAATTTCCAACACTGCACTGAACATTTCACTTGAGCACACCATCAGCTACAGACTTGTCTTGCATGGCCTGTACTGTGCTAAGATGCATCTCTTCTTTTACACTAATTGAATTGTCAAGCTAAAAAGATGTTGAATTTTTTTTTAAATCAAATGCATTTTTAGTACCTGCTGGCATGTTTTTTTGTCCTTCACTTCTGTACTCTGGTGAATCCTATTGAACAACTTGGATTTACTGAATCACTCAACGGTGACCCACCACTGATGGCTGCAGATATCTTGCACTGGAAGCAGGACTAGGAAGGGTAACCTCTGCCCTTCAGAAGCCCATGTAACTCAGCTGCTCTTACCTGGCAAATAGAAGCCAGAGAAAGGGTCTGAATCTGCTCCAACAATTATATTAGATATCTGGTCAATGACTCCTTCCTGAGCAAGGTATTGTCGTCCATGATGGGTATATGCTAGTGACGTCACCATTTCTATACAGGTGGCTCTGAAATCAAAAAGGACAAAAACGAAGAGCATTTTAAAATTGCTTTCACACCGGTTGTATTTTATTTATACCTCACATCTGAAAGGCCCTTTCATGTCCTGGTGCCCTGTTCAGAAGACAACACAAGAACTACACTATTTCCTAACTTGTTACTATGAGTTCAGATCTGAGGCCTGACCTTCTGACTGGAGGCCCAGCACTATTTCTGTAACAGAGCAGGAACATACTAAAGCAAAGAGCACACTTGGCCAGGGACAGAGGATATGGTCATAGGAAAATAGCTACAACACCTTGCAGGGCTTTGCCAAACTCATTATATTATGATCTAACGAGCGATTTCCTAAAATGCTTCCTGAAGATAAACAGCAGCCCCAAGACTGCAAACTCTGTACAGTCTCCAACAGCACAAACCACATTAAGCTCACACTTGCTTCCTGGCCCTCCAAAAAAGGGCCTTTCTCGCTAAGAACTTGTAAGTCTACATACCTGACCAGCACGTCTTCACCCGTTAGCTCTCTCAGGAGCTGGGTCACCAACCCACTTGTGGTACAGTAGTTTAAGGATTCTGAGGACACAGAAGCAATCTCTACAATTAGCTGAAAGAACCAAGGGAAAAAAGGTCAAAACAACTCAAATCTGTTAGATCTCATTTTAAGTTAAATGCAGAACTATGTACTATATATATATAATTGAATTCTTAACAATTCACGATTTACTGAATTGTAAAACTTCAGTGAACATAAAAGAAATTACTATGGTCCATTGCATCTAGGTATATGTCTAATTCCACCAAGAAACCATTAATCAGGGCATAAAAGCTTATAGCATTAACAAACAAAAACGAGTCTTTCAAACGGTACACACACACACACATACACACACTCAGTAATAGAGCACTTGCCTAATATGTACAAGGCCTGTATCTAAGTACTACAAAACAAAATAACAAAATGTATCCACACATCTGTTTTGTCACATCTTCATTTGAGAAGCATGTTTGGAAGCTTAATGAAAGACAAAGGATGCTGAGTGGCTGTAAGCAGAAGTGGTCAAATCAGGAATTTGTTTTTTACATCTTAATTATTTATTTTGTGTACGAGGGGAGGTGGGGACCAGAAGACAACTTGTGAGAGTTGGCTCTCTCCTTCTGCCATAAGGATCTGGAGACCAAATTTCAGGTCATCAGGCTTGGCAGCAAGTGAGTACAATCAAGCCATTTCCCTGGCCCAAAGATCAGGCCTATGTGTGCTACAAACATGCTGTACACCACAAATACACATGACTTAGCGTATCAATTAAAACATAAACTTGGGGAAAACAGTACTGACTGTACTTAAGAGAAACTACGGATGAGGAAAATGAAGGGAAACTCATTTGGATGCAAATACAATAGTGCAGAAAGTGGTACTGGTAGGGTGTTCTAGGGTGGTGGCAGCTACACCAGCGAGGGAGAAAGACACAACCTAAGTGAAACTAACGTGATGGGGTGTGTGACAGGGAAAACAAGCCTCTGCGAAGACAGCACAGACCAGGAATTCAGTAAGCACAGATATGGAGGCAACAGTAAGTAAGGAGCTACATGAAGGCTGAAGTTAACTCGGAAGAGAGGTATGGACTACAAGTTCATGCACGAGCGTCTTCTCACAGGCGGAAACTGAAATCATGAGAATGAATTTGCCTGAGCATAGCATGAGCAAGAAAGCGGGGGATGGGACTCCACAATCTTCGCAATGAAAACTTCAGTAAGGAATAATGAGCCAGGATGCAGAGGAAACAGACAAGGGAAAATTAGAGTGGTGAGGGAATTAGATTATAAACGGCTTCATTTTAGACGTGGTACTTACTTATGTGTGTGAACTTGGGACAACTACTTCTTCAACAGCAACATCAATACATACAACATTTACTATATTAATCAATGACACAGGGGCTAAGATAGTTTGGTCACTACAGTGCTAACATACAAGCATAAAGACCCATGTTAAAACACCAGGTGCAACTGCATGCAATTATAATTCCATTGCTGGGTAAGCAAAGACAGGCAGGTCCCTGGAGCTCACCAGCCAGGCGGCTTAGTCTAATCAGTGGATTCCAGGCCCATGAGGCCCCATCTCAAAGAACAAGGTAGAGCTGAGGAATGACACAGACTGACCTCTGGCCCCCACATGCACACATCTACATACCAAGTGTAAACACACAAAAGGAATTAAGGACGGTGTGTGTGAGGATTTTAGCAGTGTTCAACAGAAAACTGGTGGAAAGAAGAGCCAATTCTGCCCACTGCAGTACCACAGTTTTTCACTGGAGTCTTGTTAAAAGTTAATACTCATAGCACGCTGTAAGTATGTCTGTGACCATCTCATACCTTGGGCTGCGAATGCATCTCGATATTGTGAGCACCATATCATACAGGCTCTAACGCAGACTATATACTGTATGCAAATGAGCCACTTTGTCCTCCTTTGTAATTTACTACAGTTTTGAAAGCATTAGAAAGTGAGCCTTTAGTTTTTACCTCATATACCCTGTATCGGACGACATCATTTGTTTTCATTACATTTTTCAAATCATCCAGCAAATTACTTTCAAATAAAGCTTCCAGTCCAGCTTGGGTTAGTGATATTCTTGACAGGGATTTGATAGCCTTATATGGAAAGAAAATATTTCTTGTCAGGAAAGTACAGACTATTTACACCTACTTCCTACACCTGATATGAAAATTAGCATATAAAATACCTAATCTAGAGCCGGGCGGTGGTGGTGCATGCCTGTAATCCCAGCACTTGGGAGGCAGAGGCAGGCGGATCTCTGTGAGTTCGAGGCCAGCCTGGTCTACAAAGGGAGTTCCAGGACAGGCTCCAAAGTTACAGAGAAACCCTGTCTCGAAAAAAACCAAAAAAACAAAAAACAAAAACAAACAAACAAACAAAAAAACCCCTAATCTAACAGGTATTCACATTTTAGCTACTGTTATTTATAACTGGAAAACACTGAGCAACAATGTAGATGTGTCTTAGGAGCTCCCTGCTATGTGTCTGACACCAGACTGCAGATTCGATTCTACCTTAATCCTACAAAAATAGTCCACTAACCCTTCTCTGCTGACTCTAGGACACCATGCCTTGGAGAGTGTTCTAGCAAACTCACCACTTTGGCAACAGATAAATTCTCTCCACCAATGCAATAAACAATCTGTTTTAACAGTTCTACATTGTTCAGAATCTCAGTAACAGCTTCAGAATTTTCAACAATTCTTCCAATCTGAAAGAAAACAAAACAAACAAGCAGAAAGACACTTTTTCCATGGAGAACATGTTTACAAGTAGTTATTACAGCTACTATACAAATCACTACAAATACGCAAGGATCCGAATTCATTAAAGCCAAACACAAATAGGGTACAGTCATGCTTTTCAATGGAAAGGAACAATAAATAGTGGGTAAAGAGACCAGACAGGTGAATCAAAACAATATGAATCCTAACATGTTAACTTTTAGTTGCACAAATCTTGTATAGATTACTTTGAGTTTAATTTTTAAATTAAGTAATACAAAATAGGAGTACAATTTTTAATTCCAGGGCAGTAAGAAGATCAAATGAAGATGGCAAGCATCTGCCATAGTCTCTGGCATACATACGGGCAATGAGTAAACACCACCCCAACTGAGTACACATGTACACATGCGGAGAAGAGACAGCTGTGGACGTCTACTGGGTAACCAGCTGTGAACCTATGACCCCAGCAGCACTTCACACAAATGCAATGATGGTTTGGCTGCTGTGATCAGAGTTACTATCTTAACGTGTTGGCTTAATAAACTTTACACTTAGTTCATGCTTCTTCAAAACAAAATAATGTTGCAAAGTAACTTTTAAATACCTAAAAATCATTTTCTTCAGACTAAGCACTCCTTAAAGAAAAAACAACAGGTGTGTCTTGTTAACTCAAACAGCAATGACATGACACCCGGCGTTCAGTGAACAGCTGACAGTGAATGGTTGTGTGTTTACTACTAAAATTCCATACCTGGGACAGAGTGAGGGATTTTACAGAATCATCTGGGTGAGTCAGTCCCTTCTGTAGGTCAATCCTGAGGTGTCTGGCCAAGTGAACTGGCTCCACAGCTTGGAGCAACCTCTCCAGAATGGATACACACAAAGCAGTCTGTTCCCTAAAGGAGACACCACAGAGCTTATCCACATCATGTCAGACTGGACACAACCACCAAACACCTAAAACTTGGCACCATGACAATTTCTTCCTAAAGATTTTTTTCAAGGTAGCAGGTTCTAGTCACGCATTAGACATTTCGTATGTATCTATTATCCACAATGCCTGTGTTGGGGCGATGGCTCAGTGGGTAAAGCACTTGCCAAGGAAGACTGAGGACCTGAGCTGGGATTCCCAGAACCCACAGAAGTTGGATGACTCAGTGAAAAGACTTGCCAAGCAAGGCCTGATGACTCGCAGAATCCATGGGAAAAGCTGGATATAGCAGTATGCATCTGACAGGGCAAGATGATCATGGGCCAGCTAGCTTGGAGCAGAGGTTCTCAATCTGTGGGTCGTGACCCCTCAGAAAAACATACGAGGTGTTTATATCACGATTCACAACAGCAGCTAAATTACAGTTATGAAGCAGCAACAAAAACAATTTTATGGATGGGGGTCACTACAACATGAGGAACTAACTGTATTACAGGGTCGTAGCATTAGGAAGGTTGGGAACCACTGGACTGGATGGGTGGTGGTAGAAAAAGAAACAAGAGAGGTCTTGTCTCAACAGTAGGAAGGTGAGAATGGACTCCCTGAAGGTGTATACACCAACACACACACCGCACGCACGCACGCACGCACGCACACAATTTCTCATGTAAAGAACTTAAAAAGTAGTGATGGGTTAAACTGTATTGTGTCTAAACTGTAGGTACTATGTGACCCGTAGCTGCCAGACAAGCTAGAGGTGGTGAAGCCAGAATGGCTCTTGCTTGACTTCTATGGTGTGTATCAGTAATCTTAGGTGTTAGTTATTCCCTCACAAATAGTGTAAGATCAGACTTCATCAACAGAATCAGATTCCCCATCAGCAGTCTCTTACATGGTCTCTCCACAATAACAGTAGTGTAAGGTGGGGGCTGCCAGAATTCTCCGGACAAAAGCCACTCCCACAGATTGCCTGCCTCTGACGGACAGAGCACATGAAAATTGCTCCCCAGACTAGCACCCCATCAAGCAGCAAACTGTCTTTTCCACTTCACTCTAAACTTCCCAACCCACAGGGTGACTTTCCAGTCTTTTCACTTTCCATAGGAAAAGCTGGCAAGGAGCAGTGGGAGCCCTGTGAGATAGCCTGGGCTACACGTTGCTCTATATAGCAAGATCCTACAGTAAACAAAACAAAACAAACAACAGAAACTGGAGCTGGGACCCCTGTTAAAAGCCACAAGCAGCTTCTTGTATTCAGCATGCATTCTATGTTCAGCGCCCAGGAGATGCAGAGGAACAAAATGTGGTTCCTGTCACAGAGGACACAGAAATGAAACAAAGGAACTGTGTCTAGAATCACTGACAGAGACGATGATAACATCCACTAAGATGTCTGAGCAACAGTTGCATGCAGTTGGAGGGATGGCCCTTCCGCAGGGCCTTCACAGAATAGGGACCGAGAAGAGGGCACACAGAAGGTAATGGTATGAACGAAATTGCAAGTCATGCCTGAAGTGTTACATGGTGTTACATGATAGGTGGAGCAAATGACAGAAGTTACACTGGAAAGCTGACTGGACATCGAGCAGCAAGGGCCCATGGCCAGACTCTATAGTCATGATTTCCCACTGTAGGCAAAGGCAGCCAGGGACAAGCCAGTCCAACTGACCTGACACCTTAACTCTGGCTACAGGGTGAGGACCGGCCAGAAAAAGGAATAACCACTAAAACAGTGACTGTAAAGCCAACTCAACAGACCAGCAAGAGGAGTGAAAGCTCTCTGAAGAGAGGATAGAGGAGGGAAGCAAGCCCCCAAAAGCATCAGTGTTGACCAAAGAGCTCACTATCTTTTCAAATTAAAAAAGTCACTTCTTAAATTCTGACTCACATAAAAAATCCATTAAATGATCAAATGACCAAACCCAAGATGCTTTTAATTTAAAACTATAGACGCATATTAAATCCAAAGTTGTTACGCTAACAATTTAACCGCAGTTTCTACAGATAATCCTGGGTTATGCAGTTTACTTTAGCTTGTAGGGGTATAAATGGATTATATACATTATATACATTACACATATCGGTATCATTAGCTTTGCAATTTCCTTTTTCCCCCCACTCAACATTTTCATATTCACACACAGAACTCCAATTTCTAAATAGCTGGGTAACTGCACTATAAGCTATGTCCTTAATTTGGTTGTTTCTAGTTTTTGCTGTCTCACCCATCTGTTCTGACTACCCCTCTGTATACAGTACACCGCCATGCAAGGGAACAAGCGTTCGTACATAGGCGCTGAAATTAAAAGGCATGCGAGGGATCCCGCCACACTTCCAGCACCAGATCCTATTTGAAGAGGCGAAGCGTCAAGACCTGGTCAACACGCATTTGTGCGGTTTTGGCAATTGGACAACCTTCACTTTTCTCCCGCAAACCCATGGGGCCATGCCTACCCAGCCGTCTCCCAAGCCCCGGGCTTCTCTCACCGATTGTTCCCGTTAAGCAAGGAGAAGAGCGGGCCGAGGCGTAGTTCCGCCGCCTGCTCGCGAAGCTCGTGGAGCGGCACGGCGTGAACCACGGACTGCAGCGCACGCAGTTCCTCCAGCGGCGCCTCCAGCCGGGCCACCTCCCTCAGGAGCGCCACAGCCTGAGCCGCCATCTTCCTGGCGCCAGTCTGCCCGCCCACCTATTAGGATCTCGGGCCCTTCTCCGAATCTCGCGAGATCGGAGGGGGCGTGGTCGTTCACGAATTTGTCAAGTCTCGCGAGGGATCCTTGGGGACTTGCTCAGAGCGGTGCACGCCACTTTGTAGTTAGCGCCAAGTTGGTAGTCTTGCCGCACCCGGACGGCTGTGACGGTGAGGACGTCCGGGGAACCAAGAGGCGTTGTGCATGAGCTCCTCAAAGTCCTCCGTGGCGGAACCGGGATTATCAAGTCAAGGTACATGGTCCTACCTCAGGAAGACGTGACGAAAGTTCTGAGAACTGGAACCTGGACGTGATGCGGCACCATGTTGACATCTGTCATGCAACTGGAAGCTTGATTAAGAGATGTTTGGGGCAGAAAGTTTCCGGCATCTTCAAGATGCTGTGCGTGATAAAATCATCCAGAGGATGGACACTGCATTCGTCTTTGGAGTGGAGGTCCAGGCAGTAGAGGGGCTGGCCTCAGGCTCTGAAGGCCCTTTGCAACCAAGCCAAATGCACATACAGGTGGGAACCAAGGGTCAAGGGCAATCCATATCCGTTTCATGAAAGCATGAGAAAAAGTTCGGAAATCGCTGCTGTCTTGAGAAATACGACATTATTGGAGGAGGAAGAACCATTAAAAGCTAGGCGACAGCTGTGCTGGCGAATCTTATGTCAACCAGACACACAGCTCAGAGTTATCTGAAAGGAGGGAACCTCAGTTGAGAAGCTGATCCAGTTGTAGGGCACTTTCTTAATAAGTAATTGATAAGGGAGGGCTTAACAAATTGTGTGTGGGGCCATCCCCTGGGCTGGTGGTCATGGATTCTATAAGGAAGCAGGCTGAGCAAGCCGGGAGGAGCAAGCCAGTAAACAGTGCCTTCCATGCCGTCTGCTTCAGTTCCTGCCTCCAGGATCCTGCCCTGTTTGAGTTCCTGTCCTGACTTTCTTCAATAATAAACCACATTATGGAGATATAAACAAATAAACCCCCCTTTCCCCCCCAACTTGCTTTTTGGTCATGGCATTTTGTTGAGGCAATAGAAACCCTAACTAAGATAACAGCCAGCTATTTCAAGCAGTTGGAAAGTCCAGAGCTGTGGACTTCATCTGGTCCTCAGCCACGGAAATGAGCCTGTTTGGGAAATAATGCTTCCTGTACTTTTAAGGAAAGAGACAAAAATCCAGAAAGCTTAGAAAAGACCAAGGATGTGATATCCCTGTGTGAGTGCATGCCAGACACTCAGGTGAAAAAAAATAAAATTCTGTGACTTTACAAAGACCCTAGTAGCACTTGTCTTTTGAAAAGAACCACCATTTTCCTGTTTTATGCCTTGCTCACCCAGAAGTATCAATAACCATTGCCTTTTTTTCTGAATTACTTCATAATTGTTGTAGTCTTGAAGCCTAACTGGTAGAGAAAAGTCTTGAATTAAAGGTGCTGGTGATTTTGGACAAAAGTTCCAGTCATTCAAACTCCCCTTTGCTTATTCTAATGTTGATACTATGGCTCTTCTCCCCACTTCCTCCCAGAGGCTTGTTTCCTGTAGCCCTTGAATCGTATTTTTGAAGCACCAAGAAGACATTAGATCACTTTTCTCACTGCATTGAAAGAAAAAAAACCCAGCTCACTTATGAAACACAGCGGCTGCTAGGCAGTGGGAGCACACACCTTTAAACCAGCACTCAGGAGGCAGAGACAGGCGGATCTCTATAAGTTGGAGGTCAGCCTGGTCTACAGAGCGAGTTCCAGACAGTCAGGATTGTTATACAGAGAAATCCTGTCTTAAAACCATAAAAACGCAACAAGAACAAATAAGAAGACAAAGAAACACAGGGGCATTACATTACTTTTAGTAGTTGTAAAAGAAGTAAAAAATGACACATAGCCAACCATTCTTAAAGCTTGGTAGAAACTGTAGGAGTATGCTGTGAATTCTCGCATGTTTCACTAGAGCTGATGAGGTTGAAAAAGAATCTGTTAAAATGATGGGTTAAGACTAACATTAAGAAAAGTGAAAACAGCAAACCAAGAGTCTATCCTTAGACAAGAAGACCAGTCCTTACAAGCAAAGATTAAAGATAACTCTAAGGAAATTGGAAGCTGTGTATGCCGGGCCTCAGCCCTCCTTCACTGGCTACAATTGATAGGGATCCTGTGCCTAAGATGGCTCAGCAGGTAAAGGCACGTGCTGTCAAACTGATCAGTGTTGTCGAATATTAGCTGAAGATGTGTTCATTTGTTTATGCTGTGGAACATTTATTTAATGATGCAAACACGTGTTGCATTCTTTTATGTTGCATTTATTTAGCTCTGTGAAGCTGTGTTACTGTGCCTGTCTAAAACACATGATGGTCTAATAAAGAGGTGAATGGCCAATAACAAGGCAGGAGAAAGAATAGGAGGGGTTGGCAGGCAGAGAGAATAAATCGAAGGAGAAAAAAGATCGAAAAAAAGGGTAAGGAGGAAGACTTCAGGGGCCAATCACCCAACTACACAGCCAGCCGCAGAATAAGATTGAAAGTAAGATATACAGAAGTAAGAAAAGGAAAAAGCCCAGAAACAAAAGGTAGATGAGATAATTTAAGTTAAGAAAAGCTGGCTACCACAAGCCAAGCTAAGGCTGGGCATTCATAAGAAAATATATGTCTCTGTGTATATTTATTTGTAACTGGGTGGCAGGCCCCCAAACGAATAAGAGAGCAAAGAATAAAAAAACAACCAACTACAGATCTGAGTCCCATTGCTCAAGGTGGGAAGGAGAGACTCCACAGGTTGTCATATGGATGCCATACTGGTGTGGGAGTGCTGGCACTTAGACACACACCCCTCCATACACCAATAAAAATGTAGTAAAAGACTGCGGTGGATTTATAAATAACCTATAAAGACGTAGAAGAGAACTTATAAAACAAAGAGACCGGAAGCAAATGAAGTAGGAAATGGAGAGGGATGCAGGATCCGAGTCTGAGGCAAAGTCTGACACAGGCCCGGAAGGGAGACGCAGGATTTTATAAGGAGGAGAAGTGGAAGGACTGATAGGAATAAAAGGCTTCTGGAGGTGCTGCTGTAATTCCAGGCCGTGGCGTTAAGACTGAGAGTTTGTGTCTCAAGATACTGCCAAAGCCGTTCATGCACAATTAGACTTTGGGATCTAACCTGAGAATCGACTATGAAGAAAACAGAAGCTCAGAGGCTGGTGGTCTCTCCCCTGCCGTCACGCCCACACCAGTCACACACCATCAGAGGCTGGTGGTCTTCCCTGCCGTCACACCCACACCAGTCACACACCATCAGAGGCTGGTGGTCTCTCCCCTGCCGTCACGCCCACACCAGTCACACTCCATCAGAGGCTGGTGGTCTCCCCTGCCGTCACGCCCACACCAGTCACACTCCATCAGAGGCTGGTGGTCTCCCCTGCCGTCACGCCCACACCAGTCACACTCCATCAGAGGCTGGTGGTCTTCCCTGCCGTCACACCCACACCAGTCACACACCATCAGAGGCTGGTGGTCTCTCCCCTGCCGTCACGCCCACACCAGTCACACTCCATCAGAGGCTGGTGGTCTCCCCTGCCGTCACGCCCACACCAGTCACACTCCATCAGAGGCTGGTGGTCTCCCCTGCCGTCACGCCCACACCAGTCACACTCCATCAGAGGCTGGTGGTCTCTCCCCTGCCGTCACGCCCACACCAGTCACACTCCATCAGAGGCTGGTGGTCTCTCCCCTGCTGTCACGCCCACACCAGTCACACTCCATCAGAGGCTGGTGGTCTCTCCCCTGCTGTCACGCCCACACCAGTCACACACCATCAGAGGCTGGTGGTCTCTCCCCTGCTGTCACATCCACACCAGTCACACACCATCAGAGGCTGGTGGTCTCCTCTGCTGTCACATCCACACCAGTCACACTCCATCAGAGGCTGGTGGTCTCCCCTGCCGTCACGCCCACACCAGTCACACACCATAAGAGGCTGGTGGTCTCCCCTGCCGTCTCGCCCACACCAGTCACACACCATCAGAGGCTGGTGGTCTCTCCCCTGCTGTCTGGCTTTCAGCATCACTAGCACCGCTACCGTTACACCCACACCAGCACACACCATACTATCCAGTCTAGTCATTGAGCAGGTGGTGAGCAATAACATCTCAGGAAAAGAACTGAGTTAAATGGTCATTATTAATGCCCATTTTCATTAATGTAATATGCTGTGGGATGTCTTTCTTTATGCTATGAATTGTGTTGCCCTCATTGGTTGATCAATAAAGCTGCTTTGGCCTATGACAAGGCAGGATACAGTCAGATGGGAAATCCAAGCAGAGATATAGGAGAAGGATGGAGTCTGGGAGACACCATCCAGCTGCCCGGGGAACAACATGCCAGCAACTGGTAAGGCCACATCCAGGGGACAATGCTTAGATTAATAGAAATGGGTTAATTTAAATGTAAGAGCTAGCTAGTAATAAGGCTGAGCCTTCAACTGAACATTTATATATAATATTAAGTTTCAGAGTGGTTATTTGGGAATTGGTGGGCAAGAGAGGAACCTCCAGTTACAGTAATAGGTATGAAGGACTTAGTATAGTCCTGATTTACCTCAGTAGGCTTATGAAGGTTTTTTTTAGGGACCTCCAGTCTTATTTTTTTCTAACTATGTATTTTATACAGATAATTAAGTTTTTCAGTTACAAGTAGAACTTGTTGGAAAGAATAACTGCTTTTGAAATTGTAGCTTGGTTATGTTTTGTAAATTATTCAATATTAATCTTTTGTTCTTCATATCTATTAAGGAAGTATGAACCTCTCCTTACTCCGCTCATCTCAGATTAGGTAATTTATCTGAATGTGCAGCTAACAAGTTAACTCACTTTAGTTATTGCTTTCGCTAGGAAACCAAGGCTTTAACAGTAGATAGTTAAATACTATCTATTGTTAAACCACTGGAGACTGTGAACTGCTCTCATGACCAGATTTGGTTAATGGTATGTTTTTCTGCAGTCTGAAACAATTTTTGGTTTGTTTTCCATATTCCTTCATTTTTGTTTGACAGTTTGTTATATTATTTGAAATATAATAAAATTTATCAGTTTGTTTTTTAACTTACTGTTTGACTATTTATTGTATGTGTCTGTGGGTGTGTGTGTCACAACAACTGTGTGGAGGGCAGAGGGGCTCCCTTTCCATCATCTGGGTTCTGGGATTAAACTCAGTTCATCAGGTTTGGTGGCAAGCACCATTACTCTGGCTCAAACTTGCCAGTTCAAGTGTCTATTCTGATCCCTGTATAGCTAAGCTCTTTCCCTGGGCCGGGAGATGCCAAGTTAGGATGGTCCATACTGAAAAGCTCAGCTTGGCAGGTGAGTGCACTTGCTGCCAGCTTGGTTCCTAGGACAAACCACCTGATTGACAAGAGAGAATGGACTCATGCAGAGTTGTCCTCTGACTCCCATAGGTGCAGCGTGTTACCTGTGCCAGAATTGCACAGATACACCACAGAAGAAAATGGACAAAATGTAGTAACGTTCTTTTAAAAAGATCCAAAGATCAAAAGGAATATATATTTTTATATTTGTTCATTTTTAAGCGTGTAAGTGTGAGTGGTGCCCGTGGAGGTCAGAAGAGGGTGTTGGGTCCCCTGGAACTGCAGTTATGGGCGGTTGAGAGCTGCTATGTGGGTTCTGAGAGTCGAACCCATGCCCTCTGGAAGAGCAATAAATGCTCTTGAACACTTAGCTATTCCTCCAACCACAGAACAAAATAATTTTTTAAAAAGTTGGAAAGCATAGCAACTGAAGACTCTGCACTCCTGCAGGACAGTGCTCAGCCGCAGGCTTACTGCTTTTCTCCAGTCTGCGCCCTCCTCGGCGGTGCTTCTGAGTGTTTGATGTATGTACATAGGATGGTGCTGGGCTTAATCCTAGGAACGGACAACTGGCCTGGGAAGGGAGGGGTCAGTTCACTGGGGAGAGAATTAGGGAGCAAAAGTTAAGGTACAGGTAAGGAGAGAGGGAGGGAGGGACGGGGAGGAAGGAAGGACATGTGACAGAGAAGCAGTTCTGTTTGTACCTACCTCATTTGTTTGTCTTTGTGGGTGGCTTTGGCCAGTTGACAGAAGGGTTTTATCTGTGTTTTGCGTCTTCGTGTGCTGTGGTTTGTGAAGGTTTTGTTTCCTAAGGAAGGTTTGCTTTATCTGTATATCTATGATTTTATATTTTGCTTGAAGATTAAGAAAGGTAGCATTCTTTTTGCCTGAGGAGAAGCTCTGGAAAGTAAGCTCAAAGAAGTGAGACCAGTGGTGGAAAAACACCCTAGTTCCCTCCAGGCCGGTCTCCTGGCCAGCCAGGCTGGGAGGGGCAGAGTGGACGTTGTCCTGGAAAAAGGTATGTGGGGGTGGAGGAGGCTGCAGTTTGGGCCCTGGGTTCCGCCTACAGCCGGCACCCTACCTAGACTGCAGATCGCAGTTACTGCCTAGAGCTACATCCCCAGCAACGGGCACCATGGACAAGCAGGAGTCAAGGTGCCCTCGGCCGGGCCCCCTCAGGCTATTTGTCCTTACTTGCCTCCTGGTGAGTGCCCCCCAAACAGTCCTCTGCCTGAAGGTATTTCTCTCTTCACTGCTCTTGTGGTTTTGAGCTGTGAGCAGCTTGTGGGAGAAGAATTGAGATCTTTGGAAGTCCTCAATGTCCTGGAAGCTGTCTGGTGTCTCAGGGTTACCAGCCCCCTTTCATGTCTGCCCTGTGGGGTAAGTGGGGCTGTCTTCTGCGAGGGCAGGACACATGAGAATGTCTGGGACATTCCCTCCTAAGCCCTTTGCTAGGATCTTTGGCTGTCCCGCTGACCATTGTGCTTTCCTGCCCTTTTCTCGGGCTGCTTTCTCATCTCTGAAATGCCCTAGGAAGTAATAATGTCAGACGTACCACAAATGGTGGGGAGGACAGGACTGGAGGAGAGGCTCAGGCCCAAGGTTCTCTCCATCCCGGGGTGCTCATTTGGGGGGATTGCTCCCCTTCTCTGGACATTATTTCCTCATTTGCAGAAACTGCTGTAAACCTCTTTGACGATTTTTGTTTGTTTTGTTAAGTTCTGAATTTGTAGCCAGGAAAACATAGAAACTGAATGTTGTGTTGATGTCAAGGTATCTACAAATTCCTTTAAAGTAGGTTGGTTAACAGGTTAAACCGCTGGGTTGGGTGAGGCTTCCTCTGCCTCCCCGCAAGCTTGCAAAGCCGACTAGCCTCTGAAAGGCCAGGCAGATACTCCAGGACACTGAGGAAGAAGCCTAGCATGCTGGTGCACTCCTGTTATCCCACCACTCAGGAGGCTGAGGTGCAGGGATCCCTGCAAGTTTGAGGTTTACCTGGTCTACACAATGAGTTCAGTTCATCCCAGGCTACATAGCAAGACCCTGTCTCAACAAAAGGAGAATGGCTGGATCAAATAGGAATAACTGAACAGATACATAAAGTATTTTCTATAAGTGTAAAATTAGCAAAGACATAAAAGATATAAAGTATCCAAACTTTATCATGTAGAGACATTTCTTTAAAACAAGTTTGGGGAGGTGCTTTAGTCAGTAGGACGCTTGCCATGAACCTCATTCGGATCCCCTGCACCTATGTAAAGAAGAGCCAGGCACAGCAGCACACATCTGGGACCTCAGCACTAGGGATGCTGGGGACAGGTAGACCTCTGGAGCAGTTTGACCAGCCAGCCTAGCTGATTCAATGAACTCTAGGTTCAGTGAGAGACCCTCCTGTCTCAAAACCAAACTGGGCCCTGGACAAAGAACTACCGGCAATGGAGGAATTCTGAGAGCAGGAACACTAGTCTTCCCTAGGGAGGAGCCCCTAATTGGATGGCCATTACCAAGTGGTCAGTCCTGAAACTGATCTGTCTGTCTGTCCGTCCATCCATCCATCCATCCATCCATCCATCCATCCGTAACACTAGATGGATTGAACAGGTTGCATTTATATATTTATGTGTTTATATATATGTGTGTAATAATAACAGAGAAAAGGAGGGGAAATGGGAAGGATTGGAGGGAGGAAAAGGAAGAGGAATGACATAATTATATTTTAGTTTCCAAAGAATAATTTTTTTTTTTAAATATTTATTTATTTATTTTGTCTGTGTCTATGCCTGCAAGCCAGAAGAGGGCACCAGACCCCATTACAGATGGTTGTGAGCCACCATGTGGTTGCTGGGAATTGAACTCAGGACCTTTGGTAGAGCAGGCGAAGCTCTTAACCTCTGAGCCATCTCTCCAGCCCCCAGAATAATTTTTTTTTGAGACAGGGTTTCTCTGTAGCTTTGGAACCTGTCCTAGAACTAGCTCTTGTAGACCAGCTTGGCCTTGAACTCACAGAGATCCGCCTGCCTCTGCCTCCTGAGTGCTGAGATTAAAGGTGTGCACCACCACCACCCGACAAGAATAATTTTTTTAAAAGGTAGAAGATGCCCTACTCTGACCTCCGACCTTCACAAGCGCAGTGCATCTGCACATCTATGCACGTGTGCATACACAACACACAAATTATAGCCAGGGCTTTTCCCGTTAAATTGAATGGTGACTTTGACAGTGGTCAGTATAGCCGCCTTCAGTTGTAGCAAATGTTTCTGTCAGGGAATGCATTCATTCATTTTCTAAACTGCCACCCATCATTGGGTGCACACTGACCTTATGTACTTATGGTCCTTTGTTAGTGTTCATGAATAATTTTCACTATCCAGAGTGCTAAGGGTCTTGTCCGATGGGGTAGGTGATAGCAACTGCAGTGTATTTCAGTGTGACAGCAGTTCTGATCCCTACCTGCTAGATGACAATAGTGTCCCCTCCCAGCCGTGAGTCAGAATTGTCTTCAGACATTGCTAAGTCCCCTGGAGGACAGAAATCACTCTGACTTGAGTTTGGGCCCCCTGCCTCTAGTTACTTTGAGCTGAGGGCTGCCTTAGGTAACATGGGATAGTCTCCTGCCTCTTAGTATGTTGGCTGTGAGCTCACCTCATGCTCCCAGGGCAGTTAGTGTGAGTTTGTATTCAGCACGTGTCCCCCCTCCCCCATGCCTGCTGCCTGAAATGCCCCAGATCTTAGCTATTTCAGCAGAGGAACAGGCAGGCTGCCTCCCCCCTTTCCAGTAACATTAGTATCTTGATTCCTTTTTTGTGGGTCAACCTTCCCTTGATAAGTGCTCCTTTTGCTTACAGCTCTGCTCAGGACTCATGTTAGGGAACTCAGGGGTCACCAATCTCTGCCCTGGCTGCCATTGAGATGTCAATTAAAACAGCCGAATAGTGAAAAGATTGAGCCACACTGGGAAGAGGATGAAGACCCAGGATCCCCTAAGTCCGTTCTCACTGTGTTCGGATCTGCACACGTAGGCTGTCCAGGTCAGGGTGGCTCACGCACTACTGACCCATCATTGTCTAGGATCTGGTCTCCAACAAGGTGATTCAACAAATGTCAGCAGTATGTGAAATCTGTTTCTGGGAGGCGTCAAGTACAGCCTTTTTCTTCTCCCAGCATGAGCATCCTGGGCAGAAGGAGAATTCTCGTGCCTTGGGTCCACTGTTTCAACAATTGTATGGTCCATTGAGGGATCCATGTAATACTTAGAGTGGATGGTTCCCAAACCTTGCTTTCTTCACCACATTAGCTAATCTTGACACCGCCATCTGACTTGCATTCCGATAGTTCATTTTACTAGCCTGCAAGTATTTATGCAGAGTCACGTGTCAAGAGGTGAACTGGGGCTATGGCCATAAAGCACAGCCCTTCCCTTGTGTTGGGGATCCCAGGCTGTGCGTCTCTTCTCATGAGAACCCGGGCACCTCGGAGTCAGGCAGTGGGGCGGCAGGGGTCCCTATCTCCACCTCTGGCACCTCGGAGTCAGGCAGTGGTGTGGGGGATTCCCCACCTCCACCTCTGGTACCTCCTAGTCAGGCAGCACGGGGTGGGGAGGGGATTCCCCATCTCCACCTCTGGCACCTCTGAGTCAGCAGCACGGGGTCGGGGTGGGGTCCCGTCCCATCTCCAGCTCCTTAGTGAGACTGACAGAAGGGGAGGGAGTACCTTGTACCTCGTCAGAAGCCATAAGCTGTTAGCCGTATTGACAATATCCAAATCCTCCCTCTAGTGCTTTTATTTTTGCCCTGTAAACCAAGCGAGTTTTCATTAAAGAAGCACAGTGACAGCTCCTTGAAAAGGCTGGTTCATTTTTGCTGCCTGGCTGTGGGGTCAGTTCTGAAGGGTAGGATGCTGTGTTGAAATGGAGGTACTAGTGGAAACTGTAGGAGGCAAGAAGAATTCAACCAGAATATTAACATCTAACTCAGGGCATTAAAAACATTGCCTAGGGGCCTGGAGGGACAGTTCAGTGGTTAAGAGCACTGGTTGCTCTTGCAGAGGACCTGGGTTTGGTTCCCAGTGCCCACATGATAATTCACAACCATCTGTAACTCCAGTACCAGGGGAATCCTCTGGCCTTTGCAGGCATCAGATACGCACATGGTACCTGGACATACATGCACGCAAAACACCCATTGTAACTTGCTTTTTTACTCTTTGGGGCCCACCATCCTACTCCCAAATAAATAGAAATTTATTCTTACTTATGAATGACTGGCTTTATCTTGGCTTGTTTCTAGCCAGCTTCTCTAGCTTAAATTATCCCATTTCTCTTTAACTATGTTTTGCCTCTGGACTTTTTGTCTTTATTCTTTTTTTTTTATTTATTATGTATACAATATTCTTTCTGCGTATATGCCTGAAGGCCAGAAGAGGGCACCAGACCTCCTCATTTCAGATGGTTGTGAGCCACCATGTGGTTGCTGGGAATTGAACTCAGGACCTTTGGAAGAGCAGGCAATGCTCTTAACCGCTGAGCCATCTCTCCAGCCCCTGTCTTTATTCTTATCTCTTTCTTTTTTCTTACTCCGTGGCTGGCTGTGTGACTGGGTGTCTGGCCCCTGGTGCCCTCCTCTCCTTCGCTTTTTCTCTCTCCTTGCTTGCTCTCTCTCCACCCCCAGCCTACATTTCTCCTCCTCTTTATTCTCTCTGCCCACCAGCCCCACCTATCCTTTATCTGGCCTCGCTATTGGCCGTTCAGCTCTTTATTAGACCAATCAGGTGTTTTAGATAGGCAAAGAATCACAGCTTCACAGAATTAAACAAATGCAGCATAAAAGAATGCAACACATCTTTGCATCATTAAACAGATGTTCCACAGCACAGACAAATGTAACACATCTTAAACCAATATTCCATAACAACCCATACATATGGAAAATGTTTTTAAGAAAGTAAAACGACAACAAAACATTCAGGGCCCATCAAGAGCTAGAGTCAAAAGCCATGTGGTAATATAACATGGAGGGAGGACAGGGGTGCTCTACAAGAAAGCATGAGTCCAGGCTGGGAAACAGGAGGGGCAGCCTTGCTCAGTCTGGCTGGGTCACAGCCTGACCTAGACGGCCTCTGTCCTTTGAATGACTCTATACTGATGCTGGAATGGAAGGTACTTCAGCTCTTCCTCCCAAGCATTGTCATGAAGATAATAAGAAAATGATAACTCAGCTGTTTTCTCCCACAGTTGCTGACACGTTGCTCAGGATCTGAGCCAGTGAGTGACTTCCTAAACAGACTGCTTTCTGGCCGGTCTCCACTCCTCACCGGCCCATTCTTCTGCTCTGATGGCCATTCTGTCCCCCCCCCCCCCCCCCCACTTCAGACCTCCACCACACCTGCACCTGACACCCGACGCCCCGGTTTGACCCCTTTCTTTGTAATTCCTTCCCTTCATTCATTGCCTTCTGATCTTCTCCCTATCCATAGAAACAGGGCACTCCATACCCCATACTCCATACCACTCCATACCCTAAAGGTGGTTTAGTGCCTTGGTGCCCCCATTAATAATCTGACTTACTATTTTAGATCTTATTCAAATGGTGTTTTGGTTTAAATGTTTGCCCACAGGCTCATGTAAAAGTTGAATACTTGGTCCCCAGCTTGTGGTATGGTTTGAAGGGACATAGACTCTCTGGAGAAGGTAGGTCATTGGAGGTGGGCCTTGATGCTTACGATTTGGCTTCTCCAATTTCTGCTTCCTGGTATAGCAAAATGTGAACAACCAGCTTCCACACATTGCCTTCACCATGATGGGCTACCATTGTGTGTGTGTGTGTGTGTCCCTGCATGTGTTTGTGCAGCTGCACACACATCTGTGAAAGTCAGTGTTGAGTGTCTTCCACTCTTGCTCTCTATTTATTTGAAGTAGGGTCTCTCACTGCACCTGGAGCTGATTGCCTGGCTAGACTCTGTCCACTGGGCCCCTGTGAGTCTCTCGTCTGCCTCCTAGCACTGAGATTACAAGCGTGTGCTGTCATGCCCAGAGTTTTGCCTGGGTGCTGGGCATCTAAGTTCAAGTCTTCATGCTTGCCCAGCCAGACATTAGCCAGTGAGCATCTTCCTAGCCTGACTGGATTCCCTTAAACTAAGTCCAAATCAATTTTGCCTCTGTTAATTTGCTTCTTGTCAGGTATCCGGTGGGAACAACGGCAAGAGAGACTAGCATGGGAAACTGGTGTGAGAAGCAACCTGTTGGTGTGCTGAGCTCGACTCTCCTGTTTGCTACACCTCTGGAAGTGATTTGTGGGAGGAATCTGAAATGGTTTGGAGTTGTGGGCTAGAGAACCCCTGGATTGCTGTAAATAGAGCCTGTGGATCATTGTGGTGGCCGTTGAGAGGACCAGAACGACTGTGAATGTGGGTGGCAAGGATTCTACAGAGAAGCTCTTTGAACCTGAAGTTCAGGGTGGAGCCCAGCAAGGAGAAAGCAGCTATTGGCCCTTAGGAGAAATGAACCTTAGCTGCTGGGGCATTAGGAAAGGTGCCTTAGGGCAAAATCCTGCGCGTGGAAAACTTCATTGCGAATTCATTTGAAGAGAGTACCCGGCTGGAACAGGCTACCCAGGGTCGTGGCTTTCCAGGCTTAACCTTAAAGGCACACAGAGTACACTGCATCTGTGGTCTAAGTGGGACAGGCTACATCTGAGCTGGCAATGGAACTTGGATACTGGAGTTACAGGGTCTGTGTCTGCCCCGCAGGGTCTGTGTCTGCCCTGCTGGGTCTGTATCTACCCTGCTAGGTTTTGCTCATGCGTTGGCTCAGTTTTCCATACTGAGCCCCTATTCTTCCCTTTGTGAACAAGAATGTTCGCATTAGGGTACTGCATGCATTTTGAATTATAGGGGCACACAGACAGGAGACTGCCTTGAGTCTCCTGACTTTGAACTTCTGTAGAACTGTAAGGCTCTGAGGACTTTTCAAGATAAACTGAATATAATGAATGTTTGAATTGTGAGGTCACCATGAACTGATGGGGACAGGTATAGAATGTTCTGGGCTGATTGTGAAGTGTCCATGGTGGGTGCGTGCGTTTGAACATGTTTCCTAGCTGATGATGTGACTTCAGACACAGTGAAACTTTCAGGTAGAGGCTGTTTACTGGAGGAAGTTGGCTGCTAGGAAGGGGCCTTGTGATTTAGCTCCCAGCCAGCCTCTGTCTGGTCTCTATTTCTTGGCAAGATAACTACCACATGCCACAACTCTGCCTCTTGCCCTGCTTCCCCAGCCACACAGACCACGGGTAAGTCAAGTTGCTTCTCATCACGACAACGAGAAAAGTAACCAATAGAGAGAGAGCACCTTCTCAGCAAAGCCTGCTTGTGCTCCGCCCCCAAGGAGAATCTACTTCTTGGTCATACTAATGCTTAGTCCCAGCAGCGTGTGTTGCAGGATTTTAAAACTGGTATGTTCGCACTCAAGCATGCACCAACCTGGAGCAGTTAGATGGATGCAAGTGAAACTATTCACTAAAGCATTCGGAGAGATGAGTGCTTACCATTAAAAATAATCTTCACAGATGCTTCAGTGAGCGGCAGTCACAAGTACCTGCAGTAACAGTTTCGTGCAATAGAAATGGATTTGAAACCACCCAGACTTGAGTCCAAATTCCGGCTTCAACATTTAAAGCTATGGTTTGAGAAAGTTTTTTGCCTTATTGATTTGTGGTCCTCCATTTTTTTTTCCTTAGCTATAAAATGCAGAGGAAAACATCTAGGCATGCGTACATTGTATATGTGTGGGTAAATTGTGTGTATGGGTGCCAGAGGTCAGCGCTGGTGTATCATTTTCCAGGAGCCTTTCATCTTGTTATTTATTTATTCAGTGTGTATGGGTGTTCTGCTTGCACCATGCATGTGCCTGTCCCCTGGGAGCCAGAAGAGGATATCAGATGCCCTGGAACTTGGGTTCTGAGCCACCATGTGGGTGTTGGGAATTGAATTCAAGTCCTCTGGAGAGATGACTCAGCAGTTAAGAGCAGCTGCCTACTCTTCCAAAGGTCCTGATTCAATGCCCAGCAACCACATGGCGGCTCACAACCATCTGTACTGAGATCTGGTGCCCTCTTGAGGAAGAGACCTGGTCAGTCGTCCTCATCAACTTAGACCACGGAACCCAATATGGACAAGTTCAACAGAACCATTCATATGGGGCTGCCCATGCGTGCTTCAGCATTGCCAGGGCATAGTTTTCCATATTTCCAGCTTTTCCTCTGAAACAGCATTCAGTGCTCTTAACCTTGGCTTGCTTGCTTGCTTATTTATTTATTTATTTATTGTTGGGGGTGGATAGGGTCTGCCATTGGTCTAGAACTTGCTGAGTAGGTGCCAGGAATATTCTGGTCATCTCGTTAGCCCCAGGGATCTCCCAGTCTCTGCATCTTCAGTGCTCAGATTACAAGCGTGGGCCACCAAATTCAGGGTGGCGTGTGGCAATCTCATTTAACTGAGTTAGTTTCCCAGGACCCTGGGCATGAACACTCTAAGTAGTAAAACAAGATACAGACCTTAGGAATTATTTTGTGAATGGGGATGACGAGATGATCTAGTCTGGTGGAGCCAGGAGTCACTGACCCGTGCTTTTCTTTTGTACCATACAGATCCTGGCGGTCATCCTGACGTATCCTGTGCTCAGGACCTTCACCCTCTGGTTCCACTCCTCCCTCACCAGGAACCATGTCTCTGGCACTTACTCCATTGTTTTTGTCAACTGTCCCAATGAGCAAATTGCCAAAGATGTTGGCAGGTATAGTGCGGGGCTAGGTGATGCCCCTACGTGAACGGGAAGCTACCAGGGTGCTCCTAGGGGCCACGTTGTGCCCTTCTCTTGCTTTTGGCAACCCTTTCTGTCCAAAGATGAACTCCATACTTTTTGCTTGGGGTGGGGGAACTCATTGGATGTCCCTGCTCGGAATGACTTAGGGCTGATCTTCTGCTGTGCTAGGGAATGTTAAGTCATTGATGGGGCAGAAGAGGTGAGACCCATAGAGATAGGCGACTTGATGGAGGTCTTAAAGGAACTGTGAAGGCCTCCATGGGGACAATTTACCCCCTCCCCCAACTGCTAGTCTAACTCCTTTTCTCAGCCCCTTAGCTCAGTTCCCAAGGTCTCATGATAAGTAAGAAAGTAGAGGGCTCAAGGGAGGAGCAGGGAGACCATCCTTCCTTGGAACAGGGAAGGAAATCTACGACCCAGCCCGGGAGTAGGGTTCTGATAAGGCGTTTGTCAGAAACCTTTAAAATAAAAACAAACAAACAAACAAACACCAACCAAACAAGGGTATCACGTGGCAGTGGAGGGCAAGCGTGCTGACCCCCTTTCTCTTCCTTTCCATTTTGAAGTCACTGATGCCACCCTGGGGCCCCACCCTCCTAACTTCACTAATCATCCTCTAAAAGCTCTCTCTCCAAACTCATTAACATGATTTATGGGGTTAGTTCTCAGCACAGGAATTCCAGGGACACACTCAAACCCTAGCATTCTGCCTTTGTGCCCCAGCATTCCTGACATTACATATAAAACACTGCCCTTCCATCCCCATAGCCCTAATGCTGAACCAGCTATAGCACTAGCTTGTGAAGCCAAACAAGCTACCTGCTTCTAAAGGACAATGGTGAAGCAGGCATTTCCCTGGCTAAATAAGCAAGCAGTAAGGAAAGCTGGTCCCGGGTGTCTTGGGGTTATCACTGCTGTGAGAAAGCACCATGGCCAAGAAGCATAGGCTGGGGGGACACCCTAAATGATTCTTTACTTAGACTCAGATATTCACAGTAATTCCCATCCCTTCTCTTAAAACCCTGGACTTGCTCCAGTGATCACCCCCTCTCCTTGCTCTAGGGCCATATTGGATAAGAAATTGGCTGCTTCTGTGAACATCTTGCCTAGGACGTCGTCACTGTGAGTTTTGCCAAGGCCAGGGAGGGGACTGGGAGTGTTAATATCGGGCCCTAGATGACAGAGAGAGCATGGGGCAAATGTGAGCTGTCGGAGGATGTTTCAAAGGCATTTAAATCAACACTGCACAGTCGACTTGCATTTGGAGATTTTGTTTGTTATCAGTTTATATCTCCCAAGGAAGGCAAAAATATGTTGTGTATAGAGAAAGGAGAGAAAAGTCACACTGTTTGCTCAACTGCTCACTTTGTCTGAGCATGGCTGCTTAACTTGCCTTAACTTGATCTCTGAACCTCAGCCTAGGTCTGTTGAATTAGCCTCTCTGAGGCTGAGGCCTAAGTTTCTGAATCGTTAAAATGTTCTCTAGAGGCTTATGCATGTAGCTCAGTGCAGAGTGCTTGCTTGCCTAACATGCACAAGGCCTGGAGTTTGCTCTCCAACATAAAAAAGGAAGAGGCAAGCCGGGCGATGGTGGCGCACGCCTTTAATCCCAGCACTCGGGAGGCAGAGGCAGGTGGATCTCTGTGAGTTCGAGACCAGCCTGGTCTACAGAGCTAGTTCCAGGACAGGCTCCAAAGCCACAGAGAAACCCTGTCTCGAAAAAGCAAAAAAAAAAAAAAAAAAAAAAAAAAAAAGGAAGAGGCAAGAAAAGATGGACGGAGGGTTAATGGAGGGAAGAATAAAGGAAAGAAAAAAGGAAGGGAGGAAGGGAGGAAGGAAAGAAGGAAAGAAAGGAGGAAGGAAGGAAGAAAGGAAGGGAGGGAGGGAGGAAGGAAGGAAGGAGACCTCATGAAATCTGAGTTAGGAAACTATCTTCAATAGATAACCTTCAGGAAGGCACTGATAGGTGCTGAATGTATCTGTTAGAATGGTTGGACAGACTGACCTGTGGGGCCTTGGCCAACTCTAGACTTCTTTTATGGGTTCGTAGTTAGGGTTCCTATTGCTGCGATGAAACACTAGGACCAAAAAGCAAGTTGAAGAAGAAAGGGTTTATTTGGTTTACACTTCCACGTCACTGTCAAAGGCAGTCAGGGACAGGAACTCAAGCAGGGCAGGCACCTGGAGGCAGGAGCTGATGCAGAGGCCATGGAGGGAGCTGCTTACTGGCTTGCTCCTCATGGCTTGCTCAGCCTGCTTTCTTAGAGAACAGGGCCACCAGCCCAGGGATAGCACTACCTGCAATGGGCTGGGACCTCTCGTATCAGTCACAGCCTGCCTGCAGCCCAGTCTGGTGGAGGCATTTTCTCAGCTGATGACTCTACCTTGTGCCAGCACAACGGGTTTGAGGAAGATTGTGGCGACTTCTCTTCAGTAATTTACCTACTTGGGCAGGTTTGACAATTTGCCAGGCTCCTCTTGGGTCTGTTACAATTTGATTTTGTTCTCTTCTCTAGGTACTTTTGGAAGGGAGAAATAGAAGAATCCACTGAGATCTTGTTGGTAAGTGAGGATGGGGCAGAGGAGTCTTAACAGGACAATGAGTGACATCAGGACCATTTCCAGATCCGAATTAGTGATGAGGCTGGGGTGTAGCTCAATGATGATGTCTTACATGCACATCAATCAACCGATCATGAAGATTGCCCCACCTGAGAGGCTTGAGGTCCATTAGCAAGCGGGTGACCTGGGCTGTGACCTGGGAGGAATGGAGGGTTGAGCTGGCCTTCAGGTCCTAAGTTGCTGATTGATTTTCTTCCTGTCACAGCTAATAAAGACAAAGACTTCCAAGGTCTCCAGGCTGTCCACCTATGTGAGGTAAGGCTTCTCACTCACGAACCACAGGACTAGGTCCAGATGTTCTGGTCGCTGCGTGAATGAATGTGGGAAGAGGGTGAGCTGGGTTTAGCGATCGTCTCCTAGAGACTCTGTGTCTATCTGGGCGATGGAGAGTAGAACGAGACAGTTTACACTGGTGGTTTCAAAATATCGGTCTCAGGGCCTCCTCATGCTTTAGAAAGATTATTCAGACTCACGAAAGCTGGGTCAATTTCTAGCTTGTTCCGAGTAACGCAGTCACAAAGCTCACTTTGAGTCTCAGCGGTTGACAGCAGTGACTCACAAAGTGAGGTCTCTTTACCTCTGAGGTCTTCAAAACTTTGATGAAGTCCACGAACATAAGTGCCAAGGATTTTGAAAACTATTTTTAGCTTACTTGACAATACAATCATTATATAGTAATAACACAAATATCATGGTTTTTGTTTGTTTGTTTGTTTTTGAAACAGGGTTTCTCTGTAGCTTTGGAATCTGTCCTGGAACTAGCTCTTGTAGACCAGGCTGGTCTCGAACTCATAGAGACCCGCCTGCCTCTGCCTCTCGAATGCTGGGATTAAAGGTGTATGCCACCACTTCCCAGCACACAAATATCATGTTTCTATGAAGAGTACTCATTCTTTTTCAAAACCAAGAAGTTAGTGAGAAAATGGAGTCATTCACATTTTGCAAATTGTGGCTTAATAAGATGGCTGCTAGGGACAGTTTTAAGTTTACAATGACAAATTCAAGGTTTCAAAATTTAATTTTTTTTCTTGCAAACAATTCTCTCATTGGCAACAAGGACATTGTCCCCTTCTACCTCTAGTATTGGAGATGGGATCCTGTGTCACTTCAGACCTACTGAATGGAACTGCATCCCAAGAATCATATCTAGTGATTCTTGTCCACATTACCACTTGAAGCATTGGTCTAACCTGTTGCCTCAGTGCTGGCCATATGTTAGATCACCTGGAGATATTTTTCAAATGTCCAACATAAGCACTACCTAATGGATTTTAACTTGGTTTGTCTGTGAGAGGATCAAATGATTCATTATTATTATTATTATTATTATTATTATTATTTTCTCTCATACATTACATCCCAACCTCATTTCCCCTCCTTCCACTCCTACCAGTCCCTCTTCCTACCCCTTCTCTCCCAAGATCTCCTCTTCCTCCTGTTTCCCTTCAAAAAAAAGAAAGAAAGAAAGAAAAAAGAACAGGCCTCCCAGACATATCAACCAAACGTGATATAACAACTTACGAGAAGACTGGACACAAACCCTCATATCAAGGTTGGACAAGGCAACCCAGGAGGAGGAAGAAGGGACCGAAGTGCAGGCAAAAGAGTCACAGACACCCACTTTCCTGCTGTTAGGGGTCCCACAAGAACACCAAGTTATACAAACACAACATATAAGCAGAGGACCTAGCACAGACCCATACAGGGTCTGTGTTTGTTGCTTCAGTCTCTGTAAGCCCCTATGAAGCCTGGTTAGTTGGTTCTGTGGGATTTCTTGTGGTGTCCTCGATCCCTCTGGCTCCTACAATTATTCCTCCCCCTCCTCTGTGGGGTTCCCTGAGCTCTGCCTCGTGTTTGGCTGTGGGTGTGCATCTACTCCCATCAGCGGCTGCATGAAGACTCTGATGACTGGCTAGGCACCGGCCTGTGAGTATAGGAGAATATCATTAGGAGTCATTTCATCGACCTTTTATTGGGGGCGGGGGGAGGCAGTCATGCTTGGTTCTATCTGGGTCTCTGGAATGTCCTGCTTCTGGTTCCTGGCCATCCAGGCAGTGTCTGGTGTAGGCTCCCTCTTGTGGCATGGTCCTCAAGTTGGACCAGTCATGGGTGGCCACTCCCACAGGCTCTGAGCAGCCTTTGCTCCCACACATCTTGTAGGCAGGGTGGATTGTAGGTCAAGTGTGGGGTTCTTAAGGGGCACCCCAGGTGGACTGCTGTGCCGCCTGGGCTGCACGCCCTTGCTCTGCATAGTAAGAATCATCTCCTCACATCTTAGGGAAACTAGGATTTTGTGGCCATAGAGCTGTAAGCTGAGTCTCAATTCTGACTTCAGAGAAGACCCTTTTGTTAACAACAGCAGAGGCGAGGGAATAGGTAGCTTGGCTGAACTGAACTGTAAGCTGTGAGGGGCAGCTTCTGGGTCAGGAGAACTCCAGAGTTCTGCTTCTTATGTTGAAGTCTGGCTTCCTACTTGATAGTTGCACCATAACGCTTGTATTAGTATATGTGTATATTTTTGCCTCATCTGTCTATCTATAAAATGGGTACCAAACTACCAGGTTGCTATACATATTAGACTATATGCAGTATACCTATGAAGTGCTTCAACAGTTCATCTTACTGCTAAGGTGTCTGATTCTTTGAATTCTGTATGTCTCTTTATCAAAGAAGATTCTGGCCTTGGTGTCCATGAAAGAAGCTTATCAAACTGATAATCAATCCTACTTATAAAACACTATGATTAGTTAACCACGTTAGCCCATGAGAACTTCCCAATGACTCTACTTTGATCAGAAAGTAAGCAAAGAATTATTTCGTTCATCTGACACACGAGAGACTGACGTGAGGACAACTGGCACCGGGCCAGGTGAATTAAGCAGAAGCAGGCGACTGAGCCAGGCTCTCAGTAAGGGCCCCGTGGGCGAAGGTCAGGGATTATTTGGCCTTGAGGCTCAAGAAAGGGGAGTTTGGTTGATCAGCAGGAACAGTGAAGATTTTCTAGGTAGGACGGAAACTACAGGCTTTGGGGAGGGGCAGGAAGACACAGCGATGTGTGTGGATGGAGGTGAAAAGAATAGTGAACATGAGTGTGTGCAACGCTGGTCACTAGCTAGTTCTCCGCAATTCAGCCAAAAAGGTGTTTTTATCCCTTTCTGTGGAGACGTTCAGAGAAATTTAAATGACTTGTCCACAGTCACAGACACAGGGCAGACAGGGATCCCAGCTGGGAACGCTTGGGGCTCAGCGGATATGGGAAGTGCACGAGCAGCTGGGGAGGCTGGGATGGGAGCCGCACAGACCAGCTCCAGCCACTGTTCAGTTCACATTTGGGCACCACTTGTAATGTGAGCCACAGCGAATATATACATCAATTTATTAAGGGATGCAACGGGGAAACAGACTCACAGATACAGGACAAGGGATCATGAGTTACAGAGTCCTTCTGTTTAGCCCAGGGAAGCTGGGGACCGATCACATGTGGTCACTTCATGCCACCTGACCTGATCTTCACCACCAAATAGAGAGCGGGACCCTTGTCTCTCTCCCAATAAGCGGTCATGTCCACAGACAAGAAGCACACCTGAAGGCTGGTACCCCAAAGATATTGGTGGAATGAGCTCCCACAACACACAGAACTAGTAAGGGCAGACACAGACTTTGAACCCATATGTCTAAGATTCTAAAGCATCAGTCTTCAACCTGTGGGTTGAGATTCATAACAGTAGCAAAATTACAGTCATGAAGTAGCAACGAAATAATTTTATGGTTGAGGGTCACCACAACGTGAGGAACTGTGTAGTTTTTTTTCTTTTTACTCTTTGGCTTTTGTTGGGGGCCTGCCACCCAGTTCTCAAATAAGTCACCATGGAGTCTTATTCTTTCTGATAAATACCCAGCCTTCCTTAGCTTGGCTTGTTTTTAGCCAACTTTTCTTTTCTTTTTGTTTTTCAAAAAAAGATTTCTCTGTGTAGCTTTGGAGCCTGTCTTGGAACTCAGTTTGTAGACCAGGCTGGCCTCGAACTCACAGAGATCTGGCTGCCTCTGTCTCCTGAGTGCTGACATTAATGGTGTGCGCCATCACTACCCAGCTCTAGCCAGATTTTCTTAAATTATCCTGTCTACCCTTTGCCTCTGTGGTTTTACCTTTCTCTATCTCTGTATAACTTTTCCTTCTTACTCCATTGCTGGCTGTGTAGCTGAGTGGCTGGCCCCTTTATGTTCTCCTCTCCTTGGTCTAGCTCCTTCCTCTATTCTCTCTGCCATCAGCCAGCCCCACCTTTCCTTTTTCCTGCCTCACCGTTGGCAGTTCAGCTCTTTAGTAGACCGGGTGTTTTAGACAGACACAGTAACACAGCTTCACAGAGCTAAACAAACGCAACATAAAAGAATGTAACACGTGTTTGCATCATTAAATAAATGTTCCACAGCATAAATAAATGTAGCACATCCTAAACTAATATCTACAACAGAACTGTGTTAGAGGGCCGCAGCATTAGGAAGGTTGAGAACCACTGCTCTAAAGGTACTGATCCAGCCCAGTACCTGCTGAATAGGAACCAGGCTCAGGCAGGCTGAATAGGAACTAGGCTCAGGCAGGCTGGACCACGCAGGGCATTAAGCTGTGAGCTGCAGCTGCTTGCAGGGGCCTCCAGAGAGCCTGCGGGCTGTGTTTTATCAGGTAGGTTAATCCTGTCGTCATCACTCAGAGTTCTGCTTTCTTTCCAAAGGTTGGCTCATCCTTTTGAAATCCCAGAGGTCTTCAGTATTGCCATGGACCACGGAGACGCTCGCTATCTGAAGTGGCTGGAGGAGGGCATGAAGGAGAACTAAGCAGAGAACTGCTGGCTGCTGAGGCCTTTCCTGACTGCTCTGGGAGAAGCCGGCCTCTGCCTCCCCAAGGGTTCCTAACAGCACAGAGGTGACCTGTGCAGGCCCAATGAAGGGCTGAGAATTTCAAGGTGTGAAGTGAAGGCCAGCCAGGTCCGCAAGAGCCAAGTGCAGCCTGTCTTGGAGTGCTGTGTATTTTCAGGCAGCCAGAGGGTGTGAGGGTGAGGAGCGGGGGCAGAGGGGTGGTGGTAGTGAGCGCACTGGGCCTACTACCATAAGTGCCCGGATGTAATCACTCCTCTGTTTCTCGTGGGGACAGAGAGCCTTTCTCACCTGTGTGTGTGTGTGTGTGTGTGTGTGATGTCTTCCAAAAACAAACAAACAAACAAACAAACAAAAAACTGGTATGTGTTCTTTTCAAAATGATGAGTCATAGGGATAGAATTTCAGGGGTCAGCAGAATTGCTTCTTTGTTAGAGAAGCTTTTGTTGCTCCTGAACTTGCAGAGGTAAGGCTGGGAAGGGGCTTCTTGAGCCTATGCAATCTAGGGGAATATATGGGTTTCTACGCAGCCTCGTGAGCTGAGGATAAGTCCTGACTCTTACTAGACTTATTGTAACAGACATGCAAAGACCCTACAGTCAGGGTCTCAGCCCTGGGAACCTGCTGCACCAGTGTTCTTCAGCGTTGCTGTACAGTTTCTGGGGCTGACAGAGGAACCACCGAACTTCTCGAGGAATGCAGCCCCATCCATGCCCCGAGTGAAGCTGCCGGAAGTTTGTAAATCATTGCTGTGATCTCCCCATTTTATGCATTATCAAGAAAAATTGCACTTCATGGAATTTCATACAGGGAGGCACACGGAATTATAGAGTCTAACAGTAGTTTCTCATCTCACGAGAGGGCTCTCTGGCACCTGTTGCAGGGATCTATAGTGAAGAGAACAGTGAACACAGGATGCAAGCCCAAGGCTCTGAAAAGGGAGAACTGAACTCTCCATGAATCTCATAAGGGAATTCCATGATGGGGGACCACAGGGAGTTGGAGTCAGGATCCAGACAACTATGGTGTCCTGGCCTCTTCTATAAGGGGGTGTTCCATATGCCAAGTGGAACATGTCCTAGTTCTGATAGCTGCTGTGTCTCCCACCTTGCGCTCCAGATACCAGACGGCGAAGGGTCTCCAAGGGCCATCAAACCGCCAGAGAATTCCACTGGTACTTTTGATGGTTGAGGAACGGTGATGTCCTTGGTCTTAAACCCCAGTTTCTGATGTATATACAAGTCTTGAAGACATTATTTAAGATGTACTAAGGACCCCGGATAGGCCATCATTGCTGCTTCTAGGTCAAGTCCAGTTTCTAGATCTTCCTTTCAGGACCTATTTCCATCAGTGTCTCAAGTCTTCCCCACTGTGGCAGATGGGTGACCTCTCTGTGCACTGTCCCTGTGCTAATGCTGTCCCTTCTACCCGGAGCTACTCCTTGAAAGGCCTCTCTTCTGGGCTGGATTACGAGGTGCTGGAGGTCAGAGGCGTGTCTGAATCTTCTTGGTCTGTTGCACAAGTCTGGGAATTATTTCCCACCCTGACATTTCAGTTTCAAGGGTTTAAATAAAAACTTTCTTTATAACAAATTTACTTTTAAATTTTGAAATAGGCAATATATATATATATATATATATATATCTTGGATTTTCTTAAACTCTAAGAGAATGTGGCCTTCATTGGTTCATTTTCGGTGTTACATATACCATCACAAAAGCCTTTCTTGGTGACCTGTCTGCCACCGTGTACAGGAAATGGGAGAGAGGGGCACTTGCTCCCCATCTTATCCTTGTAAGTTAGGCTTATTTGTTAGCATTTTGCTGATGAAATTTGAGGTCAGAGGGCATAAGCCACTTAAAGATTTATTTATTTATTGTGTACACAGTGTTCAGCCTCCTTGTATGCCTGCAGGCCAGAAGAGGGCACCAGATCTCATTACAGATGGTTGTAAGCCACCACGTGGTTACTGGGAATTGAACTCAGGACCTCCGGAAGATCAGCCAGTGCTCTTAACCTCTGAACCATCTCTCCAGCCCCCCCCTCCCCCCCGCCCAGTCTGATTCTAATCTAACATTTCTACTGTTTTTTATTCAGGGGCCAGTTTCTGAGAACCTACTGTAGCCACTGGCAAAGTTACTAGTCTTTAAGACATCTGTCTGTCTGACACTTGTCCATCCTTTGCGTTGTTTCTTCCTTACCATAGATCTGGAGGGTGTGACTCACTCCATGGATGAAGAGAGTAGAGTTTAGTGACGGGCCACTTTCCTACGTTGTCCTCCCCAAATCAGGCTGTTGAAGACCAGTTGGGTCTCAGACTAGTGTGAATTCCCTGCTAGCAGTTCTTAGGATTCCCAGAATCTCTACAAAAGGCAACTGTGGACATGAGGAAAAACATAACTATCTAAAATAGCTAAATCTTATGAGGACACAAACACTGCTGCATTAAAAGATTTATCTGGGTGCGATGGCGGACCCAATAATCCCAGCCCTTGTGAGGCTAAGGCAGAACAACTTTGAGTTCAAGGCCAGCCTGGACCACAGGAGACCCCATCTCAAAACAAACAAACAACAAAACATAGCCAAATCACCTTCACCAAGTAAAGAACAAAAACAGGTGACTTCCAAGTGCTGAGTGGGAGAGCCTAGCCAGGACAGTTAAGGGAGCTGCCACCGCCATCGCTCTAATCTATGGGCCTTGCTCTGAGCTGTTGCCACGGCAGTCAGTCTGCTACCATCACTGGGTTTTCCTTGCAAATTTTATATACAGTGTGTGCTTTATACAGACTCTGAGAGAGGTGTTCCAAGAAATAAAGTCTGGGAGCAAAAGGAGCTCTTAAGGTGGTAATTCAGGCTGCCAATATACCCAAATGCTGTGGCATTAGAATGCTATTCAAATGATGTTCCCTGATCTTTACATTTAATCCCCAGGCTATAGTCTTTGTTTTATAGTACTAATAAAAAGGCTTGATACGCCTCAGCAAATTTCAGGTAAACAATGAGGAAAGGAGTATGAAGGGTGAAGTATTTGATCTGGGGAATTTCTGAGAATTCCAGTTTACTCCTAAATTAATTCATTCATTCTTTTTCTTCCTTCTTTGTTTTGTTTTTCCAAGACAGGGCATCACTGTGTAACAGCCCTAGCTGTCCTGGAACTTGCTTTGCAGATCTGCCCACCTCTGCCTCCTGAGTGCTGGCATTAAAGGTGTGTGTCACTATGCCTGCTTTATTCCCAAATCCTAAGGGTAAATGTTTGCTGTTAGTAGAGGTAGAAAAAGAAAGTTCCACATTATCAAAGGGCAATAACGGTGGGAACACTGCTGAGAACATAGATGAGAATGCGGGGGTGGCTGGGTGGTCGACAGCTGGGCTCACCCCCAGCAGTCTAACCTCCAGGAAGCCAGGAGCAGCAGGCCAGGGCATACAGGCTTTCCAAGGACACACTTACACTGCAAACCAGACACGATTATAACTTTAATATAACAAATATTATTAAAAGCAGCAATTCAAAAACTAAAATCTTTTCAAAGGTGCACAGGGTTATACTGTCAGTTGACAGTAATGCAGCCATTATCTTGTGGGAGTAAAACGTTGGTGTTAGGAGTCAGGTGACCTGGTCAGGCCTTGTGCTATCACCCCCCTCCACCACCACCTTCCTGCTCCTCAGGCCCAGTAGGGAGAGGCAGCCTAGCTCTCCGTTTTTCCCACCAGCCAGGAAGGCAGATGTTGCAGGTTGGCGTGCTCACTGAAGCTAACAGGAGGCCACAAATCTGACCCCAGTTCCCACACTACCGCCAGCCTGGGAGTTGGCCTCACAACTCTCCTTCCACCTGGCCCCACTGGGGGACCTCAATGGCAGCAGCTGTGAGACTGAGAACTGGGACCAGCGCCCACCTGCTCATCCTTGCCTCAGACATGACAGGGAAGCAGAGGGAAACGAGTGGCTGTGCCCAGGTGAGAGGAGACGTCCCTTTGCAAGGCACTACAGTTGCTGAGGTTTAAGGCAAGGGCCATCTAACTTCTGAGACCTCCTGAATGCTCACAGGCAGGTATGGAGGGGTCAGGCCTACTCATGGAAACATCAGCCCCTGACATAGGGCTAATGTCCCCACGCTGTTCATTTTCACCTTCCAGCTGGCAGCATGCAAAGCCCTGCCCAGCTGGAAGCCACCGCAGCAGTGAGGCTGGTCCCAATCTGCTGTCCCTGCCTCCCACCCCAAGGCACTTCTTCTTTCCAACCAAGTGAGTCAGTTTCTAATATCTCTGCAGGCAAACTAATGGCTCTTTGCCCACCTCCTAATTTTGGTTTCCCTCCAGATAGGGCTGTTTGTCCATTTTAAGGGTTCTATTTATACCATCAACGACAAAAGCTTCCTTTCTGAAGGGAAGGAACGATTCAGGCCCTTGAAAAACCCCAGCCTGTCTCCAAAGTGATTGTCAGTTTAAGGGCGAGGCAGGTGCTCTGCAGAAGAGGGGAGTCTTTTGTGCTTCTCTGTTGGGTCAAGTGTTTGGTTTTCACATTTAATTGCAGCATGTATCCCTGGAAGGGGCCAAGGACAGGAGCCAGGGTGCCAGGAGGGCGTGGGAATGTGACCGTGTGTCTGTACACACACAGTGGTGTGGTGTGGGGCCTTGTGATGAGTCTGAGATTCAGTCTGACCTGGCTTGGCTCCCCATCATTTCCTCTGAGATCTCAGTGTTTAAGAACACCTCTGTGCAGCAAGGCCAGGCTGTACTCCATGACGGCCGTGAAGGGTTATTGCTGGGGACAAGCTTCTGGGACCCTCAGAGCTGACTCATGTAGTCTCTCCTCTGAGCCTCCTTAAAGGACCCTGCTGCTGGCCTCTTCATCAGAGACCCAGTTCATCACCACCAGGTTTTGGGTCCCAGGCACTCTGAACTTTCTCAGACACCCCTACCCTCCTGGCCTTAGGGGTATTGGTCAGAAAATGGGAGACCCTCGGGGTCCAGTGAGAACCCAGTGAAGGCAGTCCAGTGAGGGACAGATGCACACGTGCACATGGCAGATGTGTGACCACACAAATACCCAAATTGGGTGAGGTAAAAAGATGGAGAGCTGGGGACAATAAAAAACAGATTTAGGCCTCAGGATCAGGAGAGGTCACAGCCAGGGTATTTTGGAACCAGAGGAACCAATAAACAGTTTGAGGGGTGTGGAGTGTACAATGAGAAAGAGTCACTGGGGTCTTGGAGACACAGGCAATTGGTACAGCAGCACAGACTTTGGCCTGGCAGGCAGCAGGCAGGGCTACAGCCAGGCCCTTATGGCTCTGTCCTGCTTCCCTTCCACCACCCCAGCCTGGAGAAAACAGGGAGCCAATGGCTTCTCTGTCCCTCCTTTGGTTTCCAGGGATCTAGGCAGCCCCTGAGGGTTAGTCAGTAAGGGGTTGTCCCCTCCCATTCTAACAGGTACTGAACCTTGCCCTCAGGCGTGACCCTCCGAGCCAACACTTGATACTTCTCTCCACAGGCCAACCGCCCAGCTGCCCCAAAATAGTTGGTGATAGATGACTTGAGGTGGGACAAGGAGGAGTCATCTTCACTGATGCTTTCCAACGTGTGGCTGTCAATGCCTTCATCTGGCTGCTCAGGGCCCAGAGCTCCCTCTGCGCTACTGTCTGAGGGGCAGCGTCCATCCAGCTTGGCCGCCTTACGCTTTGCCCGCAGGGGCATGTACGCTTTGGCTGCCAGCTTCCTCTTGCGGCTGCCTACTGTCCATCTGTATCAGGAAGGGAGAGGGATGAGTTGGAGCAGTTATTAGATTCCTCACCCTGGGAGTCTCTTAGGTACCAAGCCAGAGGTACTCTTAGGTACTGTGCCAGACCCTGGGCATGAATTATCTTGCTCAGACTACACAGTAGTTCTGTAATAGGGAAACTGAGGCTGCAGAGAAGAAATCAGCTGGGAAGGACAAAGGCCAGGATTCAAACCCGAATATGTTCAACTTTGAAGCATATGTTCTTTGTATCTGGGAGGGTGGGTCACTGTTGTATATACTTTTGAAGTCCCACAGTGCAGAGGCCTTGTTTAGCCACCTGGTTCTTTGTATGGGTTGGATGACCTATACAGGGACGGGAACTGAAGGACCTTGTACCACACAGCAGGGGTGTTAGCACAACAGATACGCGAGACAAGCTGCACACTAAAGGATGCCAAGACATGTATGCCACGACCTGAAACACTAGCGAGAAACCAAAGAAACGGGAAGACGAGGGGTGTGTAGCTCAGGGTTAGAGTATTTCCCTAGGGTGCACGAAGCTCGGCTTTGATCCTTAGAACCCAAATTAAAGTTCCAGAGGCACAGCCGAGGACACCCAGGCAGCGACAGGTGAGAGTAGAGAACAGTTCCCATCTTTATAGACACTGCAGTCTTAAGTCTACCCCCACAAAGTCTCTCCACACTCTAGAAGACAGAGGCGCCAGCGTGCAGAGGGGGCTGTGTCCAACAATAAGAGGGGCTATACCCTTAGTCAGACTCCCCAGGGTCTTTTGCCTTCCCCTACAGTCTGCCCTCTATGTAGGCTTAAAATAAATGAATTTTCCTCTTAGAGACCCTGAAATACAAATAAGACAGCCAGGAACTGAGAGCAGGAGCTCTGCGGTCTGAGGCAGACACACAGAGGCCAAGAGGCTCTGAAAGAACTCTAATCAAGCAGTCCCAGAACTAGATTGCTTGACTAGAGGGCTCACACAGTCATTGCAGGCAAAGACTGTCCCAAGCAGAAGGTAACTTCAGCTTCCACCCTGGTAACTTGGAATAGAGGGTCCAGAGCAGACTCGGGCACAGAAGACCAGTCCCCTCCCCCACCTCTCTATCTCAAGACCTGGAAGTGCAGAATAAATCTTCATCCATCAGTGGGAGGTGGAGAAGCTGGGGACCGCTGTCCTGGCAAAGCTCACCTGGAGTCGTAGGAGAGGCTGGTGGAGGCAGAGCCAGAGGTGCTGGCGGCATAGGTGGAGTCCACATCTGAGAAGAAGGTCTGGCCTGAGCTGGCACTGAGAGGAAGAGAAGACACGCCTGCTGCTGGCTAGGCTCAGCAAGGCCTCCAGCCTGGCCCTCGGGGTCCCTGGGAGCCTCTCTGCCTTCTGTGGCTCTGACAGGCATCCTCCATCCAGCGGAGACCATCTTCTCCTCATCCTAGACCTGCCCTGTCTTATTTTCCACCCTTTTAGTCTTCGAAGTTGGGAGTCAACAAAACTTTCCCTGACCAACCTCCCCTGGTGATGGACACACTTGGTGACACAGTTCAAGAGCCATCAGGCACTTGTGCGAAGTTTCGCAGGTACAAAGTGCGTGAGGAGGCTGGGGGCTAAGGAATTTAGCTAACACTGCACAGTTAGAACTGATAAACATGGACCAGAGTTCCCGGCTCACTCTAAATGCCCCCATTCCTGCTCTATGGCCTCAGTGGTCCTCAGTGATTTTAGGAACAGAGAGGTAAAAGATGAAGTCCTTGCCTTTGAATCACCCAAATAGGGGTGCTATGAACTCTAAGCTGGCTTCTAGCACAGTCCGGGAGGGCCAGTGAGGACTTCCTGAGGAAGAAACATCCTGATTTTGGGGATGGGGGAGGGCAGAGGCCTTAATGTAACCACAGTGAGAAGGTAGCCATAGACTGTCCGTCTGAGGTGTGAGGCAGGAGAAGGGGGGAGAGAGGTGGGGCACCTGGACCACTGCTTTGGAGGGCAGAGAGTGCTATGCTGCAAGCTGTGTACCACAGAGTCTCAGGCAGCCCTGTGCATCCTGGATATTCTAGCTGAAGTTTCAGAAGGCCCGGGAAGAGTGTCTACACCCTCAGGATGTGTGCCTTCTTCATGCTGGGGAGTGGAGCCCCGCCTTCAGCTCTAGAGTATCAGGTACCTTTTTAAACTCTGAATTTCATCCAGAGTGAAGTCGAATATACTGGCCAGGTGGTGGTTGGTGCTCCAGGCAGAAGTGAAGTCACTCTGTAAACATAAAAGAGATAGGATCAGTCACAGCACAATAGACCCCCCCCCCCAGCAGCCTTATTTCCAGCTGAGAGGTATATGGGATGCTAAGGCTGCTGATCCCTTGGGTAAAGCCCGCCACGCCACTTCTTCCTGACTGTAATCTGTGACCAGAGAGCCAAGCCACCCTGTATTCTAGTCCTAACCTCCTCTCCAGCCATCTGTCTGACTTCCATCCGCCTCTCTGGGTCTCAGTTGCTTCCACTGTTAAGCTCAGAGCCGGCCTTACTCAGAGCTCACAGGAAGCACCATTAGGACTCAAGGCTGTGGTGAAAGTGTACTGCAAACTGTAAAGTGCTGGAGAGCCGAGGCATGGTTAACACTTCCGCCCACAAGGAGAGTTTCAGTGAGGATAATCAAACAAGAAAATGTGCTGAGATGGTTCTAGGCTGGGCTCAGCCACTGCCTCGAAGTGGAGTCTAGAAAGCTGCTGCCCCCAAACAGCCCTGTTTTGTCCAAACTGGGACCAGGATATTGTCTACCCGTGCCCCACCCGTGCCCTCAGGAGAACCTGGGGTAGATGAGGCAGTCGTGGTCTTAGGGTGCCCGTCTCTTCCCTGTTTCTCTGTAACTGAAAGTGGACAGTTTTGGGTACAGTACAGGACCCCCTAGTGTATGCTGTCCCTGCACGTGGAACTGGAGAATAAGAAACCAGGAACTAACACTGGGAATTGCATCTTCCAGCAAAAACTTTGATCTTTTTCTTCTATAAACTCGCCTTTTCTGCTGCTGGGATTCATGAGGCAACAAACTGTGGAGACAGAAAAGGGAGAGGGTGGCCTTGTCAGAGCTGGAGGGCCAGGGAGGGGCTCACTGTGAGAAGCCTCAGGAATGCTGGGGGCAGTGGCCAGTATGGGGTCAGGAGGGTTTGGACAGGGCAGAGTGAACCTGGGAGCCGCCCCAGGGGCAGTGAATGTGGAGTGGCTTTAGAAAGTGAAAAAGAAAAGGTCCTTGCCCTTGTGCCCCTAGAGAGGAGGCTGTCCCCACCCAGGAGAATGAGGGCATATCACACTCTGTGAACCTTCTCTGCCCAGCCCTAATGCAGCAGGGCTGGGTCCCAGGATGAGGCTTCCCTGGAGCTAGGAAATGAGGAGTCTGTGAGCTTCTCACTAGCTCTCCCAGAGTGCCTAGAGCTGGACCCTGCTGGGACTAGGGACCCCAGGCTTACAGTGGGGCCACCATACCACCTGGGCCCATTGCATAGCCTTCTCCCACCTGCAGGAGGGAGCTGGGAGCTTGGACAGACAACCCACGCTGGCTGTAGCCACAGCCCCTTCACCAGCACTGACCCGGACTTGCTCTTTCCTCTCTTACGAAGCAGCTCAGAGGCCCCTCCCTCACTTGGCATCAGCCCCCTGTCGGGAAGCAGCTTTCCCGGAGGGGTGGGGGGGACGCGGATGCGCAGGCGGAAGATGCATTTTTTCTTCTTGATCTCCTTGCCACACAGGAACCTGGGGTGGGCAGGAAAGGGGTCCGGGCTGTCAGAGTGGAGCAGGTGACCAGCAAGGCCGACGACCTCCCTGTCCACAGAATGAATCCAGCCCCCAGCCAGGAATGTGGTCAAGTGCCTCCCTGTATATATTCTGGTTGAAGAATAAAATGCATGAAGCCGGGAAACAAGAGGCAGAGGGAATGACGGGAACAAAGTGCAGGATTCACCGGATGTGGTGGCACGCCCTTGTGAACTCAGCACTTAGGAGGCTGAGCAGGAGGAGCAAGAGTTTGGGCCTGGGCCAGAGAGAGACCCTGTCTCAAAAAGCAACCAGCCAACCAATGGGTAGGAGGGAGAGTGGGAGGAGGAGGAGCCAGGCAGGGAGCAGAGGCTACACGGCAGGGGGAGCCTTCAAACTGAGACCCCACCTGTGAGTCCCGCAGCTCTCCCCCCTCCCTGCACTCACCGGCTTTTGTAACTGTTGAGAGCGTTGAGGAGTTGAGGTCCTCGATCTGTCACAGGGGTGCTGGTGAGCTAAGGGAAGCAGGCCGGCAGGCCAGTCAGCCATACACACGCATCAGAGGAGGCACTAGCCTGACCCTCACCCCGCCCACCGCTGCCATCGGATGCCTCATCCTCCAGGTGAGAGCCATTAGCTCAGTCTTTTTACCTCTCTGAGCTCTTTTGCCCGCCTGTACCACAGAGAAAAACTCCTGGCCCCAGGGCTTCAGGAACTTTACAGGGCTGTGGCTGCAGTCCGATGGGAGCCTGTTTGCCTATCATGCACAAGGCCCTGGGTTCATTCCCCAGTGCTGCTTTAAAATGGCTGCACTCTAGACCAGTAATGCCACCCTATGGGAGCTATGACACAGATAAAGTATGGGACACGGATGAAATTTCACACACAAAAGTGCCCAACCAGAGAGTACATTAAGTGCGACTATTTAAAAGGTTATGAAAACATCAATAATCTGGAACCACATAAAAGAGATGATCTAAAATAGCATATACTGTTTCATGGGAACCATAAAAAAGTTAAGGAGCAGGATATACCCATGCTTTAATTCTATGTATTCCTCCTGAGTAGTGAAAATACGGATCCTTTCAAAGTATACTTCTGTTTTGATAATTTAAAATTTCCTTTCTATTAGAAACATATATTGTTTTTAAAAACATATTAATTTTTATTTTATGAGTGTTTACCTGCATGTGTGTATGTGTACCGTGTATGTAGTGCTCGTGGAGGTCAGAGGAGGGTGCTGGGTCCCTGGAACTGCAGCTACAGACAGTTGTGAGCTGGCATGTAAAGGGAATGGAACTGGTCTGGCACAGGCAGCGTAAGTGCTCTTAGCTGCTGAGTCATCTTCTAGCGCCTATGCATGATTTCTATAAGCCAGGGAAGTCATGAAAAAAATACCACCTCTAGGGGCTAGAGAGGTGGCTCAGGGGTCACTATCACGTGTTCTTGTAGAGGACCTGGGCTTTGATTTCCACCACCAGCACAGTAGTTAAGATCCATTCATAACTCCACTTGCAGGGGACCAACCACCTCCTTATGGCATCTGTGGTCACCAGGCACGCATGTGGTGCACAAACGTACATGTGAGCAAAACACTCACTCACATTAAATAAATCTAAAAAAATGCTGACTCTAACCTTCAAGGCTTTCTGTGTCTTATAGCTTACCAAACACTATAAATGGAGACATTATATACAACTGCATGCTATACGTAAGAATTACCTATTTATTTTTTTCAGATTACACTTTAGTGTGTGTGTGTGTGTGTGTGTATATAGCATGTACATGCCATGACACATTTGTGGAGGTCAGAAGACAACTTTGGGCATGGGTCAATTCTCTCCTTCCACTACGTGGGTCCTGAAGATTGAATTCAAGCTTGGCAGCGGGTACCCTTATCTGCTGAGTCATCTCAAAGACCCTTGCTTGTTTTGTACAACCCTGCCTCATCAAAGAAGTTTTGGGTACAGAGTGGGAGACATCTCATTCTGCAGTAGTAAAGAGGTCTCCGAGAAGTCGTTAGGGCAGAGGTCTACATAGCCCCGCAGAGGTGGCTAGGTCTCCCCAGCTCTGCCAGTGTCCAAGTCTGTTATTTATGGGCGCTAAGGGCCCTGGAAACACAACACAGAACCAGATCAGCAGAAGACAAACACACTGGACTTTCCAACCTAGCCAGGAAATCTTGTGCGGGCCAAATACCGTAGCAGAGAGTCCCGCTCCAGCCTCACTTGGTGCAGTGACTCAGCTCCCCAAGCTGAGTCAGTGAAGCCCCAGAAGACCACTGCTCAAACTGGAGACCAAAGCCCCTTCCCCAGCACAGGCTTGGAAGCTCTGACTCAAGGAACTGCAGCATAAGGATGAGAGTCAGATATCTGTATATATACTACCCTGCCCTGCAGGGTCCCCAGCAGGTATCTCTGGCACCAAGGCCTCACATACCTTGCCAAGCTGCAGGAGCTCCCAGTGTTGGTTAACAAAAGCCAGAATCTCCTCGAAGTCAAAGTACTTCTTCTTGCTCTGTACTCCCAGGTTGTAGAGGGCCAGGTGAACTATGTCCACCCTGGGCAGGAAGGCAAGGGCCAAGTGAGGGCAGGGCAGAGGGAAAGGGAGGAGCTGGTGGGGACAGTCCCATCCTCTCACCATCGCAGAGGCAGTCTCTCGATATACTCTGGGCCTTGGTTACACACGGAGCAGAAGAACAGGTAGAACCTGGGGGTAGGTGAGAAGGGGCTGTGGTAGGAGGGCACCTGACCCTCAGCCTCGACCACCCCCTCACTCCCACCTGCTTCCTCACTGTCGGCCTCCACTCCTGGGCTGTCAGCCTCTGAGTGGTATAGGGAAGAAGGACCAAGGAATATGTCACTATCCCTGACCCCTCTCCGAATATTGCTGCCTTAGCATTAGGCTCTATTCATAGAGAGGTTGGGCTGCAGTGGTCACCATTGTCTCTTCTGATACATACGCACACATGCTCTCTCTCTCTCTCTGTCTCTCTCTGTCTCTCTCTGTCTCTCTCTCTCTCTCTCTCTCTCTCACACACACACACACACACACTAACCACCAGCCAAGACTTAAAAATGCATAATATTTGATTTTGTATATAATGCCTCTCATTAGCTTAGTCCTACTAACTAGAAGCCACCCATTTCCCTCAAGGCTTCTATGGTAACATGGTAAGGCTAAGGTAGAGACTCTCTGTCCTGAGACATCTTTAGAGATTGGAGCTTAGTGAAGGCAGGAATTTGCTTAGGGTTCCGCACACGTCAGTGGAAGCTAGGCATGTAGCCGAGCGTGTTCCTTTATCATCTCTCGGCCTAGCATAGCTAGTGTCTCTTTTATCTTGAGCTGTCTCCTGTAGACAGCATAGGCTATGACAGACCTCCTTTGTAGGGTCTGGCAGATGATCTGAGAAGATGGCTGCGGTCACCCCTGTCTGCTATGCCCAGTCAGCACCTACCGGTCTCCAAACATCATAGGCTCATTAAGGCACTGTGTGCAAGCTTCATGGAACCACTGCCTGCAGCGGCGACACTGTAGCATCCTCAGGTACCACCTGCAGACACAGAAGGGCTGGGTCAACCCCATCATGGCCAGGCTTCCCCCACACAGAGACGGGGAAGAGGACCATTGCCCACAGGGACCAAGCACCGTGAAGCCAGAGCTATGTCACCTCATTGGATCTTGCATCTAGTAGAAGAAAAATGCACCATTGGCGCTGGCCTCAATGTACACAGGGTTAACACGCACATTCCCTGCTTGGTTTCAGATCTGGCTTAGTTTTCAGAGGAGACTTTTGGAAGTGCATTTATTTATTTTTAAACAACTGCCGCATTAAACATTGGGAAGCACCGACTTGTTAATGTCATATAGGTTTCCGTACACTGTTTTTCATCTGTCATTCATTAGGTCTTCCAGGATACTGGGAAGCTCGTGGGTAATTAAGGTAACTAAGCCCATTTGAGAGATGAAGCAGTTCAAACGGAGTAGTTATAATCTCTAGACAATCAGAGCTGGCCCTCAGACTCAGGGCAGGGGAAGCGGGCAGTCTGCCTTCCACAGAGGGTAGAGACCCTGCCTCTATTGTAGATAGCCCAAAGGAGCAAATTCAATTGTCAGTGGATGCTCAGGTGGACAAGCAAGACCAAATCCTGCCCACAGCAGGCAAGACTGTCCTCCATGACTCCAGCACAGCCCTGCCGGAGGTCTCCAGGAAGCCAGGGCATCCACCTGTTTCCCTGACCTCTACTTCCTGGCAGCACTACCACCACCAGCAGCAACAGAGTATCAATTCCCAGCTCCTGTGAGTCTTAATGTTACCTCTGCTCACAAGCGCACAAGAAAAAACTAATAAATGAACCGAGAATCAGGGAGGCAGAGCTGGCTAGGTGCTGTGCGGGTTATGGACATCTCTGTCAGGCCTAAGGCCCTTAGGTGGCTCCAAGAAAATCACTCTGCCTTCTACTCTCCACTACCCTCTGGACAGGTTCTCACTCGGAGTTTACTTTCAGGGACCACCCCTTAAGGCTCCTTGACTCATACCTGCCTTTTCGCTGCCATCCGACCTGCCGGACCCGCCCCTAGAAGCCTGGTCCCCAACGACCACTCTAGGTCTCCCTCCCAAATCCCCACCCCTGCAGAGTGACACGGTCAACATTAGAATCTGCTCTCCCTAAAATGACAGCGATCTGCCCCTCCAGTTCCCGTCTCCGTGACCTGACACTTAGACCCCGCCCTCGCGACTATCACTCCAGGCCCATCTCCCCAAGACCTGGCCCCAGAGCTGTCACTCTGGGTCCGCCCCTTCAAGATCCACCTCCACAGCCTGATACTGAGGCTGTCACTCTGGGTCCACCCCTTTAGGTCCCGCCTTCACAGCCTGACGCTCAGACCCCGCCTCCTAGCTGTCATGTCACTCTAGGACCCGTCCCACAGCTGTCAATCCAGACCCGCCCTCCAGACACTCAGTTCCCACCCCCGAGCTGTCACTCAGGCCCCGCCCAGTGAGGTCGGGCTCTTGTGTCCGGCTGTCACTCACGGCGCCTGTCAGCCCACCCGGAGCCCGTGTCTCCCGCAGTGCCCCGCCCTGCCTCCTTACTCTCCAGGCCCGCCGCAGTAGCAGTAGCATTGCTGCTGGTTGGTGCGATGGGGCGAGTCCCACTCGAGCTCCTCGGGCTGGTAGGACAACACCATCTTCACCGCCTGCAGCGTCCGGGCGATGGCGCCTTTCTTCAGCGCACCTCCTTTCTGGGGGAAAAACAGGGCCCAGATCACCAACTACTCGTGTTAGCACACAGCTATCAGGAGAAAAACTGCCAGGGTTGGGGAGACCCAGGCATTTTATGAGCGTCAGAAAAGCAAGGAGCTTTTTCTCACCAATCCTAAATCCATCCTGTCTCCTTCAAAGATATTAATAGCATTAGTAGCATAGTAAGCACAACACAGACAATAATTAACCACGCATAAGGGGCATGTAAATAGTGTTGTCCTTTAGCAAACCACCCTTTATTGGGTGCCCATTTTATGGTTGGGGAAGCTGAGGTTTAGAGAGGCTCTGAAAACTGGCCTAGGACAGAGAGCTAGAAGATGGCAGAGCATACTGAGTCTCTAAGGCCCAAGTGATGAGTCAGTGATGGGTGCTGGGGCCTGAGTCTGCGAGGCTCTGGTCTGCCCAGTAGGCAGGGAGGTACAAAGGCAGGGGCTGGGGAAAGGGGAGTGCTCACCCTCACAGCCAGGGCAAAGATGCAGCGTCGGCAGAACCATGGAGTGAGGAGGGGCCGGTTGGCACTGCCTGCGACCGGGATGTGGCACTGCTGGTGGTAACCTAGGGCAAAGGAGGGGACGGTGAGTACTCAAGCCCAAGGCTAGTTGGCCAAGGGCAGGGAGGCTAGCTATGGCAAGCCCTAGGGAGCGCTGCCTGCCAGCTTCCTGGCTACTGGCTGGTGGTACCCAACCAGGAGCCACGCTGGTACCCAACGAGGGACTAAAAGACAGTATTGGCCACTTCTAGAGGAACCAAGGATGGGCTTCAGTGCCTCCCCAAACTGTATCTCTCATTGCTTTTTCTCAGCTTTCCCCAAGGCAGGGATGCCTGTCTCAGGGACAGAGGAGAAACAGGAAGGCAGATGGGACCTCAGCAAGTGAGTGGGGGAGGGACCCACTAGTCATGGCCTTCCCTGTTCGCCCACTCACCCAGGCCACACTTCCCACAGATGAGGATCTCATTCATTGGCCCTGATGTCTTCCCCAGGCAGATGTCACACTTGGGCTCCTCTCCTGGAACACCGGCTGAAAAAGAAGTCCTCTCAACTCGGCTCCAGCTCACATGACCAAGAAAAAGTCAAAATCCCAGACTGGTAGGTTATCTGTACTTGGAACTGGCAGAGCTCACAGGCCTCCTACTAGGAAACCTAATTCTGTTGTTTAGCTAAGTTGTCACAGCATTGAACTGCTTTCTAAATACACATTTACACATAGACAATTACTATTCTAAATATACGTTATACTCAGACAGTTACAGAGAGGTGTCTGTTTCCTGTGAACTGCTGAGAAACAGCTGTACAAGATGCTGAGAAAAGTTACTGTTGAGGGCTCAGCTCTAAGAAGACATCTATACCATACCCTTCAAGGCTCATGAAATACTGGAAGGGGGCCCAGAAAATAACATAAGACAGCTGGAAGGGCTGTGAACTGCTATTCTTTGAGCATGACATGGCCACTGCAATTGTGACCTCTTTTTTGTTTGTTAGGTTTTTTTGGTTTTGCTTTTTGGAGACAAGGTTTCTTTGTGTAGCCCTGGCTTCCTGGAACTCAGTATGTAGACCAGGCTGGCCTCAAGCTCACAGAGATTTGCCTGCCCCTGCGTCCCAAGTGCTGGGATCAAAGGTGTGCGCCACCACCGCCTGATGCAATCATGAACTCTTAACAGTTGCAAATGACTACACTGGGTCTGCCTGAGAATGGGGCCATCAACGCCAGATACTGAAAGCCTGTGAAAGAGGGATAGGTGGAGAGGAGGGAAGAGGCAATGCGGTTGAAGGGAGAGCAGGGAAGGTTGAAGAGAGAGTAACAGGATTGCATACTGCACGGGCCCGAAACTGTCAAGGACTTTCGTTATGAAAGCAATAATAATAACCACAGGGCAGGAGGTGAACTCCGGCTGTGCACTGGTCTTCCCAACAGGCCCCCAAAGCTGCCTCACCGAACCTCCATAGCCTTTCAGAGGTGTCTGGTAACACGTTCCAAAGATGGAGAAACTGAGGCTCAAGAAGTTAAGGTCCTTGCTTAGATATCAAGTGGGAGAGTGGGATTCAAACCCACAGCGATCTCACTGCTAATCCTTTGCTCTTTTGATCACGTCTGGCTCCCTCTCTTACCTACTCTGACTTGTTCTGCTAGACATTTTTTATGTTAAAACACTTATTACAGGATAATAATGCAATGCTCTCATCAACTGTGAACTCACAGAAAACCCTGTTTCAACTATATTCTCTCCCACATCTATCTCCCCTTGTTATTTCAAGTCAAGACCCAGACATCCATTCATTTTTCTATAACTACTTCAGATCGGAGCTCCCTCTAAACACACTCATAACCTTTATTAACAGTACCTGGAGTCACTTTTATTTCCAAATGCCTGATTAAAATGTCATTACAATTTTATGTTTTGAATCAAAGTCCAGATAGAGTGCCCAAGTTAATGTCTTTGTTTTAGTTTATTTTGGAGCTGGGTTCTGACCCAGGGCCTGTGCTTGCTAGGCATGCCCTCTGCCCCCGAAGCAGAGTCACAGAATGGCTTTTCATTTACTGGCTCATCCTCAATCTTTTTTTCACATTTGTCTTTTTTTTTTGTTAAAGAATAAATATATTTTTATATCTGAAGTACTTGCGTGGTTATATGAAATGTATTTCTTCCTTTTGAGGTGTGCAGTGGTGCCAGGCATAAAATCTAAGACTGCGCACGTTCTAGGCAAACCAGAGCCACTTCATCCACCACCCACAGACACAACTTTTCAGTGTCTATACACACATACAGCTTCATGTGCGGGCAGGTGCACATTGTGCAGGCCGCACTGCTCAGGGGCGAAGACAGGTTTCTCTGTGTAACCCTGGGTGTTCTGGAACTAGCCCTGAAGACCAGGCTGGCCTCGAACTCAGAGACTCGCCTGCCTCTGCATCCTGAGTGCTGGGATTAAAGGCGTGCACCACCACCACTGCCTCATTTTGTCTTTTTTGAGATGGGGTGTCTCACTGAGATCTAGGGATCACTGACTAGGCTGACTGGCTCCAAGTATCTGCCTGTCTTTATGGAATTACAAGTGTGAACTACCATGCCAGCTTTCCCAGGATGGGTTTTGTCTGCATGCATGTGTGTGCACTACTTGGGGGCCTGGTGCCTGTGGCGGTCAGAAGAGGGTGTTGGATCACCCAGAACTTCCTTCACAGCCATTTGTGAGCCACCACGTGGGTCCCCTGGAAGAGTCGCCAGTGCTCTTAACCTCTGAATTATCACTCCAGTCCCATGTCCATTTTTTTATGTGGGCTCTAGGGACCAAATCTGGGTGCTTGTGCTAGCAAGATAAGATTTTACTGACTGACCCACCTTTCCACACTCTCCTTAAGTATGTCAAAAAAAGATTTTTTATTTTATTTTATTTTTTTTTAGCACAAGAGGCTTATTGGAGGAGGTGCAGGGAGACAGTGAGAGAGCAGAAGGTGCATTGGGGTGGGGACATGAGGGATGCGGGCAGACAGACGGAACAGAGAAGAGGCAAGAAGCAAAAAGGACAAGAGAAGCAAGAGAGAAAAGAAGAGGTAAGAGAGGAGCAAAAGGCAAGAAGTGAAAATGACTTTTAATTTCTAGTTATGTGTCTGTGTGGACATGAGTACAGGTGCCGTAGGTGGGCAGAAGACATTAGATCCCATGAGATGGAATTACAGGTGGTTGTGAACCATCAGATGTGGGTGCTGGGAACCAAGCTCAAGTTCTGCAGGAGCAGCACCCACTCCTAACGCTACGCCATCTTTCCAGCCTTTAGATGCATTTTGATGTGTTGCTTCTGTTTTGTTACTCCAGAAGGCTGCAACGTTTTGTTTTTTAACGGTTTTGAGGAAAAGTCTTGCTATGTGGCTCAGGCTGGTCTTGAACTTCTGCCTCCTCCTTAGGATGAAAGTTTTGTAAAGGCAGAAATGGTACTGTTATACCTCTGTGCCCTAAGTGCCCCGCATGGTATATGGCAGGCAGTCGATGTTCAAGATGGATCTGCTGACCTTGCCTTGTTCTACACCCAAGGATGGTGGTACCTACATGGAGTCAGCCTCCTGTTGCTTTATAAAGGGATGCATCATAACCGTGTCATGCCCAGCCTGGAGCACTCATTTCAGGGGATGCCAAGAGGTCACCGGTGTGTGGCTGGATATGGTCAGACTGTTCCTGGCTACACACCTGCTGTGACCCTCCCCCATGCCTGGTGCCCAGTGGGGCACAGTGAGATGCTTCCCAAGCCCTGTGAAATGGAAATATCTTTCTTCTGCTGTTGGAGTTTTATGCTTTTCCTAGAAGTATAACCAGCAGGGGATGCTCATAGCTTTGGATCCACAGAAAACAGATTAAGGTGAAAAGGACCACAGGGAAGTACCATTCTCCCCTGGCCATAGATTTTTGATGAAAAATCTTTTTTGTTTTTAGCCCTACTATGTGTGGCCCATTTGGTCAGCCTCTTGACCCTGACTCACCCTCGCAGTAGCAGATTCTTAGAAACTGCCCCCCTCCAGCGCAGTGGCCCTGAGCTGAGCAAGCTACACGATCATCTCATCTACTCTTCCCAACTGTCCGGTGAAGCCTGGACTTCCACTGTCTCTTCCTTTCAGTTGAAGAAATGGGGACTCAGAAAAGGACGTCATGGCTCAAGGCTGTGTAGCCAATAGGAGACAGATCTGGACCATGGTCCAGGGGCTGTCTGACACTAGAACCTGCCTCTGTTCTGTTGAGGATGTGTGATATTTAATAGGGTTCTTCCCTCATGCCAGTTGTCATAGTTAGTGAATGGAGTTCCATAATAAAAATACATGGGTGTTGTGACTAGTGACTACCCAAATCTGTGCTGCAGAGCCTGAACGATCCCCACTGGGTTTGTCTGTAACAGTGTCAGCTGTCTGAAGGCGGGTGGTACCCAGCCCAGCTCTCCTTCATCCTAAAAGCTGACCCAGCTCCATCCAGGCAAGGCCATTTCACACTCTTCTGGCTCTGCCTCACCCCTACCTCCTTGCCTAGGGGTAGAGATTTAAAGATTCCCCACCAATTTCTTCACATGCAGATAAGGAACACAGTTCACTTCTATAGCTGAACCCCTGTCCTCTGGTCTCCTCCTCCTTCCTAGTCCTAGAGGAGCAGACACCAAACATTCAGGAAGGTCACAAACTGCAGGCCTGAGACCAAGTCCTAGCACTCTTGGTTCTAGTCCTTGCCTGAGCCCCTCCCCCATCTGCCCTGCCTCCCTCCTGAAGTGTGAGCATTCAGGCAGGGGCTCAGTGTCACACAGCAGAAATCCAATCTTCATCCCTGGTGGACCCAAGGCTGGGCTACATGGGCTGGCACAGGTGCCAGGAAAAAGGGTGAAGGCAGAGAAGAAAGAGTGGACACAGGGGGAGGCCCAGGGACCTCGGACACTCACCGTGCTGTATGTCCTTCCACAGGACCCAGTATTTGGAATTATCTTCAAAAGTTACAAGGCAGCTTTGCTTAGGACTGCTGACCTGAGACAGGAGAGGGGCAGCATGAAGGAAACAGCAGGGAGGGGCGGGTCTTCCTCCAAATCCTGTGCTTTGTGCTTCTGAAGACAGGTAGGCCAGGAGAGACGGGCACTGTTCTCACCACCTTGGAGTAGCGCCACCAGGGACAGGGTGACAGTTGTATGGGCATGTTTTTAAGAGCAGAACAGGCTAGTGTGTCACTCATGTCCTCCTAGTCTGGTGGTTTGCTTAATGTCTCTAGAAAACCTGCTGGGACACGCTGGCTCCTGAGGACGGAGCCTGCGAAGCTAGGCTCTGGTTCCTTCCACTTTCAGCTTCTAGGAAGGAGGGACAAGCAATGGACAGAATGGCCCTGACCTGGGCCTGAGGCAGGGAAGACTCACCCTCTTGATCTTGCCGAGGTAGTACAGCCCGTCCGTCCACCGACACAGCACATACTGTCCCTCTGTCAGTTTGGACATCAAGTCTTTGAAGTTCTTTTTGGTTTTAGACAGGGTCCCCTTGTTAGGGAGGTGACTGGTGGCACCATAGGCTTCTCGAGTCCCTGGTTCCAGAGCTTGAGTCTCCATCAGTTTCTGCTGACACCGGGAGAGAAAGAAGAATCCCACTACCTGTCCTAGGAGGCGGAACCCTTGTCCTGTATGCAAACCCTCTGGGCTCAGCTCTGAGGGAGCAAGCACTTAAGACTTCAAGTCTCCCCTGAATGTGTTCAGAGAAAAGCCCACCTAGCAGTGAAAACTTTTGGGGTAGCTTGGGAACAGGTGTGGCAAAGCCTTCTGTAAACACCACCCCCATCTCTGTTCTCAGCTATTTGATGATTTCATGGACATTTAAACTTGCCCATGCTTTCGTCCACAGGCACAGTGGCCACACCAGGCCAACACATCAGAAGACTTCTCCAGCCAGCGGGCTGCCACAACAGCTTCTGGTACAGTGGCCTGAGCATCCCTGCCAAGTGTCCTGCCCTCTCTCCCAGCATGCCCTGCTTTCAGTTCTGCCCTCATCTTTTTCCATCAATTAATTCACCTTTTTCAAGCCTATTTCTTGAGCCCGTTTCTTCATACTGCCTGGCACCTGGAGCGAGGAGTCCCCAGGTCACCCTGGCTTCCCCAACCTGAATCTTTCAGAAAACTTATGGTTCCTCAAACCTTAACTGGTGTTCAGCCTTATTGCCTTCTCCCCTCTGTGGGCTCACCTGGCACCATACCCCACCATACACACTCTCTTCGGGTCAAACTCGGCTTCCCTATGTTGCAGTGTGTGGGGTCGGTGGGGGCCGTCCTGCTCTGGTTCCCTCTCTCTGCCTAGGTGCTGGGCACCTGGTGCCCGGCCTGCTGACAGAAAGACAGCTTTGGGTGTGTTTTCATGTGAGTGCCTCTTCAGAAACTGCAATGACACTGTGTGGCAATGTGCCTGTCCGTCTGTGAGACTAAGAACACGTGTGCGCGTGAGGGGCCCTGGAGCAATGGAGTCAGGGTGTTGGCTGTCCAGATAGCGGGTGTCTACCTCCTTCTGCTATCTCCTTCCTGTCTTTTACTCCTGGGCAGAGGCACAAGCAGCAGGTAGGGACTGTAGTCAGAAATCTTGCCCTCTTCCTTGGCACTTGGCTCTTAGGGCGCTGGGAGGTCCCTACTTGCTCTGGCTGGAGCGGGACCGGCCTCGGCAGGTTCACAAACTGACATTTCCTCCCCCGCTGAGCTTTTGGGGGCAGGCCGGGTCGCTGCGCCCCCAGGCCGGGCTGGGCCCCCGGGTAGCGGCCCCCCCACCCCGCCTCCATCCTCCTGGAGCGGGCCCCCGCGGGCTGTGATTGGCTGATTCAAACCCATCGCCACAGAAATGCTTGTTTGCGGGTTCCCGTCGGCGTCCAGTTCAAATCCGCGGCACTGGGCGCGCGGGGCCGGGCGGGGGCAGGAAGCGCGGATGATTCATGCGCCGAGGCCGCTCTGGGGCGGCCGTTGGCTTTTTAAAAGGGTGTTCTGAGGGTGGGGGGAGGACAGCTTGCAGCAGTGTCCCCTTCGGCTCCAGGCACTCCTTTCCTCAGTTGTTCCAACGGCAAACTTTCCCCGCTCCCAGTCTGTCCATAGCCTGACTTTGGACGTGAGCAAAATCCCAAATGCCCTCCTATCCTTCCCTCCACAGCTTCGTGTGGAAAAGAAAAGACGCGCGGCCACAAACGGAGACCTGTCACCCACACCCTGCGGTAGGCTGGGGATGTGGCTGGCATTCCCGCTGCCCTGAGGGTACCGCTCGGTCTCCATCTCCGTCCCCATCCCACAAGCGCGCAGCTCCACAGGACTCCACCCCCGCCCGGGGATTGAAGGACTCAACCTAGTACCGAGAGTTTTCTAGAAGAGGGGTAGTGTGCAAGGATTGAAGCGTGAAACGCGGAGTCTCCCGGGGCGCCCACGGCGCGGGACTTACCGCGAGGCAGCGCATTCGCCGGTCCCACTTGGAGTCTGGCCACCAGGCACATCGGCGGCGGTGGTGCGCTCGGCCCGCGGCTGCCCGGCCGAGTGTCCGCCCGTGGGGCCGGGGTAGGGGTCTCGGCGGGGGCGGGGCGGGGCGGGGGCGCCGCAGGGAGGAGGGGACGCGGAGAGGGAGGGGCCGGTGAGCTCAGGAAGGGGCCCCCAGGGCGCGGGGCGCCATCTTTTTCGCGTTTTCCCGCGAATTATTGACGTCCCCGCTTATGTAATTAGCAGGGGCCGCACCGGCTTCGCCATTGGAGCCCGTGGCCGGCGGGGCCCCGCAGCGCCTCCCGGGGCCGCCCCCGCGCAGCGAGCCGAGCTGGCACACGCGGAAACTCAGCTGCACAGAACCACGGCTGGGTAGGCGTGCGCACACCACACGCACAGAGTTACACCCAGACCCTGGATGACCCGGGTAGGTCGCCCAGCACCTTGATCTTACAGCACCAATATCCCACTCCACCTCCGGGAGACCAGGGCAAGCCTCAGAGAACCAGACACACTCAAAATGACACTGTCCCGTCAGCATAGGCTCCCGCGGAACCACGTGTAAGGCACATAAGTCAGCAAGGATAGAGCGCCGACACAGTAACCACAAGACCCACGCGGGCATGCCACCCACGCACTGCAGAGATACAATGCAAAAGAGGCAATCACATACACCACGTGCACAAACACAGCACTTAGGACAGATCTTATCGATAGTCTCGACAAGACAGAGTGTTCCCATCCAGACTCACTCTTGGCGCCAGGGTTGGAGAGAGTGCTGGCTGACACCCCTCACCCACATTCCTGCCTTCAGTCTGAAGTGCCCATTGCACCTGCTATCATGGTGCCTGCACACAACCCTGCCGAGTGAGGGCATTCATGGGAGCCTTCCCTGCTCATCGTCCCGTGGCCCACATTGGCCTCCTGCTCCTTGGATGTTGGCAGTGCAGCCTGAAGCTCCTGTCTGCCTCTGTCCCTTAGCTTGAGATACAGGAGTCCTCTTCCACCCTTCCTCATTCTCCCTCATGCCCTAGTATCCCTGCTTCTCCTGTCTTACTGCCCTCATTCTGGGTCTTTGACCCACCCCAGAACCTAGTTATCTGAGAACCTGTCTTCCTTTTGCTGAGTCTGGAAAGGAAGTTGGTAGCAATCCCATCAGACAGGATCTTCCAGTCTAGGAAGACCAATTCAAAGGCACCTGCATTTAGTCACTTTCAGCAGAGATAACGCCCGTCTGTCCAAGGATGCTCACAAGAGCCTCTAGGCTGGCCAGCAGCACCTTTAGGATTCCAGGGGCAGAGATAGTAAAGGAAGTGTGTCTCTGCAGCTCACAGGCTGGCGCCACTTATCCCTGGGTGTGAGACCCTGAGTGTGTCACTTCATCTGTTGGGAAGGTTAGGGAGCACAGTATGCAAATCCCCTGTCAGTCCATGGGCGCGCAGAAGGGGAATAGTGTGCTTGGTCAAGAAATATGTACTCACCCTCTGTTCCCTTGCATAGGGTTTAGGGCACACAGGTGAGTCAGAGAAATAGGGCCTGCATTCTGGTGTTGGGGCAACACATTTATGTAAAAAGAAGATCTGGGCATGGAATTGGGGAATTCTTGCCCCGAAGCCAGCACTGCTTCTGAGTTAAGGGATTGTGGGTGAGATATTCCCCACGGTTTATGCGCCATATTTTTGTCTATTCAAAGGTGGTGGCAACCTCCTGCCTCACAGGGCCGTTGCCCCAGTAAAGGTTGATACAAAAGGAGCAAGTGCTTTGGTAAATTACAAAGAGGCCTTGTGCGAAAGGAGAAGCAAGAAGGACGAGGCAGGACACTGTAATGCCACAAGAAAGGCGTGTCAGTCACTGTGATTTAGAGGCTTAGTTTCTGGTAGGATGTAGGAATAGGGAGGCGCGTGCTTCAGGAGGAGGGAATCGAATGGACTGGCACACACAAAATTTAAAAATCCACGTTAAAAAGTGAGCAGTGAGCCGGGCTGTGGTGGTGCACACCTTTAGTTCCTACACTTGGGAGGCAGAGGAAGGCGGATCTCTGTGAGTTCCAGGTCAGCCTGGTTTATAGAGTGTGTTCCAGGATAGTCAAAACTTCATGGTGAGAGCCTGTCTTAAAGAAATCAACTAACCAATCAATCAATAAATGATCAGTGCTTGCTTAGGCAGTATATAGACTAAAATTGGAATTATACAGAGAAATTTAGTATGATCCTTGTGCGAGCATGACATACAGATTCATTATCACTCCACGTTTTTCCCGTAAGAATGCTGTTTGCTAGGGGCCTGGAGAGATGGCTCAGCAGTTACAGCACTGGTTGCTCTTCCAGAGGACCTGAGTTCAATTTCTAGCACCCACAACAAGAACTGTCTGTAACTCCTGTTCCAGGGGATCTGACATCCTCACAGACATACATGCAGATGAAACACCAATGCACATAAAAAAATAAATAAATTATTTAAAAAAGAATGCTGTTTGCTGCAATTCTGTGTTCTTTGCTTGTTTTTTTTTTTAAGGGTTGTTGATGTTGAAAAGCCTGAAATAAAACCAATTTAAAATTTAAGACCAGGCAAAAGATATCAACAGATCCTTCCCCAAAGAGGAAACCCAAATGACCGAGATGACCAAAAATATAAAGAGATGTTCAACTTCATCAGCCATGTGGGAGATGCAAATGAGAAGGGCCATGTTGTGGCATCATCTCATGTCCCCAGGGTAGCAAAGAGTTAACATCTGCCTGTCTCAGAGAGTGGGGGTAGTTAGGGGGCAGTGCCAGGGCCTCTCAGGTTCTGCTGATGGGATGTCAATTGCTAGGACTTTGGAGACCTGGTGGGGTGACATCAAGTGGGATTTAAGATACGTGTACTTCCAGTTTAATGGTACTCAACATATAATAGCAAACAAAAATAGAATTATATTCTGAGAGAAATTAAACTAAGACAATGGACCCTAACATACATACATACTAGGGACAGATGAGCAGGGAGGTAGGTAGGTAGCCTGGGATGGAAAATGTCCATTTGTTCATTTAAACCTGTGAGGACTACACTGTGCATAGCTTTAGTGATAGTCAGGGAGTGTAGAGGTATTAACTATCTGTGGGCAATGAACGATACCGGACTGGGGTGTGTGTGTGGCCTGAAACTGGAAAGAAGCACAAAGAGGGTTTAATCAGATCTGTACGATTTCTTTCTTAGAAAAGACCAAATATGTCCAAGTATGAGGATGTGACGGAGCTGGTGACTAGCCTTTAGTCATCTCTGCTTATCTCCTTCCCAGCCTGCGGCTCTCCCTCTGCTTCTGGACTTTTCCTCCTGGAGGGAAGAGGGAGTGACTAGGAGCCTTGAAGCCTACAGGACCCGGGAAGTTCATGAAAATGAGAAGATCTGCAACCTCTGCCCCTCTGTAAGGTCATCAAAATAGTAACAAAGGGAGCTGGGGAGCTGGCTCAGTGAGTTAAGTGTGTGACAGGCGGGAGGCTATGACTTCAAATGCCCAGAGCTCACACAGAAGCTGAGCACAGTGGTTTGCTCTGTAACCACAGAGCTCAGAGTGGAGACAGCAGACATGGGGACTCACTGGACACCTAGTCCAGCTGAAACAGCAAGGTCCAGGTTTGGTGAGAGAAAAAAAAGTGTTCATGTTTCCCAGGAGACAGCAGACATGGGGACTCACTGGACACCTAGTTCAGCTGAAACAGCAAGGTCCAGGTTTGGTGAGAGAAAAAAAAGTGTTCATGTTTCCCAGGGAAGAGTTACAAATAATCTGGTCACTGTGAAGATGTGAGGCACCCAAGACCCCAAGGAAGTAGAGGAGGACATCTGACATTGACCTCGGATGTGTGTACACATGGGCAAACATATTTGCACACATATGACTAAAACCATCCCAATGTAGTAAACCCTATCTGGAGAGAGAAGACTTAATGAAGCTAACTGCAGGGCGGGGAGATCTAAGGGAGGAGATTTAGTGAGCTGTCACTCATAATGGAGTGGGCATTTTGGTGATGTAGGTTGTCACCCTGCTACAATTAGTGGGAATAAACCCATTGGTTCACAGCATAGGCTAGAATGGAGTCGATTCTTTGGTCTCTCCATTTGGGGCGAATATGTGTTTGTTCAAGTCTCCTAGGAAAGACGCACATTCCACGTTTGGGACATCTGGTCATCATCAAGATGGGCACAGGAGGTCCTGAGATGATTGCAAATGTGGAGGCTTGGGATGCAGTGCCACTTAAGTGTGCAGGGTGGTTAAGGCCACAGCTCCTCCTAGGTCTGCCATCAGTTGCCTTCCTCTTTTAAGACTTGTCACAACTTAGTGAGCCAAGCTTGACAGATGTCAGGGAGAGGGTGGAGGGTTACAGTGGCAGGGGCACATACACACACATACACACACACACACACACACGCACATACACGTACACACACACGCGCACACATGCACACACGCACATGCACGCGCACGCACACATGCACACCCATGCATCTCACCAGGACATGCTCCATCCCCTCAGCTGTACCTCCTCTTCACTCAGCACTGCCCTTTTATATTCGGTTAAGGAAGATGGAGAAATGTGCAAGCCACCGGCGATGGTCTCCATCTTACACTTAAATCACTTTTCCTGGAATGTAGTGCACAAATCTTAACTCGCTTGTTTCAGCACACCGTCACTAACTTACTTTGAAAAAAACATCATTTTATTTCAGAACCCTTTACTCAAGTCCTAAGCAATATCCATGAAGGTTCTATATGAAATGAACACATTTTACACACATATTGGATATTATGGTCATTCAGTCTATGGAAATAATTATCATGCAAGTGACTAGTTAGATGGGTCTGTGTTCTGTGTCTAAATTTGGAGTTCAGTTTAGAATGATTTTATCATGGAGGTGTTTTCTCCTTCCTTCCTTCCTTTCTTTTTTTTTCTGCTTTTTGAGACAAGTTTCTCTGTGTAGCTTTGGAGCCTGTTCTGGAACTCACTCTGTAGACGAGGCTGGCCTTGAACTCATAGAGATCCACCTGCCTCTGCCTCCCAAGTGCTGAAATTAAAGGTGTGCACCACCACTGCCTGGCAGGTGTTTTCAAATTATAGTAGAAAACATGGCCATTAACACTAGTTGAAAATGAGTGGGTTGGCGGGGTCAGCCTGTGACCTGTTGAAGTGCCTGTGGCCTTGGTTAGCTGCCAAGCCATAAACACTTTTTACCTGTGGCTTTTGTGGGTAAATAAAAGAAGTCAAGTTGTCTATTCCTGTAGAAAGGGAACCTTTGCCAGCTCATGGAACTGGAACTGCTGCTACCCCACCCCCACGTCACTATGGAATACAGTCTCTCCATCTGTTAAAAATGAATTGGTCCTATCTGATTGGCGTTGGCACATGCCTTTAATTCCAGCACTCAGGGGGCAGGGACATGTGGATTTCTAAGTTCTAGGCCAGTCTGGTCTACAGAGTGAGTTTCAAGACAGCCAGGACTACATGGAGAAATCCTATTTCGAAAAACCAAAACCAAACCAAAATAAAACAAACAAAGAAAAAATAGTTGTCTTTCGTATCTACTTTCAACATTCAACCGTCAGTTCGTGAGCCATGCTGTGGACACTTGTCTGTTGGGATCTTGGGTGTGCTATAAAGATAAAGTCCAGCCAATAACCTCAAGTTGTCCCTGGCCCAGAGCTGGTGTGGGGAGAAGCAGGACAGATACTTCAGTAGGTAATTGCTAGAGATGGGGTCAGATAAGCAGGCTGGCTTTGAGCACACAAGAATGACTTCCTGTATTCTGCTCCCCTCCCCCAGTAATTGAATCATTTGATCCTGTGACCTTGGTCCTTGTGTCTCCTTTATGGTGTAACCTGAAACAAATACTTAACTAACCAGGGTTGCTCAGTGGTTAAAGTTTAGAACAAATGTGTGGTTTTCTGTCATTCATCACAAATCATCTCACGTAAATACTTGACCTGTTCTAATTTTAAGTTTTATATTTGATTTTTTGTTTCTCTCTCTCTCTCTCTCTCTCTCTCTCTCTCTCTCTCTCTCACAAGACAGGGCTTCTCTGTGTTACAGCTCTGGGTGTTAGACCAGGCTGGCCTTGGACTCATAGAGATCTGCCTGCCTCTGCCTCCCAAGTGCTGGGAATAAAGGCGTGTGCCACCACTGCCAGGCTTTGTCTTCTTGTTTTTATGGTGTGTTGTCCCATTTTGGTCTTGAGGAGATGGAAATTGAGGTTGTTGTAGGAATTTAGCAGAATCTTTGTATCAGGGCAGACATCAGAATGAAGAGCTGTTTTTTAGAAGTGCTCTGACCTTGAAGAATCCTTGTGGAAAAGCAGTGATTGCCCAGCTGAAGGGGCTTTGCAGCCACCTCACCTTGTGACTTTGGTCACGAGAAGCCTCAGGCACACCAGAAGCTTTTGGTATTATTGTGTGTCCTTGCAATACATAAGACATCAGTGCCGCTCTCCTTCAGAAAGACCCGTAAATTGGGGTTAGGGACCTTGGTACTAGGAAACACTTTGTGTAACTGTCAATAAAATAAGTCTTTTTATGGTTGTTTGGGGTTCAGTCCTTCAGAGAAAATGGACCTGCTTGCTGCCACACAGAGCTTAAAATTTCATCTTGGAGTACCAACCTGCGCCACACAGAGCACCCGACGAAGCAGTTAAGCCATTGAGCCCAGGGCCTCCTCCCCAGCCCTTAACGTGTGGCCCGCCTCAACGAATGTCCATTTGTAGCCTAGGACACCTTTGATATTATGGTATTTCACCTACATGCTGTCTCACCCCACGCCCACAGCTGCAGGGTGAGCAAGGCTCCAGGAAGGCAGAACTTCCTCACCTGTGGCTAAGGAAGCTACGTGACATATTCACAATCACACAGATGGACGTTAGACATGGCCACTGGGGCCAGGGAGCTAGCTGAGAGGGCCTCCCATGTCAGCATCTAAGTCCCCGTTTTCATGTGGGGAAACTCTCTACGAGAGGCTCCTTCAAGGACAGGGAAGCAGGGAAGACTTTCAGGCTGAGTGGGAAATCAGTGCAGAAGCCAGATCTGCTGGCATTGTCTTGTCAGCTCTCAGGCAGTCCCTGGAGCCTTTTCTTTTAAATTATTTTTACGATTTAGTTAAAATATAATTATATCACTTTCCCCTTTTCCTTTCTTCCCCTCCCCCTTCACCTCTTCCTAAGTTCCCTCCCCCTACTCCTTTGAGGTCTCCCCCATCTCTGAAGTCGATCCCTCTTCTTCTCCAATCAGTATTGTTACATATATATGTAGATGCAACATATTTATATATTTATATACATGTGCACAAATATATAATCTGCCGAGTCTGGTTGATTGTTTGCTTTTGTTGTTTTTTCAAGACAGGGTTTTTCTGTAGCTTTGCAACCTGTCCTGAAACTCACTCTGTAGACCAGGCTGGCCTTGAATTGGCATAGATCCTCCTGTCTCTGCCTCCCACATTAAAGACCTGGTGGCCCAAGTCTGTTTTCGTTGTTTGTGTGTGTGTGATTTCAAGGCTGACCACTTTGTATTGGACACAAATTAAGGGGTTCCCCTGGGAGAAGCTAACTCTTCCTCTTTCTTTTTTAATCTAATGTGTATAGGGTTTTGCTTGCACGTATGTCATGCCTTGGAGGCCAGAAGGCAACAGAAGAGAGAGCAGTCACACTTTCACCTGTTGAGCCACCTCTCCAGCCCCTCTAGTCTTTCTACTACCAATGTTTATCTTAAAAATTCTGTGGTTAAATATTCTGTGACATGAAACAAATTTTAAAGGGAATCCTTGCTGGAGTGGGAAGGTATGAGTGGCCCTTGGGGACCCCTTTCTGCTTGGAGAGCTATGAACCTGTCATCAGGATCCCAAGGTTCTTCAGAGACAAAGAGCCTTTACTCTTGCAGCAAACTCTTGCCTTGCTCCATCTTTTGTCTCTTCTGTTCCCAATATTGGGGCAATAAGTTTAAGAGGATTAGCTGGGGCCTTTTGGCTTCTTCTAAGACCACAGTCTGGGTCCCTTGTCCTCCCACCTCAGAGGAGAAGAAAGATCCAGTTAGAGTTTCACGTTGGGAGGGGTGGTGCTCAGTGTGTGGGAGCTGTCATGAGGTAGGAACCCGCTCACCGAGAGTGCATTTTCATGCGGTGTGTTTTAAATCACAGGACGCCCCAACTGTGAAGCTTCGACAAGCCCCAGGGCAGAGTATGGCATGAGAAGTTCAGGTGGTCAGGGGACAGGTCAGCAAGTTATCTAAAGAGGCTGGTCTGCAGGGGAGACATTATGAACAGTGTAGAGTTGGGAATAGTGGACACAGTTTGAAGGGAAGTCACAGCAAAGAGATGCCAAGGCAGGGAGATAAGAAACAGGAGACAGGGAGCCACAGAGGGACATGCCTCTCCGGAGACAGCCTTTGTCTGCACAGAATACAGGGGAATCAAAAGGGAGCGAGAGGGACTGAAACCACAAGTAACATGCTCACCCAGCCTTCCAGGCCCATCCAAGTACTTGGTAATGTACTTCGGAGTGACCGTGGTTTCTACATGACTGGCCATTCGCCCTAGCATTTCCTATGTCCACGATTAGTCCACTCAGCTTGCAGCCTCCTCTGCCCATCACAGGAGGTGTTGCGTGGGCTTCCTTCTCTGTGTTGGTTATTGGCAGCTTTGGTGTCAACTTGCTTAGGCTGTGTGGCCCCACTGTGTAATCAAATGCCAGTCTGGGTGTGGTTGTGAAGGTGACACCGTGCACACCGGTTAAGTTAAGGAAATGACCCTCCCTAGTGTGAGCGGGCCCCACTCAGTTGAAGGTGTTCAAAGTGAAAATGATATACTCTGCAGATTTCAAGCTTGCCGCCCCAATACAGCCTTCCCAGCTAATTCCACAAGTATCCCTTATGAGTATTGCATTTGGACATGCATCTGTCTCGTGTTGTCCCTAAATCAAGTGAAACACACACGTTTGGAGTCTGTGAGGGCAGAGGCTGCTCAGGCTCCTCAAGGTTCATCGCCTGCACCTCACAGCAGGTGTGGGTCCTGTCCTCCTTTCCAGTCTTGCCTTCTGTTCAAAGACTCCACACTTTTCTTCTTCAGCCCACCAGAGCCATGGCTTTTCCTGTAGTCACCTTCTCCACAGCCATGACCTTCCAAAGGCTAGAAGGGCCCAGATAGGAACGGAAGGACCAGAGGAGGCTTCGGGCAGATCCGGAAGCTGGCCCTGAGCCACAGGTGAGAGACTAGGCCTGGCTTCTTAGGACATTCACACCTATGGCAATTCACTCCTATGGCCCTGTGTTACCATGGTGAGAGAGGCTGTGCCAGCATTTTCACAGTGTCCAGAGGGGTCCAGAGCGCCCCAGGAACTCATTATTCCGTCAGCCCTGCAACAGGATGAGGAACTAGGATCCAAGTGCTGTCTATTCCTGCAGAGTCTTGCTTAAAGCCACCAGGCCGAACTCTTCCCATCTTAGGCAAAGTGGGATCTTGCTGAAGGACAGCAAGGGCCTGTGGTGCCAGCAAGTGACTAGATAACAGTCTAAGGCAATGACCCAGGGAACTGCAGAACTCCACCTAAGTGAGACCCAGTGTACTCCAGGGTCTTCTCCAGGGGTCAGCCGGGGAGAGTGATCTGATATCATTTGAAGCTGCTTTCATCCATGCCTGTTTGCTCTCCAGGGAGACACGGCAGTCTTTATCGTGATGCCAACCAGGCAAGGTAAATGTTAGCTTCCCATTCCTCAAAATGTGGGATTGTCCTTAACAGAGTTTTAAGGTTTATCTGGGTACTGGGAAGATTCCAAGTGACAACTACCCTCTTGAAGCAATAGCCCAACGTAAGCTAACGACACAGAACCTAGAGTTAGATCCATCTTGACTCAAGACCAAGTTGTAACTAGATGAAATGTTGATCTTGAAGAACCATGATTCCCTCCTCTGAGAAATGAGGGTACTGAACCTACAAACACCGTAAATGAGGAAAATATTTTGAACCTTGCGGGTGGTAGGAACGGGCAGTGATGGCCAAGGCAGCTTCTTGCCTTGGTGTTCTGCTCAGGGTGTCCAGTGTTTGCTGGGTAACTTGACAAACAAGCGGTCATCATTGTCCTCATTCGACTACTGCCATTGTTCTAATTTGACCACCGCTTTTGCCAGAACAAGTAAACAAACAACAACAACAACAACAAAACTCAGAAAAGAGGCTGGAGTGTAGCTCAGCTGGTAAAGTGTTTGCCTTGCTTGAACAAGATCCCAGGTTTGAGCCTTAGCACCACATAAATTGGGCATGGTGGCACACCCTTGAAATTTTAGCTTCCAGGAAGTGAAGATATGAGGATTAGAAGTTCAAGGTCATCTTCATCTACAAAGCAAGTTTGAGGCCAGCTTGGATTCCATAATACCCCTGTCCTAAAAAATCAAAACAAACAACCAAGGATATCAAATAAGGAAACCAACATCTATCACCAACCTAACACAATGGGCAGATGTCACCATACCCACTGTGCCCACCATACCCATTATGATGCCACTGTACCCACCATACTCCCTGTGCCTACTGTACACACTGTGATGCCACTATGCCACCATACTCCCTGTGCCCACTGTACCCACTGCCACTGTGATCTCACTGTACCCACTGTACCTACTGTGCCCACCATATTCAATGTACCCACTGTGATGCCACCTTACCCACCATACCCACTGTGCCTACTCTACCCACTGTACTCACCATACCCATTGTGCCCACCATACCTACTGTGCTGCCACTGTACCCACTGTGCCCATTGTACCCACTGTGATGTCATCATACCCACGGTGATTCCACTGTACCCACCATAGCCACTGTACCCACCATAGCCACTGTACCCACCATAGCCACTGTACCCACCATACCCACTATACCCACCATACCCACTGTACCCACCGTACCCACTGTACCCACCATACCCACTGTACCCACCATACCCACTGTACCCACTGTGATGCCGCTGTACCCACCATACCCACTGTACCCACTGTGATGCTGCTGTACCCACCGTACCCACTGTACCCACTGTGATGCCGCTGTACCCACCGTACCCAGCTTTTGTGAGCTACCGCCTCATAAATGAGCCCACAATGTTTTCTTTCTAGCAGCCCTTTTGACATTTTCATTTTAAGTATGTGAAATTTGGCTACTTGTCTTCGGGAGAGTTTATGGAAAAAGAGCTTCCAGCTGGCTTTGGGGCAGCCCATAAAAATGTCCTGAAAACTTTGCCCAGTTAGAAATGAGAAACTGCTGGCGGCAGAGCCAGTGATGCCACAGGCCACGCTGAGGCTCCTGGACGGCGTTAGCAAGAGGATCCTCCTCCATTCCTCCTCGGTGTCTGGTCTAACTGGAGGATGGGGCCTAGGAGCTGGTAAAGAGAAACCGCAGCTTTCAAAGAGCAGATAAACACATCCTTTACACAGACCGTCTGTGATTCAGACTGTTTGAAAGGGTGTGGACCGAGGAGGGAAGCAGCTTTGTAGCGTTAACTGAAGAGGCTGATGGGACCCTCATTTTCTGCCCCTATCTCTTCCTTGTCTCAGGCTCGATTTCTTTCCAGAGTCCTCTTTGGTAACTCTGTCTCATCAAAGCCCCTCCAGAGGAGCCTTCCGACTGTAGCTGGCTTCAAAGTTACAGTGCTGGCTTCACCTCCCCAGTGCTGGGATTATAGGCACTGTGCCACTATGTCCAGTTACGAGACTTTGTAGAATATAGAGAATATAGACCTGCCCGTCTCTGTGTCTTCCCATACTCTCTAGCCCACCCTCGATCCAGCTGTGTCCTCAATTTCCACTCAGAATCTTGGACTACACCCCACCTTGGCTGGGACATACTGGCCCCTTCTTCATGTCTGGATATTCACTTCCCAGACAGCACCAGCCTCTCTTGTGGTTAGGATCCAACAGGCAGGGTTCGATTCCCCCGCCTGTGCATCCTGCGGGGTGCCTCAATTCTCTGCCCATCTCATTTCTCCTAACAGACAGCTTGTATGGGGGTTCAATGTCCCCCCAATACAGCTTTCTGTTGAGCTGGTCAAGGGTATGGCCTAGGAATGGAGTTGGAGGCAGTGTGTTGAAGAACTTCCTCTAGGTCTTTCTCCTGTGCAGTCATGAAGAAGTCCTGACAACATGTGACAGGAATGACACAGCCATTTATGGAACCTATGCCCCGGACTTCCGCTTCATCTCACAACCTCTGAAGCCCCGTGATGTGTTGAAAGAAAACTCTCCGTCCATTTGCTTGGACAGGCAGGACTATGCGCTTGTCTAAGTGCTGCCCAGCCTCTCCCGGTCTGTCCTGCCACAGCCAGCGGCAAGAAGAAAGCCTGTATACCTCTTGCCACTCCAGTCCCAGGAGCCTGACCTGGGACCCTGGGTACCTGGTGTTCTGATACACACGGCATCCTAAGACTGGTTGCAGACTCCAGGTAACTTGTGGAGCTGGGAAGGGGCATTAGAGGCCAACAGGACACTCATAGAACCTTGGAGAGATGGAAAATGTGACTATAATCATTTCTTGTCTTTTGAGAATATGGGCTTCTTTTTGTCAAATTTCTCCTTTTAAAAGAGATTGGCAACAATCTGTATTTATGTGTGCATGTGTGAAAAATTCTAACTTTTTTTGTTGAGGTTTCAATTTTGACTTTTTGAAACAGGGTTTCTCTGTCTAGTCCTGGTTGTTTTGGAACTCATTCTGTAGACCAGGCTGGCCTCAAACTGCCTGCCTCTGCCTCCTGCCCGCTGGAATTAAAGGTGTGAGCTGCCACTATCCAGTGAAAAGTTCTAACTTCTTAAGGCTGACAATTAATTCAAACAATTCAAAACAAAGTTCAGGCTAATAACAAACCCCTTGTCATTTCCTACAAATGTGTGCTCTGACCGCCTGCAGATTGAACTAGAAAGCGATGCGCCCGCCTCGAAGACTCTGGTCTCCGTCCGCAGAGCCTCCTTGGTGGGTCCGCACAGTCCCCAGAGATTTGTGCAGCGTGTGCCAGCTGGAGGTTGTTTGGGGACATGACTACTCAGGATTAGCAGTGTCCTCTTAGACTCCTGGTCTGAGGGTCCCTGAGAGTTTTATTTGGCCTCAGTAACAGTGTGTGGGAGTCTGTAGACACCAGAACTGTGCTGTGTAGTGTCGAGCTTTGTTGGTTAGAAAGCTCTGCTGGAGGGCGATTTGTGGCCTCCCCCAGAGAATGCAGGCATGTTCTGGGAGCTTGCATCTCCTTCTGGTCCCTCTGCCTTTTGTTCTCCACGTGGTCACAGCCGAGCTGTCGAGCCTGTAATCCCTCTCCACCGAGGACACGAAGTGCCTTCTGGAAGATGGTGTGTTATAAATAAATGAGCCCGACAAACAGTAAGAGCTCCAGAAAAGAAAAGATGATTAAAGAAGAGACTATGAGAATGAATCACTACTTGAATGAAGCACCCAGCACTTCACACAGAACAGGTGCTCCGGAAACAGGGTGGGGGGGGACAGGGGGCTGAGGGCAGGGGGAGGGTCGAAGAGGCAGGGACAGGGGAGTGGAAAGCAGAGGCTTATAGTTGACATACAATAGTCCTGTCATTTCCCAGGGGCCGAGACCTCAGCCACTGTGTACTGTCCCCGCCTCGGTTTCCTCAGCTATACAGATGATGATGATGATGATGATAATAATAATAATAATAGCAACAATTATTACCTGCTTCATCAGAGTTGTTGGGAGGACTGGATGTGATGGTGTAGAAAAAGTGCCTGTCCAGGGCAACCACCTGATAGGAGGCAACTGAGATTGTTTTAAAAATGAGCACATCCTGGGGCAAGACCTTCACTCAGTCATGTAATGACGAGGCTTGTGTCTGCGTGAGGCCCAAAGTGTAAGTAACTGGAGTCTTGGTGAGAAAGCCACAGGTCCATATTCCCTCCCCTGCTTGCCCCGGGGCTGGAGACCTGCTTACCAAGTCTAGGGTACAGCAATGACAGCAGGGGGATAGCTCTACTAGTGGCTGCCCCGTTCCTCTCCCAGCATGCTGAGAGGCTAAAGGTGCTTCCTGTCTGCCCATCACTCACCTCTTTTACCCTTGCCCCCGGCGTCTATCTTTTAAAGGCTCTGACAGTTTCCAGCAGGGTTCCCTGCTCCTTCCGTGACATCAACTTTTTACATTTTATTTTTTTTTTAAGATTTGTTTTATTTTTAACTCCGTGTCTGCCTGTGGATATGCGCACATTCATGAAAGTGACCGAGATACCAGAGATATCTGATGCCCCTGGAGCTGGAGTTACAGGTGGCCGTGAGCTGCTCATTGTGGGCTCTCAGAACTAAATCTGAGTTCTCTCCAAGAACAGCATGTACTCTTAACAGCTGATCTACCTCTCGAGCCCCATTTTTTATTTTTATGTATGTGCATGCATGCATATTTGTGTGTGTTCATGTTGTATATATACAGGTATATGTTGTGTGGCCTTACACGGAGGTCAGAGGACAGCCCTGGATGTCATCCTCAGGAGTGCCATTGATCTCCCTTGAGACAGGGTCTCTCACTGAACCTGGAGTTCCCCAAACAGGCGAGGCCAGGTGACCCCTGATCCCCAGCACTGGAATCACCAATCCACACGGTTGTGCCTGGCAGTTTTACGTGTGTCCTGGGGATTGAACTCAGGTTGTCATGCTTGAGAAGCAAACATTTCCCAGCTGTCCCCGATCCCTCCAGTGTCATCTTGAGCAGTGACTGGATTTTCTGGCTCGACAGATGTGTCGTGTCATATGGTACCCTGGAGCGGTCCTGGGGATGATGGAGGGCAGCCTCTGAGGGTAGGACCCCAGTGGACAGTCAGGAAGGGTTGACTCTCCATCACCGCGAGGGGACAGAACCTCACCATCCACCCTGACGAGCAGTGGCCTGTGCCACTCAGGGCCAGCCTAAGTGCCGATCATGTATAGAGAAGGACTGTTGTGTAGGCATTCTGCATCAACTTGGAGCCTGCCACAAACACAGATTCTCCACCCCGTGAAACCACTGAAGGGAGGCTTGGCATTCTGCGTGACAACCTGTGGAGGACCAGATGCATGGCCAGGGTAGCAGTAGGTTTCTGATAAGGCAAGGCCACCATGCACCCTGCCTGGCAGACGTGGGTGCTAAGCAATGACTTTCTGTTCCTTGTTCAGATCAGTCACCACTGACTGTTCTGTGATCCCAATCCCATGACAAGACCTTAGCTACAGGGAGAAGGGAGACATTTTCCCTGGTGTGAAAGTTGACTTGGGGGTCCTGAATGTCAGCCTTATGATGTCCCCGCAATTTCCAAGGTCTGAGTAACTTTATTAAAGATTTTGAAAAAAATATAAATTTAGACACTTAAATGTCTGAGTGTGAAATTAAAAAAAAATTCAGGTTGAAGTCAATATTAAGTCAAAAATTGGACCTGGCCCCCATGGGCACACGGACAGGCACATGGACACACAAAATTTTCATTTTCGAAGTTGAACCAATTCCACAACTTCCAATGCTCCCTTCTGAGACTACCTCCGTCTAATTTCCTGAGGTAGGTGACCAACTTCATCTATTCTTTGATACTGGAATTAGGAGTCATTTTTAACATAGTTTACATGTTTAAATTCTCAGTCTTGGCCTATCCTGGATATCATCTAGTAATTAAAAGTGTAAATTCAAAAGCCGCAGACTTCCTTAAATGGAGAAGAAAGGGGAGAGGGAAAGTTAGCACAGAATTGCAGGGCTTCCCTTTTCACTCTGCCCCCAGCGGAGGCTCAAGTTACAGCCCTTCAACAGAGCAACAGATCCTTGGGACTTGCTGCCTCCAGGGCCACCTGGCCCTTGTCTCCAGATCATCTCCCAAGAGGGGCTCTGGCCTGGCTGCATGGGAGAAGTTTTAGGCCACCAGGGGCTGCTGCTGCATGTTGTAGGTGCTGGGGCACTGGGTGGTGGGTCTAGCCGCTAAGTCCTCCTGCCCTGTAGCCGCTGGTGCACCTCTGGCTGCTGGAGGACGTATTTATTCCACTCACGTGTGGCTACCCATCCACACACCCTGAGCGCTGGCATTAGCCTTCGGCATTGCTCTCTGAAGGCATCAAGAGGACGCAATGGACGTAACTGCTCAGTAGAAGAAGCCGTAAGGTGTCCCTCTCTTCAGTCAGCACCCTTCCCCTCCGCTTCAGCTCACATCTGAGAGTCTTACATGGGCAAGGACATTTATACCCATTGTAAAGGCCGGAACATCCTGATTGTCTCAGGACTCAGGGCTCTGTTCACCAACTTTGTCCAAGACCAAAGTGGGGTTCAGAGCTGGCAATGTGACAGTTCCAAGGTCGTACAGCAAGAAGCTTGGTGGGGCCCCAGTCCAGGCAGGATTCTTAATTCAGTGCTGATTCCACAATCGGAGCCCTTGCACTTCATCTGCTCTGCCCTGAATAACTTCCCTCCCTGGAGCCCAGCAGTAACCAAGAGGCAGAAGGCTAGGAACTGGTCCCGTAAGAAAACAAAGCACAGACACCAGTGTTAAGCCTCCTTCTGCTCCCACAATCCAGAGTTTTAGGGAATGTGATCGCTGCGTGTGTTTATGTAATAGCTAGAGGGCTCCTTAATATAACTATTTGAATGGCTTTGTCGAAATCCAGTTTACTTAGTATAAAGGAAGACTAGACTTTACTATGAATTATGATTTATTTTATACATTTAAAAACAAATTCACATTTAGAAATAACATCGGGTGGGGGTAAAATCATCTTCTGGGCTGAATCATTTGGGTTGATTTATTGCAAAGAACTGGCTTGATTGTGGGGTCTGCTGAGGCCAGTAGGCCCCACCCCGGTCAGGCAGTGGACAAGACCAGCTGCCACTCCCGCCCACAAGATGACTTTCTTCTCCAGGTAAATCTCAGTTTGGTTCCTAGCACCTGCTAACAGATCGACCAGGATAATCCTTTAATTAAACCGACCAATTATAAGCGGTAATTACATCCACATAACCCCTTTCCAGTCACACCTGATGATTACTGAAAAGCTGGGAACTGCAAGGAAACCAGGCTGATCGGTCAGATTAACCAGGGGGCGGGTGAAACTGTCAGCTTCGGAGTATACTGTGATGTGCAAGGGGCTCGGGAGGCAGCCACCTGGAGGCTGAGGCTGAACCTAGGGGCGGGCAGTGCGGTGCTGAGGAAGGCATTAGGATGGGCCTGGCCAAAGGCACAGTAGCAGCCTGTGTTTGCTTCACAGCTTCTTGATACAATAACTTAATCTTGTGCACATCCCCCAAACAGCCTGGATGTCAGTCTGTAGATTAAAAAACAGGTGCCATTGCTTTATCAGCTCCTGGATGGCTACCGAGAAGCTGGGGGCCGGGAGTAGCTCAGTGGTAGAGTGTGCACTTAGCACACGTGAGATCCCGAATTCAATCCCCAGCACATAAACAAACACATGATTTTGCTGCAAGTGTCCTGTTCTACACACTGGTGGGTCCGGCGGGGTAGCAGCAACGGCTCTACTGGGTTGTTTCCAGAGCCAGGCCCGGGGCTGAGAACTCTATGTAGATTAGTTTGCCTCCCCTGTTTACTCCAAGCCTGTAAGTGACCACATTGTCGCTGTGACTCCGGTTTACAGAAAAGGACCACTCACGAGCACATTTGCCTGTGGGCCTGTGAGATGGCTTAGCTAGTAAAACCGGTTACACACAGGCCTCCTCCACGTTGCCTGCTAGCTTTTGTCTTGCTTAGAATACTTCTCTAGGGCTGAGGGTGTGGTAGGGAAGACACTTAGTGCACCAGGGGCCCTGGGATCAAGCCCCATCACTGAAAAAAAAATCAAAACAAAATTACTTTCCCAGGCACAAAATGCTCCCCCCCTCTGCCCCTGGGGAAGCTTGTGTGAGACCCTAAAGCAGCTGGCACTCAGTGGGCAGACCTCCAGCTTCCCCCTGCCAAGTGTCAGGCTGCGAGGAAGCCTGCAATTAGATGGCTTCCTTCTACGATCCAGCCCGATCACCTCTGAGCCTAGAGGAACCTCAGTTTCATTATCCGAAAACGTGGACTGTGGCCCTTATCCTTGCCAGGGAGGTTGGGAGCTTGCTCATAGGCCCAGAAGGGCCCCAGAACTATTGAACTGACCCCTCCTAAGACCCCTGTCGGCAGGGAAATGGCAGTTGGGGCTGGGTTACACCCAGCAAAGCTTCAGAGCCAGCTGTGCCTGAGGCAGCGAGAGCTAAAAATAGCCATCACGTCTTACAGGGACACCAGGCTGCCCTGGAGACAGATGGGAGTGGGGGAAGCTGGAGTGGGGACACTCACCACCAGGGCTCCCCACCTGCAGGGGATGTGTGTGTAGGGGGATCCCCATCTTCAGCTCTGCGGAACTGGCCACAGGCCACACGGGGAGGGGAGGGCTTGTTCCTTCTGGCCAAGGCGATGGAAAGAGCCCTCTAGTGTGGTTGGGTGTCAAGCTCACACGGACTACGGATGTGTTTCTAGTTTTCCTAGAAATCCAATCTACCCAGAATGTTGAAATCGCTTTAGCCTGCCAGCCACATAAAACGTCAATGAGCTAAGCGACATTCTCTCTTCGCTGCGAAGTCTGTGTTGTAGGTTCGGCACTTCTTAACTGGGTGCAGGCACAATTCAAGGGCTGAGTTCACTTCCTCTGGCTGCTGGAACACATTGCCACAAATGCGGTGGTTCGAAGCCACGCTCGCCTCCAGACCCGGAGGTTGGAAGCCTGCAGTGACATTCGCAGTCGCTCACTAGGGAATGGTGTCCCTTGTGTTGCATGCAGACTTGGGGCCTCTTGCTCCGCGTCAAGGTGGATCCACCTAACTGAAGTTTCTGTTGTCACCTCTTCCTGTTTCTGTCATTATTTTTTATCGTCTCTGCCTTGGGCTCCTCTGATTCTTTTTATAATCTCCTTAGTGATGACCTTGGACCCCTGGGTAGTCCATGAATCTCCCTCAAAAAAGTTGTTTAACTTAACTGCCTCTGCAAACCCCATTTTGCCAGGTAAGATAACACATTCCCGTGCCCAGGTCTGAGCACATGGAGGGGTGTCTTCAGCCCACTTTACTGCTCTGTGCCCACATGTCGTGACCACCATACTGGGCAGGGTAGCTCCGGGGGCAAAGGTGAGAGTGTGACCTGTCAGAACTAACTATGGGCCCCAGGGCAAGTTACTTCATATGCGGACAAGACTACACTTGCCTTCCTGTGAAACTGATAAGCTGTGAACATTAGGGTGCTATCAGCAGAAGGTAAAGTGATTACTGTCTGCAAAGGGAACTATCCTGGCAGGGGTGTGTGTATGTATGTGTGTATACCAGCATATGTGTGTGTACATGTATGTGTACCTGTGTATGTGTGTGCACGTGTATGTGTGTACCTGTGCATGTGTGTACATGTATGTACGTGTGTGTGATATGTGTAGTAGGAGATCTGAGTTCTGTCAATGTGTGGTGGGTGCTCAGTAGACATCACGGGACATAACAGCCTCATTTAACAGATGGGGGAACTAAGGCATAGTGAAAGCAGGCTTCTGATAAGGTTGGCGCTCAAGGTCTGTGTCTACTATCACCCACCTGGCCGAAGGGCAGAGCCCAGAGACAGCGAGAGATTGCTTTAACCTACACAGAAGGAAACGGCATGCCACATGCTCCGAGGGCCTTGGTTGGGAGCGCACTTATCACCCCCACATTACATGGTGTGTCTGGGGTATGCATGGACTTCCCAGGACGGTGGCAGCAGGGAGGAACTCATGTCTCAGGGGGTTCCATCGCACCACTAGGCTGGGCTCTTCTCCAGAGATGGAGTTGTGCGTGATCGTGAGAGAATACAGAGAGATCAGTTTTGTGTACAAGGGACTCTCCCACACAGAGTGACACCAGAAGTCTCCTGGTCGTTCCAGGAAGGCCTAAGCCCACAGTGTCTTGGCCTTTTTAGAGGAGATGCTTCCCTGAGTGGCCCCTCAGTGTCTCCAGGTTCTTCTCCTAAAACCTCTGCAAAGGGACCTGCCTGGGAAGGCGGTTCAGTTGGTGCCCAAGTGCCTGCTGCCCACACGTGAGGATCTGAGTTCAGTCTCCAGTGACCACATAAAAAGCCAGGAGTGCTGGTATTTGCTTGAAATCCTGACATCGCAGAGGGACAAACAGGTGGATTCCCATGGCCTGTTGCAAGCCAGCCTTGCAAATCTGTGAGCTCTGGGTCACAGTGAGAGACCCGGTCTCAAAAAACAAGGTGATACCACTTGAAGAACAACATTCAAGACTGGCCTCTGGTCTCCACACATGCACATGTGTGTATGAGTATTCCCCTACAAGCACCTTTGCATACATGTACATGTATGTGTGCACAGACATACACACACACAAGAGGGGAGAGAGAGAGAGAGAGAGAGAGAGAGAGAGAGAGAGAGAGAGAGACAGACAAGAGGGGGGCACCTCTGCTAATTCTGCAAGAGTACAGTCCCTATTGCTGGGGGAATGGATCCAGCTACTCCATTGGCCTGCAGGAGGCTGAGGGCCATAGGCAGGGTGGGAAAATGGTTCAGCTGACCTCCTCTCCGCCCATCAGAGAGGAGAGGAGAAGCTACTAACTTGATAGGTGGCCTGGCCTAGCGGCTGCCCCACTATGAACCTTGCTATTGCTCTCTGGTGGGATCTGGCCAGTTTTGTTAGCACTGCATCTCTTGGACTTTGCCAGGAGAAAAAGGCTTTGAGATGGCTGGGGCTTGAGGAAAGGCCCCAGCAGAATGCCCGTGGCCCAGGTGACTGTCTTATCCAGCTCCCTCTGCTATGCTCCATAAATCCCATGTGTGCCACATGCATGCACTCTGCTTAACCACATACATGTGTGTGTGCGTGCATGCCCCAGATGTGGAGGCGAATGAAATCCAGCTCCTGGCACAGGGTCCTTGGGAGATCCCACACAAGAAGCCTCCCCCAAAGTCAGAGTGCTGCAAATGGCGGGCACCTCTACTGCAGAGGGAGCCTGAGGGGCTGGCTGGCAGCTGCTCCAGGGGGCTTGCCCCTTCCCATTTGCCTCCATACCACTGGCCTCAGTCTCCAGGAGGGTACCACAGTGAGCAGTGAGCCCCTGAATGTGCTGGCTGACATCTGCCTATTGCCTGTTTGCCCCTGAGAAATGATCTGACCTTTCTGAGTTTGTTTCTCCATCTATAAAATACTGTTTTTAAAACACAAGAAAACTCGCTAAACTCTTCCAAGCAGCGCTCTCTAGTCTCTGGGATCATGATGACTTTTCTTCCTGCCCAGGGCTACTTTTCCAGCTTTTCTGTATGTGTTTCTCACCTACATAGAACCTCCAGGTTAAAGGCATGAATCACGGGCGTTCCCAATTCAGTAATTTTCTGTGGGTCACCTGTGGACATGACAATGTGGCCTCTGAGCAAATGCTGTCAGGGCCACTGCTCGCTTCCTGGGCCACCGTGGGATTGGATTGGCATTGTCCTGCAGAGTCGGCCCTCAGGCTTGGTGAAGAACCTGTCACCTTCCCAGGACTAATGGAGATGCAACCTGTCATAGTTAGAGGTGTCACTGGAAGAAAACCTGGTGGAAGGGAGGGGAGCTGAACACCAAAGATGGGGCTTGAATTGCCAGCCCCTGCCATGGTTGCTCTGGCCTTAGCGTCCCCATCTGTAAATGGGCACAAGCTTGGGCACCACAGTGGGGGTCGTGAGGATCCAGTGAAACAGGATTTACCAGCAGCTTGCCTCCCTGACCCCTGAATCTCCTGGAAGAGATAAGCACAGGGTTCTCTGGAAGATAAACAATCTGTTTAAGCCATTATCTCATCCTCTGCTAACAGGCCAAGGGCCCTGCAGGTGCGCCACAGCTCAGCATTCGGTGATTGTGTTCTGGCCAGCTGGCCTGTCTGTTCTGGCTGACCCAGCCTTTCTGCCTTCCCCTTCGGCCGTTGGTCACTCAACCCCTGCTTGCAGCCAAGATGCGTCCTATCCCTCCAAGGCTGTCTTCTCCTCCACACCCAGATCTTCCCGATTTTAATGTAGTTCAGGCTGGTTTAAAGCTCATGTCCGCGAGGCCCTCCCTGATTTGTCCAGTGGAACCCATACATTCCCTAGCACCCTAATTTAGTGATCATGCTCTGCTGAAAACTAGGAGTTTCAGGAGAGTGGGCTGTACGTCTCACTGTTTCCCCAGCAGGGCTGGGCGTAGGAGCTACCCACAGCTGCCCAGGAGCAGAACTTGTCCCCAGCACTTCATGGAACCAGACAGGGGACACACCTGCCAATCCCAGCACTTGGGGGCTGCTGGCAGGAGAAGCAGGAATTCAACACTATCCTTGACTATAGAGTGAGTTTGAAACCCGTGAGGGCTACCGGAGACTTTTGAGAGGGGGGCGATGGGGGGTGGCAGGAAGAAGGGAGGGAAGGAATGCCGAGGACACTTTTCGGCAGGAAGATGCATGGATGGATGAACAGCGGTCCCCAGGAGTGTAGCAGTCCCACTTTGGCTGGGCACTCTGTGAGCAGCCGTGGAGATGCCGTATCTTGGACACCAGCCCCTGATTGGCATGGCAAGATCTTTACGTGCAAGGAGTGGGGAGCTGGAAGGATATGAGGATCCTGGGTATTTCTCCAGAGTCCTCTGTGGGTGTAACCTCACCAGGGACAGGAAGCTTGTTATTATTTGTTTCGTCTGTAACAACATCAAAGGTCTTTGAATCCAACCAGCAAGCTTTTCCTGGTACAGCTTCCGGATTTATCTGTTAACATAGGAACCCAGCCCCAGGCAGGACAAACTGAGTCTGGACAAAGAGACTGGACGTGTTTCCAGTTTCCACTGGCCTACAGAGACCTTCCTAGTAGGAGTGCTCCCCTGCTTAGGCCCCATAGCCTTGGCTCAACATCCATGCCTCAGGCCAGTCTTAAGGTGGTCTCAACATTCAGGACCTGCTGGCATGCTGGTCTGCTTGTGTGCCGGTCTCCTGGTGTGCCAGCCTGTGGGTGTGCTGTCTTCTTCGTGTGCCAGCCTGCGGATGTGCCAGCCTCCAGGTGTGCCAGCCTCCTGGTGTGCCTGCCTCCTGCCGTTACATAGTCTGTGTGAAGAGAACACTTTTGCCTTCTCTACTCTGTCTCTGCATGCACAGCTCCAGGTCTCCTGCTCTCCCCGTAGCCACAACCAAGCCGCTGTGGCACTCCGGTCACGCCAGCTGCAGCCCATCCTTGTCTTGCACTGTGGGCTCCAAGGGCAGGGCCTGGAGGCCTATCCAGCTAATTCCCCTAGTCTGAGTTGGTTCCCCTCAGGAGACTTGCCCCATCCCTAAGCACTGGTGTCCACAATGCACTTGAGGAACATTGTGTCATCTTTTACGTAGGCGTGCTTGGGCGACTGCAGCTTACTGAGGGGGAAGAAGAGCGGGCAGCCACTGGCCACGTTGGTCTCACTCTGCGGCCGCTGGAAGGAGGCTGAGCTCAGGTCAGGCCTGAAGGCATCAATGGCGTGTTCACGGTTGTTCTGGTCGAGTAGCATGAATGTGACCTGCGGGGTAGGGATAGGTGGAGGGTTCAGGACTCGGGGGATAGCATTGGTTCTCATGGGAGCCCAGTTGTTTGGGCTCAGATGGCTCCATGCCCACTGCGTGGGCTTTACCTCTGACCATGGAGAGAAGGTACCATGTTCTACATAGAGAGGAAGCAGAGGTGAAAAAGAGGTGACATCTGCACTAGGGAGAGGCCCATGGGGCAGAAGGAACATCTGGTATTATGGTAGCTTCAGGTTTTGTCCTTCACTGTCTCACCCTATGGGAACTCTCTCTCTCTCTCTCTCTCTCTCTCTCTCTCTCTCTCTCTGCAAATAATAGGTCACATTCAGGTATCTTTCTCTATCACTCCCTATATTATTATTATTCAGACTTGGAGATCACTGGTGAAGCTCTGCTGGCTGGATGGCAAGCCCCAGAGGTCCTCACAACTCCTCCTTCCCAGTACAGGGATGGCAGGTAGAATTCACCATTTCCCCAGGGGTTCTACTACTATAATTAAACTGGCTGCAGAGACTAGGGTGCCCTGACAAGGATGCAGGGCACATGGTGACGTGTCAACTTCTGTTGGGACCTGTGCTGCCAGGCAGGAAGCAAGAGCAGACTGGGGGCGGGACTTCCACTGAGCTCTGGTGTACCCAGGGCCGATCCTGAATGCCCCTGAGAAGCAGATCTCCTAGCATGACACAAGCTCTGCCCCGGCAGGAGCCCTTGACTGTGCCCCAGGGAACACACTGCTAACTCCTTGCTAAAGCTGTCCTTAAACTTGCTGACACTAGAATTCCTGGGGAGGGCTGCTCCTCCAGAGAGTTCTATTCCAGACACTGAAGCTCTACTCAGTGGGCAGGAGCCTCGGCCGCCGGATTTGCACTCAGCTTCATTTTATAACAGGAAATTGATAGAGTAAGCACAGGCGACCTGCCCAGACCTCAGGTGCATTGCTACAGTCACCATGCCCTCCCCAAACCCATCTTTCCCTGGGCCCGTACCTTGTTCCGGAATGGCCAGGGCAGTAGGGCATCATACTCTCCTCTCATGATGACAATGAAAAGGGACAGGTGGGTCTTCTTGCCCGAGCCATCCCCATTCAGGTACAATCGCAGACACAGCTTGTAACCATACTTGGCTGTGTAGAAAGCTGAAAGGTGGAGGCAGGGTCAGCACAAGTGAGGAGATGAGGTGCAGCAGGCAGGGGGCTGAGGACAGTGGGGTTTGGGGCCTGGCTCTCTTCTCTAGGAGAATGTCAAGGAAGGCCATGCTCTTGGAGGCTGCCTAGCCCAGAGGTTGGCAGCTGGCCTTCTGGTCACAGAGAAGGCTCCCACTCGATGGTTCTGGCTCGGTGGGTAATCTGGAATCTGTGGTTTTACCACTTCCCTGAGGTGCCATGCTGCTTGTCTTACAGCTACATGTGGAATCCACCATCTTAACCAACCCTCAAGTCACTAGAGATTGAGCCCAGAAAGGGAGGTGGCTGGGCGTTGTTTTATGTGCTGGGGCAGAATTAGGGTTAACGTCCAGCCAGGCTTCCCAGATCTTGGCATTGGTTTTCTCGACTGCCCAAAGGTTGGGTCCTCCCTGGAGGCTGCTGTGAGAAGTCCCTTTTTGGTTCTGCTATCAACCCTTGGGAATGGCCCCAAGAGCCATCCCCGGTGACCAAGCATGGGGGCCCTCGTGGCTCTCTACCTGATGGTACGTCCTTGGGCACAACTCTGCACCCAGCTCTAAGCAGACCCCCTGCTGGGGACCCGGCCTCCTTGCTTCAGGTGATTTGCTATAAAATGAGGCTGGGAGGGCAAGTAATTGGTAAGGCTCTCAGATGTCACATCCAGGAATGGCCTGGTCCTAGCAGATGGTGTGGCTTAAACAGATCCAGAGCTGCATGTAAATATTATATGTATGCCATCTGTATGTGAATACACACACACACACACACGTATGTGCACGTGCACGTGTGCATTTACCAGTTAGTGAGTTGTCAGTCAAGTCAGTGCTCTGTCAAGTCCAGCAAGGGACCTGAAACAGGGAAGCATCACCCAATCTGCTGATGCCCGTGGTCTCCCCAGGCACACAGTTCCCCAGGGCCTGGCTGGGTCCTCTGCCTCCTACTCCCTATGGCTGGCTGGGCAGTGACACCGGCTGTTGAATTTTGGCTCCTATCCCCCTTCTCATCCCGTAGCCTCTTTGCAGAGTGCAATTGACATACAGGAAGGAGAGAGGGCAGCTGCTGTGTTCAGAGAGCACAGTCTGTGTCTCCCCCATCACTGGCAGGGACTCCAGTTTGACTTAGCATGGCTGTTCTCGCGTCTTGTCCCCCAGACCCGCTGGGTACTGTCTCTTCTACCAGTCTCTGTGCCCACAGGGAGTTACCTGGAGAAAAGAGGCTGATAGTCCTGCCGCACACTGACTCATGACACCGTCTGGTGACATTGGTGATCTTCCACAGGAAAGTGCCATCGAAGGAGGCCTCCTCCATGAGCCGCAGGCTCTGCTCGAGCTTGCCCAGGACCTGATCCTTTTGGGCCAGGGTCTGTTGCAACTCCACCACCTGCAGGGAAGGCTGGTCAGCCAGAGAACCAGCATCCAGCTTGGGGGACTGGAGAGGGATAGTGGGACTAAGGATATATCAACCCAGAGAGGTTTCCCTGGCCAAGTGTCACCTAGTGCCTGCACCTGTCCCATGCTTGGCGTCCCTTTCTCTTCTTGTCCCCCAGGCCAGCTCCTATCATTCAGCAGGAGCCCAGCTCACTGAGCCCCTCCGGTAAAGCCTCCAGTCACAGTCCTAGTTGGCGAGTCTCTCTCACCGTGTTTCACGACTCTTACAATGACTTCCTCCTCCTGCTCAGGCTGTCCACATGGCAGGCTCCTGTCTTTCTATGTCCACACCTTGCGTAGTGCTAAGCTCCAAGAGTGGAGCCAGAAGGCTGATGGTGCGATGGGAACCCTCGCTGGCCCTGGGAACCTACTTTACAGCAGGGCTGAGGAGCTGCCTGGCCATTGGAGCCCAGTGCCTGCCCCTGCTAATGGGTTTCCACAGAGATATCTGAGAGGATGAACTTAGCTGGGAGATGGAAGGTGAATGGCTCGGATCTAACTGGTTGGGTGTGGTGGGGCGAAACTAAAGGCAGGCCCAGCTAAGTGGGACACAGTGAAATAATGTTGCTGTTTTTTTAAAAAAGTGACATAAGTCTGGTGACTGACTCCGTTAGGAGTAGTGTGATCCCTGGAATGGAGGAGGTGGGCTCAGAACTACGACTGGTCAGTCTGGGACTACGCTCTGCATGGGGATGTCTGTAGAAACTGAGGCAGCATAGGAGAATATCCTGGCATCCCATGCTCTGAAGAGCTGATGAGCGCACGAAGGAAATCGTCTGTTAGGATGTGAGCACTGACTGCTCTGGAGAGCAGGGGTGGGGACAAGCAAGCCAGTTGCTCTGTGGGCCCCGAAGGTCACAGCCAGGACCAGTACTTGGAAAACAGCTCTACGAAAGGAGGGGCTGTGTAATAGTGGAACTGCCCAGCAATGGAATGGAGGAGAGAGCCGGGGGAGGAGTGTTCCCCGCCGATTCTAAATAGAAGCATCGGACAGCATGGCATTGGTTTTTCCCCAAGCTTCAGACTAGGGTCTTCCTAATAGGTCCTGGGATAGAGGGGACATTTGGGTTAGGTAGGAGCAACAGCTTTGGGCAGGATGAATGACGGGAAGGCTGGAGGGCATAGGGGCACCCTGAGCTGACATCAAGAGCGCTTGCCCATCTCACTCACCCTCTGCTCCAAGCTCAGGATGTGCTCTCGGTCCAGCTGGCTCTGGTGGATGGAGGCGGCCAGTGCTAGGTGGGAAGCCTCCACCTCCTTATTGAGTACAGCCACGATGTTCTCAAACACACGCAGTTTCTCCTCCAGCTGAGCCAGCTGCTTCTCTTTCAGGAGGTGCCACAGAGCCTGTTCATCCTGGCTCTCACAGCAAGGTGCCCGGTAGCAGTCGACCTCCAGGTCCCCAGTCACTTCCACGGCTGCCTGAAGCTGCAGCTCTGACAGGTTCCGCTCCAGGGCCATGGGCGTGGAGCCCAGGTTGGAGCCTGACAAGGACTTCCACTCTTTTAGGACCCCCAGCAGCAGGTGCAGGTGGGAGGCCTGGGAGGTGGCCTCATGCTCCTGCATGGATTGTGGGCTCCCCTGAGGAGAGAGGGAGAGTTGCAAGAACAATGGAAGGAGATTCTGGGAACCAGCAAGGAGACAAGGCATCAAAGGCCACCAAGCAGAGCCAGAACATTCTCCCAGCAGAGGGGAAGTGGCTGTCTGTATGGGGAGGGGAAGGGGTGAAGCCCCTAGATACCCCACACAGCTAACACCCAGGTCTCTAGTGTGACCGTTCTGCCCTGCCCTTGAGCAGAGTGATTCAGGACCATGGAGAGAGGTGTGGGGACATGCTCTTGAGTGATGCTCCAGGGCTTAGGTGAGGTATTAAGGAAAACTTCCCTTAGTACAATGACTTAAGAGTTGGATTTGTTGCTTGGCAACTCATTAGCATGAAACACCAGAGGAGTAGCTTGGTGTTTTGGGAGGGGGATGGGGCTGGGACCATGAACAGATTTGACATGCAGTCACTTACCTTGAAGGAACAGCCAACACCTGCAAAGGGACACAGGACTCCAGCCTCAGACACCTCAGGGTGAACCTGGAAACGATAACTGTGTCACTGGATGCTGGAAGCACACCCGGAGCCAGAACTGGCTAGGCTCGTGACTCTTCTCGCTCTGTTCCTTCTGCCTGGCCAACTTTGCTCCACCTTTGGAGTCTCGCCCTTCTGTAATCGTTCTACAGAAAGAGGACTGAGCCCTGCTGTCATTTGAAATAGCTCATTCCATCCTGTTGGGAGAGAGTGCGCACAGATCTGGAGTGAACCACCACTCTTCAGTTTCAGGATGCTGAAGAGATACTTCACAAAAAGAGCTCCATGAAGGGAGAGCGTGCCTGCCACTGCAATGGAAGAGCGATGCTCCTACCTGTCAGGAGAGCTGGACTAGCGTGGCAAGGCCTTCCCAGCAAGGACATGGGCAATGAAAGCAAAATAGTAATAGACACACTGGAAAACTTACCCAAGTAATTAATTTTATTATTATTATCATCATTATTGTTATTATTATTTATCCAGGGTCTCACTATGTAGCCGTGGCTGGCCTGGAACTTGCTATGTAGAACAGGCTAGCCCCAAACTCACAGAAATCTTCTTTCCTCTGTCTTCAAAATGCTGGGACTAAAGGCATGCGCCATTACACCCAGGTAGCCTTGAAGTTCTTATTCTCCTGCCTCCATTCCTGAGTGCTGAGTATAAGCATATGTCACAAATATTGGCTCATGAGATACAGGGGACCGAGCCCAGGCCTTGTGTGCACACATCTCTGTGTAGACATGAGTTTCTGCTTCTCCTGAATGCATCCGGGGAGTGGAATATGTGCGTTATCTGCAGGTCGATTGTAAGTTGTGAGTGATTTAGGTAAGCAGGGCTCAGCTTTCTGTAAAACACTTTCAAAGGGCTGGAAATGTGGCCCACTTGGTGGTAAGTACTCCAGGACATCCTTCTGAAGAAAGTTTAGGGGAGGCAGCTGCTGCCTGTCACCAGTCTGGAGTGGGTTGTGTGGGTAGGGAATGACCAGCTCTGTGGGGCAGGACATTTGCCATCTCGGTAGTGGGGAGTCACCTGATTTTGTATGTTAACCAGGACTTTAGCAAACTGTACACATAAAATGAGCACTTTTTTTTAACCTGTAAGTGATATCTTGATTTTATGGGCTGAGCAGAAACTAAGTCACAAGGCTCATTTTTCTCAGAGCTGATTCACACCTTTGGTTTGGGATGCAGAGCCTGGCATATCATTGCTTTCTGCGACAGGGCAGACTGTTCCCAACCAAGAATAGGAAACAGATGTTTGATGGGGACAGGCAAAGGGGCTCCCAGCAGGGAGATAACCTGGCTGTGGGAATCGGCCTCAATACAGCCTCTCCAACAGGTCACTAGTGATGACATGTGGCTCTGGGGCATCAGATGCCAGGTATTTCTGACCTAAGACCCTCTTGGGCCCTGTGATTCCATGCCTATGGTTCCCATCCTTTGTGGCTTGAAGTTGATAGTCCCCAGAGGGATAAGGACCAGAAAGTGGGACAGCTAGCACTGGAATTCGGGCATTGCTCACACAGTGGGATGTACCCGTGGATAAGCAGGGCCTGTGGGCAGGACAGCCTGCTGTGGGCTGTGTGGATGTCTGGCTGGTCCTAATGATGAGGCATGCAGAGGAGTGTACTGACTGGCACTGAATGCTGAAAGATGGGCAGGGGTAACTCAAGAGGTCTTCTGAAGCCCTAGGGTTAGTCAGGCTGCCAGCTCTGGTCACCCATCACCCACTCCTTACCACGTACTCGGGTGTGGGCTCCAAGAGGCACTCTGTGTGTACACTGTCACAGTGTCACGGCACTGGGAGAGTTACTAAGTTCTCCTAGGTTTAGTTTCCCCATCTGCAAAATGTCTAACTCTAATCCACCCTCTAGCTGTTGTAAGAACATGAGGTGAAACACAGACGTGCTCATATTGCTAACCTCTTGTAGCCCTGACAACACTAAGTGGTTTAACACAATACAACTTACAATCTCACAGTCCTACCAGGAGGGTTCTGGCAGCAGCTTGCTCCTCTGCAAGCTGCCTGCAGCTCCTAGCCTGAGGATCCTCTCTGCATCATCCAAGTCAACACCCCCCATCCCCCATGGATGTTGTGCTCACCCAGGTAGTCTAGGGTGCTCGCCCTATAGGCCTTCGTGCCTATAGAGTCTGGCCGCTCCTGCCAGGTGCGTAGGTCATGTATAAACCATTTGGGAGCTGATTTTCCACTTGACGGGGTTGGAGCCTGGCTCTGCCATGGATTTAGGGTCAGCTACCAGCATCTCCTTTGCCCTCGGCCTTCATATATAAACTATTAATAAATCAAGGGTACCAACAGGATGCTGTTGGAGGGCTCAGATTATAGATGCAAACTGTCACATTTAGGAGTGTAAAAGTGGAGAGTTCACACTGGTTAGCGCACTTCAGAGAGCACATGTCACATTTAGGAGGGTAAAGGTGGGAGCCACACACTTCAGAGAGCAAAGGTACAGAATTTACACACTGCGAGTGTAAAGATGGGGAGTAACACTAGTTAGTGCACTTCAGAGAGCACAGACACGGGGGACACGTGATTGGTGCTTTCCCACACACCAGGACCCTGGGAACAGAAGGATGACTGGCCTTCCTTGAAGGAAGCCAACTTGGGTTCAGCACAAATAACGGAGGAAGTCATCATGGCCGTCAGAAGCCATGGCATGTGGAGGGGTCACGTTACAGTGCCGCGAGCGAGTTCCCTGCTTTGAAAAGACAACCCCAGGTGGCAGGAGCCCACTACATGCACACACTGGAAGTCACACTAGACTGCTTAAATTCCTGTCATTCGGGTTCTAGAGCATTATCATGAGCCACAAACCAATCTTCCTGACTGGACCTCAGAGGGAAGAATGTGAGAGAAGTAGAGTTCCCTTCTTGGAGTCTCAGCAAACATAACCAAAAAAAAAAATGTTTGTTTTGTTTGTGTGTGTATGTGTATGTATATGTGTGTGTGCGCACATGCGTGTGTGTATGTGTGTGCATATGTGTATATGTGTGTATGTGCATGTGTGTATGTGTGTATATGCATGTGTGTATGTGTGTATGCACACGTGTATATGTGTATATTTATGTGTATGTGTGTGCGCACGCATCATGTGTATATGTGTGTATGTGCATGTGTGTATATGTGTGTATGTGCGTGTATGTGTGCATGTGTGTTTGTGCATCTGTGTACGTGTGTGTGTGTGTGCTTGCACCCACATCAGATACCCTGCACTATCACTCTCATTGCTCTCCACCTTGAGACTTGGTCCCTTGAGACGGTCTCTCACTGAACCTAGAGCTAGGCTGGTGAACAACAAGCTCCAGAAATCTTTCTGTCTCCACCCCTCACATGGCTGGTGTTACAAGTATGCATGGCAAAGTCTGCCCCCCTTTTTAGCAGGGGTTCTGGGGATTTGAACATGGGTCCTCATGCTTTCACAGCAGAAACTCTCATCTGCCCAGCCCTTCCCCACCCCCTGCTCCTGGTTTGTCCTCTACCCTATTGTCAATTGTTCAGGAAGGTCATTCCAGACAAGAGTAGCCTCTCTATGTTATCACTGACCTTCTAATATTTGCTTGCTCTGTTGGTAACTAGCTGATGCTTCTGGGCCCTATGTAAGGTGATGATGATCTCTTACAGACTCAGGGGAGGATAGCAGTGGGCATGGAGAGGGTTTGTGAGATGGGCACCTTGGGCTGAGCTCAGCTGCTTTCCAGTCTGGCCTCTTGGCCCAGCTTCTGTCTCCTAGATTCCCTCAGGCATGCAGACAAAAAGGTGGGAGTTACCATTGCAAAGGCCTGGCTTAGTCACTTTCCTCAGGTTAAAAGTCCCTAAGTTCCCATCAGGGGCGGGATCAGAGGAGTCCCCATCGTAACCCCCCTGTGGTCCATGCAGGCAGTGCTCTTAACCACTGGGCCGCCTCTCGGGTCCTTACTTTGTCTCAAGGAAGCAAACTTCAACCCGTGCTCTTGCTGAGCCCTGGAAGTCTCGCAAGTCTTTAGATCCTGGGGCAAGGGAAAATATAGGGTAATATTGTTGGATGTTGGGTCATCGTGCTGCAGTAGAGAGAGAGGCTCTCCGAGATGTTAAGTTTTAAACTTTCCAAAGGAGCAGCGGGATATGGCCTTCTTGGAAAAGACCGACACCCAGCTCACTCCAGTTCCTTTATTTAAACATGTGCAAGGTTAATAGGAGCTGGGAAAAATTCCAACGGCCAAAGACTTTTTGCTCTTGCTGCCGTGAGAGCAGACAGCCTACACAAATCTCAGCCCCTTTTCATTATGGCCATAAACAAAAGGAAGAGCTCCGTGCCTGCCAGGAGTGTCTTAGGACCAAGATCAGTAGCTCTCACACACACACCTAGTGAGACTCTCCAGAGAAAGAGTTCCTCAAGGGTTAAACAGTCTCAGAACAATTTCTCAGCCTCTACTGATTTAACCCAAACAGAGCCAGGGCTTTGCTGCCACATTTCTCTCAAAGTCAGACACAAGGCCTTCCTATTCATGTCGCTTACAGACAGATATAGAGGCTTTACCTACACATCACTGCAGGCTAACCAGGAGGGCTCGGTTCCATACACTCCTTCCACCGAAGCCTTCTGTGTGTATAGGGTTTATCTTGACAAAGATGCAAAGAAACTACAGATGCTAGATGAAGTGACATTAAAGTGTATCTGACACATGTTACCTACATGTACACAAGAGGTGTGTTTTAATTTTGCTAAGGGGAAAGAAGAAAGCAAGCTGGAAAGCACAGAGCCCATTCCCTGAGCTGCACACGTCTGGCCCAGAAGCTGTGGTAAGGTGTCTGTGAAAGCGGGTCCAGAAACAGCCAGACAGGGCGGCTAAGAAGTTCTTACCTGGAAATTAACTTGACCCTTATTATTATTCTCTGAAGGCCCACAGGAGGGGGAGGCTGCCAAAAATGGAAGGGAAAGCCCTTCAGTCAGCTGTGGTCAGGGTAGAAAGTCCCCACACTCTGAATGACAGGGACTGGTGCAAAGGAAGGGGGAACAGGTGTGGACCCTTTTCTGCAGCTGGGCCAATGGGAGGGAGGGGGGTGCCCTGGCAGCTGTTGACCCGTGACTCAGATGTCCTAGATCCTGGGAAGAGCCAACTTAGCATCTGCATTTTACCAAGGGAGAAACAGGGTCTGAAAACAAGTTTGCCTCCAGCCAAACACTGAGGGAAATAAATCCACTCCTGCACTTTGAGGTCTGGGCCCGTGGGCCACTGTTCACTGCTGGAGGGAGCTTTGGCCAGAAGCAGCTTCATTTGTCTCACTGAGGGGACAGAGAGGATGACCAAACTGAGATCCTGGCCACTGAGGAGCTGGCATTGAAGTCCCAGTGTGTCTTCCTCACCTGTCATACAAGACGTCAGGTGTTATGCAGCAACTCCTACATGGTTGGACTTTGGAACTCACACAAGTTTGTTTGGGATCTTAATAGTGAGATTAACATAAAGATTGCTGTTCTTGTTCTGTATCTGCTAAAAGGTTTGCTCTATATCCTTATCTACCTTCATGCCATGACATAAAGGAAGTCCACACTCGCGGAGTAAAGATTGACTCTCTAAGTTGAGATAATGTAACTTATAATATTGAATACATTTCTATACTTTTCTCATTTCGTCACGAGTTGGTGGGACCTGGAGACCTCTGGGCTACACAGGTACCCTATGAAAGTCTTTTCATCTTGGTGGGGAGGGCTGGACTAGATTTCAAGGCTGTTGCATAAGCATGTCTCTCTGGCCCCTTCCAAGGTCCGAAGGTGTTTCTCACTCCTGGATGCGGAGCTTGGCTGGAGTTGAAAATGATCTCTCTCTGTGTCGGGAGCTGGCTGAAGTTCTCAAGGAAGGGGCTGGAGGATAAACTTTGGGGTTTTGAAATTTCTGTTATAAGTGCTCAACTCTGCCACTGTAGGGAGGAAGCAGCTGCAGACAATAAGGGAGACTGAGGGTGACTAGATACTAGCGGAAGTTGCTTTATGGTCATGGAGTTGGCATGCTATAGAGTCTTTATGAATTCCTAAATACAGTTTCTTCCATCAGTCAAAACACACAAAACTTCCTTATCCTGTGGGCTGTGTATAAAACCAAGAGACAGACTGGGTTTGGTTCAGGAACCAGTTTTTGGACTCCTGGTCTAGAAGGGGGTTCCAATTCTAAATCGATCAGAGCCTACCAAGTGGCTTAGGACAATGTGCTGTTGTCACTGTGAACACTTGTCTCCACCTTGCTTGGGAAGTGAATTTACTGTGGGCTCAAGACAAAGCAGAGATGCATCTGCAAGTCAGAGGCCACATGGGCAATTACCCACTCTGCCTCTACCTGGGCAAGTGCCCCCTGCCCCTCTCTCAGTAGAGGCCAAAGGACAACCTCTGGAGCAGTTTCTCATGTGCCTGTCCACCATCCCCCCCTCCCCCACTTTCTTTTGGAGACAGGTCTCTAGTTAGCTGGGAACTCACTTTGTAGGCTAGGGTAGCTGGTCAGTGAGTCCCAGGGTCCCCACATCTCCTCCCCAGCCTAGCTAGCCAGTGAGTCCCAGGGGTCCCCACATCTCCTCCCCAGCCTAGCTGGCCAGTGAGTCCCAGGGTCCCCACATCTCCTCCCCAGCCTAGCTAGCCAGTGAGTCCCAGGGGTCCCCACATCTCCTCCCCAGCCTAGCTAGCCAGTGAGTCCCAGGGGTCCTCACATCTCCTCCCCAGCCTAGCTGGCCAGTGAGTCCCAGGGGTCCTCACATCTCCTCCCCAGCCTAGCTGGCCAGTGAGTCCCAGGGTCCCCACATCTCCTGCCCAGCCTAGCTGGCCAGTGAGTCCCAGGGTCCCCACATCTCCTCCCCAGCCTAGCTGGCCAGTGAGTCCCAGGGGTCCCCACATCTCCTCCCCAGCCTAGCTGGCCAGTGAGTCCCAGGGTCCCCACATCTCCTCCCCAGCCTAGCTGGTCAGTGAGTCCCAGGGTCCCCACATCTTCTCCCCAGCCTAGCTGGCCAGTGAGTCCCAGGGTCCCCACATCTCCTCCCCAGCCTAGCTGGCCAGTGAGTCCCAGGGTCCCCACATCTTCTCCCCAGCCTAGCTAGCCAGTGAGTCCCAGGGTCCCCACATCTTCTCCCCAGCCTAGCTGGCCAGTGAGTCCCAGGGTCCCCGCATCTTCTCCCCAGCCTAGCTGGCCAGTGAGTCCCAGGGTCCCCACATCTCCTCCCCAGCCTAGCTGGCCAGTGAGTCCCAGGGTCCCCACATCTTCTCCCCAGCCTAGCTAGCCAGTGAGTCCCAGGGTCCCCACATCTTCTCCCCAGCCTAGCTGGCCAGTGAGTCCCAGGGTCCCCGCATCTTCTCCCCAGCCTAGCTGGCCAGTGAGTCCCAGGGTCCCCACATCTTCTCCCCAGCCTAGCTGGCCAGTGAGTCCCAGGGTCCCCACATCTCCTCCCCAGCCTAGCTAGCCAGTGAGTCCCAGGGTCCCCACATCTCCTCCCCAGCACTGGCATTGCAGGCATCATCACACACAGCTTTCATTACATGGGTTCTAGTGAGTAAACTTAGGTCTTCACAGACTGAGCCATCAGTCCCCAGAGATGGCCAGATGCTGACATACCTTCTCCTGAGTCAGAAGGCTTCCCGGGCTCACAGGTTGGAGGTTTTCTGCTCTGCATTTGGTACAGATCAGATCTTCACCATCTCTGGGAAATCATGAACAAGATTCTCAAATTACCACACCTTGTTGGCCCTTGCTGTCCATCACTTGCCACCTTCCTGACAGACTTCAAAGCCCAGACATTGCCCCTTACAGTAATTCCCCCATCGAAGCTTCCAAGCCCCAGGCATCCACTGTTTCCTGAAGCTTGCAGTGAGTTGCCCCTGCAGCCCCACCTGCTTTGACCTGGTGGTGCCTTTCTTCACCCAGGTAGTGGGATTGTGGATGTCTCTCTGTAGAAATACCCATCCCAGTGCCTGGTTACAGGGTCTCTACTGGGAGAACTATCCCATGCACTGACTTGCAGATATTGAACCCCAACACTTCCAGTCTCAAGGGTCTAGGCAAGGAGTTGCGGTGTGGATCTCTATTTGTTCTTCTCAGTACCGTGTATGTATGTGCTTCTGGTCTCTTATTTCTTGGCCATGGCAGGTGATCATGGCCTATTAGAGCAAGAACAGGTCTCAGTGGCTATCTCTCTGGAATGGGCACAGCGTGGGACACCTGCACAAGTGGTTCTGACCCAGAGTGAGTGCTGCTGGCCCATTTCTGGGTGAGGAAAATGAGGCCAGAGAATGCAGCCTTGGATGGGCCACGGGAGAGCAAGTCAAGGCAGAGCAGGACAGAGGCACCTCTGGCTGAGACCTGCGCTCTCCAGCCGGCTTCTGCTCCCTCCTCTACTGGGTTTAAAAGGGTGGGGGAGGAGGTGAGCTCAGAGCATCAGCTGGCCAGGAAGCCCAGTCAGTTGGGACCTCCACCCCCACAGCCTTTCCATTGCTACAGCCTCCCACCCGGGTTCCTGCCTTGCCCCTTAGTCACCGAATTTGAACTTCTCGTTTGACTGATTCAGTTTCCCCACAGTCTCAAGCTGTAAGGTCCCGAAGAAAAGGTCATGCCTGTGGCCCACTGCCCTTTACGGGATCTGTACCAGAAAACCTACAGGCGGTAAGCGACTTTGTCTCTGGGGGCTTTGCAGGTCTCAGCTCTACATAGGGTAGTGACTGTACTGACTGGTGCAGGCTGACGGAGGACACAGGGATGGAGCACCTGGTGCACAGCAGGTGCACGGTGCACAGCAGATGCACAGCAATGGCCAAGGCAGGGTGTCATCGCTGCTATTGGTGCAGCACATCCAGGATATTTACACTTTAAGCATAAACACACACCCTATTGCATGTTTGCCTCCATTAACTGGGTTTAAAAAAACAAAAGAGTGTTTTATTGCAGTATGGTATTTGCCAAGAGGGCTTCTGTTCCTTACTGTGAGAGGTTTGGGGAATATTACTGATGGAGCCTTGTAACAGTTCTGTGAGACAGAAGGCAGCTCCATGGGCAACAAGTCAGGGTTTGGAGACCAGAGGTTCAAACCAGGTTACATAGCAGAAAGTGGCCGAGAGGTGCTTAAAGTTCCACCTCAATAATGGTGGACAGACAGCTGTCTGTGGCTACTGACACACTTGTCTCCGGCCAGGGGGCAGTGTTCGGAAGAAGAGAGCATGGAACTAGAGGCTCAAGAGGCGAGGTTGCCTGCCCACAGCCAGCCCATCTCTTCAGTCTCCCCTCCCATCAGGGTCCCTCCCTGGCCATTCTTCCCACCGGCCCTTGGCTCTTTGACCCCCTCACCTCAGTTTCTCAGAGAGACAGGTGGTGCAGCAGAGAGCCCTGGGCTCTGAGGGATCCTGGGAGGCAGCTGGGGGGCAACCAAATGGAAACTCATTTTCATCAGGAGCTGGGCGGGGGTCACTGGCTGAGCTGGAGGCCATCTTGAGGTTTCAGACCAGGGAGGGTCTGTCAAGTAGAGCGGAGGCCTTGTGGAGCCTGTAGAGAGAGGTGGGTTCTAGCCTGGGCCACCCTTCCTGTGACTTTATCTTCTCCTCTGGCTGTGTGGTAGACGTCACAGCTGAGTCACAGTAGGGATGGAGTAGGAATTACCCTTTGTGGTTAGAAAAAGCCCCTGGACAGAGACTGAAACCTTTAGGAGTGTCCAGACATTTTTCAGAGTGAGAACAAGCAAGCGACAGTCATAGGAAGAGAGCGATGTTGTGGTTCTCCAGAGTCATGGTTCCCTGCCTGAGAACCACAGGCTGCCCGCCTCCCCCCCCACCCCCCGCCGGGACCTCTGAGCCATGTAGAATTCTCTGGAACAGTGGGGCTCAGCTTTCTGATGGAAACCCCAAGGGTCATGAAAGCAGGTCCAAAATTCAAGTTCTGGGTCCTCTAGGGTATCTGGGTGGCCTTGGGGAATGCCACTTTCTCACACTGTCACTTGGTTACCCTATCTTGAAAAAATGGATTGAACACGTGGTCTCTAGGACCAAGGCTGTGGAGCCTATGACTAAGGCCACCAAAGGTAGCAGGAAGGCCTTTGACGACCCCACCCTGCCTGGAGCATTGTGCATCAGTCATGATGGTGACAGAGGAACTGGGACCTCCCCTCACTTGAAGTCCAAGGCATTGGCACCACAGACTCTGCAGAGTCCTCTTCCCAAGCCCGACTCAGGAAGTCATAGGTGGCCGTGTATCTGGTCAGGAGTTACACTTCCCTGCTGAGACCAAGGCACTACACCAGTCCAGGTTCATGGGGATTTGCTCTCAGCTGCCAAGTGGACCGTAGATCTATGTGTGCATGAGGGTGAATAGGAAAAACACCACTCTGGCCAGCCATTGTGTGGTGGGCAGACTTTTCCCCTCCATCCCTTACAATCCTGTTGTAGCCATTTACATCTCAATGAAGCAAGGTGTGAGACCCAAAGACACACAGCCTGAGGTTGAGCCATAAGATCTGAACCAGGTCCTGTGCTGTTCCACCATGGACAAGGAAAGAACAAGGCAGCATGATAAAGTCTCAGAGACGGGGATGTTGGTTGGGGCAGCTGGCTTGTCACAGACTGTCAAATGACAAAAATGGCCTCCATATACCTTCCCACCCAACTGCTATGGGATTTGTGGATAAACAATGCTGCTTTCAAAACACAGGCTCTGACTTCAGGCAGCTCTGAAGTGGGATCCTGGATCCACCATATGCATTTTAATATTTATTTATTTGTTTTGGAACAGGGTCTCACTATGCAGCCCTGGCTGGCCTTGAACTCCCAGAGATCCGCCTGTCTCTGCCTCCTGAGTGCTGGGATTAAAGGCATGCACCACCGTGTGCCAACAGGCACTACTATGCCTGACTCACTTACCACACAGTCTTAAATGTGTCTCAGCCTCAGTTCTGTATATGTAAAATGGGGGCTAAAAACATGTATTTTACCCAGTTGTCAAGATGATCAAATGTGATGGGGGGTGTTCTAGTTTCATTTCTCTGGCTGTGATAAAAACACCCTGGTCAAAAGCAACACAAGTGGAAACTGATTTGACTTACAGTTCCAGGCTAAAGTCCATCTTTGTGGGGAGGTTAAGACGGACCTCTAACAGCTAGTCAAATCACATCCACAGTCAGGGGCTAGGGGAAACAGATACACGGATACTTGCTCCTTTGCTTGTTCTCAGTTTAGTTTCTCTACTCTTACAGTTCAGGATCTCCTGTGTAGGGAATGGCACCACCCACAATGTGCAGGGTGTTCCTACATCAGTTAACTTTATTATGCCATTCTCCCACTGCATGCCCACAGGCCAGCCCAATGTCCACAATTCCTCATGGAGACTCTTCCCAGGTCATGCCAAGCTGACAATTGTAGCTAACAATCAAGTAAGTGAAAGTGTGGCAGAGGTCACCATGACATGCTCCAAAAACTTTTGGTATTCTACTCAGGCAACACCCATGCCCTTGGGCTCATAGCAAGGAAAGGGGTTTAAAATGGCAAATTACACTTAACAGTGTTTTTACATCTCTTAGCTTCCTTGAGTCCCAGTGGGTCGGGAAGTTTAGACTCTGAGATCAGTAATTCTCACCCTTCCTAATGCTGCAACCCTTAAATGCAGATCCTCATGCTGTGGTGACCCCAACCATAAAATTATTTTTATTGCTACTTCATTACTGTAATTTTGCTACTGTTATGAATATAGATATTTAATATTCAGGCTATCCAATATTCGACCCCCAAAGGGGGTCATGACCCATAGGTTGAAAACCACTGATCTAGATAAACTCAACCATCCCCTGTCCCCAGGAAGGTGCCAGAACTTCAAGTGGTTGTTGGCAAAAAGGTTGCTGCATCCTATAGACTTCTACCCTCAACTGCGCCCTGCCCAGCCCTCTCAGCTAGTGACCTTGAGTTTACTTCCCCAGTCTCAGAAAGGCTTTTCCTTAACTGCTCAGCCCAAGCAGCAACCCCTTGCCCCCCCCCCCTACGTCTCCTCCTTCTTCAGTTAGGACACAAGGGAGGCACCCAACCTCGTTGCTTCATCTACTTTCTCGTTTCTTTTCTCTTGTCCTGTCCCCACCTCCTTCACCGATTCCCTGTCTACCACCAGCTCCTTCCCACCAGCATCAAAACATCCGTAGACGGCTGTCTAGTAGGATACCAGGCACTACTCTTCAGTGCTGTGTGTTAAGTGGTTTGTTTTTCTTTGCCCTGGGATCAAACCCAAGGCCTTGCACAAGCTCTTGCTTACTAACCCACATCTCCAGCCTGTTTTAAGGACTTTTACAAATATCTCATCAACACTTCCCTCCAATCCTTGGAGGCTCCTACTTCATAGCAGAGGGACCCAAGGCACAGATAACTTGAGTGTCTTGCTCAAGGCTGCACAGCTAGTGAGGCAGGAAGGACTGAGCACAGACCTGCTCTTTAAAATGAGCTTGGTCCTGCTCCAAATTCCTCTTTTGTATCTACTCTTGCTTCACTGGGCAGTGAAGATTTTAAAGAGGGTTGTCCACACAGCCGCTGAAACTTCAGGGAGTTTCAAGCCTGTTAGAGGCTCTCACGCTGTCAAATGCTCTGGGCCTGTCCTAGCTGACATCCTGTCCTTTCCGAAGTGGGCCAGAGGGCTCTTGGCCACTCTTTCACGCCAGCACCGTCCTGGGGTGAAATCCCGTCAGAGCTGATTCTTGCACCGTGGTGGTTCTTTTACCTCTTCTCACCTCCACCTCCTATGGTCCCATCTCCACGGCTCCCAGAACGGGGACTCTTTATGCTCTGAGTAGCTGAGTAGCGGTGTGCAAGCCTCCTTCTGGTCTTTGGAGGCGCACCTGGGCCACACCCACTTCTCCTGGAACGTCTTGGTGACAGTGCCCAGATTGGGATCCCATGGCTCACCTGCCACCCATAGCCTGGGGCATGCTGTCGGGCCGCCTGCTTATGGCCCCCTGCCCTCGCTACCCCATTTCTTCCAGCGGGTGACTATCGACCTGCCAAGTCCAGGACGAGATCAGAGCTGAGCGCAGAGCTGCGGTGACAAGGGACCAGGGCACCGCTTAGGAAGGGCGAGAGATGTAGGACCCTGGAGGGTTCTTAAGCGCGAACCAACGTCCTGACTTTCGCACTTGGGGATGTGTGGGTGCTGGGCAACCAACCTGCGCGCCGCCGCCTTCTCTCATCCGGCGATGCGAGCGAGCGGGAGCGTCCTCCGTGCAAAGAACCGGGTTTAGCGGGTAGATGCCGAGGGAAGCAGGGCCTGCGTGAGTTTGTAGGGCTGGGCTGGTTCCCGAGGCCGGCCGGGGGCGGGGCGAGCGCTCCTCCCACGAGGAAACGGAGACCCAGATTGCATCTGGTGGGGTCACGGTGCTAGCTGACTCCCGTAGTGTCTGCACACGTGAGGTACTCAGTACAACGAATGCGAGGGACACACAAGCAGCATTGAGCTCCAGTCTGAAATCCTGTCAGAGCATGAGCGGGAAAAGCAGCAAGTCTGAACCTTACCACAGTGGGTTCTTGCAAAGAGCCCAGCATCCTGCAGGCTCTACCCAGCTGTGGATGCCGCAGACAGCAGTGAGATGGTGTGGCTCTCAGGGCATTGGGTGCTAACAAAACTGGGTGCAGCAGGGAAGTGGTTGTAATTGTAAAACTGAACACACACATCAGTTCACACACAAACACGCGGCATTTTACATACAAATACACACATGCATAAACACACATGTATATACACAAGCACATGGCCTCTTATTCCCTATGATTCTCTTTATATTAATCAAAAGAGTTAAGGAACTTACAGTTAGGATACAAGTATGGTTTTAACGATAAAAACAAAACAAACAAGCAAAAAACCCGACTTGTGTTTTTGTGAACAGAAATTTCACAAGGGCACCTTCTGTACTCAGGTGCCTAATGGCCCCTGATCTGAAAGCTAGTGGTTCTCCATCTGATTAATTTGGTTTTGACTTCTAAGTGGATCTATTATTTATTTATTTATTTATTTATTTATTATTTATTTGAGACAAGGACTTGCTGTGTTGTAGCCCTGCTGATTCCAAACTTTAAGCCATCCTCCTGCCTCAGCTTTCCTAGTGCAAAAATTACGGTCGTGAGTCGCCTTGCTGGGTTTTGTTCTGCACGTGGAGGTGTGTGTGTGTCTCCCACCCATGGCAGGCCCACTCGCCTCCAGCTGATCCTGCAGGACTGAACCGGGCATCTGGCTGGCTGGTGGAATATAGACTTTTGGGAGTTCAACTTGGAAGGGGGAATGTCTGCCTGAAGACAAGTGTTGTGTCTCAGCAACCCCCTCCCTCCAAACATGATCTCCATGATCTGTGTAAGCATGGTCAGAGGTGGTCTCTTAGGCTTCCCATTCTTCTGCTTTTAATTTTTTTTTTTTGAGGCAGGGTCTTGCCATACAGTCCAGGCTGGTTTAGAATTAGTGATCCTCCTGGCTCAGTTTCTCAAGGTCTGGGATCCCAGGCAAATGCCACTCAGCTTAGCTTGGACCTTTCAATTCTAATAGTAAAGAATTCTAATAGCTCCCTGTGTCCCTTCCTGGTGTTAAAAGTCACCCATTCTCAAGTGCTCTTGGTGAAGTGGTGACATTTCTCAAGGTCCTGGGCCCTGAAAGAGTCACTCTTTGGTCCCACCTCTCTCCCACCCCCTCTTCCTTTCTGCCCCAGGGTGAAGAGTAAAGAGCAGGCCGTCTGATCTCACACTGCAGGCCACATCCTGTTTTCAGATTAGTGAGTTCATAAGCTGGAAATTTACCAAGGGAAATAGTTTAATTTTGGAAAGTACCAAAATCTCATCTGTAGCCACCCTGCTTAATTTTGGGGGCTCTTGAAATAGAGGGGGCATCACCGAAGAACCACTAAGTGCCCAGGGAACAGCCAGGGAGCAGAACTTCTGCTTTGGAAAGGAAATAAGCCTTTTGGAGGCCGCCCCTCCTCTGCCCAGGGCACTTGCTTCATTCTTCTAAGAAATTTCAGAAGAGGAATCACTCCCGGGCCTTGCGCTCTCGCTCGGATCTGATGGTCTGTGGCTGGTCTGTGATGGAGGATCAAGGAAGCAGACTCAGGCTGAGGGCTGTGGCTTAGCTGATAGGGTGTTTACTTAGTATACAGGGGGACCTGAGTTTGCTCCCCAGCACCACAGGAAACTGGGCATGGAGGCAAAAACCTATATCTTAGCATCCACATATCTGGGATGGGGGTGGGAATCAGAAGTTCTAGGTAATCCGTGATTATTTAGAGAAGCAAGTGATTGTGTGCGCCTCCACCCATGTCCTTCTCACCCACACCTGTTCCTTTGGATCTCAGAGGCACCCACCACAAAGGTTTCGGTCTCTCTCAGTTCCCCAGCAGTCAGACCTCTGACACTGAAGGGGACTGCCTGGTCCGACAGCTTTTATACAGTGTGTGGCTGCTGCAAAGCAGTCAGGACTGCATGGGATTCTGGGTAATCATCAGGGTGTAATTAACACTGCATCGAGGAGTACAGAACACAAATGTGTCCCCTAGAAATACGTAAGTGTCTGGCCTGTGAGCGTAAGCTCTATGGCCTAATCCTCGGGTGCAGAGCAGGAAGCTGGTGAAAACTGCGGAGATCCCAGCTGCTTAGGGCTGGGACGAAAAGCCCTATGTCGTCATCCCCCTTCCCGCTCAAATCTGGGTAGACACTCAGCCATGAGTGCTGAGCTGGCAAATTCAGAGTCTTCTGTTTAAGGAGCAGTGCAAGTCGTAATAGCTTAGAGATGTTTCCATGTCCCTCGCTGTACGTGTGTGCTGGTGTGTGTGTGTGGGTGGAGGGCAGAGGTCAGCTTTGGGTTTTGTCCCCCAGGAGCTTTCCGTCTTGTTTTATAGAGACAGGATCGCTCACTGGGACCTGGGGCTGGAAGACTAAGCTAGGCTGGCTGGGCGCAGGCTCCAGGGATCTGCCTTCTCCCTGACTCTAGCTCTAGGAAGCAAGTACACAGCACCATGCTGGGTGTTTCTGGTATGGCTTCAGGGGATTGGATTTAGGTACTGAAGTCTGTGGCAAGCACTTTACTGACTGAACAACCTTTCCAATTCTAGTTTATAGAATTTGTTTTGCTTTTCCAAACAGAGTTTCTCTGTGTAGCCCTGGTTGTTCTGGAACTCGCTCTTGTAGACCAGGCTGGCCTTGAACTCAGAGATCTGCCTCTGCCTCCTGAGTGCTGGGATTAAAAGCATATTCCACCACTGCCTGGCTAAATTTTTTTTTTTTTTTTCAAAACAGGGTTTCTCTGTATCTTTGGTGCCGGTCCCGGAACTAGCTCTTGTTAGAATTTTTTTTAAGGCAGAAGATGACCTTAGTGTTGTAGAATGTTGTTTTAACGAGGTAAGATGTGTTACACTTGTTTATGCTGTTGGATATTACTCTAATGGTATAAATACTATTACTTTAACTGTGTAAATGTTACTTTAAATATGTAAAATTTGTTTTTGTTGTATTTGTTTAATGATGTAAAGATGTGTTGCATCCGTTTCATATTGCCTGCCTAAGGCACCTGATTGATCTAAAAAAGAGTTGGACAGCTAATAGTAAGGCAGGAGAGAGGGTAGGCAGGGCTGCCGGGAAGAGAGACTAAATAGGAGGAGAAATCTAGGCCAAGAAGTACAAGGAGGAAGGGGAGAGGGAGAAAAATGTGGAGAAGCAGTGAAAGCAAGATATATGGAAGTAAGAAAAGTAATAAGCCCCGAGGCAAAGGTAGACAAAGAGAAACAGGTTAATTTAAGTTGAAGGAGCTAGTCAAAAACATGCCGAAGCTAGGTCAAGCATTCAAAACTAATAATAAGTCTCTGTGTCAGGATTTGGGAGCTGGTTGGTGGCCTAAAAGAAATGCCTGGTGCTCCCTAGCAATCATAAGACACTGAATTTTTCAAACTTTATCATCTACAAGATCTTGTTTTCTTTTTTTTTTTTTTTTTTTTTTTTTTTGGTTTTTCGAGACAGGGTTTCGCTGTGGCTTTGGAGCCTGTCCTGGAACTAGCTCTGTAGACCAGGCTGGTCTCGAACTCACAGAGATCCGCCTGCCTCTGCCTCCCGAGTGCTGGGATTAAAGGCGTGCGCCACCACCGCCCGGCTAAGATCTTGTTTTCATATGTACTCAAAAGGAGCCCAGGCACACAAAACAGATGGGGGAAGAGTGACTCTAAGCAGGACAGGGGGCTAGCAGTGGCCAGCAGCCTGTTGGTGGGGGGCTGTTCCCTTTGTCCCCACCTTGATCTTGGGCTGAAACACAGCTGGAAACGTGCACGAGGAGGTTTGGCTGTGGAAAAAGTTTCTCTGTGGCTGGCCTGCCTCTGTAGCCCCAGCAGTTCACCCTTCCTGATCCCCGCCCCCCCCCCCCCCCCACACCCTTCACGTGCGTCCAAGAGTTCACGAGTGAGTTGCTACAGAAGTCACCAGCGTCACTAGACTTCCACTCCAGCCTGGAGCACTGGGATCTGTGGTTGTGGCTGAGTAGTAACCACAAGAATCAGTGGCTCCCCTCAATGCCAGCCATGGCTCTGAATGCAACGTGCTCATTTCTCTGTGTACCTTCTAGAATGCTACAAAAAATGGGGAGCAAAAGAGTTTTTCGTTCCCAGGTGAGAAAACAGGGGCCTCAGGGTAGTTAATTAGACTCAGGTCAAGCAGCTGGTGTCTGGCAACTTGGGAAGGGTCAGCGTTCACTTCTAGATATGTGTGCTTTGTTTCTACCACGATCCCAGACAAAGCTGGGGTCATATTTGACCTTGTTCTCCTGCTCTGGGCCTCAGTTTCCTCACTGGTCAATGGCAAAGTGACAGGATGGAAACTATACTTCTGTGGTGCTTTGTGTGCTGACATCACCGAGGGGGAGGGCGGTTGGGACTTGTGGGGCCACCTGACTCCATGTCTCCATCTAACACACTAGCCTGTTCTTCAGTTTCTTAACTCTTGGCATTCCTTATCAAGCTGTTGACCATGAGTCCTTGGGACTCACAGTTCTACCTCACAGGACCCTTCTGAGAGTCTGACACTGGAGAGAAGAGTGGCTCCATTGGGTCGGAGGTAAAGGTCACACAGATAAGTCCTGGTGCCCTGGTGCTGCCTCCCAGACTACGTGGAGGACGAAGTGAATGAATCCACTGGACACAGCCGTTTGATATGGTCCTGCTTGCTCACCCTCTTAGGAAGCACGGTCGGAGTGGACCTCATTGCCTTTCCTGGACAGAACCAAAGACAACCCCGCCCCGCCGTGCACTCCTGCGCTCTGCTCACCACCAAGGCTAGGAAAAGACACTTACGGAATGACTTCCCTGTCACTACCAGCTCAGTCTCTACTGACTTCTGACTCACGACCGGGGACATTTGACCAAACAGATGAGCGCAGGCCACCAGCAACAGCAAGTTAGCTGAGCAAGTGCCGGGTCCTGCAGTGCAAAGGCCGAGCAGATCTTGGGGTTCACGTACAGCTGCTATTCACAGCAAGTTAGAGAAACACCCCACGAGTTCAGAAAAACTAGAAAAACTACAGCATGTTATGTGCATGTCTGCTTAAGTGATAGTTAAACATGTTCTCCTTGTTTTTGCTATACACAACAGGAATTTTAAAAAAAATCCACTTTGCAGGCTTTTCCCCCTTTCTGTTTCATCAGAAAAGACGGGCACATCAAATGATAAGAACTGGGGTTTACAGGTACATAGAATGAAGCCCAGGGCAGGCTTGAGGGGGGCTGCTGTTTCCACCCACGCCTAGACACCTGTGCACCTATCTTCCATCAGTGAGTGCTAAGAAGACTGCTTAGGAAAAGGTCTGCTTCAGGGCCAGTGAGATGGTTCCGTGGGCAAAGACTTGCTGCCAAGCCTGACAAACTGGGTTTGATCTCTGGGATCTACATTGTGGAAAACGAGAACCAGTTTCAACAAGATGCTGCCTGACCTTCACGTTTGCCACTGTGTGCATGTGTGCATGTGTGCACGTGTGTGTGTTTGTGAATGCAAGACAAAAGGAAATATTTTACTTCAGGAAACAACAGCTAAGGATGATGTAATTATCATCAGAAATCAGTAAGTCTACCTTTGACCTCGCCCTTGGGGGTTGTAAAGTTAGAAATAATGTCCCAGTAAACACTTAAACAAGAAGTCTGGGTCTGTTGACGGCAGTCTGTGTTCAGTGACTTTCCCATCACAACAGGTCCAGGCTGAATTTCAAACGCCCAGAGACTACGGAAAGTCCTCTGCATTCTAAGCCATGGCTCCCGGGTCTTCGCAGATGGCTGTTGACTGGGCACTCTGGAGTCAATGTGGATGTCATAGGAAGGCTAATGGCTCTCAGAAGCAGATGGCAGGTTCAGGGGCAAGCTTGATGATAGCTAAGGACAACCCTGAAATGCCCACAGTGTGGAAGGCTGTAATTCTAACCCATTTCTCTTTGCCTTCTCGGGCCACCATGTGTCTGGTGCTAGGGGTCTGTTTTTGCTGCATGTCAACCCATTCATGGACTGTGGAAATTAAGGCCCTGCCCCATGGGTGGGAAGGGTGCAGGGGGCTCTTAATTACTGCTCCACATTAACCGCAAGCGTGTCTTTCCTGGCTCTTGGCTAGTACATTCTAAACCATCTTGGTTGGCGTCTGGTGGGAGAATAGTGAAGCCTGAATGTCCTGGGGGAAGAAAACAAGATGTGTTAATCAGGACTCTTTAGATCAGTGGTTTTCAACCTGTGGGTTGCGATCCTCTTGGGAGTCAACTGACCCTTTCAGAGGGGTCACCTAAGACCATGGGAAAACAGAGATATTTATATCACAATTAATAACAGTAGCAAAATTACTGCTATGAAGTAGCAATGAAAATAATTTTATGGATGTGGTAACCACCATAAAACTGTATTCAAGGGGGGGACCTGTATTAAGGGTTGCAGCTTTAGGAAGACTGAGAACCATGATGCAGAGGAACAGAACTGGTAGAAGAATTCTGTTTAGAGAGAAGGGGATTTATTAATGTGGCTCACAGGCTGTGGTTCAGCTAGTTTATCAATGCTGTCTACCAATGGAAAGTCCGAGAATCCAGTGGTGGTTTAGTTCACGAGTCCAGGTGTCTCAGCTGCTCTTCAGTGTACACTGGAATCCCGGAGAAGTGGGCTCTGATGTAAGTAAAGTCATGGACTTGCTAGCAAGGGAAGCACAAGCAGGCAGAGAGAGAAAGAGAGGAGAGGGAGATTGCTTCTTTCTTCCATGTCCTTTATACAGGCTGCCACTAGAAGTGTGGCCCAGATTAAAGGTGGGTCTTCCCACCTCAAATGAGCCTGTTACCTAAAACCACCCCACAGGTGTGCCTGGAGGCTAGGGGTTTTAGTTAACTCTAGATCCAGTCTATCAAGAATCACATAAGGTATGAGGAGGGTTGTTTCTCAGAAACTGGGCCAGCAGCTTCTATTGCCCTGCAGGAATGGGGGAAAGTTCTCCTGTCCTTGACTGTATCCCTTCAAAGAGTGGGAGAAGTTTCTCATTGTATCCTTCATCACTCAAACCCTGCTACTGGGGAAGGGTACAGCCCACATGTTTAGGGGTTTGCTCTACATATTTGGGCTTGCAGTGGTACCAGGTAAGAAAATGCTAGAAGGTTCTACTAAAGGCCTAGATTTTTTGAACTATAGACTTAAAAAGTTTATACTTTTTTTTTAGGGAAGCAATGTGCAAACCTTTCTCTGATGGATTCCTCTCATGGCTCAAGCTAGACGAATTCCCAGCAAGAGCCAAGACTTGGGTGCAGGAATGCAGGCTGGGAGCAACAGATTGAGGAGCAGGGCAGAAGCCTTTACTCTTAAAAGAATCCAAAACCAGGGGCCAATTGGGTTGTAAAAGTGGGGCTGCTGTTTGCTTAACCTTTCTGACTTCCTTGTCTGCACAAAGGATCCCAGAGAGAAAACCCTGCTTGCGCGGTCTGTCCAAGGGCCAGATGCCTCTCCTTGTGTCTTCTGTTGCCTTTTATCCAGAACATCTCTGTAATAATACCCTGTGTTTTGGGTGTTGCATTCATTCCTGCTTAGGTGACAATCTGTCTTTCTTTCAAGCAATTTTCTGCGGGCCAAGGGGGCAGGACAGAGATGTCTCTGGATGCTCCTGGACACCCCCGAGCCTACCTCTTCCATGCAGTGAGGGCTCAATTAATATTTATCAATAGGGATTGATTTGTCATCCTGAGAGTATCCAGGGACACTAGGAAAACATTGTTCTTGTATGTCTCATCTGCGGGCTTTCAAAATGTATTTAACAAACTCGTTTTTTTTTTTTTCCCCGCCCCAACAAACTCGTTTTTAAAAGAGCTCTAGATGCTTTCTGGGGAGACCATTGTCTACCCTATTTCAGACCTGTTCTTGTAATCTTTCGTGCGTGTATGTGTGCGTACATGCTTGTGTGTACATATGTCCTTACGTGCACGTATGTGTGTGGGAGTGCATGAGAGCCTGAGAAGGCCTGAGGCCGGTGTTGCGGTGAGGCAGTAACTGCTCTTTGCCTCATTTATTTTAAGACGAGATCTCTCACTGAACCCGAGAACACTACTTTGTCTATGTGGCCAGCAGGCCCCAGGGAGCCACTGTCTCCATTTCCCAGTGCCAACATCGGAGATGTGTGCGATTGTATCCAGCTCTTTATGTGGGTCCTGGGGGTCCCAACTTAGGTGCTCTTGCTACCACGGCAAGCATTTTACCAGCAGAATCACTGGGTCCTCAGTTACTACTCTCTGTACTTAGTGTCTGACTCCAAAGAGGGCAGCAGCTGCTCTCTGGCCTCTGTTGGGACCAGAGCTTATGAGGAGGCTAGCTCCTGGTCCTGTTCTGCTTCTTCTCAGAGAACATGTCTGCACACAAGCACTCCTGAACTGCCTTGGATCCCCTCCAAGGACTGCCCTGGAAACCAGCCAGCGTCGAGAGTGCCCCTGGGAAGGACACATCTATTGAGAAGCAGAAGCTGTGGTATGCAGGCACACACATGCTCATGTCTGCAGAAGACTCTGAAGGAAACTGGAAATCTCGATTTTTTTCTGTGAAATATCTTGATTTCAAAAACACACCATAATCTAATCTGTATGGGAAATAGAAAAAGACAAGATATTCTGAGTAAATTGGGAACGTGGAGATTATGGAAGATGGTAGAATGTGGGGGGAGAAGGGAGGGGGAGGGTAGAAGAAGGGGGACAGAAGGGGAGGGGGAGGAAGCGATGGGAAGGGTAGAAGGGGAAGGGGGAGGAGTGGAGAAAAATATATAGCTCAATAAAAACAATTTTAAACAAAAGCCAAAACAAAACAAACAACCATAACAACAAAGCCCCCCTCAAACCACATGAGACTGTCCATGCTTCTTTTCTGTGGGCTCCTGTGTGAGACCCCTGGTCTAGCCTGGCCTTCCCACAAACATGTCCTGACTGAAGGTGTGAGTATGATGACATGCCACTCACCCAGGATGCACTCATTCTCTGTGTGTGCCCAGAAGTGCTTACATGGCAGGGTCCACCCTGAGGGCATCAGGCAAAGCACCTTGGCTAAAGTACAGCCATTCTGACTGCAGACTCCTCATTACCTGTATGGTAAAACAAAGTTCAGATTCCCAAGCCCTAGGGGAGCTGAGAACTTCCCAATAGCTGACCTACCTCCTCCTTAAACCACAGACAAAGTCGTTATGCATCTTTACTTCTAAACATAATGCTTAGAAACATATGTCTGTCCCTAACAACAGAAAGAACAAATGAATCTGATTGGTTCAACTGCAAGCCATTGTGTATCGATTGACAATGATGGAACATCCAACGAAGCCCCAATTTCTATATCCTGATTGGTGAAAACTGTAACTGTAACTTGGCAACAAATGTTTATAATTTTTGTGCTTAAATATTTGCTTCACCTGGCATTCGGGGTCACAGTTTAGCTCCGAGTCTGTTCTCCGGCCCTGATCTTCCTCCTCTTCCCTTCTCCTGTGCTGTTCTGCATTAAATCCTGCCTTGCTGCAACCTCTTGTGTCATCTTGGGTTGATTCGGCCTCGGACCACAGCACACTGAAAATTGACACATGCATTCTCTCTCCCAGGATACGGCCTTAACACAAACATTTCTCATCTAAGAAGAGTGAATGTCAAGGAAATTGCCAAGGCCAGGCAGTTAGTGGGTGGCTGGATTAGCAGACAGGCTATCTGACTACAAAGCCAGGGTCGGTCACGGAGATGCCTGATAGTTTGTTAAACCCCCATGAGTTCAGAGATTGTATATTATTTGATTATTGTTTCCAGCAGAACATAGAAATCATTCAATAAATAGTGTGAGGGATTGTAGCCACAGTTCACACAAACACACGTCCAGACATGGCACACACAAACACAATGTGTGCATACCCTCATCTCTCACTTCCTACGGCAGTAGAGCCTAGGCTGGGTTACCCCAAGTTCTTCCTGCCAGCCCTCTTCCAGCCTTGCCAGCCTTCACCAAGAGTTTCCTGGAAATCTTGGTGGCTGCGGTGTTCTTTTTCTCTAACCCAGGAGACAAATCAGCAGTTTTATTTTTCAAAGTCTGGTTTTCATAAACCTGGAATCTTTCTATTTCTTTCCACTAGGAATTTGCTTTGGCCTGTTGCTTTTCTCCAGGACCTTGGCCTGGAGGTTACACTTGGAGCGCCCTCTGCCGGGCACCATCCTCCCCATCTAGTGGGCTCTTGAGGAGGGGAAGGAGTGCATATCAGAATGGAGTGTGTAATCAAATGGGGGAAACCACGTCGGAGAGTTGCTGAGAGGGGGTGATGCTGGCATATATGTGCTCATCTAAGTGTGTGCCGATGTGTGCTACTAGTAGGTGGGCTTGTGTGTGTGTGTTTAAAAGTAAAATATAAAAGAAGAAAAGAAAAATAAAAGAAGAAATAATTCTCAAGTGTTCTGACTAAAACTCAGAATCCTCCTAGGGGTCCTGAGTGGGGCCGATGTCAAGAGTTTGGGGACATCACCTAATCCAGCCTTGTTCTTCAGTGCCCATCATGTGTGACGGTGAGCAGGCTGAGTCACAGAGAGACAGAGAGGGGTTTGGGGTGCTTCTGGGTACCTGCCCACTGATAATTATACCTGCAAAGGCTGCCATTTTCACCTTCTTCTCAAGTGGCGTCTTGAGGTAGGCAGCTTTGTTTCTGCTTTAGAGATTAAGATCGAAAGGTCTCAAGGTGGGAGAGGGAAGGGAAGAGCCTGGGGTCTGAAGCCACCCCCCCTCCGTCTTCTTGTCTCTTGGGTTTCCCCATTTGGCTCCAGGTCTGAATTCTGTGGGGCCCAGAGTGGAGTCTGAGATGAAGTACAGCACAGTGCTCCATCTCAGAAATGGAAGTCCCTAGAGTGTGACTTTGCAGGAAGGTGGTGTCTCCAGCCATGGTGGGGTCCCCCACATCAGCTCTTGGAGCCAGGGCTTCAGCTGGGTCAGGTCCTAGAACCAGCAGGGGTACCAAGGCCCCTTAAGGAGCAGAGGTATCAGGCCTAGATGTCTTTATAGATACTCAATTCCACTTTGCAGCTGTCCTGAAAAGAAAGCAGGTGGCGAGAGGTTTGGGGGTTGTTTTTAATTTTGATGGGTCCTGGTTAACGGTGCAAGGAAATGCAGACCATGTTTCAGGGAGAGATAGTTGCTGCTCTCCCTGGTCTCCCGCCCTCGCCCTGCTCAGAAGTCTGCAAACTTCTCACCTCTGGTAGGAAGGAACCTAAGACTCTCCTCTGTTTGCTTTTGGTCCCACCTGGCTTTGTCCTCACTTGTCTCATTTACACAAACACAGAAGACTGTCTTTCCCCGGCACCTTTGATGAGTCCCATCTGGACGACTTCAGTTCAGCACAGCTAAATCCTGGCCATTGTTTTTAGTTGACGACTGTTTTCCTGCATGTGTGTACAGGTCAGAGGTCAACTCAGGTGTTTCTCTGCAGTATCCATCCACCTTGGGCTTTGAGGCTAGTTTGGGGCTTGAATATTAGGCTAAGCTAGCTGGCCAGTGAGCTCCAGGGATGAATTATTCTTCCTAGATCTGGGACTACAAACACATTCCACCACACGCCACTTTGTAATAGGGGTACCAGAGATTTCACTCAGTTCTTCATGCTTACATGGCAAACATTTTTACCAACTGAGCCTTCTCCCCAGCCCAGTCCTGGTCATTCTTTAAAATCCACTCAGAGGTCATGTCTATGGAGACTTCTCTCCAGACCCTGGCAAGAATTACCCTGCCTTTCACTCTGCTCACAGGACCTGTAGTAGGTGGAACAGGGTGAGGAGCTACTGGGGTCACCTCCGATTCCACCGTATAGGTATGCACCGGTGTGTGTGTGTGTGTGTGTGTGTGTGTGTGTGTGCATATGTGTGTGCGCATGTGTGTGCATGTGCTTTGTACAGCTTTTACATTCTGTCTCAAGAGCCCTGAGATGGTTGGCTGTCACCAGCAAACTGAGGTTAATTGAGAGTTGTGCTAGATAAAGCTAGAGACCAAATATGCTTCTGCTTCTCAAGTCAAGAAAGGGAAGTTCTCTGGAGTTTACTCAAGGTTAAACATGGCAATGGTGGTTTAAGGAGTAGAGAGGTTAGGTGGACACTATTTCTTAGGAGGGAAAGGCTGAGAGGCGAACACCCACTTAGACAAGAAGACGGAGGGAAAAGGCTCCACTCTCATCAGCCTGAACCCCCTCTGTTCTTGGGTAGAAGGTGATGGCCAAACACACAGGAGAAGTCCTCTTAGGTCTACCTGATGCACTGGCGAGCCGATCCGAGGGTCCCAGAAGTGAGCAATGCAATTTAGGGCAGTGCTCAAGTGAGGACAAGAAGTTTTAGAGATTGTTATAGGGAGAAGTCTAAAAACCCCACGGACAAGCCCACACAACCGCAATCAAAGCTCTCGGGAGCCATCTTATAAAATTCTGGTCCAGCAAGAGATCTGCGCTGGCCTCCACCTCTCCTCCATATCTCTCTAGCCGCAGGCAGGGCAGCAGAAGAATCTGAATACACTCTGCTATTGGAGCTCAGGCAGAAGAGGCTGAGATCGTAAATTGCACATCACACCATTAAAATTTATCACCATAATTAACAGCAAGGAAGTCACAGCAGGAAGGGGAGAAGGGAGGTGTCTAGGCCAAAAGCATCTGCTGTGATTTAACCTCGAGCTACAGGACCCACCAGCAGTGGGCCCAGGGACGGGCACAGAGATTGCGTTTCAAATCAAGCTTGGAATCTTCCTTTTGTATGGGCCTGAATACTGAATATTATTTGCTGGCGTCTATGACCATAGAACTTCCTACTTCCAAAGGCTGATCGAAATAGTTATAAGATATTCAAGACTTTAATAGAAGGTAGAAACAGGACTCTCTTCCGTCTGAATATGCTCTTACAGGCAGTGAGGGGAGATGTGGATTCACGAGTATGTGCAGTGAGTTTTATTTGCTTGATGTAGGGATTGTTTGTTTCACACCGTGACATGAATCTTCTAACTGGGGGTGTGTGCTTCTGTCCTGTTGATCTGGCAGCTAAGAGCATGTGCTTGCCTCAGTCTAAGCCACTTAGCCATCAGACAGAAACTCAGCTGGGTACCCGACTTCTGGCCCCCTTCTACTGGGGGCCCCGCTGTCTTCATTTTGAGGGGTTCCACAACCACATGTGTAGGAAGTTCTATGACAACCAGTTCCTGACCTGATGTCCTGTTAAGTGACACAGACTAAAATTCCTATCTGCCCTGCTACAGATCCTGTGCTCAGGACAGAGAGAGGAACTGGGCAAGACCCCATCCTGAAGAGGCTTACGAGGATGACAAACTACACGGCAGGACAATCTCTTAAAGGGAAGGACAAACTCTGTACTTGGGTACCAGGTAAAAATGAAGGCAAGAGGTTTCACTCCACAATGGGGTGGCCGAATCCTGGGGAGAACAGCCAGTGGTGTACTGTCAGCTTAGGGCATGTCAACTAGACACTAACTAGAATCACTTCTGAAGAGGGAGCCTCAGTTGCCTCTATCAGATTGGCCTGTGGGTGGTCAGTAGGGAGGGCCCAGTCCACTGTGGGTAGTGACACCCCTAGGCAGGTGGTCCTGCACTGTGTAAGAAAGCAGGCTGAGCAAGCAAGGGGGAGCAGGCCAGTAAGCAGCACCCTTCCATGGTTTCTGTCTCTGGTTTTGCTTGAGTTCCTGCCCTGACTGTGATGAGATAGGGTAAGCCAAATAAACCCTTTCCTTTCTGGCAGGTTGCTTTTGGTTATGGTGTTTATCACAGCAATAGAGAACAAACAAGGACACGTGGCCAATAATCCAGCCTCGCGAGTACTCACACAGCCTCTGCTGGACTCTGGCTAGCCAAGACCCCAGGAATCTGTCAGCAGGATGAATAACCCAAGCATCCCACCATCTTCCTTCCCCGGGCCTCTCTTGCCACCTGAAAACAGCAATGTCAAAGAAGAGAATCCCTGTGGAGTTCTCCGGGAAGATGCGCAGGGAAGCGCTGGACCAGTCCTGGGTCACATGGGTCCCCTCAACTTCCTGCCAAGGTAGTGACATCTCCCTTCTCACCAAGTGGCCAGTGTGCTCATGCCCTGCACATGCTGGGTAAGCAAGCTAATTAGACAACAATTAGTATGGGCAAACATTTTATTCAGTGTTCTCTACAAGGTGAGGGGGCTTAAGACCTTTGGGGTTGGATGATAGATGGCTGGGAGGTAGCCTTAATTATGACGTGGTCTGTCGGGATCCTAGCATCTATGTTGGGTGGGTGGGACACTCCCTTAAAACTCCACACCCTTTCGTACAAACAGGTCTCCCACACCAGCTGTTGGTGTTGACCTGCGCCTGCCTCATTGTTCCTTGGATCTTCCTACCCATTTTTGTAGAACATGGTCCCTCACCTTCCTGATAACCCTTCCTAGCATGATTTGCTCAGGACCTTGAACAGGAAGCCCTCCTCCTCTGCGCTGGTTTATTCTAGCCAGTGCACGAATCGGTGAGCATCTCTGTAGTCACTGTGTGAGTGCACATTGTGTGTACACTTGGGCCTCTGCACAGGACACCATTCCCCTGGACTGTGGCTGCCAAGAGCTGCTCCATCGCATCCACTGTGTCCTCGGTATCTATTGGCCTTGAAAGCTGATCTGCTTTCATTGCCGTTGCTTTGATACAATCCCCTGAGAACACATAACTTAGGGGAGGAAGGGACTTATAAGAAGACAGTTTCGGATTGCAGCCCATAATTGTAAGGAAGTCAAGCGAGAGAGTTAAAGCATCACAGGCACAGCCAAGAGGAAGGACACACAGATGTGTCGTGCTGCCTCCTTCTTTCCATCACTCTTACACACTGCTGGGGCTCTGCCACCCACGAGGGGCTGGGTCTTCCTCTGTCAATTAACAATCAGGACGACTCCCCTCAGACATGCCCACAGGCCAAGTCATCTAGATAATTCCTCAGTTGGGTTGTTTTCCCAGGAGATTCTAGATTGCGTCAAGTTGACAGATAAAACTAATCAACACAATAGCCCGGGATTTGCCATGGTCCCTGCTGCAGCCTTGGTGTACGGCACTACAGAAAGGTAGAAGCAGCAGCCCTGTCGGGCCCCACAGAAGGAGAACCAGCGATGCTCCTTAAACTTCAGTGCCCCTATAGTATTCCTGGAAACTTGTGAAAATACGGCTTCCAGTGACTGTCTGGTGAGAACCGAGACTCTGTACCCTTAGTAAGCTTCTGTGTGACGTGCCTACTGCCAGACGGGGGATGTGATTTAGGGGCACAGGCCAAGGGCACAGCTGCATTGACTAAAGGGAGAAACCAGAGATGTGGAATATTATTTTTAAAATCGTGGCATTTCTACAGTCATCATGGTTGTGTGTATCTGTGTGTAGCATACATGCACATATACTATGGATACATATGCACATGTGTGTATCTGATTGTGGAGGCTTGATGAAGCTGATGTTTTCCCCAATGGCTTTGTTTTATTTAGTGAGGTAGGGTCTCTCAGTTGAACTCAAAGTTCAAGTCCTAGCCATTCTAGCTAGACAGCTTGCCCTGGGAATCGCCTGTCTCTGCCTCCCTAGTGCTAGGAGTACAGGTGGCCACCTGTCTGACTGACTTTCATGCAACTTGGAGATCTGAACCCAGGTCCCCACGCTTGTGTGACAAGTACTCTATGCACGGAGCCATCTGTGGTGGATTGGATGGAAATGGCCCATGGGCCCACAGGGAGTGGAACCATTAGGTGTGGCCTGTTGGAGTGTCACTGGAGTAGACACTGAGGTTTCAAATGCTCAAGCCAGGTCCACTGTCTTCTCTTCCTGCTGCCTGCCAATCCAGATGCAGAACTCTCAGCTCCATCTTCAGCACCACGCCTGCCTGCACACTGCCATGTTCCCCACCATGATGATAACGGGTGGAGCCTCTGAACTGTAAGCCAGTCTGTGATCCCGATCTCAAGGTGGGAGAGCACTCCTTTAATGTGGGAGACACCTTCTGCTGGGAGCCTATAGAAGGACAGTGGGGATGAACGGTTTTATTTTTTATTTTTTTGTCTGCCTGCCCTTGCCGTGCCAGCACATCTAACCTTCACTGGCATTGGTTCCTATGTCTTCAGGATTCCAGCACATGTAGAAGTCCAGTTGAGACATCCACTTTCGTGGGACTGAGCAGCTACTAGTTTCTTGGACTTTCCATTCACAGCTAGCCTGTAGTCATTCTAGTAAATTCCTATAGATATACATATTCATTCTGCAAGTTTCATGGCTCTAGAGAACCCTGGCTAACACACAGCCCCAGTTAAACGGTTTCCTTTATGAGAGTTGCAGTGGTCATGCTGCCTTCACAGCAATAGAAACCCTAGCGAATACGCTGTATCTCCGGGCCTATAAACTTTAAAAGCATAGTCCAGTTTCTATAATATCTCAGCAGGAAGACGCTGTGGGTGGTTTCAATGTGAAGTGTCCCCTACAGGCTCCCGTGGCTGTGCACATGTGGTTCCCATGTAGTGTTGTTTGGTAAGGTGGTGGAATCTTTGAGGAGTGGTGACTTACAGGAAGAAGCATGTCACTGGGGGCGGGCCTTGAGGTTTTGTCGCTCAGTCCCACTTCCTGTTCTCTTTCTGCTTCCTGACTACCCACGTGGTATGGCCAGCCCACATCACTCTCCTGCTGCCATGTTGCCCCACTGTGGCAGACTGGTCTCTTTTGAACTGTGAGCCACAGTGTGCCCTTCTCCCTAAGTCGGGTATCTTTTTTTATTTTTAATTTTTTTAAATTAAATTTTATTTTTTTATTATTAAAAGTTTCCGCCTCCTCCCCACCTCCCATTTCCCTCCCCCTCCCCCCTTTGGTCGGGTATTTTAAAGCAGCAACATGTAAAGGAACTAAGACTGCCCGACTGCTTGTTTTTGTTCTTCAGCTGAAATGCTCTTCACTCTCTTTTTGAAGCTTTATTTGTAGAAATAGGAATGGCTGGCTGCGTTCCCGCCTGGCTCCCGCACGCCTGGCTAGCTTATGCCCCGAAATAACAACACACAAATTGTATTTTTTTAAACATTGCTTGGCCCATTAGCTCTATCCTCTTACTGGCTAACTCTCACATCTTGATTAACCCATTTCTAATAATCTGTGTAGCACCACGAGGTGTTGGCTTACCAGGAAAGATCTTAACCTGCATCCATCTTGGAGAGGAGAGCTATATTGTCTGCCTCACTTCCCTTCTTCCCAGCATTCTGTTCTGTTTACTCTGCCTATCTAATTTTCTGTCCTATCAAAGGGCCAAGACAGTTTCTTTATTAACCAATGAAAGTAACACATACAGATGACCCTCCTCCATCATTTATTATTTGTTTATTTATTATGTATGAGTGTTTGTCAGCATGTATGTGCACCAACTGAAGTTAGAAGAGGGTGTCAGCTTCCCCAGGCTGGAGTTACAGACGGTTCTGAGCCACCATGTAGGTACTGGAATTGAGCTAAGGTCCCGAGCAGCCTGTGCTCCTAATTGCTGAGCCATCTCCCCAGCCCTTTCCATCTCTTTGATCTGTTCATCCCCAGGCAGATCTGTAAGTGGCCTGGAGAGACCTACCACCTCTTTTGCAAAAGAGAAGGGAGGTACAGAGAGGAGTTGAAGCTGGCCAGCCAGTCATGGTTACTGCTACCTGGCTGCCACACAAGCGGTTTCTAATCTTTGCAGCTGGCAGCTGGCAGGGCCGAGAAGGCCACTTTCACTTTATGGGTGTGGTTCTAGAACTTTCCCAGGACCACACAGATAAGCAGAAGTTACGCAGCAGTAGAATCGGGGTTCCTTTGCACTGGGCTCTTGGGGACGACTCTTCTGACTCATGGTTCAGTATCTCACTTCTTCATACCATTTCCGCAGAGTAGCCCCTCTTCCCTTCTATCACGGAGCTGATGGGAGGGCACCTGCAGAGGAGAGGAGAGCTGGCGCTGTGACTCTGATTCTGTTGCAGAGTCCTGGGTTTCGTATGCTACCAGTGCGGTGGGGAGGGGCTGATCACAGGCTTTCTGGGGAAATGGTGAATGTTAACAGCTTATTACTGGAAGTTTTTTGCCTTTTTAGTTTGTCACCCGTGGCATGCCAGGAAACATGTTACTAGTGAACCATGAGTGCACTGGTTACCTTTTTACTGCTGTGGAAAACACCCAATGAAAGCCACATTAAGGAAGGGAGGCTATCATGACTCAGAGTTTGAGGGTGCAGCCCAGAGCAGTGGAGGGGATGGGATGGCAGGAGCATGAGGCCGCTGGTCCACCTGTGGTTGGGACACACAGAGATGGGTGCTTAGCTCACCTTTTCCTTCTTATTGTGTGCAGCACCCTGTCCTGGGGGTGGTACCACCTACCTTTAGGGTGACCCTTCCCACCTCATTGAACCAATAAAGAAACCCCTTAAGGTCTGTTCAGAGTCGCAGTCTAGGCTGACAGACACTGTCAGGTTGACAAGTCACAAACCACGATGAGACACTCTTGTTGGGCTGCCCATTTCGTAAGTGTTGTCTGTTACAGAAATCCTTCAACTGGGAATTGTTAGCACTTGTGTTTTTCAGTTGTGAGAATGGAGAGCTAAGGAGGTGAAATGTTCCTCATTATTAAATATCTCTCACGGGTGCAAGGACACTGGACAATACCAAGGCCTGACCCCTCCTGGCCCATGCAACATTCCTGACTCTGCTTGGTCATCTCCAGTGCTGGGAGCTTGGTCCCACCTAGAGAGTTACCTTTGAACAGTTCTGGCTGTACGAACATGCTTTTGCATAGGGATCCCAGACTGATTTCTCTGTACTTTGTTCGCCTGTGTGGTCGAAGAGCAGTGGGCCCAGCCAGAGGCCTTGGGCGTGTGTTCTGGCTCTCCACTTCCCAGCACCATAAGCTCCAGGCGTGTGTGTGTGTGTGTGTGTGTTTGGGTGTGCGCACGCACACATGTACATGTTAGCACCTGTATGTGGAGGCCAGAAGACAACTTCAAATGTCTTTCCTTTGGTGGTGTCCACCTTTTTAAACTTCTGAGACAGAGTCTCTCGCTGTCCCCAAACTCACCAAGCTGTCTAGGCTGATGACTGCTCAGAGAGCTCGCCAAGACCTATCTGTCGAGTAGCATTGGGCTTAGAAGCCTACACCAGCTAGCTGGTCAAAAAAAAATGTAGGTTTAGAGGCTTGAACTCAGTTCTCATGCTTGCAAGGCAAGAATCTCACCAACTGAACTGTCTCTCCGGCCCCGTAAAGAAGCGATTCATCTTCCTATTAAACTTAAAGATCACGTGACTGTTAATGTGTTCCCATGATGCTATCTGCATTTAACAAGTTTTGAGAGTAGGGAAAGTCCACAGAAAGTTAACCCAGAGTTGTTTTGTGTCATTAGGAACCTTCAGATTTGGCTGCTAGTCAGCTTTTGAGACAGGTTTTTCCCTGCTGAGCGGTCTCTAATTGGTGGCTTTTATTTTTACTCCTTACTCTTTGCTCTTTTACTCTTTTGGCCTCCACCCAACTCCTAAATAATCACTCACGTGAAGGCTTATTCTATCTTAGGAACGGCGTTCACTTGGCTTGTGCTAGCCAGCTTTTCTTAAATTAGTCCATCTACCTTTTGCCACTGGGCTTTTTCCTTTTCTTATTTCTGTATTTTGCTTTCACTCTCACTCCCTGGCTGGATGTGTAGCTGTGTGACTGTGTGACTGTGTGACTGTGTGACTGTAGCTGTGTGACTGTAGCTGTGTGACTGTGTGACTGTGTGACTGTGTGACTGTGTGACTGTGTGACTGTGTGACTGTGTGACTGTGTGACTGTGACTGTGTGACTGTGTGACTGTGTGGCTGTGTGACTGTGTGACTGAGTGACTGTGTGACTGTGTGACTGTGTGACTGTGTGACTGTGTGACTGTGTGACTGTGTGACTGTGACTGTGTGACTGTGTGACTGTGTGGCTGTGTGACTGTGTGACTGAGTGACTGTGTGACTGTGTGACTGTGTGACTGTGTGACTGTGTGACTGTGACTGTGTGACTGTGTGACTGTGTGACTGTGTGGCTGTGTGACTGTGTGACTGTGTGACTGTGTGACTGTGTGACTGTGTAGCTGTGTGACTGTGTGACTGTATGACTGTGTAGCTGTGTGACTGTGTGACTGTGTGACTGTGTGACTGTGTGACTGTGTGACTGTGTGACTGTGTAGCTGTGTGACTGTGTGACTGTGTGACTGTGTAGCTGTGTGGCTGTGTGACTGGGTGGCTGTGTGACTGTGTGACTGTGTGGCTGTGTGGCTGTGTGACTGTGTGACTGTGTGACTGTGTGACTGTGTGACTGTGTGGCTGTGTGGCTGTGTGACTGTGTGACTGTGTGACTGTGTGACTGTGTGACTGTGTGGCTGTGTGACTGTGTGACTGTGTGACTGGGTGACTGTGTGACTGGGTGACTGTGTAGCTGTGTGGTTGTGTGGCTGTGTGACTGTGTGACTGTGTGACTGTGTGACTGTGTGGCTGTGTGGCTGTGTGACTGTGTGACTGTGTGACTGTGTGACTGTGTGACTGTGTGACTGTGTGACTGTGTGGCTGTGTGACTGTGTGACTGTGTGACTGTGTGACTGTGTGACTGGGTGACTGTGTGGCTGTGTGGTTGTGTGGCTGTGTGACTGTGTGACTGTGTGGCTGTGTGACTGTGTGGCTGTGTGGCTGTGTGACTGTGTGACTGTGTGACTGTGTGACTGTGTGACTGTGTGACTGTGTGACTGTGTGGCTGTGTGACTGTGTGGCTGTGTGACTGTGTGACTGTGTGGCTGTGTGACTGTGTGACTGTGTGACTGTGTGACTGTGTGACTGTGTGACTGTGTGACTGGGTGACTGGGTGGCTGGGTGGCTGGGTGGCTGTGTGACTGTGTGACTGTGTGACTGGGTGACTGGGTGGCTGTGTGACTGTGTGACTGTGTGACTGTGTGACTGTGTGACTGTGTGGCTGTGTGACTGTGTGGCTGTGTGACTGTGTGACTGTGTGGCTGTGTGACTGTGTGACTGTGTGACTGTGTGACTGTGTGACTGTGTGACTGTGTGACTGGGTGGCTGGGTGGCTGGGTGGCTGTGTGACTGTGTGACTGTGTGACTGTGTGACTGTGTGACTGGGTGGCTGTGTGACTGTGTGACTGTGTGACTGTGTGACTGTGTGACTGTGTGACTGTGTGACTGTGTGGCTGTGTGACTGTGTGGCTGTGTGACTGTGTGACTGTGTGACTGTGTGACTGTGTGGCTGTGTGACTGTGTGACTGTGTGACTGTGTGGCTGTGTGACTGTGTGACTGTGTGACTGTGTGGCTGTGTGACTGTGTGACTGTGTGACTGTGTGGCTGTGTGACTGTGTGACTGTGTGACTGTGTGGCTGTGTGACTGTGTGACTGTGTGACTGGGTGACTGTGTGACTGTGTGACTGGGTGACTGTGTGGCTGTGTGACTGTGTGACTGTGTGACTGTGTGGCTGTGTGACTGTGTGACTGGGTGACTGTGTGACTGTGTGACTGGGTGACTGTGTGGCTGTGTGACTGTGTGACTGTGTGACTGTGTGACTGTGTGACTGGGTGGCTGGGTGGCTGGGTGGCTGTGTGACTGTGTGACTGTGTGACTGTGTGACTGGGTGGCTGTGTGACTGGGTGACTGTGTGACTGTGTGACTGTGTGACTGTGTGACTGGTGGCTGGGTGGCTGTGTGACTGGGTGACTGTGTGACTGTGTGACTGGGTGACTGTGTGACTGTGTGACTGTGTGGCTGTGTGACTGTGTGACTGTGTGACTGTGTGACTGTGTGGCTGTGTGACTGTGTGACTGTGTGACTGGGTGACTGTGTGACTGTGTGACTGGGTGACTGTGTGGCTGTGTGACTGTGTGACTGTGTGACTGTGTGGCTGTGTGACTGTGTGACTGGGTGACTGTGTGACTGTGTGACTGGGTGACTGGGTGGCTGTGTGACTGTGTGACTGTGTGACTGTGTGACTGTGTGACTGTGTGACTGTGTGACTGGGTGGCTGGGTGGCTGTGTGACTGTGTGACTGGGTGACTGTGTGACTGTGTGACTGGGTGACTGTGTGGCTGTGTGACTGTGTGACTGTGTGACTGTGTGACTGTGTGACTGTGTGACTGTGTGACTGGGTGACTGGGTGGCTGTGTGACTGTGTGACTGTGTGACTGTGTGACTGTGTGACTGTGTGACTGTGTGACTGTGTGGCTGTGTGACTGTGTGGCTGTGTGACTGTGTGACTGTGTGGCTGTGTGACTGTGTGACTGTGTGACTGTGTGACTGTGTGACTGTGTGACTGTGTGACTGGGTGGCTGGGTGGCTGGGTGGCTGTGTGACTGTGTGACTGTGTGACTGTGTGACTGTGTGACTGGGTGGCTGTGTGACTGTGTGACTGTGTGACTGTGTGACTGTGTGACTGTGTGACTGTGTGACTGTGTGGCTGTGTGACTGTGTGGCTGTGTGACTGTGTGACTGTGTGACTGTGTGACTGTGTGGCTGTGTGACTGTGTGACTGTGTGACTGTGTGGCTGTGTGACTGTGTGACTGTGTGACTGTGTGGCTGTGTGACTGTGTGACTGTGTGACTGTGTGGCTGTGTGACTGTGTGACTGTGTGACTGTGTGGCTGTGTGACTGTGTGACTGTGTGACTGGGTGACTGTGTGACTGTGTGACTGGGTGACTGTGTGGCTGTGTGACTGTGTGACTGTGTGACTGTGTGGCTGTGTGACTGTGTGACTGGGTGACTGTGTGACTGTGTGACTGGGTGACTGTGTGGCTGTGTGACTGTGTGACTGTGTGACTGTGTGACTGTGTGACTGGGTGGCTGGGTGGCTGGGTGGCTGTGTGACTGTGTGACTGTGTGACTGTGTGACTGGGTGGCTGTGTGACTGGGTGACTGTGTGACTGTGTGACTGTGTGACTGTGTGACTGGTGGCTGGGTGGCTGTGTGACTGGGTGACTGTGTGACTGTGTGACTGGGTGACTGTGTGACTGTGTGACTGTGTGGCTGTGTGACTGTGTGACTGTGTGACTGTGTGACTGTGTGGCTGTGTGACTGTGTGACTGTGTGACTGGGTGACTGTGTGACTGTGTGACTGGGTGACTGTGTGGCTGTGTGACTGTGTGACTGTGTGACTGTGTGGCTGTGTGACTGTGTGACTGGGTGACTGTGTGACTGTGTGACTGGGTGACTGTGTGGCTGTGTGACTGTGTGACTGTGTGACTGTGTGACTGTGTGACTGTGTGACTGTGTGACTGGGTGGCTGGGTGGCTGTGTGGCTGTGTGACTGTGTGACTGTGTGACTGTGTGGCTGTGTGACTGTGTGACTGTGTGACTGGGTGACTGTGTGACTGTGTGACTGGGTGACTGTGTGGCTGTGTGACTGTGTGACTGTGTGACTGTGTGGCTGTGTGACTGTGTGACTGGGTGACTGTGTGACTGTGTGACTGGGTGACTGTGTGGCTGTGTGACTGTGTGACTGTGTGACTGTGTGACTGTGTGACTGGGTGGCTGGGTGGCTGGGTGGCTGTGTGACTGTGTGACTGTGTGACTGTGTGACTGGGTGGCTGTGTGACTGGGTGACTGTGTGACTGTGTGACTGTGTGACTGTGTGACTGGTGGCTGGGTGGCTGTGTGACTGGGTGACTGTGTGACTGTGTGACTGGGTGACTGTGTGACTGTGTGACTGTGTGGCTGTGTGACTGTGTGACTGTGTGACTGTGTGGCTGTGTGACTGTGTGACTGTGTGACTGGGTGACTGTGTGACTGTGTGACTGGGTGACTGTGTGGCTGTGTGACTGTGTGACTGTGTGACTGTGTGGCTGTGTGACTGTGTGACTGGGTGACTGTGTGACTGTGTGACTGGGTGACTGTGTGGCTGTGTGACTGTGTGACTGTGTGACTGTGTGACTGTGTGACTGTGTGACTGTGTGACTGGGTGGCTGGGTGGCTGGGTGGCTGTGTGACTGTGTGACTGTGTGACTGGGTGGCTGCGTAGCTGTGTAGCTGTCTACCTGGGTGGCTGTGTAGCTGGGTGACTGTCCCCTGAAATCTTCCTCTCCTTGTTCTATCTTGCTCCTTTCTTCTTGTTTCTCCTTCTGTTTATTCTCTCTGCCTGCCAGCCCTGCCTATCTCTACTCCTGCCTCGCTATTGGCCGTGTGTTTTAGACAGGCAAAGAATCACAGCTGCACAAAGTTAAACAAATGCAGCATAAACAAAACAATGCATCTTCACATCTTTAAGCAAATATTCCACAGCATAAACAAATGTAACACACTTAAAATAATATTCTACACCAGAGTTCCCTGACTCTGACTTTTAGGAGAGTCTCTGAAACAGTATGCACGTGTGTGTGTGAGAGAGGAAGGCCCTTGACATCGATGTTGGCCTTGGTGTCTGGGGAGTTGGGGCTGTGCTAAGAGTGTTCTTTGTGTATTTGTATCACACCATAGAATGTCAAAGCCAGACAAAATGCATGAGGATAAGAAAAAAGCTCTTCTATGATCGTGTTTGAGCAGAGGAGAAAAGTAGGAACAAATCACAAAACACGACTGCATTCCCTTTTCTCGCCAATGGCTTTCTCTCCCTCCCTCCCCTCCCTCCCTCCCTCCCTCCCTCCCTCCCTCCCTACCCCCTTCCCTCCCCTCCTCCCTCCCTCCCTCCCTCTCTCCCTCCCTCCCAACTGGAAGAGAGTCAAGATGCCCCTTATAGGGTTGCCCCTATGTCCAGTCCAGAGCAGAGCTCTGCTTCCTTGAAGTTTTCCCAAGTAATCTATCCCAGAATCTTTTCTAACACCCTCTTACCAAGAGGGCTCATGCCCCCGCCCCCTGCCCCATTATGTGTTTTTCCTTGGCAAAGTCAACAAATTCTGTTCAATTACAAGTGTTTGTGGTTGAGCTGACCACATGGTCTAAAGCTTTAGATGCAGAAAAGAGGGTGGATGTGACCGGGAAAGTCCCAGAACCCAGGCTGGCCTGTTCCCTCTTTAAATCCATGACTGGAATCTTCCAGTGGGCTCCTCCCGTGGAGAGACGGTGCATTGCACACCTGTGGTCTTTCTAAACTGTCGCCCTCCTTGTGAGCCTCAGTTGGTCCTGCCCATCTGAAGTCTCAGGTGATCTGTTGGTTTCTGAGAGGAACTTTCTTAGCACATTAGCTCACAGGTCAGCTTCTGCCTCACACACCCTGCCTCCTGCTGGTCGAGGAGGGCTATGCTGCTGATGGAGGGTCAAATCCAGGCTGCTGCACTCACACCCATTCCCATTGTTCTTTATTCCTAGCTGCATTTGTATTACTAGAGAGTTGAGTAGCTGCCACAGAGGCCTTGTGACCTGGGATGCCTGACCTGTCCACAGAGGCTTGAATCCAGTCATGGCAAAGATGAGCAAGCAATATACTTATTGATTGAATCCACCCTTCCATTCCTCCTCCTTTTGAAGACAAGGTCAGAGACTCATCAGATGGGTGAAGGTGGTTGTCCAGAGAGTTCCTGTAAACCAACCTGTCCCCACCTGCCCAGCACTGGGGTTACCAGTGTATGCCACCACTCCCAGTTTTTACAGATTCTGGGAATTGGACTTTCCTGACTTCTCTAGCTCCCCAGCCTAAGATGAACTTCTTACATCTCAGTTGATTATCTGTCAAACTGGATTTTCCTTGAGAAAATCTAACCTCTACTTAATATTTTTCCTTAGAGTTACTTCTGGACGCACCTATGGCAAAGATTTTAAACCAGGACCTCCTCTTGCAGAGCTCTAACCTGGAAACTGTGGATGTTCTGGTCAGCCTCTGGGGTGACTTGCTTATCTGTCTCCCCTCTGCTTTTCAGAACCTCCTGCCTCCTCACCTCTCCAGGTCCCTGCGGGACAATTCTGTATTCTGTCAATTATGTTTTAAATAAATACCAATTGGCCAGTAGCCATGCAGGAAGTATAGGCGGGACAACCAGACAGGAAGTAGAGGTGGGTCAATGAGAACAGGAGAATTCTGGGAAGGAGGAAGCCCATTCCTCTGCAGTCCTGTCCAGGCATGGAAGAAGCAGGAGGTAACCTACCCCACTGAAAAAGGTACCGAGCCATGTGGTTAATGTAGATAAGAATAATGGGCTATATAAGTTATAAGAGTTAGTAAGAAGCCTGAGCTAATGGGCCAATCAGTTTATAACTTGTGGAGACCTCTGTGTGGTTTTCTTTGGGACTTACTGGCGGTGGGAACTGGGCAGGAGAGAAACCCCAACAAGCAGGCCCTCATGTTACAGGTCCCTACCTCCATCTCTAGGAAGCTCTGGACACTTTCATCTTTCTTCACCTTTACAGACAGACATACACCTCACAGCATTGCAAACACGCATTTGGCTCTGGCTCCCATTTCTCATCATGAGATTCTCAGATGAGTTTAGTGCTTTCCACAGAGGTGACTAGAACATCCAGGTCCCTTGTTTTCCAGACTATCAGGGAGATTAAGGGAGACTGATCTACCAATGAGGGGCAAAACCTAACCTAGAACTCGGATCTTCACGTTCTTCATTGTGAATAAGAAACCCATAAGCAAGAACTTCCTGGATCCCTGTCAAGTTCTGGGCATTGTGCCAGGCCCTGGAAATAAAGGAGAATGGAGTGGTTGCAGATCGTGCCCATGAACAGCTCATAAAGGACTCAGGGTGATAACATGCTTCACAATTCTATATGATTAAATCCTGGCAGATGTACAGGTGCCTTGGAAGAGAGGTGCAGGGTGAGTTAGGATTTGGCCTAGTTTGGAGTATCATACATGTAATTAAGAAGGTGTGCTCAGGAGATCCAGGCAGGAGGAGGTGTGCTCAGGAGATCCAGGCAGGAGGAGGTGTGCTCTGGAGACATAGGCAGGAGGAGGTGTGCTCAGGAGACACAGGAAGGAGGAGGTGTGCTTGGGAGGGAGACACAGGAAGGAGTAGGTGTGCTCAGGAGACACAGGAAGGAGGAGATGTGCTTGGGAGGGAGACACAGGAAGGAGGAGGTGTGCTTGGGAGGGAGACACAGGAAGGAGGAGGTGTGCTCAGGAGACACAGGCAGGAGGAGGTGTGCTCAGGAGACACAGGAAGAAGGAGGTGTGCTCTGGAGACACAGACAGAAGGAGGTGTGCTTGGGAGGGAGACACAGGAAGGAGGAGGTGTGCTCAGGAGACACAGGCAGGAGGAGGTGTGCTCAGGAGACACAGGAAGAAGGAGGTGTGCTCAGGAGACACAGGAAGGAGGAGGTGTGCTCAGGAGACACAGGAAGGAGGAGGTGTGCTCAGGAGGGAGACACAGGAAGGAGGAGGTGTGCTCAGGAGGGAGACATAGGAAGGAGGAGGTGTGCTCAGGAGACACAGGAAGGAGGAGGTGTGCTCAGGAGGGAGACACAGGAAGGAGGAGGTGTGCTCGGGAGACACAGGGCAGAAGGGCTATCAATAATTCAGCTGCATTTATGGCTTAAGCTGGTCACTGGTCTGGCGTATTTGTCATCACCCTCGGGGACAGAAGACCCACAGCTCAGACACTGTGCCTTGGAAGCAGACCCCCCACCACTCCTTTTGTTCAGCAGGAAGAGGCAGGAGCCGTCTGCAGACATGCTTCGCTGGGTGCCCTCCACTCTCACTTGGCCTCTTAGTTACATGCTGTGCAGCTTGGCATCTTTCTGGCTTTGACACCAAAAAGTCCTTAGTTCCTAGAAGTAGAAAAGTCCCTGCTATTGATGAGACAAGCCGTGAGGCCTCAGACGGTTTTATTGACTTGGTAGAAGGCAGATTCCTTTTGTCCTTTTTTTTACCATGACATCAACTGACCTATTTACACATTTCTTATGTTAACTCAGTGGGGCTAGGTAGCTTACGCTTAAGAAACTCTGGTTATATTTTCCTTACATTTTAGAAAATCAACCAGTGCAAGCCGCGGGCTGTGTAGGGGTGTGGACCTGGGACACTATTGGGTTTTTATTTCTGCTTCTGCCTCACGCTAGGCTGGGGAATTACTTCATGTTTTGGAGCCTCCATTTTGGCAGCTGTAAAATGGGAATACTGATCATTTGCATACTTGGAGTGCTTGCTGAGACACAGACGCAGATGTCTAGGAGAACGCTCTCGCCAGACCTAACGTGCTCCACACAGAGTACAAAGCACACACTTAGGATGCAAGAGAAAGCAGTCTGGGCCAGCACGGCAGTCTCTGGAGTCTTGGTTTCCCTTCACTGGGTTTTTTTGCACTGGGGTCTGTCTTCTGGTAGAGCAATTACTGGCAAGAAATGGATATGTGCTGAGAGAGAGAGGAAGGTGTGTTGTGTGTGTGTGTGTGTGTGTGTGTGTGTGTGTGTGAGAGAGAGAGAGAGAGAGAGAGAGAGAGAGAGAGAGAGAGAGAGAGAGAAACAGAGGCTTTCCTGTCAGGGGCACAGAGAGCTGCAGAGGGGAGCCAGCAGTGAGCAACTCTCCTGCCTTCCCAGGAGCTGAGGGCTCTGACTGTGGCTTTCGGGGGGCAAGGTTCTCTCTTGCCATGTCTCCCTCTCTGTGTGTGCTTGAAGCTGAGGCATCATGAAATAACAGTTTTTAATGCACCCGAGTGCAAGGTCAAGTTTTCATGGTCAGTTTCCGCCCTTGGTGTTTTCCTGTCAAGTAAAGGCTATTTTTACAGGGTGCTGTGTTTCAGGGTCTCATTTTTTGGTCCCAATAATCACTCCCAACCGCCGTGTTCAATGTGGTTCGCTTTATTGGTGCCGATGCCCGATATCCTTGGGGGGCCGTCTTCATGGCCCCACAAGGTTCTGTTATTTCACAAAGTCATAACTTCAACTTGTGCCTTACTAAAAAGAAAGTGCAGTGAATTTTAGGATAAGTTTCCAAGGAGGAGAGGCTTCTAGAGGAAGAAAATGTCACCACCACGGTCCACGGGGAAAGCGACACAGCAGAATTTCCTCAGGCGCTTTCACAGCCGCTCAAAAAGATGTCTTCAGCAAACTCTTCCAGATTAGCTACAAACTCCCGACATGATGGACACGTCGTGTCTGTGGGCCAGTATTCAATCCAGGTAGAGGAGTCCAGAGGGTAGATGTACCTGTCAAGGCAAAATGGAAACAACGCTGGTGATGGTGGCCACAGGCAGAGGAACGCTGTACTTGATTTCCTTGAGAAGAGATCAGATGTGGGCAAGTGAGTGTGAGTGAGTGTGTGTGTGTATGTGTGTGTATGGTGTGTGAGTGTGTATGTGTATGGTGTGTGTGTGAATGTGCGTGTGGTGTGTGTAAGCATGTATGTGGTGTGTGTATGAGTGTATGTGTGATATTGTGTGTGAGTATATATAAATGTGTGATGTGTACTGTGTAGTGTGTGTAAGTGTGTGTGGTATATGAGTATGTATAAGTTTGTGGTGTGTGTATAAATGTGTGTATGTGGTATGTGTATGAGTGTTTGTGTGTGAGTGTACATGGTGTGTGTGTGAATGTGTAGTGTGGAAGTGTGTATTTATATGTGTGTAGGTACTTGTAGAAGCCAGAGGTCAGCCTTGGGTGCTGTTCCTCAGACACTGTCTACATTTGTCTTTTTAAAGACAAAACCTCTTACTGGCCTAGAACTTGCCAAAGGGGTGTGGCGGCCTGCCCTGCAGGCCCCAGGGATCCATCCTGGCTCTGTCTCTTCAGCACTGAGACCACGAGTGTGTACCACCATGCCTGGTTTTGTTTTTGTTTTTAAAGTATTTATTTGTTACTATTTTATGTGTGTGGGTGTTACGTCTGCCTGGATGTTTGTGCACTGCGTGTAATGCCTGGTACCTGCAGAGCCCAGAGGAGAGCATTAGTTATTCTGCAATTAGAGCTACAGATGGTGGGACAGGGAATTGAACCTGGGGCCTCCGGAAGAACAGCCAGGGTTCCCAAGCACTGAGCTGTCTCTTCAGCCCCGAATGCCTGTTTTGCTTTTTTACATTTTTTTTTTTTTTTTTTAGCGTGGGTTCTGGTCATTGATCTCGGTTCCTCATGCTCACACAGCAAGCGCTTCACAGACAACGCTGTCATCTCCGCCCTCAGCCCCACTCTGTGCAGGTGACAAGGCATTCTCTCTCTGCTAGGGACTCTTTGCACAATGAGGGAGCTGGCGGGTGGCTGGGGATGTGGACCTGCGTTCTCAGTTCCTCATCAGGCGGTGTCACTTGGATGGCTTAGCTCTCAGCCAAGGCTGCAGGTGCTGTGAAATCTCAGATACTTCGTTCGTACTCAGAATGCTTTGTGTGTGTCTGTGTTCATGCATGACTGTGGGTGTTCATGCTTGCACGTGTGTGCACATGTGTGTAGAGGCCAGAGGTCACCCTCAGGTAGCTCCTCGGTTATTCTTTATTTCTTGAGAGAGTGTCTCTCACTGAACCTGGAGCTCACCAGTTGGCTAGCCTGACTGCCTGGGAAGCCCCTAGGCTCTGTCTCCCATGCACCCCCAGCACAGATATGGAGACATGATATACTGCAACCAGCTTTGTGTGTGGGTTCTTGGGATCCACACTCAGGGTCTCCAGAACCTCATGATTATGTGGCAAGCACTTGACCAACTGAGCCCTGTCCTCATCCCTGTTTTGCTTCATGTATGAAATGTATTATAAATGTGTCACTGTAAACAAAGCAGAAGGCCAGGGCTTGAGGATGCTTGTGTTTTTAGGGTAACTTTGCTGATTTTAGTGAAGAATAAATGTTGTTAGAGCTCACTTTGGAAAATGGTCTTGATATTTTTGGACACCAGCTCACTGTGTCCATGTAGAAGATTTTGTAGTCCACACAGCCTGTTTCAAGGTGAGCTGTATTAGCATATGAAATACAAAGCTGTCAATTGGTCTGTCTGTAACACACCACTGAAAAATACCTTACCCTGGACTCAGTGTCTTTTCCTCACGTACCATTATTGGAAAAGCCACAGAGGTGACAGAATAGACCAGCAGCTTCCCAGGCTTTCCATCTGTGGAAGACAGATAGCAAGAGGAAACAAGCTGCTTGGCCCTGAAACGAGAGCCAAATTGTGCTGCAGGGCTTCAAGCATTTCCACTCACGGTACCTTTTCACTGGGGAAGTTTTGATATGACCCTGGCCATATGAGTCGGCAGAGTGAATATATAAATCATTTACTAATAGTAAACAATGAATTTATTTAACTTAAGGCATCGCTGGAGTGTGAGAGTCGCGGAGAAAGAACGACGCCTGGGTTGGAGAAGAGGCTGGGCTGCGAATGCTGGTGACTCACTTGAAACTGAAGTTGTGTTTGATCTGCAGAGCCTCTTTGCCCATGACGAGGTACTGCTTCCCCTTCACCAGCGCGGCGTTGCCGCAGCTCATCTTTCTGATGAAGGTGATTTCAGAGTCCTTCTCAGCAGCGGCTTCCCCTGAAGGACACGGACGGAAGGTTAGCACAGGCACATTTTAACGCTGTGTCCTGAACTCTCTTGAGCTGCCCAGTTCCTTGGGGCCATGAAAGACAAACTACCCCTGTGGTTGAGACCGCAGTCAGGCTGTCTGCGTTAAACTTCACAAGTGCCACTTCCTGCTGTGTGGCTCTGCTTACTGATTTATGAGCCCTCTGGTAAGAGCTCAGTCCCCTCATCTGAATATGATGATATTACTGCAGAACTACTAGGGAGGCTGAATGGGCTAACATATGAAAAGTTCTGAGGACAAAGTAAGAGTCGTTAGGTGTTACTATTTCTCATAGATCCAGGATTACTGTTCAACAGTTGTGCAGTATTTATCTCCACGTGCTATGTTTATGATTAGGGGTGAATTTGGTAGCTGGCAATGGTCAGCTTTCTAGGAAAGCATGTGATGTGAAGGGCTGGCAAAAGATAACTTTTGGATTCCTAAAGGACTCAGAAGTAGCCAGGGCATGTTGCTTCTACCCAGAATGCAATCTTCCCCATGTTTAGCCTGTTGAGTTTCATGTATGTTTAAGCCCATTTCATTCTCAGAGTATCAGCCAAGCCCTGCTTGTACCTTTGCTGTAATATATTGTTCTACCACCAAGCTATCCCCAGCCCCTCCCTCACCTCTATTATATCTCTACACCTTAATCCATCTAATCTCCCCTCCCCTCCTTCTTCCCCTTCCTCCCTTCTGCCCTTTGTCTCTCTCTGGTATATATGTATACCATTATAAAGGCAAGAAGTTGACTTTGAATGGTTTCCTCTATCATCTTCCATCTTAGTTTTGGAGACAACTTCTCTTAACCTAGGGGTCGCCATTTTGACTAAACTTGAAGGGCAGGAAGTCCTTTGCTTCCTTTGATCCATTTGCTCACCCCCTCCCCACCCCCTGCCACCCACCAAGGCTCCCGCATGGGGCGTATAGATGTGCACCCCTGCATCTGGCAACTTATGCGAATGCTGGGGTCTGCACTCAGGTGGTCATGTTTGAGGAGCTGGCACTTTTATCCCCGGGTCACCTCCCAGCGTGGACATCTGAATTTCTACTCCAGGGTTCTGCCCCACATGTGGCCTCAGTTTTCAGACACACTGGAATCTTGAGGCAGGGATCACACCTGAGTCACTGCTATGATATTAAGGACCATTATTCAGCTCTCAAACTGTGACACAGTCTCCCTAGCAGTTAAAGCCTGGCTCTTGAACCTGCCAGTAGGGGGTATATAACTGCCGCAGACAACTTTTTCTAGGTCCCTAGATTCCCGCATACACACAGTACTTCAGACTAGGGTGTTTTAGACTGTCCGGGGATACAGCTTCCTGTTGTAGCAATGCCTGAGCCACATTCCTGCACCCTCAGGTCAGCCATGGTAAAGAAAGCAGCATGTCAACCCTGGAGAGTTCACAGCCTTCTGTTAGTGAAAGAGTTTGTGTTACAAAGAGCAGAAAACAGTTGACTTCCGTGAGCGCACTGCTTTCCTTCTGTCCCTGGGTTCTCACCTGCTCCTAGCGCCCTTGAATGGATAGAAATAACAATTTATCAATGTACCTTGATTCTGTGTAAGTAGGACATATGTGGGCTTCTGATAGTTCTGTGAATTCAAAATTTCTAATAAGCATTAAAATGAGCAACCAAGATGAGGAGAAAAAGTACCAAAAACTTGCTTAGCCTTTCAAGTTCACTAGAATGAATCTTCAGAACCCATAGGACAAAGAGGAAATAACACTAACGAGGGTTTTGACTTTGGGACCACCTGACACCAAGTGAAATCAGAGCCATCTGGGTGTCTGTGGATAGCAAGCGAGCACTGGTATCAAATAATTTGAGCCAAGGATCTTCGGACATTGTGACAGAATTTACAAAGCTACACATCAAGAAAAACATATTACTATTGTAGACTTAAGGTCCTACTTATTGCAGAATTTATATTTACTCAAATGAGAAATTGGCTGTTTGGACATATCAACAAGGCAATAAGCTTAAGCTACTTAATCAATAATTATTTCATTTTAGATGCGTTCTAAGGGTCAGCAAGATGGCTCAGCAGGGAACGGTACTTGGCTCCAAGCCTGATGACCGAATTCAAGGACCAGGTGTTTCACGGTGGAAGGAGAGCGCCAACTCCAGCAAGTCGTCCTCTGACTTCCCCATGTATGCCACAGATACACGGGCATGCGCAAATGGATGTAATAAAATGTGTGTTTTAAGAAGCTTAAATGGAACACAAAAGCTAAAGATGGTTAGGTTGACATAGCATTTGCTGAAATCCATGATAAGAGAATTCAATGAGAAATAGAAACTTCATGAAGGTAAAACCCTGTGACTGTTTTCAAGTCATTGCCCCCACGTCCGACACAGCGCCTGGCCCCCACGTCCGACGCAGCCCTGGCCCCCACGTCTGACACAGCGCCTGGGCCCCACGTCCGACGTAGCCCTGGCCCCCACGTCTGACACAGTGTTTGACTGGTACGATGCACTAAAGGCTGAGGTGGGGAGAGGAGATCTCACCTGTTTTGTAAATATCCAGAAGAGTCGCAGTGTATTTGACAAAAACGTTTTCTTCAGTGGTGGATGTTATCCTAACTTTATAAGCTGGTAAAAACAAAATAGGACAAAATGAGGCACCTCCGACTGAACACCACCAGTCTCCCCCATCCCCCCAGGAGAAGCTGGGGCTTGTCATCGGAGGAGGACCGTGGATGGCAGGTATCAGGGCACCCTGGGGTGAAGCTCAGTTATTTCATGGGTCTTCCCAAAACCCTCAGCCAATTATTAGATTAGAAAAAAGGTGCGAAAAATTCAAAGAAAGGAAATGGAGTTCCTTCTGATAACAGGAATTGATTCTGCAGATCATGACGGCAGCAGCAGCAGGACCAGGGTCACTCCATTCCTGTCATTATGTCCTTCGTGGTCTCGGGCAAATGTTTAACCTCCTTGAGCCTCAGTTTCTTCACTGGAAATAGTGACGGCGGTTTGGTGCTATAGATCAGTGGTTCTCAGCCTTCCTAAGGCTGAGGACTATCTGATACAGTTCTCAAGTTGTGGTGACTCCAACCATAAAATTATTTTAAAAATTAATAAAATTATTTAATTTTGCTACTGTTATGAATCATAATGTAAATATCATATTCAACCCCAACGGGGTGGTGACCCACAGGTTGAGAACTGATTCAAAGGGTCCTTATGGAACTCACGTTTGGTCTGAGTATAAGGTATCCTCTGTAACATCATGTGTTTGGGGCTGGAGACGTGGCTCAGAGGTTAAGAGCACTAGCTGTTCTTCCAGAGGTCCTGAGTTCAATTCCCGGCAACCACATGGTGGCTCACAACCATCTGTAATGAGATCTGGTATCCTCTTCTGGAGTGCAGTGTATGCACCCAGAACACTGTATACATAATAACTAAGTCTTTTAATAAAGGAAAAAGATCATGTGTTTGAATGCTTGTTTCCCAGTTGGTTGGAAAGATTGTGGAACCTTTAAGAAATGAAGCCCTTGTGGAGGAAGTAGGTCACTGGGGGTGGGTCCCACAGCTTTATAGACAAGGCTTACTTCCTGTTCCCTTTCAGTTTCCTGAGTAAAGACGCAATGTGCCTTCCCTGGGTGCGGTCATGTCTTCTCACCACGGTGAAGCCTTTCTCCCTAGATGCTTTTGTCATGGTATTTTATTGCAGCAATGGAAAAGGAACTAAGATGTCCAGCGAAAAACCACAAACAAAACATACAAAAAAGCCAAACCAGCTGTGTGTATGTTTAAACTGGAAAGAATGTTCTCTTGAAAGAATTTGAAAATAATAGTGTATAATATGTATAATATTACCCCCCCAAACACAAACCAGAAACTCTGAAATAGACACAGGGAATGGAAGGCAGGCAGACGCTCCCCACACCACAATGGGCAGCATCTGACTCCAAAGATAAAGGAGTGATTTATTTAGTTTTCTTCCCTCCCTCCCTCCCTCCCTCCCTCCCTCCCTCCCTCCCTCTGTCCCTCCTTCCCTCCCTCTCTCCCTCCCTCCCTCCCTCTCTCCCTCCCTCCTTCCCTCCCTCTCTCCCTCCCTCCCTCCCTCCCTCCCTCCCTCCCTCCCTTCTTTTCTTCTTTTTTCTCCATACTGGAGTTGTAGATAGTTACAGACAACCATGTGGGTGCTGGGAATTGAACCTGGGTCCTCTGGAAGAGCAGTACTTTAACCCCCAAGTCAATTTTTTAGTTATTTAGTTTTCTACTGCAGTGATAAGATACATGGATCAAAGCTACTCAGAAGGAAGAGTCTATTTGTGGCCTATGACTTCAGCATTAGAACCCATGATGACAGAGCAAAGGCATGGAGACAGAACGGCTTGTATCTTGACCCTCCAGAGAGAGAGAACCTGGGAATAGCATGGACTTTGGAAACTCTGAAGCCTGTCCCCAGTGACATACCTTCTTCCTGAACAGGTCTACCAACTAAGGACCAAGTTTTCAAATGTATGGAGACTATGGAGGTCATTCTCATTCAAATCACCAGGAGGATTTAATTCTCTCAGGGACTGGCTACAGCCTCTAGCCATCCATGTCAACTTAGATCTGCACTCTGGATAATGAGAAATGAGGAGAGCCCCAAGCACAGACAGCAACGCCGTACATATAAAAAATTATTTAGTTGCCCCTTCTTTGCCTTAAAGGAAAATGTAAAGAAATAGCCTTTGTTTTTTCTCCCCCTACTCTACTGTCTCTACTGGAAGAACCCATTTTTGAGATCCTAAGACTCTATGGACTGCCTTCCTTCCTTCCTGCTTGCCTTTGTGGTGTGGGATTCCCCTCTGTATGCTGTAAATGTTTTATTACCATTGGTTAATAAAGAATAAAGATAGGCAGGAAAACTAAACTGAATGCTGGGAGAAAGAAGGCAGAGTCAGGCAGATGCCATGTAACTGCCAAAGGAGAAAGATGCCAGAACCAGAAAGATACTGGTAGGCCATAGCCTCGTGGTGGTATACAGATTAATAGAAACGGGTTAATTTAAGATGTAAGAGCTAGCTAGGAATATGCCTAAGCTATTGGCCAAACAGTATTGTAATTAATATAGTTTCTGTGTGATTGTTCGTGTCTGGGCGGCCAGGAAATGAATGTGCAGTCTCTGACTACATCTTTGTTCCTTCCTTTCTTGTTATTTTTAAATTTGGTGTGTATGGGGGGGGATGCATTAGTATACACAAACACAGTTGCTCATGGAGGCCAGACATCTTGGATCTCTGGAGAGGGAATTATGGAAGGTTGGCAGCTGTCCAGCATGGGTGTCTAAGGAAGAGCATTACATATGCCTAACCACTGAGCCATTCCTTAGGCCCCAACTTCTGTGTTGGAATAAGTGTAGTACATCTTTGGAGAAGGATCTGGTAGGGGAAGTGTTTTGCTGGATGCTTGTCTCTCTGATTATCTTTAATGGAAAATCGTACTTCTTTGCTGAATACCATATAACTTTGTACCTTAATGCTAAAAGTTGATGACATTTTCCTTCAAGAGACTCAAAGAAATGTTCTACCCACACAATGTCACTAACATGCAGTGTTCCATATTTCTAACTGAACATGTATGGTGATGCACTTACCATATGCAATCTCTGGTTTACATGCCGTTTCTTTCCTTTTGTCTGCAGAGATGGACAGGTCCAGCTCCGCCTGCAGTTGTCCACAGTCGGCTAGATTGTGTGGAGAGTGGGTGACAGGTTAGTGGATGGAAGGGGGCGCTCTCTGTATGAGTCTCCCATGAGCCCCGAGACAAGCTGGGATCCTTTCTTACAAATGCCAGATTCCTAAGACCTGTCCATGTTCTTCTCTTTCATGAAGTGAAACATTATATAAGGCAAAAGTTAAACCAGCCAACCAAAGTCTTACATGCAGACTTATTATTATGTGGTTGTTTATTCCACAACCTGCTCCTCAGAAAAGCACACCCTTCCCGTGAAGGAAGCAAGCAGGGAGTAACTTTCCATTTTAGGAATCTAATGAAATGCAAAATGATGATTTGATTATAGCTATAAGGTGATACAATAAGGACCTAAGAAGTATAAAAACAAAAAGTAACCCAAAACAACAAAACAAACACAAAAAAACAAACCCTACTAGACGGGCAAACCAATCAAAACCAAAACCAACCTAGACTCACAGAGAAACCATGCTGATTTCTGATGAGTTTTGATGAGTTGCCAATAGGGCCTTTGATTTCAAAGAGATAAAATTCTGTCACTTGGAGAAGTGACAGAAAGTCCCATGAACTATAATTAAAAGACAGAAAGGAAGTCCTAGTGGCCTACCCCTCCATCTTTGTTCTCTTTGATTATGGTCTTTTGACTAGATTATGGTGAAAGTAAAAAAGAAACTACATTATGTCCTCCCAGGATACTCAGTAGCTGTCTGGATGGAGTTTCTGCTCTTGTATAGGGTCCCACTAGGGTCCTACCAGGTCCCACCAGGGTCCCACTAGGGTCCTACCAGGTCCCACCAGGGTCCCACTAGGGTCCCACCAGGTCCCACCAGGGTCTAACTAGGGTCCCACCAGGGTGTTTGGGAGCTGTAAGGAAGAGGCCTAGGGAATCATTACTTTTCAGTCAGCTAAGATTATATATCTACTTCTAAGAAACTATGGCTTGGCTGAACAGCGTTCCAAGCGTCTCTTCAGACAGGGACAGGCAGCGTAAGATACGTCACCTTCCATACATCGGCATGTTGCTCCTTCACAAACTCTCTGGAGTCTGCTGTCAGAGGTGCTATAGAACATAGTGCACTGCTTGTCTGTGGAAACGGAGACACGGTCACAAGAAGCGGCTGGGCTGATACTGAGTCTTCTACAAGGGGCTTCAGAGACTGTCTGTGCCAACTGGCTGTCCTGGAAGGGTCTCTGTCCCCACAGAACCCTCTTATCTCCACTTGGTTATTTTGGCTCCGTGCTTGGAATTTTACTGTTCAATACTCATTTCTTAGAATGAAAGTTCTCCCAAGAATGAGAAAAGTAAATTATATTACTTCAGGATCTTTTGAAGGAATTACAACTACTTAGGCTAGAGGAGCGTACAATCATATATGAGACATGTGATATATATATATATACACACACATACACATATATGCATATATATGAGAAGAGGGACTAGATATGTTCTATGTGATCTCAGAAGAGAAAGTCAAGGTCAGTGTTTGTTCCACATAAGGGTTTTCTAATGAACACAACTGTCCAAGTGGATGAGAAGGCATGTAATGACATCACCTTCTCACAAGGAGCTGAGCTGAGTTCACATGTGCCGGATGCTCGCTACATACCAGGGCATGAGGGTGAACATGTGTGGGCTGGTGGGAATGGTAGAAAAATAATTTCAGTGCCACGTGGCAACTGTAGATCTGTGGGCCAGCTGTGAGGAGAATACAGAAAGGGTGGCGTTTGTTCTGAGAGGGTGAAGAAGTTGGAACAGTATCTGGGCTCCTTGAGAGAGCAACGATTCAAGGGACACGGGCAGTGACTGCCACAAAGGAACTTGAGGTAGAATATTTTACCGTTGAGGGTAGTATAGTCCAATTATTTTAAAAAGGAAGAAGCTAAGGACCGAGACATGAACCGATCGGCTTGATCTCGGAGTTGTTTGAATGCAGTATTAAAAATGAGTGTTCAGGTTGGACTTTCCGAAGCAGGCTCTAAGAAGGCCTCCCTTGGAAACAGAGTGAAACTGTAGAACCAAGCAGCGCTTCTTACCTGGTCTGTGATATTCATACACCGTGAAGGTAGCAGGGTTCAGAAACCCAACTTGGAAAAGTTCAAATATCCGGAATCGGACACAAAGGAAATCTCTGGAGGGAATCTGTCGGACAAATTCAAGGTTGTAAGGGAGTTGTGGGGGGGGGGGAGAGGTATTCACAATGGCTCAGCCTGTAGGGGTGTGATGGGAGGCGGGAATGCCTGGAGGCGGAGCTTACCGAATTCAGCTGCAGAATAACATGGCCATCTTTGATCTGGTAATCAGTCAGGAGTTGATCCACTCCTTCCACAAGCTAAGGAAGAAAGAGAAGAGAGAGAGAGAGAGAGCGAGAGAGAGAGCTCACTTGAATTTACGTTCTCATCTTTGTGTTTAATTACATTTCCTCCCCGATTAAGCTAGAGTATGCTCCGCCACTCTGAGTTGAAGGACGGCGCCCTCTTCTGGACTCCCTGTGCACATTGCTGCACGTGCTCCCACTGCTGGTGTGCTCCCATTGCTGCGCATGCTCCCACTGCTGGTGTGCTCCCACTGCTGGTGTGCTCCCACTGCTGGTGTGCTCCCACTGCTGCGCATGCTCACACTGCTGGTGTGCTCCCACTGCTGGTGTGCTCCCACTGCTGGTGTGCTCCCACTGCTGGTGTGCTCCCACTGCTGGTGTGCTCCCACTGCTGGTGTGCTCCCACTGCTGGTGTGCTCCCACTGCTGGTGTGCTCCCACTGCTGCGCATGCTCCCACTGCTGCGCATGCTCCCACTGCTGCGCATGCTCACACGCTTTGGTTAGGTGACGCTCTTTTTCATTTCCATAAAAATCATAGATTTTTGTTTTGGGAAGAATATTTTGGGCAATTGTACAAGAGTGAGGTATTAAAGTAAAAGAATATAAATATATTTATATATAAAATAAATATATAAATATATTTAATATATTTATATATAAAATAAATATATTAAATATATTTATATATAAAATAAATATATTAAATATGTTATTTTATATATTTATTCCCATAAAATAACAGGAAAGAAACCCCAACATTCACAGCATCTCAAAAGAAACACTTGCAGCACGTAAATCTTCTTGGTTTGCTCCAATTCCGGTTGGCAGAGAGATATCCATCACTGCGTGGGAGGACCCGGATGCTGACTCCCCCTTGCTGGCCTTGTAGCTAAACAAATCAGAGATTGAGGAAAGAATAAATAAATTATAAGATTTTTAAAGAAAGGGCCTCATTCATTCCTTAACAGCCTTTATGTATGTATGTATGGATAGATGCATGTATTTTTTGAGACAGGGCCTCACAATGTAGCCTTGGCTTCCCGAGACCATGGAGCTATGTAGTTGAGGCTCGTCTCAAACTCTTCCTTTCCGAGTGCTGAGATTAACAGTATGCACCACTGTGCCTGCCACCAGCCTTTAAATTTTATATTTGGTTCTATGTATTGTGGTATGTGGGTCAGAACCCGTGAGTGTTAGAGCTGCAGAGGGTCTTTGGGCTATCTATTCCAGTGATTTCCTTGGCCAGCAACACCAGCACTGGAGCAGAGAAATCATCCGGTCCACGAGAGCAGATGACATTAAAACTGAAGTGTGGCATCTTGCCGAGGTCACACAGCTGCTTGAGCGGAGAAGTCTATGAATCAGTTTCTTAATTGGTATTCTGGTTCTTTTTCTAACAGACTACTTCCAAGTAAAATATTAGTTATTTGTCATAAAGAGAACACTAAAAAAACCCAAACCAATCTTAAGTCAAACAGTAACCATAACAAAACCCCTAAGACAAACCTAATCCTATCCCAAACAGTGACCCTAACTCATAACCCTAATAAAACTCCTAACCGAAACCCAAACCCTAACGCAAACCCTAACCTAACCCAAACACTAACACTAATGCAAAACCTAATTTTAACCCAAACCCTAATTCTAGCCCTAACCTTAACCGCTAATCCTAACCCTAACACAAACCCTACCGTTCCTTTATCTGTGTGGTGAGACTGTGCTTGGCTATATTCCTTCTTTCCTTTACTCTTGCCTGTTTTCTAAGTTGTCAAGCATGGGTACTCCATGAAAAACTTGGTGTTTCAAAGATTCTTATCTAGGAATTTTGATAGTTTGAAGTTAAGAAAAAGCAAAGTGGGTAAAATAGATATTCTCTCTCTCTCTCTCTCTCTCTCTCTCTCTCTCTCCCTCTCTCCCTCTCCCCTCCCTCCCTCCCATTCCTTGCTCCCTCTCTCTCTGAAAGGGGATCAGGAAATCTGGGTCTTGTCCCAGTTTTACTGAACAATGGTCACAGATTATTTTCTTATTTGTGAAAGCCACTGTAAGAAGTACAGCCAAGTGTTTCAAACCATCTTTCTGACTCACGGACTATGAGAAGCAGAGACTCAGTGTTCCCAGCAGCAGTCAGAGGATTGAGAAGGGCGGGTGAGGAGGAGGTGGGGAAGGAGCTAGTGGCACAAGATGACCCCTGGGCTCCAGCCCACACCCCAGGATGCTCAAAAGCAGCTGCCTGCTGGAGCAGAGTGGGGGCTTGGAAGAGAGGAGGTGAGCGGGTACCTCACAAATGATTTCACCTAATGGGTCAGAGGGAAACAGGTGGCATGGGAGCCGAAGTGGTCGCCACGTCCATCTTTTCCTCAGTCACCCGTGAAGCGCATTCAAACCAGCTCTTACGAGTAAAAGAAAATCTTATTTATCACAACAATTAAAAGCACTAAAAAAATTATCCCTGACTCATAAAAATGTAACTCCACTCCCACCAGAGGAACCATTTAGAAGGGAACACGGGATGCCTTTGACTGATGCCTTGACATCTGAGCATGTCCTTAATTGGATGAGAAGAAGCAGAGATTTCTGGCTCACAGATGCAAATACAACATCTACAGGATGCAAAGGGCCTCCTGGGTGGAGAGTGTCTATGAAAAGATCAGCAGAGCTTGATGACTGGTTGCCATGGGGACTGTTTCAATCGTGCAACAGAAATCCTTAGTTCAAGAAGCCCTTTGCCTGCTGCCAAAACCAGCAATCTTCCCAAAGGCATTTTGTTGTAGAAATGAAATCCTTCCCTTCCCCCTCCCCTTTTCTTATGAGTCTACCAAGAGGTTGAAAAAAAAAACCAACAAAAAACTAAATACACAAAAGAGGCTTCTGAATGTACAGACAGTGCACTGGCAATTTTTTAATCAGGAGAGAATATTTGAAGGCAAAGAATTTCTTAAATGAACAAGGACTGTCTCATTCCTTTGGAATCCACCCAAGCTAACGTCGGTGTCTCAGTTCCAAAAGCAACTTCCACCTGCCTTTTTAGAACCCCCTGTCACTAATTTGTAAACAAACAAACATGCAAGCAGAACACAAAAGCAAAACAGAAACATCATCCAAAAGATATGCTATCAAGCATGATAATTTCTCTCGCTCTTCTATACTTTGACAACTGGGATCAGGTATTCTCCCAAGGAAGTCCAAGGAACGACTTTGAAAGGGTGTTTTTCTGTAGAGCAGGGTTGGGAACAATCGGAACTGGCAGAAACTCAGAGGCAAGACAGTGCAATGTGCTTTATAGGCAGGGCCAGAGGATGGAGCTATGGGCTCCGCTGATGATCATTGGAACGTTTGGGGGAGGGCTACCCGCAAGTGTGTCACCCTTGTCCCAGAGCTCTTCACAGCCAGCTCCAGATGTCACTTTGTCAGTCCTGTGTACTGATTCTAGCTCTCCTAGGTGTTTGCTCAGACAAGTGTTTCAAAGACACCTGTGGGATTGGCCCATCCCGAGCTACGGGGACTCAAGAGGAGCAGTGGGCTAGCTTGAAGAAAGCTGCTGGGAGGTGACCTCCACAGGAAGACATTGGCATGAGAAAGGTTTTAGAAGAAGCAGAGGGCAAAACTCGCCAAGGGCAGAAGTAAAGAAACTGGAAGAAGGGAGGGAGGGAGGGAGAGAGTGCAGAAGGAAGGAATTAAGGAGGGAAGAAAGGCATCCTGCAGGGATGGAGCTTGGCGGTGAGAAATCCAGAGAAGTGAGAGGCTCCCGATCATAGACAGGTGAAGAACTGCTGGGGCGGAGGCGGCGGAAGGCAGCTGCTTCTTGGGATTAATGGAATGGAGTATATAGATCAGAAGAGATAGTCAGAAGCTGGGGGCGGCACCCAGAGTCAGGGCGCTGAGGCCTTGCCTCTGCTGTTGACGGAGAACGGAGAAGGTGACTGTTTACTTCCTTTATTTCTAAAACAAGGGCTTCCTGTCGCCACGAAAGGCCATTCAGTTAGGATCTAGTTCACATTTTATACCAGTTTTCTTGGTCCACATTGGTCACTTTGGTATCATGTGTGATTACAGTATGTATAAACAACAAAATATGGTTTGGGCTTTACCTAATATTGACAATATTGAGATTTATAGAGTCAGAACTTGGCAGGTGGCCCTGGAAGGCGATGGAAAGATGAAGGATTTTGTCCTAGGTCTGGCTTTGCTACCAATGGTTCACTCTGTGCTTGCTAAAACCAGAAGTGTGTGTGTGTTCAAAACCCGTGCACACTTTACACACACAATAGGGAAGGAGACTGTGGTGAACACTGTACACACACTAGAAAGGAGGCCGTGGTGAGCAGTACACACTTTACACACACTAGAAAGGAGGCCGTGGTGAGCAGTACACACTTTATACACACACTAGGAAGGAGGCCTTGGTGAGCAGCACACACTTTACACACACACTAGGAAGGAGGCCTTGGTGAACAGTACACACTTTACACACACACTAGGAAGGAGGCCGTGGTGAGCAGTACACACTTTACACACACTAGGAAGGAGGCCGTGGTGAGCAGTACACACTTTACACATACACTAGGAAGGAGGAGGTTGTGGTAAAAAGAACATACTTTACACACACACACTAGGAAGGAGGCCGTGGTGAGCAGTACACACTTTACACACACTAGAAAGGAGGCCGTGGTGAGCAGTACACACTTTATACACACACTAGGAAGGAGGCCTTGGTGAGCAGCACACACTTTACACACACACTAGGAAGGAGGCCTTGGTGAGCAGCACACACTTTACACACACACTAGGAAGGAGGCCTTGGTGAACAGTACACACTTTACACACACACTAGGAAGGAGGCCGTGGTGAGCAGTACACACTTTACACACATACTAGGAAGGAGGAGGTCGTGGTAAAAAGAACATACTTTACACACACACACTAGGAAGGAGGCCGTGGTAAGCAGCACACACTTTACACACACACTAGGAAGGAGGCCGTGGTGAGCAGACTCTTTGATCTCCAAAGATTCTCACGTCCTAATCTGAACCTGTGACGTCACATGGCAATGTGATTTGATTCAGGATGGGGTGTCTGGGATATTTGGAGGCACTCACTGGACTGGAAAGACAGTTTATAAAAGCAAGAAGAAGGCGAATCAGAGAAGGAAGTGATTGATGGTGACAGAACCCAAACAGAGCGAGCCATAATTCTGCCAGCAGCAACAAGAAACTAATATAGGGCCGTTTGAGGGTTTTGCCAGCAGGTGGTTTGATAGCAAGAGTCTCAATGTGGGCTGCATTAGATGGGGCCTGAGCCTTGGTGTTTCTGAAGTGTCTGATCCAAGAGGGCAGCCTGGGTAGAGAGCAGCTGGCTTTAAGGGCCAGAGGTTTTGAGGGTCAGAGGTTTTGCGGGTAAATGTGATTCCCAGTTACACCCCCTCCCCACCCTTATTGCCTCATAGTAGGAGCCATGTCTGAGAAGCTTCCTGATACTACACCTCTGCCATTTTGGAAGAACAACAAAGGTCATTGTACTATCGGAGTCAGAAAAAGACAGAAACCCAGGAGGGATGACAAGATCTGAGCGAACCCAGAGCTGCGCTCCAGAATATGAGCAAACCCAGAGCTGCCCTCCAGAATAAGAAGCTATTCAAGAATTCTTGCTCTACTCCGCATTTAAAAAATGAACAAATGGCAGGGCGGTGAGGACACACGCCTTTAATCCCAGCGCTCGGGAGGCAGAGGCAGGAGGATCTCTACAACAAACAAACAAAACAAAACAAAATAGAATACTAGAAACAAATGAACGAACGAACTCCTGAGCATCCTTGGAAATGTTAGGAGGCATTGAAGTGCCGCAGTGAAAGCCAGACCTTGGAAACCTCCACTCCACCTTGTGCAATGGGCTCACCTGGCACACGCTACCACGTGCTTGTGTCCGGAGTCACCGTGGCTGGGGTAGCTGGAGGCTGGCACACAGACAAACACAAACGAGTCACAAAATAGGAAGTATGCTGCCTTTTCTTGTTTTGGAGCGTGTTTGGGCGGAGTTGTTATGAGAAAGTCTCAAAGAACAACTAAAAATGATTTGTGATCTGGGAGATTTTAAAATCCGAAGATTGTAAAGCTACTGACAACAGCGGGTGCCGCTGTCACTGGAGATGCCCTCTGCTCTCAAACATCTGACCACTGAAGGAGGTAAGAGGGCCTCAGTAGTGTGCCTGGGGGTCTGGAAAGATGGAGGGCAGCATCTGTGGGTGTAGAATTTCCTGAAGGAACAGGCCTATTGTGGCCCTGGGGCAAGGGTCAGGAGGACAGGAACATCCAGGTGGACTTGACTTTGGACATGGAAATGCCAACAAACTATCAGGGGCGCAAGAAGGTTGCGTGCTTAAAGAAGGGGGGCACATTTTTTTTTAAAGACCATAGGTTCTAGAAAGAGAGCAAAGACGAGGGAGGGAAAATGAGTATGGTTCTAAGAAACCTGTGGGAAGAGGGGGTTTCTTGGAATAGAATCCTCACACACAAGGCAGTAGAAATCCAAAGGAATATTCCATTTTAAGCCTTACAACTTGTAAGCTCTTTAGAAGTAAGCAATATTAAGGCGCCAACATTGAATACATTCAAGTTAGCTGCTGTATCACTTGATACTAGTTTGTAACAGTTATTCAAGTTGCATCTATTGTAACAAACGGTAGGAATGCGTACTTGGATGCCTATCTACTCAATAGCTAGATTAAGAATCTTCTTTTCACAAGTGTATGTTCCTAATCGGGGGTGTTCTCCACCTGACATTTTCAAAGTGTAGCTAAAATACAGAGCACACAGGGCATCTTACCGTCAATGTCTTGGGTATCAATTTTCAAGTGAAAGCTGCAGAATTCCTCAGAGACACTAGTTTTGTGAACCACAGTTTTTACCTATGTTGGGATATGGAAACAAGAAGATTCCTTATTAAATGGAAAAATGAGAAGGCATTACGCTGTGCTCTAGCTGAGAGGAGAGGAAATGGCACACGCGGTCCATAACTCTACCGTGCAAACACAAAGAAGCAAAAAACACTAAATGATGACTTTTGGCCAAGCACAGTGTTCACTTGGATCCCATATAGTCAGATCTGGAGATGGACTCCCCAGGCACCTGCTCCTTAGCCTGTACAGTTTAACATCTTACCGTAATCTTAGCTAGCCTGAGAAGAGTTCTCCCAGCTCCACACTCTATCAAGGCAAGCAACTCCCTGTAAATGTGTCTGGACGAGTGTTTGCCAGAAATAGATATACCAACAGCAACTAGGATTGTGGGAAATATAAAGAGCCCATTTTCCTCTGTGCCACCGTGTAAATAGTCCTTGTAAATGTGTTAAAGGTGACAAATTATCAAAACACCAACAGAGAGAATTTCTACTCAGGAAATGCAGACTGTGTGGTCACACACAGAGATGCTATGAACCACACAAATCACATATGAGTCCCATGAGCTCAAATGCTACTGTAAAATTTATAAATCTGTGTACCATGTAACAATGGGGACATTTTCTAAGAAACGATTCTTCGGGCAACTTTTTCATTGTGTGAACATCATACTCAAACTAAGATAGCTATGACATCACTCACTGTTGCAGCCTTATGAGACTATAATATATATAGTCAATGGTTGGCAGAAGTATCACAATGCAGTTGCACGACTATATGTAATATATACTAAAATTTTCACAAATACAGAGGTTATGCATACAAGGACCACTAGTTATTATCCAAAATCAACTGTGAGGACAGTCAGGACAGCAAGACAGAACTAGATAAACAAACTCCACTTTATCATGGTGAGCCAAGTCATATTCCTATGACTTTGCATCAAAGTATTTTTTTTTTGTAACAAATGCTGTGGAACAATGCTCTTGTACCCTGTCACTTGTATTGCTTTAATAAAATGCTGATTGGCCACTAGCCAGACAGGAAGTATAGGCAGGACAATGAGAAGAGGAGAATTCTGGGAAGAGAAAAAACTCAGTCTGCAGTCTTCACCCAGACACAGAAAAAACAAGATGAGAATGCCTCACTGATAAAAGGTACCTAGCCATGTGGCTAACAGAGAAAAATTATGGGTTAATGTAGGATGTAAGAGTTAATAAGAAGTCTGAGCTAATAGGCCAACTAGTTTATGATTAATATAGACCTCTGTGTGTTTCTTTGGAACTGAACAGCTGCAGGACCAGGCAGGACAGAAACCTCTGCCAACAGCAGTGTTCCTTGGCACTAGTCAGATACTCACATGTACTGTTGCCAAGCCATTGCTATATCCTGTGGTGACGACGAGGTCATCATTGAGAGGTACCTGGGGGTGGAGAGAGAAAACAAGATTTCACTCATCATTTGATAGAGGGCAGAAGAGCAAAGAAAAGAGGGGGAGACCTGACAGCCTCTCTCTTGGTTCTTATGAAATTAAATGGATGACATTGGAGAATCGAATGCAGCAGGCACTAAAAGATGTTGGGGTCCCTTCCACCCCTCCTTTCATGTGTAAACAGGATGTCCTCCTTAGCAAGCCAACCAAAGTAACATATCAGGGGTCATCTACAAAAATATATTCTATGTAGACTAGATATTCATTAATTATATGTATATATACACATACATACATACATACATATTCATTGTACAAAGTAGATATTTATTTCCTTTTTTTTTCAAGTGAACAAATTCCTTTTGGAGCCTAGTTCAAAACTTAGCATCTCATGTGCCAATGGGGATTGTTTTCTTTTCTTTCTCCCACCCTCTCCCTCCTTTCTTCCTTTTTTTCTCTTTCTTTCTTTCTTTCTTTCTTTCTTTTTTTTGGAGACAGAGTTTCTGCAACAGCCCTGGCTGTCCTGGAACTAGCTCTTGTGGACCATGCTGGCCTCAAACTCACAGAGATCCACCTGCCTTTTTCTTCTCTCTCTCTCTCTCTCTCTCTCTCTCTCTCTCTTTCCTCCCTCCCTCCCTCCCTCTCTCCCTCCCTCCTTCCCTCTCTCCCTTCCTTTCTTTTTTTTTTTGTTGTTTTTCAAGACAGTGTTTTTCTGTGTAGCCCTGGCTGTCCTGGAACTCAATCTGTAGACCAGGCTGGCCTCTAACACAGAGATCCCCCTGACTCTAGGATTAAAGGCATGCACCACCACTGCCCAGCTGTGGACTGCTTTCATAAACATCAAATGCAAGGCTCTGAAGTGGCCACAAAATGTCTTTGATCCTCTACCACTTCCCCCTTTTCCCTCTCCTCCACTCTTGATGGTTCATCTTCCCATTTCTCGCTGGCCTGTGCTAATTTAAATCCAGGTTCCTCACTCCCAGCCTCTAGAACGCTCCCCTAAGTCTCTGGCCACTCCACTTAATCCCGCTACACATCCTTCTTTGTTGTTCTCCTTCCTACTCTGCTTAGCCGATTCAGCTAAGCAGCCTTCCTCTCTCACAGTCTCCATAGTTTGGGGACATTATTGAAGAGATGATTTTGATCAAGACTGATGACTCAGCTAGCTTCCCTTCCCTCCACACTTGCAGCATCCTGTTCTCTTTGCCTAGCATACCCGTGCAAAGGGGGCTTAGTGCACCTTCGAGTTCGTCAATCTATACTTCAAATCTTAGTAAATGGAGGGAAATAGGTCATTTCCTTTATTGTCCCCACAGGATGCAGTGCAGTTACTTAGGGAATGAGTGCTTGAGTTTTTATGGTGAACGAATCTGGGAAATGCTGTACCTCATCTGTTCCTCTTTCTCTCGGAGTACCATGCTTAGCAGCGGCCATGAATACCAGATACAGCTGCATTTAAATGAGAGTGTCCATGCTTAGTCATCAACCTCACACATTGCTTCACAGGGCACCTTCTAGGAAAAGCTGTGGCAGGGAATTCCAAGCTGGCTGGCAGCAGCCCAGGCTTCACGTGGAAGCAGCACTCATGGCGAGGTTGTGTTATTTTAAGATGGCAAAGGCTCTTCACATCACATCTCCTCAGGAGAGAAGTCATGCTGCCCACTTGAAGTAGGCTGTGACGGTTCCTTTTCATTGTCAGCTCAACACAATTAGCATCACCCAGGCAGTGTCTCAAGGAAGGACTTTCTGCTTTGGGTTGGCCCGTGAGCATGTCTGTAGGGCAGTGTCTTAATTATGTTAATTTATACAGGAAGGTCTGACTGCTGTGGGCGGAGCCATTCTCTGGGCGTAAAACTGGACCGTGCTAGCTTCATGAACATCACTCACTGGACCTTAAACATCAGTAGCCCCTTACAGCTCTTGCCTCCTTTATCTCCCACGGCTACGGACTGTGCTCCAGAACTGAGTAGTTTGTGTCGGGTGCTTTACCACAGCCCAGGAAAGGGAACTAGGACACAGCCCTATGCCGCTCAGACCCACGGCTCCTCCTTAGAGCGTAGACTCAGAGCAAGTGTCTCTGGTGATTCCTAAATGTTCCCTGGGACAAAAGCGATCCCCCACCTAGGGGTCACAGCACAGCCACCTCCAGAGACCCAGAGGATGAGAAGCATTGCGCATATATCATGTGACTGGTACGACTGAAAAAGCCATGCCCAGTGCCTACAGCCCTGCTGCCAGATCTTTTTTTTTTTTAATCAAAATAGGATGGGAAATCAGACTTGTATTTGAAATGTTTGCATCACTAATTATTGGCATAGATATAGGGCCATGTATTTATTATTATATTATCATTGTTATATTGTTATATTATCACTGGTTTGTGATTTTTGCTTTTTCTCATATGTATTTCCTTTCACAAGTGTGGCTCTGTAGGGTCCGTAGATAGTGAGGAGTATTATGGTTTAAATGCACTAAATTCACACATGATAATTAGAAAAAGGTGCATTCAGGCTGGAGAGATGGCTCAGAGGGTAAGAGCACTGGCTGCTCTTCCAGAGGTCCCGAGTTCAATTCCCAGCAACCACATGGTGGCTCACAACCATCTGTAATGAGACCTGGCGCCTTCCTTGCCAGCAGTACATTGTATGCTTAATAAATAAATAAATCTTAAAAAAAAAGAAAAAGGTGCATCCGCCTATGTAGATTGGCAGCAATAATAATAAAGAATATACTTTGCGTAATGTATCATTTTCTTTGGGAAATTTTCAGAACCTATTAAGAGTTTTCCCTTTAAAATAAAAATCTAGCCTTGGAAACAGACCTGGGGCAAGGAGTCTAGAGATTTAAGTCCAAGTGAGCCACACTCTGTGAGCATGACCAAGGGCAAAGGGACCCACAGGAGGTACCCAAACTTGTCCTTCACATCTCTGCAAGGGCATTTTTGTGTGTACTGTTACATATGACAAATGTCCTACCCTTTTCTCCATCTGGCTACCCCTCTCTGATTCTTCCAGGTTTAGTTCATACATGTGGACATATTAACCCCTCTGCTATATACAACCTCTGCCAGCCTGGACCCAGAGGCCCCTCTGTATGACATGCGTTCGCTGCTCTTCCTCATGAATCACTGGTGCCTGTGATGTGATAGGCACCCTGCTTACATGCTGCTGGCCGCCACTCAGTGCACGTTTGCATAGCGAATAAAAGCACACGTACAGCAAGGATGCGAGAGACAACTTAAATTCCCCCATCTGACTGCAAAAATATCTCAATTACCTCCACTGGCCGCCCAAGGAAATTCTTCTCCGTCACCTTATAATGGTAGAAATCCCCTTTGTGCTTGTAGGAGACGTTGATATCCATATTCAAATGAAACTGTTTAGCCAGGAGTGAATATTCTGTCAGGCCCTCGATGGCGTTAATGGTATCCTGTCAACAGTCAGCAAGGCAGAAAGCCCATTTAGTTTATTTATGTGTGCTCAGTTTACAAACTGACCCGCTCCGGACAGGCAGCACTGTCTGGAGATGAAATCGCAGCTGACTGAGTGGAGAGGCCGAGGGGCCCATTGTGGAGGGGTAAGGCTGATCATTCTCTCCCTAGGAAAGACATTGTTTTCATCGGGGACTGGAAGGAAGCATGGTCTCAGGTCTGGGCTCTCTACATATCCTGCGCATACATCCCCAGGAGGGTCACTCTGAAAACCGCCTCTGATGTTTTAGGATCGTCTCTCTCACCCTTTAGTCTCAGTTTAAACACCCCCACAGTGAGGCCGCAAACTATCCCTTCATGAGAGTTTTAATGTTCATCTCTCGCCCTTGATAGCTTTCACTTCATAATATTTTTATTTACAGTTACTTGATTGTTTCTTCCCCACTATAATATAAGATTCATGGAGCGTACAGGGATCCACGTCTTCCTTGCTGTCCTTCAGTTCAAATACTGGAAACTTAACGTCCAATGCGGCAATGTGGGGTGGGGTAGGATCTCATGGGAGGTATGAAGGTCATGAGCGCCATCCTTACAAGTAGATTAATGTCACTATCCTTATAAAAGAATGAATTGGCACTCTTCTCTCCCCTTCCTCTCCCCCTTTCTCCTTTCTTCTCTCCCAACTTTTTCTTTCTCTTTGTCCTTCATGGGAGGATACAGCAAAGATGTTCTTGCCAAATTATGGCCCCTCAATCTTGGTCTTTCCATTCTTGAGAAACGTGAGCTATACATTTCTATTAATTATAAACTATAAAATCATAAATGTCTATATATTATAAAGTATAATTACTAATTATTAATTTTTTATGACTGGCAGTGCAACAGGTTTGCCCTCATCCGCACAGGCATGTAATGTGTTATATGCATCATTATGATAGCCACCAATCTAGTAGTAAGCAATAGGAAGTTTTCAGTTCTACCACAATTTTATGAATCACGATTATATTTATGGTCTGATATTGACCAAAACATTGCTATGCAATACATGAATGTGTTTTATCCAACTGTATAACAATGGTAACAACATCAGGCATGATTGAAAGGCAGCTAAACATCATGCAGGAGAGGAATAGTTGGTTCCTTTGCTTCCATGGTAACCACTACTTATCAATCAGGATGTGATGTAATTGCTGGTAATCTACCAGCCTTCCATGGTCTTTAAAGACAACGAAAGAAGCACCCTGGGCATAAAGTCAGGAAACATGGGTGCTGACTTGGCTCCTTGAATAAACCAATGTAGGCTCATATCCTCTTCTGAATAATGAAGTCACCAGGACAGATCACCTCCAGGAAGACTCTGTACCTAGGGTCATGGAGGCCAGAACGAGTGTGGAAACTGTGGTGTGGGAAGCATGCACAGATGAAGCGGACACACATTACCTGGGTGGAATAAAAGCCGCCTCCATACCTCTGCTCTTCCGACAGCCACTTGATGATTGGGTTGACATAGTATGTATCCTTCAGGTTCAGGCAGGTAAGCAAAGCATAGGCTGTGGTTTCCACCATACCTGCTGTGCTACTGTTGGGTCCCGGGCTATCTGCACTTTGGTGAGTATCTTTCCAGAAACGGTATATGGGTGGATCACCTGAGGGCAACATTACGTTCATTAATAGAAGCAAAAGACAGAACTTGACGTAATCCTCGCAGATGTGTGATGGCCTTCTTACCTCTACAAGTTGTCTTTGTCAGAACTTTGGTAAGTTTCAAACCTGGGACAAGTGGCTGAGGTGCCTATTTCACATGTCAAAGCAGACCAAGTCACCAGATTCTCCCAGCATCCTTCAGTGTAGGACTGGTATACTCCACCCTCTACCCTGAGCTATGAGGAAGAGCCTCGGGATGCCCTTCCCCCAGAGGCTCTTCCTTACAGAATCAAGACATTTTGGTTACCTTCCCTTTTGTACCTTTGGCCTCCTGCCTACTGCACTTGGTTCCCCTTTCTTCCTTTCCCTCCCCACTCCACATGGCCCAGCTCAGTCTGGTCCTGTCCACTCTGGACCCTCCTAGATGTCCCTGCTTCAGGCTATGCTCTCCCTGATGTCTTCAGTTTCTCCCCCATCATACCCAGCAGCAGTCGTGTCCTTTCTTTCCTTTTTCTTTCTTTCTTTTTTTATTCAGACTTCATCAATGTAGCTAAGAGAAAATGAGATCCCACGATACAGTGTCCTCGTCTCCATTGTAGGAAGGCACACTCGCTGGAGAGCACAGACGGCTGATAGATGCCAGAGAGCACAGACAGACGGCTGACAGATGCCGGAGAGCACAGGCGGCTGACAGATGCGGGAGAGCACAGGCGGCTGACAGATGCCGGAGAGCACAGACAGACGGCTGACAGATGCCGGAGAGCACAGACGGCTGACAGATGCCGGAGAGCACAGACAGACGGCTGACAGATGCCAGAGAGCACAGACGGCTGACAGACGCCGGAGAGCACAGGCGGCTGACAGATGCTGGAGAACACAGACAGGCTGACAGATGCCGGAGAGCACAGACGGCTGACTGACAGACGCCAGAGAGCACAGACAGGCTGACTGACAGATGCTGGAGAGCACAGACAGGCTGACAGACGCCGGAGAGCACAGGCAGGCTGACTGACAGATGCTGGAGAGCACAGACAGGCTGACTGACAGATTCTGGAGAGCACAGACAGGCTGACTGACAGATGCTGGAGAACACAGAGAGGCTGACAGATGCCGGAGAGCACAGACGGCTGAGAGCGGAGCAGCAGATAGCAAAGCTGGGACTCAGGACTAACTGACTGGACCAAGCCCCGTTCCCCTCTTTTTCTCTCCCTCCCCCCTCTGCCTCTGTCTCTCTATTCCTCCAAACCCCACATGCTCAGAGAGTCTCTCAACCAAGGAAAGGCACCAAAAGCCCAGTTCTACATTCTTGGTGGCTACTGCAGCTTCCTCCCCTGAAGTTGCCAGCTGCCCAAGTCCCTAAGAGCTCAATTTTAACCATACTTGGATACAAACATCATTACCCCTCATCAACAACCTAGAAAATCTCCCTGTTTTTGTTTGTGGGCCCGGCTCCTCCATCTTCCATCTCTGGGACTGGAAAACTTACCCTGGAGGTGTTTTGTTCAAATAAACAGGTTTTTCAGTTTGGCTTGAGCTGGCTTACTGTGTCGACAGAGAAACCCACTATTGGGTGGGTGGGGGCAGAAAGCCTGATGCCCAGGATGCAGACTCTCTGTGTTTAGTCAGCACCTGCACACTGAGCAGCGGTGTGTGATGAGTCCTACCTTTAACCGAAGCTTCCCTTTTCAGGGCTGAGACAATTGAACGAAATTGCGGGTGGTTTTTGTCTCCTAGGGAAAGAGCATAGGTCACGATGGCCAGTGTGAAGGTGCTCTTGGACGTAAGGGCCTTTGCAAGCAGGAAGGAGTCAGCTTTAGTTAGTGCTGTGTCGATTTTCTGGGAAGAAGAACAGAAGACAATTAACTTTCTTTCTTCAACATCAGCCGGTAAACTGACGGGAGCTGTACTGAGATTGTGGGAAAATTGCTGTGTGTGTGCGCGTGCATGCGTGTGTGCATGCGTGTGCATGTGTGTCTTGGGGGTATGAAGACCCTGGAGACCTGTGTATACAATCAACAAAGCAAATCCTTTACAGAGAAGGGGTGGAGTCTATCTCAGAAGAAACCACGTGGTTGTACAAATTGGGCTATGCTTTCTGCCACTGAGTTCCTGTTTGCCTTGAGAAGTTTGTCCCTTGAGTTTCTCACTCCATCACTGGACCAACCCCTGAGAAGAAGCGACGGTGTGGACAGGATTTTCATTCTGTGTCAGCATAGCTGAGACAGTCACATGTTCCAAAGGGCCATAGCAAAACAGAATAGAACCACAACAGTAAAAGGACAGGAGCAGCCAGAGCTCTCTGCCCCTCACAGTGCTTAGGAAGAGTCCCTGCCATGTGCCGAGGTTGCCAGAGAGCCTCGATAAATGACAAGCCTGGCTCATCTCACTTCTGACCTGAGCCTCCTGTGGGCAAGACTGTCAATCCGCACCCAGACCACTGGGACCTGTTCGTGTTGATTATTTTCTCTTAAATGTGTGCACCAATGCTTATGAATGACCCGAACAGAAGAAAGCTTTTGTGGCTCTCGTTCTACAAATTCTCTTTGGAAGCTGAAATCCCAGCCCAGTTCTGTAACCTGATTTACAGGACCAATCAGTTGACTTTGGTGTTGCAGACAGGACTGCTTCACCTCGGAGCAGAGCTCTGACTTCAGCCTTTTGTTGTCTGTGTTAACCTTTGGAAGCTTCTGTGACATGGACTCCCACTGAACCTGGGGCTTCCTAGTAGGCAATATTGGCTGCCCAGCAACTCTCAGGGATCCTCCCTTCTCTGCCTTCCCAGGGCTGGGATTGAAGGTGCGGTCATGTCACAGCTAGCTTGTTATCTTCATGCGGGGGATCTGAACTCAGATCCTTCAGTGGTAAGCACTTAGCTGACTGAGCTATTCCCTGCCTTCCACACCGCGAAGCCTCTATGTTATTTTAAATAGGTGTGTCTTCTCTTTACTTCCTTAGCTTCCAAGCAAACAAAATAATAAGACCCAAAGAAGTAAAAGTGTGATTGGATTCTGGGGAGTCTCTACAACGCTGAAGGCAACAGCAATGCTCACATCATAGAGGAGATAAGAGTGGAAAGCTAGGGACTGGAGAGATGGCTAAGCAGGTGGAGAACACTGGCTGCTCTCGCGGGAGATCTGAGTTCGGTTCCCAGCATCCATATCAGGTGGCTTACAGTCACCTGTAACTCCAGTTCCAGGGACCTGATGCCCTCTTCTGGCCTCTAAGGTGGACATACAGACAAGCAGGCACACACATATATGCACAAAAATAAATTTTTAAATTTAAAAAGCAAGGGGAGCAAGACATATTGACTCATTCTCCCGTCACAGTCCCAGGTACTATCCTGGCTCTACGATTTAGCAATGGTGACATTGAGCAGCGGGGGTCACCTACCTTTAAAGTCAACTCTGCCACCTCTTGGTGAATCTACAGGTTGGACTAGGTGCCAGAGACTCTGTCACGGTTATGAAACCCTTTGATTCTGGTCTTAAGGTTACTTTCTTTTTTTTGTTTTTATATATTTTTTTAATTTTATTTTTGTGTTAAGCGCCTTGGAATTGGAGTTAAGATGACTATAAGCTGCCTTGTGGTGTTGGAAACTGAACCTGGCTCCTCACAAGAACAGTGTGTGCTCCTAACTATTGAGCCATCTCTCCAGCCCCAGGATATTTACAGTTACAGTGGTTAGTCTTGTTTCGTGTAGCTTAGCAGTTATGGTCTCAAAATAGACGTCAGTTAGAATTGTTTTGTTTTGTTTTGTTTTTTTTTTTAAAAGATTTACTTATTTTGTTTTCTGTGTTCTGTCTGCGTGTATGCCTGCAGGCCAGAAGAGGGCACCAGATCTCATTACAGATGGTTGTGAGCCACCATGCTCAGAACCTCTGGAAGAACAATCAGTGCTCTTAACCTCTGAGCCATCTCTCCGGCTCCCAAGGTTACTTTCAAGAACGTGTAAAGCAGTGAAAGAAACATCTGAAATGAAGCGGACTCTGACAGTGAGCCCCCACCCCGCAGCTCTCTCCCCTTCCCCAGTGCACCCTCCCAAGTGCGGCCAAGAGAAGTGCTTCTTACCATCAGGGGGCAAATGTCCATAGCCTTTCTAATTCCTATCACAGAAAAGGCTGTGAGATACAAAGCGTTCTCCTGGGCTTCCGCAGGCAAAGTGCCCTAGAACAGACAGCGCAAACGACATTTTAAAAGTGAGATGATCTAGTCGTCCGAGTCTCTCTTGGAGCCACCTCCATGTGTCCACACCGTGCACTCCAGCCGGATGCTTGCGGTTTCCCAACAGCCCTGAGGTTTTGCTGGTGCCTCCCTTGGAGCGTCTCCCCATCCTCACCTGCCAGCTTTACCTCATGATTCATTACCACGTTCAAGTTCACCCTCTTCAAGAGCCTCTTAACGGACCATGTCCGCTAGGAGGCATCTCTTAAGGCAGGGGTAACCCAGTGCCAGGCTCACGGGGTCTCCAGTGGAGCTGATCTACCTCCCCACGTACAGTCTAATTCTCTTTGAATGGACTTTAATCTCTCTCCTCCTTTCTCCCTTCTCTCTTCTCTTCCCATTTCTTCCCTTCTCTCAACTCTGGAATTTAAATTTCCAGGCATAATAGTTATAATAAAAGTGTTCAGTGTTGCTCGCCATCAGAGCAATTCAGACATAACCACAGGGAGACACTATCTCACACAGTTGCCACAGAGATGACAGAAGGACAAGAGGCAAATGTGTACCATCGCTGGGAAATTAGCACAGTCGCTGTGAGACACAGTGCAGAGTCTCCCAAAAATTAAAAATGAAAGTACCGAGATAGCAGTTCTACTCCAGGGTCTATATCCAGGAGGAAGGAATTCGGACCTCAAAGACACATTTGCACTTCTGCATGCACTGCAGCAATGCTCATAACAGCAAGATTTAGAATACACACACTCACATACATGTGCACACACGCACAAACGTGTACACACATTTTAAAACAGGTTTTATGTCATAAAGACAAACAGTTTGGATGAAAAGGAGAAATAAATTAACTCTGAGGAAAGATCCAGACACGTTTCTGGCCCTCCTCTGTCTCCCAGGAGTCACACAGGAATTTGGTTTTTCAGTTCCTTTAATCTAGACTTGGTCCCCTGCTTCCAATGAAACTGGGTTTGCCTTTCACTACAAGGATTGCACTCTTGAAAATCCTTCTGTCTGACTTGTCAACCTGGTACCATCTACAGTCATCAGGAAAGGAGCAGATGAAGGCTGTCTAGATCAGGTTAGCCTGTGGGCATCTTTGTGTGTAATTATCTTGATTATGCTAAGTCGAGGTGAGAGGACAAGCTCCCGTGGGCAGCATCATCCCCTGGGCTACGGTGAACTGAGCACCAGCATGTGGACATTCACCCTCTTCAGTGCCTGCTGCCATGAAAACCTTGAGCTGAACACCTCCCAAAATTTGCTTTTGTTGGGATATTTTATCACAATGAAACTACGACAATTATATATTTTTTTCTTCTCTTCTTTAGTCCCCATAATACGATGGGAATAAAATGGGAGTCTGTAAATAAAACCAGTGCTAATTTACACATTTGATTGCCTTACCTGTAACTTTACAGGCATGTATTGGGAATTTTCCTGGAAAGATCCATTTTCCAGCTGACACTTCTCAATCAGCCACAGCAGAGAATTACAGATTGAGTTTTGGTCCTGTTTCATGTACTTGGCCACTTGCCCAAGGACTCTCAAAGCGAACGCCGATAACCTTTGAAACACAATCATACAGACTTTAGAACACAGTCTCCCTTGCCTTCCTAGTTACATAGTGTGTCTTTGCGTGCTTTTCTTCTTTAAAAGACGGTAGAGTGGAAGACACAGAGTTCCAGAGTAAGCCATCCTTTTACATGGCGACAAGAGAGGACATTCGAAAATCGGCAAGACTTTCAGTCAGGAAATGTGAGCAGCACCCAAGTGATCATGACACTGCTAGCTAGTTCTCAAAACGTTGATGCTGGTGAGAAAAACCAGAACAAAGCAGATGACAAGTTGAGTTAAAGGCCACGGAGGGAGGCAAACAGCTTTGTGTCAACGCTGATCGCTAAAAGTGAGAGAATGAAGTGCAAAAGCATGTGGCCGAGCCTCCTGGGTCTGAGCTGTTTGTCTCCCTTCTGTTAAGCTCCGCCATGGACTCAGCATCTGCCATCTGATCAGGAAGATTTAGGATGTCACCTATTTAGCCAGAAAGACCAGCCCACCAGCATGTACCCCAGACTAACCGTGAGGACAGGAGTCGTGACCTCGCTAGATGTCACTAGACCCTCTGATGTCCTTAAGACTCTCCTGTCTCCTCATCTTAAAATTTTGTTTTAACTTGTACTTTTAAAATGTATTTTAAATGAAAAAATTTCAAGAGCAAAAAGTTTTCAAAAGTCCCAAAGCACAGAAAAGCAGCTAATAAAAGAAAATCTCCTTTGTATCCCCTTCCATCTTCCGACAGGCATCTGCTGCTTCCAGCTTCCATGCTTCCAAATAGTTAATGGAAGTCTAGACACTCCCAGTCTACCTACCAATCCCATCACATTCGGTCATCAAGATTCGTATCTTCCTGTCCTTGGGGCTATCTTATTTAATACCTTTTGGTGATCTTGTGGTGATCGAGGCAGAATCTTGCTATGAATGCCCTGTGAACTGAGGCTGGGCAAAGAACTAAAAGCCAAAGGGAGGGGCTGAAAAACCAGCTGATGATTCTGAACTCGTGGAGGATGGGGATTCAGTGAGGGGACAGGAAAGCACGTTTGAGAAAGAGCTATGGCTTTGGAATGCGTTGTATTTAGAGTTCTTCATGTCCAGACACCTCGAAATGCAGCCCTGTGGCCAGGAGAGAAGTTAGGTCTCCGGGCATTGATTAAAGACATTGCTCAGGGATCCATTTACACAGAAGTGTGGAGGTCACAGGCAAAGATAAGATTGTGCAAGAGAGATCACAAGAAACAAGAGGCCAAGGCTGAAATTCTGGAACATCTAAAACTCAGTGATTGTAACTTGCTGGGCATGGTGGCTCATGCCCACAGCCCCAGCACTATGGGGACAGAGCCGGAGAATGGATGCAATCCAGGCCAGCTCTGAATAATAGGTTTCAGACCAACCAGGCTACATAGAAATAATCGGTCAAAAAGCACTGAATTATTGCAGAACTCAGGAAGGGCGTCTTATGCAATAGATGTTATGAGGTTCTTGGCACACTGAAGTCTTCCTTTATCTTCACTCTTTGGGGCCATCACCTTGTAATGCAGCCCTGCTTTGAACTTCTGCTCCTTCAGTCTCTTCCTCCCAGGTGCTGGGACTATACGTCTGCACCACCATGACCAGCTATCTGATTTTTTTTATATGTTAAAATTAAGTATCTTCCAAAGGGAAAAAAATAAATAAAATTAGGTATCTAGTCAAAGTAGGAGGACATGCTTGACAACACTGCTGTGTAAATGTTTGCTTCATCTATACTGTCTTTCCTTAGATGATCGCCATCACAGAAGCTACCCCTCAGTGAATAAATTCTTATTGAAGATACAAGGTCCTTGGAACACGTGGAGCCACCCAGATACAGATACAGATGGGAAGGAGGAAAGGAGACGATCAGGGTAGGGTTCAGAGCTGGGTGCAGTGGTTTTATATAGAAGGAGACATTATTAAGACCTCATTAAGAAGGAAACTTCCAGTAAGTCCCCGAGGGAAATAAGACGTCTGGTCTTGCCCAGGAAGGAGCATTGCAGACAGGGAGGGGTCAGTGCAGAGACCCCGAGGGGAAAGTCATGTCTGGTCTTGTGTGTTTGAGAAAGGGCTTTCGTGGAGCATGAAACAAGATGGATGAGCGAGGGAGAATTGAGCAAACTGTGGTTCTCACTCTGGATGAGCTGAGAAGCATCTAAATGGCTTGGAGTGGTGAGGTCACTCCAGCTTCCACACCGAGTGTAAACTCAGGGGAGCAAAGTCTGAAGCCAGAAGGATGAATAGAGAGAGGGCTGCCTTACATCAGAGTGCTGAACTTGGGGAACAAAATCCAGGCTCTCTTTGAAGGAGCAACCACACCAGTTAACTAGGTCAGATCTGGGCTGTAAGGGAAAGTGAGGTGTGTGGAGGGGCGTCAGTCAGAGCAATAGGAAGGGACGTACGTCACTAGGGACGTCATTCTTATTTATGAGTGTGTGCACACATGACAAAAAGAGAAACTGTGGAAGTCAGTTCTTGCCTTGTAACACGTGGGTCTTGGTGATAGAATTCAGGTAGCCTGGCTTGGCAGCAAGTGCCCTTACCCACAGGGCCATCTCCGTAATCCCCCGGCCGTTATTCTTAGTGAATGAACCAGCTACTGTATGAGAATATGAGAGAAGTCTGTTACTCACCAGGTACTGGCACTTCCCCCTTTCCACATGCTGTAAGAATAGTCACTGTTTCTGTAGGACGAGATGCTCACCAGCCCTAAGGAGGACCAGAAAAAAGAACACAGCGTGTCACTTACAGGAGTGCTGGGTCAGTCCAGGGGCTGAGCCCTCCTGCGTGTGAGCCGCTATTGTGGGTTCTGTGGCCAGTACTCCCAGTTTCTCATAGGAAGTCTCATACTCGAGTTGGGGATCAAAGCGAACGTTCTGCTCCCATTCAAAGAGGAAGGGAGCAGTCCTCGGAGGATTCTGGAAGGTAGGGGTTCTGCTTCCTGGCCAGGCATTTGGTGAGTTAAGCCAGAATGCCTCAGAAAGAATTTATCTCATGACTTTTTTGTTGTTGTTGCTAAAATTCTTTTACAATTAATCATATATATATATACACACACATATATACATATATATATATGTATATATATACATATATATGTATGATTCATAGTAATTTAAATATTTCAGGAAATAAAATATTTGCTTTAAATCTGTAAGATGACATATAAAACAATTTTTTTTTTACCTTCTCTCATTTTTTTCTGCAGGCTCTGTTTCCTAGCTAAGGAATCAGGATAGAACATGTTCCAGTGGCTTCCCGCTTCCAGGTAATGGAAGACATAGAACACGGGGACAACACTCATGATCTCTGCCTCCGCGCTCCCACTAGGCAGGTGGGTCAAGATGTCGATGCCTTCCTTACTCAGAACTGTGGACAGGAACTCCCCTATAAGCAGTCCTGAAACACAAAGAGACCCAAGTAGACACAAACACTCTTTACCAGCTTCCAATAGTGTGCTCTGAAGAGGCAATGACCACGGTCTTCATTCTTCCCTATAAGCAGTTTATCCTGGAAATGGCAGGAGAAGGCCGGATTTGATTGTGAACATGGGCTTTTGGTGGTAGGCAGAGTGATACAGCGAGCACATGGTGCATGGTCAGGTGCAGACATCGCAAACCATGCTGCCTGATCCTCAAACGAAGGAGGGTAAAGAAGCTGAAGAGGAAAGGCGCGGACTTCTGGAGCCAGAGCAACGCTCTGCAAACGTGGGCAGATCAGTTTCTTATGTATCTAACATCAGGACTGCACATGGTCAGAAAGGCCCTTTCTAGTGCTGGTGTTCTGGGATTCCAGCATTTGATCTGAGAGGAAATGTAGCCAGGATGTTCTGTGGTGTTGGTGACGAGTGACTGCACTATAGAGAGAGACGCCTAGGGGAAATCCAGCAAAGATTCTTCAGTGTGCACACCCTGGAGGGTAGAGATTCCATGTCCTTCCATCTGCTGGAACCTAATGCACAGAGGTGTTGGTGTTGGAAGGTGGGGCTTTTCTGGAGTGGGTGGGAGTCCTTCACCTCACCTTTGACATTTTGCCCTTTTACCCTTAGCTGTGTGAGGATGCCATGACAGGGCAATGGCTGGAAACGCAGGGAGCAGCCCTTGCCAGGCACTTCATTACCTTGATCTTGGACAAGCTCCAGAATGTGAGAACGGAGAACCTGTCCTTTATAAATTACACAGACTTTGATATCTCGTTATAGCTGTACAAATGGGCCAAGCAACCCCAGGACTGATACTTGGAAGGAGAGCTGGTGCCCTGGGCCGTTTGTAGGTTGCAAAGTCTTCAATGGGGGCAGGACGGGCTGCTGAGACTGTGGGACGTTAGGTGTTGAACTAAGTAGAGAAGTCACTGGGATAGAACCCGCCCCCACAATCAGAGGAGAAGAGCTGCCAACTAAAGCGGGTGAAGGGTTGGAAAGTAATCAGGTGTTTGAAGTCGAGGACACTGGAAGACAAGGTTCTATCAAAAGCCAATTTATATGTGTAGATGAAGAAAAATAAAGAATAATCACGAATATATTTGATTTTGGTTTGAAGCACCCAGTTATAAAAAATAAAAATGAGATTTATAATCAGACAGAGGTGGCGCATGCCTTTAATCCCAGGACTTGGGAGGTGGAGGCAGGTGGATCTCTGTGAGTTAAAGGCCAGTCTGTTCTACAGAGTGACTTCCAAGACAACCAGGGCTACACAGAGAAATAGTTTCAAAATCCAAGAGAAAGGGGCGGGGGAGATTTGGTCCTGAGTTGCTCAGACTGGCCTACGCCTTACTATGCTGGACTTCAGTTTCTGACTGCCCTCCTTCTCTGTCTCCCCATTCCCAGGGCAGGGATTATAGGTGAGCACCACCACACTGGGACTTCATGCACACCAGGCAGCCACCCTACCAACTGAGCCTCATCTCTGGCCAATAAAATTTACCTTTTACACTCAAAATCCTTTTAACACTGGTTTTGGGGACCAAATCTAATGGTATCCTGTATGGGAATTCCTTTCGTCTGTTTGCAATACCTGTAATAATAATAATAATAATAAACAATTATTAATAAAACATATTTGTCCAGAGTTCTTAAGGGAAAGAACTATTATTAGATTATACATCTACTAACAAAGAAAATTTCAAAGTAAAACACATTTATAATAACAACATTAAAGTTTTAAAAAGAGAAACAATGGCGAAGGATTTCAATCAAACCCTAGGCTTGTAGAATCTCCTTAAACAAAACACAGAATGTGATGCAAGATTCCTGGTCTTTAGAAGGCATGAATTAAATATGCTATTTCAACATTGCCCTCTAGGGAGAGGTAGCATGTCCAAATAACTGGAACATAATCTTGGGCTGTCTGCACACTAGCTCCACTGGGAAGTATGACCAAACGTTCTTCCTACTTCCCCACCTAGCTGGACTGAAACAGTTTTCTCTATGCACACAACTCCATGGTTTCAGAGTGCCAGTGTCAGAGAATTTTAAATTATAGCCTCTCTCTGTTTACTATAAAATTTGTACATCTTATGATTAACACAGAGACTCATGACTGTTCCAAGTGCTAAGAGAAATTGACTGTAGGTGCAGGCCAGTGATGGGACATCTATATTCACCCCAGCTCCTATCTCAGGGAAGAGGGGGAATGGAGAATGTAAGAACCAGAAGAAGGGGAGAGTCCTGTGACATGGAGAGAGAGAGAGAGAGAGAGAGAGAGAGAGAGAGAGAGAGAGCGCTGTGACATGGAGAGAGAGAGAGCTGTGACATGGAGAGAGAGAGCTATGACATGGAGAGAGAGAGAGAGCTGTGACAGGCTTTCTTCTGGCTGTGACATGGTTGTTGAACATGTTAACTCATCGTAGCTGTGGTAATCTGCTCAAGATCAAAGCAGTTTAAATGTCTAGCATGGCTGAAGGAAGCGACCCTGAGGCTGGATGTTTAGCCATTTCCTCCTTTATCAAAACATTCCATCCTGCACAGACTTTCTTTAAGTAGGAAAGTACACTCGTAATAGCTTCAGGAAGTCCCTGAAAATGACCAGACTTACTAGGCACGTACCTGCCAGAGCGAGTAGAGCTAAGCTGCAAAGAATCTGCAACAATACCAGATGGTTGGAGAAGAACGTGGAAGAAGCAGAAACCAGGCAAGCTGCTTGGAAGAGGATTAGACCGACTGAGGCACCTGGAAAGTGCCTCAACTTGCTGAGCTGCCTGTAGGCTGTGCAGTGTACTCCCAGATGTGGTGAACTGTTACTCATGATGGGTGTCAGAGGCCATGAGCTGTGCAAATATACAGCATACCACAACTGATAATTCAGATGTCAACCCACCAGATGAGTGACTCTGATGGACATTAATCCTGTCCAGGCAAGGCCTGGAGGACAATCGACACTGGAAACTGTTGTTTCAGTTTTACTAAAGCATCTTGTTGTCTCCACAATACCTGCATTGTAATCTCATGTGATGTGTATATGTAATCTCAGGATTATGTCTCAATCTTGTGGGCACATATATCTGTGGATGGTCGGGAAGGTGACTTTTCATTTAGCTATATAATTTTGATATATAGAAAATACACTAGGACATACTTCATAACTAGATCCATCTATTCCCACAGCAAGTGTAGATACTTAAAAGCCTGCATTGTTCTTTTGCTCAGATTAACTGCACACAATTAGCTCACTTTTACCTCCGAGTAAGTTCAAACTAGACTAAAGGCTTTGTGTAAATGGATCATAAGTTTAAAACCTTACAGTTATGGTCAAGGTCCAGAGTCTCAGATGTCAAACCAAAGTTGCTACATAAAGCACCCTAAGAAAAGCATGGCAATTCTTCGCTTGCCAAGTCTGCTGACAGTAGACCTATGTCTCAAACTTGGTCACTGGGCATTGTGCTCCCCTGATCCCCAGTCTGGTCACAGTCTTACATTTGAAACCTTGGAATCTTGTGTTGCCATGGAAATGACTCAGCTTTCTATCCTAGGAATATGCTTTTAACTAATGAGAGTAACTCTTGTAAACTTTGTTTTATTGTTTCAGAAAAGCATGTGTGAGAGTTCATTCACTCTCAGAAAAAGTCCTTTTCTCTTGCTGTTGTGTCCATTCTGAACCCTGAAGAGAGTCTTGGGGCTGGACCCCAAAGGCTCTTATTAGGGGTGGTCATGGGCGATGGCAGCTGTCTGTGAGTCATTTCTGCTCCTGTCAGCAACCCGTTGCCCATATTCCTGTAAGTAACCCCAATAAACTCATTGGTTCGCCAAGTTGGAGTTTGGTGGTATCCATACTTTGGTCTGTTGTGGATTCCCTATGGTGAATGAGTAAATTGTGTGTGTGTTTGTGAGAGAGAGAGTCACCCAGGGAAGGTTTTGTCACATAACAGGTCTACCCATTCCTGAGGAGCTATTGGCAATTGATGGCTACTAAGGGAGGAAGTGTCTGTTCTCTCTCTCTCTCCTTTCTTTTTCTTTTTTCTTTTTGGTTTCTCAAGACAGGGTGTGTGTGTGTGTGTGTGTGTGTGTGTGTGTGTATGTGTGTGTGTGTGTAGCTTTGACTGTTCTCGAACTCACTCTGCAGACCAGGCTGACCTTGAACTCAGAGCTCTGCCTGCCTCTGCTTTCTGAGTGCTGGGATTAAAGGCGTGCACCACTCAGCTGCATCAGTTTTCTTTAGGGAGCTAGACACTGGTAGGTTGCCCATACCCTGATGACCCTGATGACCTCATACCCATTAATATATGGTCAGCACTAATTGGATCCAATGGGCTAAAATCATTAAAAGTCATTAAGTAATAAAAATTTAAAAAGAGGACATGAAATTGGGAAGGAGATGCTTTGAGTTATGTTGGGTAGTAGAGATTAGCTATGCTCAAGATATATTGTAGACATGTGTGACAATTTCAAAGAATAAATAAAAATATTATTAAAACATGCTACCACCCCCAAAACATGATTCTGCTTATCACTGTGCTGACAAAGAGTCAAGCTTCAACTAAGTTAACTGAATGAAGGGCTACACTGCATACTCACAGGAGTCCTGTATACATGGTCTATTTTATTGTTTCAATTTTGCACAGGGATAGTACAGGTGGTGCCATGATCCAGGCCAAGGAAGGCTTACTGCAAGGCTCACCAAAGTTACTGTAGTGAGAATCCAGCTCTAGCCAGAACCAGCACTAGTACTCTGCGGAGTCCCTGGCAAGAGGAAGATGCTATGAATAAATCCTGAGATCTCATCAATGAGCTGCATGGATTTGGCAAAGATATAAGAATGTTCCTCAAGAAACTTCTCTGTCATTTAAGCCTTGATGAAACATGAAGATGCTGTGTTAAAATTAGTCAGTGAAGGCGTTTAGGAAGCTTGAGGTAAGGGTGTCAGAGCATGGAGGTAACAGGATTGGCACAGCCTTTCTCTGCTGCACTTACTCCTTAGTTACAGAGGGGTAATGATGTTTTCAAAGGGTTTTTTTTTTTGAGGGTAAAAAAAACCATGCAGACAGAGAAGCTAAATACATTGACACTGTAACAATTTAAGAAGGGCTGTAGTAGTCTGTCTAGCTGGAAACAGTTGTTAGGAGAACCTGTTCTTTCAGAAGCATGCCCGGGAGTCAGTTCAAAAATGTTTGAGAAGCTCTTGCTTTGAGAAGATTCTCAGCTGAAGGAAAAGAAGGGACACAAAGCAGTGAAGAAGGGATTTTCTAAGTGACTGTCTCACTGTGGCGTTCCAAAGGGTGCTTGCGAGCTAATTACAACATGGCTAGCTGTCAGCTGTTGTCTGGACAGAGGTTTCCGAGGTAAATACGTGTTATTGTGATGATGAGCAGAGCATCCAATGAGGGGGATTTATTACTGTAACTAGGCTTATTACTCTAACTAGGCTGAAATCTGTCACATTTGTTTACGTTGCAGAATATACTTTAACTGTGTGAAGGTTGCTGCACCTGTTTCTGCTGCCTTTGTTAATGATATAAAGATGTGTTACATTTGTTTGTGCTGCATTTATTTCACCTTGCCTGCCTAAGGCACCTGATTGGTCTAATAGAAAGCTGAATGGCCATAGCTAGGCAGGAGAGAGATAGGTGGGGCTGGTGGGCAGACAGAATAAATAGGAGTGGAGAGAAGAGGAGAATGAGGAGGAAGGAATGAGGGAGAAAGAGAGGGACAGAAGCCAGGCAGCTGTCAGCCAGATGCCAGAAGCAGTGAAAGTAGATAAAGAGAAGGGAAGGTAAAAAGCCCTGGGGCAAAACCTAGAAGAGAAACAGGTTAAGTTATAAGAGGTAGCAAGAAATGAGCCTAAGATAAACAATAAGTCTCGCATCATGATTTGGGAGCTGGTTGGTGGCCCAAAAGGAAGAAATCTGACACACTGTTGCAATGCATTTGTCCTGAGTGCTCAGTGAGTAGAGTTAAGAGGTCTGCTTGGCCCCAAGCACACAGATCACCCGCCCAGAGAGGGCAGCGCTATAACAAGCAGACATGGCTGATTCTGCACACTGGACACTCTGAAAAGTGATGTTTTAAGTTACATTAAAATTACACTTTAATCTCCCATGCTCTTGGGTGGGTAGAACTAACATAGTAAAAATGGCAGTCTTCCCAAAAGCAGTCTACAGATTCAATGTATTGCCCATCAAAATCCCAATAAAAATTTTCATAGACCTCGAAAGAACAGTACTCAACTTCATATGGATAAACAAAAAACCCAGGATAGCTGAAACAATCCTGTACTTTTTTTTTTCAGAGCTACAGTACTGAAAACAGCCTGGTATTGTCATAAAAACAAACAGGAGGACCAATGAAACTGAATAGAAGACCTGGATATCAATTCACACACCTACAAACACATGATTTTTGACAAAGAAGCAAAAAACTATAAAATAGAAAAAAGAAAGCATATTCAACAAATGGTGCTCACATAACTGGATATCAACATGTAGAAGAGAAAGTGGGAAATACACTTGAATGCATTAGCATAGGAGACCACTTCCTAAATATAACCCCAGTAGCACAGACACTGAGAGAAACAATAAATGGACCCTCCTGAAACTGAGAAGCTTCTGTAAAACAAAGGACATAGTCAATAAGATAAAACAGCAAACTACAAATTGAGAAAAGAGCTTCATCAACCTCATATTGGACAGAGGATTGATCTCCAAAACATACAAAGAACTCAAGAAACTGGTCATCAAAAGAACAAATAATCCAATAAAAATGGGGTACAGACCTAAACAGAGAACTCTCAACAGACGAATCTAAAATGGCTAAAAGACACTTAAGGGAATGTTCAATACCCTTAGCTTTCAGAGAAATGCAAATCAAAACAACCCTGAGATTCCATCTTACACCTGTAAGAATGGCCAAGATCAAAAGTACTGGTGACAACTTATGCTGGAGAGGATGTGGGGTAAGATGAACACTCCTCCATTGCTGGCGGGAGTGTAAACTGGTACAGCCACTTTGGAAATAAGTATGTCAATTTCTTAGAAAATTAGGAAACAATCTACCTCAAACCCCAGCAGTACTGCTGTTGGGTGTATACCCAAAGGAAGCTCAGTCATACCCCAACGACATGTGCTCAACTATGTCCATAGCAGCGTTGTTCATAATAGTGAGAACCTGGAAACAACCTAGATGCCTCTCAACTGAAGAATGGATAAAGAATATGTGGTATATTTACACAACAGATTACTACTCAGAGGTATAAAATAATGACATCTTGAAATTTGCAGACATATGGTTGGATTTAGAAAAAAAAACATATTGAATGAGGTAACTCAGACCAAGAAAGACAAATATCATATGTTCTCACTCATACGTGACTTTTAGACATAAAGCAAAGAAAAATCAGCCTACAGTTCACAACCCCAGACAACCTAGACAACAAGGAGGACCCTAAGAGAGGCATACATGGATCTACATAGGAAGGAGAAAAAAAACCCAAAATCTCCTGAGTAAATTGGGAGCGTGTAGGTCACACGAGAAGGTAGAAGGGGAGGGGGAGGGGAGCAGAGAAAAATGTATAACTCCATAAAAACAATAAAAAGGAAAGAAATTATACTTCAATGTCTACTTCTGAAATAAAACACATAAAATCAAAATATTTTCCTACCATAAATCCCCTTGGGGTCGAGCGTCACGCCAGCATAGCTTTCTCTTCTGACCCCTTCTGGCTAAAGGGGAAGCGGAAAATATTCTGTTAAGGGCATGCTTACATTTATAAGACCAGAATTCCTGGAGTCAAGTTGCTCCGGACCACTTTGCCAATTAAAACAAACAAACAAAAAACATTAAGAAACCTCTTTTCCGAAAAGTCAAAGTCGATATAAATGCTTCCTTGTGAGGAAAAGATTCTGACTATGTGAATGTTGGTCAGAGTGAACAGTTAAATGGATGCTTGAATGTTGGTCAGAGTGAACAGTTAAATGGTCGGGTGATTTATCTAAATGCTTTATATATCAACTTATTCAGTCTTTATGAACCTCTATGAGGAAGGTGCTACCATGGCTCCCAGGAACAGACAAGAAAGCCAACGCAGAACTCAGTAACTTAAACCCGGAAACGCTGCTAGGAAGCTTGGAGTCAGGATTGAAAAAATCAAGAAGCCTGCTCCAGCTCCGAGTGTGAAACAGAGGTACTCATGACGGACAGGCCACAAAGAAGTCAGCCCGGCTTTTCTTTTCAGCAAGGACACATCAAGTTGCCCGTGGTGGCTTCAAACTTGCCTTAGCCTCCTCAGTGGGTGGGATTACAGACCTAAGCCACCGTGCCAACTGAATACATGTTTGCTGAAGTCAATGGCATAGATCAAAACCGAAACCAAAGAAGGAAGGCGCTGGAAGGCCTGTGAGGTCAGTAACTAGTGTGACACTCGACGAGAACAATGTTCTATCCTAAACTAGCAAATCATAATTGTAGGATCTCAGTGGTAGGAAGACGCTCAGCCGGTGGCGGGATCACTAATGCTGAGGCGTTGTTGTTTCCACTCTTTCTGCCTGCTTATTCATTTATGAAGTGGAAAATCTCCACGTTGCAGGGTCTTTAAGTACGTGTGTGCTGTCTATTACTGATTTACGTTTGGTATCCAGCCTGACACCTTGCACGTGGATTTCAAGGTGGCAGAAACGATATACAGAAGATGAGTATCAAATAGCAAAACTTGGGAATCTCTGGGCCTGGGTGACTTTTCTTTTTCTTGGTGGATTTTTGGTATTCTTATTTTCTACAGTACGTAGGGGTTGTTCTTCTATTTCATAATTTTAAGTGTAATTTCAGATTAATGTAAAAATTACAAGAATAGCGCCAAAAATGCGGGAGGGCTTCCGTCAGCTTCCTCAGCTGTTTCCGTGTTCTGTTTATGTCATCCTCTCTCCCTTGCTTCCGGCCCCAAATGTAATTATCCACACAGATTGTTGAGAGCATGTCCCCCAGCAACAAAGGAAAATTTAAAAGAACCCTGTTTTTCTTACCACCACCCGTAATGTTTTCACTAAGATTTCTCTTCCAAAAGCAGTCTCTAGTGAGAAGTTGATGGAGTGGAGTCCAATTTCCAGAGGAAGCAGGCTGAAGGTCACCAAGTGAGTGGAGGAGCCCTCGATACTCTGGCGCGCACATCTGGAGGACCTGGAGGCCTGATGGCTACCAGTTGAGCCCCCTGATGTGCAGATTCCCTCTGCAGCGGACATTCTAACACAGAACTGAAACGCAGCAGGACAAGAACTGTATCAGAAAACCTCCGCATTAAACCACACGTGACGAAAAAGCAAAAGGTAAGTTAGTGTGCCCTAAATTATGTTGGTCTGGCGACACACTCTCCCCTGGTTTGTTAGCAGTGTCTGGTTCCAAGGCAGAAGACTCCTTTCAGGTTTCTGACAGGTACACATGCTGCCATGGGTCATAGCAATGTCCCCGGTGGCTGAAGACTCGGTGCTAGAACGGCTGCATCTTTCTCAGGGTGCCGTCCACTCAGTTATGCCACGGCTGCTACATTCTTCGCCCTCTCCCACATTCTGTGTTGCCTTGGGCAGTGGGAGCCTTGGGTTTAGCTGTTCAGAGTCTTACCTTTATCTCAGCCTTTGACTCAAATGACAGTGTGACGGATGACAGCCAGCTCATGCAAAGACTCACCTAGTAGACAGCCAACTCCACTCCTAATCCTATTGACTTTCCACTTGTACCTACTTGTCATTTATTTACAATAAAAACACACTCTGGAAAGATAGGCTTACACCCAGGCTCTCCTTTTACCAACGGTGAACGGAAACGGACTGTGTGAGTCCTCTCATTTCCTGGCGACAGTGTCTGTTGATTTCTGGCTCAGAGATGAATATATATTAATCTTCAGTTTAGTGAACTGATAGAATCAGGAACTATGCCTGAGGAATACAATCCATAACTTCCAGAAGCACGCAGGTGAGCCCGAGGGAAAGCACTGCTTGGTTTAGTTTGGTTGTTTTGTTGTTGTTTGGGACATGCAAAGTGCCAAAACGAGAGGGGATCAATAGCTGATTTTGTGGGACTCCCCCAAACATAAAGTTCCTTTTCCCCCTTGGGTGTATTTTTGGGACAGTGCCAACCATGCTGCATAGGGGAGGAGCCAGAGGAGATGATGGGTCAGGGATTCCCCAGCATAGCAGGTGTCGGGCAGAGAAGCATGCAACACAAGTTCATAAAAATCCAGGCATGGCGTCATGAGACTCTGATGCCAGCACTAGAGAGGCTGGCCTAGGAAGACCCTAACTTTGAGTCCAGTCTGAGCCATGCAGACAGTTCCAGGCTAGCCTGAAAGTCTAGGCTATGCAGACAGTTCCAGGCCAGCCTGAACTACATACTGAGACCTTGTCTCAAACAACAACAAAACAACCAAACCAAAAGACCTAATCCAAATAATAATAACTACAATAAATCCTTGTGGTAAGTTGAAATTAGGAAAGAACGTTTGAACCTGATGGTCAATATGGGTAAAAAGCTACATGCAGCAGTATTTCTGATTTCAGTGATTGCCACGAGGCTAAGACCAGCCACGAACACTAGACATCTAAGCAAATGACAGCCTGAAGGACAAGGGACGCTTGGAAGATGGGAATGACACCAGGATGGGACTTGTTGTCTTTTTGACTGAGGGTGGGTTCCATTAGTGCTTTGAGTTGAGTAAATCCCCAGTAGAAGCCTTCCACCTTGCTGGCTCAGGGAAAGAGGGCAGAGTGAGGACGTCACAGCGGCAGAAAAGACGGTCACAGTATGCTGACCCTTGACCTACACATAGCACGGTGCTAAGTATCCCAGCTAAGGCTAAAAGGACTGCACTCCAGAGTCTGGGGTGACAGCTGTCCAATGTCTGCTAAGATATGTAAGCAAACCTAAATATTCTTCAGAGGACCAGAACAGAACCTAGAATCTCCACATAACTTCAGTTAACAAGGTCGCAGGTGTGATCCAGAATTACTAGCCCTCAGCGCACAGGACGACAGTCACACTATGAGAGGGAAAGGGACGGCGTTAGCCCTGAACCACGATGCACTTGTTTTGATGTAATGGACGTATTGATGAGTTAAAGATTCGATACAGCTGGTGCTGCCATAACCATCACAGCTCAGTTGTGTTGCCGTTTATCACAATAACTTTGGCTGCCTGTGCTGTGGCCGTGTAGGATTGGGGAGCTAGGACAGAGAGCCATCATAGAAAACAATCTGATTACAGACTCCAACGTTTTAAATAAAAGTATGTTGATACGAGGATAATAAAATTGACAATATCTTTATTTTCTCAATTTTTGATGTATAAAAATGATTGTAATTTATTTAGAATGGAATTTCTCCTGAGCCCACTATTATTTCTAGAACTCATAGTCATTAGACTGACAGAAAGCATTTGCTTTTCTTCATAAAATTCTAGTTTTAAAGATTTCTTTTCTTTTTGACTATGTATCTGTGTGTGTGTCCACAGTTGAACGCAGAAACCTGCAGTCCAGAGAGCTGGAGGCACAGCTGGGGGCGCCTCCCCACGTGGGTTCTGGGAAAGAGAATCAGGTCCTCTGGAAGAGAACTCCACACTCCTAGTGGTGGAGACATTTCTCCACCCCACCCCTTTTAGGGACTTTAAAAAATTTGTAACATACTATTTTATTTGTAAAAATTTGTAGCATGCTTTTAAAAAAATCAATTATATACTATTAATATTTGTAATGATCGCTGAATACAAAATTAGAGTCTTAAAATGAGTTCTAAAATATTTTTGTTGTTTATAAATATATTTGCATCAAAATATAACAAGATGGTTAATAGGAAAAAATACAAGCATTAGCATCAAGTATAAGTGAGTAGAATAAAATTGAATTAAAAGAGAAAAAGAAATGATGTAATAACTTATTTGAATATTTAAAAATACATTACTTTGCTATTTAGAGTCCACTATGCACATTCAAATGATGTAAAAGTCTTATTTCAAATACTGATGTGATTTTTAAATATTTAAAATTATTTAAAAAGTTATAGATGGCATCTTTTAAAAGTTGATAATGAAAGGTTTTGTATGCCAATTTTAGTGTGCCAACGGAAAGCACAGCTTCTTTAAAAATGTTAGAGGAACCACTGACACACTCAGTCCTAAGAATAAAACTAGAGATTTAAAAAGATAGTTTGATTTGTGAACAGTGTTGGGTTTCCATCTAAGTCTTGTGATTTTGATGAAACCTGCCAGCCTATTGTATAGTTAGTGGTAGAGATGCCCTCCAGAGAAAACACAAATGGGAAGGTTCCCCATGGCTGGAGGTTTTCACTGTTTGGATCCTGAGTGAGGGAGGCTGTGGGGGTTGGTGTAATTTTAGGCAGTGTGGTTATATGATGATTCATGAATAGCTTGTACAAGGGGAGAGTAAAGACATAGGTCTGGAGGATAAGAGAAAAGGTTTTGAGTCAATCAATGGCTGGGGGTCTCTATGGGGTTCAGACTTGCTATGGAAATATTGGCAATGCTTAGCAAAGTGGTAAGGAGGCTATGGCTGGAGGGGAGGTGTTGAAATCAAGATTTCAGAGAGGATGACAAGATACACAAAGAGAAGATGAGCAGGGATAGTGAAGAGGCAGCACAGGAGAGGGCTGCTAGCGTCACGGGACTGAGGAACACAGAAAACCGCGTGTAAACTCCCTCTCTGTGAAACTCAGCATGGCAGATGAGCTCACATGGCCATGTTCTAGCCTTTCCTTCTTTCTACCCCACTCCACATGCCAAAGTGTAGGACATTTTCTAGGACAACACTCAATGCCTGGGTTTATTGGAGTTGAGTGTGTGTGTTATTTTAATGACATCCCCTCAGACAACTAGAGAGCATTTTCTTTCTCTGTTATTCTAACAACGAATCATGACTCACCATTGTCCCTGAAGTCCTGTAATTGTAAACGGTTCCTTTTAACTGGATCTGCTCCCCTCGTACAACAGAATACGGTATGTTCATCTCCAGAAAGATATCTTTGAGCACTTTTGCCTTGAGTGTATCAGCAACACATATACCTTTAGCCCAAAGGGAAAGCAAGGTATGATCATATTAGGGAATTCTTATCATACTTCATTGGTACTAAAATGTGTCAAAATAATATTTCATTTGTTTGCCAAATATTTAATTCTATTTAAAATATGAGAATGCTTATTAGTTAGAGTACCAAATCTTTTTGCATATTTAGTGACGGGTCCATTGAATGACTATAAAACATTGATGGTGGAGACTAAGAGTTTGTGTGGACAAGAGTGTGAGACAGATGAGAGTAACCCAGAAGTTGTTTGTGACGTGTCTCTGTGAAGTCAGTTCCAAGGGACATCAGCCCAAGAGAGGACGGAGCTTTATTTTTAACTCGCCCCAATCTCTCACTGCTATCAAAAGCGAAGGAAAGGAGGGATTTGATCACAGCGCTGTAACCAGCAGCTAGTAGAAGAGCAGAGGAAAGTCAGTAGTTTGACAGGTATAGCTGCATCGAAGTCTTTTGAAAAGAAAGAAAATTAAAAGTTTGCCTCTTATATCCTAGACAAACGAAATTTACAGTAACAAAGAATTACATCTTGTGGTTAGCAATGCCTCCTGAGACTCAGTGTCTTACCGCTGTCTGAAATGCCGATGCCTTGGACCTCCCAGGTAGTGAGTGAGTCAGGCAGCACAACCTGCAGCTGGCTCCTGGAACATCCATCAAACATTGGGATTTGTCATGGTTAATATCACCAACTTGATAAGCTTTAGACTCACTCAGAAGCCAAGCCTCTGGGTGTATCTGTAGAGGACTGTCTTCCTTAGGCTAGCCTCTGGGTGTACCTGTGGAGGACTGTCTTCCTTAGGCTAGCCTCTGGGAGTACCAGTGGAGGACTGTCTTCCTTAGGCTAGCCTCTGTGTGTACCTGTGGAGGACTGTCTTCCTTAGGCTAGCCTCTGGGAGTACCAGTGGAGGACTGTCTTGCTTAGGCTAGCCTCTGGGTGTACCTGTGGAGGAAGGACTGTCTCCCTTAGGCTAGTCTCTGGGTGTACCTGTGGAGGAAGGACTGTCTTCCTTAGGCTAGCCTCTGGGAGTACCAGTGGAGGACTGTCTTCTTTAGGCTAGCCTCTGGGTGTACCTGTGGAGGACTGTCTTCCTTAGGCTAGCCTCTGGGTGTACCTGTGAGTCACTTTCTTGACAGGGGTTAACTGAGGAGTAAAGATCCACCCTAAAAACGGGCAGTGGTGTCAGGCAGTGGTGGCGCACGCCTTTAATCCCAGCACTTAGGAGTCGAAGGCAGGCAGATCTTTGTAAGTTCAAGGCTAGCCTGGTTTACATAGTGAGTTCCAGGACAGCCAGGGCTACATAGAGAACTCTGTTTCAAAAACCCAAAACAAACAAAAAACCAACAAAAAAGGGCAGTGCCATTCCCTAGGCCTGGGTCTGCGATTTCCCTAAGAGGAGAAGCCAGCTGAGCAGGAGCATTTGCTATTCCTGCTTCCTCCCCATCAATGCCTCAGGCTTGTGCCAGTTCTTTCCCACAGAGACGAATTGAATCTCAGAACAGTGAGCTATAATCTATAATCAACCCATGGTCCCTTAAGTTGCATTTCCCAGGCATTTTATCACAGACACTGGAAGAGAAAACGTACGCTATTCAGCTTCAGTGAAACACTGGTGTTGACAGTATTACATCAGCTATTAAGGAAAAACTGATCCAGATGTATTCAGCATCTGCCCCACTCCCCCCATCTCAGGTTTGGAGACATTGCACCTGTGGCGTGAAGACTGGAGGGAGGACACCCTTGAAGCAAGGCCCTGTCAGAGCACACACACCTGCTGTTACATGCTAATACCTGGGGCAAAGAAAGGAACTGTGTGACAGAGCTTCTAAGAAACCAGTGTGACTGAAATCTACAGGCGAATCTAAGCCTGCGTGTTTACTGTAGCTCTGGCCTCCTGATTCTTCATTAGGTACAATACCAAGTGCACAGTGTTTGTAAGCTACGGTCCTGCTGGCGTCTAGTGGAAGACAGTTATGCAGATATTAGACATGAGTTGCATGTCAGTGTACCCACTGTACCAAGATGGCATTGAAAGTGTCCAGTTAACACATTCATATTTACGTGTCCTGGATGTAACACAGAGATCTGGACTCACGTTTTGCTTTGAGGTATTGACTTTAAAGAGGTAAGGAGACAGGCTTCTCAAACACCACGTGGTCCCTGCAACAGGGGTCACTGGTACTAGGAATTGATCTAATCGTGTTCTGGTGCAGGGATAATTCTATCTGTCTGTCTATCTATCTATCTATCTATCTATCTATCTATCTATAAATGTTACTAGAAGCGCTGAGTAAGTAGCAGTGCTGGGAAGAAGGGATTCACAAGGGGAAGACGGAAAGAAGTGTGGAAGACGGATTTACAAGGGGAAGGACCAGGAGATGCACACAGAGGACCTAGGCTGGGCACCAGTGCAAAGCCGGTGACGGCTGGACTGGAAATGATGAGATGGGACCCAGTGTTTTCAACACTGCCTCCAATACCTGCTACAGAGAGGCTTCCCATTAAACTGGAACTCTAATAAAGAGTTCAACAAAGCATAACTCCATTTTTCTTTCATCTGTTTTATATACAGCTGCTTTTATGTTGAAAACAGTTGCCCAATATGGCATATAGCACATAGCTAACTGCGTGCAGTAAATGCATATTAATTAATATATCATACAACACATAGCTAATTGCGTGCAGTTAACGCATATTAATATATCATATAGCACATAGCTAACTGCGTGCAGTAAATGCATATTAATATATCATATAGCACATAACTAACTGTGCAGTAAATGCATATTAATTAATATATCATATAGCACATAGCTAACTGCATGCAGTAATTGCACATTAAAGATAAACCAAATAGAGTAGTACCCTTTCTTAGTAATAACTGATGTTGCCCTGGACTCAATTCTCAGACAAAAGTATACTAAACACTAAACAAAGAAACAAAACAAAATTTAACCTGATAGTGACATTATCTTAATAATAGGGAAACAGTAGTGTCAAGATTTTGGGCAATAATATTTGAATTTTCCACATCTTCTGCCAGCAGAACATAAACACACCTTTTGGGAACATGATGAACTTCCCATAGCCAGCTCTCGGGAAAGTAGCTTCGAATGTCTGCTTTCATTGCTGGTAACAGGGTCTTTATGTCTAGGGGAAAATATATTTAGTTATAGAAGCCAATATAAATTCTGCTTACAGGTGAATATTTAAATAAAACCATGCATTTGTGACTTAACTGTTTTCTAAAAGGTCAGTAAGGCATGGTGGTTAATGATTTAAAACGGAACTTTAAAACCTTAGAATGCGTCTCTTAAGGACACTGGAGAAACAGTGAAGAAACATCCCAGGACTTGTCTTTCTGAGATTGTACACGAAATCAGGGAGCCCATAAAGTTATCCGCAATTTTGTGATCTTGGAAATTAGATTTCTATTAGAAAACATGGACGTTTTCTGCGATCTCCGACTTAATTGGTAATTTGCATTTCCTTTAGTAGATGGGGCATCTGCTTCCACCCAAGATGCATTAATAGGGGGCTGGGAATTTACCACCAAGTCTAGAAACAGAAAACCAGACACAATATCAGAAACAACAGTTTTCAGACATTAGCATGGGCAGCATGGGCCTGGGATCCCTGAGGAGGCCATTCACTCGCCAGGGCAGGCAGAGGAGCCCACGCAGCTTGGTGGCCTTGGAGATGTGTGGCAAGACAGATGGGATTCTGGGGGGCCCAGCTCTCTAGCATAGGGTGTAGACTCAGCAGGGAGGGGGTGCAAAGTGGGTACCACACAGCCAAAGCCAGCTGGAGGATGCCAGCTGAAAAACTGGGAAATGAAAAAATTGTGTACTAGATTGTTCATCAAAATGGTGCTTCATTAACCAAATAATATCACGGTTATGGTAAAATGATCCCTAAATGGCATGAATTTTTTTAAATTGCAATGTCTTTTATGTCTGTAGGATGTACCAATTGAGATTGATTGTGTTGGTAAGATGCACAGCTAAGCAAAACAGAGTAGAAAGGGGAGATGCCTTTTGCCTTTGTTTCTTTCTTTTGTTCCCTAAAGATGATGCATACATGAAGTTCTAAAAGTTTGGAAAACAGAAAGTTTTATAAATTCTAAAGAACATTGTTGCCTGAAACTGAAAAAAGACTTCCAGTTTTATCACAAGTGAGCAATGTTTTGCTCTGGTTAGAGGTCTTTGGCTGCATTTGGTCAGTGTAAACACAACCTTATTTATTTATTTTTGTTTCTTCAATTTAGGGTTTCTCTGTAGATTTTTGGAGCCTGTCCTGGAACTTGCTCTGTAGACCAGGCTGACCTTGAACTCACAGAGATCCACCTGTCTCTGCCTCCCGAGTGCTGGGATTAAAGAAGTGTGCCACCACCGCCCAGCACAGACTTCATTTTCAATGGTCATAACAGAAATACAAAATTTTAGGATTCAAGGGTCTTTTGGGTTTAACCAATTCAAGGCTCAAGCTTTGGGAACGAGTGGGCATTAGATTGACATCGGATCCGGATCTAGGCTTGACTGGGAATTATACCATTCCAAATCCCCAAGAATAAGAGTTTGGATATGTATGAGTGATCATTTCTTCTTTCAGTTTTTCCGAAACATCTAGGCCGCCTTTCTTAGCAGCATTAATTTACATAAAATCCCTCATATCAGATAGGATTCTGGCAGAAAAACTCATACTTACGCATCCTCCCCAACTGTACAAGTTTAAGAGAAGCTTCTTGTCGGATCTTGGTTGCGATGATACAACACTCATTGAAAGCCCTGACACAGTTTGGACCAATGGTGACCCTGGCAACTCGTTGTGCACAGGTTTCATGGATGTTATGCCGGGCTCCATCAAAACAACATTTCTTTGGCACTGGGTGCTTGTATTTAGCAGCTGAAATAGTGACAACACAGAAACCTTATCACCCACAATCCTAACATCGCAGGTTTAGAACTCTCAAGGGATATTTGGTTCCTGCCGTCAAATAGCCTCCTCACTACAGCAGTTGGAGCTGGTCAACTGACCAGCTTCTTTTTGGGAAGTCTCCAAAAGCATGGCAGAAGCGACCTCAGCAGGTGGTCTGTCCCAACTGGTGCTGAATGGTTGAAGGGCCTCTGGCAACTAAGCTAAATACTAACTTTGGAAAGACTTCAAACACCCTTTTGAGTAGAACAAATTAAATACCCAAGAGACTTTGACATATTTAAAGATGGTTATTGTTATTATCCTTGTTTTTCTAACATCTTCCTGACCTGGTCTGCAGCCCTTCACTAAGGGTGTCCTCTTGTCTTGTAAGAACTGTCAGAAAAAGCATCAAAACTGATGGACTTGTCTAGGTGATCCTTCCTAGTCCATGTTCTTTATATGTTTACAGGTAAATAACCTATTAAAACTGGTAAGTAAAGTTAAATTTTATTACCAAAAGATGGTTAATTATCACAAAAATCTTTTAAATAATTTTCAGTTTTGTTTTCCTTTTGTTTTCTGAGACAGGGTTTCTCTGTGGAGCCCTGGAGCCCTGGCTGTCCTGGAACTCACTTTGTACACAGGTTGGTCTAAAACCCACAGAGATCCACCTGTCTCTGCCTCGTCCTGCATTCTGGGATTAAAGGAGTACATTACCATGTCTGGCTTGAATAATTTTCATTATCTATATTTTCTAAAGAATAATCTAAGTTCTCATCTTTCCTAATGCTACAATCCTTTAACACAGTTCCTCACGTTGTGGTGACCCCACCATAAAATTATTTTCATTGCTACTTCATAACTGTAATTTTGCTATTGTTCTGAGTTGTAATGTAAATATCTGTGTTTTTCAATAGTCTGAGGCGATAGCTGTGGAGGGGTCACACTTGCATGCTGAAAAACACTACTCTCAGTGCTATTAGCTGTTAAGTACATAAAAGAAATAGGTTTCTTGTCAACCACGGATTTTGCCAGAATAAAATCAAAGAACATGATTTTAATTACTAGATGAAGTTTGTAGAAAGGAAGCACTGGCAGCTAAAAGTCAATCTCTTTAGTTTCTAGAGATAGAAATGCCTCCTTTGTACTCCAAGTACCAGACACGGAAGCCAGGGCCTGTGCGTGTGGGTGATCTCTACACTCAGTAAAGACAGGCGTCTCCAAGTTAAGGGTACAGCTAGTGAAACGCCAGCTTTGTTGGGTTAAGCTTAGGGAAGGCGGTGATCTAGACCGCCACGCATCTCCTTTTTACTCATCCTTAGGAACTTGGGGAGGGTCTACAGGGTTTCATTTCCAACAGCGGCCATGTGGTTGTCATGTTTTTCAAGCAGAAGAACCTTGCAGCCCACCTTGCTCCTTTATTTTCTTCTGCAGGAGGGTGTGCACTTCTCTTTTTGGCCTGAGGATTTCTTCACATGATTCATCTGTTTTGAAAAAGACAGAGATATAGAAAATTGGGGAAAGGACATAAAATCTAAAATAAAAATAAGTTTCATAAGAGTATTTGAAACACCCCGAGTGATTGATTTAACAAGTCTGTACCGACAGCCTGATTCAGATTAGGGTTATTGCATAGCGCTGCACAAGACCCTTGCATGCATGCTCGGATTGTGTAGCTTGGTGTTCTTGTGGGGCTCCTAACAGTGGGCGCAGGCGTGTCTGCAACTCTTCTGTCTGCTCTTGGGACCCTTTTCCTCCTACTGAGTGCCTTGCCCAACCTTGATATGAGGGTTTGTGGCTAGTCTTATTGCTTCTTTCGATGCTGTGTTCAGGCGATATCTCTGGGAGGCCTGCTCTTCTCTGAAGTAAAATGGAAGTCTAGTGGAGAGGAGAGGTGTGAGGGAGAACTGGGAGGAGTGGAGGGAGGGGATGCCACATTCAGGATGTATTGTATGAGAATAAATAAACCAGGCTGTGGTGGTGCATGCCTTTAATGTCAGCACTCAGGAGGCAGAGTGAGTTCCAGGATAGCCAGGACTGTTAAACAGAGAAACCCTGTCTCAATAAACCAAATAAATAAATTAAATAAAAAGACAAAAAACTAGATTAGACTCTGTGTTTCTGTGTGTTCCACCTTTGAATATAACACGGTTCATCAAGGATCTAGCATCATGTACTCTGGTTTGTCTTATAATCTTGGTTTTGAATATGGCTGCTTTTAGGATCCATTGGTTACATTTAGCAGGAGACAAATTGTTGTTGAGTTACATTTTCCTCTTTTAATTTTGTTAAACATTTATTTATTTGCTTGTGTGTATGCATGTGTGCACTCAATGCAAGTGTGCAAGAGGAGGTCAGAGGACAGCTTGCAGCAGCTGCTTCTCTCCTTCCACAGTGGGGTTCCAAAGTCGCAAATACTGGTACCCACTGTGCCATCCCGCTGGCCCTGTCTTTTATTTGTTTTTAGAGCTGTATTGCTTTAAATATGAGGATGACTGTCATGGTGTCAAGTAGAACTGTGAACATTTTTCTTTTTTTGGTTTTTCGAGACAGGGTTTCTCTGTAGCTTTGGTGCCCGTCCTGGAACTAGCTCTTGTAGACCAGGCTGGCCTCAAACTCCTAGAGATCCACCTGCCTCTGCCTCCCGAGTGCTGGGATTAAAGGCGTGCACCACCACCGCCCAGCTTAGAACTGTGAACATTTTAAAACCACACAAACATGGTCACTACCATGTGATATCTGCTATCAAAGAGTTGTGGCACTGGAAGAGAGACAAGACGTAGGACTAAGGTGTGCAACGGTGGGGTTTAATGGTCGCAACATGGAGGAACCATAGAGTTTTAGAAGCCAGAGGTAAACTGGGGCAGCACAGCGGAACTGCAAACAGACCTAGTTTCTATAAAATCCTCTGCAGCAATGGAGGAGGCCATGGCTAATTGTGCGCAGAGGAGAGAGCCCCCGGAGGAGCTTGTTCACTGCTTTTGAGACAGGGTTGGCCTCCAACTCAGTCCTCCCACCTCCGCCTCCCCAGTGCCTTGGATTTGCGGATGTGCACCTTGGCACCTGGAGGGCATTCTTATTCTAGCTGAAACAGGCTTATAAGGAGAATGCAGCCTTCAAGGAAGAGCAGGGTGAGAAGGGGTTGGGTAGGCCAGGAAGACAATGGGGGCACTGAGGACTACACTAAAGAGGTTGTATTTTATCTTGAAAATGAACAAAACACGTTAAGTTGTGTGTGTGTGCGCAACGTGTGTACATGTGCATGCTAGTGTGTGTGAAGCTGCACGTGGAGGTCAAAGGTCAATGTCAGTTGTTTTTTCCGTTACTCTCCACCTTTATGTATGTATGTATGTATGTATGTATGTATGCATGCATGTATTTGATATCTATGAATACTTTGCCGGCATGTATATAATGTGTGCATGCCTCGTGCCCCAGGAGACCAGTAAAGGACATCAGATTCTCTGGAACTGGGGTTCTGGATAGTGTGAGCTGCCATGTGGGTGCTGGGAATTGAACCTGGGTCCTTTGAAAAAGCAGCCAGTGCTCTTAACCACTGAGCCATCTCTACAGCTTTTGTCCTACTTTCTGAGACAGGGTCTCCCTGAACTTGGAGCTCTCTGGCTGGCTAAACTGGCTGGCTGCTGAGCTCTAAGGACTTGCTTCTCTGCTCCTTCCCCGATCTGTACCCACACTGGATACCTTAGGGGGACTCTATAGACCCGGGGTAGTCTCTTGAAGTGAGGTAAAATGAGGGCTGGAGGAACCTCCCAGCCACAGAAGTGCTGAATGTTTTACCGTGTTGCTGGGAGTCATCCGCGTTTGCGTTGGTGAGGAATGTGAGTCCAGCCAGATGGAACACATCTGCATTGTTACGGCCGCCACCTGCCCCACAGCCCAGGTCATGCTTATCGAAAGCTTGAAACACCTGTCCAGAAAGGCAAAACACTGATCTTATCCACCACAGGAGTAGAGGAATCAGTCATCATGCAACATTGACAAATTTGTGAGACACAGGGACACATCTAATGATCAAACACACCTTTCCCAACTTCATTCCTTCAGTTGTATTCATAAAAACCTTCCTATTTAAAATCAACCAAGAATTAAGCCTTAAGCAAATAGTATTCATGAGGAGAATCTTGGGAATTGTCTCAGAGCATAAACTATATAGAATGCATGAACATATATGTAACACACACACATGCACATGCAATCATACATGCACATGCGCACACACACGCACACATGTTCACACACATGCACATACACACATATAGATCAATGTGGGAAAGAATGCACACACATATGCATACACATGCACACACATATAAATCAACGTGGGAAAGGATGAACAGACATGCACACACACATATAAATCAATGTGGGAAAGGATGTACACACATGCACATACACATATAAATCAATGTGGGAAAGGATGAACACACATGCGCACACACATATAAATCAATGTGGGAAGGATGAACAGACATGCACACATGTGCACACACATGCACACACACATATAAATCAATGTGGGAAAAGATATACACACATGCACACATGTGCACACACATGCACATACACACATAAATCAATGTGGGAAAGGATGAACACACATGCACACATGTGCACACACATGCACACACACAAATCAATGTGGGAAAAGATGAACACACATGCGCACACACATATAAATCAATGTGGGAAGGATGCACACACACATGCACACATGTGCACACACATGCACACACACATATAAATCAGTGTGGGAAAGGATGCACACATACATGCACACACACATTCACACACATATAAATCAACGTGAGAAAGGATGTGCACACACATGCGCACACACATATAAATCAATGTGGGAAAGGATGTACACACATGCACACACACATGCACACATGTGCACACACATGCACACACACATACAAATCAACGTGAGAAAGGATGCACATACATGCACACACATTCACACACATAAATCAACGTGAGAAAGGATGCACACACATGCACACACACATATAAATCAATGTGGAAAGTATGATGGGATGAACTAACAGACAAAACTGATTTTTGTTTTGGGAAAAACTCTAGATTCTAAGAGGGGAAGCACTACAGGTGCTTTATTATGGCTTTAATTTTGACTCAAGGAATGTCCTTTCTTCTCGAAATGTTTTTAACTTCATAGCTTCTTGGTTCGTTCTGCCTCCACAAAGAAACCCAAGCCTAGGAATAAGAGCTGACTGTGGTGGAGTAGATGAGAACATGTGGGACCTGGCCATTTCCACATCTGCCTGGAGTACAGACTTCAGGGAGAACTCAAACCAACAAGCCAAGGAACCCAGGGTTCTCTCCTGTGCTGCTTCTGTCACTACTTCCCCTGACCCAAATCCTCAAACTCCCAAGTGATGAGTCCAACGGCTCCCATAGTCCCGCCTGCTTACAGTGCTTGCACCTTTATTTGGCAGACCTGAGAAGGACAGCCAACCTGCGCGTTAGGGACAAATATGAAGATGGCTTTCCTTTAATAGGAATTCCATGTCAAGTGTTGAACAGCAGGCAGGGCCCCTAGTTCCTCCCTCGCAACCTGCCCCAGCAGGCCACACTCTGTGAAGCGCTGCGCCACATTAGCCCACCCCACGGTTGCCACGCAAGTGGACTTAACTCTTTGCATGGGCCTTTTGACTTTTTCCTGGACTCGGTACACAGCACTGTCGACTGCTGCGAGTGCCACCCACGAGTCTGCGTCAGTCACCATTTCAAGGGACACAGTTTGGCCTGGAGAATAGACGTCTGCATCTGGAGACAGATGAACCTAAACGATTTGAAAAAGAAGATCATTTGTATCTGATAAACCAATCAAAGGTAATGGCTTTAGCCCACCTCCTTTGCCCACAAGAGAGTCACACTGCGAACCAATCAAAGCCAAGGGCTTTAGCCCTCCTCCTTCACCCACAAGAGGCACTGTGAACCAATCAAAGCCAAGGGCTTTAGCCCTCCTCCTTCACCCACAAGAGAGTCGGACTGCGAACCAATCAAAGGCAAGAGCTTTAGCCCTCCTTCTTCACCAACAAGAGGGTCGCACTGCACTGTGGATGCTGCCATGTGCACGCGTGTCTCACCTGCAGCTGGTTGCCACACTTCTCTTCAACGTTTATCCAGACTGAGTCAGCCACTAATTCTGCTGTCTGCTCTCCTGTGACAATGTAATAGACCAGGAGTCGGGCTGAGGGGACCATGTCCTGTGTCACTGGAATGTTTATGTTTTGATAAGATGAATAGAGAAGTTTCTCTTTTGTGCCATACTGTACAATTTTGCCCTTGGATAAAATCTGAAATTAAGCAGCAACAGCAACAATCAAACAACAACAACAACAGCAGCAGCAGCAGCAGCAACAACAACAACAGCAACAACAACAACCAGAAATGGAACCTGCGTCCAGGATGCAGTTTGGAGCCAGAACAAAAAACTACACCGAGACAGGGAGATTACCATATGTCGCTACTGGGTTTCACATTTAATAAACTTTAATTCTCACAATACAGCAGTGACACAGGAATATTTATCTCCACTGAAAAAACTGAGGCTGAGGTAGGTAAAGTGCTTAGCACACAAGAGTGAGGACCAGAGTTCAAATCCAGCATCCACATAAATGTAGGTACAGCAGCTACCAGTAATCCTAGCACTCACGAGTCTGAAACAGGATCCCTAGGGGCAAGCTGGGTAGTAAGATTAGCTGGTCAGTAAGTTCTGGGTTCAGGCAGAGAACCTGCCTCAATAAATAGAGATGGTGGAGGGGGCTTGCTGTCAGCTTCAGGCTTCTACATGTGTGCACACAGATACAAGCATCTGTACACGTGCTCTCATGTAAATGTGAACTCACTTACATGTAGGCACGAGTAAGCACACACAAAGAAAGGACTCTGAGGCTCAGGAGCTCACTAGTGTTAGCTCTCAGGCATCTGAACTGGCCTGTCCTTGGGGTGCTGACAGGATACATGCTCAACTGTGGCCACTAAGAGCACCTCCTGTGTACATTTGCTTTTAAAAGGTGGGCCTGCCCACCTCCTGTCTCTTTCTCTTTTTCTCTCCTCTTTTTTGCTTGTCTGTCTATTTTTCCCTTTCTCTCCCTTTAACCATCTCTTCTCTTCTGCTTCTCCTTGCCCCAGAGATCGGTCCCCACCCCCTTGCTTTCCTCTTTTCATGTTCCCTTTCTCCTAATAGCCCCTCCCACCTGAGCTCTGTCACATGGTGCCTTTCTCTCTCCCACTGCGCTTTTAAATAAACCACTATAAATGCCATACTGATTCTAAGCTCAGAACTACATAACAGGAAACCAGAGAGCTCTGCTTAAAGCTGGACCTGCTTGAAATCTTAAGTTTACTAAAACCTCCCTTGTCTTTTTGACTTAATAAAAACAACAACAGTTGAGTAAGCAGAGCAGTGTCTCATCTGTGGATTTGGTTTTAAAGTCCTGGATTAGATTCTAAATGGGGGCTTAGAGTTTAAAAAAATGACATGAAATCAAGATGTCTTCAAAGGTCCTGTTGTCTTGTCCTTAGACATTAGGATTGCACTCATCATATGTAGCCCGTAAACAGTTCCCCTAATTCTTTCATCAGTTAGCATGGTTTCTATGGTCCTTGTTTTTCAATTTCTCCTAAAGGACATTGGAGAAGTCACCACCTGTTTGCCCTGGGGCACTGGAATAATTCATTCATCTCCTTGGCAAAACTGTTAGGCATCTTTTGAACCCTCTTTCTAAGGCTGTACCAGGTTAACCGGTACAACTCTTGGACAAGAAACTGGATAATGTAACTCAATTCTTACAGGAAGCCCCCTGCTGTGACAAGGAAATAGACAAGCTTGAATTAGGTGTAGGTAAGTAATCCTTGGCTGTGAAATAGAAGCAGGTGACGTAATGAGATCGACTGTCTTGGATGGAATCACTGGACAGGAAATCAGGGCTCCTCAGTTCAAATCATCACCGTCTTCCCTCTCTCCGCTTTATGGATGTTTTGTCTTGTGGCCTCTCTGTTCCCCTCTGAAACGAGACTCATGCTCTTCCTCAGTGTTTAGATAGCTGTAGGCCATGTGCTCAGAAACACAGATGTGGAAGTCACTACCCCCCCTTCTCTGCCAACAGGACGGTGTTCTGGGCTGGGGATCGGGCAGAGATCGCTCTTCATTTTACTTACCAAGTAATTATAGTGAGTTATTTTGTCAATATATGGACTCTTGGGGGTAACAATAATATTCAGGAATTCTCCCACAAACATGGGCTTGTAGTTTTCAGTCCAAGCAATATAAATGTAACTTTGGCTGAGAGATGAGTATGTGATTGCTTGATACTCTTTGCTGGCTTGATTTTCTTCTGGAAGTTCTGGGACATCAGTTTTGACCTAGAAAGGAAAATTTCAAAAGTTCTCATGGGCTGTGTGTAACTGCTTCTGTAAAATATATCTTTTGATTTTTCATATTCCTAAATTTCCCCTATGCTGGCTGCTAAAGAGAAGAAACATCTAGATTATTCCAGTGTTTGTAGAGTTGTGGTGTCAAGTAACTTTAGAAAGTCTATGGAAAGTACAGAGGGGAGGGTGGGCTGTGTGGGGAAGTCTGACCAAGCCAAGAGAAGGACCTTCCAAGGCAGGAAAATGGGCACGCTTCCTGAAATACCATGGTGAACTGGAGATGACCCGGTAGGAGAAATGACAGAGGCAGCGGTAACTCGCCAGGGCTGGAGTACACACCCTAGTGGCTGTCTGACCAATTTCAGTGGGAAGTAGTGACGCCGGCGTGCCCCTCAGGGTACGGTGATGCCTGCTTTCAGGTGGGGGAGGGTTCCTAGCTCATGTGCTGGAGTTATCCTAAGATACCCCATAGTGACCGTTAGCTTCAGCCAGGGATCTGAGCTATTAGCCCGCTTGGGTTTCACTTGGGAACTTGAACACATTTTCTGGGGGTGAAGATGAGGAAGTGAGCTCCATATTGAGTAGTTAATGTATCAGGGAAAAAGGGGAGACTTTCACATCTGACTCCTGAGCAACCCTGAAAAGATAAAATATGCGAGCGTTGGAAAGGTATATTCCTACCACTGATCTTCACTGTTGTGCCTACTCTGACACTTCTGAATCTTCTTGGCATAAAAGGAAATAGTTAATTTCCAAACAACAAAAAAATCTGACATCGTTCGAGGTTTTGAATTCTGTCCCTTCGACTGTCCCCATGACCATTCACAACATTAGCAAACCAGTTCAGGTACGTGTTTCGTTTCGGGTGCAAAACTGTGGGATTCTTCTGTGGACTCGTGGATGAAATCAGCCACGTTTGGTCTGTACGTCAGGCGAAACACACAGTCAGAAACACAGCCAGAACATTCAGCTCACGTTAAAGTGCAGCGCCGTCGCTTCAGATGGGAGATTGACCACAAAGGGAGCGACTCCATCGGTGGCGTGAGTGACGCTTCTCTTGGGCTCCAGGTCAGAAGTGTCCTGATTCTCATCGACTGCTTGCGCCGTCAGAATGACTGGGATCCCGCCGACCAGCTGATCAAGCGAGTCCTTAACCTGAACCTGTTTGCCAGAACAATTCCTTCAAGACTCAAATCAGAACAACTCTAAAATGACTTTCTTTCCTCTCCACCTCCTCCAGCCCGCCTACCTTAATGGAAAATGGAATCCCAGGCTTCAAGAAAAGTGGAGTAGCAACCAAATTCATTGTGTATGGAGAGATGACGTATTTGATGCCAGGAAGGTCAGCTTCTTCTGAAAATCCACCTACGAGGGGGCAGCAGGCACTGTGTTAATGTTCCAGGAAAAGTGATGGTGGTCTGTAGGATGCCTGACGGGTCTGTGTACCACAGACTTACTTGTCCCCTCCACCCACTCCTGCCTTCAATCCCTAGCCGGTTGTAACCGGAGCGGGCTTCCCGCGTGCGGACAAGCCCCGGCTTCTGAAGCCTATGTAGACAGCTCCCTGTCAGATGTCAGATGTCCCTGCTGCTGCAGTGAGTCAGGCTGCAAAGAGACAGAGGGACATGAAGGACGATGTCACCTTTCAACAGTGGCTTCAGGTTCAGTTGAATGTGTTCAAAGGATCAGGGAGAGAGCAGGGAACCCAGAGGCTGAGCCTTAACAGGTGGAGAGAACTAGAGAAGAATCAGACACTTTGATACTGGGAAAAGCCCCGAAGTCATACTTGAAGAGCATCATTGGATTGCCCTGCAGCTTAAAATTAAACAATAGTAAGGATAAGGTAAAAACCTCTAGTTTCCTCAACCTCCTTCCTATTTTCCCGGCAGTCAGACCAGACAGAGCTGTCCTCAAGCAGGTGTCACTGCGCTCTACCCCCCTCTTTCTCTGGCCTCTTTAAGGAGGGAACCCTGCCTTACCCCATCTACCAGCCCTGCCTCCAAACCCCAGCTTTTCTTCAAGACTAGTCATCTTTAGGACAGTGTTGTTGGTTACTGCACAGTCATCCCGAAGCCCACTTCTTTACAGGCTCAGAGCCTGTGCAGGATTCTTGCCCGGGCCCCTTGCTAACTGCCTTTGTGCCCATCCAATACTAATCTGTATGCGGCTTGCATGAGACGTGGATGCTTAGCTCACATGTGAGATCCTGTACATTAATAAACAGCCTTTGAATATCTCATAACTATTGCTTACACTAAGTCTATTTGAAGCCAATTGAGGAACAAAACAAAGGTGAGAAAGGTACATTACTACCATGTTGGAAACAAAAGCCAGGTTATGGAGTGTAAGGTAACCACCATCTCTAGCAGCCCCTGAATCTAGCAACGCTTGTTATTCAATAACATAATATTTAAGTCCTCTATCCTGCGACCAGAGAAGGAAATCTCAGTGGGTGAATGGGTCCTTAGGAATCACTGAAGATTATTATTGTAAAGAAAAAGCTAGATTTAGTGTGGTTAAATTGCTTATTCAAGTTCAGTTGGGGGTTTGATATAAACCTGAAATATAAAACCATATTAGTTATAAACACATACTAGAAGACAGCTTGACTCAGCTTGGAGTAGTAATTACTAGCTATTAAAAGTCATGAGAGCCAAGTGTAAGACACATGTTAGTAATCCCAGCATTTAGGAGGCTGAGACAGTAGGATTGCTGTAGGTTTGAGGCTAGCCTGTGCTACATAGTGGGATCCTGTCTCAGAACGACAACCTTGGGAGGGGATTTGAGAGTAATTAAACACGCTAATGACATGGTAGGACGGCCCTGTGAGGAAGAAGCTGGATGAGGAGAGGAAGGAGTGGAGAAGCTGGCGCTCAGGTGGCGCTGGGTGTGTGACACGGATGATGGTGACCCCGTGACTGGCACTTACGTCACGCCTTAGCAAACAGTTTACACACTGGGTGCCGGAAGCGCGAGTGAAACAGCTGTAGAGATATTGGCAAATGCCGGTTTGTTTTCGTGGTTCTGATGCTAGGGAGTGGGGGCTGCAGAATAACACAACACTCTTCCACTCTTTTTTTGTTTTATTGTTATTTTTTGAGACAGGTTTCCTTTGTGTTGCCTTGCCTGCTCTGGAACTCTGTAGGCCAGGCTGGCTTCAAACTCACAGAGATCCGCCTACCTCTGCCTCCTGATTAAAGGTGTGTGCCACCATCACCCAGTTCTGCACTCATTCATTTTTAATGTCATAAAAAGGAAAGGAAAAATTTAGCTATGAAAGAAAAATGTGAAGGGGCTGTAGAAGTCACTTACACTATTGATCCGATGTCTAAATCTACACCAAGAGGTGTTGTACAGACACACAGCACTTACCTGAAGCTTCTGTGACTGTCACAGCGATATAAAGGTACTTGTCATGTAACTCTTCTAGACTTTCATATGACAGTTCTTTAACTGCTGTTTCAGAATCAAACGTGAGGCGAGCGACTCCGTTGATCAGCTTTTTAAAAGGACAAAAGGAAGAGTCAAAACGGAGAACATGGAAAACTTTGGTCTGCTTTTGCTAGCCTCTCGAAGGCGAATTCCAGAAGCCACACGCATATTATGGTTATAATTAAAGTGACTGGGCCCACAGAGACAGCCGGGATGCTGTTTCCTCTCGCTCGTGCAGAGTTACAGATGTGGAAGGGCTTGGGTCATCACATGGTCTTTTGAGTACCAATTGATAATACAGTATACAATAAGTAAAGAAACATTAGGTTTGTTTATATCTTATTGTTTAATTATGAATTTTATTATTGAATTATTAAACGGTACTATTTCTCCTCTGATTTGTTTTTGAATTATTTCTTATTAGAAAATGTTTTGACCTGGAGCAGGCGTTTTTGTATGATTTAGCTTGACTGACCTAGGGCCTCCTAGGACCTCACGCACGTCAAACAGGCACTTCATCATTGAGCCACACCCTTTGTCTATTTCCTTTAATTCTCAGTGCTTAAGGTAGAATCTTGAATTTTAAAATGACTCTTAATTTACATTTTGAATAAATAAGCTAAATGCCTGATCATACAAAATTCACAATAAATGGGTATGCAAATGTATAGAAAAGAGAGGAGACCTCATGCCATCTGTGGGGTACTGTAGAAAGCATGAAGCGAGAGACAAGGGAGCAAGGGCTGGAATCTCGGTCCCTGTAACAGTACACACATAACCCTGGACAGATTTCACCAGCATCCACACATGGTGTGGGCGCTCTGTCCCGAGGATGCTAGCGGCGTCTACACTGCACACGGTGTGGGTGCTCTGTCCCAAGGATGCTAGTGGCGTCTACACTGCACACGGTGTGGGTGCTCTGTCCTGAGGATGCTAGCGGCGTCTACACTGCCCATGGTGTGGGCGTTCTGCCCTGAGGATGTCAGCAGTGTCTACACTGCACACGGTGTGGGCGCTCTGCCCTGAGGATGTCAGCAGTGTCTACACTGCACACGGTGTGGGCGCTCTGCCCGGAGGATGTCAGCAGTGTCTACACTGCACACGGTATGGCGCTCTGCCCGGAGGATGTCAGCAGCGTCTACACTGCACATTGCACCAGTGCTCTGTACCGAAGAGGCATTCCTGCCTTCAGCAGCTCAATACCAGAAAGCAGATTTATTTTTAAACAATCATAAATAATTCTGGGCATTGTTAAGCATCCGTTGTCTTAGATGCTCCCCACCCTAGTTGAAAGCCACACTGAAGAAAGTATAAAACATACTTTAATGAGACCTGAGGCCTGGGAATGAGGAGCCTGCCTGACTCCATTTTGAATGCAGGAGACATTATGCTGTATTTGAAAAAAATAAGTTTCTATTTACTGTGAGAGTTTAGTTTCTCTCTGTTTCCTGGAACCTGACCTTCCCCAACCCATGACCTTGATTTGTTTTTTATAATACCCTTACTGCCCTTGACTCTCCCTGACCCTTCCTGACCCCTAATCACACGGTGGGTGATCACATGATTTTTTTAAACTTATTTTTGTATTTCCTTATTACCTCATTGTCTCTCTTTTGTAAAACTACTCTTGATTTTACCCCTTAAAAGAGGCCCAAGAGATGGAGTCGGTGTTGCTGTCTTTAGCCAGCTTAGGAGGCAGCTGCTGGCCCACCCTTGGTGCACTCCAATGAAAATCAAGCTTGGTTAAAATTTGACTCAAACTGTGGTAGTGGTCTTATTCTCTCTGTTGGGATTAACAGGAATACATAGAATGGCCGACTAACTGTGTTTGGATGGCCAGGGGCTGTGACCAAAGAAAAGGGGACTGTGTTAAAAAACAAAGAATGAGAAGGAATTAGACTCAGAGGAGACGGGAAGGCATGGAGCGGAGGGGAAGACTTGGAGACAGTGGACTGCTAAGTCAGGAGGGAGAGAGACGGCATGATGTTAGCTGTCTGGGGTGGCTGGTGCCAAAGAAAGGGCTGTGTGTTTATTTTCTTTGCTTCTGGTTTGCATGCATGCATGCATGCATGTATGTTCTGTTTGCTGTATGAGCATGTGTGTATACATCTTTTTACGTGTTTGTGAGTATACAGGCAAGGGCAGGAGCATGTGTATGTAAAGGCCCAAGTATCATACTGGATTGTTCTTCCCCTTGCTTGTTGAAACGGGTCCCTCAATCCCTCAATCCAGCCAGAGGTTGCCAGTATGGCTCATATTTGTAGTCAGCTTCCCCTGGGGTTTGAAAGGGGAGATTTATCTGAAGGGCAATAGACTCTAACTGAGAATTTTAACCTCACTGTCCATATCTGTACAGATGTGGGATTGAACTAGAGGGCTTGCAGGTGACTATCCCTCCTCACATTGTTTTTGAAGTCTCAGCAAACATCTTACCCTTGTGACTTGCATTGCCTTCTGCATCATTTCCTTCTGATCCTCTTTTATGTCTTCTTTCAACCCAAAAAAGGCATACACTTCAGCATCGGAGACTACTTTATTATAAAAATATCTGTCAAACAAGAGCAGAAAGTTGTTTCCCTAACATCGTTATAATAGATGACTCGGAAAAAAATCTAACAATATTAAATTATGTAAGGCACATAACATATATCCACCCACTGTTGTATTCCACCCCTAGAAGGCCACACCAAGAAAAATACGGCACTCTGAGTTCAAGGTCAGCCTTGTCAACATATTGACCTCTGGGCCAACAGGGGCTACATAGTGAGAACCTTTCTCAAAAAAAGTGTAGCTCAAGGCTGCATGACTTAAAAAGGGAGTGTCCACTGTGGCAAGGAAAGAGGGTGGAGCCCATGGAGACAGGAGCATGTGGCTGTGGATCCTATCATTTGGGCAGTCCAGGAAGTAGAAATGCAACTTTCCAGTTTGGCCAGAGAAAAGTGGGGTGGGTAATATAATTAAAAGACATTGTATGCATGTGTTTAATTTTCAAAGAATTAATTAAAGTATTATATTAGAGATGAGATAATAAGTAGAACCTTTTGTGTCAGTCTCCATACCCTAAATCATGCTGTGTGGTGGTTTGAATGTAATTGGCCCCCATAAGTTCACAGGGAATGGCACGATTAGGAGGTGTGGCTTTGTTGGAGGAAGTGCGTCACTGTGGGGGTGGATTTTGAGGTATCCTATGCTTAGGATACCACCCAGTATCTCAGTCAATTTCCTGTTGCCTACAAGTTGTAGTACTCTCAGCTACTCCTCCAGAACCATGGACTCCTGCACACTGCCATACTTCCACCATGATGATAATGGACTGAACCTCTGAACTGTAAGCCAGCCCCAATTAAATGCTGTCCTTATAAGAGTTGCTGTGGTTATGGTGTATGTTCACAGCATAGAAAGGCTGACTATGTGTTTATGAATGCATACACTGAGTTTTAATCTCGAGGATATTTTTTTTTTCTGCCTTCAAAGCTGACATCAGGATAGGCAAACAGAGCAGTCAGCATGAAGTCTCAGTTCATCCCCAAAGTCATGGAACACAGTAAGTCACAGGTCACCTAAGGAAAACTCTGAGAGCTAGAACCAGAACTAATGTAACTTACCTGGCTGTCACAGTGATTTCAAAATTCTTAAAGTTCTTATAACTAATGAAGTTACTTTCTGGCTCTATTGAAACAGAGAAACGCGGCAAGACTGGAAATAGAAATGAAGAGATGGTGTTATCATTTAGCCAGAATGGGCCCTGAAGCACATCAGACATCTATACTTTCTAGGCAGATAACTGGTAGCATTAATAAAGCATCTCTATCTGATGTGGGAGCCCCTTCTGTATGCTGTGAGTGTGTTTTATTACCATTGTTTAATAAATAAGCTGTTTTGGGTCTGTGGCAGCACAGACTAGAGCAAGGTGAGAATTCCAAATAGAGATAGAAGAAAAAAGAAGGCAGAGTCAGAGAGACACCACGTAATTGCCAAAGGAGACAGATGCTGGAACCAACCAGTAAACCATGAGCCTCATGGCAATATATAAAATAATAGAAATGGGTTAATTTAAGATGTAAGAGTTAGTTAATAAGAAGCCTGAGTGATTAGGCCAAGTGACGTTTTAATTAATACAGTTTTTGTGTGATTATTTTGGGTCTGGGTGGCCAGGAAACAAATGAGCAGATCTCACCTAAAAAAATGGCACCCATGTGGGCAATTACATTTACATAAAACTTGAGAGAGTTTAAATAGAAATTCTAGATACAAAACAGAGTTTAACACAGCTTCTTGGTAGCTGTATTTTTTTTTTCTGGATGAGTCCGTTTGCTGGAGGCAAGCAGGGGCACCGCTGCTCCTTTAAGAGAGGTCTTCCTGACTCAGCATTGACAGCAAAGACTGTGTGGCCTCTTTAGGGGAGGGTTTCCTGGTTTCTGCTAGTTGAACAAATAGCTCTGGCTCTTTAAGGAGGCTGAGCACTTAAATGGTGTCTGTGAGCTGTGTGTTACAAATTGCTTAATGGTGACACAGACCCACTGTGAACCTGAGCTGGGGTGTGTGTATGGCTCTCAGAAGCAGTGAACATGACTTTGTCATGTTAGACTGGGCAGAGTCAACAGGCAGGGCTGCAGAGCTGGTCCTAGCCATGCCTGTTTACATTAAAAAAAGACATTTCTGTTCAGAAAATAATTGCAGATATGCACACAATAAAGACATATTTAGATAAAAAATACCTCTAAATGGGTTACAGTATTGTATAATACTGTAACTTGGGAGAGAGAAGAAAAAGAGTATAGACAATTATAATATAAAAGAGTACAGACAGTCATAAATTAAAGGAGTAAAGGTAATAAAATAAATATTAAACTTATAAAAAGTAATAGAGTAAGTAAATAAGCCATGTAAAGATGGAATATACACAGAGAATCTGGATTATGTATATATTATTGTATTTTCTTTGAATTTTTTGACTGTGAATTAGCTAAATACAGAGAGATATTTGATTCTGGGGGCTGCTAAGATAAACCAACATATACACTTTAAAGATATCTTGACTTCAAAATTTGTGTTTAAGGTTATGTTGCTTTGGAAAAGAGGTTGTGCTTTTGTTTCCACAGAGGATGAGAATCTGTGGATTCCTTCTAGACTAATGTGATTTGATGGGACACGACCCCCTGAAAGGTCTCTGTGAACCCCTTAAAATACTTTCCCCAACAAAAAGCAGGAAGCAGTTTGGAGAGAACTGAGCCCAAGTTCCCAAATATTGTTTATAAATGTTTGTTTACATTTAAAGGTGGATAGGCTGTAGAAATTTGCATTGATATGGATCTTGGTCTTTTGGTACAAATTTTATGTCAATTTTGTTATATGTATATTTCTTCTCATGTTTAAAGTATTGTGTTTGTGCAGTTTCTTTAAAAATGTAATGTATAATTAAGAAATACAGCTTAATAGATGGTCAGTAGATAGTAATCTACAATAGTCAAGCTTGTAGTTATGTTAATTAGGTTTTCTAGATGTACAGAGATATATTTCAGATGGATAGGTATTCTTCAAACCTTCCAAAGACTTACAGAATATGACATTTAAATGTTTTAAGAACTTAGACTTTCCATGACAATGAGATACATCTGCTTCTGGCAGCACCATCCTACTTCAAGAGGATGATGGGCACTGAAGAGACTCCTTATGGAATAGGTTAGCCATTTGTGTAAGAAACTGCTCTTGCCTGAACTGCTTGATGCTATGGTGTATGAACTAAACATGCAGGACTCACAGAAAAATGACTGCTGAACTTGCCAAAAGAGGGTGAGACAGTCATTTGGAGTTCCTGCTTCATGAGAGAATTGCTAGACATTTTGCAGGACACAGAAGAAAGCAACAGATGAACTTTGCCAGTACAAGGCATAAGAGATCTTTAATTTTCCTGCTTCATAAAAACATTTGCCAGAAACAATGGCGTGTAGGCTGAAGATGGATGCCCTAACATTACCGAAGAACTTTGGGTGACTGTCTAGGCAGAGAAATGTCTCTCTTAATTCTAGAGTTTGGAAGTTGCTCACAATGCACTTCTTGTTTACATAGGTTATATTATATCCTTCTGGAGTCTTTGATGGAGTTGAAGAAAGATAGTTATAATTATAAAAGATAGTTTAGGTTTAAAACTTTAGACTCACAAAATAGGATAAATGATAGAGTATTTTCCTTAATTTGTCAAATTAACAAGACATTGTAACTGTAATTCTTGCTTGATAACTGTTTTGTTGCATGCAATCTTACTATGTTAAAATTAAAACCTTCTTTTTTATTTAGAAAAGGGGGAGGTGATGTGGGATTCCCCTCTATATGCTGTGAGTATGTTTTATTACCATTGGTTAATAAAGAAACTGCTTTGGGCCTGTGGCAGTGAAGAATAGAGCAAGGCAGGAATTCCAAGCAGATACAGAAGAGAAAAAAAGATGGAGTCAGAGAGACACCATGTAGTTGCTGAAGGAGACAGATGCTGGAACCTTACCAGTAAACCACAAGCTTCATGGCAATATATAAAATAATAGAAATGGGTTAACTTAAGATGTAATAGTTAGTTAATAAGAAACCTAAGCTAATAAGCCAAACAGTGTTTTAATGAATAGAGTTTCAGTGTGATTATTTCGGGTCTGGGTGGCAGGGAAACGAATGAGCATTATTTGCCTACATTCATCATCATCATTCTCATCTCATCATCATCCCCATTATCATTATCATCACCCTCATCATCATCCCCATCCCCATCCACATCACCCCCATCACCATCATCATCCCCATTATCATCATCATCATCCCCATCACCATCTCCATCATCCCGGTAAACATCTCCATCATCATCATCCCCATCCCTATCACCTTCATCATCTCCATCATCATTATCCCCATCATCATCCTGCCCATCACCATCATCATCTCCATCATCATCATCATCCCCATCATCATCATCATCATCATCTTCATTATCCCCATCATCATTTCCATCATCATTATCCTCATCATCATCATTATCCCCATCATTATCATCATCCCCATCCTCCTCCTCCTCATCACCATCATCATCCTCCCCGTCACCATCATCATCTCCATCATCATCATCAACAACAACAACAACAATGATATCTCTGATAAGCTGTTCCTCTCTCCAAATCAAAGTGGATCTAGGCTTGATATACCAAAATCACTTGATTCATGTTTTGATTATAGTGTATATTATGGACAATAGATTATTTCCTCTGGTAAAATATCAGTTTCTTAAAACAGAACAAGAATTATCTTTGTTTCTGTGTATCTCTCTCTCTCTCTAGCTATCTGTCATCTGTCTGTCTATCTCTTTCTCTTATCTTTCTTGTAAGTCTTAAACATAGTGTTTCTTTAATGAGTGTTTATCAAATTGAAAATGGGAAAGGAAAAAGCAGGGTTTGTTTTGTTTTTCAAGACAAGTTTTGTTTTGTACCTTTGGAGCCTGTCCTGGAACTAGCTGTTGTAGACGAGGCTGGCCCCGAACTCACAGAGATCCACCTGCCTCTGCCTCCCAAATGCTGGGATTAAAGGTGTGCTCTACCACCACCAGGCATGAGGGTTTATTTAGTATCTCTCTTTTATCAATATATATAATTGATTTATGTGCTGTCTTAAACTCTGGTGCTAGCATGTCTGTGGAGGGTTGTCTTGATTGCTAACTGATGTAGGAGGTACCAGCCCATTGTGGGCATCACCATTCCATGGACAGGTGGTCATGGGCCCTATAAGAAAGCTATCTAGACATGGGCCTGTGAGCAATCCAGTAAGCAGTGTTCTTCTGCAGTTCCTGTTTTAGGTTCCTGACTGCTCTCAGTGAGGAACTGTGACTGGGAAGATCAGCCAAATAAATACTCCCTCCTCTAAGTTTCTTCTGGCCATAGTGCTTTGCTGGTTAAAATGCTTCCTTTTCATTACAAATAGATTCCTTTCTGATTACAGTGTCCCCTTCCTATACTTCTCCTAGTTCCTCTCTTCTTTCCCCGCCATCAAGATCCACTTCCTTTCTGTCTCTCATTAGAAAAGAACAGACTTCAAAGAGATAACAACAAAACAACAAAATAAAATATACAAGATAGCTGGGCGGTGGTGGCGCATGCCTTTAATCCCAGCACGTGGGAGGCAGAGGCAGGCAGATCTCTGTGAGTTTGAGGCCAGCCTGGTCTACAAGAGCTAGTTCCAGGACAGGCACCAAAAACTTCAGAGAAACCCTGTCTCGAAAATCCAAAAAAAAAAAAAAAAAAAAAAAAAAAAAAGATAAAAACCATAGCATCAAAGTTGGACAAGGCAAACCAACAGGCTGAGCAAGCCATGGGGAGCGGGTCAGTAAGCAGCACCCTCCATGGCCTCAGCATCATCAGCTCCTGTCTCCAGGTTCCTGCTCTGTTTGAGTTCCTGTTCTGGCTTCCTTCGGTGATGGATTATGGATGTGGAAATGGAAGCTAAATAAACCCTTTTCTCTCTTCAAGTCGCTTTGGCTATAGTGTTTCATCACAGCAATGGTAACCCTAACCAGGACAGTATTTTATTACCACAACAGTAATCAAACTGCAATAGGGATAAGTAGTAATTTTACAGACGTGATGAATTCGTCACTGCATGACAAAGGGGAAGGAGTTCTGAGGTCCTGTATCAGAAACAAATTCAAAGAAAGTTTCTCCAAGTAAATGAATGTTAGACTGAGGCATGAGTGGAATTGACTGGGCAAGGAAGGGAAATGGGAAACACCATTGGTAACATTCCCAAGGCTGTGGAAAATGAGGCAAAGAAGAAGCAATTAGGGACCAGCTCAACCTAAAGACTTAGAGTTCATTTTAGGGGGAATGAAGAGCTGGTCACTAGGCGCTCGCCGGTGTGAACACTATGATTTCATTTTGAGATTACTTGGCTGATACCAAGTGAGACAGTTCAGAACCCACAATGCCGGAGGAGGCTGCTGTGGTTTGCCGGTAAGCCCGGTGAGAAGAATGGATGCAGGCAACTGCAGGAAGCAAGATACCAGAAAAACCTGGATATGAACAGAGCACAACAAACATACGGGAGGGAGAGAGGTCCCTTAGAAGAAGTGACAGGGAGCTTAATCTGTCACCTGTCCCCTCTATTAACTGTGCATCTCCCTTACTATGATGCTCCTGAGGAAATAAAGAATGGCTTCAAGCAGAGATGTTCAGTCCTACAACACAGCACACAGCTACTGGAGTAAACTACTATAAGAAATGGGAAATTAAGCTATTTATAGGCCCAGTAATATGGCCGATCTCAAAATGTGAATATGTTCAATTTCTAAATGAATCTTACCGGATTCCACTCCCTTATCTCTAAATTGTTTATCCTGTAAATCTAGAAAGGACTCTAATAAACCAAGCACCTCAAGGAACTACATTTCTCCAACTCTGTCATGAAGGACATGGTACAGGAGGATAGGGTGGCTTCTTCAAAGCTGATGGCACAAACTGGAACTAAGTGCTAGAAGCCATCATTACTGTCTCTCTTTCCTCACCCCTCCATCACTACTGTCTCTCTTTCCTCACCCCTCCATCACTACTGTCTCTCTGCCTTCACCCTCCATCACTACTGTCTCTCTTTCCTCACCCCTCCATCACAACTGTCTCTCTGCCCTCACCCCTCCATCACTACTGTCTCTCTGCCCTCACCCCTCCATCACTACTGTCTCTCTTTCTTCACCCCTCCATCATTACTGTCTCTCTGCCCTCACCCCTCCATCACTACTGTCTCTCTTTCCTCACCCCTCCATCACTACTGTCTCTCTGCCCTCACCCCTCCATCACTACTGTCTCTCTTTCTTCACCCCTCCATCATTACTGTCTCTCTGCCCTCACCCCTCCATCACTACTGTCTCTCTTTCCTCACCCCTCCATCACAACTGTCTCTCTGCCCTCACCCCTCCATCACTACTGTCTCTCTTTCCTCACCCCTCCATCACTACTGTCTCTCTGCCTTCACCCCTCCATCACAACTGTCTCTCTGCCCTCACCCCTCCATCACTACTGTCTCTCTGCCCTCACCCCTCCATCACTACTGTCTCTCTTTCTTCACCCCTCCATCATTACTGTCTCTCTGCCCTCACCCCTCCATCACTACTGTCTCTCTTTCCTCACCCCTCCATCATTACTGTCTCTCTTTCCTCACCCCTCCATCATTACTGTCTCTCTGCCCTCACCCCTCCATCATTACTGTCTCTCTTTCCTCACCCCTCCATCATTACTGTCTCTCTGCCCTCACCCCTCCATCACAACTCTCTCTCTGCCCTCACCCCCCATCACAACTGTCTCTCTGCCCTCACCCCTCCATCACAACTGTCTCTCTTTCCTCCCCCTCCATCACTACTATCTCTGTGCCCTCTCCCCTCCATCACTACTGTCTCTCTTTCCTCCCCCTCCATCACAACTCTCTTTCCTCCCCCTCCATCACAACTGTCTCTATGCCCTCACCCCTTCCAGCACTCCAAGGTACTGTAAAACCCCTCTTCCTTATGATAATAAAATAATACTGGAGAATTTACCATATTCTTTAATTTCAAAGTTTGCAGTTCCAGTTGTTGAAAAATCCTTCTTATATTTAGCTTTAATTGTCCATACACCATACCTATGGAAACAAAATATTTAAAAGCATAGTTGTCATTATATAGTTCTAAATTTGCCATAGGTCATTTAATTAATTTCTATTTAAAGATGTTAAATACATAGACATGTGTAACCTGAGTAAATATTTTGTGGAAGAATCTAAAGAAATAAACAGAAATAGTTGAGTATTTTTCTTTTGATAATACAAATTATTAATTAGATACATTAATTTTAGCTATTTTTCATATATTGTATTATTTTTCCATGCATTTTATCTTCATAGAGTCATTATGTTTGATTCAAAGGGCTGATGATAACTTCAGAATTTACTTAATCCTTGAGTTTAATGATGCTACCATGATATTATGGTCTATGATATATTACAAAATCCATAATGATGTCTCTAGAAACATGTAATACATAGGTAAAAAGTATATGGATGATAAAGTTTATAGCTCTCATAAATAAATTTATCATCAAAAATTAAGTATGGCTTATCTAAAAGGGAAAATAATTTACTTAGTTAATAACCTCCATTCTAAAATGTTTACTGAGCACTAGATTAAGCAGTAAAGGATAAAAAGAATAAATAACACAAGTCACGGTCCTCAGAGTTAATAGTCCGTGTGTCAGAATCCTTGTGTTTCTGTAAACTAGCAGGTGGTGAAACCAAATCACTCAGCCTCACTTGTGAAATGAAAATATGCTGCCAGTGTCCGCGTGGTGTATGTTACAGTTATCATCAACATTAATTCAAAGACTATCTATCAAGCACCTCTTCTAATGCCTGCAGGGGCACAGAAAGTAGTTCAAGCAAGGGCTGCCTGCCTGCAGGGAGTTTCTGGTCAACTGGAAACTACAGAGGTTGTGGCAGGTAGGGAGGTCCTGCCTGTAATCCCAGCCCTGGCAGGAGACTGAGGCAGGAGGATCAACAGGGATTTGAGTGCAATCTGGAGTGAAGAGTGAATTCCAGGCCAAGGTGAGGTAGAGTAAGACCCTGTCTCAAAAACAGGCAAGCATAAAACTCAAAAGAAACAAGAAAATAAATAAATAAAGACATCTAAACAAGCATCACAAAGAGAATGGAGGAGAGGGAGCTGTGTTGCACCACACCCAGGGACAGCGTCTTGGCAAAGGCTAACTTTTGCCCTGATGATGAGGTGAAGCTCAGCTTGGGAGACAGGGGGAAGCACACACTACAGCAGGGGAGGCGTGCGCAAAGACAGGGAGAAACACACACTACAGCAGGGGAGGCGTGTGCAAAGACAGGGAGAAACGCACACTACAGCAGGGGAGGCATGAGCAAAGACAGGGAGAAACGCACACTACAGCAGGGGAGGCATGCGCAAAGACAGGGAGAAACGCACACTACAGCAGGGGAGGCGTGCGCAAAGACAAGGAGAAACACACACTACAGCAGGGGAAGCGTGCGCAAAGACAGGCTCAATCACACACTACAGCAGGGGAGGCATGAGCAAAGACAGGGAGAAACGCACACTACAGCAGGGGAGGCATGCGCAAAGACAGGGAGAAACGCACACTACATCAGGGGAGGCGTGCGCAAAGACAGGCTCAATCACACACTACAGCAGGGGAGGCGTGCGCAAAGACAGGGAGAAACACACACTACAGCAGGGGAGGCGTGTGCAAAGACAGGGAGAAACGCACACTACAGCAGGGGAGGCATGCGCAAAGACAGGGAGAAACGCACACTAAGGCAGGGGAGGTGTGTGCAAAGACAGGGTCGATCACACACTAAAGCAGGGAAGGCGTGTGCAAAGACAGGGTCGTCACACACTAAAGCAGGGGAGGCGTGTGTGAAGGCTGGCTGAAGCGTGCACTGAGGTGGGAAAGTATGAGTTGAGTCTCTTAGTGATGCACACCTGCATGGGACAGATGGCACAGCTGAAGCTTGAGAAATGGCAGTAGTGACAAGAAGTTCAGCTCTGTATTGCAGAGCACATATTTCTAAGAAACCACACAGATTAAAATTATCCAGTTTGTCGAAACTCCCCAGTTTCATAACAAAACTTCAGGAGAATGCATCTGCTCTGATTCCCTTTTAGAGCACATGGGGAAAATGGCGCTCAGGAGCAGCAGTTTGTGGATGCCCTTGTCTACACAGGCTGCTCTGCTCTCCGTGGGAAGCAGGGATGAAGTCTCCATCTGTGTGAGCATTGCTCACTTCCAGTGTGATTCAAAAATACCGTGGCATGGTAACTAAATATCACACTGAAAGTGTGTGTGTGTGTGTTTGTGAGTGTGTGTTTCAGGCAGGCATCTGTTTCCATGCCAACGATGGGCTCCTCCTGCCTCACTCTCCTGAGTGCCTGGGGCAGTGGGGGGGCTATGCTGGATCCCAGCAATGAGAATATATATATATATATATATATATATATATATATATATATATATTTTCACTAGCAGGAAGCAGCCTCACTAGACTGAGGCTGTGGTGCCCTGCCAACACTAGGTGGCTCTATTTGATTGTGTATCTCCTTCCCCGACCATCCCAGATGCACTTGTAAGAGAAAATTGTCTTAATAACAAATAATTTTTACTTACTTAGGATTAGGTGGAATCTTGAAGTCAGGAAAGGAGATAATTCCGGTATAATCATTTTCTTCTACGATGTCAACTTCTGATCCTTCAGGATCCTTTGAATAGAATCAGACATCCATACTTTAGTTCACTGTATAAGAATATCCGAGATGGGTAATTTGCAAGGCATGGAGATTTACTTAGGCTTGTGGCTTCGGGGGCTGGTGAGTCCAAAGGACGGTAATGGCATTGGGTGGCTAGAGATGTCTTCCAGCTTATGTTTAAAAAGTACAACAGTGAGCAGATTCTGCAAGAGGCCTTCAGCTCTCGCCACGGTCCCAGGGACTCAGTGCCATGGGAACACCTGGAGCTCACTCATTCCTGCCCACGTATGCCCACTGCTACCCCCCTCCAGCATTGCCAAGCTGAGAACTAAACCTTACCACATGAATGTTAGGGAGACCCAGGGAAACCCTAGCAGCTTTCAAAGCACAGAACCCACATTTAAAGTTTCTGACTGCGATAGAATCTTTGCTCTACAAAAGCCATTTCCCACAGGCACCTGTGTCTTCAGTAAATATTAAATCAGAGGTTATGAAGGGCAAGCATGGTTCATTTGAAGGCACTTCCCTCTACTCAGATCCTCCTCCGCTCTCTGCACTGTCTCCATTAGACACCGAGAGAAACGCAAGGCCCAGTCCAAGGGGGGAGAGGAAGGAGGACTTTGAATTCAAGGCCAATCTGGACTACACAGTGACACTCTGCCAAATAAAGAGGGGCTTTAATAACACACAGGACAAAAGCAAAATAATTTCTCAGCTGGTATTAAAAAAAACCCCAACTTTTCTTTTGTTAAACTGAAGAACAAGGCTGCCTCCATCTTAGGCTTAAAAACCATCTTGTAGTAAAGACAAACTAGGTTCACTTCTGTTTGTCTCGAGGATTGAGCTCTGCCCCTTCTGTAACCTTAACTACAAATGGTTCTGAATTGCCTGACCCAGGAATGGCAATCATATCTTTTGTTTCAAAAAGTTGTTTATAACCATCTTACAACCCCACCTTTATTGTGAAAGGTTATACGACCATTTATTACTACTGTGCTATGTCCACCTTGCGATCATGTCTGTTTCAGGAGGTTGTCAGGACTAACTTGTTCTGCTCCTGTAATCCCACCTATTTTGCTACCAAATATCCCATTTGGAAACCCCCTACCCATGAGTTATAAAGGCCTTGTCTTCGTCACATCCAATGCTGGCCTTTCAAACCCTGCGTTAGGGGGAGGCAGCCTGTGTACATGAATAAAAAAAATTGTGTTTTAATTAATTGCTTGCTTTAATTAATATGGTAATGATGATTTGGGTTGACAACCTTTCTCCCCTGATCTTTGGGATTAACAAAACAGCTCTCTCTCTCTCTCTCTCTCTCTCTCTCTCTCTCTCTCTCTCACACACACACACACACACACACACACACACACACGCACGCACACAATTTAACCCTGATACAATACTTAAAATGGTTACACACACTCACACACTGCCGGTCCTCATAAATCTTCCCCATAAGTGCTATTGTGTTTGGGTCAGCAACTTTGGACTTACTTTGATCTGTTTCTTTGAGTTCCTGGTAAGTCTTAACTTAAAAACTCAACATTGTGTACTGTTTACCATGGCTGTAATTTATGGCTGGATATTTGGAGTATTTTTTCTTGAATTACAAATTGGAAAACTTACAAAAGCTTATTATGAAAAAGAGTGATTCACAGCTAAGTGTCTTCCTGGCTGAACAAGAATGATCCCACAGAGCCACAGCTAAGTGTCTTCCTGGCCATTCTTCATCCCATCATCATTAATGATGGCCCTTTCTCAAATCCTTTGCTAGGTGCTTAGCATCCATCTTCCCAAGGCTCTGGGGCTCAGCCCCCTACCCCAGGAAGCTCCTTCACAGAAGACTGGCATCCAGTTATTTTGCATTTGGTGCCAGAATTCAGTTCCACTCAAGTTCTCTTACAGCAAGGTAGGATAAAGAGCCCATGTCCTTCACCCCTTGTTTTCCAGTGGAAGTAAAGACTCTGGAGCTGACGTCTCTCCCAGACTTTGTCAGTCAGCCAGTTATTTACCGTGCTTGTTTGTGTCTACACTATTCTCATTGGGATGCCTGCTGGCTAGTTTTATACCAACTTGATACAAACTAGAGTCATCAGAGAGGAGGGAGCCAAAACTGAGAAAACATTTCTGTAAGATTTGGCTGTAGCAAGCCATTTTCTTTATTAGTGATTGATACAGGAAGGCCCAGCCCATTGTGGGGGGCCATCCCTGGGCTGGTGGTCCTGGATTCTATAAGAAAGCAGGCTGAGCAAGCCATGAGGAACAAGCCAATAAACAGCACCCCTCCATGGCCTCTGCATTAGCTCCTGCCTTCAGGTTCCTGCCCTGCTTGAGTTCCTGTCATGACTTCCTTCAGTGATGGACCATGATGTAGAAATGGAAGCCAAATAAACTCTTTCCTCCCCAAGTTTTTTTGGTCATGGTGTTTCATCACAGCAACAGGAACCCAAACTAAGACAATTTTTTTTCTGCTTCCAATAGATTAGCTCAAGTAAGTTAGTTCCTATATAGATAGCCTTCGTTATTTCAGAAAAACCCATGACAGCTCCTTATATTAGGACCTAACTCTTGACCTTCTCCATTCCAGAGAAGGAATGTATCGCCACTCAGGCTTCCTCATATTGTATTTCCTCCAGAATTCTTGAGATAGTAATGCACATTTTGGCATATATTCTAGTACAGTTTTGTTCTCTAATACACACTCCTTTATATGTGCATTCTAAATTTGTTGGAGAATGAGAAAATGTGCCCATAGGTCATTTGTCAGACAACCACTGTTAACAAGTGAGCAGTTGACCAAGCACAGCAATTATTTCTCCACAAAATGCCTCTGGGAGTTTACTATAAACTTAGGGACAGGTGAAACTGTGGAAGTTGGTTTCACGTCATCTGCTGTGCACGACCCGCCAGCTTAGCGGTGGCAAATGCTGAGCACATTATACACCAGTCACTAAAACCTAAGTTCCTTAAAAATAACTACATCATACAAATCAAACTTTTACGTATCACAGTCAAGTGATTCTTTTTAGTTATTTTATTATTTCGTGTGTATAAATGTTTTGTCTGTATGTCCATCTGTGTATCACATGTGTGTGTGGTGCCAGCAAAGGTGGTGAGCCTTCATGTGGGTGCTGGGAATTGAACCTGGGTCCTCTGCAAGAACAAGAACTCTTAATCAATGAGCCAGCTCTCTAGCCCTGTCGATTGTTTCTTGATGGGCATGCTTTTAAAAAGTAAGTAGTATGGAGGACGGATTTCAACAGTGTAGATCAGTATCCTTCCCATGGTAATTTAGCTTGTCTGGGTTTTCTCCATATCTGTCATAGAAAGTGTAGATCTATAATGCTACACTCACACTGATGATTAATAACCATTTTGTGACATCAAATGATTTAGTGTAGTGTGAGGATGGGATTGTGGAGGAGATTCCTCAGTAAAAAGGTTAAGGGGTTATTTACAAAAATAAAATACTTACTATGAAAGTTAAGACGGTCTCCCTTTTGGCTGGTTTCAAGTCGTCATTCAGCGAGTAGACTCTAACTTTTACTGCAAAAACAAGGGACACCATCAGAAACTCTGACAAACAAGCAGGCTTCGGTCTTTATTTATTTTTTCTTTCAGTTTTCATTTTCACTCAGGGTTCTGTTAAACGCCTGAGCCTGGCCTTGAGCTCACCCTGAAGTCTCGTTTGGCCTTGAACTCATAATCCTCCTGCCTCAGCCTCTCACAAAGCTGAGATTACAACTTGTAGTTTTTAAAATTTTTCAAGTCATCCTTAATGAGATAATTCTTCTTTAAAAGAATATGCACAATCCATACATGAAAATATACAATTGGAAGAAAAAGAATACCCTAGGATTCATTTAAGGAGCAAATTGTATTAAATTTAACATACAGTTCATACACACACACATGTGCACACACACAGACACACACATACTCACACACATGTGCACACACACAGACACACACACACCTTTGGGACACATCCATATGTAAAATAATTGTATCTCTCCTACTTATCAAGTGGTTGCTATGGTCTGATGAGAGTATCTGATGTTTTTATCAGAGTTAATGGAAATTGGAAGTCTGATTCAGACAGCATGTCATCTTCAGTTACAAAGTCCAGCAGGGTAAACACCATGACCAAGAGCAACTTGGGGAGGAAAGGGTTTATTTTACCTACAACTCTCAGGTTGCACTCCATCACAGAGGGAAGTCAGGGCAGGAAAGCAAGGCAGGGACTGGAGGCAGGAGCTGAAGCAGAGACCACAGAGGCATGCTGCTTACTGGCTTGCTCCTCCTGGCCAGCTGCCCTGCTTCTATAAAATCACAGCCATTTGCCCAGGGATGTCACCCTCTCCCCATAGTGGAAGGGACTCACATCAATAATCACTACAACTCCATGAGGCAAATTGTATCTTTTTTATCAGATGAGGAATGGGGTTGTGAGGCTGTAATCCCCACGGGATCACAGAGTCAGTAATCCATGCTTGGATTTGACCCCCGTTGCTATGGCTCCAGAAGCTGCATTTAAACTACTCCATTTTGCTATCTGTCACCAAAGGAGAAACATTTATAAGAAGCTCTTTCATTTTTTTATGACTAGGTTAAGTGAAAACACCATTTTTTTTTTTGTTGCCAGTGAAGTCCTGATAGGAAAAAATGAGGCCATTCCCAAGGGAAGCCCTAACCTCCAGGAAGGTCCTGGGCTCTGGGATGCAGATCCCATCCTTGCTATACAAGTCTGATGACCCAAAGTGGTAGGTGGTGTGAACGGTGCTCATTCCATGAAGCATCCTCTGTGATAGGAGGGCTAGGTGACGTCATACTTGTTTTTAGGTATGATGAAGCTGAAGAGGACCCAATCTTTATGGGTAGAGATTACGGCTTTTCTTTAAGAAAACATCTTTTTTTTTTCCAGCCTTAAAAAGAATTTTAGGTGTGTGTGTGCTGTGTGCATGCTGTGCCTGCAGAAGCCAGAAGAGGGTGGTGGATCCCTTGGGATCAGAGTTACAGACAGTTGTGAGCTGACATAGGGGTGCCAGTGCTGAACCATCTCTTCAGCTCTGCACCCCAGCCATCTTCCTTCAGTCAAGAGCTTGTCCTTGCCTTCTCCAGACTTTCCCTGCCTGAGTAAATCACAGCAGGTTCTCTATGCCACAGCTGCCATTGGCACTGCCGACACCCACCACTGGTAGCACTCCACAGAGCTTTCCAGTGAAGCTGCTGATCCTGCCCCCTTGCTCTGCCCCCTTGCTCTGGACTTTTCCCCTGTAGGATTATTAGTGACCTCAGCACTTCCTCCTTCCACACACGCGTCTTACAGATTGTCTCTGATGTGTTTCGCGGTCAATGACAGCAAGAATCTATAATAAATATTTCTCCTTTGTCAAAATTTTATTTGAAATACAATCTATTTGTTTAATGAGTAAGTTCTAATAACATTTTGCAATATTTAGGGAGCTTTTTATCTACTTAGAAATAATTGATAATGCAGCAAGTGTAATTTTTGATTTTTCAGTCTTAAATTAAAAATCAAATGCTATTTGAGAATATAAAAGTCATTAGGAACTGAGGGCTGGCTTTGATTTTGTTATGTTTTTTCAGGGTGAAACCCAGTCCCCACTCAATTCCTATGTCAAAATGTTCTAAAGTATAGTGTCAGTTTCCCCACAAAGAAGGGCTTTGTACTCTACCTGACTGGTCTGGAGTGTAAACAGGTTTGTCTGTATGGATGAAGAGAAATCCATTGTCATAGGTTAGTGGCATTTTTTTCGATTTTGAAAAATGTTTTGACACGACTTCCAGGTACACATGTGAGATCGGGCTTTGTTCTCCAGGCAGCTGACTGGGTTGTATCTGTAAGAATAATGACAGGGTAATAATCCTGAGGTTATAGAGCACACTAGAAACCACTGCGATCTCATTAGAACAACAACAACAAAAAACCAAAACAAAGAAGGCTGCCATTGCATCATTTAGAAAGTGCATAGCCCAGCACTTTGCAGACTGAAGCACAGAGACCACAGGTTCAAGATCCCTTGGGTTACACAGTGAAACACTGTCTCAAAAACAAACCAATAAACCAGCCAGGAAACCAAGGAACAAAATGGCACAAGAGCTAAAAGTATGCAATGGAAGAAAGAAAGCATCTTCAACAAATGGTGCTGGCACAACTGGATGTCAACCTGTAGAAGAATGAAAATAGACCCATATCTCTCACCGTACACAAAACTCAAGTCCAAATGGATTAAAGACCTCTAAAAGAAAACAAAACAAAACCCAGAGACTCAAGAAGTATAATGGCAGAAAGATCAGATCTGCAGTCTGGCCAGACAGGAGTCCTGGTCTAAATACCGTACCATATGCCATAGCTGGCATCTCTTCTTGGCTGTTGATGGCAGCGGTGGCTGGGTCACTCTAGAGGCCAAGCTCCTCCCTGTATAGCCCACTCTGAGAATCCGGGGCAGTTTATACTTGCACTGAGACAAGTGACTGAATGTGGACAGATGTTATTTAACACCTAAATTTAATCCTGTAGGCCGCTTTGTACCACATTCTTGTGCCAAAGTGCACAGGCGCGTTCTAAGCCTTGGTCTTCTGGCGAGTCAATTGCTTGAGTTGAGTGGCTGCATTTGTAATCCTTTTCTGTTTTCATTCTGTCTTTATTTGTTTGTTTATTCAGGGGAGAAATGTTTGTTCTTTATTGTAGCTCACAATTCCAGATTGCTTTCGTCATGGTGTTTTTGCAAATTTTTTTATTTTGCACACCTACCCCAGTTCCTCCTCCCTCCCTTTTCCCGCCTCCACCTCCCCCCATCTTTCCATCTTCATCTGGACCTCCTCATTTCCTCTCTTCTTTATTGATCCCATTTACTTTCTCTCCATTTTCTTTGTTGTTTTAATGCTAATAGCTAATTTTACTTAAAACTACTTAACTTAATATTTCATTCCATCCCTACTCTTAATTGTTAATACCTAAGTCAGACTATGCTATCTTTGATCCTTTATGGTCCTGATATTATTGGATTGAAAGGGTGATTGTTTTTTATTTGTTCCTACTGTGTTTTTATAGCACGCCTATTTGTCAGTTGTGGTTGCTTCTGCAGTTAGAATTCTACTCTTAGAGTAGGAATAGAGATTTTTCCTGGTCCCCTGAGAATGTGAACTGATAGTTTAACCACTGAGTTCTGTCTCCAGTCTAGAGTTGGAGAAATGACAGCCTAACCCTACTACAACTTAGTTCCACTTGAATGGGGGAAATGTTTTAACTGAAAAAAATACAGATGATTAAAATATATCTAAAAAATGACCTAATTCCAGATGCTCAAATCCAGTTGAAGTAACAAAAGAGAAATGAAAAAACTCAAAGCATGACTCCTCCCAAAATTACCAAGCCACAATAATGAGTTCTAGCAAATGTGAATTAAATAAAATTCCAAGAATTTTCAGTTAAGCTTATAAGAGTGTTTAATGAACTCAAACAGTACATAAATAAATTTCTGAATGAATTAAAAGAGAATATATATAAAAAGCTGAATGACAAGAGCATGCCAATAGAAAACATGGAAAAGAATTCAATAAAAATAGTAAAAAAGTCTAATTGAATTTTTAGAAGTTAAAACCTTAATAGATGAATTTAAAAACTCAGAGGAAAGCCTTCCCAATAGAGAATAGAGTGTATCATGTGGAAGACATGGCTTAACATACAGATAAATTAGAGCAGTCAGAGAATAAATATAATACAATAATAATAGAAACAGAACATGCACCATTTATGGGACACAATGAGTAAAATAGCTTTGTAACTCAGGGCATAGAAGAAGAGTTCAAGCTAAAGGTCAGGAAAACACATTCAATACAGTCAGAATGGAGCAGTTCGAAATCTGAGGAAAACATGTTCAATACAGCCAGAGTGTAGCAGCTCCAAATCTAGGGAACAGAATGGGTTTCTGGACACAGGAGACATTTAATATTCCAAATACACCAAGTCAGAAAAGAGCCTCTCCATATCATACTATACTTGAAACACTAAGTACACAGAATAATGAAAGAATATTGAAAGCTACAAGGGAGAAACACAGAATCATTTATTTAAAAATACACATTAGAGTAACAGCAAATTTTTCAACAGAATCTCCAGGTGCCAAGAGATCATGGAACGAAATATTTTTAGTTGTGAAAGACAATTGCCGAACCAGATCAATGTATCCAAGCAAAGGAGTCTTGCATTGAAGACTGAAAACACTTTCTAACAATAACACTGACAAAAACACATCTCATCATGATGATAACTCATCAGCATCACAGATGCTACAAGGAAGGGAAACATGAACGCATTCATGAAGCCACAGCAAAGAATAAACTGCACTACAACAGTAAAAATTAAGGAATAGAAAGCACCAAATACTACAACACAATAGGACTTAAATACACCTTTTAATAATAACTCTGGATGTCAATAGTTTCAATTCTCCAATCAAAAGACACAGTGTAGCAGATTGATCTTAAACATGGAATTTATCTGTTTGTTGACTGCAAGAAACACACCTTACTGGCAAAGACAAACAGCCTTAGTATGAAAGGGTTGAAAAAAAATTCCAAACAAATGGAATAGCCAACAAGCAAGCACAGCTACCATGACACCTGAAAAAATTAAATTTAAAACTAATCAAAAAAGATAAGAAGGTCACTTCATACTAATTAAGGCAATAATTGGTTAGGAAAACATTACAATCTCAGATATATGTGCATACATGACAAACACATTGGCCAAAAGATGCAGGCTGACATAAACAGACTAGTAGTGGTCATCTTCAGCATCATATTCTCTCCAGACCAAAAACCAAACAATAACAACAAAAAACAAAAAACAACCAATCAGGTGTAAACAAAACATCCATAGACTATTCTACTCAAACACTGAAGAAAACACATTTTTCTCAGCGACACACAGAACTTTCTCTAAAACACACCACCATTTAGGACATAAAGTGTCTAGTTAAATGGAAAGGTTTAGATGATTTCTTATATTCTATCTGATGACAATGAACTAAAACTAGAAATCACTAGCTAGAAAAAGTATAGAAAATACACAAAGTTATGGAGTTTGAACAAAACATCCCTGGATAATGAGGAAGTCATCAAATAAAATGAAAACATAACAAAATGCAATGACAGCAGTTATGAGGGTGAATTTTATATCTAAAAATACTTACTTAAAAAAACAAGCAATCACAAATAATGATGCATTTCACTGTCTTAAAGAAAATCAACAAACCGAACCTCATATAAACAAATGGAAAAAAAAACAATATGAAAAATCAGTGAAACTATATGTTGTGTCCCTGAAAGGGTGAAAAAAAATGGTAAAGAGCAGGTACTACTTTTGCAAGAGGGGCCATGGTTTCCCTTTCCCCTGTCAAGTTGCTCACAACCATCTGTAACTCCAGCCACGGGAATCTGACCTTTTGACCTCCATGGGCACCTGCACTCATGTCACGTTCCCACTCACACCAAAGACACAGTCATGTGATAAAATTAACATTATGCTTAAAGATGGCACAAGATTCATAAGTTCTTAGCCAAGCTAGCTGAGGTAGATAGATGATGATGATGAAGATAGATAGAGTGATAGGTAGATAGATACATTGATGATAGGTAGATAGAGACATAGATAGATAAATGATAATGATAGATAGATATAGAAGATGATAGATAGATGATAATAGATGATAGATAACGATGATGATGAAGATAGTTGACAGATAATGATGATAGATGATAGATAGATGATGATGATAGATGATGATGATGGTATATGATAGATGATGATGGTAGATGATAGATGATGATAGATAGATAGATGATGATGGTAGATGATAGATAGATGATAGATGATGAGGATAGGTGATAGATGATGATGATAGATGATAGATAGATGATAGATGATGACAATAGATGATGATGATGGTAGATGATAGATAGATGATAGATGATGATAGATTATAGATGACGACAGATGATAGATATGAAGATAGACTATAGATAAATGATGATGTTAGATGATAGATAATGATGATGAAGATAGATGATAGATAGATGATGATGATAGATGATGATGATGGTAGATGATAGGTAGATGATAGATGATGATGGTAGATAATAGATAGATATGATGATGATAGATTATAGATGATGATGATAGATAGATGATAGATGATGATAATAGATAGACGGTAGATAGATGATGATAGATAGATAAAGGAACACTAGAGATGAAAAGGCAGATATTACCACAGATGTTAACAAAACTCAGACTTGTTAGAGTAAGTTTTGAAAACCTGTATTCCAATAAATTTGAAAAGAAAAACAGATAAATTTCTTGACACATATGACCTAGCAAAATTAAACCAAGAATGTTTGCAACTTGAACCAATCTATAACAAGCCAGTGGGATCCAAACAGTAATAAAATTACAAAAAATGCCCAAGCCCAAATGTCGTTGCTGCTGATCCTGTGCTGTCCAAACTATTCCATAAATAGAAAAAACTGCTGCTGTTCGAGTTTGCTTTTCAAGGCAAGACTTGAAAATCTTGAAGCTGTTAGATGACAGACAGGAAGACACTTTGAGATACAAACACAGGCGAGGACTCTCTGGACAGCACCCCAACAGTTCAGGGAACAATAATACCCAGAACTAACAAACACAACTGAAAGAATTGTTTAATTTTTTTCCTAAAAGAAACAAGTGAAAACATGGTATAAATAACTAGAGATTTTTTTTTTGCTATATAAAAGTCTTTTGCTAGAGAAATAAAGAACTTTTGAAACTAGATACTAAAACAAACAAAACTCCAAACAAGCTAGGCAATAAATTGGCTAATGAAATGATCATACAGTTCATAAGCAGCAAAGCACAGAGGACTGGTGGACATGTGAAAAATCTGTTGACTTCCTTACCATCTGGAAAGCACCAATGACATTGGGATTCTATCTCAGTGCAGGAAGAACAGCTATCATTGAGAACGGTAACAAAACCAAAAATGCCGGGGAAGATGTAGGGGCAGGGAAACCTTATGCATTGCTAGATGGAGTGAAAACCAGTGCAGGCACCAGGAAAATCAGTGTGGGAGTTCCTAAAAATAGAGCTACCTCTGACCCAGCTGCACTTGGGTATCTACCAGGAGGGATAAAAGCCAATGTAGTAAGAGACGCTTGCACTATTCATCATCTTCATCATTGCACTGTTCACAACTCCCAAGCTACAGAGACAGTCTGCTTGTCCATCAACAGCTAATTGGATACAGTAAATGCAATACACAGGGGGGAGTTTTATTCAGTCACAAAGGACAAAACTGCCAGGAAATGGATGCAATGGGAGGTCTCCACAGAAAGTCAAAGAAGCCAGGCTCAGAAGCCAAGTATTCAGTGTTTTCCATCATTGTGCACACATGACACAAGGACTGTGTAACTACACACACTACACACACACGCATGACATAAAGAAATTCAAAGGAGTCTTGAACAGGAAGCAAGCTAGCAGGAAGAGGAGAAATGGGAGAGTGAACGAGGTGGGCTGAGGGGAATAAATACAGTCAAAGAACATGACACACATAAGAATTTGTCAACCTATGACAGAGTGGGCCTAAGGAAGTAAGCTCCACGGGAGCAGAAGCCAGAAGCCAATCCAGTCCCAGGAGTCAATTCAGTCTCAGGACACTGGTGGATAAGGATTGAGCTAGTGACCTCATCCAGAGTCAGCAGTCTCCACCGGAACAGGTACAGGGGAGTAACAACTGAGTGAGTGAGCCAGAGCCAGAGACTGCTGAGGGTCCGGACATGAATCTGGGGTTTTCAAGGGAGTAGACCTAAGCTAGGAGCCCTGTGGGTCTGGGCATGAGTCTTGGACCTCCCAGGAACTAGGCCTGAGCCAGGACCTCTGACAGTCTGGGTATGAATCTGGGACCTCTGATGGAGTAGGTAGGAACCAGAGATCTCTGAGGGGCTAGACATGAGTCTGAAAACTCAGAGAGAGTAGGCCTGAGCCAGGACCTCTGTGGGTCTGGACATTGGTTTGGGACATCAAAAGGAATAGGCAGGAATCTAGAACCTCTGTGGGTTCGGGTGTGAGTATGGGACTTCTGAGGGAGTAAGCCTGAGCCAGGTCCTCTGCGGTTCTTGGCTCACCTGAGCCTGGGAACTCTGAGGCAGTAGACTAGAGCCAGAAACCTTTGGAGGACCAACTCCAAGCCAGGGACTTCTACAGGAGGGGATCCAGACCAGAATATACAGAAACAGGTCAAAGCCGGTAACCTAGGCCAAAGTAGGCCTGAGATAGCAAACTTCAAAAGAGCAGTGAAAAGCACAGGAGTGCTGAGCTATCTTCAGGAACATGGAGTGACCAACAGGGTAACTAGAACCATGGCACTGACTGTACCACGAGGAACAACCATCTGAGCTTTAGATTCTTTGGCACTTAGAAGATTATTCAACAGAATCTCAGACAGCCCCAACCACATCTATTAGAGGAAAAGATGAGTAGAAAAGGTAAGAACACACACAACACCACAAAGAGCAATACAACACCAATAGAACCTAAAGACCCTATAACATCAAGACCTGAACAACCACATATAGATTAACCAGAAGATTACCTAAAAAAATAACTTCAAGAGAATGTTTGAAATTCTTAAAGATGAAATGAAAAATTCCCTTAAAGAAATTTAAAAACAGACAAACAAAAAAAAGGAAGACATCTGGAAATCACTTAAAGAAAATCAAGAGAAAGAAATCAAACATATGAAAGAAACTATTCAGGACTTGAAAACTGAAATAGAAACAATAAAGACAAGCTGAGGGAATTATAGAAACAGAAATCATGAGAAGATGATCAGGAACCACAAACATAAGCATAAACAGCAGAATACAAGAGATGGAAACGAGAATCTTAAGCGCTGAAGATACAATAAAGGAAATAGACTCGTCAGTTAAAGAAAACATTAAATTTAGCAAAAGCTCAACCCAAAATATCTAGGAAATATGGGACACTATGAAAAGGCCAAATCTAAGAATAATAGGTATAGAAGAAGGAGAAGTTCAACTCAAAAGCACAGAAAATATACTTAACAAAATCATAGAAGAAAACTTTCCTAACCTAAAGAAAGATATGCCTATAAAGATACAAGAAGCTAACAGAACACCAAATAAACTGGATCCAAAAAAAGTCCTATCACCACATAATAATCAAAATACTAAACATACAGAGTAAAGAAAGAATATTAAGAGCTGCAAAGGAAAAAGGTCAAGTAACATATAAATTATCAGAATTACACTTGACTTCTCACTGGAGACAATGAAAGCCAGAAGGTCAAGGTCAAATGTTATGCAGACATTAAGAGACCACGGATGCCAGCTCAGACTGCTATATCCAGCAAAATTTTCAATCACCATGGAAGGACAAAATAAGATATTCCATGACAAAATTAGATTTCACCAATATCTAGCCACAAACCCAGCCCTACACAAAATACTAGAAGGAAGACTTCAACTAAAGAAAGTTGGCTACACCAACAAAAACACAACAATTGATGATCTCATTACAGCAAATCCCAAAGAAGGGAAAAACACAAACAATGAAAACTAAATGAACAGGAGATAGTAATCACTGGTCATTAATATCCCTTAATGTAAATGGACTCAACTCACCTATAAAAAGGCACAAGTTAACAGATTGAATAAAAAAACAACCAGAATCCATCCTTTTTCTGCATACAAGAAACACATCTTAACCTCAAAGACAGACATTGTCTCAGAGCAAATGGTTGGGAAAAAAATATACCAATCAAATGGACAAGTAGGTGTGGCTATCCTAATACCTAAAAAAAAATAGACTTTGAGCTAAAATCAGTCAAAAGAGACAAAGAAGGTCATTTCATATTAGTCACAGGAAAAATCCATCAAGAGGAATCTCAATACTGAACATCTATGTCCCTAATACAAGGGAACTCTCATATGTAAAAAGAAACACTTCTAAAGCTTAAATCATATGTTAAACTCCACAACTAATAGTGGGAGACTTTAAAATTCTCCTCTCATCAATGGACAGGTCAGTCAGACAAAAAAATGAACAGAGAAATAAGATGATATGACTCAAATGGACTTAACAGACATCTATAGAATATTCCATCCAAATAGAAAAGAATATACTTTCTTCTCAGGACCCCATGGAATTCTCAAAACCAGACCACATACTCAGTAATAAACCAAACCTCAACAAATACAAAAAAAATGTACCTTATCAGATCACCATGGTTTAAAACTAGAAGTCATCAGCAATACTAATTCCAGAAAATCCACAAACACGTGGAAATTAAACAATGCTCACCTGAATCATCAATGGGTCAAGGAAGAAATAAAGGAAGAAATTAAAGACTTCCTAAAATTCAATGAAAATGATCACACAACCTACCCAAATTTATGGGACAAAATGAAAGCAGTGTTAAGAAGAAAGTTCATAGCACTAAATGCCTACATAAAGAAGCTCGAAAAATCCCACATTAGTGAATTAAAAGAGCATTTGAAAACTTTAAAAAAAAAAGGAGCAACTGATTTTTTTGAGTTGATCTTGTATCCTGCCACATTACTAAAGGTGTTTATCAGCTGTAGTTCTTTGGTAGAGTTTTTGGGGTTGCTTATGTATACGATCATATCATCTGCAAATAACAAAAGCTTAACTTCTTCCTTTCCAATACGAATCTCCTTGATCCCCTTATGTTGCCTTATTGCTATTGCTAGAACTTCAAGCACTATATTGAAGAGGTATGGAGAGAGTGAACATCCTTGTCTTGTTCCTGATTTTAGTGGGATGGCTTTGAGTTTTTCTCCATTTAATTTAATGTTAGCTGTCGGCTTGCTGTAAATAGCTTTTATTATATTTAGGTATGACTCTTGTATCCCTAATCTCTCTAAGATCTTTATCATAAAGGGGTGTTGAATTTTGTCTAATGCTTTTTCAGAATCTAATGAAATGATCATATGGTTTTTTTTCTTTCAGTTTATTTATATGGTGGATTACATTGATAGATTTTCGTATGTTGAACCAGCCCTGCATCTCTGGGATGAAGCCTACTTGATCATGATGGATAATTTTTCTAATGTGTTCTTGGATTCGGTTTGCCAGTATTTTATTGAGAATTTTTGCGTCGATATTCATGAGTGAGATAGGCCTGTAATTCTCTTTCTTGGTTGAGTCTTTGTGTGGTTTTGGTATCAGGGTAACTGTAGCTTCATAAAAGGAATTGGGCAATGACTCTTCTGTTTCTATATTGTGAAATACATTAAGGAGTATAGGTATTAGCTCTTCTTGGAAGTTATGGTAGAGTTCTGCATTAAAACCGTCTGGTCCTGGGCTTTTTTTGGAAGGGAGATTGTTGATAACAGTTTCTAGTTCTTCGCAACTAACAGGTCTATTTAGATCGTTCACCTGGTCTAGGTTTAACTTTGGTATATGGTACTTAACTTAAAAAATGTCCATTTCTTTTTCATTTTCCAGTTTTGTGGCATACAGGCTTTTGTAGTAAGATATAATGATTCTCTGAATTTCCTCTGTGTCTGTGGTTATGTCCCCCTTTTCATTTCTGATCTTATTTATTTGCGTGTTCTCTCTCTGGAGAGGTTGTGGAGAAAGGGGTACACTCATCCATTGCTGGTGGGAATGCAAACTTGTGCAACCACTTTGGAAAGTAGTGTGGCGGTTTCTCAGGAAATTCGGGATCAACTTACCCCTGGACCCAGCAATACCACTCTTGGGAATATACCCAGGAGAGGCCTTATCATACAACAAAAGTATATGCTCTACTATGTTCATAGCAGCATTGTTTGTAAGAGCCAGAACCTGGAAACAGCCTAGATGTTCTTCAATGGAAGAATGGATGAAGAAAGTATGGAATATATACATATTAGAGTACTACTCAGCAGTAAAAAACAAGGACTTCTTGAATTTTGCATACAAATGGATGGAAATAGAAAACACTATCCTGAGTGAGGTAAGCCACACCCAAAAAGAGGAACATGGGATGTACTCACTCATATTTGGTTTCTAGCCATAAATAAAGGACATTGAGCCTATAATTAGTGATCCTAGAGAAGCTAAATAAGAAGGAGAACCCAAAGAAAAACATGTAGGCATCCTCCTAAATATTAACCTTCATCAGATGATGAAAAGAGACAGAGACAGAGACCCACATTAGAGCACCGGACTGAAATCTCAAGGTCCAAATCAGGAGCAGAAGGAGAGATAGCGTGAGCAAGGAACTCAGAACTGCAAGGGGTGCACCCACACACTGAGACAATGGGGATGTTCTATTGGGAACTCACCTAGGCCAGCTGGCCTGGGTCTGAAAAAGCATGGGATAAACCTGGACTCGCTGAACATAGCGGACAATGAGGACTACTGAGAACTCAAGAACAATGGCAATGGGTTTTTGATCCTACTGCACATACTGGCTTTGTGGGAGCCTAGGCAGTTTGGATGCCCATCTTACTAGATCTGGATGGAGGCGGGTGGTCCTTGGACTTTCCACAGGGCAGGGAACCCTGATTGCTCTTTGGGCTGACGAGGGAGGGGAACTTGATTGGGGGAGGGGGAGGGAAATGGGAGGCGGTGGCGGGGAAGAGACAGAAATCTTAAACAAACAAACAAATAAATAAATAAATAAAAAAGGAGCAAACTCACCTAAGAGAACTAGATGGCAGGAAATAATCAAATTGAGAGCGAAATCCACAAAACAGAAACAACAACAACAACAAAAAAACAATACAAAGAATCAATGAGACAAAGAGTTGGTTCTTAGAGAAAAGCAACAAAATAGACAAACCTTTATCCAAACTAACCAAAAGGCAGAGAGAGAATATCCAAATTAACAAAATCAGGAATAACAAGGAAGACATAACAACAGACATGGAAGAAATACAGAGAATCATCAGGTCATATTTCAAAAACCTGTACTCCACAAAATTGGAAAACTTAAAGGAAATGGACAACTTTCTGGATAAATATCACTTACCAAAATTAAATCAAGACCAGAGAAGCAAATTAAATAGACCTATAACTGCTGAAGAAATAGAAACAGTCATCAAAAATCTCTCAACCAAAAACAAGTCCAGAACCAGATGGTTTCAGCTCAAAATTCTACAAGACTTTCAAAGAACTAACACCAATACTCCTCACATTATTCCACACAATAGAGACAGAAGAATCATTGCCAAACTCTTTTTATAAGGCTACAATTACCCTGATCATCCACAGAAAGACATTACTGATGTGGGAGAGTCTTCTGTTATGTGCTACTTTCATTGGTTAATAAAGAAACTGTCTTGGCCCTTTGACAGGACAGAAAATTAGGTAGGCAGAGTAAACAGAACAGGATGCTGGGTAGAAGGCAGTGAGGCAGATGCGATGAAGCTCCAACCCAAGATGGACGTAGGCTAGAATCTTCCCAATAAGCCACCACCTCATGGTGCTAAACACATTATTAGAAATGGATTAATCAAGATGCAAGAATTAGCCAATAAGAGGCTAGAACTAATGGGCCAAGGAGTGTTTAAATGAATACAATTTGTGTGTTGTTATTTCGGGTGTAAAGCTAGCCCTGTGGGAGCCAGGCGGGACAAAAAGCAGACCTGCTTGCCTCATCACTACATATTACTAAGAAAGAGAATTACAGACCAATTTCACTCATGAACATTGATGCAAAAATACTAAATAAAATACTGGCAAGTCGAATCCAAGAACACATCAGAGCGATCATCCACCATGATCAAGTTGGCTTCATCCCAGAAATGCAGGGATGATTCAACATATGAAAATCTGTCAATGTAATCCACCATATAAACTGAAAAATAAAAACCACATGATCATTTCATTAGATGCTGAAAAAGCTTTTGACAAAATACAACATCCCTTCATGATAAAGGTCTTGGAGAGAGCAGGGATACACAGAACATATCTAAACATAATAAAAGCAATATACAGCAAGCCAACAGCCAACATCAAACTAAATGGAGAGAAACTCCCATCGATCTCACTGAAATCAGGAACAAGACAAGGTTGTCCACTCTTTCCATATCTATTCAATATAGTTCTTGAGGTCCTAGCTAAAGCAATAAGGCACCAAAAGGAGATCAAGGGGATACAAATTGGAAAAGAAGAAGTCAAATTCTTACTGTTTGCTGATGATGTGATGGTTTACATAGCGATCCCAAAAATTCTCCCAAGAAACTTCTACAACTCATAAACACTTTCAGTAATGTAGCAGGATACAAGATTAACTAAAAAAATCAGTAGCCCTCCTGTACAAAGATGATAAAAGGGCTGGGAATGAAATCAGCGATCAACACCCTTCACAATAGCCACAAACAGCACAAAATATCTTGGAGTAACTATAACCAAACACGCAGAAGACTTGTACAACAAGAACTTTAAATCTTTGAAGAAAGAAATTGAAGAAGACACCAGAAAGTGGAAAGAGCTCCCATGCTCTTGAGTAGGCAGAATAGCATAGTAAAAATGGCAGTCTTACCTAAAGCAATCTATGGATTCAATGCAATGCCCATCAAAATCCTAGCAAATTTTTTTTTTTTTTTGGTTTTTCGAGACAGGGTTTCTCTGTGATTTTGGAGCCTGTCCTGGAACTAGCTCTTGTAGACCAGGCTGGTCTCGAACTCACAGAGATCCGCCTGCCTCTGCCTCCCGAGTGCTGGGATTAAAGACGTGCGCCACCACCGCCTGGCCCTAGCAAATTTTTTTTACAGACCTCAAAACAATGGTAATCAACTTCATATGGAAAAACAAAAATCCCAGGATAGAAACAATCCTTTACAATAAATGAACTTCTGGAGGCATCACAATCCCTGACTTCAAATTCTACTACAGAGCTACAGTGCTGAAAACAGCCTGGTATTGGCATAAGAACAGACAGGAGGATCAATGGAACTGAATAGAAGACCCAAATATTAATCCACACAACTTCTGTAATGTTCTGTCTCTTTAAGAGACAACCCATGCCCACTCCCTTCCTGCTTGCAGTGCAGTGTTAGCCTCTCTCTCTCTTCCCATCCCTCTCTCGTCCTTCTCTCAGGAAGACGCAGCTTCTGCCTCTCCCCACTTCTTCTCTTCCCCCTTCTCTCTCTCTCTCTTCCTCTCTCTCTTCTCCTCCTTTCCCTTCCCCTCTATAACCCACCTAAGAAATGTCCAACTTTACATGGTGTGACTGTCTTTTGCCCGCCCACTGCCCACATGGGATGCCCAGGGGACCAACCACTTTTGGAGACCTGCTGCTTGGTTTGCACCCTGGCCCTGCCTGGGACTGGCTGCTCTCAGGACCCATTGCCCCTGCCTGCCAGGGATCCCACAGCAATTTTTAATAATTCATTACATTGGTGTCATGACTTGGATGGCTCTCTTGCCCCAGTCTGGAGGGTTGGGATCCAGAACCAGGTATTTTCTCCACAACAACCACGTGTTCCATACTTCAGTTGGTGAGTTTCCTTCATTCTGCTATGGTCGCTTCCCTTAGCTAAAATTGTGTTTGAACTGACCTGGGGTCAGTCTGCCCGCACTACACTGCACATTCTGTGCGGTGCATCCGACAGCTTCTTTCTCTGTTTTTTCCATTTCTTTTCCTCTTTTCCTTCACCATAAAAGGCCGCTCAGAGTGGCCTCTGGCCTTTCTAGCTTCTGAGTCACCCCGACCAGATCCAGCCAGGCCATAGCACCCCACCTGGGGTCAGGGGACGCCCTGCCATGGGTCCCTGCAGTGTTTGCACCAACTTGCACCCCACCTATAGGGGTGTTTCACAGGTTTGCACAATTTCAGTTGTGAGTAACAAGCCATCAATGTCTGTCCCCCCTGGGATGGATGCCTTTTAGAGGCCCCCAATCCCCAGGCCTTAATGCCCTAGTTCTTTAGCTCTTACCCTTACTTTGCTGGTGTCCTGCCAGCTCTACTTTTATGGGAGCTTTCTGACTACTGTCAGTGGGAGCTCTCTAACACTGTCAGTGCATAGTTTCAATTCCAGCCTTTTGCTCCCCACTGTGGCTTGTGGCATGGTGGCTCAGCCACAGGGTGGATCTCACCTCTAGGTCTCTCTTATTAAGCTTAAAATCCCTGCAGCTCAAGAATTGTGCCTTTTCATACAACATGTGACCACTGCCATTTTGATTGTGGTCAGGTGACTCCACTGCCATTTTGGCTGAGAGCCAGGTCAGGTGACCAAATTCCACCATCTTTACTGAGGTATTCCCTGCCTGGTTCTCCAGTGTTAACTCTGTTACCTTATTGCCAAGCCAGGTCAGATGACCAGGTTCTCCCATCTTTACTGAAGTATACCCTGCCTTGCCCCCTAGTTTACTTATGTTTTTCTTTCCACTAAATTCCTCTTGTTGACTCTGTTACATGTATGTTTTGCACAGTGGCATGCCTTTGATAGGGTCCACCAAGAGCTTCCACTTTCCCCAATTCCTGTTCCCTCTATGTGTGTGTGTTCATACATGTAACTTAAATGCACCCATGTTTATTATTAAATGATATAATTGTTCCTTACATCTCATTTCAGATTATAAAAACACTAAGTCTCATGTTTTAAACTAGTATTTACTTTTAAGTTTCCTACAAAAATACTTTATATTTAATCCAACCCTCATTTAAAATATATTAAGCTATACTCTACTATTGTCAGTTCTGCCTTTAACCTTCTATTGCAAGCAGTTTTTTCTTCTTTCTGTCTTTTTACGAGTGTAATTCTTACCTGTTAATTTGAGAGCCAATGTGGTCAAGCTCCAGGCAGATTCTATACTGTAGTTATACCTAATAAACAGCTCTCAACTGCTCAGAGATCTGGGGAATATGGCATTTAGGTATTTAATCATTAAAAACTTTTCATAACAAAAAGAGACAGGTTGGCTCCTAGAAGCAGCACTCTACTTCCTCCAAAGAAGACAGGAGACAAATGGGCATACAGCAATGTCCATCTGTAATTCACTTCAACTGCCAAGCGCTGACCACTGGGAAAAACTTCCTTTCATCTAAACTGAAGATCTCCAGATATGGACAGAATCCCTGGAATCGACAGCCTAGCTGCTCAGGTCATGGTAGGCTTGTCTTCCTACAGACTTCTCAGCCCACAGGATCTTCTGGAGCCTGGTAGGCCCTGTGCTAAACAGCAAAAGGCAAATGCAACTTTCAGTGACCATGGAGGACCCTGAGGAGTAGCTCTGAGTGCCAACCAAGTAAGTTCTCTTTCATTTTTTAATCAGTAACTCAAGTAAAATTTTATCCTTCTCAAAGATCTCTGATGCAGTTTGACAGCTGAAAGGTTTTGTCAATTTAAAAGGACAACTTCACCAAACAAATTTCAGATCAAATTTCTCTCTCATGATGCCTTCCATAGTCTTAAAAATAAATTTTCATTGTGTAAAAATATCTGTCTCAGTCATTCTGACATAAATAAAACTTATGTTTTCACAAACCCAAAGAATTCTTATGAGTTCCAGGGAGTCGAATTGAAGGATCCACCTTAAACAGGTCAGATATATCCCCCTCAATTCCTGGGTCCTAATTTTTTTCCTTAACTTAACTTTGTCCTCTGTTCTGCCAATACCTTAAACAGGTGTAAGAGACACCAGACATCTCCATACCACAAACACCAGACAGGAGTAAAGAGACCAACTATGCCAGGATGTGACCAGCACCCAGCCTTCTCAGGTTCCCCCCAAAGATGATGCCCACAAATAAGCAGGAAGTAGCCTTGAGAATCCGCCAATACAATTCCTTTAACCTGTGGTGCCAAGTCTCCCACTTTTTAATTATAAAAAAGAGATAAGAATGTAATGTTCTTATCTCTTTTTTATAATTAAAAAGCGGGAGATAAGAATGTAATGTTCTAGGACAATGGCAAGGGGTTTTGATCCTACTTAATGTGCTGGCTTTGTGGAAGCCTAGCCAGTTTGGATGTTCACCTTCCTAGATATGGACGGAGGGGGGAGGACCTAGGACTTACCACAGGGCAGGGAACCCGGACTGCTCTGTGGACTGGAGAGGGAGGGGGAGAGGAGTGGGGGGAGGGGGAGAAGGGTGGGAGGAGGGGGAGAAGGGTGGAAGGAGGGGGAGGGAAATGGGAGGCTGGGAGGAGGTGGAAACTTGTTTTTTGTTTATGTTTTTTTCTTCTTTTCTTAATAAAAAAAATTATAATAAAAAAAAAAGAATGTAATGTTCTGTCTCTTTAAGAAAAATCTATGTCCACTCCCTTCCTGCTTGCGGCCTTAGCCTCTCTCTCTCTTCCCCTCTCTCTATTGGGAAGAGGCAACTTCTGCCTTTCCCCACTTCTCCCCCCCCCGTCCTCTTCTCAACTTTTTCCTTCCCCTTCATAACCCACCTAATGAATGTCCAACTTTACTCTGTATGGTGTGCCTATCTGCCTGCCTCCCACCCGCTGCTGCCCACATGGCTCGCTGGGGAACAGCCAGTCACCCACATGGCTTGCTGGGGACTAGCCACCTTCCGGCCACGTGCTCTCGTGTGCAGTCCCTGCCTAGGACTGGCTGCTTCCACTGCCCACTGCCGGGGACTTGAACCATCCCAGGACCCACCGGGGTCCTCGCAGCAAGCTGCCGGGGACTCACAGCAAACCCATTCCACCTTCGAACACCTGATTTGACAAAGAAGCAATAAATATCAAATGGAAAAAAAAAGCATATATTTAACAAATGGTGCTGGCATAGCTGGATATCAACATGTAGAAGAATGAAAATAGACCCATATCTATCACCATGCACAAAACTCAAGTCCAAATGGACCAAAGACCTCAACATAAAGCCAGCCATACTGAACCTTATAGAAGAGAAAGTGGGAAGTACACTTGAACACATTGGCACAGGAGATCACTTCCTAAATAGAACCCCAGCAGCATAGACACTGAGAGAAACAATTAATAAATGGGACCTCCTGAAACTGAAAAGCTTCTGAAAAGCAAAGGATATGGACAAGACAAAATGACAGCCTACAGAATTGGAAAAGATCTTTGCTAACCCCAAATCAGACAGAGGTCTGATCTCCAAAATATACAAAGAACTCAAGAAATTGGTCATCAGAAGATCACATAATCCAATAAAAAAATGGAGTACACACCCAAACAGAGAACCTTCAACAGATGAATCTAAAATGGCTGAAAGACACTTAAGGAAGTGTTCAACACCCTTAGTCATCAGAGAAATGCCAATCAAAACAACTCTGAGATTCCATAATACACCTGTAAGAATGGCCAAGATAAAAAACACTGATGACAACTTATGCTGGAGAGGTTGTGAGGAAAAGGGAACACTTCTGCATTACTGGTGGGAATGCAAGCTGGTACAACCCCTTTGATGTCAGTGTGGTGATTTCTCAGAAAAATAGGAAGCAATCTTCCTCAAGACCCAGTAACACCACTTTTGGGTATATATCCAAAGGATATTCAATCGTGCCACAAGGACATGTGCTCAACTATGTTCATAGCAGCTTTGTTTGTCATAGCCAGAACCTGGAAACAACCTAAATGCCCCTCAAATGAAAATGGATAAGAAAAATGTGGTACATTTACACAGTGGAGTACTACACAGCAGAAAAAAATAATGACATCTTGAATTTTGCAGGAAAATGGATAGAACTAGAGAACATTATTTTGAGTGAGGTAACCCAGATACAGAAAGACAATCATCACATGTACTCACTCATAGGTGGTTTTTAAACATAAATAAAAGAAAGCCATCCAGCAAACCACAATCCCAGAGAATTATACAACGAGGACACTAATAGAGACTTATGTAGATCTAATCTACATGGTAAGTAGAAAAAGACAAGATCTCCTAAGTAAATTAGAAGCCTGGGTCCATTGGGAGAGGACTGAAGGGGAGGGAAGAGGAAGGGAGGGGAGCAGAGAAAAATGTAGAGCTCAATAAAAATCAATAAAAAGGAGGAAAAAATAAAAAAAATTGACTTCATGGAACCCATCATTACCCACAATGAACATGCTCAAAATAAAAAAGCTTCTAACCAATCTGAACCAAAATGTCTCCATGAATGACAATTATTTGACCAGTTTATCCTTTCTATCCCTTGTGTGTTTCCAGAGAGAGTTGCTGGCTGCAGCAGTCAGCAGTCCCCCAGCATGGGAACTCTGTGTACAACTGGAGAAGAGTGAGCTTTAGCAAATACTCAACAGCCCGTGTGCACATTCAGTTAGCAGTTCCCTTTTCTAATTTCCCCTCAAGATATTTCCTGTTCATCTCCAAATGTTGCCACAGAGAGGAGTTTATTTTTAAGGATGTGGGCATGGCACACTTGGCTTAAAATCAAATGTAATTTTCTGCACAGAGTTTGGGGTTTCACTCATCACTCCCCTTGTTACCATCTCACAACCACACAGCTATGGAGCAACAGTAACGACTGCAGTTTTACCAAGGCTCAACCTTTGCACAAATTTCCCAAAAACATGTAAAGAAATGAAGAATAAATACATACTGTTAACATTGCTGAGTTTTGGAATTTATTTTCTGGAGATAAATTAACATAGCCTGAAGAGAAGGTCACTTTTTTATCGGGATAACTTCTTATAGAGATTGTTGCATCGAATGCTTCAGTGTAGCCATGAGCTTGAATTACAACATTTTCAGATGCTCCGACCTGGAAGACTTTGGGTGCTGAAATGACGTAGCTGTTGAAACAGTAAAAGAAACAGGTTGTTAGTTTTTTAGGTTTTCTTACACTTCTGGTATTTTTTCTTTCACTCAAGATTAACTTTAAAACGTATTTTAAGCCTGATGGTGGTGGCATATACCTTTAATCCCAAATGCAGGAGGTAGAGGAAGGTGTTTCTCTGAGTTTGAGGCCAGCCTGGTCTACAGAGTTAGTTCTAGAACAGGCAGGGCTACACAGAGAAACATTGTGTTTCAAAAAAAAAAAAAAAAACTCAAACAAAAATTATATTTTGAAAGTCAAAATTTATTATGATGGAAAACTTAACTTTTCCAGCATGAAACAGGTTGTAATTGAACCTTAGCAACAGCTAAGAGGTTGGTGTCCATTTAGAAAGGCAGTAATCGAGATGTAAAGGCACCAAGAACAATGGCCTGAGTTTGATCCCTGAAACCCACATCGTAGGGGGTGAGAACTGACTCTTAGAAGGTGCGCTTTGATCTCCCCACATCTGCGGTGTAGTGGGCACGCCTACCCCTGTCTGTACACAAATAAATACATATTTTTAAATGCTGGCTGTGGAGCTTCCCTTCAGATGAACTTTGGTCCGTATTGGGACATCAGTCATGCAGTCTGCACAGGTGAGGAAATTTCATCTTGTGTATTTTCTCTGCACTCTCAGAAGCTCAGGCCGCTGAGCTTGCCCAGGAAGGTATCACTGGGTTGTTTCTGTTTTCTCTGCAGACATGTGCACGGCATCCCCTCTTTTCCTCCAGGCTCTATATGCACATCACCATTGACAGAGAACCTTATCAGTCCATAGTCATAAACACGGGTCTTACGTCTCTGTGCTCTCCCGCTGCTTTCTTCACTTTCCGGAAACTGACTTCTTATGTATTTGTCTGTAATTGGCTCATTCACTCTATTGGTTCATTAATTTTCATAGGCTCACACATTCATTATCTGATTCTTCAGATAGAATTCAAGCTCTAGAAACATCTTCTCCCACCCTCAGAACTCACTACAAAGATGGTGTTATGACGGATGACTTGATTGTCCTCTTTCTTAGACTTAAAATGCCTCAGAGCTTAGTAATTACATCTGGCCAGCTGTGCCTATGCTGGTTGCAGGGAGGGTTAACTAGGGATGTCATCCGCATGAATGTGGATAAGGACAACGTCCCTTAGATCACCACGTGCAATGGGGTTCGGGGTTTCAGGGGAGTTGAGCTTGAGAGCAAGCATTCTCTTTCCACTCCCGAGCTGCCCCATAGGAGCTGTCCTGGCTGTCACACCCTTCCTGGGGTGGTGGGCTAAAACCTCTGACATCTGAGCACAATTAATTCCTCTTGTAAGTGGCCTTGTCCAGTATTTTGTCACAGTGGCAGAAACCTAACTAGTATGAGAATCAAAAAATTGTGCTGAATCAATCAAAGTGATCAACTACTGTGCTGTCCATGGCACACTTCCTCATGGTATCAGAGACAGGAAAGACTTTCATAGCATGGGCCAATGGGGTAGAGCAGGAGAACTCTTAATACCCCTGGACAAGAATCATGAGAGTCCAGGTCCTGGGGTTTAATCTGGAAGTTCCTGATCTGCAATTGCTTGTCTGTCGAAACAGAGTAATAAAGGTAGCTAAGGTAGTGGGGTGAGTGTGGCCTTGCAGTGAAATCTCAGAGTAGACGCGTGTGCAAGCTTATGGTATCAGTGCACGTTTCTTTTACACTTGTATTTGCACAGACGCATTTGTGACAAAGAAGGGGGAATTGATGTGATAACCAGGAGACCATAGTAAAAGTCCTCTCTCCCTAACAGTGTGACCTTTGGCCAGTGACTTCTGTCTGGATTTCCTGTCATATGTGGACTGAGCAGGCTCTACTTACTAACAAAGGCCTAGAGTACCAGCTAGGAGGGGACAGAAGGCATAGGTTCACGTGGGCATATGATCTGAGTCCAGCCTAGACAACATGGTGAAACCTCATCTTAAAACAAACAACAGAGAAGAATAAGTTCAGTGAGGAAGCATTCGCTTAATTTCCAATCCTAAGATATTTGCCCAGAATAGCACCATAAATAAGGAAGGGATTACAAGTAGGTAAAAACTGCCAATATAATTGATTATCTTGGTTTTACTCTGCACTTCTGCCGACTAGGAAATGAATAATCATCTCTGTCATTGTTACAGGTAGCCATCCCGTGGGATCAGTTGTGTTGTTAGCTGCTCACCAAATACAAACGTGCCCACGGCTCTCATGGTCAGCTGAGACTACCCACTCATTATATCAGGAACAGACAGTTATTGTCGAATCATTTCAACCCCGAGTCTCCTTTCCATTTACCACAGGTAAGACACCCAGGAAAGTGAAGATGGCTCATTTTACTTACGTTTGTTCCTGTCCCCAAGTTTTGCCCAGGAAAATTAAAAAGCAAAGTGCTCCCAAAAGGCCCATGGCTGGAAGTGGCATAAACCCATGAGCCCGACCTTCTTGAAGCTACTTTTAAGTAAACTGGGTTGAAGAGTTTGGGTAAATTAGTTTTCTGGTTAATTATTAATGTCAGAGAAAAAGATCTCTGAGTGAGAAAGTTAAAATCAGGAATGGGCACATGAGGGTGTTTTAATGAACACAAAACATGTTTTAACATCCTGTCATCTCCAGTAATAAAGACAGGGGTGGTTGACATCAACTTAGACCCAGGGACTTGTTTTTATGAGTACATGTAAAAGGTCCTAACCTGGGTGCTTGCCACAGTGCAGGAAGGCTCAGCACTGGGAGCCAGGAGCTGCTTTCCTCTGACTTTCTTCTCTTGGCCAGGTCCTTTGTGCTGACACCCTGCTACCTTCAAACTTGATTCTGGCAGGTGTCATTTGTCTCTGAGATTGAAGGAAGACTCACCTGGATTTCATTTTAAATGGATGGTTTTAGAATGAGTTTGGCCGGCTTTTAAGTCCAACACTCAGGAGGCAGAGGCAGGCAGATTTCAGTGAGTTCACGACCAGCCTGGAATACAGAACAAGTTCCAGGACAGGCAAGGGTTCACAGAGAAACCCTCTCTTGGAAAACCTAATAAATAAAAGATAGATGACAGACAGACAGACAGACAGTAGATGGATGGACGGATGGATGGATGGACAGAGAAAGACGTATAGCTGTATGTATGTATATAAGGACTAGATTCAGGGTCCATCGCAGTCTAGAGAAGAAGCAGTTCAGTAGATAGAAAAGGGTTGTGTTGGCCTGGAAACCCTGAAGCGATGCTCCTCTGATTCCCTAGCCAGTAGACACTCAGTGCTTACAGGGATGTGAGTCTGTGAATCCACTTGTCCCTCCCCAGAGTTTGCATGCAGTCATAGAAGGCCTCACTTTATACCTCCATGCTCCTGTGAGGGTTTCTACAGTTTAATACAGGAGGTCAGTATGAGCAGAGTTAATAGTATTTCCAGTGACAGCTGATTTTCTTCTTTTTTAAATCAGTTTTTGGTTTTGGAGACAGGATGTCTCTATATAGCCTTGATTGTCCTGGAATACACTGTAGATCTGGCTGGCCTTGAACCCATGGAGATGACAGTCTTGTGCTTCTGGAGTGCTGGGATTGGAGCAAGTCCAACTACATCTCACAAGTTGATTTTCATGACTCATTTCCAATTAAGTAAATTTAAGCAAAAGATAATTTTTAGAAGTTTCATTAAATTTATTTTATGTTATGTTCATTAGAAAATTCATTTAGATTTTCTTTTGTCAATCATTTGTACATTTGTATATGATGTGTGCTGTATTTCAAGGTAACAAAAGAAATGTCCAGGAGCTGGATATGTATTTCAGTTGGTAATTCACTTGCTCAAGGCCTGTGATGTGCCCCAGCCTCACACGTCTGTCAGGTGTGATAGAGTACACCTGTAGTCACAGCACTAGGGAGGTAGAGGCAGGAGGATTGGAAACTGTAGGTCATCTTCAGCCACTAATGTGTTTGAGACCAACCTTGGTGACATGAGACCCTGTCTACAATAATACTAATGATAACAGTGTTGATGATGATAATGCAGAGATGTCTAAACACAGTCCTGTAAGACAGTAATTTGGTCACACTCACAATGGCATCCTTACCATATTAGTAAGGTTATATTTAACAGTAGCTTAATCGTGAATTTGTCAAAGAAAAAGGAGTGGGAAGAAAAATTCTATGCACTATTTCACTAACAGTAGTGTTCCTTTTATACAGAGCATCAAAATGGAAAACATCCACACTGCCATCCAAATAGCTATCTCATTTATTTTCAAAGAAAACCTGTAAAATGATTAAGCTGTGTTGCAAAAGATGAGTCAGGTTAAAGCAAACAGTGCTTCTGTGATCACTTTCGGGAAACAAAACCCAAGAGTGTAAGGACCGCCCAGGGGACACATATCAGCTTTACTTCAAGTGCCAGCAATGGGCGCTGTCTGTGGTAGAAGAGCAAACACTAGGAAGCACTGTTCTCAGACCACTGCTGTAGGAAGTGTTTACAGGATGACAGGCTCAGCAAGTCATGGGCCCGGCTGTTTAATCCAGCTGTCTTCTAAATGTCGTTCAAACACGGGGTTTCTTCAGGGTTTAATATGTGACCTGTACACAAATGTTTGATTGTTGTGTGTGGAATAGGAGAGTGGGTGGTTCACCCTTGTTTTGCACAAATATCGCCTTCCTTCCTTCCTTCCTTCCTTCCTTCCTCCCTCCCTCCCTCCTTCTCTCCCTCCCTTCCCCCCCCCCCCTCTATTTCTTTCTTAGACAGAGTTTCACCTGTAGCACTGAGCAGGGGCTCAACTCTGCTAGAAACCTGAGGGCCACTGAACCTCCTGCAACTGTCACCTGTCTTCTGGGGACCAGATGTCTTTGTTTAGAGTGCTGTCTAATTTTTATGTCAACTTGACACAAACTAGGGCCATCTGTTAAAAGGGAATTTTATTTGCGAAGTGCCCTCATTAAAATGGCCGGTGGGCAAAACTGTAGAACAATTTCTTGATAGATAATGGATGTGAGAGGGTCCAGTCCATTGTGTGCAGTGCCATACTTGGGCAGGTGGTTCTGTGAGCTGTATAACAAAACAGGCTGAGCAAGCCATGAGGAACAAGCCAGTGAGCATCACCATGAAATGGCCTCTGCATCAGCTCCTTCCTCTAGGTTGCTGCCCTGCTGGGGCTCCTGCCCTGACTTTCTGCACTGATGGACTGTGATGTGGGACTGTAATCTGACATGACCTCCCCCCAGCCATGTTGCCTTTGCAATGGTGTTTTCAGAGCATCCAGAAACCTGTGCAACATCCTGGTCCTCAAGTCTCCCGTGGTCTGCGTCCTGCTCGGTTCCCTGTGTTCACTTTCTTTATTGTTATTAAGTGGCTGTGACTTGAAGGGGCTCCTGGAGGGTGTGTCTTTCAGGTGAACACTCTTTACTCTGTTATTTCATACTTATTTAGTAAAGAGAAACAGTCTAGAAATCAGCTGTTTACATGAAGCACAGACTTCCATTTATGAACAAACAACGGTTCTTAATGTGTGATTTTCAAGGTGAACTAACTTGTACGGAGGAATTATCATTGGGCTCTAAATGAGCAGAGTCCCAGTATTCTGTGTGTTGCTGTTAGAAGTTCAGCTCACCACACTGTTGGCCTCCTGTTCTTGCTGCCTGGTTAGCACAGGAGAGCTGGAGGGATCCGTTCCTGCCCCCTGGAGTCCATGCAGTCTGAGGACAACCAGAGACACAGGGCTGTCTCCCCTGAAGCAGAATCTTTCTAAATGGAGAACTGAAAAAGATGCAAGTTTTATTTAGCCGTGGTTGGCTGCCACAGGGGTTTGTCCTTAAGATGATTTTGGTTTCAAATCCAGTCCTATGATCAATAGTGTTATTATTAACTTATTTATAGCATGAACCCACAAAGACATGTCTTCAGAAATAGGAGGAATGTGTGCATTCCCATTATCTGTGCCTACAACCCTGGCACAGCCACAGTTACCTAAGTGCCTCCCCCAGCAACTGTGTGCAAGGAGACCTGGGAATTCAAGCTATTTCCAGTTGGGGGCCTTAAAGCAAATTACCTCTTATTATCTGGTTGCCTTGGTGTCCTGCATATGTATGTTTGAACTGTATTAAAATACATTTATTTTAATGTATGTTTTCCAAAAACAAGTTTGATAGAGACGTTCACAGGGTACCCAGAGCAGAGTCACTCCAGGTGACCAGAGCGGGGCAGTCCGGCCAACTACCCCATATGTGCTTCCAAATCCCACGGAGAAAGCCGTGTGGAAGTCCTGGGGTTTATTAGCCCCGATGTAAACCACAAACAATTTCTTTTTTTTTATTCTTCTTTTATTTATTTATTTTTTTTATTGAGAAAAGGAGAAAAAAAAACAAGTTTCCACCTCCTTTCAGCCTCCCATTTCCCTCCCCCTCCTCCCACCCTACGCCCCCTCCTCCCACCCTTCTCCCCCTCCCCCACTCCCCTCCCCCTCCCTCTCCAGTCCAAAGAGCAGTCAGGGTTTTCTGCCCTATGGTAAGACCTAGGACCTCCCCCCTCCGTCCATATCTAGGGAGGTGAACATCCAAACTGGCTAGGCTCCCACAAAGCCAGCACATTACGTAGGATCAAACCCCCGTGCCATTGTCCTTTGCGTCTCATCAGCCCTCATTGTTCGCCATGTTCAGAGGGTCCAGTTCCATCCCATGCTTTTTCAGTCACAGTCCAGCTGGACTTGGTGAGCTCCCAATAGATCAGCTCCACTGTCTCAGTGGGTGGGAGCATCCCTCGTGGTCCCGACTTCTTTGCTCATGTTCTCCCTCCCCCTGCTCCTCATTGGGACCTTGGGAGCTCAGTCCAGTGCTCCAGTGTGGGTCTCTGTGTCTATCTCCATCCATCACCAGATGAAGGCTCCATGATGATATGCAAGATATTCGTCAGTATTGCTCTAGGATAGGGTCATTTCAGGTTCCCTATCCTCAACTGCCCAAGGAACCAACCGGGGACCCCGGCTTGGGCACCTGGGAGCCCCTCTAGGGTCAGGTCTCTTGCCATCCCTAAAGTGGCTCCCTTAACTAAGAATTGTGGTCCCGTGCTCCCCTGTCCAACCCTCCTCCATCCCAATCCTCCTGTTTTCCCAAGGCCCGACCTCCTTCCCTTCTAACTTCCCTCTCCCCATCTCCCCCTACCCCCATCCCACCCCACCCACAAGATCCCAACCCTCTCCCCGGCAATTTCGTCCACTACCCCTAGCCAAGAGGATAATCACATGTTTTTCCTTGGGTTCCCCATCCTACCCAGCTTCTTTAGATTCACCTACTGTAGACTCCATGACCCTTATCTATGGCTAGAAACCAATAATGAGTGAGTACATCCCATGTTCATCTTTTTTGGGTCTGGGATACCTCACTCAGGATAGTGCTCTCTATCTCCATCCATCCGCATGCAAAATTCGAGAAGTCACCGTTTTTTACCGCAGCGTAGTACTCTAGTGTGTATATATTCCACACTTTCTTCATCCATTCTTCCATTGAAGGGCATCTAGGTTGTTTCCAGGTTCTGGCCATTACAAATAACACTGCCATGAACATAGTTGAACAAATGCTTTTTGTCATATGATAGGGCATCTCTTGGGTATATTCCCAAGAGTGGTATTGCTGGGTCCAGGGGCAGGTCGATCCCGAATTTCCCGAAAAACCGAAACACTGACCTCCATAGTGGCTGCACAAGATCGCACCCCCACCAACAATGGATGAGGGTACCCCTTCCTCCACAGCCTCTCCAGCAAAGGTCATCGTTGGTATTTTTGACTTTAGCCACCCTGACAGGTGTAAGATGATACCTCAAAGCCGTTTTGACCTGCATCTCCCTGATCGCCAAGGAAGTTGAGCATGACCTTAAGTGTCTTCTGGCCATTTGAACCTCCTCTGCTGAGAACTCTCTGTTCAGATCAGTGCCCCATTTTTTAATTGGGTTAATTAGCATTTCAAAGTCTAGTTTCTTGAGTTCTCTATATATTCTGGAGATCAGACCTTTGTCTGTTGCGGGGTTGGTGAAGATCTTCTCCCAGGCAGTAGGCTGCCCCTGTGTCTTAGTGACAGTGTCCTTTGCTTTACAGAAGCCTCTCAGCCTTAGTAGGTCCCATCCATTCAATGCTGCCCCCAATGTCTGCGCTTCTGGGGCTATACACAGGAAGCGATCCCCCGTGCCCATCCGCTGCAGGGTATTTCCCACTTTCTCTTCTATCCTTTTCAGTGTGTTCGGGCTGATATTGAGGTCTTTAATCCATTTGGACTTGAGTTTTGTGCACGGTGAAAGATGTGGGTCTATTTTCATTCTTCTACAGTTTGACATCCAGTTGTGCCAGCACCATTTGTTAAAGATGCTTTCTTTCTTCCATTGTACACTTTTAGCTCCTTTATCAAAAATGAGGTGTTCATAGGTTTGTGGGTTAAAATCCGGGTCTTCTATATGATTCCATTGGTCGACTTCTCTGTTTTTATGCCAGTACCACACTGTTTTCATTACTGTAGCTCTGTAATAGAGTTTGAAGTCAGGGATGGTAATGCCTCCAGAAGATCCTTTATTGTATAGGATTGTTTTGGCTATCCTGGGTTTTTTGTTTTTCCATATAAAGTTGATTATTGTCCTCTCCATATCTGTGAAGAATTTTGATGGGATCTTGATGGGGATTGCATTGAATCTATAAATTGCCTTAGGTAGAATTGCCATTTTTACTATGTTGATCCTCCCAATCCAAGAGCAAGGGAGATCGATCCATTTTTTGGTATCCTCTTCAATTTCTTTCTTCAATGCCTTAAAATTCTTGTCAAATAGATCTTTCACATCCTTGGTCAGAGTTACCCCAAGATATTTTATGCTGTTTGTGGCTATTGTGAATGGTGAAGCTTCTCTGATTTCCTTCTCTGCTTCCATATCCTTTGTGTATAAGAGGGCGACTGATTTTTTTGGAGTTGATCTTGTATCCTGCCACATTACTAAAGCTGTTTATCAGCTGTAAAAGTTCTTTGGTGGAGTTTTGGGGGTCGCTTAAGTACACTATCATATCATCTGCGAATAATGAAAGTTTAACTTCTTCCTTTCCAATTCGAATCCCCTTGATCCCATTATGTTGTCTTATTGCTATTGCTAGAACTTCAAGCACTATATTGAAGAGGTATGGCGAGAGTGGACATCCTTGTCGTGTTCCTGAGTTAAGCGGGATGGCTTTGAGTTTCTCTCCGTTTAATTTGATGTTAGCTGTCGGCTTGCTGTATATAGCTTTTATTATATTTAGGTATGACCCTTGTATCCCTAATCTCTCCAAGACTTTTAACATAAATGGATGTTGAATTTTGTCGAATGCTTTTTCAGCATCTAATGAGATGATCATATAGTTATTTTCTTTCAGTTTATTTATATGCTGGATTACATTGATAGATTTTCGTATGTTGAACCAGCCCTGCATCTCAGGAATGAAGCCTACTTGATCATAATGGATAATATTTCGGATGTGTTCTTGGATTCGGTTTGCCAGTATTTTGTTGAGGATTTTTGCGTCGATGTTCATGAGTGAGATTGGCCTGTAATTCTCTTTCCTGGTTGAGTCTTTGTGTGGTTTTCGTATCAGAGTAACTGTAGCTTCATAAAAGGAATTAGGTAATGACCCTTCTGTTTCTATATTGTGGAATACATTAAGGAGTATAGGTATTAGCTCTTCTTGGAAGTTCTGGTAGAATTCTGCATTGAAACCATCTGGTCCTGGGCTTTTCTTGGTAGGGAGGTTTTTGATAACAGCTTCTAATTCTTCGCGACCAACAGGTTTGTTTAGATTGTTCACCTGGTCCTGGTTTAACTTTGGTAAATGGTATTTATCTAAAAAAGTGTCCATTTCTTTTACATTTTCCAGTTTTGTGTTGTACAGGCTTTTGTAATAAGATTTGATGATTCTCTGAATTTCCTCTGTGTCTGTGGTTATGTCCCCCTTTTCATTTCTAATCTTATTAATTTGCGTATTCTCTCTCTGCCGTTTGATTAGTTTGGATAGGGGTTTATCAATCTTGTTGATTTTCTCCAGGAACCAGCGTTTTGTTTCATTGATTCTTTGGATTGTTTTCTGTGTTTCTATTTTGTTGATTTCAGCCCTCAGTTTGATTATTTCCAATCTTCTACTCCTCCTAGGTGAGTCTGCTTCTTTTTTTTCTAGAGCTTTCAGGTGGGCTGTTAAGTCTTCAATATGGCTTTCTCTGTTTTCTTTAAGTGGGCACTTAGTGCGATGAACTTTCCTCTTAGCACTGCTTTCATAGTGTCCCATAAGTTCGAGTATGTTGTTTCTTTATTTTCATTGAATTCAAGGAAGACTTTAATTTCTTTCTTTATTTCTTCCTTAATCCAGGTATGGTTCAGTAGTTGACTGTTCAGTTTCCATGAGTTTGTAGGCTTTCTGGGGGTAGCATTGTTGTTGAATTCTAACTTTAATCCATGGTGATCTGATAAGACGCAGGTGGTTACTAATATTTTTTTGTAACTGTGTAAGTTAGCTTTGCTACCGAGTATGTGGTCAATTTTCGAGAAGGTTCCATGAGCTGCAGAGAAGAAGGTATATTCTTTCCTCTTGGGTGGAATAATCTATAGATGTCTGTTAAGTCCATTTGCTTCATTACTTCCATTAATTCTCTAATTTCTCTGTTAGGTTTCTGTTTGATTGACCTGTCCATTGGTGAGAGAGGAGTGTTGAAGTCTCCTACTATTAGTGTGTGTGGTTTGATGGCTGCCTTGAGTTTTAGTAATGTTTCTTTTACATACGTGGGCGCTTTTATTTTAGGGGCGTAGATATTCAGGATTGAGACTTCATCCTGATGAATTGTTCCTGTTATGAGTATAAAATGTCCCTCTCCATCTCTTCTGATTGATTTAAGTTTGAAGTCAACTTTGTTAGAAATTAGTATGGCCACACCTGCTTGTTTCTTAGGTCCATTTGCTTGATAAGCCTTTTCCCAGCCCTTTACTCTGAGTAGGTGCCTGTCTTTGTGGTTGAGGTGTGTTTCTTGTAGACAGCAGAATGTTGGATCCTGTTTTCGTATCCAATCTCTTAGCCTGTGCCTTTTGATAGGTGAGTTGAGCCCATTGACATTAAGTGATATTAATGACCAGTGGTTGTTAACTCCGGTCACTTTTTTAGTAGTAGGGTTTGTGTGTTTCCCTTCTTTGAGTTGCGCTGGTGAAAGGTCTCTAGATGAGTGAGTTAATGTGGGCATTGTTGGACTCCTTGGTTAGTGATTTCCCTTCTATAATTTTCAGTAAGGCTGGATTTGTGGCTACGTATTGTTTAAATTTGTTTTTATCCTGGAAAATTTTGTTTTCTCCATTTATAGTGAACGAAAGCTTGGCTGGATATAGTAGTCTGGGCTTGCATCCATGATCTCTTAGTTTTTGCAGTACATCTATCCAGGACCTCCTGGCTTTCATGGTTTCCATAGAGAAGTCAGGTGTAAGTCTGATAGGTTTACCTTTATAAGTAACTTGGCCTTTTTCCTTTGCAGCTCTTAATATTCTTTCTTTATTCTGTATATTTTGTGTTTTGATTATTATATGGCGAGGGGATTTTTTTTTTGATCCAGCCTATTTGGTGTTCTGTATGCTTCTTGAACCTTCATAGGGACCTCTTTCTTCAGGTTGGGAAAGTTTTCTTCTATAATTTTATTAAGTATATTTTCTGTACCGTTGAGCTTCACTTCTTCTCCTTCTTCTACTCCAATTATTCTTAGGTTTGGTCTGTTTATTGTGTCCCAAATTTCCTGAATGTTTTGTGATGAGAATTTGTTGGTTTTGCTGTTTTCTTTGATCAGTGTGTTTATTTTCTCTATGGTATCTTCAGTGTCTGATATTCTCTCTTCTATCTCTTGTAATCTGTTGTTAGTACTTGTCTCTGTCGTTCCTGTTCGTTTACCCAGATTTTCCATCTCCATTCTTCCCTCAGTTTGTGCTTTCTTCATTGCTTCCATTTCATTCTTCATGTCTTGAACCGCTTCCCTAACCTGTTTGATTGCTTTTTCTTGTTTCTCTTGGTTTTCTTGCGTGTCTTTGAGCGATTTATTCATTTCCTCTACCTTTTTGTTTGTAATCTCTCATTGTTTATGGCAGTTTTTCACCTCCTGTTAAAGGTCCTCTATTATTTTCATATAGTTCACTTTTGAGTCGATTTCTTCTATTTCTTCAGGAGTAGGGTGTACAATTCTTCTTATTTCGGTATCCCTGGGTTCTGGTGGTGTCATGTTGCCTTTCAGGTTGTTGGAGGAATTCTTGCATTGGCGCCTTCCCATCTCTTCCTTCAAATGGAGCCAGGAGAGGCCTGGTGTCTTGGTCCAGTCTTTGCTGTGATTGACTCTCTGGGTATATCTCTTCAGTGTAGAAGCAGGAACCGTTCCCGTCCAGATGGGATTCCTCAGCAACTAAACAGGGCCGCCAGTAGCCCAATGATCCAGGGCCAACAGGATGAGATGAATGGAGCAAGGGGTGGGGGGTGGTATCCAGGAGCGCGCAGGAAGCCTGGCGCCGGAGCTGAAGGTGCCCGGCTCCCTTCCACAAACAATTTCTTTCAAGTGTCCCGTTCATTTCCTTCTTCTTACTTCTCTTCAAAAACTTGAGCAAATACAAGAGAAAGTCAGTTTTTCATTGCTCAGACTAAGACAAACTTATCTACTATAGTTTTGATGGAAAGTGTCCCCCAAATGGCTATTGCCAAAACCTTGTACCAGGTGGTCCTGGTGAAAGTCAATGTGTCACAAAGCAAAACCAAAAGTCATGAATCTGGGGAGGAACTTGTAATGTCTAGAGGGCAATACTGAGCTTCGAGTAACCAGAATACAGTATGTAATTGTATAATAATGTCTAATAACAAAATTAAATAGATTAAATAGTAACATTTTATAAGACTAGGAAAAATAAAACAGCTTTTCTTCAGAGTGGTGTTTCTGGGAGTCGGGGAACTGGTTTATTTGTCTGTTGTTTTGTGAGAAAAGGGTGTCCTCCACAGCAGCAGAAGCGGCTCCACAGAACTGAGTTATTTTAGAGACTGGAGAATCGTGATATGTTCCGGGAAATCCTGAAATTTTTATTCTCTTGCTCAGTTTCCCCATGGCTGTAACTGCAGGCAAATGAGTCCTTTTCTGACTGCTATGGAACCCTTAACATCCTGACACAATGTGTCACCTGACAGAGTGTCCTCCTGTGTCATACCTGAGTGCAGGACAGGCAGTACCCTAGCCCTAAAAGGTGAAACTCTGCTTACTTCTCTCTCTTCTTCCTCTTCCTGTTTCTCTCTCTGTATCTTTCTGCCTTGCCTCTCTTTCTTTCTCTCTCTTTCCACGAAGTCATTCTGCACTCCCTTCCTCTCTCCCTTTTCTTCCTGTCCTCTCTCAATCCCTTACTTTCCTCCAATAAAACTCCCCATGTAAACTCTGTCTGCATGCTGTCTCTGTCTCTCACCTGCCAAGGTCGCTCGGGCACAGAACCATAACACTGCCCCTTCACTGATCTCTTCCAGTAAACCTCTATGTCAATCTTGTTGAGGTGCCGTATTTCTCTTTGTGGTGCTTTTATATTATAACTGTGATGGTGTCCTTTAATTCAATAAGAAGTAATTATTTTACCAAAAAATGAGGAGACTTTTTTTTTTTTGCAATATATGTTTTTTTCCCAAGAATGTCTTCTAGAACATAGCTAACTTTTAAAACAAACACCATTCCTGGAAAATTGGGCATCATGCCCCCTCAGCATAGCTGCAGTCAGTTTCTTTGTAAGAGCTGTATCGTGCATCCTATAAATCACCCACATTGACCTCTGACCTCCACTGTTCTTCTGTTCTCACCCATCTGCCATTAGGGAAAGACCAAATGCTCAGAAACACATTAGCAACAGGCGTGGACTGCATGGTGACCACCACGGTTTGACCAAGTCCCAGTGTTTCCACACTGCAGACTGCACACCTCCAGGACCTTGTTCCTTTTGCTTTTAATGATGCTGTCAGGTCCTGTTAAATGCCTTTCTTGGGGATATTCTGTGTGGGATAAAAATGTGTGCAATGTTGGCATCTCTAAAGAAAACAATTCTCTGAGGAAAAATGCTGCATGGATGTCATGTAGGATTTGAGGGCCCCCAGGGCTATGTAAATTGCCTGAGTGCTTAATGGCACACATGTGGCCCTGGAACCCGGAAGTGCCAGAGTTTAGTTTTTTTTTTGCCAAAGCTCTGGGTGATGGAAACCTACAACACCCACTTTCCAACTCCCTGTCTGCTGCCATTCTCCACACAACCCCAGCTACGATGGTAAGATACCCTCCTCCCAGTCAGCTTTAGCTGTCAATCACCTCTGCCACCTCTCATGAGCAAGGCGTTTGGGCTTTGCCCTAGCACTGCACACACTGAGCGGTGCCGTAGTTATTTGTGCCTAGGGCCCTAGCACGCTTCTCAGATCTGTGGATCCTTTCCGGATACGGTTCCCCTCATCGCCTAGAGCCTCTCAGGTGACTCCCTATCTCTACCTTGTGCCTTTGGATTTTGTGTTCTTTGTGTTTCGTGCCCTTGGTCCCCATTATCTTGTGGATGAATCCTTGATCCTTCTGCCTCACCTGTGGGAAACAGGCTGGCAAAACCATAGACATTTCTAACTTCAGCTAATGGACAAAAACAGAAAGAGTTACAGCACGTAGGCAGCCACCATCTTTGCCAAGGGCAACTGCATGATTGCTGCCATTTTGTCTGAGGTTAAGACAGGGAGGAGCCACAGACTCTTGAGGGTCTGTGTCTAGCCAAATGGCATGGGCAGCAGGCCCACAGCCAGAAGAACAGTTACCTGAATGACCTACAACTCTTCTGTTCTCTTCCATCTATTAACAATTTGCGACTTTAATTCTCCAGCTTCTTTCATTTTCTCTCTTCCTTTAAATGCCCTGGAATTCTCCTATATTTGTTGTTAAAAAGAAATCTGGATTATGGAGAATGGCGACAGATCTAAGAGCTGTTAGCAAGGTTATTCAGCCTATAGGTCCTCTACAATTTGAAATTCCTCTGCCCTCTCTATTATGATATTGATGGTCTCTTATAATTATTGATTTAAAAGATTGTTTCTTCACTATTCCTATACAAGAAAAGGATAGAGAAATATTTGGTTTTACAGTGCCTATTTATGTAGTAGCAGGCTGCTTCTTCATCTTGGATGCCTAGAACTGAAATAATCACACAGAAACTATATTAATGAAAATACTGCTTGGCCCATTAGCTCTAGCTTCTTATTATCCAACTCTTACATTTAACCTAGCTTCATTAATCTGTGTATCACCATGTGGCTGTGGCTTATTGGGTAAAGTTCCCAGTGTCTGTCCCCTGTGGGCTACCCGGCTTCTCTCTGATTCCACCCTTCTTTTTTTCCAGCATTCAGTTTAGTTTTCCATACCTACCTAAGTTCTGCCCTGCTATAGGTCCAAAGCTGTTTCTTTTTTCATTAATGGTAATCACAGCATATAGAGGGAAATCCCTACTTTTTTTTTGTTTTTTTGTTTTGTTTTGTTTTTGTTTTTGTTTTTCGAGACAGGGTTTCTCTGTGGTTTTGGAGCCTGTCCTGGAACTAGCTCTTGTAGACCAGGCTGGTCTCGAACTCACAGAGATCCGCCTGCCTCTGCCTCCCGAGTGCTGGGATTAACGCACGCCTTTAATCCCACATCATACTTATAATAATTATCAGCCTACTAGGAGATACCAGTGGACCATCCTTTCACAGGTAATGCTCAATAGCCCCACACTGTGCCAAAACTTTGTATGCCAGTCATTGGAAATAATATGAAAACAATTTCCTAAGTCTATAATTTACCATTACATGATGACATTTTGTTATCAGACTCAAATGCAGATACTTTAGAAAGAATGTTAGAAGAAGTAAAGCAAGTCTTGCCTAAATGGGGATTACAAATTTCTCCTGAAAAAAAAAATACAAAGAGGACACTCTGTCAATTACCTAGGTTACAAAATAGGTTTATAGAAAATTAGAACACAAAAGACACAAATTAAGAGAGACTGATTGTGGACACTGAATGACTTTCAAGGATTGTTAGGAGACATTTTCAGTCTACGATTGGCTGTTAGGATAAAACCTGATCTAACAGTTCACTTAAACAAAACCTTAGATAGTGACAAAGACTTAAATATTCCCAGGGAATTACAAGAAGCACATGTAGATATAGTTAATCCAAATCTTAATTGTATTGTAGTCATATTACTTTCTAGAATTTGCCCTACAGAAATTTTAATGCAGAGAGATGATATTATGCTAAAATGGATCTTTTTTACCACATAAACCAAGTAAAAAATTAAAAACTTATATGGAAAAAGTCCCTGAATTAATTATAAAAGGAAAATTGAGACTTCGACAACTAGCAGAAATATACCCAGCAGAGATTGTAGTGCTTTTTTTCTACTGATGAAATTAAAAAGTTATGGGAAGACAATGAACCATGGCAATGAGCTTATGCTAATTTTTTGGGAGAATTAATAGCACTTATCCCAAAAGCAATAGATTTAACGTTATAAAGAGAACTACTTGGATTCTTCCCTGAACTGTACATGATGCACCTATAACTGGAGCCTGTACATTTTATACTGGTGCAAATAATCAGGAAAGGCAGGTTACAATCAGAAGAATTAAGACAGTAGAACAAATCCCTTATAATTCTGTTCAAAAGATATAATTATCTGTTATCTTGTGGTACTAAGGGATTTTAAAGAACCTCTAAATAGAGTTACTGATTCACAATATGCAGAAAGAGTTGTCTTGCATGTTGAAGCTTCTAAATTTATATCAGACAATACAGAATTGTCTTTATTAATTCAGGTGTAAGATATAATCAGGAATAGGCTTTGTCTCATATATATAACAAAAATCTCATCACCATTCAGGCCTGCCAGGTCCTATAGCTCAAGATAATGCAAAAACTGACTGATTTATTGGAAGTGTGCTGAAGGCCTCAGAATTTTATAAGAAACATCATGTCAATAGCAAAGGTTTAAAGAAAGAATTTTTTATTACATGGCAACAAGCTAAGGAAATTTTAAAGAGATGTACTACTTGCTCTTTCTATAACCAAACACCATTACCTTCAGAGACTAATCCAAAGGATACTCATAGAATTGAGATCTGGCAGATGGATGTGTTCCATTTTACAGAATTTGGAAAATTAAAATATGTATGCCATACCATTTACACTTATTGAGGTTTTCAATGGGCAACTGCCTTGAGCTCAGAAAAGGCTGATTCAATAATCATGCATTTATTAGATGTTATGGCCATGATGGTCATACCTGCACAAATAAAGAGAGACAACGGTCCAGCATATGTGCCCATGAAGATGAAACAGTCCTTTACTTATTATAATATAAAGCATATTACAGGTATATCAAACACTTCTGCAGGTCAGGCAGTTATAGAAAAATCAAATAGAACTATAAAGGATATGCTAAACAAACATGAAGGGATGGAAAATAACCCCAGAAATAGATTATATAATGCTTTATTAACCTTGAATTTTCTAAATGCTAATGAGAAAGGAGCAACATCAGCAGAGAGACATTGGACAGTAGAAAAAAACTTCAGAATTAAATCAGCTGGTATATTTCAAGGATGTGTTGACCTCACAATAGAAACCAGTAGATGTGCTATGTTGGAGAAGGGATTTCACTCTTGTTTCCACAGGAGAAGGAAAGCAATGGATACCATCAAAATGAATAAAGTTTTGGTTAAAAAAAAGAGAATCCTCTTGAGAAAAAGAAATGACAGCTCATCCACAGAGGTGACAATCATATAGATTGTAAGAAAACCTCATAAGGGTTGGGGCACGGTTCTGTTTTTGTCTTTGAAGAAAAATGCTCATCTTCAAAGAGTTGAGAGACCTTGGACATCTAGATGCCTAAAGATGAAAAGATAGCTATTCAGAAAGAATTACCAAACAAAGAGAAGTAAGACTGATGATTCTGTATAATCTGCATGGTAAAATTTGATTATCTTGACATGTATACATTTCTACTTAAAGATACTAACTGGCTTTGGAGTTGGACAATGGCTATCCTTCTCTAAATCCAAGAACGTTGTTAAAAGAAAAATTCAGATTTTCTGTCTCTTGTCAGGAGCCATGTGGTATGGGACAGAAATAAGATAGATTTTAAGGAAACATTTTACTTTTTCCATGCACAATTTATATGTATTGTATCTTTCATTGAGTATATGTCTATATGAATAATATTTAATTTTTCATCAATGAACAGTAGATTTTCCTGCAGTAATCTTTGAAGCTTCCAGGAATAAGATGGGGCCCCACAACAAAGAATCCACCTGGTTTATATGATGTCATGATGCTGATATAACTACTATAATATACTTTTAGATTGTTTACATTGTATTGGTTACATTTTGAGGCTCTGGTTCTGTTGGGAGGTATTGCTACAGAGCACTTAAACTGGGTTTGTTAGCAGCATTTTACAGATTGCTTAATGGTGACATAGACCTGCTGTATCCCTGGAGCTTGGGAGCTGAGCATAGTTCACAGTTACAGTGAACATACCTCTAACACATTGGACTGGCAGAGTCAACAGGCAAAGCTGCAGCCTTAATCCTAGCCTCACCTGCTTAGCATTTCAAAACAAAACAAGACAAAATAAACTCTAGGTCATAAAATAATTACAGATACACAACAAGATATGAAAAAGACCTCTGAATGGGTCACAGTGATGGACATATGTACATGGCTTAAGAGAGAGAAGAAAGAGTACAGACCTAGATAAAGGAGTAAAGATAATAAAACAAATATTAAAAAGTAATAGAGCAATTAAAAACAACTTAAAAATGAGAAATACACAGAGAGTCTGGATTATATCTATTATTGAGCTTTCTGACTACAGAGGGGAGATAATTGATTTGGGGGGCTGCTAAGTTACACCCACTAATATAATGTAATGGTATCTTGACTTCAAAATGTGAATCTAAACATATATTACTTTGGGAAAGGTGGTTTGCTTTTGTTTTCATAGATGATGAGAACCTGTAGATTCCTTCCAGGCTAATGTGATGTGATGAAAAAATATCCCTGGAAAGGTCTGCATGAACGCTAAAAATATACTACCAAACAAACAGCAGGAAGCAATTTGGAGAAAACTATGCCTGAATTCCCAAAATGATTCTTAAAGTGTTTGTTGTCATTTAAAAGGGAATATGATATAGAAATAAATATTTTACATCGGTATGGACTTTGGTTTATTGATACAAATTTAAGTTCAATTTTGTTATATGTTATATTTCTTCTATTGTTTAAGTATTGTGTTTATGTAGCTTATTTAAAATGTAAAGTATAGCTAAGAAATACAGATTAATAGATAGCCATTTATAATAATCAAACTTGTCATATTAGTTAGTTTTTCTAGACATAAAGAGATATGTTTCAGTTAGATAATCTTCAACACTTTAAAGAGCTACAGAGTATGGCATTTAAAATGTTTTAGGCACTTAGACTTTTGTCAACAATGAAACATAATCTGCTTCAGGGAGGTTGATGGGCATTGAAGAAATTCATTATGGAATTCTCCTTCAATGAGACAAGGCTAGTAATTTGGACAAGAAACTGTTCTTGTCTAGACTGCTTGACAGTATGCTATATAAACTGGATATGCAGAACCCACAGAAAGATGACTGCTGAACTTGCCTAAAGAAGGTGAGAGAATCCTTCACAGTTTCTGCTTCATGCATGAGTCTGCCATGCATTCAGGAGGACACAGGAGAACTTGACTGACAAAGGGCCAATGTAAGTGGAACAGTCTTTCAAATTTCCTGCTTCATAAAAAAGTCGGCCAGATATTATAGGCCTGTAGGCTGAATGAAGATGGATGCCCCAACATTATAGAAGAACTTTGGATGACAGTCCAGCCAGAGAGATGTCTCTGCCAGTTCTCTTTATCCTTCATCCAGTGCTGGATACTTAGACTGAACCCTGAAATCAACTGCTGTTAATGTTGCTGCAGCACACATGGGCTTGCTGCAATCTCTCTCACACGCTGACTTTTGGTTTTGGGTTCACATCTGGGATTCGTATGATGACCACATGACAATTCGATTCTTAGTTTGTGAGAGACCTTGGTATTGATTACCTGTCCTTCCACCTCCTCCCCGAAATGTTCTTGATGGTGGGCACGCTTCTGGTGAAATGGAAGCTCAATGTAGGTTTGGTTTTCATTTCCCTGATGGGTAAAAATGATGGCTAATGTAGCCATTCTCCAAGTTGTACCATTCTGGAGAAGAGTGGGAGGTTCCTAAGAATCAGTACCAAAGGAAACTCACAAGGTTTGAAGTCCATGAAACTGGGTCCAGAAACCAGATTCACAGGACCCTCTCGGAGTTTTTGTAAGCAATGTACAATTGCTAGAGGAAAAGAGACTCTTATTGGAGATGCCTGGAAATTTGTCAGGAAATTCCAGGAATGAAGCTTTCTTGATACTATACACACAGTAGGGTGGGACTTTTGGGGACTTCAGTTGCCCCCCAATCACTCTATGTTGCTGTAACCTCTCTTAGGATCGCCAAGCTAGACTTGAGTAGAATTGGTTCTTTGATCTGTCATAGATATTCTGTCCAGGTGAATAGATGCTGGCTTGTGACTCTTCAAGAACTCACACGGCAGAGATGGGCATGTGGGCAAGGAGTTCTTGGCATTTGAACTTCTTCTAGAAACTGCATCCAACTCATTTACTCCTCTACTGTTTAGATTGTTCATTTGGCATTTAGTTTTCAAATTTGTTATACATTCTAGGTAATAAATCCCTGTGAGACCAATGGATGGTGAAGATTCTCTCCTTTCTATATGCCACTTCTCCAATCTGTTATTTACTTTCTTGTGCAACTTTTTAGGGTGCATATATATCTATATCATATGCATATGCATAGTGTGTGTACACATGAGTGTGTGGGTTCACCAGCTTATTGACACATATGTGGAGGACAGAGTAGGATGTTGGGCACCTTATTGCCTTGAGCAGAGTCTCTCACTTAACTGGAAGCTTCCATTTCCATGAGGCTGGCTGGACAGTGGGATCTGCCCCACCTCCTAATGCTGGGATTATAGGCACGGATTGCATACATGGTTCTCTTAGGGTTTCCATTACTGTGAAGACTCACCATGACCACAGAAACACTTATAAACAAAAATGTTTGTTTGGGGCTGGCTTACACTTCAGAGGTTTAGTCCATTATCCTCATGGTAGGTATCATGGTGTCATGCAGGCTGACATGGTGCTGGAGAGGTAGCTGAGAGTTCTACATTTGGATTGGCAGGCAACAGGAAGAGAGAGAGTAAAACTGAGCCTAGTTGGAGCATCTGAATCTCAAAGCCTACTCCCAGTGACCCCTTTTCTAATAAGGCCATACGTATGCAACAAGGCCACACCTCCTAATGGTGTCAATCCTTATGGCCCTATGCTGGCCATTTGCATTCAAACAAACACACTGGCTTTAAAAACAAAAACAAGGACAACAACAAGAAACCAAACCCACAGGGATGCTACAGACATATGCTTAGCTCCCCATGCTGACAGGGCAGGTGCATCTGCCCAACAAGTTGTCTCCTAAGCCTGTTGTGCAATTTTTTTCATTTCACGAAAGGCCATTATTGAACTCTTCCTCTTATTTTCTACTCAGAATGTCCTTGCCTATATCTAGATCTTGAAGTATTTTCCCCTATGTTTTTCACTGGTATTTCAAATTTTCACGTCTGAATTGATTTCTCTAAATGTTGAGAGACTGGAATCTACTTTCATTCTTCTAGTGGACATATTGCTTTTCCCATACCATTTGTTAGAGAGGCTGTCTTCTCCAACATACATTCTGGAACGTTTGTCTAGAATCAGACAGCTGCAACTCCATGCTTTTATTTCTATGTCCTCTACTTCATTCTTCTATATATCTGTTTATGTGCCTATATCATGCTATGTTATTGGTTGGCTCTGTCTGCGTTGCTAAAGTTCTGTAGTATAACTAAAACCAAAACATTGCAAAACAAATATAAGGTCTATGCAGTGGGCATAAATTTATCTAATTCACTGCTATAGCCACATTGCTTTCTGCCACACTTTGGATGCAATTCGTGCATAAGTCATAAGGCATATAAGGTGACTGAATCTAACTTTGATGCATAGATTGAGGAGAGAGGGAATAGAGAGCCCTAGAGAAGGGAAACAGTGTGAGATTATATACAACAACACCTGGTTTTGAAGGAGAAGGCTAATTTTTTCAAGGAAATAAGAAAAGGGAAGGCAGCCACACTGGGGAGTTTATTTTGCATATTTGAGTTTCTTAGTATGAAGCATTACCTTCCACTGAGGGTCACCACGATAGTGACTCTAGGAGGCTGACTAATTGTGTCCACTGGAATCTACCAAGGACTGTCTAGGGCAACGGCAGGGTTTTTTGACTAACACAGCAGCCCCTGATGAATGCATTTGTGTTTTGTGCTTTATACCATGAAATATGCAATGTAAAGTATCTACTCATGTGTTTCCAAGTAGTACACAGAGTTTGTGAGAAGTATTAAAGTTATGGTATTTTATTCCTGCTCTAATCCAAAAGGGAGGATTGAGAAAGTGGCCAAGGTATTAAAATTATATGATTTCAGCTTATCATGCAACAAAATCAGGTAACTGCTTTTCTAGTTTGGCCGGGTCTTCCCTGCTGGAGAAGCACACTGATGCTCCGTAATTTATTGAAAGGATCATGTAAACAGCAGACATTTGATGCACGTGTGTGGACAGGCTGCTTTTTCCACATGCTAGCTGTCCTTCCTTATTCATTGATGTCATTTATGTGTGGAATAATACCTACCACGACCAGGAAGCAACACAGTTTGAGCATCAAATTTTATCTTAATTCCATTTCAGTAGGAACTGCCCCAAGAGTGATTTACTGTGCATGGCTTCATTCCACAAAAAGTTCTGATACTAAAGAAATTGCATTAACTTCTATGCTCATTGCTATAAAAAAAATATGCTTTCATTGTTGGCTTGATTCTCAGTAAACATTCTTGAGAAACACATACAACAAAACAGACAATAAGGACATACACATAGAAAACATGCTATAAGCAAGATGGTGAAGAATATAAGCTTGAGTTTATTTATTATGCTGGGAATTAAATGAAGGTCAGTCAAGCCTTTTACACTAACAGGCATTCCATCCCACCAAACCTTAAAATCCTAGTACCTATAGAACCCAGGCTATATGTATTAAATTATTATGATCAACAAATTAAAACATCTAACACTTTAAGTTCCTAAAAAAAACCCAGAAATTCAATGAAAAAACAAACAACTGAATCTATCTTAAAATAAAAGTTGCATAAAAGAAATTGATCCTGATGCAAATAATTGGAGAAAATAAAAATGAAGGTGGGGAGGAATAGGAATAAACTGCCAAGTATAGAAAACTGGCCAAGGGATGTGCACCAATAACTAAGATGTAAGCAACATGGGAAAATTTCATCACTGAAAATTTCTCAACATGGGTGATAATTTTTTGTTGATTCAAATATTCTGCTTTGACACATATTTATAGGCACAGTATGATTTTAGAGGCTCCCATGCTCTGCTGGCACATCTGGTCATTTGTGGTGAACTGATACAGGGTTACAGACATCTGGGCACCTGGGCAGCACGGTGGCACACAGCAGTGTGTGCTGTTGAGTCTTCAGCTCTCCCTGGGCAGCGTGTCAGCATTCACTGTGGCAGCCACAGTGCCGTGAGCACCGTCTTCTGGGTTTAACAGTTAGTTATTCCATGCAGTTAGATCTCCTCTTCTTTTCCTAAGTAAAAGATTCAAGGACTTTGAACTAAAATTGAAAAAAATCATGCACTACTGTGAAGAACATTACTTACAGAAATTATCACGACCCTAATAATGCCTAATTTTTTAAAATGCCCTCTTTACATTAGGGAAAATAGTAGCAGGGAGACACTCCATGGGTAAAGTGTTTGCTGTACAAGCAAAGGACCTGCATTTGGATTCCTAGTACCTATGCTAATGTGGGCTCAGCAGTGCACATCTGCATTCCTGGCCCTGGAGAGGCGGGGGGCACAAGATCCCTGGAGGTCACTGTCCAGGTGGCCCAGCCACATCAGGGAGCTCCAGGATCAGTGAGAGATCCTGTCTCAAAAGATAAAGTGGGGAGTAATTGAGGAGGACATGCAATATCTTCATCCACATGTGTGACTGCACATCCATCTGTGTATGTGCACACACACAAACACATCCTATACCACATACACATACATGTATACATTCCTATACATACAAACACAACACAATAATTAGAGAAATTAAATCTTTTATGCAGCTATGATGGGCTCTGATGGAAAGTGTAAAAGTGCATTAGAAATCTGAAACACTTTTTTTTTAACTTTAAAATTTTTTTTATTGCGAAAAGAAGAAAAAAAACATAAACAAAAAACAAGTTTCCACCTCCTCCCAGCCTCCCATTTCCCTTCCCCTCCTCCCACCCTTCTCCCCCTCCTCCCACCCTTCTCCCCCTCCTCCCACCCTTCTCCCCCTCCCCCCACTCCTCTCCCCCTCCCTCTCCAGTCCACAGAGCAGTCCGGGTTCCCTGCCCTGTGTTAAGTCCTAGGTCCTCTCCGTCCATATCTAGGAAGGTGAACATCCAAACTGGCTAGGCTCCCACAAAGCCAGCACATTAAGTAGGATCAAAACCCCCTGCCATTGTCCTTGGTGTCTCATCAGCCCTCATTGTTCGCCATGTTCAGAGAGTCCGGTTTTATCCCATGCTTTTTCGGTCACAGTCCAGCTGGCCTTGGTGAGCTCCCCGTAGATCAGCTCCTCTGTCTCAGTGGGTGGATGCACGCCTCGTGGTCCCGAATTCTTTGCTCATGTTCTCCCTCCTTCTGCTCCTCCTTGGGACCTTGGGAGCTCAGTCCAGTGCTCCTGTGTGGGTCACTGTCTTGATCTCTATCCATCACCAGATGAAGATTCTATGATGATATGCAAGATATTCGTCAGTATTGCTCTAGGATAGGGTCATTTCAGGTTCCCAATCCTCAGCTGCCCAAGGAACTAACTGGGAACCTCATCTTGGGCACTAGGGAGCCCCTCTAGGGTCAAGTCGCTTGCCCACCCTAAAGTGGCTCCCTTAACTAAGAATTGTGGTTCCGTGCTCCCCTATCCACCTTTCCATTATCCCAATTCTCCCGTTTCCCAGGTCCCCCCTCCTTCCCTTCTACCTTTTCTCTCCCCATCTCCCCTTACCCCCATCCCCCCCCCCCAAGATCCCATTTTCTCCCCGGAAATTTGGTCTACTTCCCTTAGCGAAGAGGACAACTATATGTTTTTCCTTCGGTTCACCTTCTTCCTTAGCTTCTTTAGGTTCACCTATTGTAGACTCCTTGGTCCTTATTTATGGCTAGAAACCAATTATGAGTGAGTACATCCCATATTCATCTTTTTGGGTCTGGGACACCTCACTCAGGATAGTGTTTTCTATTTCCATCCATTTGCATGCAAAATTCGAGAAGTCATTGTTTTTTACCGCAGCGTAGTACTCTAGCGTGTATATATTCCATACTTTCTTCATCCATTCTTCCATTGAAGGGCATCTAGGTTGTTTCCAGGTTCTGGCTATTACAAATAATACTGCTATGAACATAGTTGAACAAATGCTTTTGTCATTTGATAGAGCATCTCTTGGGTATATTCCCAAGAGTGGTATTGCTGGGTCCAGGGGTAAGTTGATCCCGAATTTCCTGAGAAACCGAAACACTGACTTCCACAGTGGTTGCACAAGATTGCATTCCCACCAGCAATGGATGAGGGTACCCGTTCTTCCACAGCCTCTCCAGCAAAGGTTATCCTTGGTGTTTTTGAGTTTAGCCATTCTGACAGAAAGCATCTTCAACAAATGGTGCTGGCACAACTGGATGTCAACCTGTAGAAGAATGAAAATAGACCCATATCTCTCACCGTGCACAAAACTCAAGTCCAAATGGATTAAAGACCTCAATATCAGTCCGAACACACTGAACCTGATAGAAGAGAAAGTGGGAAATACCCTACAACAGATGGGCACAGGAGATCGCTTCCTATGTATAACCCCAGAAGCACAGACATTAAGGGCAACATTGAATAAATGGGACCTACTTAAACTGAGAAGCTTCTGTATAGCAAAGGACACTGTCACTAAGACACAAAGGCAACCTACTGACTGGGAGAAGATCTTCACCAACCCCGCAACAGACAAAGGTCTGATCTCCAAAATATATAGAGAACTCAAGAAACTAGACTTTAAAATGCTAATTAACCCAATTAAAAAATGGGGCACTGAACTGAACAGAGAATTCTCAACAGAAGAAGTTCAAATGGCCAAAAGACACTTAAGGTCGTGCTCAACTTCCTTAGCAATCAGGGAAATGCAAATCAAAATCTGAAACACTTTTGATGTCATTGATGAATTTTGCCAGGATTTTGATGGGCTTTTGGTAAGATTGCCATTCTTACAATGTTAATTCTACCTACCCAAGAGCATGGAAGATCTTTCCACTTTCTGGTGTCTTTTTCAATTTCTTTCTTCAAAGAATTAAAGTTCTTGTCATACAAGTCTTCCACTTGTTTGGTTAGAGTTACTCCGAGATATTATATGTTATTTGTGGCTATTGTGAAGGGGATAGATTCTCTGAATTTTTCTCCAGCCCTTTTATCATCTGTGTACAGGAGGGCTACTGATTTTTTAGTTAATCTTGTATCCTGCTACATTGCAGAAAGTTATTATGAGTTGTAGAAGTTCCTTGCTAGAATTTTTGGGATCACTTATGTAAACTATCATATCAGCAAACAGTGAGAGTTTGACTTCTTCTTTTCCAATTTGTATCCCCCGATCACCTTTTAGTGTTTTATTGCTCTAGCTAGGACCTCAAGAACTATATTGAATAGGTATGGAAAGAGTGGACAACCTTGTATTGTCCCTGATTTCAGTGGAATTGCTGTGAGTTTCTCTCCATTTAGTTTGATGTTGGCTGTTGGCTTGCTGTATATTGCCTTAATTATGTTTAGGTATGTTCCTTGTACCCCTGCTCTCTCCAAGACCTTTATCATAAAGGGATATTGTATTTTGTCAAAAGCCTTTTTGGCATCTAATAAGATGATCATGAGGTTTTTATTTTTCAGCTTGTTTATATGGTGTATTACTTTGACAGAGTTTCATATGTTGAACCATTCCTGCATCTCTGGAATGAAGCTGACTTGATCATGGTGGATGATGGTTCTGATATGTTCTTGGATTCAATTTGCCAATATTTTATTTAGTATTTTTGCATCATTGTTCATGAGTGAGATTGGTCTGTAATTCTCTTTTTTTGTAATGTCTTTCTGTGGTTTGGGTATCAACATTATTGTAGCTTCATAAAAAGGGTTTGGCAGTGTTTCTTCTGTTTCTATTGTGTGGGATAGTATGAGGAGTATTGGTATTAGTTCTTCTTTGAAAGTCTTGTAGAATTCTGAGCTGAAATCATCTGGTCCTGTGCTTTTTTGGTTGGGAGATTTTTGATGACTGTTTCTATTTCTTCAGCAGTTATAGGTCTGTTTAATTTGCTTCTCTGGTCTTGATTTAATTTTGGTAAGTGATATTTATCCAGAACGTTGTCCACTTTCTTTAAGTTTTCCAATTTTGTGGAGTACAGGTTTTTGAAATATGATCTGATGATTCTCTGTATTTTCTCCATGTCTGTTGTCATGTCCCTATTTTCATTTCTTATTTTGTTAATTTGGATATTCTCTCTGCCTTTGCTTAGTTTGGATAAAGGTTTTCTATTTTGTTGATTTCTCGAAGAACTAGTTCTTTGTCTCATTGATTCTTTTTATTGTTTTCTTTTTTGTTTCTATTTTGTTCATTTCAGCTCTCACTTTGATTATTTCCTGCAGCCTAGTTCTAAAGTTTTCAAATGTTCTGTTAATTCACTAGTGTGGAATTTATCCAGCTTCTTTATGTAGTTGTTTAGTGTTATGAACTTTCTTCTGAACACTGTTTTCATTGTGTCCTATAAATTTGGGTATATTGTGTGATTATTTTTTCATTGAACTTTAGGAAGTCTTTAATTTCTCCCTTTATTTCTTCCTTGACCCATTGATGATACAGGTGAGTATTGCTTAATTTTCATGTGTTTGTGGGTTTTTGGAATTAGTATTGCTGTTGAATTCTAGTTTTATACCATGGTGTTCTGATAAGGTACATTAGATTATTCCAATTTTTTTGTATTTGTTGAGGTTTGTTTTGTTACTGATTATGTGGTCAATTTTTGAGAAGGTTCCATGAGGTGCTGAGAAGGTATATTCTTTTCTGTTTATATGGAATATTCTATAGATGTCTGTTAAGTCCATTTGATTCATAACATGTGTTAGGTCTCTTAATTCTCTGTTCAATTGTTGTCTGATTGACCTGTCCAGTGGTGAGAGAGGAGTGTTGAAGACTCCCACCAAAAGCATAAGTCATAAACAATCCTACGTTGGTTAGGAATTATGATTAATAGAATAGTTATTTATTTAAAGGGGAAAACTTACAGATCACCGTCCCAGACAACAGCCCTCTGTGCATCAGGAAATGAGCCTAGTCACTGGAAGCAGAGCCGGTAGCCAGAGAGTGAGCAGAGAGCAGTTGCTGCTTTTTTAAAGAGAGAGAGACCATGCCCTAATGGGCTGGTATCTCAGCGGCTATTGGCTGAAGGAGCGGAAGGAGCTCCCGCAACACCTCCCCCTTTTGTTTAATAAGAGAGTTCTAAACCTATTACGAAATTGTATGCAATAAGTACAAACATCCTATTCTAACTAGCTTAAGTCTTGTATAATAAATAACTTGGCCAAGTCATTAGTGGAAAGTAACTACATTTATATAGTCTTCAATTCCATCGAAGATCTGAGAAGAGAAATAATGTTACCTGAGTAATTAGGAAGTGCAATCAAACAACTTCCAAAACATGCAACAAATCACAGAGATAACTGGCTACCTGGGCAATTGCCCAAATTCACATTTGCAGCGTTGAAGTAGCCAACTTTGGCTAAGGTCTAATGTAACTGATATACCATTTTCAAAGGCAAAAAAAAAAAAAAAAAACCTATTCGAAACTATCTTACCCTGTCTTGGCACCATGTGACAGTCCTGTTTTATCCATTTACACATAATCTGTATCTTTGTCAGTGGTTGAGGTATGGGCATTTCTTTGCCCAAAGGCCAGTTCTGCCAAGAAGAAAGGCTCCACGTGGAGTGTCTTTGGTGCTCAACATTCTCTCGGGAATAGATCGGTGTTGCCAGGAGCGATTGTGTCTCACTACCACAGACCTCTGAGTTAGATTAAAAGGCATTTTCTACAGCTCTTTTAAGAGGTTGAAGATTATCTATCTATACTGAGCATAATCTCTATGTGTCTAAAGAACCTGATTAGTCTAATTATAAATGACAAACATAGATGACTATTGATCTATATAATTCTCAATACCTATCTAACTTAAAGACTGAGACAATAAACAACTGTGCAAGAAATTAGGACAATTTGACCTCCAAATGTAAACAATGCAATATACATTGCAATATGGTATATATATAGCAATACATAAACAGTATATAAGTATCTCAATCAGAGGTAAAAATGTACACTGCCATATGGTAAATATACATATATCAATACAATATATATCAATATATAAGAAGTGTTTTAAACAGAGGTAGAAGCATGCATGCATACAATATTCAATATAATTTAACTTTGTATCAATATATAAGTATCGATACCAATATACTTTTCTAAAAGCAATAACTCACAAGTACCAATCTATTATCCCATCATCCAATTATCCCTCTTTTTTTTCAAAAAGATCCCTGAGCTTATAAAATTCTTCCCTCAACCCTCAACCATATACTAATTATAATCAACCCCTAAATGATGTCCCTAAACCCAAGGACAAACTTTAGTGTGAGAGGGAGCATCGTCCTCTAGAATTACTTCCAGCTGTTTTGGGAATGACATTCTTTCTGTGGTATCTTGTGAAAGTAAAATGATGGTTAAATTTCAAGATTAATGTCTGGTAAGATTGCAAATAGTCTCTGAGTATTTTGTGAAGTCTGGCCAGAATATTGTAAAAGATACCATTTCAGCTAACCAAGTTGGAACTGTCTTGTGCAGCTGGTACTCAAAACAGGTCTTTTATTACCGCTATCAGTATCATGACGTCATATCAACCAGGTGGAGTTGTTGTTATGGGGCCCCATCTTCTTCCTGGAAACTTCAAATGTCACTTCAGGAAAAACTCATTGTTCATTATGAAAAACTTAAACATTAATCATATAGACATATATATATATTCAATGAAAGACATGATAGATATATTCAATGAAAAGTATGATAGATACGGAGAAAAACAAAGATGTTTTCTAAACTCCTATTTCTTTCTGTCCCACATCATGGCTCTTGACATGAGACAGAAACTCCAGAAACTCTGGGTTTTTCTCTTAACAACAGGCTTGGAATGAGAGAGGGACTGAGCCAGAGTCCAACTCCAAAAAAAGCTCTATAAATTTAGAAACATAATTTAGTATATCTTACTTACAGAACCTATTCAGTTTTCTTGATAGTCCCTATTGGGTAGTTATTTTTCCATCTGTCAGTATCAAAACATCCAGGGTCCCTTGAATTTTTCAAAGATGAGTGTTTTCCTGTGGAGATAAGAACAGAACCCTGCCCCCATTCTATATGCTTTTCTTACCACCTGTATGATTATCATCATTGTGGATGAGCTGCCATTTCTCCTTTCCAAGAGGTCTCTCCTCTTCAAATTGAACCTTTATTAATTTTGATGGTATCCAAAATTTTTCTTCTCCTGTGGAAACAAGAGCAAAACCCCTTCCCCAACGTATCACATCTCCTGGCTTCCATTGAGAGGTCAGCACATCTTTGAAATAAACCAGTTGATTTAGTTTAGCAGATTTTTCCATTATCCAATGTCTTTCTGTCACTGTTGTTCCTTTCTCATTAGCATTAAGAAAATTCAACGTTAATAAAGCATTATGCAATCTATTTCTGGGGGTATTTTCTGTCCCTTTCTGTTTGTTCAGCATATCCTTTACAGTATGATTTGATCTTTCTATAACTGCCTGACCTGTAGGATTATTTGATATACCTGTAATGTGTTTTATATTATAATAAGCAAAAAAACCATTTTATTTTCTTAGATACATACGCTGGACCATTTTCTGTCTTTATTTGTACAGGTATAACCATGATGGCCATAACTTTCAAAAAATATGTGATTACCAAATCAGTCTTTTCTGAGCTCAGGGCAGTTGCCCATTGAAAACCTGAATACGTGTCTATGGTGTGGTGTACATATTTTAATTTACAGAATTCCATAAAGTGGAACACATCCATCTGCCAGATTTCATTCCTTTGAGTACCCTTTGGGTTACTCCCTGCAGGCAATGGTGTTTGATTATAGAAAGAACAAGTAGGACATCTCTTTATAATGTCTTTGATTGTTGCCATGTAATGGGAAACTCTTTCTTTAAACCTTTACTATTGACATGATGTTTTTTATGAAATTCTGAGGCCTGAAACACGCTTCCAATCAACAATTGATCAATTTCAGCATTACCTTGTGCTAGAGGACCAGGCAGACCCGTATGAGACTGGATGTGTGTTGTGTACATAGGAAAAAGCCTATTCCTGATTACGTCTTGTACCTGGACAAACAATGAAGTCAACTCTGTGTCATCTGGTATAAATTCAGCGGTTTCGATATGCAAGATAACTCTTTCTGCATATTGTGATTCTGTAACTATATTAAGAGGTTCTTTAAAATCCCGTAGCACCAAAAGAATGGCATATAATTCTGCCTTCTAGACAGAATTATAAGGGCTTTGTTCCACTTTATTCAATCCTTCCAATTTATAACATTCTTTCTCTGATTTATTTGCATTAGTTGAAAACATATGGGCTCCAGTTATTGGAGCATCACATACAATTCTAGGAAGAATCCAAGAAGTTCTCTTTATGAGGCTAAGTCTATTACTTTTGGGATAGCTGCTATTAATTTCTGCCAAAAAAAATTAGCACAAGCTCTTTGCCATTCATTGTCTTCCCATAACTTTCTTATTTCCTCAGTAGTAAAAGGCACTATAATTTCTGCTGGCTCTATACATGCTAGTTGATGAAGTCTCAGTTTACCTTTTATAATTAATTCAGAGACTTTTTCCACATAAGTTTTTAATTTTTTACTTGGTTTATGAGGTATAAATATCCACTCTAAAATAATGTCTTCCCTCTGCATTAAAATCCCTGTAGGAGAAATTCTGGAAGGCAATATGCCTAGGATGCAACTAAGATTTGGGTTCACCCTGTCCACATGTGCTTCCTGTAATTTTTCCTCAATCATTGTCAGTTCCTTTTCTGCTTCAGCTGTCCATTTTCTGGGACTATTCAAATCTTTGTCACCATCTAAGATTTTGTTTAAATGAACTATTAGATCATATATAGAACATAGACTGGAAATGTCTCCTAACAATCTTTGGAAGTCATTAAGAGTCCGTAACCGGTCTCTCCTAATTTGTGCCTTTTGTGTCCTAATTTTCTGTAACCTTATTCTGTAACCTAGGTAATTAACAGAATCTCCTCTTTGAATCTTTTCAGGAGTAATCTGTAATCCCCATTTAGTCAAGACTTTCTTTTTTTTAATTTTTATTTTTTTTAAATTTATTTATTTATTAAAGATTTCTGCCTCTTCCCCGCCACCGCCTCCCATTTCCCTCCCCCTCCCCCAATCAAGTCCCCCTCCCTCATCTGCACGAAGAGCAATCAGGGTTCCCTGACCTGTGGGAAATCCAAGGACCGCCCACCTCTATCCAGGTCTAGTAAGGTGAGCATCCAAACTGCCTAGGCTCCCCCAAAGCCAGAACGTACAGTAGGATCAAAAACCCACTGCCATTGTTCTTAAGTTCTCAGTAGTCCTCATTGTCCGCTATGTTCAGCTAGTCTGGATTTATTCCATGCTTTTTCAGACCCAGGCCAGCTGGCCTTGGTGGGTTCCCGATAGAACATCCCCGTTGTCTCAGTGTGTGGGTGCACCCCTTGCGGTCCTGAGTTCCTTGCTCGTGCTCCCTCTCCTTCTGCTCCTGATTTGGACCTTGAGATTTCTGTCCGGTGCTAAAATGTGGGTCTCTGTCTTTGTCTCCTTTCATCGCCTGATGAAGGTTAATATTCAGGAGGATGCCTATGTGTTTGTCTTTGGATTCACCTTCTTATTTAGCTTCTCTAGGAACATGAATTATAAGCTCAATTTCCTTTATTTATGGCTAGAAACCAAATATGAGTGAGTACATCTCATGTTCCTCTTTTTGGTTCTGGCTTAGCTCACTCAGGATAGTGTTTTCTATTTCCATCCATTTGTATGCAAAATTCAAGAAGTCCTAGTTTTTTACTGCTGAGTAACACTCTAATATGTATATATTCCATACTTTCTTTATCCATTCTTCCGTTGAAGGGCATCTAGGTTGTTTCCAGGTTCTGGCTATTACAAACAATGCTGCTATGAACATAGTTGAGCATATACTTTTGTTGTATGATAGGGCCTCTCTTGGGTATATTCCCAAGAGTGGTATTGCTGGATCCAGGGGTAGGTTGATCCTGAATTTCCTGAGAAACCGCCACACTGCTTTCCAAAGTAGTTGCACAAGTTTGCATTCCCACCAGCAATGGGTGAGTGTACCCCTTTCTCCACAATCTCTCCAGCAAAGGCTATCATTGGTGTTTTTTATTTTAGCCATTCTGACAGGTGTAAGATGGTATCTTAAAGTTGTCTTGATTTGCATTTCCCTGATCGCTAAGGAGGTTGAGCAGGACCTTAAGTGTCTTTTGGCCATTTGAAGTTCTTCTGTTGAGAATTTTCTGTTCAGCTCACTGCCCCATTTTATAATTTTGTTGATTAGCCTTTTACGGTCTAGTTTCTTGAGTTCTTTATATATTTTGGAGATCAGACCTTTGTCAGTTGCGGGGATGGTGAAGATCTTCTCCCAGTCAGTGGGTTGCCTTTGTGTCTTAGTGACAGTGTCCTTTGCTTTACAGAAGCTTCTCAGTTTCCGGAGGTCCTATTTATTCAATGATGCCTTTAGTGTCTGTGCTGCTGGGGTTATACGTAGGAAGTGGTCTCCTGTGCCCATGTGCTATAGAGTACTTCCCACTTTCTCTTCTATCAGGTTCAGTGTGTTCGGACTGATACTGAGGTCTTTAATCCATTTGGACTTGAGTTTTGTGCATGGTGATAGATATGGATCTATTTTCATTTTTCTACAGATTGACATCCAGTTTTGCCAGCACAATTTGTTGAAGGTGCTCTCTTTTTTCCATTGTATACTTTTAGCTCCTTTATCGAAAACCAGGTGTTCATAGGTTTGTGGGTTAAAGTCAGGGTCTTCTATTCGATTCCATTGATCGACTTCTCTGTTTTTATGCCAATACCAATCTGTTTTCAATACTGAAGCTCTGTAATAGAGTTTGAAGTCAGGGATGGTAATGCCTCCAGACAATCCTTTATTTTATAAGATTGTTTTGGCTATCCTGGGTTTTTTGTTTTTCCATATAAAGTTGATTATTGTCTTCTCCAGATCTGTGAAGAATTTTGATGATATTTTGATGGGGATTGCATTGAATCTATAGATTGCTTTTGGTAGAATTGCCATTTTTACTATGTTGATCCTCCCAATCCAAGAGCCAGCGAGGTCCTTCCATTTTCTGGTGTCCTCTTCAATTTCTTTCTTCAAAGACTTATAGTTCTTGTCAAATAGATCTTTCACATCCTTGGTCAGAGTTACCCCAAGATATTTTATGCTATTTGTGGCTATCGTGAAAGGTGATGCTTCTCTGATTTCCCTCTCTGCTTCCTTATCCTTAGTGTATAGGAAGGCAACTGATTTTTTGGAGTTGATCTTGTATCCTGACACATTACTAAAGCTGTTTATCAGCTGTAGGAGTTTTTTGGTAGAATTTTTGGGATCGCTTATGTATACTATCATATCATCTGCAAATAACGAAAGCTTAACTTCTTCCTTTTCAATACGAATCCCCTTGATCCCCTTATGTTGTCTTATTGCTATTGCTAGAACTTCAAGCACTATATTGAAGAGGTATGGAGAGAGTGGACATCCTTGCCGTGTTCCTGATTTTAGTGGGATGGCTTTGAGTTTTTCTCCATTTAATTTAATGTTAGCTGTCGGCTTGCTGTAAATAGCTTTTATTATATTTAGGTAGGACCCTTGTATCCCTAATCCTCCAAGACCTTTATCATAAAGGGGCGTTGAATTTTGTTGAATGCTTTTTCAGCATCTAATGAAATGATCTTATGTTTTTTTTTTTCTTTCAGTTTATTTATATGGTGGATTACATTGATAGATTTTCGTATGTTGAACCAGCCCTGCATCTCTGGGATGAAGCCTACTTGATCATGATGGATAATTTTTCTAATGTGTTCTTGGATTCGGTTTGCCAGTATTTTATTGAGAATTTTTGCGTCGATATTCATGAGTGAGATAGGCCTGTAATTCTCTTTCTTGGTTGGGTCTTTGTGTGGTTTTGGTATCAGGGTAACTGTAGCTTCTTAAAAGGAATTTGGCAATGACTCTTCTGTTTCTATATTGTGAAATACATTAAGGAGTATAGGTAGTAATTCTTCTTGGAAATTCTGGTAGAATTCTGCATTGAAACAATTTGGTCCTGGGCTCTTTTTGGAAGGGAGATTTTTGATAACCGTTTCTAATTCTTTGCGAGTAACAGGTCTATTAAGATCATTCACCTGGTCTTGGTTTAGCTTTGGCATATGGTACTTATTTAAAAAAAATGTCCATTTCTTTTGTATTTTCCAGTTTTGTGGCATACAGGCTTTTGTAGTAAGATCTAATGATTCTCTGAATTTCCTCTGTGTCTGTGGTTATGTCCCCCTTTTCATTTCTGATCTTATTTATTTGTGTGTTCTCTCTCTGTCGTTTAATTAGTTTGGATAGGGGTTTGATGATCTTGTTGATTTTCTCCAAGAACCAACTTTTTGTTTCATTGATTCTATGGACTGTTTTCTGTGTTTCTATTTTGTTGATTTCCGCCCTTAGTTTTATTATTTCCAGTCTTCTACTTCTCCTGGGCGCGTCTGCTTCTTTTTTTTCTAGAGCTTTCAGGTGTGTTGTTAAGTCCCCAATGTATGCATTCTCAGTTTTCTTTAAGTGGGCACTTAGTGCTATGAACTTTCCTCTTAGCACTGCTTTCATTGTGTCCCATAGGTTTGAGTATGTTGTCTCTTTATTTTCATTAAATTCAAGGAAAACTTTAATTTCTTTCTTAATTTCTTCCTTGACCCAGGTGTGGTTCAGTAGTTGACTGTTCAGTTTCCATGAGTTTGTCAACTTTCTGGGGGTAGCATTGTTGTTGCCTTCTAACTTTAATCCGTGGTGATCAGATAGGACACAGGTGGACACTGATATTTTTTTGTATCTGTGGAGGTTTCCTTTGTTTCCAAGTATGTGGTCAATTTTTGAGAAGGTTCCATGAGCTGCAGAGAAGAAGTTATATTCTTTCCTATTTTGTGGAATGTTCTATAGATGTCTGTTAAGTCCATTTGCTTCATTACCTCCAATAATTATCTTAATTCTCTATTAGGTTTCTGTCTGATTGACCTGTCCCTTGGAGAGAGAGTTTTGTTTAAGTCTCCTACTACTAGTGTGTGTGGTTTGATGTCTGCCTTGAGTTTTAGTAATATTTCTTTTACATAAGTGGGTGCTTTTATATTAGGGGCATAAATATTCAGGATTGAGACTTTGTCCTGATGAATTGTTCCTGTTATGAGTATAAAGTGTCCATCTCATTCTCTTCTGATTGATTTTTGTTTGAAGTCAGTTTTGTTAGACATTAGTATGGCCACACCTGTTTTTTTCTTACGACCATTTTCTTGAAACACCTTTTCCCAACCCTTTACTCTGAGTAGGTGCCTGTCTTTGTGGTTGAGATGTGTTTCTTGCAAACAACAGAATGTTGCATCCTGTTTTCGTATCCAATCTCTTAGCCTATGCCTTTTTATAGGTGAATTGAGCCCATTAGTATTAAGTGATATTAATGACCAGTGGTTATTTACTCCCGATATTCTTATTGTTTTTGGTAGTAGAGATTGTGTGTCTCCCTTCTTTGAGTTGTGCTGGTTAAGGGTAGCTAGATGCCTCAGTTATTGTAGGCAATGTTGGCAGTGCTGGATTCTTAGGGTTGCGATTTTCCTTCTCTTACTTTCTGTAGGGCTGGATTTGTGGCTACATATTGTTTAAATTTGTTCTTATCCTGGAATGTCTTGTTTTCTCCATTGGTAGTAAACAATAGCTTGGCTGGGTATAGTAGTTTGGGTTTGCATCCATGGTCTCTTAGCTTCTGCAGTACTTCTATCCAGGATCTTCTGGCTTTCATGGTTTCCATAGAGAAGTCAGGTGTAAGTCTGATAGGTTTACCTTTATAAGTTATTTGCCCTTTTTCCTTTGCATCTCTTAATATTCTTTCTTTAACCTGTATATTTTGTGTTTTGATTATTATATGACGGGGAGATGTTTTTCTTTGATCCAGTCTGTTTGGTGTTCTGTATGCTTCTTGAATATTCAAAGGAATATCTTTCTTTATGTTGGGAAAGTTTTCTTCCATAATTTTGTTAAAAATATTTTCTGGGCCTTTGAGCTTCTTCTTCTATTCCTATTATTCTTAGGTTTGGTCTTTTTATTGTGCCCCATATTTCCTGAATGTTTTGTGTTGAGAATTTGTTGGCTTTGCTGTTTTCTTTGATCTGTTCGTTTATTTTCTCTATGGTGTCCTCAGAATCTGAGATTTTTTCTTCTATCTCTTGTATTCTATTGATTATGCTTGTTTCTGTAGACTCTGCTCATTGACCTAGATTTTCTATATCCAGGTGGTCCTCAGTTTGTATTTTCTTCCTTGTCTTCATTTCAGTTTTCAATTCTCGAACTGTTTCCATTACCTGTTTGATCATTTTTTCTTGGTTTCCCAGGGTATCATGTACATATTTACTCATTTCTTCATACTTTTTGTTATACTTCTTATCCATTTCTATAAGGGCGTTTTTTACATGTTGTTTAAGGGACTCTATTGCTTTCATAAAGTCAATTTTTTCCACTTCTTCTGTGTTAGGTTGTTCAAATACCTCTGTTGTAAGATCATTGGGTTCTGGTGTTTTCATGTTGTTTTTCAGATTATTGGGTGAATTCTTGCCTTGGTGCCTGCCCATCTCCTCCTATTGATCCTATCTAATTGGTCTTTTTAAAACCGGATCGGGTTTCCCTGCTGGCCAATGGCTCCACTTACAAAATGCCCTTGCTCTGTTTCCTGGTTCCTGCCGCAGGCCAAGACCCTCTCACCCCTCCGAAGGGTTTTCAGGACAGGACCATGCTCCCCATTTGCCAGTGACCTCACCAACCAATGGCCTACCTCTTTGATTTAATTGTCATAGGGCGATCTGCTCTTGTTATTGCACGCCCGTCCCCGCCGCTTTCGTCTGCCTCTACGCCGGTCCCTGCTCCGCGCCGGTCCCCGCCGCTTGTGTCTGCCGCCACGCTGGTCCCCCAAAGCCTCTTCCTGATTGCGGTGCCTCTCCACTGCGTCTGGACGCCACGCCTTTCCACCGCGTCTGGACACCGCGCCTCTCCACCGCGTCTCTAGTCAAGACTTTCTTTACTACTTCAAACATCGTTTCTAAAGTATCTTTATTTGAATCCGATAAGAAAATGTCATCCATGTAACGATAAATTATGGACATGGGAAATTGCTTACAAATTATTTCCAATGGCTTACTTACAAAATATTGGCACAATGTGAGACTATTGAGCATCCCCTGTGGGAGGATAGTCCATTGATATTTCCTAGTAGGCTGAGAATTATTATAAGTAGGCACTGTGAAGGCAAATTTTTCTCTATCCTTTTCTTGTAAAGATATAGTGAAAAAACAATCTTCCAAATCAATAACTATAAGAGACCATACTTTTGGTAATAGAGAAGGCAAAGGAATTTCAGATTGTAGCGGACCCATAGGTTGAATTACCTTGTTGACAGCTCTTAGATCTGTTGCCAGTCTCCATTTACAGATTTCTTTTTTTACAACAAACACAGGAGAATTCCAAGGGCTGATTGATTCTTCAATATGGTGAGCATGTAGTTGCTCTTGTACCAGCTGTTCCAATGCCTGTAATTTATCTTCAGCTAGAGGCCACTGTTTGATCCATATTGGCTTCTCAGTTAACCATTTTAAAGGTAGGGCTGCTGGTACCTCTAAAGGTTTGGTATTTGCTGTATGTTCTTGTACAGTTGAATAGCTGGTGACCTTTTTCCATAATACTTCATCATATCCTTCCCAGAATTATGAGTTCCTGGAACTACAGGAATGTTAATCTGGGTATTCCATTGCTGTAGCAAGTCACAGCCCCATAAATTTATTGCAATATTGACCATATATAGACTTAGTCTTCCTATTTGCCCTTCAGGCCCTATGCATTCAACCCATCTTGTGCTTTGTTTTACACGAGATAGGGTTCCAATTCCCATGACCTGAACATCTACCTCTTAAAGAGGCCAATTTGGATGCCAAGATTCTTGAGTAATGTTACTTACATCCACATCTGTTTCTAATAAGCCTTCAATAAAAGTGCCATTTATACAGACTCTTAGCTTTGGTCTTTGATCGTTAAAAGAAGTCTGCCAAAATATATGCTTACTCTGTCCTACTGGGGTTTTTTTTTGACTCATCCTCCACACGAAATTCATCATTTACCCAGTATTACTTTTTACAGCAGAAATTGGAGTTTTTAATTTTCTTGGTGAGACATGTTCTCCACTGTTACTGGGACTGACGGGGCCACTTTTGACTTGGGGGCCTGCAAGAGGCCCCTCAAGGGGTTTCCTGATGGTATCGGGTTGCCTTGTCTGTCCTTGTTGTTGACCCCCATTTGTTGGACCAATATTGGCCTTTACTGCACCTCCTACATATACCTGAAGGCTGAGGTCTCTTATTTTTGTCATTACCAGAGGAGATATTGTTCCTAGAAATTCTTTGCCTGCAATCCCTTTTCATATGTCCTTATTTACCACAATTAAAACACCTGTCAGTTTGATGTCTCCTCATTGCTTTGTAAATTGCTTCTCCTAGCCAAGATTCATCATTATAGCTAAATGTCTCAACATTCATCATATACTGAATCCATTCATCCATAAATGCTGATCTAGACCTTAAAGTAATTAAAGTAATTAAAATAATTAAAGGCCCAACTATCTTTTTGCATTGTATGTTTGCATTTTCAAAAGCCAGAGATTCAAGAGCTATTCTTCTAGTTTCTGGGTCTGTTACCCCTATATCCAGAGCCTTCATTAATCTTTGCAAAATGGCAGTAAAGGGTGCTCTCTGTCCCTGCCTAATCCTGGTATATGATTCGACCCTTCTTCTTGGATCTTGTATTGTATCTATTCCAAGCATTCTAAGCTGCTTTGTGACATAGGGACAATACTTCTTCGTCATAAAGAGCTTGGACCTGTGGATCGGCATATAGTCCTACACCAAGAATTTGATCTTGAGAAACCTCCACACTTTTTGCTCTTCCTTTCTGTTCCATATGTTTGGATTCTTCTCTGAAATAAATTCCAAACATCAAGGAAGGTCCAAAAACTGCAGACATTAACTGAGAAAAATCATGGGGGGTAGCTCTGACATTAGAAGCCCAAGTCCTTATCATTTCCTTAACAAATGAAGAGTGCAAGCCATAATTAACGACAGCTTGCTTAATTTCTTTTAGATCATTCATTACTATTGGCATCCCTGCAGCTTCTTTGACTCCCTTTGAGCCTTTAGAAGTTGACACTTTGTCAGAATAAATTACAGAGTATGTCGTTAAAACCCTGGGTAAGCCAGTTCTAATACCTGGTGGTGGCATTGTATCCTGTCTTTGTGCCTTCTTACTCTGTTCACCAACTCCAATAAATTCTTCAATCATTTCAAATCTTTTTATCATTGTCTCTCTTAAATCCTGAATATCCTGATCTGTATGTGTTTCTAGTGATTTCACTAAGGTATCAATTTTTTGGTCCCCATTCTGCACCTGTGAGTCCAAGACTTTAATTTTTGCCTTCAAAGATGACATGTCCTCCTTAAACTTTTCTGGTATATCATGTAGAGTGGTATATTCTGTCTTTCATCTTATCAAAACTTTGTGATAATGTCTGAACATCAACTTCAACAGCCTGAACCCTTTCAGGTAACTTCTTAGTATCCTTGGATGTGAAGTCAATTTTGTCTATTATAGTATCCACTTGTTCAGATAACCTCTGATTTTCAATAATTTTAATCCTTTCATCTAGCCGTTCATTATTAGTCTGTAAAGATTGTATTGTTCTTAGGAGTGCCATCTTCTTCCTTAATGATAGAATATGGAAAAGAAAACTGAAACCTAGTATCTAGTAATTAAGGTATCCCCATAGTCATATAAACCTCACATGATATAATCCATTGTATTAGCAAAGAAAGCAGTAAAAGTTGCATTGGAAATGAAAACTGCCATATTACCTATTATCCAGCAATTGGTGCTGTTGGTGAGTCATGACTAGAACCACTGCAAAGTTGATGGAAATGGGGTCCTGTTTCAGTGTCCGCCTTAGTATTTATTAAAAACTGGGAAATATGAGTTGCTCAACAAATTAAATATAATTAAATAAGTTCCATACATAGAAGCAGAAACCCAGAATCCAGAGGTAGAGAAGAGCAACCCAGAAGCTGCATAAGCCTCCATGTGCCAGACTTGCCCCTGGGGGTTGCAGCTCTAGGCAAATGCTTGTGCTCTGATTTGCATCACTTAAGGGCTGCACTTGCAAGGAAGATTTAAAAATGACTCAGAAAAGAGCAAACCAGGTGGGCAGAGACTGTTCGGGCCTGTGAAGCCCAGAAGGCATGGAGTTTACATCTATATGGGGAGGCAAATGATTGGGTGTGTGGGGGCTTGAAGCCAGTCTGAGGCGTATAGACAGAAAATATAAAAAATTGCTGTAAGAAAAGATACTGAGTGATAATTTATATTGAACTGCTAGCTCCACACACAGGGCACAGGCCGTGGCTCAGGGAGGGCTTCTGCCAAGCCGAGCTGGTGGCAGCAGGAAGGGGGGGGGTTCTAAAACAAAACGTTTGGGCACCAGATAAAGGCATAAGTCATAAACAATCCCACACTGGTTCGGAATTATGATTAATAGAATAGTTATTTATTTAAAGGGAAAAACTTACAGATCACTGTCCCAGGCAACAGCCCTCTGCGCAATCAGGAAGGGAGGCTAGTCACCAGAAGCAGAGCTGGAAGCAAGAGAGCGAGTGGAGGGTAGTTGCTGCTTTTTTAAACAGAGAGAGACCATGCCCAAATGGGCTGGTATCTCAGTGGCTATTGGCTGAAGGAGCAGAAGGAGCTCCCACAACATTCCACTATTAGTATGTGTGGTTTAATGTATGATTTAAGCTTTAGAAGTGTTTAAAAAAATAAAACACAAATAATACACACACACACACAAAAGTGATTCTTTAACAAATGAGGGTACCCTTGTATTTGGGACATAGATGTTCAGTATTGAGATTTCCTCTTGATGGATTTTTCCTGTGGCTAATATGAAATGACCTTCTTTGTCTCTTTTGACTGATTTTAGCTTGAAGTCTATTTTGTCAGGATTAGGATAGCTACACCCGCTTGTTTCTTAGGTCTATTTGATTGATATGTTTTTTTCCCAATCCTTTACTCTGAGACGATGTCTGTCTTTGAGGTTGAGATGCATTTCTTGTAGGAAGAAGAAGGATGGATTCTGTTTATGATAGATTCTGTTTTCATATCCAATCTGTTAGCCTTTGCCTTTTTATAGGTGAGTTGAGTCTATTTACATTAAGAGATATTAATGACCAGAGACTGATATAACCTGTTAATTTAGTTTTCCTTGTTGATGATGTTAATTTGTGCATTTTTTCCTTTTGGATTTGCTGTTATGAGATCATCAGTTTTCTGTGTTTTTGTTGGTGTAGCCATCTTCCTTGGGTTGGAATTTTCCTTCTAGTATTTTGTGTAGGCCTGGGTCTGTGGCTAGGTATTGGTGAAATTTAGTTTTGTCATGGAATATCTTGTTTTGTCCTTCAATGGTGATTGACAGTTTTGCTAGGTATAATAGTCTGAGCTGGCATCCTTGCTCTCTTAATGTCTGCATGAAACTTGACCATGACCTTCTGGCTTTCATTGTCTCCAATGAGTAAATTAAGAACATGGGGACCTAAGGGGAAGAGCTGAAAATGGGATGGGAGAGGCAGGGAGGGGAGCAGAAAAATGTAGAGCTCAATAAAATTTAAAAAAATAAAAAAAGAAATTGAAACACCAAATAAACATAAGCCTCACCTACAGAAGCCAGTAATAATAATATTCATTTTAGGTCCCTGTTTAGGTGCTGAGGAGCTCCATCTGGACGGGTGAGTGTGTGCTATCCGGGGGCGGATTGTCCCAGAAGAAAGCACAAACCTCCCTCCCCAAGCTCCTTCTTCAGGGCTGTCTTTCTTACACACGACCCCCGCCCCCAAGCCTGCGTGATCTGCAAAGTCCTTTGCTCAGGAACAGTTTTCTACTCCTACACGAAGGCTACCCACCCAGAGAGGTGAGTGCCTGCCTACTGGGCAGGCCTCAAGGACCCCTAAAGGGAGGGTGGGCACCTTCGGCTTGCACTGGCAGGGTCTCCTGTGTTCTACGCGACCCCACCCTGTCCCCCAAGTTTGACGTTTGTCCGCGGGTCATTGGATTACCAGGTGTCCATGTTTCGGTGCTGAGGAGTTTCATCTGGATGGGAACAGTTCCTGCTTCTACACTGAGGAGATACACCCAGAGAGTCAGTCACAGCAAAGTCTGGACCAGGACACCAGGCCTCTCCTGGCTCCATTTGAAGGAAGAGATGGGAAAGCGCCAATGCAAGAACTCCTCCAACATCCTGAAAGGCAACATGACATCACCAGAATCCAGGGATGCCGAAATAAGAAGAATTGTACACCCTACTCCAGAAGAATTAGAAGAAATCGACTCAAAAGTGAATTATATGAAAATAATAGAAGACCTTAAACAGGAGGTGAAAACTGCCATAAACAATTAGAGATTACAAACAAAAAGGTAGAGGAAATGAATAAATCACTCAAAGATACCCAAGAAAACCAAGAGAAACAAGAAAAAGCAATCAAATAGGTAAGGGAAGCGGTTCAAGACGTAAAGAATGAAATGGAAGCAATGAAGAAAACACAAACCGAGGGAAGGATGGAGATGGAAAATCTGGGTAATTGAACAAGAACTACAGAGACAAGTACTACCAACAGATTACAAGAGATAGAAGAAAGAATGTCAGACACTGAAGATACCATAGAGAAAATAAACACACTGATCAAAGACAACAGCAAAACCAACAAATTCTCATCACAAAACATTCAGGAAATTTGGGACACAATAAAAAGACCAAACCTAAGAATGATTGGGTTAGAAGAAGGAGAAAAAGTACAGCTCAACGGTCCAGAAAATATATTTAATAAAATTATAGAAGAAAACTTTCCCAACCTAAAGAAAGGTATTCCTTTGAAGGTTCAAGAAGCATACAGAACGCCAAATAGACTGGACCAAAAAAAACACATCCCCTCGCCATATAAAAATCAAAACACAAAACATACAGAATAAAGAAAGAATATTAAGAGCTGCAAAGGAAAAAGGGCAAGTTACTTATAAAGGTAAACCTATCAGACTTACACCTGATTTCTCTATGGAAACAATGAAAGCCAGAAGGTCCTGAATAGATGTACTGCAGAAACTAAGAGACCATGGATGCAAGCCCAGACTACTATACCCAGCCAAGCTTTCATTAACTATAAATGGAGAAAACAAGACATTCCAGGATAAGAACAAATTTAAACAATACTTAGCCACAAATCCAGCCTTACAGAAAGTAATAGAAGGAAAATCACAACCTAAGGAGTCCAACAATGACCAAAATAACTCAAGCATCTAGAGACCCTTCAACAGCACAACTCGAAGAAGGGAAACACACAAACTCTACTACTGAAAAAGTGACTGGAGTTAACAACCACTGGTCATTAATATCACTTAATGTCAATGGACTCAACTCACCTATAAAAAGGCACAGGCTAAGAGATTGGATACAAAAACAGGATCCAACATTCTGCTATTTACAAGAAACACACCTTAACCAAAAAGACAGGTGCCTACTCAGAGTAAAGGGATGGGAAAAAGTTTATCAAGCAAATGGACCTAAGAAACAAGCAGGAGCGGCCATATTAATTTCTAACAAAGTTGACTTCAAACTTAAATCAATCAGAAGAGATGGAGAGGGACATTTTATACTCATAACAGGAACAATTCATCAGGACAAAGTCTCAGTCCTGAATATCTATGCCCCTAATATAAAAGCACCTACGTACGTAAAAGAAACATTACTAAATCTCAAGGGTGCCATCAAACCGTACACACTAATAGTAGGTGACTTCAACACTCCTCTCTCACCAATGGACAGGTCAATCAGACAGAAACCTAACAGAGAAATAAGAGATAAATGGAGGTAATGAATCAAATGGACTTAACAGACATCTATAGAACATTTCACCCAAATAGGAAAGAATATACCTTCTTCTATAAAGCTCATGGAACCTTCTTGAAAATTGACCACATACTCGGTAACAAAGCTAACTTACACAGTTACAAAAAATATTCGTAACCTCCTGTGTCTTATCAGATCACCATGGATTAAAGTTAGAATTCAACAACAATGCTACCCCCAGAAAGCCAACAAACTCATGGAAACTGAACAGTCAACTACTGAACCACACCCGGATCAAGGAAGCAATAAAGAAAGAAATTAAAGTCTTCCTTGAATTCAATGAAAATAAAGAAACAACCTACTCAAACTTATGGGACACCATAAAAGCAGTCCTAAGAGGAAAGTTCATAGAACTAAGTGCCCACTTAAAGAAAACAGAAAAAGCACACATTGGAGACTTAACAGCCCACCTGAAAGCTCTAGAAAAAAAAAGAAGCAGACTCACCTAGGAGGAGTAGAAGACTGGAAATAATCAAACTGAGGGCTGAAATCAACAAAATAGAAACACAGAAGCCAATCCAAAGAATCAATGAAACAAAAAGCTGGTTCCTGGAGAAAAACAACAAGATTGATAAACCCCTATCCAAACTAATCAAACGGCAGAGAGAGAATATGCAAATTAATAGGATCAGAAATGAAAAGGGGGACATAACCACAGACACAGAGGAAATTCAGAGAATCATTAGATCTTACTACAAAAGCCTGTATGCCACAAAACTGGAAAATGTAAAGGAAATGGACACTTTTTAGATAAATACCATATACCAAAGTTAAACCAGAACCAGGTGAACAATCTAAATAGACCTGTTAGTCACGAAGAATTAGAAGCTGTTATCAAACACCTCCCTACCAAAAAAAGCCCAGGACCAGATGGTTTCAATGCGAAATTCTACCAGAACTTCCAAGAAGACCTAATACCTATACTCCTTAATGTATTTCACAATATAGAAACAGAAGAGTCATTGCCCAATTCCTTTTATGAAGCTACACTTACCCTGATACCAAAACCACACAAAGACTCAACCAAGAAAGAGAATTACAGGCCTATCTCACTCATGAATATCGACGCAAAAATCCTCAACAAAATACTGGCAAACCGTATCCAAGAACACATTAGAAAAATTATCCATTATGATCAAGTAGTCTTCATCTTATAGATGCAGGGCTGGTTCAACATACGAAAATCTATCAATGTAATCCATCATATAAATACACTGAAAGAAAAAAAACCATATGATCATTTCATTAGATGATGAAAAAGCTTTTGACAAAATTCAACATCCCTTTATGATAAAAGTCTTGGAGAGATTAGGGATACAAGGGTCCTACCCAAATATAATAAAAGCTATTTACAGCAAACCGACAGCTAATATCAAACTAAACAGAGAGAAACTCAAAGCCATCCCGCTAAAATCAGGAACATGACAAGGCTGTCCATTCTCTCCATACCTCTTCAATATAGTGCTTGAAGTTTTAACAATAGCAATAAGACAACATAAGGGGATCAAGGGGATTCGAATTGGAAAGGAAGAAGTTAAACTTTCGTTATTTGCAGATGATATGATAGTCTACATAAGCAACCCCCAAAACTCCACCAAAGAACTTTTACAGCTGAAAAACAGCTTTAGTAATGTGGCAGGATACAAGATCAACTCCAAAAATCAGTCGCCCTCCTATACAGAAAGGACATGGAAGCAGAGAAGGAAATCAGAGAAGCATCACCTTTCACGATAGCCACAAACAGCATAAAATATCTTGGGGTAACTCTAACCAAGGATGGGAAGGATCTATTTGACAAGAACTTTAAGTCCTTGAAGAAAGAAATTGAGGAGGATACCAGAAAATGGAAGGATCTCCCTTGCTCTTGGATGGGGAGGATCAACACAGTAAAAATGTCAGTTCTACCAAAGGCAATTTATAGATTCAATGCAATCCCCATTAAAATCCCAACGAAATTCTTCACAGATCTTGAGAGGACATTAATCAACTTTATATGGAAAAACAAAAAACCCAGGATAGCCAAAACAATCTTATTCAATAAAGGAACTTCTGGAGGCATTACCATCCCAGACTTCAAATTCTATTACAGAGCTTCAGTATTGAAAACAGCTTGGTATTGGCATAAAAACAGAGAAGTCGATCAATGAAATAGAGTAGAAGACCCAGATTTTATCCCACAATCCTATGAACACCTGATTTTTGATAAAGGAGCTAAAAGTATTCAATGGAAGAAAGAAAGCATCTTCAACTAATGGTGCTGGCAGAACTGGTTGTCAACCTGTACAAGAATGAAAATTGATCCATATCTATCGCCATGCACAAAAATCAAGTCCAAATGGATTAAAAACCCTAATATCAGGCTGAACACACTGAACCTGATAGAAGAGAAAGTGGGAAGTACTCTACAACATATGGGCACAGGAGATCACTTCCTACACATATCCCCAGCAGCACAGACATTAAGGGCATCATTGAATAAATGGGACCTCCTGAAACTGAGAAGCTTCTGTAAAGCAAAGGACACTGTCACTAAGACAAAAAGGCAACCCACTGTTTAGGAGAATATCTTCACCAACCCTGCAACAGACAAAGGTCTGATCTCCAAAATATATAAAGAACTTCAGAAACTAGACTTTAAAATGCTAATCAACCCAATTAAAAAATGGGGCACTGAACTGAACAGAGAATTCTCAACAGAAGAAATTCAAATGGACAAAAGACACTTAAGGTCATGCTCATCCTCCTTGGCGATCAGGGAAATGCAAATTAAAACAACTTTGAGATACCATCTTACACCTGTCAGAATGGCTAAAATAAAAAACACCAATGATAGCCTTTCCTGGAGAGGTTGTGGTGTAAGGGGCACACTCGTCCATTGCTGGTGGGAATGCAAACTTGTGCAACCACTTTGGAAGTCAGTGTGGCGATTTATCAGGAAATTCGGTATCAACTTACTCCAAGATCCAGTAATGCCACTCTTGGGAATATACCCAAGAGATGCCCTATCATATGACAAAAGCATTTGCTCAATTATGTTCATTGCAGCATTATTTGGAATAGCCAGAACCTGGAAACATCCTAGATGCCCTTCAATGGAACAATGGATGAAGAAAGTGTGGAATATATACATTTTAGAGTACTACTCAGCAGTAAAAAACAATGACTCCGTGAATTTTGCATGCAAATGGATGGAAATAGAAAACACTATCCTGAGTGAGGTATTTCAGACCCAAAAAGATGAACATGGGATGTACTCACTCATAATTGGTTTCTAGCCATAAATGAAGGAAATTGAGCATATAATTTGTGATCCTAGAGAAGCTAAATAGGAAGGTGGACCAAAAGAAAAACATATAGTGATCCGCCTGGATATGGGAAGTAGACAAGATTGCAGGGTAAAACCTGGGAACTTGGGGGTGAGGTGGCATGGGGCTAAGGGGAAATGGGGTGAGAAACGTGAGAAGGGGAGAATGGGGAGAGCTTGGGGGAATGGAATGGTTGGGATAAAGGAAGGGTGGACACGGGAGCAGAGCAATATATATCCTAATTAAGGGAGCCATCTTAGGGTTGGCAAGAGACTTGACTCTAGAGGGGCTTGCAGGTGTCCAGGGAGATGTCCTCAGCTAGTACCTTGAGTAACTGAGGAGAGGGGACCTGAAATGGCCCTATCCTATAGCCATACTGATGAATATCTTGCATATCACCTTAGAACTTTCATCTGGCGATGGATCGAGATAGAGACAGAGACTCAAATTGGAGCACTGGACTGAGCTCTTAAGATCCAAATGAGGAGCAGAAGGAGGGAGAACCTGAGCAAGGAAGTCAGGACCACGAGGGGTGCACCCACCCACTGTGACAGTGTAACTGATCTATTGGGAGCTCACCAAGGCCAGTGGGACTGGGACTGAATAAGCATGGGGTGAAACCGGACTCTGAACATGGCAGACAATGAAGGCTGATGAGAAGCCAAGGACAATGGCACTAGGTTTCGATCCCAATACATGAACTGGCTTTGGGGGAGCCTAGCCTGTTTGGATGCTCACCTCCTGGTCCTGGATAGAAGTGGGAGGACCTTGGACTTCCCGCAGGGCAGGTAATCTGGACTGCTCTTCATTCTTGAGAGGGATGGGGAATGGAGTGGGGGGGGAGGGGGAGAGGGGTAGGGGAGTGGGGGGAGGAGGCGATGTGTGCGAGGAGGGGGAGGGAAATGGGAAACGAGGAGGAGGCGAAAATTTTTTTTGCAACAACTAAAAAAAATAAAATAAACAAAACAAAACAAAAAATAATATTCATTTTATGCTAAATTCTTAGAGCATCTGAAACCTGGACCATTGCCTGGTTTCCCAGAACCACCTCAGAGCTCTTGAAGTCTAGTGGGTGATAGGAAGTGGTTACTGTGAATCTAAAGCTTGTTCCAAATATTTTGAGAAAATGGTTAATCCTTTGGTGTTATTCACTCTCACCTGATAAGATACACCACTGTGTTCAGAGTGGTATAGGTTAGAGAAACCATTTTGTTCAGAGTGGTATAGGTTAGATACACCATTGTGTTCATAATGGTACAGGTTAGATACACCATTGTGTTCATAATGGTATAGGTTAGATACACCATTGTGTTCATAATGGTATAGATTAGATACACCATTGTGTTCATAATGGTATAGATTAGATAAACCATTGTGTTCATAATGGTATAGGTTAGATACACCATTGTGTTCATAATGGTGTAGGTTAGATACACCATTGTGTTCATAATGGTATAGGTTAGATACGCCATTGTGTTCATAATGGTATAGATTAGATACACCATTGTGTTCATAATGGTATAGATTAGATACAGCATTGTGTTCATAATGGTATAGGTTAGACAAACCATTGTGTTCATAATGGTATAGGTTAGATACACCATTGTGTTCATAATGGTATAGATTAGATACAGCATTGTGTTCATAATGGTATAGATTAGATACACCATTGTGTTCATAATGGTATAGATTAGATACAGCATTGTGTTCATAATGGTATAGATTAGATACACCATTGTGTTCATAATGGTATAGATTAGATACAGCATTGTGTTCATAATGGTATAGATTAGATACACCATTGTGTTCATAATGGTATAGATTAGATACATCATTGTGTTCATAATGGTATAGATTAGATACAGCATTGTGTTCATAATGGTATAGATTAGATACAGCATTGTGTTCATAATGGTATAGATTAGATACACCATTGTGTTCATAATGGTATAGATTAGATACAGCATTGTGTTCATAATGGTATAGGTTAGATACACTGCTACTTCACAAGTTTCCATTCTCAGTTTCCTCACCTATGTCACTGAGATCATACTTTATGTGATCAGTTATATGAAAAGTCAATAATAAAATTCTATATGAAAAATATGTAATGTTCCCCATATTCCAAATACTTATATGGACACTTTACTATTGCTTTAAAGATTTATTTTATTTCAATCATGTATATGTTATGTGTCTGAGTGTGGTTATGTGCACACAAGTGTAGGTGCTCTCAGCTGCTAGAAGAGGGCTCAATCTGGTCATAGGCAGTTGTGTGCCAGAGGATCAGGTTTTTGTGTGAGACTTTGACTCCTAGTAACACCAGATTCTTTTTATTATTATTTATTTATTTATTAAAGATTTATGCCTCCTCCCCGCCACTGCCTCCCATTTCCCTTCCCCTCTCCCAATCAACTCCCCCTCCCTCATCAGTCCAAAGAGCAGACAGGGTTCCCTGCCCTGTGGGAAGTCCAAGGACCTCCCACCTCCTTCCAGGTCTAGTAAGGTGAGCATCCAAACAGCCTAGGCTCCCACAAAGCCAGTACGTGCAGTAGGAGTAACACCAGATTTTGTACCACAATGTAGGCAGAGCCTGAGTGTTTGTTTCTGGACTGCCCAAATGCAAACTAATCACATAGAAATAGTGTTAATTATAATTTTGTTTGACTCATAGCTTAATTATATTTCTAGCTAGCTTTTTCATCTTAAATTAACACATTTCTCTTATTTTGTATTTTACCACGAGGCTCGTGGTTTACTGGCAATGTTCCAGTGCATCTGTCTCCTGTGGCAGGTACATAGTATCTCTTTAACTCCTCCTACTGTCTCCATTTATCTTTTGTAGCCTGGCTATATTCTATTAAGCCATTGGCCGAAAGCAGCTTCTTTATTAACCAATAGCACAAAAACATATTTATAGCATACAGAGGGGAATCCCACATCCCTACATAGTCTCACTGACATGGACCCCTGAATGTGAGCTGAACAAGGACAACAACAATAGACATGTCAGAGTGAGGGGTAAAGACCATGAGGCCTCCATCCTACTGAAGGAACTATGGGTAACTAAGGAATGCTGGTCTCAGGAGAGTCTTCCCCAGGGAAGAGCACTGGTCATCCAATGACAATTGGTCATTCTTAAAAGTTATATGTAAATATATAGACCGAGAAGGGTATATTTAGGAATATACGTATGCACATATATATACATAAATTCACATATGAATGTAATAAAATTAATGAAAAAAGGGGCATATATTTGAAAGAGAGAAAGGAGGAATTTATGGGTTGTTTGGAGAAAGCAAAGGAAAATCAGAAAATATGATCATATCATAATCTCCCAAATAAAGAAATAATTGAAAAGAAAAATACTAAAAGTAAAATAAGAAGGATTCTTTCTGGTTGTTTTCTTTTCTTTTATCTTTATTCTATTTATTTATTTTTGTTTTTTTTTTTTTAAGACAGAATTTCTCTGTTGATTTGGAGATAGTCCTCAAGTTGATTCTGTGACCAGGCTGGCCTGGAACTCATGGAGATCCGCTTGTCTCCACCTCCTGATTGCTGTGATTAAAGGGCTGCATCTTTGGACTCCACTGGATTCCTTAAAGAAAATAAATGAATGAGAGTCCTTAAAATTTTGGAAACATCAAAAATGTGCTTTAATCCTGAAAAATTTACTAATGCAAAGACTGAAATAAAATTTCAATCTTTGGTGACTCTAATGTTCCAGAATCGTTGCATTTTGACAACTGGAGATTCTCAATTTCCTTCGAGACTGCATAGTGAGCTGGCCTTAGGTGCCACTGAGTCTTGGCTCTGAACTACGTTTCCTGAGTGTGCTATCCTGTTTCCAGTTCCCAAAATACACGATACGGTTTCCTTCTGAGCATTGCAAGTTATCTGCCTTTCAACTCTAATCCTAAGTAGGACATGAAAACTGCTTTTCTTGGAGAAGTTCATTTACACAGTTACCCAGACTTCGGAAGGTTCCGATAGAAAGTACAATACTTACCATCATGGCCAAGGATGAATTCTTTAAAGGTGTCATTAGCTCTGATCTGGGTTGCCATGGTGCAGCATTGAGTGAAGGCTTGGACACAGTTTGGGCCTATTTTTACACGGTCTGCTCGCTGCTCACAGGTTTCATGCTCACTACGTCTGGCTCCGTCATAACAACACTTCTTTACCACCGGATGTTTGTATGTAGCAGCTGAAACGATGTCAATACGTGTGTCCTTACCACCAATAGTCCTAGGTATCTCAAGCATTATTTTCTCTACCATCAAAGGACTCCCTCACAAGATGCTCGGAGAAAACAAACATTTTAGATAGTTTTAGGCTAGGAAATAATAAAGAACTGCTTTGTTCGTGGTAAGGATCTGGACAATGAAATCCTGAGTTTGCGTGAAGGATCATTTGAACCTCCACAGGCATCGTTTCCCCTGCCGCTTTATTGCAATTAGGGAAACCCCGTGTCTTCTGCTCTGGGGTCTTGAATGCAGTAACCGCAGTGCTATACAATTTGTGGACTACCTTGTTCTCTTATTTTCTGTTCCAGGTAATCTGTTGACTGGAGACTCACGCCTTGGGCTTCATCTGTGTGCAGGAGAATGGAGTGAGGGAAGAGTGGTCAGTGTCATACTGTTGTTATAATACTTAAAAATAGGTCTTGTCCCTGCAATATGACCCATAATACTCTCGTCAACTTAATCATTTGTTGACTTAACTATTTGACTCGTTGCTAATTGTTTATTTTTTCTAAAATCATAAGCCTAGGAAGATGCTCCATAAGCCAGGCTCCTCTGGGGACCGTACCACTTCTAATATGAAGAACATGAATCCACGAGGGCTGGCTTCCTCGGGAATAACAGGCAAGCTGACCTCAGACTCCAGAACAGCCACCAAAACATTAGAGTACCTTGAATTTTCAGTTTGTGCGGCCGATCACTTATTGGCATGAGACTTAAATTGTAAGCTTTTTCTGTGAGAGAGAAGGAGGTGGAAGGCATAAAATCCTTCTAAAACAGCCCAAAGACAGTATTCTCTTCCACATCATCGCGTCCCTCTAACAACCTCTAACAAGCACTGACTCCTTAGCCGAATACCCAACCAGGACTTCCCATAATCCTGGCTCAGGACCTCATCCCCACTTGGGAGCAGTTTTCATCAGTTACATTACTGAAAAGAATTACTGGGACAAAACTAACATTATATAAATGAGTCTTAGATTGAAGATTACCATGTTCTTTGACGTCAAAGTGTGTCGTTCCGTAGGTAGAAGCATCTTCTCTATATTTAGCCTGAATTGTCCATCTACCGTATCTGAAATTATCGAGGGCAACAAAGAGTTTTAATTTATCAAGAGGAACTCTAGTAATTTCTGTTTTGAAGAGATAAGAATATGTGTGTGTGTGTGACAACTCACACACACACACACTCAGACACACACACACACACACACACACACACACTCAGACACATACCCTAAGTAAAAGTTTGGAGGAAAGATATTTCCACAAAAAATAGACATAACTGAACATTTCAAAAATAAAATAGTTTAACAATTAGTTTTATAGATAGTATTGTTTTCCTACATATTTTGCTTAAATATCACAATTTCTTTGGACAACTGATGACAATTTCAGAATTTAATTAATCCAGAATTTTATGTTAAATTCACAACATAGTATCAAAATTGATAAGAATGTGTATGGAAAGATGGCATTCCAGTGATGTAAATCACACCTCATCTAAGCAAAATTATATTTGGAAACAAAGCGTGGCTTGTTTTAAAGAATAAAACAACCTGTCCACCAAGCTTTATCCAACAAATTTAGTAAGGTTGGGCAGTGGTAGCTCATGCCTTTAATTCAAGGACTTGGGAGGTGGATCTCTGAGTTCAAGTTGAAATGTTATGTAGACAGCTACAGAAGCCAGCCAGGCCTACACAGAGAAACCCTTTCTTTAAAGATGAAAAGCCAATAACCAAAACCAAACAAGCAAAGGAAAAGTCAGTGAGTACTACACTGAGATTTAAAAAAGATCAAGTCAGAAGAACCACAGACTTTATAGCAAACAATCCATACCAGTTCAGATTCTAACATGTTTTCCGATCAGGTTTGATTTATACAAGTTACACACATCACTGGGGAGAGAAAAAAACTGTATCTACCATGCATATAAGGGATGCGATCAATGGAGGAGATAGCACGGTTGTCATGACTATTGTCCTTGCTCAACAGGTATTTACCGAGGACCAAGGATGCTGAATTGCTGAGCTCAAATGAACACTATGGACAAGGGCCTTGATCTTAAAGAGCCTGTGGTGTAAGATGAAGAGGGGGTGATAAACAAACAATGAATGGAGAAGAAAGAAAATACACAGGACAAGGAGGTGGAGAGTGAAGAGGACACGACGTCATATCCAGGGATTTCAGTTGTAGAAAGTGTGATTTTCCCATGTCCCAGAGAAGAGAACTATGAAGGAGAATGTGTTCTTGCATAGAGGACAACAGACACCAAGCTGCTAAGACGGGAGAGTGGAGTCTGATGGATTCCAGTGATCTGCCGTGGACAGCTGGCACGAGGTGACGTCTGGGAAATCAGAATCATAACATAGCAGACTCGATTCTGCACTAGGGAGCCTATGGCATTTTAAGAAACTGTATAATTTTAAATCATCCAGATTATTTCAGCCTCCCAACTTCAGTCTACGATTTTCAGAAAATGTTTTCAAAATGAGCCAAATACAATTTCCCTTAGAGAGGACACAGGACAAGTGACTCTAAAGTATTTCTACTGGAAAAGTTTGCGGTAGCTATGTATAGTGTAGTACAGTATAGTATAGAACCACGCAGTATAGTATAGAATAGTATAGTACTATAGTACAGTACAGTATAGTATAGTACTGTCTAGTATAGTTCAGAAAAGTATAGCATAGTACAATATAGTATAGAACAGTATAGTACAGTACAGTATAATATAGTATAGTACAGTACAGTATAGTATAGCATAGTAGAGTGTAGTATATAATAGTATAGTACATTACAGTATGGTATGGTATAGTATAGTACAGTACCATAAAGAACAGTACAGTATAGTACAGTACAGTATAGTATAGTACAGGATAGAGCAGTACAGTATAGCTGCCCTTGTCATAGACATTGTGCTCTATGTTCCTTGAGAACAGGGATTGTGAGCACTTGACTTCTATTTGGCAGCTTGCTCTCTTATTGTGAGTTCCACACACAAGCAGTGCTTATTAAACATGTATTTTATAAACCTCTGTATGAGCATGGCCTTAAATCCTTTGTATATGAACCCAAATATACAAATTTTCCTACAAACACAACACACACACACGTTTTGACTAAATCTCTGCACCTGCTAGGCATAAGTGCTCTCCCAATAGACCATAACCTAACACCCTCTGCTCAGAGATGGACACTCTGTTAGGGTGAAAAGGCAAAAAAGACAACTGAAGATTGTTTTCTCTCTAAATTGATCGCTCTCTCTATAAAAAGAACGGGTGGAAAATTTTGGAAACTTTCTCTCTCCCTCCCTCCCTCTCTCTCTCTCTCTCTCTCTCTCTCTCTCTCTCTCTCTGTGTGTGTGTGTGTGTGTGTGTGTGTGTATCTGTGTATTTATTTACTGTTTTGCTATCTGCTGAGGCTGGCTGGTAATACCTACATCTAAAGGATTCTCTTTTGAAGGTGTGCTGATAATCCGAGACTCCTGGTGTGCTGGGCAGTACTCTGGTAGCTGGGATTCATTTCTGTTCTGCTGAGAAGTGGGCCTAACTTCCACCATCCTTTGGAAGGCTTCACATAGCCACATGTGTGCTGTCCTTGCTCAGAGCAGATGCTCACTTAACCTTTCCTCTGCCCCACAAACAAAAGTTCAACATGTTTCTTTTTCTTTCAGAAAACGACTTATCAACAAACATTTTTACATACTTGGGGTTAGAAGGAACCTGGAAGTCAGGAAAAGACACAGCTCCAGTAAGATTGTTTCCTTGGACCTTGTTAACTTCTGATCCTTTAGGGTCCTTTAGACAAATAAGAAAATGTGCCTGCCTTAGGTCCTTTTTCATTGTTACAAGGTAATACTCATGACCAGGTAATTTTTGAAAACTAGAGATTTATCTTTGCCACAGTACTGGAGGCCAGGGTTGTAAGGAGACGACGCTGTGCAGGGAGGAGCTGCCCTGCTTCAACTCTGGATGGAGAAGCAGAACTTCAAGCAAGCACTCAGGAAGAGTTTGTTCATATGACCAGAAAGCTCTGGCACAGGAACAGCCCTGCTCAGTGCATCCATCTGTGAGGGAAGCAACACAGGACTAAGCACATACTTACTATGAAAGTTAAGACAGTTTCCCGTGTAACTGGCTCCAAGGCATCTCCCAGGGAAAGGACGCCAACCTTTACTGCAGAAGAAGTGATAATGTCAAAAACCTTGTTGAGCAAGGACTTTTCTAATTTTTGAAACAAATATCATCAAGGGTGAAAATGCTTTTAGAGATAGTGAGTGACATTGTCAAAGATTAATAATATATTTTTAAACATCTTCAATGAGATAAATCTTGTTAAAAACCAAATATAGCCCCTAGATAGAAACTTATATTTAAAGGAAAGTTGTTGGTAAACATATACATTGCTAAAGATTCTTTCATTTAAACATAAGTCCTTGAGATTTACTTATAGTCAATAGGAAAGTTAACTTCTGAAAATATTTATGTTCAACTTGCTGGAAACATGTGCATAGTATAAAATTAGTTATTTCTGTACTTAGTCCTCCATTTATTGGGAATTTCATTATACTAAAGAGTGAGCTCAGCTGTAGGTTGTATGAAAACATACAATACTGCCTTACATTAGGGCTGGAGGGTCGAAGGGCAAATGGGTGGTTGATTCAGATAGCATACACTCTCCTGCTTATAAAAAATAGCAAGGCTCCAAATTAGCTCTTCCCGTGATAAGCCGTGATCATGTGATTTTGTTGTATCTGTTGGCCCAGGTCCTGTGATTGTTCTGTCCTCATTAAAAAAATAGAGGTGACATTGCAGAACTGCTGGTCCTTGCACATCCTAGGCAAGTACTCTGTACGGAAACACATCTCTTTGTTTCCCTGCTAAGTAGCCCAGGCTAGCCTGTGATTCTCAACCTCCTCTCATCAGTCTCCCTGGTTTTGGGTTCATGGACATGCACCACCAAGGCCCGTGAGATCCTCCACTTTCTAAATGCTGTGTGTCTCACAGCTGATTAGTGCTTGATTTTCTTCTTTTCATTCACGTTGGAAATAAGTACACAGAGCCAGGCAGCAGCAAATACATTCAATTTCAGCTCTTGGGATGCAGAGGCTTGATGATCTCTATGAGTTGAAGGTCAGCCTGGTCTACCACCCTGTGATTTCCAGGACTGACGGGGTTGTTACACAGTCAAACCTTATTTTTCCCAACAACAAAAAATGTGGTTCACAGAAAAAAATTAGTGGAACATTTCATGTATTTCCTTCTCTGTTTTTGTAGTTTTTAATCTTTATAAATTTGAATCTGATCCCTTAAAACATCTTCCTTATCTTTGTTTTTTGTGCTCAAAATCTTTTAGCTTAAAGTATTTTTTTGGAATTATATGCATGAGTAGTATAATTGCATGCCTGTTATTGTTATATTTACACAAACATACATACATGTTGATTTAGTGTTGTTCCTATGTGCATGTGCTTAGGGTGGACTGCTCAGGATTGGATCAGCTGTGGGGGCTCCTCCCTGGGAAAAACCCAGCCTCCCTCTCTGAGCAGCCACTGACTGTCTATAGCTGTTCTTGCATGTAGGAGGCCTTTAAAATCTCCCCCATGGAGGTTGTGTGTCGTCTACACAGATTCACAACTGCTACAAAAGCGGAGGGTGCGTGATCGTGGCTGCCCAGCACCATACGGTATAATTAAAACACAACCCCGGACCTGAGATCCGGGGAGAGCTATGGAACCGGAGGCAGAAGACCCAAAGATCTGGAGGATCAGGGTGCCAACAGAGCTCAGTTGCTAAGCTGCACTGTCTGCTTCTGGGCTGAACATACTGGTAGAGCTTTTGACTCTGCAGGGGCATGGTGACACATTTTCATTCTTTGAGGGTTTTCAACTCAAATCATAGCCAAGTCTTGGTCCCCACACTAAAACAGAAATAGTGCCCTAAGCCCTACACCATTTCGACTATTGGCCGGTACTGTGTAACTCCGCGGAGATGTCCCAGGAAATTCTGTTTCACCAGGTAACAAGGTAAAGCCAGTATGATGAGCAGGTCGCCCACATCCTGTGCTGTCACCACCTCATATTCTCCCTCACGTCTATGCCAAACCTGCCTTCCCTGTCCAGGTGTCAAGAAGGAGCTGTTAGCAGCATGTGAAAAAGCCTACGATCACAGGTTCTAAAGTTGAAAACTGTGGTCTTGTCTTGCTGCTTCCTCTTCCTGTTGTGAGTTATCTTATCCTCTAAACCTCATTAATAAAACAGGAAGATTTATGTCACCTCCCAATGACACTCACAGGCACTAACAGAGTCTCCACATGACTCAGCAGAAAAGGAGTAACAAATGTTTATGTTATCATTATGATTTCAGTGACTATTATTTGCATATTTTCTAACCTAGTTTTTAGTTAATTTAGAATATTAATCTTAGTGTATCAGAGGCAAGATCAATAAAATCTGTGTATTGAAGCCATGACTTAATTGCAATGCTTGCTTTGTGCTAGACAATGAGATAAGAATAGTGACCAAGTCTGATATGCATGCCGTCTGGTGCTCTAGGAGAGGAGATACACAGTTGTGTAGGTTTCCAGTATCACGGAGGTGCAGATGCTGCATAGGTCATGACCTTGGATTTTGAGACAACAAAAGAGAGGACTGGGCATGTTCCTATGTGCTGGAGCACTTGCCTGGGATGTAGGAGGCCCTGGACTTATCCCGAGCAATGACAAGGAGGAGAGAGAGGAAATGTCCTGGGGCTGGCAGGCCAAGCTGCAGTTGCAGGTTCCTGAAGGGATCCGTGAATGTGGATGCTATGAGCAGGAGTTACTGAGTCAAATAAAAAGATAAAAAATGCACCATGGAGAAGTAACACTGCATCCACCTCCATGTTCGTGAGAAGTAACGGGAAAAGCAACTAACTTGAGTCCACAGCAGAGAAGGGACTGGGAAAGAGGGTGGGACCCAGGCTGTGAAGAACTGAAGGACTCTGGACAATATTCTAAGGTCCTTTATCCTAGAAAGCCTTGGAGACTAAGCCGTTATTCAAAGATGCTTAAGCTGATAATCCTTCAAGTGTCTTCACATTAAATACATCAGTAGGATAAGGTCTTTAGATTGTTTTTATAGGCAGAGACCACTATCTCATATAAGAAGTCGTCTTGTTGAAGTGAGATCAACAGTTCTGGCAATGACTTCCTGCCTGAGCTGGGGAAAACATCCTGACCCCGTCTAGGTCTTTCCTTCTAAGCCAACATAACAGGTGGCCCTGCTGAATGTGTTGATTATCATACAGCCCCATTCACCTCACCATGGACATCACCAGCATCCACCAAAATCAGGTCTCTACTGTGCACAAAGTAAACACCAAAACAAAACGTGACAGTACCTCTGCCTCTGTCCATCTGTCCCCCAAAGTACCACTAATAAAAAACATTCCTGCTCCTTCCTGCAATGTACAACTTACATAAATGCATCTCTAATTGTCCAGATATGGCAAGTGGCCGGGAGAAAGGCAGAAGGTTTTGCAAGCAATGTTGACTTTTCCTATGTCTTATTTTCAGTTCATGGGGGGAAATGTAGACTTTCTTCAGTCACAGTGTCTTTCCTGCCATTCCCCTCAACAGGAAAACTATAAATATGAAACCATGCATAACAGACACTTTCTCAGGTGACTCGCTGTGGACAATCAGCACTTGGGCACCTCTGTAATGTACATTAGGATCTGCCAAGGTCTAACCCTTTACACAGGGGTTCTTTTTCCAACATTGGAACTACCTATTGAATCCAAGTTTGTTTTTTTCTTTTTCTTTTTTTCTTTTTTTTGGTTTTTCGAGACAGGGTTTCTCTGTGGCTTTGGAGCCTGTCCTGGCACTAGCTCTTGTAGACCAGGCTGGTCTCGAACTCACAGAGATCCGCCTGCCTCTGCCTCCCGAGCGCTGGGATTAAAGGCGTGCGCCACCACCGCCCGGCCCAAGTTTGTTTTAAATAGAAGATCTTAAGATAAATTATTTCCCAGTGCCAAAATTGTATTTGCAATCATGTCTTCTCTACTTTTGATGGATAAATTCTCTGACAGGAAAGATAAAGTAATCATTGGTTATATTATTAATTTACTAATTCCATTATAAATTACAAGTGAAAATGCTATGTGAGGATATAAAAGTCATGATTTTCTGAGTTTCTCTTGAGTTAGGTAGAAACTAGTCTACACTCAATTTCAGATGTTCAAAGTTCCACATCTTTATGTCATTCTCCCTTGGAAGAAGCATCAGATACTCTACCATGCTGCTGCGGAGTGTACACAGGCTTGTCAGTGTGGACGAAGAGAGAGCCATTGTCATAGAGGATTGGCCGTTTTTCTGATTTTGAAAAATGCTTTGACACGACTTCCAAATACACATATGAAAATGAGCTTTGTCCTTGAGACAACTGTTTGTCCTGAATCTGAAAAACAACAAACAAACATGAAGGTGTGAAAGTGTGATTGTGAAGTCCTAAAGCATGCTGACCTTGTAGAGACAAAACCACTGCAAACTGGAAGACCAAATCAAGCTTGTTGCTGGTTTTTGTTTGTTTGTTTTGGCTTGATATTTGGTCTTTTGAGACAGGGTTTCTCTGGAGCTTTGGAGATGTCCTGCAACTAATTCCTGTAGACCAGTCTGACCTTGACCTCACAGAAACTCACCTGCTTCTGCCTTCTAAGTGCTGGGTTTAAAGGCGTGTGTCACCACCACCTGGGTGCAAAATTGAGCTTGTGCATTGCATAATTTTAAAGAGACACTGGAGACAGGGCTCAGGAGTTAAGAGCACTGGTGGCTCTTCCAGAGGACAAAGGTTCAGTTCCCAGCACCCACGTGGCAGCTCAAATAACCTGACTCCAGTTCTAGGAACCCTACTTCCTCTTCTCTCCTCTGTTATTGCATGCTGTGGTGCCCAAATACACGTGTAGGCTAAATATCCATTAACAGGAAATTGTAAAAAATGATAATGAGCCTGTAGTGGTTCATGTCTTTAATCCAAGCATTTAGGCGTCAGAGGAAGGCAGATCTCTGCGAGTTCAAGTCCAGCCTGGTTTATGTAACTTCTTCCTGAGCAGACAAAGCTATTAGAATATTGTTACAGGCAAAGATTACTATCTTGTATGGCAAAGTGTCTTGTTGGAGTCAGATCAACAGTTCTGGCAATAGCACTGTATCTACGAATGTGACAACATTCTCACCCACTCTAGGTTGTTCCTTTCCACGCCTTGTCTGAATAACAATAAATAATAATAATAATAATAACAATAATACTAATAGTACAGTGTAACACTACAGAAACTGAGGCAGGAAGATCTTGTTTTCAAGTCTCTCCAGGACTACATGGTAAGAATCTGTCTTATAAACATAACCAAACAACAAAACTAACTAAAACCAGTGTAGGAAAAATAATAATAAATTATAAAATCTTTTCATAGTCTGACATCATAATAAAATGTTAGCATTTTGAGGCAAATTATTTCTAGAATAAAGAACTTTTAAAACTAAGTACTAAAACTAAAACAAACAAAACTTCAAGCAAGCTAAGAAATAAATTGACTAGTGAAACGATCACACAATTCATAAGCAGAGAAGCACAGAGGACTGGTGGACATGTGGAAATCTGTTGACATCTTCACCATCTGGAGAGCGCCAATGGCACTGGGATTCCATCTCACTGCAGGAGGAACAGCTATCATTGAGAATGGTAACAGAACTAAGAATGCCGGGGAAGATGTAGGGGAGGGAATCCTTATGCATTGCAGATGGAGTGACAATTGGTGCAGGCAGAAGGAAAACCAGTGTGGGAGTTCCTAAACATAGAGCTACCTCTGGCCCAGCTGCAGCACTTGGGAATCTCTGAGGACGGATAAAAGCCAACGTGGTGAGAGAGGTTTGCACTATTCATCATCCTCATCATTGCACTGTTCACGACTCCCAAGCTATGGAGAACGTCTTCTTGTCCATCAGCAGCTAAGTGGACACAGGAAATGCGATACCTATTATTCAGCCACAAAGGACAAAACTGCCGGGAAATGGATGCAACGGGAGGTCTCTATAGAAAGTGAAAGAAGCAGGACTCAGAAGGCATATACTGCGTGTTTTCTGTCACTGTGCACACATGTGCACATGACACAAAGATTGTGTACATACACACGTGACATACGAGGAGGACGAGAAAAGGGAGAGTGGACAAGGTGGGGTGAAGGGGTCAATACAGTCAAAGAACATATCACACTTATAGGAGTTTGTCTTTATGAAATCCATCAGTACCCACAATGAACATGCACAAAATAAAGAAGTTTCTAATCAGTCTGAGCAGAGATGTCTCAATGAACGACAGTTATTTAAGCAGTTTGTCCCTACTACCCTTGTGTGTTTCCAGAGAGAGTTGCTGGCTCTAGCATTCAGCAGTCCCCCAGTATGGGAACTATGTGTACAGCTGAAGAATACTGAGCTTTAGCAAATACCCAACAGCCCGTGTGCACATTCAGTTAGCAGTTCCCTTTTCTAATTTCACCTCAAGATATTTCCTGTTCATCTCCAAACATTGTCACAGAGAGGAGTTTATTTTTAAGGATGTGGGTAGGGCGCACTTTGCTCAAAATCAAATGTAATTTTCTGCACAGAGTTTGGGGTTTCACTCATCACTCCCCCTGTTACCATCTTACAACCACACAGCTATGGAGCAACAGTAACGACTACAGTTTTACCAAGGTTCAAGTGTTGCACAACTTTTACCAAAAACACTTAAAAAAACAAAGAATAAGTACATACTGTTAATAGTGTCGAGTTTTGGAATTTATTTTCTGGAGATAAGTTAACACACCCTGAAGAGTAGGTCACTTTTCTATCAGGATAACTTCTTATAGAGATTGTAACATCAAATGCTTCAGTGTAGCCATGAGCTTGAATTACAACATTTTCAGATGCTCCGACATGGAAGACTTTGGGTGCTGATATGACGAAGCTGTTTAAATTGTAAAAGAAAAGTTTCGTTTGTTTTGCAGGTTTTCTTATACTTTTGGTGTTTTACTCTGCATTTTTGCTGACTAGAAAACGAGTCTGTCATTGTTACAGGTAGCTGTCTCAAGGGATCAGTTATGTTGCTAGCCGCTCATCAAATCCAGACATGCCCATTGCTCTCATGGTCAGCTGAGACTACCCACTCATTATGTCAAAAGCAGACAGTTATTATCGAATCGATACAACCCAAGTCTCCATTTCACTCACCACAGGTAAGACGCCCAGGAAAGTGAAGATGGCTCATTTTACTTACGTTTGTTCCTGTCCCCAAGTTTTGCCCAGGAAAATTAAAAAGCAAAGTGCTCCCCAAAGGCCCATGGTGTAAAGTGGCATAAACCCATGAACCCGAACTTCTTGACGCTACTTTTATTTTAAATAAACTGGGTTGAAGAGTTTGGGTAAATTAGTTTTCTGGTTAATTATTAACGTCAGCGAATACAATCTCTGAGTGAGAAAGTTAAAATCAGGAATGGGCACATGAGGGTATGTTAATAAACACAAAACATGTTTTACCATCCTGTCATTTCCAGTAATAAAGACAGCGGTGTTTGACATCAACTTAGACCCAGGGACGTGTTTTTATGAATAGAAGTAAGAGGGTCCTAACCTGGGTGCTTGCCACAGTGTAGGAAGGCTCAGCGCTGGGAGCCAGGAGCTGCTTTCCTCTGACTTTCATGTCTCAGCCAGGTCCTTTGTGCTGACACCCTGCCACCTTCAAACTTGATTCTGGCAGGTGTCATTTTTCTCTGAGATTGATGAAAGACTCAACTGGATTTTATTTTAAATGCATGGTTTTAGAATGATTTTGACCAATCTTTAATTCCAACACTCAGGAGGCAGAGGCAGGCAGATTTCAGTGAGTTCAAGGCCAGACTAGTCTACAGAACAAGTTCCAGGACAGGCAAAGATTCACAGAGAAACCTTGTCTTGGTAACCAAATAAATGAAAGATAGATGATAGATAAATAGATAGATAGATAGATAGATGATAGATAGAGATAGATAGATAGATAGATAGATAGATAGATAGATAGAAAAAAAGAAACACAGACAGACAGACAGACAAATAGGACAAATCTGACCTGAAAAAGCAGGAGTAGCATCCTTGGTACTGGTGATGGCCAAGGGTAACCTAGGTCTGCAGAGATGGTCCAAGGACTAGATCCATGGTCCATCCCAGACTAGAGAAGAAGCAGTGCAGTATATGGAAAAGAGTTGTGTCGGCATGGAAACCCTGCAGAGAAGTTCATCTGAATCCATAGACAGTAGACACTCAGTGCTTACAGGGATGTGAGTCTGTGAATCCACGTGTCCCTCCCCAGAGTTTGCATGTAGTCATAGAAGGCCTCACTTTATACCTCCATGCTCCTGTGAGGGTTTCTACAGTTTACTACAGGAGGTCAGTATGAGCAGAGTGAATAGTATTTCCATGACAGCTGATTTCCTCTTTTTTAAATCAGTTTTTGGTTTTGGAGACAGGATGTCTCTATACAGCCTTGGCAGTACTGGAACACACTGTAGACCAGGCTGGCATTGAAGCCACGGAGATGACTGTCCTATGCCTCTGGGGTGCTGGGATTGGAGCAAGTCCAACTACATCTCACAAGCTGATTTTCACGACTCATTGCCAATTAAGTAAATTTAAGCAAAAGTTAATTTTTAGAAATTATATTAAATTTATTTTATATGATATGTTCATTACAAAATTCATTTAGATTTTCTTTTGTCAATCATTTGTACATTTGTATATGATGTGTGTTGTATTTCAAGGTAACAAAAGAAATGTCCAGGAGCTGGATGTGTATTTCAGTTGGTAGAGGCCTGCTGAGCATGCTCAAGGCCTGGGCTGGGCCCCAGGCTCACACGACTGTCAGGTGTGATAGAGTACACCTGTAGTCACAGCACTCAGGAGGTAGAGGCAGGAGGATTGGAAATTGTAGGTCATCCTCAGGCACTAGTGATTTTGAGACCATCCTGGGCGACATGAGACCCTGTCTACAATAATACTAATGATAACAGTGTTGATGATGATAATGCAGAGATGTCTAAACACAGTCCTGTAACTCAGAATTTTGGTCACACTGACAATGGCATCTTTACCATATTAGTAAGGTTCTATTTAGCAATAGTTTAATCGTGAATTTGTCAAAGAAAAAGGCATGGGAAGAAAAATTCTATACACTATTTCACTAACAGTAGTGTTCATTTTATACAGAGCATCACAATGGAAAACATCCACACTGCCATCCAAATAGCTATCTCATTCATTTCCAAAGAAAACCTGTAAAATGATTAAGCTAGGTTGCAAAAGATGGGTCAGGTTAAAGCAAACAGTGCTTCTGTGATCACTTTCGGGAAACAAAACCCAAGAGTGTAAGGACCGCCCAGTGGACACATATCAGTTTTACTTCAAGTGCCAGCAGTGGGAGCTGTCTGTGGTAGGAGAGCAAACACTAGGGAGCGCTGTTCTCAGACCATTGCTGTGGGAAGTGTTTACAGGATGACAGGCTCAGCAAGTCATGGGCTCCACTGTTCAATCCTGCTATCTTCTAAATGTTGTTCAAAGAAGGGCTTTCTTCAGGGTTTAATATGTGACCTGTACACAAGTGTTTGATTGTTGTGTGTGGAATAGGAGAGTGAGTGGTTCACCCTTGTTTTGCACAAATATCGCCTCCCTCCCTCCCTCCCTCTCTCCCTCCCTCCCTCCCTCCCTCCCCCCTCTCTATTTCTTTCTTAGACAGAGTTTCTCCTGTAGCGCTGAGCAGGTGCTCAACTCTGATAGAAACTTGAGGGTCACTGAACCTCCTGCAACTGTCACCTGTCTTCTGGGGACCAGATGTCTTTGCTTAGACTGCTGTCTAATTTTTATGTCAACTTGACACAAACTAGGGCTATCTGTTAAAAGGGAATTTCATTTGGGAACTCCCCTCATTAAAATTGCCGGTGGGCAAAACTGTGGGGCATTTTCTTGATAGAAAATGGATGTGAGAGGGTCCAGTCCATTGTGTGCAGTGCCATACTTGGGCAGGTGGTTCTGTGAGCTGTATAACAAAACAGGCTGAGCAAGCCATGGGGAACAAGCCAGTGAGCATCACCCCGAAATGGCCTCTGTATCAGCTCCTGCCTCCAGGTTGCTGCCCTGCTGGGGCTCCTGCCCTGACTTTCTGCACTGATGGACTGTGATGTGGGACTGTAATCTGACATGACCTCCCCGCAGCCATGTTGCCTTTGCCATGGTGTTGTCATAGCAGCCAGAAACCTGTGTGACGTCCTGGTCCTCAAGTGTCTCATGGTCTGCGTCCTGCTTTGTTCTCCTGTGTCCACTTTCTTCATTGTTATTAAGTGGCTGTGACTTGAAGGGGCTCCTGGAGGATGTGTCTGTCAAGTGAACACTCTTTGTTATTTCATACTTATTTAGTAAAGAGAAACAGGCTAGAAATCAGTTGTTAACACGAAGCACAGGCTTCCTTTTATGAAGAAACAAAGGTCTTAATGTATGATTTTCAAGGTGAAATAACTTGTAGGGAGGAACTATCAGTGGGCTCTAAATGAGCAGAGTCCCAGTATTCTGTGTGTTGCTGTTAGAAGTTCAGCTCACCACATTGTTGGCCTCCAGTGCCTGCTGCCTGGTTAGCACAGGTGAGCTGGAGGGATCCGTTCCTGCCCCCTGGAGTCCATGTAGTCTGAGGACAACCAGAGACACAGGGCTGTCTCCCCTGAAGCAGAATCTTTCTAAATGGAGAACTGACAAAGATGCTAGTTTCCTTTAGCCGGGGTTGGCTGCCACAGGGGTTTGTCCTCAAGAAGATTTTGGTTTCAAATCCAGTCCTATGATCAATAGTGTTATTATTAACTTATTTATAGCATGTATCCACAAAGACATGTCTTCAGAAATAGGAGGAATGTGTGCATTCCCATTATCTGTGCCTACAACCCTGGCACAGCCACAGTTACCTAAGTGCCTCCCCCAGCAACTGTGTGCAAGGGGACCTGGGAATTCAAGCTATTTCCAGTTGGGGGCCTTAAAGCAAATTACCTCTTTTTATCCAGTTGCCTTTGTGTCCTGCATATGTATGAATGAACTGTATTAAAATACATTTAGTTTTAACTATGTTCCCCAAAAACAAGTTTGATAGAGACATTCTCATGGTACCCAAAGCAGAGTCACTCCAGGTGACCAGAGCTGGGCAGTCCAGCTAAGACCCCATATGCACTTCCAAGTCCCAAGGAAAATGCCCTGTGGAAGCCCTGGGGTTTATTAGCCCTGATGTAAACCACAAACAATTTCTTTCAAGTGTTCCTGTTCATTCCGTTCTTGTTACTTCCCTTCAAAAACTTGAGCAAATACAAGAGGAAGTCAGTTTTTCATTGTTCAGACTAAGACAAACTTATCTGCTATACTTTTGATCTAAAGTGTCCCCCTAACGGCTATTGCCAAAACCTTGTTCCAGGTGGTCCTGGTGAAAGTCAATGTGTCACAAAGCAAAACCAAAAGTCGTGAATGTGGGGAGGAACTGGGAATGTCTAGAGGGCAATACAAGAAAATGAACTGGGAGTAACCAGAATACAGCACGTAATTGTATGATAATGTCTAATAACAAAATTAAAATAGATTAAATAGAAATATTTCATAAGACTAAGAAAAATAAAACATCCTTTCCTCAGAGTGGTGTTTCCGGGAGTCGTGGAACTGGTTTATTTGTCTGTTGTTTGGTGAGACAAGGTTGTTCTCCACAGCAGCAGAAGCAGCTCCTAAGAACTGAGTTATTTTAGAGACTGGAGAATCGTGTTATGTTCCGGGACATTCTGGAATTTTTTATTCTCTTGCTCAGTTTCCCCATGGCTGTAACTGCAGGCAAATGAGTCCTTTTCTGACTGCTATGGAACCCTTAACGACCTGACAGAATGTGTCACCTGTCAGAGTGTCCCCCTGTGTCATACCCGAGTGCAGGACAGGCAGTACCCTAGCCCTAAAAGGTGAAACTTTGCTTTCTTCTCTTTCTTCTTCCTCTTCTTGTTTCTATCTCTGTATCTTTCTGCCTTGCTTCTCTTTCTTTCTCTCTCTTTCCACGAAGTCAGTCTGCACTCCCTTCCTCTCTCCCTTTTCTTCCTGTCCTCCCCCAATCCCTTACCTTCCTCAAATAAAACTCCCCATGTAAACTCTGTCTGCATGCTGTGTCTGTCTCTCACCTGCTGAGGTCTCTCATACACAGAACCATAACACTGCCCCTTCCCTGACCTCTTCCAGTAAACCTCCTAAGTCAGCCTAATTGCAGTGCCGTATTTCTCTTTGTGGTGCTTTTAAATTATAACAGTGATGGTCTCTTCCAATGAAATAAGAAGTGATTTATTTTACCAAAATTATGAGGAGACTTTTTTTTGCAATATGTGGTTTTTTTTGTTGTTTTTTTTAAAGAATGTCTTCTAGGACATTGCTAACTTTTAAAAACAAACACCATTCCTGGAAAATTGGCATCATACCTACTTAGCATAGCTGCAGTCAGTTTCTTTGTAAGAGCTGTATCGTGCATCCTATAAATCACCCACGTTGACCTCTGACCTCCACTGTTCTTCCATTCTCACCCATCTGCCATTAGGGAAAAACCAAATGCTCAGAAACACATTAACAACTGGCATGTACTGCATGGTGACCACAGCGGTTCAACCAAGTCCCAGTGTTGCCACACTGCAGACTGCACGCCTCCAGCACCTTGTTCCTTTCGTTCTTAATGATGCTGTCAGGTCCTGTTAAATGCCTTTCCCTTGGGGATATTCTGTGTGGGCTTTGATAAAAGGATACAAATGTGTGCAATGTTGGCCTCTCTGAAGAAAATAATTCGCTGGGAAAAAATGCCCGTTACCATGGAACCAGGGATTTCCTTGTGCTCTCCTAATTACATCAAGAACAGGAATGTTAGAGAATTACTGACACACCTGAATCCAAGGATGAAATGCCTACAATTTGTATCCAGATCCTGAAGGCCATGTAAGGCAAGAGTTCATTAATAAGTGTAGAGAAATCAGACATCAGGATCTTCCCTGTGGGAGCAGTACGAGGGGAACAGGCCCAGATAGTAAGAGCAGGAAATTGTAGTATGATGTCTGCTCCCCAGAAGGAATTTTCCAAGAAAAGGTATTTGGATAAGGGTCTCTGTTATGATCATGCTGGCCTTCCCTGTCAGTACGCTGTCCCTTTAAGAGGCAACCTCCATCCATGCCCAACCCCCCTTCCCAGTGAGGCAAGCTGGTCTATTCTCTTACTTTTCTCTCTGGCTGGCCACTGTTCTTCTGAAGAGGCAGTTCTCTGTCTCCCTTCCCCTCCTGTGTCTCCTCTCTCTCTTCCTTTCCACCCTTCTTCCTTCTATACTCTCTTTTAATAAAATTTCACTCTCTGTCTGCATGCCGTATTCTCTTTCCTGCCTGCATGGTCCCCCACCTGCAGTGGGAACTGCCAGGATCACAATCACCATAAATCTTTCATTGGTGTGAACTTGGTAGGCTCTCCCTTATAGCTTAGGAATTCTGGGGATCCTGTAACCTGTAACCCTTCTATATGGTCCCTTTTTCAAGTCAATATTTACTGAAATTCTACACCCTGACACTAACGGGAGGTCCTTCCCCCCACCCCTGGCCATGCATCCATGAGCGTGGATTATTCTCAACAGTGGTTCCCCATGTGAAAAGACCCAGGACTGGTCAATCACCAGCCTATAGTGTTTAAAACCCTTTGTTCCCCGGGGCACAGATCCCATGTGATGACATATGGATTTGGTTTGTGCTCACCCATTCAATGGCCATTCGACCTTGTAAGTGACAACCCATGGGCAACCTGACCCGTGGTCCACAGTGAACCTCTAGGACACTGAAGCTCAGACTTTGACTTTCTTTCCTCCGTCATGGAAACTGTGCCTTCCCGCTCAGATATCAAGTTACATAGAGGACTATTGTCAGCCTACATTTTCCCAGTGGTCAGTAGTTGGAAGTGCTGTCTCTGTGTGCCTTCCTGCCCATGGGCAGGTGGGCCAAGGCATGTGGTAATCCTGGCCTGGGACCTGTTACCAGTGAAATTACAGGGCATGACTGAGAATGAGTCAGAAACACACAGAGAAGCCCATTTCAAGAGTTTATTAAGAGAGAGAAAGACGTGAGCACAGAACTAAGGAAGTTCGTGCAGGGAGAGAGACGGGAGAAGGAAAAGAGGGAGAGCAATAGAGAAAGGGAGAGATAGGGGGTGAGGGAGGCAGTAGTTACCCCTTCAGAAGAGGGACGTCCCACAGGTCAGGGAACCCTGATTGCTCTTCGGGCTGATGAGGGAGGGGGACTTGATTGGGGGGGGGAAGAGGAGGGAAATGGGAGGCTGTGGCGGGGAGGAAGCAGAAATCTTTAATAAATAAATAAATAAGAAAAAAAGAGGGACGACAATAGCATGGAGCAGAGGTGTCTAGCTTTTAAAGGCTGCCTAGTACATGCGCACAGGGGCTTATGTCGTGGTAGCTAGGGCACGTGACCATGCGGCATGGATATCATGTAGGGCTTGAGGGCCGCGGGTGGCTATGTAAATTGCCTGAGTGCTTAATGGCGCACGCGTGGCCCTGGCACCCGGAAGTGCCAGCGTTTGGGGTGGCTAGATATTTTGCCAAAGCTCTGTGTGATGGAAACCTAACAACCACCCACTTTCCAATTCCCTGTCTGCTGCCATTCTCCACACAACCCCAGCTACGATGGTAAGATCCCCTCCTCCCAGTCAGCTATTGCTGACAATCACCTCTGCCACTTCTCATGAGCAAGGCCTTTGGGCTTTGCCTAGCACTGCACACACTGAGCGGTACCGTCCTTATTCGGGCCTGGAGCTCTAGCACGCTTCTCAGATCTGTGGATCCTTTCCGGGATATGGTTCCCCTCATGGCCTAAAGCCTCTCAGGTGACTCTCTATCTCTACCTTATGACTTTGGACACCGTGTCCTTTGTGTTTTGTGCCCTTGGTGCCCATTACCTTGTGGATAAATGGATAATGTTCTGAGCTGGTCCTTGATCCTTCTGTCTCACCCTTGGGAAACAGGCTGGCAAAACCATAGACATTTCTAACTTCATCTGGTGGACAAAAACAGAAAGAGCTTACAGCACATGGGCAGCCACCATCTTTGCTGAGGACAACTGCATGATTGCTGCCATTTTGTTTGAGGTTAAGACAGTGAGGAGCCACAGACTTGTGAGGGTCTGTGTCTAGCCAAATGGCGTGGGCAGCAGGCCCACAGCCAGACCAGCTACCTGAATGATCTGCAACTCTTCTGTTCTCTTTCATCTGTTAACAATTTGCGACTTTAATTCTCTAGTTTCTTTCTTTTTCTCTCTTCCTTTAAATGCCCTGTCACTTGTTACAAAGTATCAGTGAGAGATAAAAAAGTCAGCTTTCTTTCACTTTTCATTTAACTTTATGTGTAACTTAAATTCAGCCCCATGTATTTGTAGAACTGCATATATTTGTACATTCACTGACCTCTAAAAATGTTTTAAGCAATACTAATGAGCTCTGTTCACTGTATCTCCATCCAGACAAAAAAGTAATAAATCTCCAATATCTTAAATTGGTATATACTTTTAAATGATGACAAATACATGGTTAAATGTTTTACAACATGTGAGTCAACTCTGCTTGAAAATATATTCTTTATAATGATAAGAATGTAAGGTTATAAGACCTATTTCAGATTAACAAAAGATGTTCTTCACTATTGTTGTATGGCCTCTTGATTCTGCTGGAACAGCATCTTAACTTGCTTGTTGTTAGTCCCAATATAAGGGATGGTCTCTAGGACCTGAAGAGCATTAAAGATATATCAGCTGTCAGTATATAGATTTAATGCCTCATTTGCAAAGTGTTGAAACACTATAGCTACAGCTCGCAGCTCGACTATTGGAGCTAAGCTTGGTTCTATCCGCACTGCATGTCCTTTGCCATATCTACATATGCAACCCTCCCATTAGAAGAGCCATCAGTGAAAATTAGCAAAGCATCCTACTGTGGGAGCTCCTTCAGCCAATAGCTTTTAAGATTCTAGCCCATGTGGGCCTGGTTTCTTATACTATAAATTCACCTGTAAGTGTGTGCTTGTTCTCTTGCTTTCAGTTCTTGCTTTTTCTGCTAGATTTAGTTCCCGGTCCCTGTTCATGCAGAGAACTGTGATCTAGGACTGTAATCTGTGAGTCTATCCCTTAACAAATAATTCTTTATTATACATAATTCTGAACAAGTATGGGATTATTTTGTAACTTATGACATCATCTGACGCCTGAACGTGGGATCCAGTTCCCCCATTTTGGGATCAGTTTGCCAGGCACATGGCACATTGGGCACGGACTCTCTAGCCTGTGGCTTTAGCAGGCACTCAGACACAAAAGGCTACACTCCCTGGCTCACAACCCACATGTTGACTCTCGGCGGATTACAGGCTGGTCTTCCTGCTGCTGCCTGTGATCCCTGCAGTGCACACAGTCTGCAACTCACACTGATGAAAAACTTTGGTTTTTTTCTTTATCCTGGGTCGCAACTCTCTGAATCGTTTGATCACCTTAATAACTGCTATTCCCTGCTGCTAGCATCTCTTGTCCATGAAGCTGCAACTGTGACACCTGATGGCCCATAACAATTATTACACCTACTCCAATTCATTGTAATTGCCTTATGACAGGTAAGATCTGAAAAACAACAAATATTACAGATGGCATAACTACCTTGGAGTTCAATACTTATTTTGCTTCTACTATGGATGATACTCTACAAGGCTTATTTGATTTTCCTTCTATATCCCTTTATTTGATTCTAGAATTAGTTTTGTTTTTCATGTTATTTCATTAAAAATGGTTTGATAACAGGGCTAAGAATGAGACAATTTTAGAAATAATACAGTCTTTACAGACTAATAATGGATACCTAGTTGAGAAGATCAATATGATGGACAGGGATAGCATCAGTTTGACAGAATTATCTGAAAGAATTTGTTCTGTTGAGTTTAACAATTGTACTCTGTTGAAAAGTTATGATAGATTAACGTATAAGGTCTCTCTCCAGAAAGGTAATATGCACACCATCAAAATTAGTTCAAGGATGAGACATTATCATTAGTGGACAAGTATCATACCTTGGAATCCTCAGTGAGGGCGTTAGAACAGAACACTGGACAGGAGATTCAGACTTTACAAAAGGCAGTAGTAAAAAGAATTGAAAGTCTTATGAATTTACTGAAATTGATGAACAGGAACAGAGGGTACAAGGACAGGATTTAGCCTCATCAGTACGTAACAGACTTCAGGATGACTTATACAGAGTTTTAACTACATATCCAGTAATTTCCTTGGAAAAACCTTCTGGCACAAAGCACCCTAAGGTAGTCAAAGAATATACATGGGAACCAATACGTCTGAGTGATCTAAAAATATTTAAACAAGCAATAGTTTCTTATGGGCTACATTCACCATTTGTCAGGGAAATGGTAAAAACATGGGCTTCAAGCAATAAGACTACTCCAAACAATGGTTTCAATTAATTTCAGTGGTCCTAGAAGATGGATCTCAGCTGCTTTGGAAGTGTTATTGGAGAGAAGAGGCAAAGGTTTTAAAACAACAGGGGAAAGCAAAAGAATGTGAGACCACCCAGGTTCAAATTCTTGGCAAGGGTCATTACTCTGATCCTCAAGAACAGGCTCACTATGGTGAACACATCTTGTCCCTGTGTAGCACAGCAGCTCTGAATGCTTGTGGATGGATTCAGAAACCAGGAAAGAGGATTGAGTCATATATTAGGGTTAAACAGGGTCAGAGAGAACCCTTCACTGACTTCTTACAATGATTAACTAAGGCTGTACAAGTAGGAGTGACAGACCCTGAAGCAAGATGTATCCTTATTAAATCTTTGGCTTTTGAAAATGCCAACTTTGAAGGTAAGAAGATCCTTGGGTCTTTAAAGGTCAGATCAGCACCAATAGATGAATGGATCTTGCATACAATGAAAGTTGAAGCATTTGTCTATAATACTGAGTCTTGGGTAGGAGAAGCAATTTCCAGTGGTATGAGGAGATACCAAAATGCCAAATGTTTTAATTGTAGTAGAATGGGACATCTAAGAAGGGACTATAGACAAAGAAATCCTAGAGATAATCTCTAAGAATGGCTAGAATAGGCAGTCTAGGTCTCAGTCTTCTGGTATATGTAGGAGGTGTGTCAAAGGCTGACACTGGACTAATGAATATAGGCCAACAAAAGAGAGGCAAGACAATCAGATACCATTGGGAAACTCCTTGGGTGGCATCTCATAGGTGCTCATGTCAAATAATGTCCAGTCATTCCCAGTCACTGTGGAGACCATATCTCTCAAGGAAAATTAAACAATACAGCGCACACCGTAAAAAAAAAAAACCATACTTGTTTATGATGGAAGAGACATGTAAGACAAATCAAAAACTCCAGTAGGAAATAGCAAACATATATTTTGTCAGACTTCTATGATCAAAGACCAAATCTAAGAGTGTGTATTAATGACATTGCAATTGAGGAATTACTTACTAGACACAGGTGAGGATATGAGTATAATTACTCCAGAATCTTGGCATTCAGATTCGTCTCCTCAGGAGATATTCATTTCCTAGGAAATGGAACCCTATCTCAAAGCATGAGATGGGTTGAATGCATAGGGCTAGAAGGACAGAAAGGAAGGCTGAAGCCATATGTAGCTATTATTGTAGTGAATTTATGAGGTCCTCACCTATTGCAGCAATGGAATACCCAGGTTAACATTATTAGTGCAGTCCCAAAAACTGATGTTTTTGGAAGTATGTTATAGGATATTATAAACAAAGAATCACTAGTCATTCAGTTTGTACAAGAACCCAAAGCAACTAGCCACCATTCAGAGGTACTAATGGCTTTGCATTGAAAATGGTTAAATGAGAAACCTATATGGGTTAAACAAATGTCCTTTAACAGAAGTGAAACTTCAGACTTTCATGCAGCTGGTGTAGGAAGAACTAGATGTTCACCATATTGAAGAATTAAACAGACCTTGGAACTGTCCTATATTTGTTGTTAAAGTGAAATCTGGAATATGGAGAATGGTGACAGATCTAAGAGCTGTCAGCAATGTTATTTAGCCTATGGACCCTCTACAATCTGGAATTCTTCTGCCTTTTCTATTATAATAATGATGGCTTCCTATAGTTATTGATTTAAAAGATTGTTTCTTCATTATTCCTTTACAAGAAAAGGACAGAGAAGAATTTGGTTTTACAGTGCCTAATTATGTAGTTACAGACTGCTTCTTAATCCTGGCTTCCTAGAATGGAAATAATCACACAGAAAATATATTAATTAAAATTCTGCTTGGCCCATTAGCTCTAGTTTATTATTAGCTAACTTTTACATATTAATTTAACCTACTTCATTAATCTGTGTATTACCATGTGGCTGTGGCTTACTGGATAAAGTTCCCAGTGTCTGTCCCCTGTGGGCTACATTGCTTTTCTCTGACTCCAACCTTCTTTTTTCCAGCATTCAGTTTAGTTTTCCATACCTACCTAAGTTCTGCCTTGCTATAGGTCCAAAGCAGTTTCTTTATTCATTAATGGTAATCACAGCATACAGAGGGAAATCCCACATCATACTTATAATAGTTATCAGCCAATACTTTGTAAGTCAGCCATTGGAAATAGTATGCAAGCAATTTTCTAAGTCTATAATTTACCATTACATGGATGACATTTTGTTATCAGACTCAAATGCAGATACTTTAGAAAGAATGGTTGAAGAAGTAAAGAAAGTTTTGCCTAAGTGGGGATTACAAAATTTCTCCTGAAAAAATACAAAGAGGAAACTCTGTCAATTACCTAGGTTACAAAACAGGTTTATAAAAAATTAGAACACAAAAGACACAATTTAGGAAAGACTGATTTTGGACACTTAATTGACTTTATTCATTCAGGTTCAAGATATAATCAGGAATAGGCTTTGTCCCATATACATAGCACACATCTCATCCCCCTATGGGCTTGCAAGGTCCTCTAGTTCAAGGTAATGCAGAAATTGACTGATTATTTATTGGAAGTGTGCTGAAGATCTCAGAATTTTATAAGAAACATTATGTCGATAACAAAGATTTAAGGAAAGAGTTTTCTATTACATATCAACAAGGTAAGGAAATTATAAAGAAATGTACTACTTGCTCTTTCTTTTTTTTAAAAATTTATTTATTAAAGATTTCTGTCTCTTTAATTTCCCTCCCCCTCCTCCAATTAAGTCCCCTTCCCTGGTCAGCCAAAGAGCAATCAGGGTTCCCTGCCCTGTGGAAAGTCCAAGGACCACCCACCTCCATCCATGTCTAGTAAGGTGAGCATCCAAACTGCCTAGGCTCCCACAAAGCCAGTAAGTACAGTAGGATCAAAAACCCATTGCCATTGTTCTTGAGTTCTCAGTAGTCCTCATTGTCTGCTATGTTCAGCGAGTCCGGTTTTATCCCATGCTTTTTCTATAACCAAACACCATTACCTGCAGGAACTAACACAAAGAGTACTCAAAAGAATGAGATCTGACAGATGGATGTGTTCAATTTACAGAATTTGGAAAATTAAAATATGTACACCATACCAATGACACTCATTCAGGTTTTCAATGGGCAACTGCCTTGAGCTCAGAAAAGGCTGATTCAATAATCACACATTTATTAGATGTTATGGCCATCATGGGCATACCTGCACAAATAAACAGAGACAATGACCCAGCATGTATGTCTAAGAAAATGAAACCGTTTTTTGCTTAATATAATATTAAGCATATTACAGGTGTACCAAACATTCCTACAGATCAGGCACTTATAAAAAGACCAAATTGAACTATAAAGGATAAGCCAAACAAACATAAAGGGATGGAAAATACCCCCAGAAATAGATTATATAATGCTTTATTAACCTTGAATTTTCTTAATGCTAATGATAAAGGAACAACATCAGCAGAGAGACATTGGGTAGCAGAAAACACTTCAGAATTAAATCAGCTGGTGTATTTCAAGAATGTGTTGTCCTTACAATGGAAACCATTAGATGTGCTACATTGGAGAAGGGGTTTCTCTCTTGTTTTCACAGGAGAAGAAAAGCTATGGATACAATCAAAATTAATAAAGATTCAGTTTAAAAAAGAAAATTCTCTTGAGAAAAAGAAATGACAGCTCATCCACAGAGGTGACAATCATACACATGATAAGAAAACCTCATAAGGGTTGGGGCAGGATTGTGTTTGTCTTTGCAGAAAAATATTCATCTTAAAAGAGTTGAGAGACCCTGGACATCTAGATGCCTGAAGATGAAAAGATAGCTATCCATAAAGAATCACTAAGCAAAGAGAAATCAGACTTATGATTCTGTATAATCTGCATGGTAAAATTTGAATATTTAAACATGTATACATCTCTACTTAAAGACACGAGTTGACTTAGAAGTTGGACAATGGCTATCCCTCTCTAAATTCAAGAATGTTGTTAAAAGAAACATTCAGAATTTCTGTCTCATGTCAGGAGCCATGTGGTATGGGATAGAAAGAAGATAGATTTTAAGGAAATATTTTACTTATTCCATGTCCATTTTATATATAGTGGATCTTTCATTGAATATATGTCTATTTGAATAATATTTAAATTTTCAACAATGAACAGTAGATTTTCCTGCAGTAATCTTCGAAGCTTCCAGGAAGAAGATGGGACCCCCCATAACAATGACTCCACCTGGTTGATATGACATCATGATGCTGACTTATAGCACTACTATAAGACAGGTTTTTAGGTACCAGCTGCTAAAATGGTGCATCTTCTTACAACGTTCTGGCCAGAACTCCGAATAAGAACTTCAGAAAAACCCTATCAACTACTCAGAGACCATTTGCAATTATACAAAACAGCAATCTTGAAACTTAACCATCATTTTACTTTTACAGGATCCCATAGAAAGAACATCACCCCTAAGACAACTGGAAGCAATTCTAGAAGATGATGTCCTCTCTCCCAACAAACCTCAGAGTTTGGAACACCATTTCAGGGTTTATTATTACTCTTAAAGGTTTGGGGATTGGAGTGGAAATTATGTAGGCCCAGAGTCCTCAAAAAAATCAGGAGAGAGTTCTCAAAAAAATCAACTGAATGGGATAATAGGTAGATAAGTGTGAACTTACTCACACTAATAGTAATAGTAAGTAATAGAGTGAATACTTGTGAGCTATTATTTATGGACAATTTATATTGCTACAGATTCTTGTATATTGATACAAGTTCAAATTATATTTGTTATATTGAATATGCTCCTATTTCTGTTTCAAATAGTTGTACATTTAAGCCAAGTTATTTTGTCTAATTGCATTCATGCTTGTTTCTACCTCTGTTTATAAAATTTTGTATATTGGTGCAATTTTAGGAAGTATTTTTCATATTTCATTATACATTTCTACTTCTGATCAAGATACTTATACATTGTTTACATTTTGAGGTCATTGTCCTCCTTTACTGTACAGTTGTTTAAAGATTGTTTAATGTTCTGATATGAAGTCTTAATCTTTAAGTTATATAGTTATTAAGTATTATAGTCAATAGTCATTCATGTTTGTTATACTTTTAGTCAGACTAATTAGGTTCTTTAGATACATAGAGAATGTATTCTGCATAGATAGGTAATCTTCAACCACTTCAAAGATCTGTAGAACATGGCATTTAAATAACTTAGGCTTCTGTTGACGTGAGACACAATTGCTCTAGGAAACATCAATCTATTCGTGAGACAGTGTTGAGCAACAAAGACACTCCACTTGGAGTTTGTTTTCTTCTTGGCACAACTGATCTTTGGGCAAGGAACTGCCCATGCCTCAAACGCTGACAAAGTGCATGATGTCAGAGTGGACAAACAGGATATAAGATTAAAGACTGCCAAACCTTGCCAAGATAGGGTAAAATCGTTCTGAAAATTTTCCTCCCTCTGAAAATGGTCTGTCAGTTACTCTAGGCCTTAGCCAAAGTTGGTTGCTTCAACATTGCAAATGAGACTTTGGGTGATTGCTCAGGCAGCCAGTTGTCTCTGTCATCTACTGCACATCTTTGAAGTCGCTTAATAGCACTTCCTGTCTACTCAAGTAATATTATCTCCCTTCTCAGGCCTTTAATGGGATTGAAGATTAGATAGTTGAAGTTACCATCCTTTTATGATCTAGTGAAACCAAAATCCCTTTTTCAATAGAAGACCTAGATTCCTAGGAGAGAATGTTTATTAAAACATTAGGAAAAAAAAAACACATTAGGATATGTTTCTTGCTTATTGTAGTGAGCCGGACAGGATCGCCATTACAAGATGGCGCCGACATCCTGTCTTGTTGGTAATAAACAACTCCATATTTGGCTATGCCTTTGAGAGCTGTGTGTCGCTAAGTTTTGAGGTAAATATTTGCCTAATTTTAAAAAATAGACATAATGGGAGACTCCCAGTGCTGGGGAGATTCTCACTCAGGTCTAGGGATGGCGCGGGCCCCCACATGGCTCGCCGGAGACTGTCCTTGCTGAGGTCACGCACACAAGGCCTTGGTTGGCGGGGGAGGAGTTCGACCCCTAGTGACCGGGAGAAAGAATTTTTGAGAAAAGAGGCCACAGCCCACTGGTCCAGGAGGGTCATAAATACCAAAAATCCAATGATGGTCGCAGGGGGACTCCCTGCCTCTTGGGACCACTCCCAAGGTCGTAATTGGCTAGTTCCTAAAGCAGCAAGCTGATAATCACAAGGAGGAAACTCACTGTTTATCGGATTGTTATCAGGATTGCAGTCTGGTTTTGTCTCCAGCTAGTTCCTGGTGCAGGGTTGCTGAAGCTGCTACTCCTGGATTTTTGGTTCTTCTCTTCCTGCTGGGAGAGTCTGATTTGTTCAGGTTTTTCATTATGATGTGTGATCCAAAGATGGCTGTGTCGGTTTACACTTCCAGCAATAAGGTTTTTGCTTTAACCACATTTTCTTAAGCATAAATTGTTAGCAATAATTTTTAATCTTGGTCATTTTTATAAGAATAAGATAAAATCTCAAAAGTTTTGGTTTACATTTCTCTGAGGGCTAAAGGATGTTATGTTTAAACATTTTTTAAATGTCTCAGTCATTTTTAAGTTCGTCTGTTGAGAGTTTTCAGTTTAGGTCTGTAACAAATATTTTTATTGGATTAATTTTTAATATACCTTTAAAAAGCCAATTAATATGGCCTTGACTGTTTTTACTGATGGCTCCAGAACTGGCAGTGGTACCATAGTAATTCAAGGTAAGAATCCCATTTTGCTTGATTTTCGACCTGATTCCCCACAAGTCACGGAATGTATGACCATGCTAAAAGTTTTTAAAAGATTTTCAAAACCCTTCAATTTATTTTCAGATTCTAAATATGTGGTGAATGCTGTTGCCTCATTGGAGGTGGCTGCCTTTGTTAGAAATTCAAGTACAGTTTCCAATATTTTGTGTCAAATTCAAGCATGCATTTTACAAAGGGATAATCCCTTTTTCATTGGACATATTCGGGCTCATACTTTGCTTCCAGGACCCATGTCTGAGGCCAATGATTTGGCTGACTGCCTTACCCGGTCCATGGCTTTGGTCGACTCGGACCCTGTAAAATTAGCACGAGATTTTCATAAGCTTTGGCATGTGCCTGCCAATACCCTTAGAAAAAAAATTCATATTTCCAGACAGATAGCCAGAGAAATAGTTAAAGCCTGTTCTTCATGTGTGACCTTTTTACACCCCCCTAATGTTGGGGTCAATCCTAGAGGGCTGCAACCTAACACGTTATGGCAAATGGATGTTACCCATATGCCTAAATTTGACAAATTAAAATATTTATATGTATCAATGGATACCTTTTCTGGCATTATTCATGCCACGCCCCTAGCGGGAGAAAAGGTAACTCATGTAAAAACACATTGCCTTGAGGCCTGGGCTGCCTGGGGAAAACCCCTATGCCTTAAGACAGACAATGGCCCGGCATATACCTCCCATGGATTTTGTGCCTTTTGTGCACAGCTCCAAGTGACCCACATTACGGGTCTTCCATACAATCCACAAGGACAAGGTATTATGGAGAGAGCCAACAGAAATATTAAAGAAATTCTACAAAAACAAAAAGGGGGAATAGCTGAATCCGCTTCCCCCAGGGAAAGAATCTCCCTTGCTCTCTTCACACTTAATTTTTTAAACCTAAATGAGTTGGGTACTGCAGCAGCTGAAAAGCATGCAGCAGGCCCTATGGAACAAAAGGAATATGTGATGTGGAAAGATGTATTGGATAACAAATGGTATGGACCAGATCTTGTGGTAGCAAGATCCAGGGGAGCTGTATGTGTTTTTCCACAGGGCCAAGAGGCTCCGCTTTGGGTTCCAAGCCGGCTGACACGCATGATCAAGGAAGTTCCTAAGGATGAGGCTGAGTCTCTGGAGGAAGTTCCTGCTGACATCCCTGATGGCGTGGATCCAGGGGAAGGTGGAGCACAGAAGGGGAATCCTGTCAGCCTTCCCAAAGGCGATGCCTGTTTGGCATGATGCCACAGTTCTCCCCAGATTTTTACCACCAATAGAAACCTTGATTTACCATTTTTAATGTATAAGTCTGAAGTGGCCCTTTTAGGAGAAGCATGTAACATTACAGAGAAATGGTCCCTGTGCTTTCAGTTGCGTGGGCATGTTTTTTGGCAAACTGCCTGGGTGGCTATGTGTTGTGCCTGTGGTTGGTTTGCTGCCTTCGAGCCCAGACCAATAGGGATAAGGCTATATTGGGATAAGGTTATAATCTCTCAGACATTAGCTACCCTGGAGTGTGGCTCCTTCCCCCAGATATGGTTGTCAGCACTAAAAGACACTTAGGGCTTCCATCTTGCACAGCCTATGCACCCCATGGGATCTGTTGATCCATTGCACTTGGGTAGGTATGCGGATGTAGGTTCCTGCGGCACAGCCTATGCACCCCATGGGATCTGTTGATCCATTGCACTTGGGTAGGTATGCGGATGTAGGTTCCTGCGGCACAGCCTATGCACCCCATGGGATCTGTTGATCCATTGCACTTGGGTAGGTGTGCAGATGTAGGTTCCTGCGACACAGCCTTTGCACCCCCAGGGTTCCTCGAGTACCCATTGCACAGGGGAAGGTGTGTCCATGGAAAATATCTTCCATCCTCGATCGACCAACACATCATGAGGTGGGGGTCAGATTGGATGTCGTTAGTCCTGCGCTCATTGCTTACAAACAATAAGGGGGAACTGTAGTGAGCCGGACAGGATCGCCATTACAAGATGGCGCCGACATCCTGTCTTGTTGGTAATAAACAACTCCATATTTGGCTATGCCTTTGAGAACTGCGTGTCCCCCGCTTCCTGCATGCGCGGTGGATGAGGATCCTTGAGCCTATCCTGATGCGGTCTGGTGTCAGCTGTTGGTGGCAAACAATCACAGGGCGACCCGTGTGCCAATTCCCTATTTAAGCAGCTGCCTCAGTGCCCTTCGCCCCTTCGCTTCATGCTCTCCCTGCCCTTCCCTTCCTGCCCCTCGTTTCCTGCCTTGTTTCCTTTTGTTTCATGCTCCCCATCAATCAAGGGCACTCCAGTAAAGCGTGATCTGAGTGGAATCCTGATGTGGTGGTTGTTCTTTCTCGCCGGTCGAGAAGTCCGCCACAGCTTAATATTGTTTATGCTGGTTGTAGCTCTAACTTTATACTTGATATTTCTTCCTAGTGTACATAGTTTTGTATTGGGTTTGGAACTCTCCTTTTTAAACAAAAGGGTGAAGTGTTGTGGGAGATCCTTCAGCCAATAGCCTATAAGATACCAGCCCACTTGGGCATGGCCTCTTAAATAAAAATGCTTCTGTAAAGCATGTGTTCGTTCTCTTGCTTCCGGCTCTCACATCTGGATGCTAGACTCTGTTCCTGTTCCCCATTTGTGCAGAGGACTGTGATCTAGGACGGTGAACTGTGAGTCTCCCCTAAATAAATAACCCTTTATTATACATAATTCTGTGTTGTAGGAACTGCGGGCTACATTCCCGCCGCCTGGCTAGCTTTACCCAAAATAATTACACTGAAACTGTATTCTTTTAAACACTGCCTGGCCCATTAGTTCCAGCCTCTTATTGGCTAGCTCTTACATATTGATCTAACCCATTTCTAATAATCTGTGTAGCACACGAGGTGGCTTACCAGGAAAGATCTTAACCTGCATCTGTCTGGAGAGGGAGAATCATGACGACTCCTGACTAGGCTTCTTTCTCCCAGCATTCTGTTCTGTTTACTCCACCCACCTAAGGGTTGGCCTATCAAATGGGCCTAGGCAGTTTCTTTATTAATTAACCAATAAAATCAACAGATAGATAAAGACACTCCCACATCAATTCTGGACTAGTGTGGGATTGTTTTGTAACTTCCATCATCAGCATCCTTTAAAGGATCTTTGGGCACTGTTTTAGGGAAAATGAAGGAATGCAGTTGTGTAAACTACAGCAATACATCAGCAGGAAATAGAATATTATTATAGCCTTGATATTGAGGAAACACAATAGCCCAAGAATCACTATTTTGGAATAATCACTCAGTTTGTTGCTTAGTATAAGGAACATTGATCATAGTTGAATTCCGTGCCAAAATATCTTCTAGATTCCATCCTGCTCTTCTGTGCTAAGCCAGTTACTCCTTCGAAATCAGCATCAATGACTCCAGGGGCAACAATAATCCCTCACACAGTGGTCCTACTTCTCCCCAACAATAGCCCTATAGTGCCCTCTGGTAAGCATCCATAATCCCCAGTAGGGAGGGCTTGCATCCCCACTTTGGGAATCAGAACCATGTATATGAAGAAATGAGATTGAGTCCTGTGCTGCCTCGGGTGTCTCTGCAAAGATCCTAAATGAATTTCCTCATGGGAGAACAGGTTGCTGGATTGCCCCCAAAATTTTGTCTCAGGACCTGAGGCTGGCCCTGTATCAGGTTCCCAAAAGGCCATTCTCCAGGTCATCTCTTTCTGATCTGCACTTGCTAGTCCAACGTTTTCCTCTCCTGCGTTTCCGGCATAATCCTGGTTACCAGGACATCACTGATCTGATGCCCCATAGACCACACCCAAAACAGCTTCCAGGAGGTGCTGCAGCTCACATTCTCCTTGGGCCTTTATCTCACTGTTGGGATAGGACATCATTAATTTTCTTTCCCTGCAAGGCAGTGGCTATGGCCATTCTCTGTGTATATGACTGGCCAATATCAGCTCAAATTTGGATATAATCAGTAATGTTACCTTGCTTTCTAAAAGGTCTTAGAGCCACTTTACATATAGCATTAGCATTTTCAAAGGCTAGCTGTTTAACTATTAATTTCCCTGCTTCTGTGTATCCAATCAATCTATTAGATGCCTTCATTAGTCTGGAGACAAAGTCTTGAAATAATTCATCTGGTCCTTGTCTTACACTAGACAAATCCTCAGCCTGTTCTTAGAAGATGGGAGTCTATTCCAGGCCTTCCTGGCAGCTGTATTAATTTGGACTTATGCTGCCATTTCAAAGTCTAAGTGCTGTTCTGTCTGTATGAAATAGAAACTTGGTGAGCCCTGTTTCTCTCAGCTGTGGTCAGATGTTGTTCTGCAGATTCAGTTTCCCACAATAAATAGTCTCCTCCTGACTGGCAAGCCTTGACTATCTGCTTCCAATCTTCTGGTGGCAGAGCTTCTACAGCTATATTTTCTAACAGTTCTGAGTAAAAGGAGCCATGGGGAAGTACTGAGCACAAGCAGTTCTTAGTTCTTTAAGAAACTTAAATGATCTGGGAATAGGTGCCCTGAGCAGATTTCATTGAGCATCTCTTTGCTCTATTACAGAAAAAATTGAAATCCTTGCCTCTCTTCCCCTCTGCTACCAGCCTCTCTGTGATACAAGCTTCTGAAGGAGACTCATAACTAATGTCAGGCATCTGTCGTGCCTTTGGAGCTCTCTGTACCGTAGGTGGAATTAAACCAGCTACTATGGTAGGAAGAGAATTACTCTTCTAATAAGAGTCCTGGATACAGAGAGTCCAGTGATAGAGAGGTTACCAACTCTTTCAAGTCTTTTATCTCCTTCCAAATCTTATCATCATATTCCTGTCTCTTAGCATTGCTGGTCATTAACGAGGGAGATGAAGACCTCTCTTCTCTGAGTCATTAGGCTCTGACGAATAACAATTACTCAGTTTTCTAAATGCATCTAACTGCTCCTCCAGTGGTGCGGAGGGTACTGTCTCCCTTCTAAAAGGCTCAGAGAGAAGTATCTCCTGCTGTGTGGGATTTAAACCCAGACCTTCCTGTGTTAACATGCAGAAATGAAATGAATCTGCAAAGATGCTTTCTGGTCCATAATTGTAATAATGTTCTTGGATCTTTATCCCGACATCTTTCCATATGGCAGCATCTAAGGTCCTGTGGCTCAGAAAACTGAGGACATAGCTGCTATAAATTCAAGATTCCTGTATCTGGGGCGGAGGTGGATGGAACACGGGTGGCGGAGGCGGACAGAACCCGGACTGCGGAGGCAGACCGGATGGGACCAGCTGGGACCAGAGTGGCAGCAGAGGACGCAGGCCATAGGCGGCGGGAACCATCATGGCAGCAGACGCAGGCAGCAGGGACCGTGTGCAACACGGAGAGCAGATCGCCCCACTACAATTAAATCAAAGAGGTAGGCCTTTGGTTGGCGAGGTCCCTGGCAAAGGAGGAGCTGGGTCCTATTCCTGAAGACACTTCTGAGGGGTGAGAGGGATCTTGGCCCCCGGCAGGAACCAGGAAACAGAGCGAGAGCATTTTGTAAGAGGAGCCCCTGGCCAGCAGGGAAACCTGAACCAGTTTTAAAAGACCCATTAAATAGCATCGATAAGAGGAGATGGGCAGGTGCCAAGGCAAGAATTCACCCAATAATCTGATAAACAGCATGAAAACACCAGAATGCAATGATCTTACAACAGAAGGTCTTCAACACCCTAACAGAGAAGAAGTGGAAAAAATTGACTTTATGAAAACAATAGAGTCCCTTAAACAACATGGGAAAAATGCCCTTATAGAAATGGATGAGAATTTAACCAAAAATTTGAAGAAATGAGTAAATATGTGCATAATACCCTGGGAAACCAAGAAAGAACGATCAAACAGGTAATGGAAACAGTTCAAGAATTGAAAACTGAAATGGAAGCAAGGAAGAAAACACAAACTGAGGACCAGTGGATATGGAAAATCTAGGTCAATGAGCAGAGCCTACAGAAACAAGCATAATCAATAGAATACAAGAAATAGAAGAAAGAATCTCAGATTCTGAGGACACCATAGAGAAAATAAACGCACTGATCAAAGAAAACTGCAAAGCCAACAAATTCTCATCACAAAACATTCAGGAATTATGGGACACAATAAAAAGACCAAACCGAAGAATAATAGGAATAGAAGAAGGAGAGGAGTCACAGCTCAAAGGCCCAGAAAATATTTTTAACAAAATTATGGAAAAAAACTTTTCCAACATAAAGAAAGATATTCCTTTGAATATTCAAGAAGCATACAGAACACCAAACAGACTGGATCAAAGAAAAACATCCCCTCACCATATAATAATCAAAACACAAAATATACAGGTTAAAGAAAGAATATTAAGAGCTGAAAAGGAAAATGGCCAAGTAACTTATAAAGGTAAACCGATCAGACGTACACCTGACTTCTCTATGGAAACAATGAAAGCCAGAAGGTCCTGGATAGAAGTACTGCAGAAGCTAAGAGACCATGGATGCAAGCCCAGACTATTATACCCAGCCAAGCTTTCGTTCACTATAAATGGAGAAAACAAGACATTCCAGGATAAGAACAAATTTAAACAATACGTAGCCACGAATCCAGCCCTACAGAAAGTAATAGAAGGAAAATCACAACCCAAGGAATCCAGCATTGCCAACACTGCCTACAAAAACTGAGGCATCTAGCGAACCTTCACCAGCACAACTCAAAGAAGGGAGACACACAAAATCTACTTCCAAAAACAATAAGAATATCCAGAGTAAACAACCACTGGTCATTAATATCACTTAATATTAATGGGCTCAATTCACCTATAAAAAGGAACAGGCTAAGAGATTGGATACGAAAACAGGATCTGACATTCTGCTGTTTGCAAGAAAACCATCTCAACCACAAAGACAGGCATTTACTCAGAGTAAAGGGTTGCGAAAAGGTGTTTCAAGCAAATGGTCCTAAGGAAAAAGCAGGTGTGGCCATATTAATTTCTAACAAAACTGACTTCAAACAAAAATCAATCAGAAAAGATCAAGATGGACACTTTATACTCATAACAGGAACAGTTCATCAGGATGACGTCTCAATCCTGAATATTTATGCCCCTAATATAAAAGCACCCACTTATGTAAAAGAAATATTACTAAAACTCAAGGCAGACATCAAACCACACACACTAGTAGTAGGAGACTTCAATACACCTCTCTCAGCAATGGACAGGTCAGTCAGACAGAAACCTAATAGAGAAGTAAGAGAACTACTGGAGGTAATGAAGCAAATGGACTTAACAGACATCTATAGAACATTCCACCCAAATAGGAAAGAATATACCTTCTCTGCAGCTCATGGAACCTTCTCAAAAATTGACCACATACTCGGAAACAAAGGAAACCTCCACAGATACAAAAAAATATCAGTGTCCACATGTGTCTTATCAGATCACCACGGATTAAAGTTAGAATTCAACATCAATCCTACCTCCAAAAAGCTGACAAACTCATGGAAACTGAACAGTCAACTACTGAACCACACCTGGGTCAAGGAAGAAATCAAGAAAGAAATTAAAGTCTTCCTTGAATTTAACGAAAATAAAGGGACAACATACTCAAACCTATGGGACATTATGAAAGCAGTGCTAAGAGGAAAGTTCATAGCACTAAGTGCCCACTTAAAGAAAACAGAGAAAGCATACATCGGAGACTTAACAGCCCACCTGAAAGCTTTAGAAAAAAAAGAAGCAGACGCGCCCAGGAGGAGTAGAAGACTGGAAATAATTAAACTGAGGGTGGAAATCAACAAAATAGAAACACAGAAAACAGTCCATAGAATCAATGAAACAAAAAGTTGGTTCTTGGAGAACATCAACAAGATTGACAAACCCCTATCCAAACTAATTAAACGACAGAGAGAGAACACGCAAATAAATAAGATCAGAAATGAAAAGGAGGACATAAGCACAGACACAGAGGAAATTCAGAGACTCATTATATCTTACTACAAAGGCCTGTATGCCACAAAACTAGAAAATGCAAAAGAAATAGACATTTTTTTTAGATAAGTACCATATACCAAAGCTAAACCAAGACCAGGTGAACGATCTAAATAGACCTGTTAGTCGCGAAGAACTAGAAACCGTTATCAAAAATCTCCCTTCCAATAAAAGCCCAGGACCAAATTGTTTCAATGCAGAAATCTATCGGAACTTCCAAGAAGAGCTAATACCTATACTCCTTAATGTATTTCACAATATAGAAACAGAAGAGTCATTGCCAAATTCCTTTTATGAAGCTACAGTTACCCTGATACCAAAACCACACAAAGACTCAACCAAGAAAGAGAATTACAGGCCTATCTCACTCCTGAATATCAACGCAAAAATTCTCAATAAAATACTGGCAAACCGAATCCAAGAACACATTAGAAAAATTATCCATTATGATCAAGTAGGCTTCATCCCAGAGATGCAGGGCTGGTTCAACATACGAAAATCTATCAATGTAATCCACCATATAAATAAACTGAAAGAAAAAAAACCATATGATCATTTCATTAGATTCTGAAAAAGCATTTGACTAAATTCAACACCCCTTTATGATGAAAGTCTTGGAGAGATTAGGGATACAAGGGTCATACCTAAATATAATAAAAGCTATTTACAGCAAGCCGACAGCTAACATTAAATTAAACGGAGAAAAACTCAAAGCCATCCCACTAAAATCATGAACACGAGAAGGATGTCCACTCTCTCCATACCTCTTCAACATAGTGCTTGAAGTTCTAGCAATAGCAATAAGACAACATAAGGGGATCAAGGGGATTCGTATCGGAAAAGAAGAAGTTAAGCTCTCATTATTTGCAGATGATATGATAGTCTACATAAGCAACCCCCAAAACTCCACCAAAGAACTTTTACAGCTGATAAACACCTTTAGTAATGTGGCAGGACACAAGATCAACTCCAAAAAATCAGTGGCCTTCCTATACACTAAAGATAAGAAAACAGAGAGGGAAATTAGAGAAGCATCGCCTTTCACGATAGCCACAAACAGCATAAAATATCTTGGGGTAACTCTGACCAAGGATGTGAAAGATCTATTTGACAAGAACTTTAAGTCTTTGACGAAAGAAATTGAAGAGGACACCAGAAAATGGAAGGACCTCCCTTGCTCCTGGATTGGGAGGATCAACATAGTAAAAATGGCAATTCTACCAAAAGCAATCTATAGATTCAATGCAATCCCCATCAAAATATCATCAAAATTCTTCACAGATCTGGAGAAGACAATAATCAACTTTATATGGAAAAACAAAAAACCCAGGATAGCTAAAACAATCTTATACAATAAGGGATCGTCTGGAGTCATTACCATCCCTGACTTCAAACTCTACTACAGAGCTACAGTATTGAAAACAGATTGGTATTGGCATAAAAACAGAGAAGTCGATCAATGGAATCGAATAGAAGACCCTGATATTAACCCACAAACCTATGAACACCTGATTTTCGATAAAGGAGCTAAAAGTATACAATGGAAAAAAGAGAGCATCTTCAACAAATTGTGCTGGCAAAACTGGATGTCAACCTGTAGAAGAATGAAAATAGATCCATATCTATCACCATGCACAAAACTCAAGTCCAAATGGATTAAAGACCTCAATATCAGTCTGAACACACCGAACCTGACAGAAGAGAAAGTGGGAAGTACTCTACAACACATGGGCACAGGAGACCACTTCCGATGTATAACCCCAGCAGCACAGACATTAAGGACCTCATTGAATAAATGGGACCTCCTGAGACTGAGAAGCTTCTGTAAAGCAAAGGACACTGTCACTAAGACACAAAGGCAACCCACTGACTGGGAGAAGATCTTCACCATCCCCGCGACTGACAAAGGTCTGATCTCCAAAATATATAAAGATCTCAAGAAACTAGACCGTAAAAGGCTAATCAACCCAATTATAAAATGGGGCACTGAGCTGAACAGAGAATACTCAACAGAAGTTCAAATGGCCAAAAGACACTTATAGTCCTGCTCAACTTCCTTAGTGATCAGGGAAATGCAAATCAAGACAACTTTAAGATACTATCTTACACCTGTCAGAATGGCTAAATTAAAAAACACCAATGATAGCCTTTGTTGCAGAGGTTGTGGAGAAAGGGGTACACTCACCCATTGCTGGTGGGAATGCAAACTTTTGCAACCACTTTGGAAAGCAATGTGGTGGTTTCTCAGGAAATTTGGGATCAACTTACCCCTGGACCCAGCAATACCAGTCTTGGGAATATACCCAAGAGAGGCCTTTTTATACAACAAAAGTATATGTTCTACTATGTTCATAGCAGCATTGTTTGTAATAGCCAGAACTTTGAAACAACCTAGATGCCCTTCAATGGAAGAATGGATGAAGAAAGTATGGAATATATACATCTTAGAGTACTACTCAGCAGTAAAAAACAAGGGCTTCTTGAATTTGCATGCAAATGGATGGAAATAGAAAACACTATCCTGAGTGAGGTAAGCCAGACCCAAAAAGAGGAGCATGGGATGTACTCACTCATATTTGGTTTCTAGCCATAAACAAAGGACATTGAGCTTATAATTAGTGATCCTAGAGAAGCTAAATAAGGAGAACCCAAAGAAAAACATATAGGCATCCTCCTGAATATTAACCTTCATCAGGCGATGAAAGGAGACAGAGACAGATACCCACATTGGAGCACCAGACTGAAATCTCAAGGTCCAAATCAGGAACAGAAGGAGAGAGAGCACGAGCAAGGAACTCAGGACCGCAAGGCGTGCACCCACACACTGAGACAATGGGGATGTTCTATTGGGAACTCACCAAAGCCAGCTGGCCTGGGTCTGAAAAAGCCTGGGATAAAACCAGACTTGCTGAACATAGCAGACAATGAGGACTACTGAGAACTCAAGAACAATTACAATGGGTTTCTGATCCTACTGCACGTACTGGCTTTGTAGGAGCCTAGGCAGTTTGGATGCTCACCTTACTAGACCTGGATGGAGGTGGGGGTTCCTTGGACTTCCCACAGGGCAGGGAACCCTGATTGTTCTTCGGGCTGAGGAGGGAGGGGGACTTAATTGGGGGAGGGGAAGGGAAATGGGAGGCGGTGGCAGGGAAGAGACAGAAATCTTTAATAAATAAATTTAAAACAAAAGATTCCTATATCTGATGCACTGTACTCAGGCTCCCCTCTCCTTTACTATGTCTCCAATTAACTGTGTAGATATTTGATTACTTTCCCTTGTCCCATAATTATACTTATTATTTACAAATTTTACTCCCGATTTTTTCCTTTCCCACTTCTCTCTTTGCCTTTTAAATTCTATTACTTATTTCTGAGTGCACTTTACTCACCTCCTCACCTGTTGAGCAATTTTCTCGCAGGTTCCTCATGTTCTCCTCTGTACATCTGGTCACTCTTATGTATTTTGGGGTTGACCAATCAGCCCCTCATTGTGGCACCTTTTGTCAGGGACCAGCCTCAACAAAAATACCTTTCTCCAGAGTAGAGGTGTGGGAATTTAGAAATATAGTTATGAAAAATAAGAGCAAATGAAAATAATTGAACAGAGAAACACATAATATTGGGAGAGAATTTTTCAGTGGGTACTGAAAATTCACCCACATTTAATTTCCAACCACTTAAAATACCTTTGACCCCAAAAGGTAGGAGTAAGACAAATGACTGCATTAACATGATACAAGGAAATGAACTGACCAGTTGAAGGGCACAGGCTACATTCCTACTTAAACCCTGTTGCTAGAACAAAACAAGTCACCAAGTCATGCTCATGCCCTAGACCAAAACACTCTGTAGGCAAACCACTCCTTTGGTAGAATCCCAAGTTATCTCCATAAAGGGAAGTGGAACTTAGTTGGATCCTTAGACTTTTGTTTGAGGTAAGAACAGATCTACTCCTTTATTCCTGGAGCCCAAAGACTCGCCAGTAGCCACAGCTGTTGACAACAACCTTGAGAGAGCAGACCTCTCTGCTCGACACCTAGGTGGGAACTTTTTTGAGGTAGAAGCGCAATAACCTTGAAGGAACTAGAAACAAGTTTCAAGTCCCTGACCTTTGTTCACCTTAGAAACAGGCTCATATTTTTCAGCCTCCTCAAGAAGTGGCTGCTCCAGAGACGACCCTGTTCTAACTGGATCAGACGGAGTCTGTACTGACCACTATTAGAGCAGATCTGTGATCTTCCAAATACCAAGATGTTCCCAGTGTCTCTGATAATGGTAATGAGCCACATGGACTAGAAACAAGCTACATAGGCAAGGAAGCTGTCAAGCCATTCCTGTCTTAGATTTCATGCACCCTGAGTTGACTGCATACATGGCCTATACTCAAGAACATGTTTCTAGATGAATTAATCACATGGGTGGAGGTTAGATTGATGGATCTAAAAATTTTTTCTCTTGTTTGTTTTTCCTTCCTGACTCTTAAATTCCAGGAGAATAGGTACAGGTCTAATATATATAATGGAGAATGAGCTAGAACTTATAAAAGCTATACTTGACTAGGAGAATTGCTGCCGAATGGCTGACTTCATTTGAAAAAGAGGGTCAGAGGAGATGCTGGAAGGCAAGCTTGAGGCGAACCACGTACAGACTGGAATTCTATGCCAAAAAGCCTGGACTTCCTTCTCTAGGTGTGGGGAAATGGGAAATGGATGATGACCTTTGAAGCCTCGATCCCAGAGATGCTACTATCCCAGAGATGGACTTGTCTTCTTTGCTTCATCAAAAGACCAGCCAGCCAGGGCATGCCCCACAGACTGCTAGAGAAGCAGCCCTCTGAGGTAAACTGAGGTAAAAGAGTCCAAAAATAAGACAACAAAAATATAGATTCCAAAAATAAGAATGTAGAGGAGAATGAGAACAGACTGTCATCAGCTTTCTCAGCAGATCAAGGATCATTCACTCACAGTGAGCTATTTTCTCAGGTGTCTGGGAAGCTTAGGTCATTTTACAACTGGCTGTTTTATTTATAAGGCCAGAGTGGTGTCCTGGCCATCTCTGATAAACGACAGATGTGAACTGAGTTAACCTTTAGGAAACAGAGATATGTGACCTTGGGTTAGACACTGTCACCGTTATGGACAACTGGCACCAGAACAGGATATTTATGGTTTGCCTCTGGTCATGAGACTAGCTGACCAGACCAAGCCCCCTAGGGTACCTTATCACAACTGTCGAACTGCTGAAGTATGCTTTATCTAGCTTTGTGGTCTTTCGGGGAACTTGGGAACAGACAAACGGGGCTGTCCCCACGATGGCCTAAGCCCGCCATTTAAGGAACAAATGAAATTGCTGTTGCTATGCTCCCCCATTATGTAACCTGGTTGGAGAGTCCAAAAATAAGACAACAAAAATATAGATTCCAAAAATAAGAATGCTGGTTGGAGAGCTTGTTGGGGTGCACAGCTAGCGGGAGCTGCTGTCACCCACAAGCGCTTGTGATCAATATAGAAGCCTCTTGCTTATTCCATTTGCTGGCCTGGTTTATTGAGTCTGGGGGTATCTCCAAGTGCCCTTGAAACCGAGGGTCTTTCAGAAGGACACCTCAGACCTGCATCCACAACAGTAACTGAAGTATATCTGATTGTGCCAGAGGTAGATTTTCAGTGTGTGGAGCAGGGTTCTCATAAAACAAAACCAGATTAGAGGAATTACCACAGTTGAAATGAATATTCGGGTGCAGGTAACACATTGGACGTTTGTGCATGTCTGACCCTGTGCAGGAGAACAATAATGAAACTACTGTTTGAGTTGTGAACCACACCAAACAAGATATGGCAGATCCAGATGAAATTACCAGGTGCGAGTGAGAAGGAAACACAGAACATGCAACAAACTGGCTTAGGAGTTTATTAGAGGGGGCATGTACAGGCCTGGGCAAGTCAGTGGAGAGGGGGAGGAAGGGATGGAGGGAGAGAGGAAGAGAAAGGGAGAGAAAGAGAGAGAGAGGGAGAGAGATGGCCTTTAAAAAGCTGCCTAGCACATACGCACAGGGGTTTGACCATGCTATGAAATATGCAGACGACAGGGCTCACACAAGGGCTTACCTGAGGCATGCTTGGATAATGCAACCATGCATTCACGTAAGGGCTTAGCTGAGTCATACATGGATGATGTAATACATGCTGCCCGTGAGTCATGTGGGACCCTTTAACATCCCCAGGGGGCCATTATGCACTTCTGCCTGGGGGCTTGTCTGCACTTAAACTGGGTTTGTTAGAAGAGTTTTACAGATTGTTTGATGGTGACATAGACCTGCTGTATCCCTGGACCTCGGGAGCTGAGCATGGTTCACAGTGGTGGTAAACATACCTCCAACACATTAGTCTGGGCTGAGTCTACAGGCAAAGCTGCAGCCTTAATCCTAGCCTCACCTGCTTAGCATTTTGAAACAAAAAAACAAAAACAAAATAAAGTCCTGGTCAGAAAATGATTACAGATACATAATAAGATATAAAAAAGACCTCTGAATGGGTCACAGCAATCAATATATGTACATGGGCTTAAGAGAGAGAAGAAAGAGTACCGGCATAGAGCAAAGGAGTAAAGATAATAAAATAAATATTAAAAGGTAATAGAGCAATAAAAAACACTTAAAGATGAGAAATACACAGAGAGTCTGGATTATGTATATTATTGAGTTTTCTGACTACAGAGGGGATATAATTGATTTGGGGGGCTGCTAAGTCAAACCAACTTGTATAATGTAAAGGTATCTTGACTTCAAAATTTGAATCTAAGCATATATTCCTTTGGGAAAGAGGTTTTGCTCTTGTTTTCACAGAAGATGAGAACAGTAGATTCCTTCCAGGCTAATGTGATTTGAGGGAACAATACCACCAGAAAGGTTGCCATGAACCCTAAAAATACCTTACCAAACAAACAGCAGGAAGCAGTTTGGAGAAAACTATGCCCGAATTCCCAAAATGATAATTTACAAATGTTTGTTTTCACTTAAAGGAGAATATGATATAGAAAGAAATACTTTACATTGGTATGGACTTTGGTTTATTGATACAAATTTAAGTTCAATTTTGTTATATGTTATATTTCTTCTATTGTTTAAGTATTGTGTTTATGTAGCTTATTTAAAATGTAAGGTATAGTTAAGAAATACAGATTAATAGATAGCCATTTATAATAATCAAACTTGTCATATTAGTTAGGTTTTCTAGATATACAGAGATATATTTCAGTTAGATAATCTTCAACACTTTAAAGAGCTACAGAGTATGGCATTTAAAATGTTTTAAGCACTTAGACTTTTCTCAACAATGAGTCATATCTGCTTCAGGGAGGTTGATGGGCATTGAAGAAATTTGTTATGGAATTCACCTTCAATGAGACAAATCTAGCCATTTGGACAAGAAACTGTTCTTGCCTGGGCTGCTTGACAGTAAGCTATATAAACTGGATATGCAGAACCCACAGAAAAATGACTGCTGAACTTGCCTAAAGAAGGTGAGAGAATCCTTCAGGGTTTCTGCTTCATGAAGGAGTCTGCCATGCATTCTGGAAGACACAGGAGAACATGACTGACAAACAGTCAATGTAAGCGGAACAGTCTATATTTTTTTTGCATAGATTGCAACGTTTTCCTTTTAGTTATACTACAGAACTTTAGCAGCACATACATACAGAGCCAAACAACAACATAGTATTATATTGGCACATAAACAGATATATAGAAGTTTGGAGTAGAGAACACAGAAATAAATGCATGAAGCTACAGCTGCTAGTTGAAAAAGTCTTAATTTTCCTTTAATAATTAATTCAGAGACTTTCCTGTGTAAGTTTTTAATTTTTACTTGGTTTATGTGGTAAAAATATCCATTCTAAAATAATATCTTCTCTCTGGATTAAAATTTCTGTAGGGAAAATTCTAGAAAGTAATATGACTACAATACAATTAAGATTTGGATTCACTATATTTACATGTGCCTCTTGTAATTTCTCTTCAACGACTGTCAGTTTTTTCCACTTCAGTTGTTCATTCTCTGGGAATATTTAAGTCTTTGTCACTATCCAAGGTTTTGTTTAAATGAACTGTTAGATCAGGTTTTATCCCAACAGCCAGTCATAGACTGAAAATGTCTCCTAACAATCCTTGAAAGTCATTAAGTGTCCACAATCGGTCTCTCCTAATTTGTGTCTTCTGTGTTCTAATTTTCTATAAACCTATTTTGTAACCTAGGTAACTGACAGAGTTTCCTCTTTGTCTTTTTTCAGGAGAAATTTGTAATCCCCATTTAGGCAAAACTTTCTTTATTCTTCAACCATTCTTTCTAAAGTATCTGCATTTGAGTCTGATAACAATATGTCATCATGTAATGGTAAATTATAGATTTAGGAAATTGCTTGCATATTATTTCCAATGGCTGACTTACAAAGTCGGCACAGGGTGGGGCTATTAAACATTCCCTGTGGGAGAATGGTCCACTGGTATCTCCTAATAGGCTGATAATTATAGGTACGATATGGGATTTCCCTCTGTATGCTGTGATTACCATTAATGAATAAAGAAACTGCTTTGGACCTATAGCAGGGCAGAACTTATATAGGCAGGGAAAACTAAAGTAATGCTGGAAAAAAGAAGGGCAGAGTCAGAGAGAAGCCATGTAGCCCACAGGGGACAGACACTTGGAACTTTACCCAGTAAACCACAGTAATGTGGCTATACACAGATTAATGGAGATAGGTTAAATTATTATGTAAGAGTTAGCTAATAAGAAGCTAGAGATAATGGGCAAAATAGTATTTTAATTAATATAGTTCTGTGTGATTATTTCAGTTCAAGGCAGCCAGGATGAAGAAGCAACCTGGAATTCCATAAGTAGACACTGTAAAACCAAATATTTCTCTGTCCTTTTCTTGTAAAGAAATAGTGAAGAAACAATCTTTTAAATCAATAACTATAGGAAGGCATAATTATTGTAATAGAGAAGGCAGAGGAATTCCAGATTGTAGAGGGCCCATTGGGTGAATAACCTTGCTAACAGCTCTTAGATCTGTCACCATTCTCCATAATCCAGATGTCTTTTTAACAACAAATATAGGAGAATTCCAAGGGCTGGTTAATTCTTCAATATAGTGAATATCTAGTTGTTCCTGTACCAGCTGTTTGAAAGTCTGAAGTTCCTCTTCTGTTAAAGGACATTTGTTTAAGCCATAAGGGTTTTTCAGTTAACCATTTTAAAGGCAAGGCATTAATTAGTACCTCAGAATGGTTGCTAGTGGCTGATGATATTTGTTTATAATATCTTCTAACATACTTCTGAGAAACTTAAGGTTTTGGAACTGCACTAATGTTAACCAGGGTATTCCATTGCTGCAATAGGTCAGGACCTCATAAATTCACTGCAATAATAGCTACATATGGCCACAGCCTTTTTGTCCTTCTGTTCCTATGCATTCAATCCAGTCCTTTTTTGTTTAACTTGAGATAGGGTTCCAATGCCAAGGAATTGAATATGTGATTATTGAAGAGACCATTCTGGATGCCAAGATTCTGGAGTAATTATACTTAATCCGCACCTGTGTCTAGTAATTCCTCAATTGCAATGTCATTAATACACACTCTTAGATTTGGTCTTTGATCATAGAAGTCTGACAAAATATATGTTTGCTATTTCCTACTGGAGTTTTTGATTTGTCTTACTTGTCTCTTCCATAATAAACTAGTATGTTTTTTTACAGTGGGCACTATATTGTTTAATTTTCCTTGAGAGATATGGTCTCCACAGTGACTGGGAATGACTGGACATTATTTGACATGAGCACCTATGAGATGCCACCCAAGGAGTTTCCCAATGGTATCTGATTGTCTTGCCTCTCTTTTGTTGACCTATATTCATTAGTCCAGTGTCAACCTTTGGCATACCTCCTACATATGCCAGAAGACTGAGACCTAGACTGCCTATTCTAGCCATTCTTAGAGATTATCTCTAGGATTTCCTTGTCTATAGCCACTTCTTAGATGTCCCATTCTACTACAATTAAAACATTTGGCATTTTGGTATCTCCTCATACCACTGAAAATTGCTTCTCCTACCCAAGACTCAGTACTATAGACAAAAGCTTCAACTTTCATTGTATGCAAGATCCATTCATCTACTGGTGCTGATCTGACCTTTAAAGACCCAAGGATCTTCTTACCTTCAAAGTTGGCATTTTCAAAAGCCAAAGATTTAATAAGGATACATCTTGCTTCAGGGTCTGTCACTCCTACTTGTACAGCCTTAGTTAATCATTGTAAGAAGTCAGTGAAGGGTTCTCTCTGACCCTGTTTAACCCTAATATATGACTCAATCCTCTTTCCTGGTTTCTGAATCCATCCACAATCATTCAGAGCTGCTGTGCTACACAGGGACAAGATGTGTTCACCATAGTAAGCCTGTTCTTGAGGATCAGAGTAATGACCCTTGCCAAGAATTTGAACCTGGGTGGTCTCACATTCTTTTGCTTTCCCCTGTTGTTTTAAAACCTTTGCCTCTTCTCTCCAATAACACTTCCAAAGCAGCTGAGATCCATCTTCTAGGACCACTGAGATTAATTGAAACCATTGTTTGGAGTAGTCTTATTGCTTGAAGCCCATGTTTTTACCATTTCCCTGACAAATGGTGAATGTAGCCCATAAGAAACTATTGCTTGTTTAAATATTTTTAGATCACTCAGACGTATTGGTTCCCATGTATATTCTTTGACTACCTTAGGGTACTTTGTGCCAGAAGGTTTTTCCAAGGAAATTACTGGATATGTAGTTAAAACTCTGTATAAGTCATCCTGAAGTCTGTTACGTACTGATGAGGCTAAATCCTGTCCTTGTACCCTCTGTTCCTGTTCATCAATTTCAGTAAATTCATAAGACTTTCAATTCTTTTTACTACTGCCTTTTGTAAAGTCTGAATCTCCTGTCCAGTGTTCTGTTCTAACGCCCTCACTGAGGATTCCAAGGTATGATACTTGTCCACTAATGATAACGTCTCATCCTTGAACTAATTTTGATGGTGTGCATATTACCTTTCTGGAGAGAGACCTTATACGTTAATCTATCATAACTTTTCAACAGAGTACAATTGTTAAACTCAACAGAACAAATTCTTTCAGATAATTCTGTCAAACTGATGCTATCCCTGTCCATCATATTGATCTTCTCAACTAGGTATCCATTATTAGTCTGTAAAGACTGTATTATTTCTAAAATTGTCTCATTCTTAGCCCTGTTATCAAACCATTTTTAATGAAATAACATGAAAAACAAAACTAATTCTAGAATCAAATAAAGGGATATAGAAGGAAAATCAAATAAGCCTTGTAGAGTATCATCCATAGTAGAAGCAAAATAAGTATTGAACTCCAAGGTAGTTATGTCATCTGTAATATTTGTTGTTTTTCAGATCTTACCTGTCATAAGGCAATTACAATGAATTGGAGTAGGTGTAATAATTGTTATGGGCCATCAGGTGTCACAGTTGCAGCTTCATGGACAAGAGATGCTAGCAGCAGGGAATAGCAGTTATTAAGGTGATCAAACGATTCAGAGAGTTGCGACCCAGGATAAAGAAAAAAACCAAAGTTTTTCATCAGTGTGAGTTGCAGACTGTGTGCACTGCAGGGATTGCAGGCAGCAGCAGGAAGACCAGCGTGTAATCCGCCGAGAGTCAACATGTGGGTTGTGAGCCAGGGAGTGTAGCCTTTTGTGTCTGAGTGCCTGCTAAAGCCACAGGCTAGAGAGTCCGTGCCCAATGTGCCATGTGCCTGGCAAACTGATCCCAAAATGGGGGAACTGGATCCCACGTTCAGGCATCAGATGATGTCATAAATTACAAAATAATCCCATACCTGTTCAGAATTATGTATAATAAAGAATTATTTATTAAGGGATAGACTCACAGATTACAGTTCTAGATCACAGTTCTCTGCACGAACAGGGACCAGGAACTAAATCTAGCAGAAAAAGCAAGAACTGAAGGCAAGAGAACAAGCACACACTTACAGCTGAATTTATAGTATAAGAAACCAGGCCCACACGGGCTAGAATCTTAAAAGCTATTGGCTGAAGGAGCTCCCACAGTAGGATGCTTTGCTAATTTTCACTGATGGCTCTTCTAATGGGAGGGTTGCATATGTAGATATGGCAAAGGACATACAATGCGAATAGAACCAGCTCAGCTCCAATAGTCAATCTTTGAGCTGTGGCTATAGTGTTTCAACACTTTGCAAATGAGGCATTAAATCTATATACTGACAGCTGATATATCTTTAATGCTCTTCAGGTCCTAGAGACCATCCCTCATATTGGGACTAACAACAAGCAAGTTAAGATGCTGTTCCAGCAGAATCAAGAGGCCATACAACAATAGTGAAGAACATCTTTTGTTAATCTAAAATAGGTCTTATAACCTTATATTTTCATCATTATATAGAATATATTTTTTTTCAAGACCCATTTTTTTTATTGCGAAAAGAAGAAAAAAAAACATAAACAAAAAACAAGTTTCCACCTCCTCCCAGCCTCCCATTTCCCTTCCCCTCCTCCCACACTTCTCCCCCTCCTCCCATCTTTCTCCCCCTCCTCCCACCCTTCTCCCCCTCCCCCCACTCCTCTCTCCCTCCCTCTCCAGTCCACAGAGCAGTCCGGGTTCCCTGCCCTGTGTTAAGTCCTAGGTCCTCCCCCCTCCGTCCATATCTAGGAAGGTGAACATCCAAACTGGCTAGGCTCCCACAAAGCCAGCACATTAAGTAGGATCAAAACCCCCTGCCATTGTCCTTGGTGTCTCATCAGCCCTCATTGTTCGCCATGTTCAGAGAGTCCGGTTTTATCCCATGCTTTTTCGGTCACAGTCCAGCTGGCCTTGGTGAGCTCCCCGTAGATCATCTCCACTGTCTCAGTGGGTGGATGCACGCCTCGTGGTCCCGAATTCTTTGCTCATGTTCTCCCTCCTTCTGCTCCTCCTTGGGACCTTGGGAGCTCAGTCCAGTGCTCCTGTGTGGGTCTCTGTCTCTATCTCTATCCATCACCAGATGAAGATTCTATGAGGATATGCAAGATATTCGTCAGTATTGCTCTAGGATAGGGTCATTTCAGGTTCCCAATCCTCAGCTGCCCAAGGAACTAACTGGGAACCTCATCTTGGGCACTAGGGAGCCCCTCTAGGGTCAAGTCTCTTGCCCACCCTAATGTGGCTCCCTTAACTAAGAATTGTGGTTCCGTGCTCTCCTATCCACCTTTCCTTTATCCCAATTCTCCTGTTTCCCCAGGTCCCCCCTCCTTCCCTTCTACCTTTTCTCTCCCCATCTCCCCTTACCCCCATCCCACCCCGCCCCCAAGATCCCATTTTCTTCCCGGAAATTTGGTCTACTTCCCTTAGCCAAGAGGATATGTTTTTCCTTGGGTTCACCTTCTTACTTAGCTTCTTTAGGTTCACCTATTGTAGCCTCCGTGGTCCTTATTTATGGCTAGAAACCAATTATGAGTGAGTACATCCCATATTCATCTTTTTGGGTCTGGGACACCTCACTCAGGATAGTGTTTTCTATTTCCAGAATCGAAAATAGAATATATTTTAAAGCAGAGTTGAATCACATGTAAAATATATTTTCAAGCAGAGTTGACTTACATGTTGTAAAACACTTAACCATATATTTGTCATCATTTAAAAGTATATACCAATTTCAGATAGTTGAGATTTATTACTTTTTTTGTCTGGAAGGAGATACAGTGAACAGAGATGATTAGGATTGCTTAAAACATTTTTAACAGTAAGTAAATGTACAAATATATGTAGTTCTACAAATACATGGGGCTGAATTTAAGTTACACATAAAGTTAAATGAAAAGTGAAAAAAAGCTGACTTTTTGTCTCTCACTGATACTTTGTTACAAGCCACAGGGCATTTAAAGAAGAGAGAAAAAAGAAAGAACCTGGAGAATTAAAGTCGTAAATTGTTAACAAATGGAAGAGAACAGAAGAGTTGCAGATCATTCAGGTAGCTGGTCTGGCTGTGGGCCTGCTGCCCATGCCATTTGGCTAGACACAGACCCTCACAAGTCTGTGGCTCCTCCCTGTCTTAACCTCAAACAAAATGGCAGCAATCATTCTGTTTCCCTTACCAAAGATGATGGCTGCCCATGTGCTGTAACTCTTTCTGTTTTTGTCCAGCAGCTGAAGTTAGAAATGTCTATGGTTTTGCCAGCCTGTTTCCCACGGGTGAGGCAGAAGGATCAAGGACTGCTCAGAACATTATCCATTCATCCACAAGATAACGGAGACCAAGGCAGGAAACACAAAGGACACAGTGTCCAAAGTCACAAGGTAGAGATAGAGAGTCACCTGAGAGGCTTTAGGCCATGAGGGGAACCATATTCCGGAAAGAATCCACAGATCTGAGAAGCGTGCTAGGGCCCTAGGCCCAAATAACGATGGTACTGCTCAATGTGTGCAGTGCTAGGCAAAGCCCAAAGGCCTTGCTCATGAGAAGTGGCAGAGGTGATTGTCATCAAAAGTTGACTGGGAGGAGGGGATCTTACCATCGTAGCTGGGATTGCGTGGAGAATGGCAACAGACAGGGAGATGGAAAGTGGGTGGTTGTTAGGTTTCCATCACCCAGAGCTTTGGCAAAATGTCCAGCCACTCCAAACGCTGGCACTTTCGGGTTCCAGGGCCACACCTGTGCCATTAATCAATTAGGCAATTTACATAGCCATCCGGGGTCCTCGAATCCTACATGAAATTCTTGCAGCATGGTCACATTATCTATGTATGCCTTAGGTACCGCTACATAAACACATGTCCGCATGCACTAAGCAGTCTTTAAAAGCTGAACACGTATGCTCCTAGCTCTTTTTGTCCCTCTTCTGAAGGTCTCTCTCCACCTATCTCTATCCCCGTGGGCAGGAAGGAACATGGAGAGAGCCTGGTGGCTCATGAATGGGGTGATAGGACATTTAGAAGAGATACAGATCCCACCCCAGACAGTCACAGCCCGGCCAGGCAGAGTTTAACGTGGCCGGATTACACACTAGGAATGAAAGGCAGACAGACAAACAGAGAAGGGACAAAGTAGAGACAGCACTTCCAACTACTGATCACTGGTAAAATGTAGTCTGACAATACTCATCTATGTAACTTGATATCTGAGCAGGGAGGCACAGTTTCCATGAGGGAGGAAAGAAAGTCAAATTCTGAGCTTCAGTGTCCTAGAAGTTCAGTGTGGACCATGGGTCAGGTTGGCCTAGGGTTGTCACTTACAAGGTCGAATGGCCATTGAATGGGTGAGCACAAACCAAATCCGTATGTCATCACATGGGATCTGTGCCCCGGGGAACAAAGGGTTTTAAACACTATAGGCTGGTGATTGACCAGTCCTGGGTCTTTTCACATGGGGAACCACTGTTGAGAATAATCCACGCTCATGGATGCATGGCCAGAGGTGGGGGGAAGGACCTCCCGTTAGTGTCAGGGTGTAGAATTTCAGTAAATATTGACTTGAAAAAAGGACCATATAGAAGGGTTACAGGTTACAGGATCCCCAGAATTCCTAAGCTATAAGGGAGAGCCTACCAAGTTCACACCAATGAAAGATTTATGGTGATTGTGATCCTGGCAGTTCCCACTGCAGGTGGGGGACCATGCAGGCAGGAAAGAGAATATGGCATGCAGACAGAGAGTGAAATTTTATTAAAAGAGAGTATAGAAGGAAGAAGGGTGGAAAGGAAGAGAGAGAGAAGAGGAGACACAGGAGGGGAAGGGAGACAGAGAACTGCCTCTTCAGAAGAACAGTGGCCAGCCAGAGAGAAAAGTAAGAGAACAGACCAGCTTGCCTCACTGGGAAGGGGGGTTGGGCATGGATGGAGGTTGCCTCTTAAAGGGACAGCGTACTGACAGGGAAGATCAGCATGATCATTACAGAGACCCTTATCCAAATACCTTTTCTTGGAAAATTCCTTCTGGGGAGCAGACATCATACTACAATTTCCTGCTCTTACTATCTGGGCCTGTTCCCCTCGTACTGCTCCCACAGGGAAGATCCTGATGTCTGATTTCTCTACACTTATTAATGAACTCTTGCCTTACATGGCCTTCAGGATCTGGATACAAATTGTAGGCATTTCATCCTTGGGTTCAGGTGTGTCAGTAATTCTCTAACATTCCTGTTCTTGATGTAATTAGGAGGGCACAAGGAAATCCCTGGTTCCATGGTAACGGGCATTTTTTCCCAGTGAATTATTTTCTTCAGAGAGGCCAACATTGCACACATTTGTATCTTTTTATCAAAGCCCACACAGAATATCCCCAAGGGAAAGGCATTTAACAGGACCTGACAGCATCATTAAGAACGAAAGGAACAAGGTGCTGGAGGCGTGCAGTCTGCAGTGTGGCAACACTGGGTCTTGGTCAAACCGCGGTGGTCACCATGCAGTCCACGCCTGTTGCTAATGTGTTTCTGAGCATTTGGTTTTTCCCTAATGGCAGATGGGTGAGAATGGAAGAACAGTGGAGGTCAGAGGTCAACGTGGGTGATTTATAGGATGCACGATACAGCTCTTACAAAGAAACTGACTGCAGCTATGCTAAGTAGGTATGATGCCAATTTTCCAGGAATGGTGTTTGTTTTTAAAAGTTAGCAATGTCCTAGAAGACATTCTTAAAAAAAAAAAACACATATTGCAAAAAACGTCTCCTCATAATTTTGGTAAAATAATCACTTCTTATTTCATTGGAGGAGACCATCACTGTTATAATTTAAAAGCACCACAAAGAGAATACGGCACTGCAATGAGGCTGACGTAGAAGTTTACTGGAAGAGGTCAGTGAAGGGGCAGTGTTATGGTTCTGTGTATGGGAGACCTTGGCAGGTGAGTGACAGACACAGCATGCAGACAGAGCACATGGGGAGTTTTATTTGAGGAAGGTAAGGGATTGGGGGAGGACAGGAAGAAAAGGGAGAGAGGAAGGGAGTGCAGACTGACTTCGTGGGAAGAGAGAGAGAGAGAGAGAGAGAGAAAGAAAGGCAAAGCAGAAAGATACAGAGAGAAAACAAGAAGTGGAAGAAGAGAGAAAAAAAGCAAAGTTTCACCTTTTAGGGCTAGGGTACTGCCTTTCCTGCACTCAGGTGTGACACAGGGGGACAGACTCTGTCAGGTGACACATCTGTCAGGTCATTAAGGGTTCCATAGCAGTCAGAAAAGGACTCGTTTGCCTGCAGTTACAGCCATGGGGAAACTGAGCAAGAGAATAAAAATTTCAGGATTTCCCGGAACATAACACAATTCTCCAGTCTCTAAAGTAACTCAGCTCTGAGGAGCCGCTTCTGCTGCTGTGGAGGCACCCTTGTCTCACCAAACAACAGACAAATAAACCAGTTCCCCGACTCCCAGAAACACCACTGTGAAGAAAAGATGTTTTATTTTTCTTAGTCTTATGAAATATTACTCTTTAATCTATTTTAATTTTGCTATTTGACAATATTGTACAATTACATGCTGTATTCTGGTTACTCCAAGTTCAGTATTGCCCTCTAGACATTACCAGTTATTCCCCAGATTCACGACTTTTGGTTTTGCTTTGTGACACATTGACTTTCACCAGGACCACCCGGAGCAAGGTTTTGGCAATAGCCGTTTGGGGGACACTTTAGATCAAAAGTATAGCAGATAAATTTGTCTAAGTCTGAGCAATGAAAAACTGACTTTATCTTGTATTTGCTCAAGTTGGTGAAGGGAAGTAACAAGAACGAAATGAACGGGAACACTTGAAAGAAATTGTTTGTGGTTTACATCAAAGGCTTATAAACCCTGTGTCAGCAACCCCAGGGCTTCCACATGGATTTCTCCATGGGACTTGGAAGCGCATATGGGGTAGTTGGCCGGACTGCCCTGCTCTTGCTCACCTGGAGTGACTCTGCTCTGTATACACTGAGAATATCTTTATCATTCTTGCTTTTGGGGAACATACTTTAAACTAAATATATTTAATATGATTCAAATATATATACGTAGGACACCAAGGCACCTGGATAATAAGAGGTAATTTGCTTTAAGTCCCCCAACTGGAAATAACTTGAATTCCCAGGTCCCCTTGCACACAGTTGCTGGGGAAGGCTCCTAAGTAAATGTGGTTGTGCCGGGGTTGTAGGCACAGATAGTGGGAATGCACACATACCTCATATTTCTGAAGACATGTCTTGTGGGTATATGATGTGGCAGTATCTTCTTTCTATCTGTTGCTTTCATTGGTTAATTAATAAAGAAAACTGCGTGGCCTGATTGGGCAGAATTTAGAAAGGCAGAGTAGAAAGAACAGAATGCTGGAAAGAAGGGAAGTGAGCCAGATGCCATGTCTCTCCTCTCCAGGTCTGACACATGGAGCCAGCGTCAGGTCATACATGCTGAATCTTCCTGGTAAGCCACCAACTCGTGGTGCTACTCACACTAATAGAAATTGGTTAATCATGATGTGAGAGTTAGCCAGTAAGAGGCTAGAACCTAATGGGCCAGGCAGTATTTAAATGAATACCGTTTGTGTGTTGTTATTTCGGGTGTCGAGCTCACCATGTGGAAGCCGGGCAGGAAAAAAAGCAGGCTAGCTGCCTCATCACTACAGGTATATGCTATAAATAAGTTAATAATAACACTATTGAGGCATAAGACTGGATTTGAAACCAAAATCATCTTGAAGAACAAACCCCTGTGACAGCCCACCACTGCTAAATAAAACTTACATCTTTGTCAGTTCCCCATTTAGAAAGATTCTGGTTCAGGGGAGACAGCCCTGTGCCTCTGGTTGTCCGCAGACTGCATGGACTCCAGGGGGCAGGAACGGATCACTCCAGCTCTCCTATGCTAACCAGGCAGCAGGCAGTGGAGGCCAACAGTGTGGTGAGCTGAACTTCTAACAGCAACACACAGAATACTGGGACTCTGCTCATTTAGAGCCCAATGATAATTCCTCTGTACAAGTTATTTCACCTTGAAAATCATACATTAAGACACTTTGTTCAGAAAAGCAAGCCTGTGGTTTCTGTTAATAGGTTATTTCTAGACTGTTTCTCTTTAGTAAATAAGTATGAAATAAGAAAGGAAAGAGTGCTCACTTGGCAGACACACCCTCCAGGAGCCCCTTCACTTCACAGCCACTTAATAACAATGAAGAAAGTGAATACAGGAGAACCGAGCAGGACACAGACCATGATAGACTTGAGGACCAGGATGTCGCACAGGTTTCTGGCAAAGGCAAAACATGGCTGGGGGAGTTCAGGTCAGATTACAGTTCCACATCACAGTCCATCACTGTGGGAAGTCAGGGCAGGAGCCCCAGCAGGGCAGGAATCTGGAGGGAGGAGATGAGGCAGAGGCCATGGAGGGATGCTGCTCACTGGCTTGTTCCCCATAGCTTGCTCAGCCTGCTTTGTTATACAGCTCACAGAACCACCTGCCCAAGTATGGCACTGCACACAATGGACTGGACCCTCTCACATCCATTTTCTATCAAGAAAATGCCCCACAGTTTTGCCCACCGGCCATTTTAATGAGGGGAGTTCCCAAATGAAATTCCCTTTTAACAGATAGCCCTAGTTTGTGTCAAGTTGACATAAAAATTAGACAGCAGTCTAAGCAAAGACATCTGGTCCCCAAAAGTCAGGTGACATTTACAGGAGGTTCAGTGACCCTCAGGTTTCTAGCAGAGTTGAGCATCTCCTCAGAGCTATAGGAGAAACTCTGTCTTAAAAACGACAGAGAGAGAGAGAGAGAGAGAGGCAGAAAGACAGACATAGAAAGACACACAGAGAAACACACAGAGAGAGAGAGACAGAGAGAGAGAGAGAAAGAAAGAAATAGAGAAAGAAAAAGAAAGAAATGTAATACTTGTTCAAAAACAAGAGTGAACCACACACAACAATCAAAGATTTGTGCACAGAAGACATATTAAACCCTGAAGAAAGCCCGTGTTTGAACAACATTTAGAAGACAGCTGGATTAAACTGATTGGTTCAAAGAGTTGAGCCCATGACTTACTGAGCCTGTCATCCTGTAAACACTTCCCACAGCAGTGGTCTGAGAACAGCGCTCCCTAGTGTTTGCTCTCCTACCACAGACAGCGCCCACTGCTGGCACTTGAAGTAAAGCTGATATGTGTCCCTTGGGCGGTCCTTACACTCTTGGGTTTTGTTTCCCGAAAGTGATTACAGAAGCACTGTTTGCTTTAATCTTACTCATCTTTTGCAACCTAGCTTAATCATTTTACAGGTTTCTTTGGAAATGAATGAGATAGCTATTTGGATGGCAGTGTGGATGTTTTCCATTGTGATGCTCTGTATAAAAAGAACACTACTGTTAGTGATATAGTGTATAGAATTTTTCTTCCCATTCCTTTTTCTTTTTTTTCTTTTCTTTTTTTTTTTTTTTTTTGGTTTTAGTTTTTCGAGACAGGGTTTCTCTGTGGCTTTGGAGCCTGTCCTGGAACTAGCTCTGTAGACCAGGCTGGTCTCAAACTCACAGAGATCCACCTGCCTCTGCCTCCCGAATGCTGGGATTAAAGGCGTGCGCCACCACCGCCTGGCCCACTCCTTTTTCTTTGACAAATTCATGATTAAACTACTGCTAAATAGAACCTTACTAATACGGTAAAGATGCCATTGTCAGTGTGACCAAAATTCTGAGTTACAGGACTGTGTTTAGACATCTCTGCATTTTCATCATCAACACTATTATCATTAGTATTATTGTAGACAGGGTCTCATGTCGCCCAGGATGGTCTCAAACTCACTAGTGCCTGAGGATGACCTACAATTTCCAATCCTCCTGCCTCTACCTCCTGAGTGCTGTGACTACAGGTGTACTCTATCACACCTGACAGTCGTGTGAGGCTGGGGCCAAACCCAGGCCTTGAGCATGCTCAGCAGTCTAGCTCTTGGGCATTTCTGTTGTTACCATAAAATACAAAACAGATCATATACAAATGTACTAATGATTAACAAAAGAAAATCTAAATCAATTTTCTAATAAACATAATATATAAATGTAAATTTAATGAAATTTTAAAAATTATCTTTTGCTTAAATTTACTTAATTGGAAATGAGTCTTGAAAATCAACTCTTATGAGATGTAGTTGGACTTGCTCAAATCCCAGCACTCTGGAGGCACAGAACAGTCAACTCTGAGTTCAAAACCAGCCAGTTCTACAGGATTTCCAAGCCAACACAACCCTTTTCCATCTACTACACTACTTCTTCTCTAGACTGGGATGGACCATGGATCTAGTCCTTAGACCATCTCTACAGACCTAGTTACCCTTGGCTCTCAGCACTACCAGGGATGCTACTACCGCTTCTTCAGGTCAGACTTGTTCTATTTGTTTGTCTATAAATCTATCTATCTATCTATCTATCTATCTATCTATCTATCCATTCATATATACATATAGATTATGTCTGTCCTTCTGTCTGTCCATTCATACAACCATCTGTCCATCCATCTATCTATCTGTCTGTCTACCTATAATCTATTTTTTCTTTATTAGGTTTTCCAAGAGAGAGTATCTCTGTGAACCTGTGCCTGTCTTGGAACTTGTTCTGTATATCAGGCTGGTCGTGAACTCACTGAAATCTGCCTGCCTCTGCCACCTGAGTGTTGGCCAAACTCATTCTAAAACCATCCATTTAAAATGAAATCCAAGTGAGTCTTCCGTCAATCTCAGAGACAAATGAAACCTGCCAGAATCAAGTTTAAAGGTAGCAGGGTGTCAGCACAAAGGACCTGGCTGAGAGAAGAAAGTCAGAGGAAAGCAGCTCCTGGCTCCCAGCGCTGAGCCTTCCTGTACTGTGGCAAGCACCCAGGTTAGGACCTTTTACATGTACTCATAAAAACAAGTCCCTGGGTCTAAGTTGATGTCAACCACCCCTGTCTTTATTACTGGACGTGACAGGATGCTAAAACATGTTTTGTGTTCATTAATACAGCCTCATGTGCCCATTCCTGATTTTAACTTTCTCATTTAGAGATCTTCTTCTCTGATGTTAATAATTAATCAGAAAACTAATTTGCCCAAACTCTTCAACACAGTTTACTTAAAAGTAGCTCTAAGAAGGTTGAATCCCATTGGTTTATGCCAATTTCAGCCATGGGCCTTTGGTTAGCACTTTGCTTTTTAATTTTCCTGAGCAAAACTTGGGGACAAGAACAAACGTAAGTAAAATGGGCCATCTTGACTTTCCTGGGCGTCTTACCTGTGGTGAGTGAAAAGGAGACTCAGAGCTGTATCGATTTGACAATAACTGTCCCCTCCTAACATAATGAGTGGGTAGTCTCAGCCGACCATGAGAGCCGTGGACACGTCTGGATTTGGTGAGCAGTAACAACACTGATCCCATGAGACGGATACCATTAACAATGACAGAGATGATTATTCATTTAATAGACAGCAAAAATGCAGAGTGAAACCGAGATCATCAATTTTATTGGCAGTTATTTCCTACTTGTACTTGGTGCTTAGTTTGTGCTTTTCTTGATCTAAGTTCAGATAAGTTGGTGTTAAGTCAACTACAGTGATCTTATAAAACCAATCATCACAAACAATCATAACTTCATTTTAATAATGATGTATAAGAATATTTTATAGTGGGTCATGATGTATTTGCACTATAGAAAAAAATGAAACACTATGTTTGTAATAACATCTACATCATAAACAAATTTTTCACAATTTTATTGCTGCCAGAATCCTGTTCTTGTAAATACTGTGATCATTTTAGGATTGGCGGTTAACCGAATGCTTCCTCACTGAACTTATTCTTCTCTGTTGTTTGTTTTAAGATGAGGTTTCACAATGTTGTCTAGGCTGGTCTCCGATCATATGCCCATGTGAACCTCTGCCTTGTGCCCCCTGCTAGCTGGTACTCTAGGCCTTTTTTTAATAAGCAGAGCCTGCTCAGTCCACGTATGTCAGGAAATCCAGACAGAGGTCACTTGCCAAAGGTCACACTGCTAGAAGAGAGGACTTTTACTGGGCTCTCCTGGTTAGCACATCAATCCTCTCCTGTCTTTGTCACAAATGCATCTCTGGAAATACAAGTGTAAAAAAACGTGGGCTAATACCATAAGCTTTCACACGTGTCTACTCTGAGATTTCACTGCAAGGCCACACTCACCTCACTATGTTAACTACCTTTGTTATTCTGTTTCGACAGACAAGCAATTGCATCTCAGGGACATTCAGATTAAACCCCGGGACCTGGACTCTCATGATTCTTGTCCAGGGGTATTCAGATTCTCCTGCTCTACCCCAATAGCCCATGTTATGAAAGTCTTTCCTATCTCCCAGACCATGAGGAAGTGTGCCATGGACAGCACAGTAGTTGATCACTTTGATTGATTCAAACAACCCTAGTGATACCTTCCTGTGCAGATTCAGCGGCCTGAGCTTCTGAGAGTGCAGAGAACATACACAAGAAGAAATTTCCTCTCATGCGAAGACTGTTTTACTGATGCCCCAATATGGACCAAAGTTTATCTAAAGGGAAGCTCCTCAACCAGTATTTCAAAATATGTATTTATTTGTGTATGGGGGGGGGAAACGCATGCCCATTAAAGGACACCTAAAAAGAGTTAGTTCTCTCCCTCTACTATGTGGGTTTCCAGGATCAAACTCAGGCCATTGTTCTTGGTGCCTTTACATCTTGATTACTGCCTTTCTAAACGGACACCAACATCTTTGCTGTTATTGGGGTTTAATTACAACCTGTTTCATGCTGGAAAGTTTAGTTTTCCATCGTAATAAATTTTGACTTTCAAAATATAATTTTAGTTTGATATTTTTAAACTCGTGGGTTCTCTGTGTAGCCCTGGCTGTTCTGGAATTAACTCTGTAGAGTAGGCTGGCCTCACAGTCAGAGAAACACCTTCCTCTGCCTCCTGAGTGCTGGGATTAAGGACATGCGCCACTACTGCGTAACCTGTATTCAAAATTAATCTTCAGTGAAAGAGAAAATATCAAAAGTATAAGAAAACATGCAAAACGAACAAACCTTTTCTTTTATTGTTTGAACAGCTTCGTCATTTCAGCACCCAAAGTCTTCCAGGTCGGAGCATCTGAAAATGTTGTAATTCAAGCTCATGGCTACACTGAAGCATTTGATGTGACAATCTCTATAAGAAGTTATCCTGATAGAAAAGTGACCTACTCTTCAGGCTGTGTTAATTTATCTCCAGAAAATAAATTCCAAAACTTGACACTATTAACAGTATGTACTTATTCTTCCTTTTTAACATTTTTTTTTGGTAAAATTTGCGCAAAGGTTGAGCCTTGGTAAAACTGTAGTCGTTACTGTTGCTCCATAGCTGTGTGGTTGTGAGATGGTAACAGGGGGAGTGATGAGTGAAACGCCAAACTCTGTGCAAAAAATTACATTTGATTTTGAGCCAAGTGCACCATGCCCACATCCTTAAAAATAAACTCTTCTCTGTGAAAACGTTTGGAGATGAACAGGAAATATCTTGAGGTGAAATTAGAAAAGGAGTTGCTAACTGAATGTGCACACGGGCTGTTGAGTATATGTTAAAGCTCAATATTCCCCAGTTGTACACAGAGTTCCCATGCTGGGGGACTGCTGACTGCTGCAGCCAGCAACTCTCTGGAAACACACAAGGGTAGTAGGGACAAACTGCTTAAATAACTGTCATTCATTGAGAAATATTTGTTCAGACTGGTACTGGTTAGAAACTTCTATATTTTGCGCATGTCCATTGAAGACACTAATGGGTTTCATAAAAACAGCTTCTTGCAAATGTGTCATGTTCTTTGACTGTATTGACCACCTTGTTGTATTTGTCACTCTGTTGTATTATGAACGGCCAGGCTGTTTCCTGCCACCCGGCTAGCTTTACCAGAAATAATTACACAGAAACTGTATTCTTTTAAAAACTGCCAGGCCCATTAGTTCCAGCCTCTTATTGGCTAGCTCTTACATATTGATCTTACCCATTTCTAATAATCTGTGTAGCCCATGAGGTGGCTTACCAGGGAGGATTTTAACGTGTGTCTGTGTCGGGTGGGAGAATCATGGCGACTCCTCACTCGACTTCTTTTTCCCAAAATTCTGTTTTGTTTACTCTGCCTACCTAATTTTCAGTCCTATTAGAGGGCTAAGACAGTCTCTTTATTTAACCAATAAAATTAACACAAAACAAAAGACTCTCCCCCATCTCTACCTCACCCAACCTCGTCCACTCTCCCTTTTCTCGTCTCCTCTTATTTCACGTGTGTGTATGTACACAATCTTTGTGTTATGTGTGCACAGTGACAGAAAATGTGCAGTATTTGCCTTCTGAGTCCTGCTTCTTTCACTTTCTATAGAGACCTCCCGTTGCATCCATTTCCCGGCAGTTTTGTCCTTTGTGGCTGAATAAAATTCCCCATATGTATTGCATTTCCTGTGTCCACTTAGCTGCTGATGGACAAGCAGACTGTCACTGTAGCCTAGGAATCATGAACAGTGCAATGATGAGGATGATGAATAGTGCAAGCCTCTTTCACTATGTTGGCTTTTATCCCTCCTCGGAGACTCCCAAGTGCTGCAGCTGGGCCAGAGGTAGCTCTATGTTTAGGAACTCCCACACTGGTTTTCCTTCTGCCTGCACCAATTGTCACTCCATCTAGCAATGCATAAGGATTCCCTGCTCCTACATCTTCCCCGGCATTCTTTGTTCTGTTACCATTCTCAATGATAGCTGTTCCTCCTGCAGTGAGATGGAATCTCAGTGTCATTGACGCTCTCCAGATGGTAAAGATGTCAACAGATTTCCACATGACCACCAGTCCTCTGTGCTTCTCTGTTTATGACCTGTGTGATCATTTCATTAGCCAATTTATTGCCTAACTTGCTTAGACTTTTGTTTGTTTTAGTTTTAGTACTTAGTTTTAAAAGTTCTTTATTCTAGAAATAATTTGTCTCAAAAATGTTAACATTTATTATAATGTCAGACTATGAAGGGATTTTGGCAAAACTAATTTTCAATTATTGTTCCTATAGTGGTTTTAGTTAGTTTTGCTGTTTGGTTATGTTTATAAGACAGATTCTTACCATGAATAGACTTGAAAACAAGATCTTCCTGCCTCAGTTTCATTAGTGCTATACTGTGCTATTATTATTATTATTATTATTATTATTTACTGTTTTCCAGACAAGGCATAGAAAGGAACAACCTAGAGTGGGTGAGAATGTTGCCACCTTCGTAGATACAGTGCTATTGCCAAAACTGTTGATCTGACTCCAACAAGACAATTTGACATACAAGATAGTAATCTTGTAATCTAGCTTTGTCTGGTCAGGAAATAGCTATGAAGACCAGGCTGGACTTGAACTCACAGAGATTTGCCTTCCTCTGCCTCCTGAATGCTTGCATTAAAGACATGCACCATTATAGGCTCATTATCATTTTTTACAATTTCCTGTTAATGGGTATTAAGCCTACACGTGTATTTGGGCACCACAGCATGCAATAACAGAGGAGAGAAAAGGAAGTAGGGTTCCTGGTAAAGGAGTCAGGTGATTTGAGCTGCCACGTGAGTGCTGGGAACTGAACCTTTGTCCTCTGGAATAGCCACCAGTGCTCTTAACTCCTGAGCCCTGTCTCCAGTGTCTCTTTAAAATTATGCAATGCACAAGCTCAATTTTGTAGCCAGGTGGTGGTGACACACGCCTTTAAACCCAGAACCTGGGAGGCAGACAGGTGAATTTCTGTTAGGTCAGGGTCAGCCTGGTCTACAAGAATTAGTTCCAGGACATCTCCAATGCTACAAAAACAAAAACCTGTCTCAAAAAAACAAAAACCAAGCCAAATAAACAAACAAAAACCAACAACAAGTTTGATTTTGTTCTTACAGTTTGCAGTGGTTTTTCTCTACAAGATCAGCACGCTTTAGGACTTCACAATCACACTTTCACACCTTCATGTTTGTTTGTTGTTCTTCAGATTCAGGACAAACAGTTGTCTCAAGGACAAAGCTCATTTTCATATGTGTATTTGGAAGTCGTGTCAAAGCATTTTTCAAAATCAGAAAAACGGCCAATCCTCTATGACAATGGCTCTCTCTTCGTCCACACTGACAAGCCTGTGTACACTCCGCAGCAGCACGGTAGAGTATCTGATGCTTCTTCCAAGGGAGAATGACATAAAGATGTACAACTTTGAACATCTGAAATTGAGTGTAGACCAGTTTCTACTAACTCATGAGAAACTCAAATCCTCATGACTTTTATATTCTCACATAGCATTTTCACTTGTAATTTATAATGGAATTAGTAAATTAATAACATAACCAATGATTACTTTATCTTTCCTGTCAGAGAATTTATCCATCAAAAATAGAGAAGACATGATTGCAAATACAATTTTGGCACTGGGAAATAATTTATCTTAAGATCTTCTTTGTAAAATAATCTTGAATTCAGTAGCTAGTCGCTCGGATGGAAAAAGAAGCCCTGTGTAAAGGATTAGACCTTGGCAGAGACTAACGTACATTACAGAGGTGCCCAAGTGCTGATTGTCCACGGCGAGTCACCTGAGAAAGTGTCTGTTATGCATGGTTTCATATTTATAGTTTTCCTGTTGAGGGTAATGGCAGGAAAGACACTGTGACTGAGGAAAATCTACATTTCCCCTCATGAATTGCAAATAAGATATAGGAAAAGTCAACATTGCTTGGAAAACCTTCTATCTTTCTCCCTGCCACTTGCCATCATAGGACAATTAGAGATGAATTTAGGGAAGATGTACATTGCAGGAAGGAGCAGGAAGGTTGTTCATTCATGGTACTTTGGTTGCCTGCTTGACAGAGACAAGAGGGACTGTCATGTTTTGTTTTGATGTTCAATTTTGTGCAGAGCAGAGACCTTCTAATTTTGGTGGATGCTGATGATGTCCATGGTGAGGTGAATGGGGCTGTATGATAATCAACACATTCAGCAGGGCCACCTGTTATGTTGGGTTACAAAGGAAAGACCTAGACGGGGTCAGGATGTTGTCGCAAGCTCAGACAGTGAGTCATTGCCAGAACTGTTGATCTCACTTCAACAAGACGACTTCTTATATGAGATAGTGGTCTCTGCTATAAGAACAATCTAAAGACCTTATCCTACTGATGTATTTAATGTGAAGACACTTGAAGGATTATTAGCTTAAGTATCTTAGAATAAAGGCTTAGTCTCCAAGGCTTTCTAGGATAAAGGACCTTAGAATATTGTCCAGAGTCCTTCAGTTCTGCACAGCCTGGGTCCCACCCTCTTTCCCAAGTCCCTTCTCTGCTATGTCCCCCCTCAGCTGTGGACTCAAGTTAGTTGCTTTTTCTAATACTTCTCACACACATGGAGGTGGATGCAGTGTTACTTCTCCATGGTGCATTTTTTATCTTTTTCTTTGACTCAGTAACTCTTGCTGGTAGCACCCGCATACACGGATACCTTCAGGAACCAGCAACTGCAGCTTGGCCTGCCACCCCCAGCACATTTCCTCTCTCTCCTCCTTGTCAGTGCTCGGGATAAGTCCAGGGCCTCCTACATCCCAGGCAAGTGCTCCAGCACTTAGAAACATCCCCAGTCCTCGCTTTTCTTCTCTCCAAATCCAAGGGCGTGTGTTCTGCAGCACCCAGTGCCCCAGGGAACCTAGATAACTGTGTTTCTCCTCTCCTAAGCATCAGAGGGCATGCATATCAGTCTTGCTCACCACTCTCTTTTTTTGTCAGCGCTACCCTTTGATTCTAATGTATATTTGTTTATTTATTTATTTATTAAAGATTTCTGCCTCCTCCCCGCCACCGCCTCCCATTTGTCTTCCCCTCCCCCAATCTGGTCCCCCTCCCTCGTCAGCCCAAAGAGCAGTCAGGGCTCCCTGCCCTGTGGGAAGTCCAAGGACCACCCACCTCCTTCCAGGTCTAGTAAGGTGAGCATCCAAACTGCCTAGGCTCCCACAAAGCCAGTACGTGCAGTAGGATCAAAACCCAGTGCCATTGTTCTTGAGTTCTCAGTAGTCCTCATTTTCTGCTATGTTCAGCAAGTCGGGTTTTAACCCATGCTTTTTCAGACCCAGGCCAGCTGGCCTTGGTGAGTTCCTGATAGAACATCCCCATTGTCTCAGTGTGTGGATGCACCCCTTGCGGTCCTGAGTTCCTTGCTCGTGCTCTCTCTCCTTCTGCTCCTGATTTGGACCTTGGGATTTCAGTCCGGTGCTCCAATGTGGGTCTCTGTCTCTGTCTCCTTTCATTGCCTGATGAAGGTTAAAATCCAGGAGGATGAATATATGTTTTTCTTTGGGTTGACCTTCTTATTTAGCTTCTCTAGGATCACTAATTATAAGTTCAATGTCCTTTATTTATGGCTAGGAACCAATTATGGGTGAGTACATCCCATGTTCCTCTTTTTGGGTCTGACTTCCCTCACTCAGGAGAGTGTTTTCTATTTCTGTCCATTTGCATGCAAAATTCAAGAAGCCATTGTTTTTTACTGCTGAGTAGTACTCTAATATGTATATATTCCATACTTTCTTCATCCATTCTTCCATTGAAGGGCATCTAGGTTGTTTCCAGGTTCTGGCTATTACAAACAATGCTGCTATGAACATAGTTGAGTATATACTTTTGTTGTATGATAGGGCATCTCTTGGGTATATTCCCAAGAGTGGTAGTGCTGGGTCCAGGGGTAGGTTGATCCCGAATTTTCTGAGAAACCGCCACACTGCTTTCTAAAGTGGTTGCACAAGTTTGCATTCCCACCAGCAATGGATGAGGGTACCCCTTTCTCCACAGCCTCTCCAGCAAAGGCTATCATTGGTGTTTTTTATTTTAGCCATTCTGACAGGTGTAAGATGGTATCTTAAAGTTGTCTTGATTTGCATTTCCCTGATCACTAAGGAAGTTGAGCATGACCTTTTGGCCATTTGAAGTTCTTCTGTTGAGAATTCTCTGTTCAGCTCAGTGCCCCATTTTATAATTGGGTTGATTAGCATTTTGCAATCTAGTTTCTTGAGTTCTTTATAATTTTGGAGATCAGACCTTTGTCAGTTGCGGATTTGGTGAAGATCTTCTCCCAGTCAGTAGGTTGCCTTTTTGTCTTAGCGACAGTGTCCTTTGCTTTACAGAAGCTTCTCAGTTTCAGGAGGTCCCATTTATTTAATGTTGTCCTTAATGTCTGTGCTGCTGGGGTTATACGTAGGAAGCGATCTCCTGTGCCCATCTGTTGTAGAGTACCTCCCACTTTCTCTTCTATCAGGTTCAGTGTGTTCGGACTGATATTGAGGTCTTTAATCCATTTGGACTTGAGTTTTGTGCATGGTGATAGATATGGATCTATTTTCATTCTTCTACAGATTGACATCCAGTTTTGCCAGCACAATTTGTTGAAGATGCTCTCTTTTTTCCATTGTATACTTTTAGCTCCTTTATCGAAAATCAGGTGTTCATAGGTTTGTGTGTTAAAGTCCGGGTCTTCTATTCGATTCCATTGATCGACTTCTCTATTTTTATGTCAATACCAAGCTGTTTTCAATACTGTAGCTCTGTAATAGAGTTTGAAGTCCGGGATGGTACTGCCTCCAGACGATCCTTTTGATCACCACTCTTAACTCATTGTCTAGCACAAAGCAGTAATTGCAAATAAGTCGTGGCATCAATAAACACATTTTATTGCTCTTGTCTCTGATACACTAAGAGCCGCCACCTGGCTCTGTGTACCTACATCCATGAAATGAAAAGAAGGAGAAAATTAAGCACGAATCAGCTGTGAGACCCACAGTGTTTAGAGAGTGGAGGTCTCACAGGGCTTGGTGGTGGGTTTCTGTGATCCCACAACCAGGGAGGCTGATGAGAGGAGGTTGCGAATCACAGGCTAGCCTGGGCTACTTAGGAAGGAAACAAAGAGATGTGTTTCCATACAGAGTGCTTGCCTAGGATGTGCAAGGACCAGCAGTTCTGCAATGTCACCTCTATTCTTTTAATGAGGACAGAACAATCACAGGACCTGGGCCAACAGATACAACATAATCACACGATCACAGCATATCACGGGAAAAGCTAATTTGGAGCCTTACTAGTTTTCATAAGCAGGAGAGTGTATGCTATCTGAACCAAACATTAGTTTGTCCCTTGACCCTCCAGCCCTAATGTAAGGCAGTATCATTTGTTCTCATACAACCTACTCGGAGCTCACTTTTTGTTATGAAATTCCTAATAAATGTGGTTAATTACAGAAATAACTAATTTTATACTATGCACAGGTTTCCAGCAAGTTGAACATAAATATTTTCATAAGTTAACTTTTGTTTTCACTATAAGTAAATCTCAATAACTTATGTTAAAATGAAAGAATGTTTAGGAATATATATATTTACCAACAACTTTCTTCTAAATATGAGTTTTTCTCTAGGGGCTACAATTAGTTTTGAACAAGATTTAGCTCATTGAAAATGTTTTTAAAAATATATTATTAATCTTTGACAATGTCACTCACTGTATCTTAAATCATTTTCACCCTGATGATATTTGTTTCAAAAGTTAGAATAGTCCTCGGTCAACAAGGTTTTTATGATATCACTTCTTCTGCAGTAAAGGTTGGCGTCCTTTCACTGGGAGATGCCTTGGAGCCAGTTACACGGGAAACTGTGTTAACTTTCATAGTAAGTATGTGCTTAGTCCCGTGATGCTTCCCTCACAGACAGATGCACGGAGCAGGGCTGTTCCCGTGCGAGAGCTTTCTTGTCACATGAGTAAACTCTTCCTAAGCGCTTGCTTACAGTTCTGCTTCTCCATCTAGAGTTGAAGAAGAGCAGCTCCTCCCTGCACAGCGTTATCTCCTTACAACCCTGGCCTCCAGTACTGTGGCCAAGATAAATCTCTAGTTTTTAAAAATTATCTGGTCATGGGTATTACTTTATAACAACGAAAAATGACCTAAGGCAGGCACGTTTCCTTATTTGTCTAAAGGACCCTGAAGGATCAGAAGTTGACAAGGTCCAAGGAAACAATCTTACTGGAGCTGTGTCTTTTCCTGACTTCCAGATTCCTTCTAACCCCAAGTATGTAAAAATGTTTATTAATAACCTCTTTTTTTCTGAAAAAAAAAAAAACACCTGGAACTATTGTTTGTGGGGCAGAGGAAAGGTTAAGTGAGCACCTGCTCTGACCAATGACAGCACACATGTGGCTATGTGAAGCCTTCCAAAGGATGGTAGAAGTTAGGCCCACTTCTCAGCAGAACAGAAATGAATCCCAGATACCAGAGCACTGCCCAGCAGACCAGGAGTCTCGGATTTCCAGCACACTGCAGAAACAGGATCACTTACATGTTGTTACTGCAAGCTTCAGCAAATAGTGAAACCATGTTTCAGTAAATAGATACACAGACACACACACACATACACACACACACACAGAAAAAGTTTCCAAAATATCCCACCCATTCATTATATAGAGAGAGCAATCAACTTAGAAGAGAAAACAATCTTCAGTTGTCTTTTTTTTTTTTTTTTTTTTTTTTTTGCCTTTTCAACCTAACAGAGTGTTTATCTCTGGGGAGAGGGCATTAGGTTATGATCTATTGGGAGAGCACTTATGCCTAGCAGGTGCAGAGATTTAGTCAAAACCTATGTGTGTGTGTAGGAAATTTTGTTTTATTGGTTTCATATGCAAGGATTTAAGAGCATGCTCATACAGAGGTTTATAAAATACATGTTAAATGAGCACTGCTTGTGTGTGGAACTCACAATAAGAGAGCAAGCTGCCAAATAGAAGTCAAGTGCTCACAATCCCTGTTCTCAAGGAACATAGAGCAGAATGTCTCAGACAAGGGCAGCTATACTGTACTGTACTATACTATACTAGACAGGGGTAGTTATACTATACTGTAGTATAGTGTACTATACTATACTAGATGAGGACAGCTATACTGTACTGTACTATACTAGGACAAGGGCAGCTGTACTATACTGTACTATACTAGACAAGGGCAGCTATACTATACTGTACTACACTGTAGTGTAGTATACTGTACTATACTGATTTCTTTGCTTCTTTGCTTTTGAATATTGGTCTTTGGTTTTTGATGTAGGTGTTGCTTTCTATGTGTTGCTTTCATTGGCTAATTAATAAAGAAACTGCCTTGGCCCTGATAGAACAGAAGATTAGGTAGGTAGAGTAGACAGAACAGAATGCTGGGAGAAAGAAGCCTGAGTCAGTCAGTTGCCATGATTTTCCCACTCCAGACAGACACAGGTTAAGATCTTTCCTGGTAAGCCACACCTCGTGGGGCTACATACATTATTAGAAATGGGTTAAAGTAAGCTGTGAGATTTAGCCAATAAGAGGCTAGAACTAATGGGACAGACAGACAGACAGTGTTAAAAAAATACAGTTTCTGTGTAATTATTTCAGGGCATAAGCTAGCCAGGCGGCTGGGAGCTGAGGCAGAAGGGAAGCGGCCCATCGCTCCTATTACTACAATCTTTCAAGACAGAGTTTCTCTGTGTAGCCCCGACTATCCTCACTCTGTAGACAGGCTCAGCTGGAACTCAGAGATCCACCTCCCAAAGTCCTGGAATTAAAGGCATAAGCTAACACTGCCCAACCGTACTAAAGTTTTTGGATGAAGGTTGTTGGACAGGTTGTTTTATTCTTTAAAACAAGCCACGCCTTCTTTCCAAATACAATTTTGCTTAGATGAGGTGTGATTTACATCACTGGCATGCCATCTTTCCAGACACATTATTATCAATTTTTATACTATGTTGTGAATTTAACATAAATTCCTGGAATAATTAAATTCTAAAATTGTATTCAGTTGTCCAAACAAAATTGTGATATTTAAGCAAAATATGTAGGAAAAGAATACGATATAAAAAAAACCATTGTTAAACAATTTATTTGATTTTTGAAATGTTGAGTTATGTCCATTTATTTTTGAAATATCTTTCCTCCAAACTTTTACTTAGATTCTCTTGATAAATTAAAACTCTTTGTTGCCCTCCATGTTTTCAAACATCTGGCTTCCACAGATACGGTAGATGGACGATTCAGGCTAAATACAGAGAAGACGCGTCTACCAAGGGAATGACACACTTTGACGTCAACGAACACAGTAATCTTCAATCTACGATTTATTTATAGAACGTTTTTTTCCAGTAATTCTTTTCAGTAATGTAGCTGATGCAAATCACTCCCAGGTGGGGATGAGGCCCGGAGCCAGGGTGGTGGGAAGTCCTGGTTGGGTATTCGGCCAGGGAGTCAGTGCTTGTTAGAGGTTGTTAGAGGGCCGCAATGATGTGGAACAGAATACCAGGTCGTGGGGCTGTTTTAGAAATATTTTATGCCTTCCACACCTCTTTCTGTCTCACAGATAAAGCCTTCAAAATAAGTCTCACGCCAGTAAGTGATCGGCAGCACGAACTGAAAATTCAAGGTACTCTAACGCTTTGGTGGCTGTTGGGGAGTGTGAGGTCAGCTTGCCTGTTAGTTCAGAAGAATCCCGCTGGCTCTAGAGGATTAGTGTTCTTCATAACAGAAGTGGTACAGTCCCCAGGGCAGCCTGGCTTATGGAGGATCTTTCTAGGCTCATGATTTTAGGAAAAATAAACAATTAGCGACGAGTCAAATAGTTAAATCAACAAACGATTCTTAATGTTTCCAAAATCCAAGAATATTACGTGTCATATTGCAGGGAAAGAAATATAACAACAGTATGATACTGACTACTCTTCCCTCACTCCATTCTCCCACTCTTAGATGAAGCCCAAGACGAGAGTCTCCAGCCTACAGATTACCTGAGACGGAAAATAACAGAACAAGGTAGTCCACAGGTTGTTTAGAAATGTGTTTACTGCATTCAAGACCAGAGAGCAGAAGACACGGGGTTTCCCTAATTGCAATGCAGTGGGTGGGGAAAAGATGCCTGTGGAGGTTCAGTTCACCCCTCAAATGATCCTTCACACAAACTCAGGATTTCATTGGCCAGATCCTTACCACGAACAAATCAGTTCTTTATTATTTCCTCCCCTAAAACTATGTTAAATGTTTGTTTTCCCTGAGTATCTGGGAGTACTTTAATGTTAGAGAAATTGACGCTTGAGATCTCTTCGACTGTGGGTGGTAAGGACACGCGTACTGACATCGTTTCAGCTTTTACATACAAACATCCAGTGATAAGGACGTGTTGTTATAACGGAGCCAGACATAGTGCCTATGAAACCTGTGAGCAGCGAGCAGACCGTGTGAAAATAGGCCCACGCTGTGTCCAAGCCTTCACTCAGTGCTGCACCATGGCAACCCAGATCAGAGCTAGTGACACTTTTAATGAATTCATTGGATTGGGCCGTGGTAGGTATTGTATTTTCTATGGGAACCTTTCCAAGTCTGGGTAACTGTGTAAATGAACTTCTCCAAGAAAAGCAGTTTTCATTTCCTACTTACAATTAGAGTTTAAAGGCAGATAATTTTCAGTGCCCAGAAGGACACCCTGTTGTGTATTTGGGGAACTGGAAAGAGGATAGCACCCTCAGAGAACACTAGTCCAGAGCCAAGACTCAGTGGCACCAAAGGCCAGCTTACTATGCAGATTCGAAGGAGACTGAGAATCTCCAGTAGATAAAATCCAAGGATTCTGTAACATTACAGTCAGCAAATTTGAAATCTTAGCATTAGTAAATCTTTCAGGATTAAAGCACATACTTACTGTTTCCAAAACTTACAGACTCTCATTCATATATTTTCTTCAAGCATTTTTAAGCAGTTCAGTGCAGCCCGTTAATCACAGCAATCAGGAGGTAGAGATAAGAGGATATCGACCACGTCCACGCCTGCCTGGTCTACAGAGTCAACTTGAGGACAATCTCCAAATCAACAGAGAAATCCTGTCTTAAAAACAAACAAAAATAAATAAATTAAATAAAGATAAAAGAAAAGAAAATGACCAGAAAGAAGCCTTCTTTTTTACTTTTAATATTTTTTCTTTTCATTTATATCTTTATTTTAGAGATTATGATATGATCATATTTTCTGCTTTTCCTTTGCTCTCTCCAAACAGTCCATAAATTCATCCTTTCTCTTTTTCAAATTCATGCCCTCTTTTTCATTCATTGTTATTACATTCATATGTGTATTTATTCATATGTATGTATATACATATATTCCTAATATAACTTTCTCAGTCTATATATTTACATATAACTTTTAGGAATGACCAATTGTCATTGGATGACCAGTGCTCTTCCCTGGGAAAGACTCTCCTGAGACCAGCATTCCTTAGTTACCCATAGTTCCTTCAGTAGGATGGAGGCCTCATGGTCTTTACCCTCACTCTGGCATGTCTATTGTTGTTGTCCTTGTTCAGCTCACATTTAGGGGGCCATGCTGGTGAGACTATGTAGTGATGTGGGATTCCCCTCTGTATGCTATAAATGTTTTGTTGCTATTGATTAATAAAGAAGCTGCTTTCAGCCAATGGCTTAATAGAATGTAGCCAGGCTACAAAAGAAATATAGAGACAGAAGGAGGAGATAAAGAGATACTATGTACCCGCTGCAGGAGACAGACGCACTGGAAACTTGCCGGTAAACCACGTGCCTCTTGGGAAAATATAAAATAATAGAAATGGGTTAATTTAAGATTAAAAGCTGGCTAGAAATATACTGAAGCCATGGACCAAACAGCATTGTAATTAATACAGATTTTATGTGATTATTTTGGGTTTGGGCAGCCCAGAAACAAACATGCAGCCTCTGCCTACATTGTGGTACAGAATCTGGTGTTACTAGGAGTCAAAGTCTCACACAAAAACCTGATCCTCTGGCACACAGCTGCCTATGACCAGATTGAGCCCTCTTCTAGCAGCTGAGAGCACCTACACTTGTGTGCACATAACCACACTCAGACACATAACATATACATGATTGAAATAAAATAAATCTCTAAAGCAAGAGTAAAGTGTCCATTGAAGTGTTTGGAATATGGGAAGTATTACATATTTTCCATATAGCATTTTATTTTGACTTTTCATATAACCAGTCATATAAAGTATGATATACCCCACTGTGGTGTATCTAACCTATACCACTCTGAACACAGTGGTGTATCTTATCAGGTGACAGTGACACCTAAGGATCAACCAGTTCCTCAAAATATTTGGAACAAGCTTTAGGTTCACAGCAACCCCTTCCTATCACCCACTAGGCTTCAAGAGCTCTGAGGTGGTTCTGGGAAACCAGGCAATGGTCCAGGTTTCAGATGCTCTAAGAATTTAGAATTAAATGAATATTATTATTATTATTATTATTATTATTATTATTATTACTGGGTTCTGTAGGTGAGGCTTGTGTTTATTTGGTGTTTGAGATTTCTTTTTTTATTTTTGTTGAGCTCTACATTTTTCTCTGCTCCCCTCCCTGCCTCTCCCATCTCCCTTACAGCCGTCCTCCAAGGTCCCCATGTTCCTAATCTACTCATTGGAAACAATGAAAGCCAGAAGGTCATTGTCAAGCATCATGCAGACATTAAGAGATCACAGATGCCAGCCCAGACTAATATACCCAGCAAAGACAAAACAAGATATTCCATGACAAATCTAGATTTCAACAATACCTAGCCACAGACCCAGCCCTACACAAAATACTAGAAAGAAAACTCCAACCCAAGGAGGATGGCTACACCAACAAAAACACAGACAATTGATGATCTCATAACAGCATATCCCAAAAAAGAAAAAATGAACAAACTAACATCACCAACAATGAAAACTAAATTAACAGGAGATAGCAATCACTGGTCATTAATATCCCTTAATGGAAATGGACTCAACTCACCTATAAAAAGGCACAGGCTAACAGATTGGATACAAAAACAGAATCCATCTTTCTTCTGCATACAAGAAACATATCTCAATCTCAACAACTGATATTATCTCAGAGTAAAGGGTTCGGAAAAAAAAAAAAACCAATCAAATGGATCTGAAAGACCCCCGTCCCAGCCTGTAGTAAGGTTCAAATTAGGTCACCTACATAAGCTTAGAAAAACAAATTTTACAGAACCAGGAGGGGCTCAGCTCAGCTGTACAGGATATCTGCAGTCAGCTAGCTCTGTAGAAACTGGGACGACAGGAAGACAGCTAACCACTGTGACAGTCTGTCAAAATACCCAGAGAGCTGAACTTAGCATTATCTAGATTTTATGGTTTTCCATAAAACTGCAAATGGATAAACAACGCTGTCCTAAACTTGACCCTAGCCCACCCAATATATAGGAACCAATGAAATGCTTTTTGCTATGCCGTCTTTTATGCAACCCCTGAACCCCCTATAAATGCATGAAGTATTCTCGGCCCGGTGTGCTCATTCAGCTAGCTTATCCAGCTGAGCTGCTTTGCAGCACCTGCAGGTACCTGTGTAAGCATTAAACTGCCTCTTGCTTTTTCATCCAGTGGACTGGTCTCAGTTCTTGGGTAGGGGGATCCCCAAGGAGTGAGACACCCTTTTAGGGGGTCTTTCAGTTCTAAGAAACAAGCTGGTGTAGCTTTCATAATACCTAACAAAATAGACTTCAAACTAAAATCAGTCAAAAGAGACAAAGAAGATCATTTCATATTAGTCACAGGAAAAATCCATCAAGAGGAAATCTCAATAATGAACATCTATATCCCAAATACAAGGGCACTCTCATATGTAAAAGAAACACTTCTAAAGCATAAATCATACATTAAACCCCACACACTAATAGTGGGAGACTTCAACACTCCACTCTCACCACTGGACAGATAATCAGACAAAAAATTGAACAGAGAAAAAGGAGAAATTACAGATGTTATGACTCAAATAGACTTACCAGACATCTATAGAATATTCCATCCAAACAGAGAAGACTATACCTTCTTCTCAGCACCTCATGGAACTTTCTCAAAAATTGATCTCATACTCGGTAACAAAACAAACCTCAACAAATACAAAAAAAATGGAATAACCTAATGTACCTTATCAGATCACCATGGTATAAAACTAGAAGTCAACAATACCAATTCCAAAAACCCAAAAACACATGGAAATTAAACAATGCTCACCTGTATTATCAATGGATCAAGGAAGAAATAAAGGGAGAAATTAAAGACTTTCTAAAATTCAATGAAAACGACCACACAACATACACAAATTTATGGGACAAAATGAAAGCAGTGTTAACAGGAAAGTTAAGAGCACTAAATGCCTACATAATGAAGCTGGAAAAAATCCCTCACTAGTGAATTAACAGAACATTTGAAAACTTTAGAACAAAAAGAAGCAAACTCACCTAAGAGAACTGATGGCAGGAAATAATCAAAGTGAGAGCTGAAATCAACAAAATAGAAACAAAGGGAACAATACAAAGAATCAATGAGACAAAGAGTTGGTTCTTAGAGAAAATCAACAAAATAGACAAACCTTTCTCCAAACTAAGCAAAGGCAGAGAGAGAATATCCAAATTAACAAAATCAGAAATGAAAAGAGAGACATAACAACACACACAGAGGAAATACAGAGAATCATCAGATCATATTTTGAAAACCTGTATTCCACAAAATTGGAAAACTTAAAGGAAGTGGACAACTTTCTGGATAAATATCACTTACCAAAATTAAATCAAGACCAGAGAAGGAAATTAAACAGACCTATAACTGCTGATGAAATAGAAACAGTCATTAAAAATCTCACAACCAAAAAAAGCCCAGGACCAGATGGTTTCAGTTCAGAATTCAACCACCCTTTCAAAGAAGAACTAATTATTGCACACAATAGAAACAGAAGGAACATTGCCAAACCCTTTTTATGAAGCTACAATTACATTGATACCACAGAAAGACATTACTAAGAAAGAGAGTTATAGACCAATCTCACTCATGAACATTGATACAAAAATACAAAATATAATATTGGCAAATTGAATCCAAGAACATATCAGAACCATCATCCACCATGATCAAGTCGGCTTCATCCAAGAGATTCAGGGATGGTTCCACATACAAAAATCTGTCAGCGAAATCCACTATATAAACAAGCTGAAAAATAAAAACAATATGATCATCTCAATAGATGCTAAAAAAAGCATTTCACAAAATAAAATATTCCTTCATGATAAAGGTCTTGGAGAGAGCAGGGATACAAGGAACATACCTAAACATAATTAAGGCAATATACAGCAAGCCAACAGCCAACATCAAACTAAATGGAGAGAAACTCTCAGTGAATCCACTGAAATCAGGGGCAAGACAAGGTTGTCCACTCTCTCCATATCTATTCAATATAGTTCTTGATGTCCTAGCTAGAGCAATAAAACACAAATGGAGATCAAGGAGATACAAATTGGAAAAGAAGAAGTCAAACTCTCACTGTTTGCAGATATGATAGTTTATATACGTGATCCCAAAAATTCTACCAAGGAACTTCTACAACTCATAAACACTTTCAGCAATGTAGTAGGATCTAAGATTAACTCAAAAAATCAGTAGCCCTACTGGACACAGATGATAAAAGGGCTGGGGAAGAAATCAGAGAATCAACACCCTTCACAATAACCACAAATAGCATAAAATATCTCGGAGTAACTCTAACCAAACAACTGAAAGAGTTGTATGACAAGAACTTTAAATCTTTGAAGAAAAAAATTGAAAACACACCAGAAAGTGGAAAGGTTTCCCATGCTCTTGGGTAAGCAAAATTAACATAGTAAAAATGGCAATGTTACGAAAAGCAATCTACAGATTCAGTTCAATGCCCAACAAAATCCCAGCAAAATTTTTCAAATACCTCAAAGTGTTTCAGATTGCTAATGCACTTTTACACTTTCCATCTGAGCCCATCATAGCTGCATAAAAGATTTAATTTCTCTAATTATTGTGTTGTGTTTGTATGTATAGGTATGTATACATGTATGTGTATGTGGTATACAATGTGTTCATGTAGGTGTGTGCACATACACAGATGGATGTGCAGCCACACATGTGGACGAAGATGTTGGGTGTCCTTCTCAATTACTCTCCACTTTATCTTTTGAGACAGGATCTCTCACTGACCCTGGAGCTCCCTGATGTGGCTGGGCCACCTGAGCAGTGAACTCCAGGGATCCTGTGCCCCTGCATCTCCAGGGCCGGGAATGAAGATGTGCTCTGCTGTGCCCCACATATTAGCATAGGTATTAGTAATTCAAACGCAGGTCCTTTGCTTGTACAGCAAACACTTCACATTCAGCCATAAGCACAAGACAGACAAAGAGGGACAGAGTTAACTGGGAATGGCATGGACTTTGAAACTTCAAGGCTTTTTCTTTAAAACCCCAATGACACACATCCTATAAAAGGGTAAGCATAGCAGTGCACCTCTGTAATCCTAACCTCTAGGTTAGGCAGGGGTATCAGAAAATCAAGGCCTGCCTGGACTACATAGCCTGTGTCAGAGGGTAGGGACTGGAGGAAGCATAACATGTGAAAGAAGCCAGTTGCAAACCAGGAAGATCACATGGAAAAGCCTCCAGATGTGGTGGCTCACATCTGTAATCCCAGCACTCCAGACGGGAGACAAGGCAGGAAAAATACTGGAAGCTTGCTTAAACTGTGCAGTAGCAGAAACATGAAAACCTCTGACCTCCACATGTGTGCCGAACACCTGCACTCCCACCCTCACCCACACACACTGGAGACAAATAAAGAGAGGAAGGGAAGGAAAGATGGAGGGAGGGGGAATGGAAGAAGGGGGGAAAACATCTACTTGACAGAAGACTGGAAATGTTTCTCTACCTGGGCTGTGCAACAGGGCACACTCACGGAAAGCTGTGCTGCACAAACATGAGAGCTGAATGCAGAGGAAATGATCCATGCAAGGGTCCTGAGCCTTATGGCCTGATGCTTCCTCCCGTTCTCGAGTGGCTGTATCTTCCTTAATAAATGTCTATTTTTGTTGTTGTTGCTCTTTCTGTGAAGCTGTGGCTGTGCTGACTCCTTATGTAGACCAGGCCGGCCTTGAACTCACAGAGATCCTCTGTCTCTGCCTCCTGAACAAGGGCATGAAAGCCTAGTGCTGTTACACCAGCCCAAATGTTTCTAATTGCACAACCTTACTGCATGCCCTTGGTGAAATCCTTTGTCCAGGAGCATATGGACCTGTAACTGCAGTGGGTGCCCTCAGAACTCAGACAGGAAACTGCAATGCTGAGATCAAAGGAAACTTGAAAGAAGACCTTGGAGGAGACAGAAACAGTGTAGCCCCAGGCAAAAGTTCCTAAGCATCTCCTAGAAGATTGTGCAAGCAGGTCTTCTGATCAGCTGCAGTGTCTCTCAAGGTAAACACTCTTTTTTATTTGTTAATTACATTTATTCATTTTGTGTGCATGTGCATTGTGTGTCTGTTGGTGTGCTGTAGTGCATGCGTGGAGATCACAGGACAACTTAGCAGAGTCAGTTCCCTCCTTCTACCATGGCATCAATAACAATCTTCCTAGGATCTGATGGAGTGTGTTTGGGGTTCAGTTCCTTCCAAAAATGGGAGACTCGGATCTGTAACCCTAAACAGTGGTGTTGAGGCATGGGTGTGTGATTTATGTGGTGTGTCCGTGAGTGTGTGTATGTGCAAGACAGCATCAATGTTGGCTGCACATGAGAATTCACTTGCAAAGACTTCCAAATCAGGCAGCTATGCCTCTAAATATGGCTCCCACTAAGGAATCACTTAGTCGTCTGGAAAATGCAGAGCTGTGGGAACTGTAGAGCGTGGAAGTGAAAAGCAGGCTTCTCTTCAATGCTCAGCACCCACAGACGGTTTTCATTCTATCCCCAAATCACAAAATTGAAAAGCTCACGGAAACGGGAAAGTTCTACTATATATCATGTCACTAGCTGCACATAATAACAATACAACATAAATCAACTAGAGAACTATTTGTTTAGCATATCCTTTATAGTTTGATTTCATCTTATTATAACTGCCTGACATGTAGAATTGTGTGATATGCCTATAAGATGTTTTATATTATAATGAGCAAAAAAAACCTTTTATTTTTTGAGACACATATGCTGGACCCTTGTCTTTATTTGTGCAGGTATGCCTATGATGGCCATAAACTTCTAATAAGTGGATGATTACTGAATCCAAACTGAAAGCAGTTGATCATTGAAAACCTGAATAGGTGTCCATTGTGTAGTGAAAGTATGTTAATATTCCAAATTCTACAAAGTGGAACACATCCATTTCCCAGATTTCATTCCTTTGAGTACCCTTTGGGTTACTTCCTGCAGGTAGTAGTGTTTGGTATACAAAGAACAAGTAGGACATCTCATTATAATCTTTTTAGTTTGTTGCCATGTAATAAAAAACTTCCTTTTTAAACCTTTGCTATTGACATGATTTTTTTTATAAAATTCTGAGGTCTTTAGCACACTTCCAGTTAATAAATGATCAATTTCTACATTACTTTGTGGTAGAGGACCAGGCAGGCCAGTATGGGATCAGATGTGTGTTTGGGACAAAGCCTATTCCTGATTATTTCTTAAACCAGAATAAATAATGAAGTCAATTCTGTATCATCTAGTATAAATTCAGTGGTTTCAATATGCAAAGCAACTCTTTCCACATATTGTAAATCAATAATTATATGGAGAGGTTCTTTAAAATACCTTAGTACTATGAGAATAGCATATAATTCTGACTTTTGAACAGAATTATAAGGACTTTGTTCCACTTTACTTAAATCTTCTGATTGTAACCTGATTTATGTACATCAGTATAGAATATAGGGACTCCATTTATTGGTGTGCCATGTTCAATGTGGGAAAAAATCCAATTAGCTCTCTTTATAAGGTTAATTCTATCGATTTTGCGATAGTTGTTATTAATCTCTCCCCAAAATTAACACATGCTCTTTGCCATGGTTTATTGACTTCCCATACTTTTTAAATTTAATCACTAGTAAAAAGTACTATAATCTTACTGGGTCTATTCCTGCTAATTGTTGAAGTCTCAATTTTTTATAATCAATTCAGAGACCTTTTCTACATAAGATTTTAATTTTTGGCCCAGTTTATGTGTTAAAAAGATCTATTCTAATATAATATCTTCCCTCTGCATTAAAATTCCAGTAGGGGAAATTTTGGAGTGTAATATGACTAGAATGCAGTCATATTCTGCAATATGCACCTTCTATAATATCTCCTCAAAGTCAATTCTTTCTCAGCCTCAGCTGTTAATTCCATTGGGATATTTAAGTCTTTGTAACCATCTAAGGTTTTGTGTAAATGAATTATTATATCAGGTGTTATCCCAGAAGTGGGTCATAGATTCGAAATGTTTCCTAGCAATCTTTGAAAGTCATTAAGAGTCCTCAATCAGTCTCTCCTAATTTGTGCTTTTTTTGGTTCTAAATTTTTGTAAACCTATCTTGTAACCTAGGTAATTGACAGATTTTCCTCTTTGTATTTTTTCAGGAGCAATTTGTAACCCCCATTTAGGCAAAACTTTCTTTACTTCTTCAAACATTCTTTCTAAAGTATCTGAATTTGAGACAGATAACAAAATGTCTTCCATGTAATGAAAAATTATAGACTTAAGAAATTGCTTGCATAATATTTCCAATGGCTGACTTACAAAGTATTGGCACAGGGTGGGGATATTGAGCATTCCCTGTGGGAGGATGGTCCACTGGTATCTCTTAGTAGGCTGAAAATTAGTATAAATAGTCACTGTGAAAGCAAATTTTTCTCTGTCCTTTTCTTGTAAAGGTATAATGAAGAAACAATCTTTTAAATCAATATCTATAAGAGGCCATCCTTTAGGCAATAGAGAAAGCTAAGGAATTCCAAATTGTGTTGGGTCCATTGGTCAAATTACCTTATTGACAGCTCTTAGATCTGTCACCATTCTTCATTTTACAGATCTCTTTTTAATAACAAACACAGGAGAATTCCAAGGGTTGGTTGACTCTTCAATATGGTGAGCATCTAATTAACCAGCTCTTCTAAAGTCTGCAGTTTCTGTTCTGTTAAAAACCAGTGTTTACTGGAGAGGGAGGAGGAAAGGAGTAGGGAGAAAGGGAGAGGAGTGAGAGGAGGGGGAGAGGAGTGGGAGGAGAGGGAGGGAAATGGGAGGCATGGAGGAGGCAAAAATTTTTTCAATAAAATAAATAAAAAGCAGCTAGTGTTTAACCTATATTGGTTCCTTAATTAACCATTTTAAATGTATGGCCATTGGTACCTCTCAAGTTTTGGTAATTGTTTTGTGTTTTTGTATACCCTGAATGACTGGTGACTCTTTTTTGATAGTACATAGTACCTTATAATATCCTTCCCAGAAACATAAGTTGATTTTTGTTCCATTTCTGAGACTGCAAGAATGTTAGTCTGGGTATTCCATTGCTGCAGCAGATCATGACACCATAGATTCACTGCTATATTAATCACTTATGGCCTCAGTCTTCCTCTCTGTCCTTCTGGCCTTATGCAGTCAACATATCTCATGCTTTGTTTTACTAGAGATAGGATTTCCATTCCTAAGAACTGAACATCTCCCACCTGAAGAGGTCAATTTGAATGCCATGATTCTGGAGTAATGATAGTCACATCTGCACATGTGCCCAGTAATCCGTCTATTACAATGGTATTTATTCATACTCTCAGCTTTGGTTTTAGATCATTTATAGAAGTCTGCCAAAATATACATTTCCTATTTTCTATTGAAATTTTTGATTCATCCTCCATATTTATTCTATCATGAATCCAGAGCAGTATGGTTTTTTTATGACAGGCACTGGATTTTTTAATTTTTCTGGAGAGATATGTCCTCCACAGTGATTGGGAATGACTGGATCACATTTGACCTGGGGGCCTACAAGATGTCTCCCAAGGGTTTTCCAATATTAATGGGTTGCTTAGTTTGTCTTTTTTTGTTCTACATTTATTGGTTCAGTGTTGGCCTTTGGTGCATCTTCTACATGATCTGGAAGACTGAGACCTTCTATTTGACACTCCCAGAGGAGACATTATTTCTAGGAATGTCTTGTTGACAATCATTTCTCAGTTGTCCTCTTCTACCACAATCAAAACATTTGGTATTTTGATGTCTCTTCACACCTTTGGAAATTACTTCTCCTACCCAAGACTCAGTATTATAGTCAAATGACTCAACATTGACTGTGTGCAGATTCCATTTATCTATTGGTGCTAATCTGACTTTTAAAGGCCCAAGTATCTTTTTGCATTCTAAGTTGGCATTATCAAAAGCCAAAGATTCAATGAGTGCTCATCTATCTTCTGAATCTGTTACCCCTATTTGGACAGATTTAGTTGATCTTTGTAAAAAGTCACTTTATTAAAAGTCTCTTAGGCCTTATTTAACCTTACTATATGATTTAATTTTTCATGTTTCTGGAATACTGTCCCAAGCATTTAAGGCTGCTGTATGGCATAGGGACAAGATTTGTTTCATTATAAACAGCTTGACTCTGTGGATCAGCCTAACAGCCCTTGCCAAGAGTTTGATCTTGGGACACCTCAATTCCTTTGCCTCTTTCTTGCTGTTCTAAGGCTTTAGCCTCTTCTCTCCACTAGCACTTCCCTGTAGCTGTGGCCCATATCCAAGCACTGCTGAGACTAATTGAAGCCAATAATGTGAAGTAACCTTATTGCTTGAAGTCCGTGTCTTTACCAACCCTCTAACAAATGGTGAATACATGCCGTATGACTCTACTGCTTGTTTTTATTTCTTCTAGACCTTTCATACCTATAGGTTCCCAGTTACATTCTGTGTATCCATTTGGGTATTGACTCAGGCCTCTATTGAGATTATCATGGATGATCCCTACAATCTCATGTCTTTTATATGTGAATTGTTTCTTTGTATATCACACAAATGAATGTTTGTTGGTACATTTTATACACTTGGAATTAAATGTGATGTGAGACAAGCTTACATACATAAAATGGGAAGTGTGAAATGAAGAACAAGCTTTACATTTAGGGTCATCAGAAAGAATCATAAATGTCTGAGTGAGGTAGATAAAAATCTGAATATATAATATATATAATATACCATAGGTTGTTTTTGGTACTTTTGCTTTATGTTTGAATCAAACAAACTTTATTTCAATACATTTGTAAATAATGTTTAAAGAAAATTAGGAAACATTTACATCTTATTATGCACAAAACAGGCTAACTCAATGCAATATTAAGTGAACACCATACATTTATTTATCAAAAGAAATGAAAATTATGGTAGCGGCACAAGCTTTTAATCCCAGCACTTGGGAGGCCAAGACAGGTGGATCTCTGTGAGTTTGAGGCCAGCCTGGTCTACAAGAGCTAGTTCCAGGATAGGATCAAAGCTACAGAGAAACCCTGTCTCAAAGAAAAAAATAAAATTATAAATTAAAAAGAGTTACATTTTCTGCATTAATCTAAATACGATTACATTGCAAGGAGCTGATGCTTGCTCATTCCTGGCCACCCAGATAGCTTTGACTTGAAATAATCACACAGAAACTGTATTATTTAAATCACTGCGCGGCCCATTAGTTCTAGCTTCTTATTGGTTAACTCTTACATTTTAGTTGAACCCATTTCTATTGTTCTGTGTATCACCATGAGGTCATGGCCTACAAGCAAAGTTTCAGCATGTCTATCTCAGTCTATGGCTTCATGGTATCCCCTGACTCTGCCCTTCTTTCTCCTAGCATTCAGTCCAGTCCTCCCCACCTACCTATGTTCTGCCCTATCAACAGTTCAAGACAGTTCCTTTATTCATTAATGGTAATCACAGCACACAGAGGGGACTCCTAAATCACCTCCCCTTTTCTGTTTAAATAAAAAGGAAGGTTTTAACTTTTACATAACAAAATAGGTATCAAGCAAGAATTACAGTTACAATATTGTTATTTACTCTAGAAATGACAGAGACATCTTGAAGGCGTAAATCACAAACAATGCCACACCAGTTTGGAATTATGATTAATAGGGTGGTATTTATTTAAAGGGGAAAAAACTTACAGATCACCGTCCCAGGCAACAGCCCTCTGCGCAACCAGGAAGGGAGTCTAGTCACCGCGGAGCAGGAAGTGAAGAGAGAGAGGAGAGGGAAGTGGCTGCTTTTTTAAAGGGAGAGAGACCACGCCCCAATGGGCTGGTATCTCAGCAGCTATAGGCTGGAGGAGCGGAAGGACCTCCCACAATAGACATCTCACTGCCTAGACAATCACTCAAAGTTCTTCTGTACCGTTGGGGCATCCATCTTCAGCCTATAGGCCCATAGTTTCCAGCACACTCTTCCACGAAGCAGGAAATTTCAAAGACAGTTTAGTCACTTTCTTCTGTATTCTGTGGAAAGTCTCGCAGACTTTTTCATGAAGCAGGGACCCCGAAGGATTATCTCACCTTTAGGCAAGTTTAGTAGTTATTTCTCTGCGGGTCCTGCATGTCCAGTGAAGCAGTCCAGGCAAGAGCAGTTTCTTGCCCAAATGACTAACTAACTCCATAAGGAGCCTCTCTAATACCGATCATCGTTTTGAAGTCTTAAGTTCTTGAAAACATTTTCAATGCCATATTTTATAGTTTTTGAAAGGTCTGAAGAATGCCTATCCATCTGAAATATATCTCTATACACCTAGAAAATCTAACATGACTACAAGCTTGACTATTATAGTTGATTATTTATTAACCTATATTTCTTAATTATTTTTTAACTTTTTTTTATTGAGAAAAGGAGAAAAAAAAACCAAATTTCCTCCTCCTCCCAGCCTCCCATTTCCCTCCATACAGTATTAAAAAATTTACCTTAAATTTGTATTAAGTAACCAATATCCATACCAATGCAAATTGTTCATATCTATATCATATCCTCCCTTTACATGTAAATAAACTTATATAGACAATATTTGGGAATATGAGCATAGTTATTTTTCTCCAAACTGCTTCCTGCTGTTTATTGGGTGAAGTATTTTCTTTGTGGGGGTGTTCCTATCAACCTTTCAGGGGTCTTGTTCCATAATACCATATTTGTCTGGAAGCAGTCCACAGGTTCTAATCTTCTGTGAAAACAACAACAACAAAAAAAACCTCTTTTCCAAAGTATCATATCCTTAGACTCAAATTTTGGAATCAAGATACCTTTAGAACATATATGCTGATTTAGCTTAGCAGCCCATACAATGCAAATTGGAACCATACCATGGGATCTCTCAGTCCTCACCATCACCTGGAGGGAAGTTGAGGGCGGCTCCACACCCCTGAGCTGCAGCAAGCCCTAGACAGGCCAAACGGAAGTGCAGAGTTAGAGCACCAACTCTGAACCTGCACAGGGAGAAAGAACAGAGAGACAGCTCATTAGGATTAAGAAGTGTAGTCTTTAACCTTAGTAAACATGGCTTCCAGTCCACATGGCCACTCTTAGTAAACATGGTGGTTAGGTCATCTGACCCTTAGTCAGATATGGCCCCTTAGTCAACATGGCGGTGAAGTCACTCTTTTAACCTCTAACAAAATGGCAGAGATCAAGTGGTCACCCTCAGTAAAGATGGCTGTTAGGTCATCTGACCTGCCCTTAACCAAGATGGTGCCTGTCCATGTGTTATAAAGTATTGACAGGCCACATGGTTGGTTTTTTTTTTTTCTTTTTTGAGTAGTAATACAGATTTTAAGCATACCCAATTAGCAACACACACATACAGGACATTCAGAAACACATGTGTGTGGCTACACTGTTTACACATTCTTTCACACATATGAAACAGACAGGAAACATCTGAGCATAAGCAGCTAGTCTCAGGTCTGTCCACAGCTTAGCTGGAAAGAGGAACACCCTTCCCTCCAGTCAGCAGGATGGCATTGCAGTGGTGGTGACAGGGGGGAGGCAGGAAGCAAACAGAGACAGGACAAGCTAGAGAAGGAGGCACTTTGAACACAAGCATGAGATGCCTAGCCCCAAGACAGGTTAAGCCTTAGCCATGGTGGGAGGTGGCTATAATTCTGTGCGAGAGAGACCTTGGCTCGGGTGGTGAGAGCCCACAGCAGATGAGAGCCCACAGCGGGTGAGAGACAGACACGCCTTGCAGTAGGAGTTTATGTGAGAAGTTTTATTGGAGGAAGGGAAGGGAGTAGAAGAGAGAGGAAGGTAGTGCAGTCACCTCATGAAAAGAGAGGGAGGGAGAAAGACACAGAGAGAAAACAAGGAAGAGGAAGAAGAGAGAAGAGTAGCAGAGTTTGCCTTTTAAAGGGACAAGGTGCCCTGCACCCAGGTGTGACTCTGGATGACACACTTTGTCAGGACCTCAAGGGGCAGGGCCAGGTGTGCCTGGATGCTAACAGGCAGAGAGGAGGCAGAGACAGGTGCAGAGATTTGTCCTTGGGGAGAAGAGTAGTGGGAGAGAAAAAGAGAGAGAGAGAGAGAGAGAGAGAGAGAGAGAGAGAGAGAGAGAGAGAGAGAGAGGTGGGCAAGACCCACCTTTTAAAGGGGAACAAGGAGGAGTATGACACCATTGCCAAGGATGGGGAAGAAGAAGAGGAAGAGGAAGATAGCAAAAGAAGATCCAAAGCCTGAATACGCTGGCATCCCAGGGATCCAGAGAGGATCAGATTGAGTGGGCACAAGCTGTTTCAAACAATCATCATACAAGAACAGGGGCCAAGGCCTCTGAGCCCACGAGAGACACAGTTGTCTGGTACCAGGACTTCAAGCAAAATCAAAAGATGAGGAAAGGACTGTGCTTGAGAAAGGAAGCCTCGTTTCCAGGGGGATGAGGTGAATAACCCCACCAGAGACCAGTTGTTGCTAGGAATGAAAACAATGCCACCAGTGAGTAAAGGCAGACTTGCTGAAGGCGGAAGAGAGCAGATCAGAAAGCAAGGTCTAAGGGATAGTTGGCCCAGCTCTGACTGCAAAAGTGGATGACTTTAGAAGTCCTTAAATTGGATAACGAGTGCAAAAGTTGGAGGTTAGATGATGATGCAGTTCCCATGAGTGAGGCAGACAAGCGAGACTCGGGGTCTGTCATTCCTAGCATCCCAGGACTTCAGAGAGGGTCGATTTTGAGACAGCAGAGGCTGCTAAGTGATCTGTCAAACACAGTGCAGGGGCTAAGGGCTCTAAGCCTGAAAGTGCCATGGTTGCCTGGTACCTGGGTTTAATGAAGCCAAAAGGAAAGAACCATGCTCAAGAGACAAGTCCTCACTTGGGGAAATAACCAGAGGTGGAGAAGAGGGGCTCACCAATCGTGCTGATGATAGATGGAGGGACCCAGTATTCACTAATTGGAAAAGCAAAGCTGTCAAATGTGGACCAGATTCTAGGGTCCTGGCATGCTGCCAACTGCCCGCAGGTGGCAGAAGGACGCAGAGGAGGGCCTTTCCCAGTCATGGAAATGGTATCATTTAAAAACGCCATGAACAGAAGTTGAAGTCATGCCATTTAACAATGCTTACATAGGAGATTTATTGGAAGAGGAGAGAGAATGGGCAGACAGAGAGACAAGACCAGGTCCTGGGGACAAGTGTGGTAAAAGAGAAAACGTGAGAAGGAGAGAGAGAAAAAAGAGAAAGAGATAGGAAGTGTAAAAGGTCCACCTTTCAAAAGTCAACACAGAGACTGTGCATAGGAGGTGCTCTTAGTGGTTGCAGCTGGAATGTATCCTGTCAGGACCCCAAGGACAGGCCAGTACAGATGCCTGAATACTAAAAATCACATCTTACCTTGGGCATTAAGAGATTAATCGGAGAAATACATCCATTCCCGTGGCTTTTCTGGGTGGGTATTGCTGCTGAGGATGCTCAAAACCACGTTGGCCGTTGGGCCCTCTCTCTGCGTGACCCTGTCTATCCACTCTCACTCTGGTTGTTTTTGTCTTTACAGTGGGTGCAATGCTAAACTAGTCACGCCTATCAGCATGCGGGGCTCCTGCCAACAGGGAATCACTGTATCTTTTATTCAAACTTTTCATAGACCTGTCCAGAGAGTGTCCTGTATCAAGGGGTTCTAGAAATGAGAAGAAGAAAATTATATGAATTTAGTAGGTGGAGAGAGAACAAGCATGAGGCTTAGTGTTGGGAATCTCTGCTCCTGTCTCACTCCTCCCATTGCAGACCCCGCCCCTCAGAAAGCCTGCCATTGGCAATTCCTCCCCTGGAACTGCTCAAAAGTGCCTACAGGGTATTGAAGACCTGGTCTCTAGACCTGCCTTTCTGAGAATCACCCAGGATTGCTTTGCTCTGTTTATTAAGCCTGGTTTTATTGATTCAGTTGGATTTCACTTATTGCATCATCGCAGAAACCCACAAACAGGGGTTTCAATACTTACCACTTATTTTAGAAGAAAAGAGTCCATTGAAGTTCTGTGGGTGGCTGGAGGGATGGTTCAGAGGTCAATATCACTGGCTGACCTTCCAGAGGCTCCGGGTTCAATTCCCAGCACACCTGGCATGGTAGTAACCATGTCAGGCATCCTCTTCTGGCTCTTCTGACACGAGGCATGTGCATGGTACATAGGCATACATGGAGGCAAAACATCCATGCACAATAAATGAAAATAAATTTTAAAACTTTATAGGAAAAGCTTTGTGGTATTTGGCTTTTGCGCCAACATTTTGTTTATGTATGTATGTATCTCCTTAGGAAGGAGTTGCTCCCAGGTCCTGGCTGGATCAGAATAAATTCCCACTTTGGGACTATATTAACTTCCTACAAGCAGGTGACACGTCTATAACAGACTTTCAGGAGGGCATGGAAGTTATAATCCCAGCACTTTCCAGGGAGAGACAGGAGCTCTTGAACTGCTACAAGTTCAAGAGCAGCCCGGTCTATATATTGAGTTTTAGACCAACCAAGGCATTTAGGAGAACCCCATTTCAAAAAAATAAAATAAAATTTAAGTTAGATTTAGCTTTAAAGCAACTTGTTCTTTAATATCTCAATGTATGCGTATACTTGGAAATTAAACAGAGATGCATAAAAAGTATGCATCTATTAGTGGAGGCTGGATGTAGGAGGTTTGCATGAGTATTATCTTTCGAGAAAAGTATGCAGGTGTACAAGTTACTGCAATGTTATTAAGTATAAACTCAGTGGTTTAAAATAACAGCAGACATATCTTCACAATGGTTTAGCTGGGTGAGCATGACTTCAATTCTCTTATGAAGTTGCAGTCAAAATATTAGCTGGGCTATAGTCATCTAAAAGGAAGACTAGAGCTGTAGGGTTCACTTGCAGGGCGACTTGTTCACGTGACTGTGAGCCAAGGCCTGGGGGGGGGTACACGTGTGTGCATATGTGTGTACATATGTGTTCACATGCATGTGTGTATAGTGATATTTCATTTGTATTTTAATAAATAAAGCTTGTCTGAAGATCAGAGAGTAAAAGAGTCCCACTGGTCAGCATTAAAGACCAGGCAGTGGTGACACATACTTAGTCCCAGTAGCCACACCAGTTTGCCGTAGAAACCGGGCAGTGCATACCTTTAATCCCAGTGGTGAATGCCTTTAATCCCAGCCCCAGAGAGTTATATAAGACAGGAGAAGACAGCTCTCACAGACAGTCTCATTCTGAGATTACTGGAGGCAGAATCACCATTTCACACTGAGGTAGAGGTAGGAGCCTGTGGCTGGCTGCTTTGCTTTTCTGACCTTCAGGTTGAACCTCAATTTCTGTCTCTGGGTTTTTATTAATCATGCTGCATGTGTGTACATGAACTCGTTGAGGCAGAGTCGGGCACAGGTCCTTCTACTTGCATAGCAAGTACTTTATCAATTGGGCCGTCCTACCTTGGGGTTCTTATATGTCCTCATTTTGTGGAGTCTGGTTTTTCTCATGACTGGACAACGCAGGAGCAGCAATGTCACTAGGACCTAACCTCACAAGTCACGCTCCTTCACTTTGGCACAGTCAAACTGTGACCTGTGACAGCCTGACACCTTGGAAGGGCGGCACATGTGTATGGATACTTGGGAGGCAAGGGTCAGTAGGTCACTACAACAAACCCCTGACAGAATCAACTCCTAAACAGCAAAGGTCTGCTTGGGTCATGGTTTTAGAGACTGGGGAGGCGCACTGTGTTCAGGCGGGAGTGCAGAGGGGGGCAGCTCAGTATGGTGGGAGGAGTGATGGAGAGGAACCAAGCTGCTCATGTCACAGCAGAAAAAGAGACCGAAAGACTGCGGTCTCACTCACGGGTGTACCCATAGTATCACTCACAGTGTACCCCAGTGTTATACACAGTGTACCCCAGTCGTCTCACTCACAGAGTACCCCAGTCTCACTCATGAGGTACCCCAGTCTCATGGGTGTACCCCAGTATCACAGGTGTACCCACAGTCTCACTCACAGTGTACCCCAGTCCTACTCACGGGTGTACGGCAGTCTCACACACGGTGTATCCCAGTATCACTAATGGGTGTAGCCCAAGGAACTTGGAGACGTCCTGCTAGGCCCATGTTTAAGGGTTCCATAGCAGTCAGAGAGGAGTCATGTGCCTTCAGTTCCAGCCCTGGGGAAACTGAGCAAGAGAATAAAAAATTCCAGGATATCGCAGAACATAACACAATTCTCCAGTCTCTAAAATAACTCAGTTCTGAGGAGCCGCTTCTGCTGCTGGGGAAGACACCATTTTCTCACCAAACAACAGACAAATAAACCAGTTCCCCGACTCCCAGAAACACCACTCTGAGGAACAAGATGTTTTATTTTTCTTACTCTTATGAAATACTACTCTTTAATCTTTTTTAATTTTGTTACTTGACAATATTGTACATTTACATGCTATATTCAGGTTACTCCAAGCTCAGTATTTCCCTCTAGACATTCCCAGTTCCTCCACAGATTCATGACTTTTGGTTTTGCTTTGTGACACATTGACTTTCGCCAGGACCACCTGGAACAAGGTTTTGGCAATAGCCGTTTGGGGGACACTTTCCATCAAAACTATAGTAGATAAGTTTGTCTTAGTCTGAGAAATGAAAAGCTGACTTCATCTTGCATTTGCTCAAGTTGGTAAAGAGAAGTAACAAGAACGGAATGAACGGGAACACTTGAAAAAAATTGTTTGTGGTTTACATCAAAGGCTAATAAACCCCAGGGCTTCCACACGGCTTTCTCCATGGGACTTGGAAGCGCATATGGGGTAGTTAGCCAGACTGCCCGGCTGTTGCTCACCTGGAGTGACTCCGCTCTGGGTACCATGAGAACGTCTCTATCAATCTTGCTTTTGGGGACCATACATTAAAATAAATGTATTTTAATACAATTCAAATATACATACACAGGATATCAAGGCAACCAGATAATAAGAGGTAATTTGCTTTAAGGCCCCCAACTGGAAATACTTGAATTCCCAGGTCCCCTAGCACACAGTTGCTGGGGGAGGCACTTAGGTAACTGTGGCTGTGCCAGGGTTGTAGGCACAGATAATGGGAATGCACACATTCCTCCTATTTCTGAAGACATGTCTTTGTGGGTACATGCTATAAATAAGTTAATAATAACACTATTGATCATAGGACTGGATTTGAAACCAAAATCATCTTAAGGACAAACCCCTGTGGCAGCCAACCACTGCTAAATAAAACTTATATCTTTGTCAGTTCTCTATTTAGAAAGATTCTGCTTCAGGGGAGACAGCCCTGTGTCTCTGGTTGTCCTCAGGCTGCATGGACTCCAGGGGGCAGAAACGGATCACTCCAGCTCCCCAGTGCTAGCCAGGCAGCAGGCACTGGAGGCCAACAGTATGGTGAGCTGAACTTCTAACAGCAACACACAGAATACTGTGACTCTGCTCATTTAGAGCCCACTGATAGTTCCTCCCTACAAGTTATTTCACCTTGAAAATCATACATTAAGACACTTCATTCATAAAATGAAGTCTGTGGTTCGTGTTAAGAGCTCATTTCGAAAGGCTGGAGAGATGGCTCAGTGGTTAAGAGCACTGGCTCCTCTTCCAGAGGTCTTGAGTTCAATTCCAGCAACCATATGGTGGCTCACAACCATCTGTAATGAGATGCCCACTTCTGGCCTGCAGGGATACATGGAGGCAAAATGTTTTATACATAATAAATAAATATATCTTTAAAACAAAGAGCTGATTTCTATACTGTTTCTTTTTAGTAAATAAGTATGAAATAAGAAAGTAAAGAGTGTTCACCTGAAAGACACACCCTCCAGGAGCCCCTTCATGTCACAGCCACTTAGTGACAAGGAAGAAAGTGGACACAGGGAACCGAGCAGGACGCAGACCATGGGAGACTTGAGGACCAGGATGTTGCACAGGTTTCTGGATGCTCTGAAAACACCATTGCAAAGGCAACATGGCTGGGGGGAGGTCATGTCAGATTACAGTCCCACATCACAGTCCATCAGTGCAAAAAGTCAGGTCAGGAACCCGGCAGCAGGGCAGGACCCTGGATAGAGGAGCTGATGCAGAGGCCATGGAGGGATGCTGCTCACTGGCTTGTTCCCCATAGCTTTCTCAGCCTGTTTTGTTATACAGCTCACAGAACCACCTGCCCAAGTATGGCACTGCACACAATAAACGGGGTCCTCTCACATCCATTATCTATCAAGAAAATGCCCACAGTTTTGCCCACCCGCCATTCTAATGAGGGCACGTCCCAAATGAATTTCCCTTTTCCCAGATGACTCTAGGTTGTGTTAAGTTGACATAAAAATTAGACAACACTCTAAGCAAAGACATCTGGTTCCCAGAAGCCAGGTGACAGTTGCAGGAGGTTCAGTGAACCTCAGGTTTCTAGCAGAGTTAAGCATCTGCTCAGGGCAACAAGTGATACTCTGTCTTAAAAAGAAAGACAGACAGAAGGAAAGAAAAGGGAAGAATAAAGGAAGGAAGGAAGGAAGGAAGGAAAATGGAAGAAAAGATATTTGAGCAAAACAAGGGTGAACCACTCACTCTCCTATTCCACACACAACAATCAAATACTTGTGTACAGGTCACATATTAAACCCTGAAGAAACCCCGTGTTTGAACGACATTTAGAAGACAGCTGGATTAAACAGCTGGGTCCATGACTTGCTGAGCCTGTCATCCTGTAAACACTTCCCACAGCAGTGGTCTGAGAACAGCGCTCCCTAGTGTTTGCTCTCCTATCACAGACAGCGCCCACTGCTGGCACTTGAAGTAAAGCTGATATGTGTCCACTGGGCGGTCCTTACACTCTTGGGTTTTGTTTCCCGAAAGTGATCACAGAAGCACTGTTTGCTTTAACCTGACCCATCTTTTGCAACCCAGCTTAATCATTTTACAGGTTTCTTTGGAAATGAATGAGATAGCTATTTGGATGGCAGTGTGGATGTTTTCCATTGTGATGCTCTGTATAAAAGGAACATTACTGTAAGTGAAACAGTGCATAGAATTTTTCTTCCCACGCCTTTTTCTTTGACAAATTCATGATTAAACTACTGCTAAATAGAACCTTACTAATATGGTAAAAATGCCATTGTCAGTGTGACCAAAATTCTGTCTTACAGGACTGTGTTTAGACATCTCTGCATTATCATTATCAACACTGTTATCATTAGTATTATTGTAGACAGGGTCTCATGTCGCCCAGGATGGTCTCAAACTCACTAGTGCCTGAGGATGACCTACAATTTCCAATCCTCCTGCCTCTACCTCCTGAGTGCTGTGACTACAGGTGTACTCTATCACACCTGACAGTCGTGTGAGGCTGGGGCCCAGCCCAGGCCTGGAGCATGCTCAGCAGGCCTCTACCAACTGAAATACACATCCAGCTCCTGGACATTTCTTTTGTTACCTTGAAATACAACACAGATCATAAACAAATGTACAAATGATTGACAAAAGAAAATCTAAATGAATTTTGTAATGAACATATCATATAAAATAAATTTAATGAAATTTCTAAAACTTAACTTTTGCTTAAATTTACTTAATTGGAAATGAGTCATGAAAATCAACTTGTGAGATGTAGTTGGACTTGCTCCAATCCCAGCACCCCAGAGGCATAGGACAGTCATCTCCGTGGCTTCAATGCCAGCCTGGTCTACAGTGTGTTCCAGTACTGCCAAGGCTGTATAGAGACATCCTGTCTCCAAAACCAAAAACCGATTTAAAAAAGAGGAAATCAGCTGTCATGGAAATACTATTCACTCTGCTCATACTGACCTCCTGTAGTAAACTGTAGAAACCCTCACAGGAGCATGGAGGTATAAAGTGAGGCCTTCTATGACTGCATGCAAACTCTGGGGAGGGACACGTGGATTCACAGACTCACATCCCTGTAAGCACTGAGTGTCTACTGTCTAGGGATTCAGATGAACTTCTCTGCAGGGTTTCCATGCCGACACAACTCTTTTCCATATACTGCACTGCTTCTTCTCTAGGCTGGGATGGACCATGGATCTAGTCCTTGGACCATCTCTGCAGACCTAGGTTACCCTTGGCCATCACCAGTACCAATGATGCTACTGCTGCTTTTTCAGGTCAGATTTGTTCTATTTGTCTGTCTGTCTGTCTGTGTTTCTTTAATATATATATATATATATATATATATATATATATATATATCATCTATCTATCTATTTATCTATCATCTATCTTTCATTTATTTGGTTACCAAGACAAGGTTTCTCTGTGAATCTTTGCCTGTCCTGAAACTTGTTCTGTAGACTAGTCTGGCCTTGAACTCACTGAAATCTGCCTGCCTCTGCCTCCTGAGTGTTGGAATTAAAGATTGGTCAAAATCATTCTAAAACCATGCATTTAAAATAAAATCCAGTTGAGTCTTTCATCAATCTCAGAGAAAAATGAAACCTGCCAGAATCAAGTTTGAAGGTGGCAGGGTGTCAGCACAAAGGACCTGGCTGAGACATGAAAGTCAGAGGAAAGCAGCTCCTGGCTCCCAGCGCTGAGCCTTCCTGCACTGTGGCAAGCACCCAGGTTAGGACCCTCTTCTATTCATAAAAACACGTCCCTGGGTCTAAGTTGATGTCAAACACCGCTGTCTTTATTACTGGAAATGACAGGATGGTAAAACATGTTTTGTGTTTATTAACATACCCTCATGTGCCCATTCCTGATTTTAACTTTCTCACTCAGAGATTGTATTCGCTGACGTTAATAATTAACCAGAAAACTAATTTACCCAAACTCTTCAACCCAGTTTATTTAAAATAAAAGTAGCGTCAAGAAGTTCGGGCTCATGGGTTTATGCCACTTTACACCATGGGCCTTTGGGGAGCACTTTGCTTTTTAATTTTCCTGGGCAAAACTTGGGGACAGGAACAAACGTAAGTAAAATGAGCCATCTTCACTTTCCTGGGCGTCTTACCTGTGGTGAGTGAAATGGAGACTTGGGTTGTATCGATTCGGTAATAACTGTCTGCTTTTGACATAATGAGTGGGTAGTCTCAGCTGACCATGAGAGCAATGGGCATGTCTGGATTTGATGAGCGGCTAGCAACATAACTGATCCCTTGAGACAGCTACCTGTAACAATGACAGACTCGTTTTCTAGTCAGCAAAAATGCAGAGTAAAATACCAAAAGTATAAGAAAACCTGCAAAACAAACGAAACTTTTCTTTTACAATTTAAACAGCTTCGTCATATCAGCACCCAAAGTCTTCCATGTCAGAGCATCTGAAAATGTTGTAATTCAAGCTCATGGCTACACTGAAGCATTTGATGTGACAATCTCTATAAGAAGTTATCCAGATAGAAAAGTGACCTACTCTTCAGGCTGTGTTAACTTATCTCCAGAAAATAAATTCCAAAACTCGACACTATTAACAGTATGTACTTATTCTTTGTTTTTTTAAGTGTTTTTGGTAAAAGTTGTGCAACACTTGAACCTTGGTAAAACTGTAGTCGTTACTGTTGCTCCATAGCTGTGTGGTTGTAAGATGGTAACAGGGGGAGTGATGAGTGAAACCCCAAACTCTGTGCAGAAAATTACATTTGATTTTGAGCAAAGTGCGCCCTACCCACATCCTTAAAAATAAACTCCTCTCTGTGACAATGTTTGGAGATGAACAGGAAATATCTTGAGGTGAAATTAGAAAAGGGAACTGCTAACTGAATGTGCACACGGGCTGTTGGGTATTTGCTAAAGCTCAGTATTCTTCAGCTCTACACATAGTTCCCATACTGGGGGACTGCTGAATGCTAGAGCCAGCAACTCTCTCTGGAAACACACAAGGGTAGTAGGGACAAACTGCTTAAATAACTGTCGTTCATTGAGACATCTCTGCTCAGACTGATTAGAAACTTCTTTATTTTGTGCATGTTCATTGTGGGTACTGATGGATTTCATAAAGACAAACTCCTTTAAGTGTGATATGTTCTTTGACTGTATTGACCCCTTCACCCCACCTTGTCCACTCTCCCTTTTCTCGTCCTCCTCGTATGTCACGTGTGTATGTACACAATCTTTGTGTCATGTGCACATGTGTGCACAGTGACAGAAAACACGCAGTATATGCCTTCTGAGTCCTGCTTCTTTCACTTTCTATAGAGACCTCCCGTTGCATCCATTTCCCGGCAGTTTTGTCCTTTGTGGCTGAATAATAGGTATCGCATTTCCTGTGTCCACTTAGCTGCTGATGGACAAGAAGACGTTCTCCATAGCTTGGGAGTCGTGAACAGTGCAATGATGAGGATGATGAATAGTGCAAACCTCTCTCACCACGTTGGCTTTTATCCCTCCTCAGAGATTCCCAAGTGCTGCAGCTGGGCCAGAGGTAGCTCTATGTTTAGGAACTCCCACACTGGTTTTCCTTCTGCCTGCACCAATTATCACTCCATCTGCAATGCATAAGGCTTCCCTGCTCCTACATCTTCCCCGGCATTCTTGGTTCTGTTACCATTCTCAATGATAGCTGTTCCTCCTGCAGTGAGATGGAATCCCAGTGCCATTGGCGCTCTCCAGATGGTAAGGATGTCAACAGATTTCCACATGTCCACCAGTCCTCTGTGCTTCTCTGCTTATGAACTGTGTGATCGTTTCATTAGCCAATTTATTGCCTAACTTGCTTGGACTTTTGTTTGTTTTAGTTTTAGTACTTAGTTTTAAAAGTTATTTATTCTAGAAATAATTTGTCTCAAAAATACTAACATTTTATTATGATGTCAGACTATGAAGGGATTTTGGCAAAACTAATTTATTTTTATTGTTCCTACAGTGGTTTTAATTAGTTTTGTTGTTGGGTTATGCTATAAAACAGATTTTTACAATTCTTACCTGGATAAACTTGAAGGCAAGATTTTCCTACTCAGTTTCTGTAGTGCTATACAGTGATATTATTATTATTGTTGTTGTTGTTGTTGTTATTATTTACTGTTTTCCGACAAGGCTTGGAAAGAAACAACCTGGAGTGGTTTGCCAGAACTGTTGATCTGACTCCAACAAGACAATTTGACATACAAGATAGAAATCTTTGCTTGTAACAATATTCTAATAGCTTTGGCTGCTCAGGAAGAAGTTACGTAGACCAGGCAGGACTTGAACTCACAGAGATCTGCCTTCCTCTGCCTTCTAAATGCTTCGATTATATTATGCACCACTACAGGTTTATTACTATTTTTTTTTACCATTTCCTGTTAATGGGTGTTTGGCCTACACGTGTATTTGGGCACCACAGCATGCAATAACAGAGGAGAGAAGAGGAAGTAGGATTCCTGGAAATGGAGTCAGGTGATCTGAGCTGCCACTTGGGTGCTGGAAACTGAATCTTTGTCCTCTGGAAGAGCCACCAGTGCTCTTAACGTCTGAGCCCTGTCTCCAGCGTCTCTATAAAATTATGCAATGCACAAACTCAATTTTGCAGCCTTTAAACCCAGCACCTGGGAGGCAGAAGCAGGAGAATTTCTGTGAGGTCAAGGTCAGCCTAGTCTACAGGAATTAGTTTCAGGACATTTCCAAAGCTACAGAGAAACCTTGTCTCAAAAAACAAAAACCAAGCCAAAACAAGCAAACAAAAAGCACGAACAAGCTAGATTTGGTCTTACAGTTTGCAGTGGTTTTGTCTCTACAAGGTCAGCACGCTTTAGGACTTCACAATCACACTTTCACACCGTCATGTTTGTTTGTTGCTTTTCAGATTCAGGACAAACAGTTGTCTCAAGGACAAAGCTCATTTTCATATGTGTATTTGGAAGTCGTATCAAAGCATTTTTCAAAATCTGAAAAAAGGCCAATCCTCTATGACAATGGCTCTCTCTTCGTCCACACTGACAAGCCTGTGTATACTCCGCAGCAGCACGGTAGAGTATCTGATGCTTCTTCCAAGGGAGAATGACATAAAGATGTACAACTTTGAACATCTGAAATTGAGTGTAGACCAGTTTCTACCTAACTCAAGAGAAACTCAGATCCTCATGACTTATATTTTCACATAGCATTTTCACTTGTAATTTATAATGGAATTAGTAAATTAATAACATAACCAATGATTACTTTATCTGTCCTGTCAGAGAATTTATTCATCAAAAATAGAGAAGACATGATTGCAAATACAATTTTGGCACTGGGAAATAATATATCCTAAGATCTTCTATTTAAAACAAACTTGGATTCAGTAGGTAGTTCCAAGGTTGGAAAAAGAACCCCTGTGTAAAGGTTTAGACATCTGTCAGAGACTAACGTACATCACAGAGGTGCCCAAGTGCTGATTGTCCACAGTGAGTCACCTGAGAAAGTGTCTGTTATGCATGGTTTCATATTCATAGTTTTCCTGTTGAGGGGAATGGCAGGAAAGACACTGTGACTATGGAAAATCTACATTTCCCCCCAAGAACTACAAAGGAGACATAGGAAAAGTCAAAATTGCTTGTAAACCTTCTATCTTTCCCCTGCTAGTTGCCATCTCTGGACAATTAGAGATGCATTTATGGAAGATGTACATTGCAGGAAGAAGCAGGAAGGGTTTTCATTTATGGTACTTTGGGGGACAGATTGGCAGAGGCAAGAGGGACTGTCATGTTTTGTTTTGATGTTTAACTTTGTGCACAGTAGCGACCTTCTAATTTCGGTGGATGCTGGTGATGTCCATGGTGAGGTGAATGGGGTTGTATGACGGCATGCATATCAGACTTGGTCACCAGTCTTATCTCATTGTCAAGCACAAAGCAGGCACTGCAATTTAGTCATAGCTTCAATACGCAGATTTTATTGATCTTGCCTCTGATACACTAAGATTAGTATTCTAAATTAACTAAAAACTAGGTTAGAAACTATGCAACTAAAAGTCACTGAAATTATAATGATAAGGTAAAAATTTGTTACTTCTTTTTTGCTGAGTCATGCGGAGACTCTGTCCTGTTTGTACCTGTGAGTGTCATTGGAAGGTGACACTAATATTCATGTTTTATTAGTGAGGTTTAGAGGTTAAGATAACCAGGAACAGGAAGGGGAAGCAGTGAGACAAGACCATAGTTTTGAACATCAAAACCTGTGATCATAGGCTTTCCACAGGCAGCTAACAGCTCCTTCTTGACTCCTCGATGACGCAGGCAGGTTTGTCATAGACGGGAGGGAGAATATGAGGTGGTGACAGCACTGAAGGGAGGAGAGCACAGGATGTGGGCGACCTGCTCATCATACTGGCTTTACCTTGTTACCTTGCAAAATGGGATTTCCTGGGACATCTCCGTGGAGTTACACAGTAAGAGCCAAGAGTTGAAGTGGGTTGGGCTTAGGGCACTATTTCTGTTTTGGTGTGCGGACCAAGACTTGGCTATGACTTGAGTTAAAAACCCTTGAAGACTGAAAATGTGTCACTGTGCCCCTGCAGAGCCAATAGCTCTACCAGTATGTTCAGCTCAAAAGCAGACAGTGCAGCTTAGCAACCACATTTCTGAGCCTTGGTAGGCACCCTGATCCTCCACATCTTCCTCCTCCTGTTCTATTTATTTATTTATTTATTTATTTATTTATTTATGATTTCTGTCTCTTCCCCGCCACCGCCTCCCATTTCCCTCTCCCTCCCCCAATCAAGTCCCCCTCCCTCGTCAGCCCAAAGAGCAATCATGGTTCCCTGCCCTGTGGGAAGTCCAAGTACCACCCACCTCCATCCAGGTCTAGTAAGGTGAGCATCCAAACTGCCTAGGCTCCTACAAAGCCAGTATGTGCAGTAGGATCAAAACCTAGTGCCATTGTTCTTGAGTTCTCAGCAGTCCTCATTGTCCACTATGTTCAGCGAGTCTGGTTTTATCCCAGGCTTTTTCAGGCCCAGGCCAGCTGGCCTTGGTGAGTTCCCAATAGAACATCCCCATTGTCTCAGTGTGTGGGTGCACCCCTCGCGGTCCTGAGTTCCTTGCTCGTGCTCTCTATCCTTCCGCTCCTGATTTGGACCTTGAGATTTCTGTCCGGTGCTCCAATGTGGGTCTCTGTCTCTGTCTTCTTTCATCGCCTGATGAAGGTTAATATCCAGGAGGATGCCTATATATTTTTCTTTGGGTTCACCTTCTTGTTTAGCTTCTCTAGGATCACGAATTATAGGCTCAATGTCCTTTATTTATGGCTAGGAACCAATTATGGGTGAGTACATCCCATGTTTCTCTTTTTGTGTCTGGCTTACCTCACTCAGGATAGTGTTTTCTATTTCTGTCCATGTGCATGCAAAATTCAAGAAGTCCTTGTTTTTTACTGCTGAGTAGTACTCTAATATATATATTCCGTACTTTCTTCATCCATTCTTCCATTGAAGGGCATCTAGGATGTTTCCAGGTTCTGGCTATTACAAACAATGCTGCTATAAACATAGTTGAGCATATACTTTTGTTGTATGACAGGGCATCTCTTGGGTATATTCCCAAGAGTGGTATTGCTGGGTCCAGGAGTAGGTTGATCCCGAATTTCCTGAGAAACCGCCACACTGCTTTCCAAAGTGGTTGAACAAGTTTGCATTCCCACCAGCAATGGATGAGTGTACCCCTTACTCCACAACCTCTCCAATTATAAAATGGGGCACTGAGCTGAACAGAGAATTCTCAACAGAAGAAGTTCAAATGGTCAAAAGACACTTAAGGTCATGCTCAACTTCCTTAGCGATCAGGAAAATGCAAATCAAGACAACTTGGTTCCCGTTCACCCTTGCTTTTGTATGCTCAGGCAGCTGTCTCTCAGTTCAGAAAGTGGCAAGTCCTAGAGAAAGTGACTTGGAACTGAATCCTCCTCTAGCAGTCCTGATTCATACTTCCCAGTGCTGACAACCCAGTTCTCCTGATACTTTTAGGCATATTCTAGAAAAATACCTGTTTGTGTAGAAATTTTATGATCTGCCAGTTTTGGTGCTCACCCTGATTCCACCTTCTAGTATGTTGGCATGGAACTTCAGAAAAATTGACTTTTCAGAATAAATCTGATTGGGCAGAAACCGCTTAGGCTTACTCTTGAGTGTCTCCTTTTGGTATAGATTGTTTCTGGACCAGTTTGTCTAAGTCCTGGCTCTTCATATGAAATGTTATCTTCACTTCTTTGTATATTATGTATAAATTAGAAATGAAACGTGTGAATAACATTGTATGAAATAAACTTGGTCTTGTGTTTTTCTCTAGAAAAAAAAAAAGACAACTTTAAGATACCATCTTACACCTGTCAGAATGGCTAAAATCAGAAACACCAATGACAGCCTTTGCTGCCTCCTGTTCTATAGCGCTCCCTGATCTCAGGTCCGGGGCTGTGTTTTAGTTGTACCGTTCGGTGCTGGGTAGCCATGGTCACACACTATCTGTATTTAGAGTAGTTGTGAATCTATGTAGACAACACACAACCCTCATGGGGGAGATTTTAAAGGCCTCCTACACGCAAGAACTGCTATAGACAGTCAGTGCTGCTCAGAGAGGGAGGCTGGGTTTACCCAGGGAGGAGCCCCCACAGCTGATCCAATCCTGAGCAGTCCACCCTAAGCACATGCACATAGGAATAACACTAAATCAACATGTGTGTATGTGTGTATGTAAATATAAAAATAACAGGCATGCAATTATACTATTCATGTATGTAATTCAAAAAAATTAAAGACTTTAACTTAAAAGATATTGAGCACAAAAAACAAAGACAATGAAGATATTCTAAGGGATCAGATTCAAATTTATAAAGATTAAAAACTACAATAACAGAGAAGAAAATACATGAAATGTTGCACTATTTTTTTTTCTGTGAAACACTTTTTTGTTGTTGAGAAAATAGGGTTTGTCTGTGTAACAACCCCGTTTGTACTGGAAATCACATAGTGCTAGACCAGACTGACCTTGAACTCATGGATATCATCATGCCTCTGCCTCCCAAGAGCTGGAATTGAATGTATTTGCTGCCACCTGGTTCTGGGTACCTACTTCCAATGTGTATGAAAGAAGAAGAAAATTAAGCATGAATCAGCTGTGAGACCCACAGCATTTAGAGAGTGGAGGGTCTCACAGGGCTTGGTGGTGTGTGTTCCTGACCCCAGAACCAGGGAGGCTGATGAGAGGAGGTTGTGAATCACAGGCTATCCGGGGCTACTTAGGAAGGAAACAAAGAGACACGTGTTTCCGGACAGAGTGCTGCCTAGGATGTGCAAGGACCAACAGTTCTTCAATGTCGCCACTAGTCTTTTTTTTTTCTTTTTTTAAATATTTATTTATTTATTATATATACAATATTCTCTCTGTGTGTATGTCTGCAGACCAGAAGAGGGCACTAGATCTCTTTACAGATGGTTGTGAGCTCAGGAGTTGAACTCAGGACCTTTGGAAGAGTGGGCAATGCTCTTAACCACTGAGCCATCTCTCTGGCCCACCACTATTCATTCAAAAAGGAAAGAACAATAACAGGACCTGGGGCAACAGATACAACAAAATCACACGATCACAGCATATCACAGGAGGAGCTAATTTGGAGCCTTGCTGCTTTTCATAAGCAGGAGAGTGTATGCATTCTGAACCAGACATTAGTTTGTCCCTTGACCCTCCAGCCCTAATGTAAGGCAGTATTGTATGTTTTCATACAACCTACAGTGGAGCTCACTCTTTTGTTTTTATGAAATTCCCAATACATGGAGGTCTAATACCAGAAATAACTAATTTTACACTATTCACATGTTTCCAGCAGGTAGAACATAAGTATTTTTATAAGTTATCTTTCCTATTCACTACAAGTAAATCACGAGGACTTAGGTTAAAATGAAAGAATCTTTAGTAATATATATGTTTACCAACATCTTTCCTTTAAATATGAGTTTTTATCTTGGGGCTATATTTGATTTTTAACAAGATTTATCTCATTGAAAATGTTTTTAAAATATATTATTAATCTTTGACAATGTCACTCACTGTATCTTAAATCATTTTCACCCTGATGATGTTTGTTTCAAAAATTAGAATAGTCAGTCACAGTCCAGCTGGCCTTGGTGAGCTCCCAATAGATCAGCCCCACTTTCTCAGTGGGTGGGTGCACCTCTCGTGGTCCTGACTTCCATGCTCATGTTCTCCCTCCTTCTGCTCCTCATGGGACTTTGGGAGCTTAGTCCGATGCTCCAGTGTGGGTCTCTGTCTCTATTTCCATCCATCGCTAGATGAAGGTTCTATGGTGATATGCAAGATATTTATCGGTATGGCTATAGGATAGGGTCATTTCAGGTTCCCTATCCTCAGCTGCCCAAGAAACTAACTGGGGACATTGCCCTGGGCACCTGGAAGCCACTCTAGGTTCAAGTCTCTTACCAACCCTAAGGTGGTTCCTTTAATTAAGTTATGTGATTCCCTGCTCCTCTATCCAACCTTGTTTTATCCCCAATCATCCCATTTCTCCAAGTTCCCCCCATCCTCCCCTTCCCACTTTTCTCTTCCCTTCTCCCCTTACCCCCATCCCACCCCACCCCCAAGATCCCATTTTTTTTGCCCAGTAATCTTGTCTATTTCCCATAGCAGGGATATTAACTATATGTTTTTTGAGGGGGTTCACCTTCTTATTTAGCTTCTTTAGGATCACAAATTATAGACTCAGTGACCTTTATTTATGGCTAGAAACCAATTATGAGTGAGTACATCCCATGATCTTCTTTTTGGGTCTGGGTTACCTCACTCAGGATAGTGTTTTCTATTTCCATCCATTTGCATGCAAAATTCGAGAAATCATTGTTTTTTATGGCAGAGTAGTACTCTAATGTGTATATATTCCACACTTTCTTCATCCATTCTTCCATAAGGACTGTGACTGAAAAAGCACGGGATAAAACCGGACTCTCTGAACATGGCGGACAATGAGGGCTGATGAGAAACCAAAGACAATGGCATGGGGTTTTGTTCCTACTTCATGTTCTGGCTTTGTGGGAGCCTAGCCAGTTTGGATGTTCACCTTCCTAGACCTGGATGAAGGGGGAGGACCTTGGACTTTCCAAAGGGCAGGGAACCCTGACTGCTCTTCGGACTGGAGAGGGAGGAGGAGAGAGGTGGGAGGAGGGGGAGGGAAATGGGAGACTGGGTGGAGGCAGAATTTTGTTTTTCAATAAAAAAAATTAGAACAGTCCTTGCTCAACAAGGTTTTTGACAATATCACTTCTTCTGCAGTAAAGGTTGGCGTTCTTTCGCTGGGAGATGCCTTGGAGCCAGTTACACGGGAAACTGTCTTAACTTTCATAGTAAGTATGTGCTTAGTCCTGTGATGCTTCCCTCACAGATGGATGCACTGAGCAGGGCTGTTCCCGTGCAAGAGCTTTCTGGTCATATGAACAAACTCTTCCTGAGTTCTTGCTTGCGGTTCTGCTTCTCCATCCAGAGTTGAAGCAGGGCAGCTCCTCCCTGCACAGCGTCATCTCCTTACAACCCTGGCCTCCAGTACTGTGGCCAAGATAAATCTCTAGTCTTCCAAAATTACCTGGTCACGGGTATTACTTTGCAACAACGAAAAAAGACTTAAGGTGGGCATGATTTTTATTTCTCTAAAGGACCCTGAAGGATCAGAAGTTGACAAGGTGCAAGGAAACAATCTTACTGGAGCTGTGTCTTTTCCTGACTTTCAGATTCCTTCTAACCCCAAGTACGTAAAAATATTTCTTAATAACCTTTATTTCTGAAAAAAAAGTAACAAACAAAAAACCATGTTGAACTTTTGTTTGTGGGGCAGAGGAAAGGTTAAGTGAGCACCTGCTCTGACCAAGGACAGCACACATGTTGCTATGTGAAGCCTTCCAAAGGATGGTAGAAGTTAAGCCCACTTCTCAGCAGAACAGAAATGAATCCCAGATACCAGAGCACTGCCCAGGAGACCAGGAGTCTCGGATTTCCAGCACACCTTCAATAGAGAATCCCTTAGATGTAGGTATTACCAACCAGCCTCAGCAAATAGCAAAACAGTAAACAAATACACAGATACACACACACACAGAAGAATTTGCCAAAATTTCTCACCCATTCTTTTTATAGAGAAAGCAATCAATTTAGAAGAGAAAACAATCTTCAGTTGTCCTTTTTACCTTTTCACCCTAACAGAGTGTCCATCTCTGAGCAGAGGGTGTTAGGTTATGGTCTATTGGGAGAGCACTTATGCCTAGCAGGTGCGGAGATTTAGTCATAACGTGTGTGTGTTTGTGTGTAGGAAATTTTGTTCTATTTGGGTTCATATGCAAGGATTAAGATCATGCTCATACAGAGGTTTATAAAATACATGTTTAATGAGCACTGCTTGTGTGTGGAACTCACAATAAGAGAGCAAGCTGCCAAATAGAAGTCAAGTGCTCACAATCCCTGTTCTCAAGGAACATAGAGCACAATGTCTATGACAAGGGCAGCTATACTGTACTACTCTATACTGTACTGTACTATACTGTACTGTTCTTTATGGCACTGTACTGTTCTTTATGGTACTGTACTATACTATACCATACCATACTGTACTGTACTATACTATACTGTACTGTTCTTTACTGTACTGTACTATACTATAATGTTCTATATGGTACTGTACTATACTATACCATACTATACTGTACTATACTATACCATATTATACTGTACTATACTATATTAACAAGGGCAGCTATACTATACTGTACTTTACTATATAAGGACACCTGTACTACACTGTACTATACTGTATTATACTATACAAGACAAGGGCAGCTATGCTATACTGGACTATATACTATACTATATAAGGACAGCTATACTATGTTACACTATACTATACTCACTATACTATACTGTGTTATACTATACTAGACAAGAGCAGCTATACTATTCTATAGTATAGTATCCTTTTCCATACTATACTATAGTCTACTATACTGTACTGTAATTATACTATACCATACTATAGTATACTGTAGTATTCCATACTGTACTATACTGTACTATATCATTCTATTCTATATTATACTGTACTATAATATTCTATACTGTACCATACTGTATTATACTATAGAATACAAGACAAGGGAGGCTATACTATACTGTACTGTACCATACTACACTGTGCTATATTATTCTATACTATACTGAACTATACTATTCTCTACTATACTATAATGGACTATACTATACTGTACCATAGTATAATGTACTATCCTATCCTATACTGTACTATAATGTACTGTATTATACTATATTGTACTCTACTATACTGTACTGTACTGTACCATGCTACACTACACTGTACTATACTATACATAGCTACCGCAGACATTTCCAGTAGAAACACTTTAGAGTCACTTGTCCTGTGTCCTCTCTAAGGGAAATTGTATTTGGCTCATTTTGAAAACATTTTCTGAAAATCGTGGACTGAAGTTGGGAGGCTGAAATAATCTGGATGATTTAAAATTATACAATTTCTTAAAATGCCATAGACCCCCTAGTGCAGAATTGAGTCTGCTATGTTATGATTCTGATTTCCCAGAGGTCACCTCATGCCAGCAATCCACTGGAATCCATCAGACTCCACTCTCCCGTCTTAGCAGCTTGGTGTCTGTTGTCCTCTATGCACAGAACACATTCTCCTTCATAGTTCTCGTCTCTGGGACATGGGAAAATCACACTTTGTACAAATGCCATCCCTGGATATGATGTAATGTCCTCTTCACTCTCCACCTCCTTGTCCTGTGTATTTTCTCTTCTTCTCCATGTCTTATTCATTTTTTGTTTATCACTCCCTCCCCATGTTAGACCCTGGGCTCCTTAAGATCAAGGCTCTTGTCCATAGTGTTCATTTAGCTCAGCAATTCAGCATCCTTGGTCCTCAGTAAATACCTGTTGAGCAAGGACAATAGTCATGACAACCGTACTATCTCCTCCATTGATCGCATCCCCTATCTGCATGGTAGATACGGTTTTTCTCTTTCCCCAGTGATGTGCAGTAATTTGTATGAAATAAAGCTGCTCAGAAAATGTGTGAGAATCTGAACTGGTGTGGATTGTTTGCTATAAAGTCTGCGGTTCGTCTGTATTGATCTTTTTTAAATCTCATTGTAGTACTCACTAATTTTTTTTTTGTTTGTTTGGTTTTTGGTATTGGTCTTTCAAGACAGGGTTTCTCTGTGTAGCCTTGGATGTCCTCACTCTGTAAACAGGCTGACCTTGAATTTGGAATGGCACCCCCCAAAGTCTTGGAATTAAAGGCATGAGCTCCCACTGCCCAACCCCACTAACTATTTTTGGAAGAAGGTTATTGGACAGGTTATTTTATGCTTTAGACCACCCATGCTTAGTTTTCTAATAAAAATTTGGTCATATGCGGTGTGGATTTCACCATGGTATGCCATCTTTCCAAACATATTATTATAATTTTTTTTACTATGTTGTGAATTTAACATAAATTCCTGGATTAATTATATATTGAAGTTGTTTCAGTTCTCAAATAAAAATTGCTGTATTTACGTAAAATATGTAGGAAAAGATACAATACAAAAAATCTAATTGTTAAACAATTTATTTTTTTTAGAAATGTTCAGTTATGCCTACTTATTTTTAAAATATCTTTCGTCCAAACTTTTACTTTAGTATATGTGAAAGTGTTTGTGTGCATGCATGTATGCATGTGTATATCTACATGTATATACATATATTCTTACCTCCTTAAAACAGAAATTACTAGAGTTCCTCTTGATAAATTAAAACTCTTTGATAACCTCCATGATTTCAAACATCTCATTTCCACAGATACGGTAGATGGACGATTCAGGCTAAATTTAGAGAAGACGCTTCCACCAACGGAACAACACACTTTGAAATCAAAGAACACGGTAATCTTCAACCTAAGACTCGTTTATAGAACGTTAGTTTTCTCCCAGTAATTCTTTTCAGTAATATAGCTAATGCAAACCACTCCCAGGTAGGGATGAGGCCCCGGGCCAGGGTGGTGGGAAGTCCTGGTGGGGTATTCGGCTAAGGAGTCAGTGCTTGTTAGAGGTTGTTTAGAGGGACGTGATGATGTGGAAGAGAATACCATCGTGGGGCTGTTTTAGAAGGATTTTATGCCTTCCACACCCCCTTATCTCTCACAGATAAAGCTTACAAAATAAATCTCACGTCAATAAGTGATCTGCAGCAAGAACTGAAAATTCAAGGTACTCTAACGCTTTGGTGGCTGTTCGTGAGTCTGAGATCAGGTCGCCTGTTAATCCCGAGGAAGCCCACCGGCCCTTGTGGATTCATGTTCTTCATAACAGAACTGGTATAGTCCCCAGGGGAGCCTAGCTTATGGGGGATCTTTCTAGGCTCATGATTTTAGGAAAAATAAACAATTAGCGAGGAGTCAAGTAGTTAAGTCAACAAACGACTTAGTTGAAGAGTATTATGGGTCATATTGCAGGGACAAGACCTATTTTTAAGTAATATAACAACAGTATGACACTGACCACTCTTCCCTATCTCCATTCTCCCGCTCATAGATGAAGCCCAAGCCGTGATTCTCCAGCCTACAGATTCCCTGGAACACAAAATAACAGAACAAGGTAGTCCACAAGTTGTATAGCACTGCGGTTACTGCATTCAAGACCAGAGCAGAAGACACGGGGTTTCCCTAATTGCAAAGCAGCGGGCGGGGAAAAGATGCCTGTGGAGGTTCAGTTCACCCCTCAAATGATCCTTCACACAAACTCAGAATTTCATTGGCCAGGTCCTTACCCCCCAAAAAGCAGAACTTTATTATTTCCTCACCTAAAATTATGTAAAATGCTTGGTTTCCCTGATTATCTGCTGAGGGAGTCCTTTGATGGTAGAGAAATTGACGCTTGAAATTCCTATGACTGTTGGTGGTAAGGACACACGTATTGACATCGTTTCAGCTGCTACATATAAACATCCGGTGGTAAAGAAGTGTTGTAATGACGGAGCCAGACTTAGTACCTATGAAACCTGTGCGCAGAGAGCAAAACGTGTGAAAACAGGCCCGCGCTGTGTTCAAGCCTTCATTCAATGCTGCACCATGGCAACCCGGATCAGAGCTACAGACACCTTTAAACATGTCCCTTTGGCAGGACACCATCGTAAGTATTGTTTTTCCTATCGGAACTTTCCCAAACCTGGGTAACTTTGTGTAAATTAACTTCTTCAAGAAAAGCAGTTTTCATGTCCTACTTACAATTAGATTTGAAAGGCAGATAACTTGCAATGCCCAGAAGGAAGCCCTGTTGTGTATTTGGGGAACTGGAAACAGGATAGCACCCTCAGAGAACACTAGTCCAGAGCCAAGACTCAGTGGTACCGAGGGCCAGCTCACTATGCAGACTCGAAGGAGACTGAGAATCTCCAGTAGATAAAATGCAATGATTCTGTCACATTACAGTCAGCAAAAGTTGAAATCTATTTCAGTGTTAGCATTAGTAGATGTTTCAGGATGAAAGAACTTTCTTAATGTTTCCAAAACTACAGAGACTCCTTTTCTATATCGTCTTTAAGAAAACAAACAAGCAGAAAGAAGCCTTCTGATGTTCTTCTGAATACTTTCAATTTTTAATTATTTATTTCATTTGGGAGATTTTGATATAATCACATTATTTCCCCCTTTCCTTTGCCCCTTGTAAAGCAGCCCATAAATCCCTCTTGCTTTTCTTCAAAACCATGCCCTCTTTTTTCATTGTTACACTCATATGCGTATATACATATATTCCTAATATAACCTTAGTCTGTACATTTACATGTGTGCTTTTGGGAATAACCAGTTGCCATTGGATGAGCAGTCAGTGTGCTCTTCCCTGGGGAAGACTCTTTCTCCTGCTCCCAGCATTCCTCTGATAGTGTAGTTCTTTGTGTAGGGTTGGTACCTGGTGGTCTTTACCCCTCACCCTGGCATGTCTATTGCTGTGTCCTTGCAGGTTTATTGTTCACATTGGGGGAGCCATGTTGGGGAGACTGTCTGGTACAGCCTCTGGCATTACTAGGAGATAAAGTCTCGCAGTAAAACCTGATCCTCTGACTCACAGCTACCTATGACCAGATTGAGCCCTCTTCTAGCAGCTGAGAGCACCTACACTTGTGTGCACATAACCACACTCAGACACATAACATACACATGATTGAAATAAAATAAATCTTTAAAGCAAGAGTAAAGTGTCCATATAAGCATTTGGAGTATGGGGAACATTACATATTTTACATATAGCATTTTATTATTGACTTTTCATATAACCAATGACATAAAGTATGATCTCAGTGACATAAAAGAGGAAACTGAGAATGGAAACTGGTGGAAGTAGCGGTGTATCTAATCTATACCATTATGAACACAATGGTGTATCTAATCTATACCATTATGAACACAATGGTGTATCTAATCTATACCATTATGAACACAATGGTGTATCTAACCTATACCATTATGAACACAATGGTGTATCTAATCTATACCATTATGAACACAATGGTGTATCTAACCTACACCATTATGAACACAATGGTGTATCTAATCTATACCATTATGAACACAATGCTGTATCTAACCTATACCATTATGAACACAATGATGTATCTAATCTATACCATTATGAACACAATGGTGTATCTAATCTATACCATTATGAACACAATGCTGTATCTAACCTATACCATTATGAACACAATGGTGTATCTAATCTATACCATTATGAACACAATGGTGTATCTAATCTATACCATTATGAACACAATGGTGTATGTAATCTATACCATTATGAATACAATGGTGTATCTAACCTATACCATTATGAACACAATGCTGTATCTAATCTATACCATTATGAACACAATGCTTTATCTAACCTACACCATTATGAACACAATGGTGTATCTAACCTATACCATTATGAACACAATGATGTATCTAATCTATACCATTATGAACACAATGGTGTATCTAACCTATACCATTATGAACGCAATGCTGTATCTAATCTATACCATTATGATCACAATGGTGTATCTAATCTATACCATTATGAACACAATGGTGCATCTAATCTATACCATTATGAACACAATGGTGTATCTAATCCATACCATTATGAACACAATGGTGTATCTAACCTATACCATTATGAACACAATGCTGTATCTAATCTATAACAAACTGAACATGGTGATGTGTCTAACCTATACACTATGAACCTGTTTTGCGTTCTTTTTATTGATTGAACTGAGCAAAAATGAACTGTTATAGAGAAAGTCTTTGATAAACTTTCAGATAACTGAGTTGTAATTTATAGTTATAAGCCTCAGGCCATGTAGAGATGCACACACCTTTAAAATGCAATTCTCAGGTTTGTTTAAGAGGAGCTTTGAGGGGCTGAGAAAAAAGACTTCTAGTGTCTAGAATAAATAAGCCTTTCCTCAAGGGAAGGGGGCATAACTCTTAATGGTGCTGGTGTTGACACAGGCAAACCAGGTGAGACTAGCAAATAAAATTGGAAATAATGAGCATTTATTGGATGGCTTACCTGATTACCCAGCTGACAGTGAATATCACCTAAGGATCAACTGTTTTTATGGAATATGTGGAGCAACTATTAGCATCACAATGACCCCTTCCTATCACCCACTAGGCTTCAAGAGCTCCAAGGTGGCTTAGGGAAACAATGCAATGGGCCAAATTTCAGATGCTCTTAAGTTAAAAGCCATGAGCATCAGTAAGAATATAGCATTAGATGAACATTATTATTTATTTATTTATTTATTAAAGATTTCTGTCTCTTCCCCACCACCGCCTCCCATTTCCCTCCCCCTCCCCCAATCAAGTCCCCCTCCCTCGTCAGCCCAAAGAACAATCAGGGTTCCCTGCCCTGTGGGGAGTCCAAGGACCACCCACCTCCATCCAGGTCTAGTAAGGTGAGCATCCAAACTGCCTAGATGAACATTATTTATTGTTACTGGCTTCTGTAGGTGAGGCTTCTGTTTATTCGATGTTTCAGATTCCTAACCCACTTGACACTTTCTATCTGAGCCCATCATAGCCGTACAAATTTATTTTCTCTAATTATTGTGTTGTGTTTGTATGTATTGGTGTGCATGTATGTATGTATATTCGTGTGTGATGTATTCGTGTGTGTGTGTGCACATACAGAGATGGATGTGCAGTCACACATGTGGATGAAGATATTGCATGTCCTCCTCAATTACTCCCCACTTTATCATTTGAGACAGGATCTCTCGCTGACCCTGGAGCTCCCTGATGTGGCTGGGCCACCTGGACAGTGACCTCCAGGGACATTGTACCCCTGCCTCTCCAGGGCTGAGAATGCAGATGTGCACTGCTGAGCCCACATTAGCATAAGTACCAGGAATCCAAATGCAGGTCCTTTGCTTGTACAGTAAACACTTTACCCATGGAGTGTCTCCCTGCTACTATTTTCCCTAAAGTAAAGAGGGCATTTAAAAAAATTAGGCATTATTAGGGTCATAATAATTTCTGTGACTAATGTTCTTCACAGTAGTGCATGATTTTTTCAATTTTAGTTCAAATGCCTTGAATCTTTTACTTAGGAAAAGAAGAGGCGATCTAACTGCATGGAATAACTAACTGTTAAACCCAGAAGACGGTGCTCACGGCACTGTGGCTGCCACAGTGAATGCTGACACGCTGCCCAGGGAGAGCTGAAGACTCAACAGCACACACTGCTGTGTGCCACCGTGCTACCCAGGTGCCCAGATGTCTGTAACCCTGTATCAGTTCACCACAAACGACCAGATGTGCCAGCAGAGCATGGGAGCCTCTGAAATCATACATATGTGTCCAAGCAGAATATTAAAATCAATAAATTTATTACCCATCTTGAGAAATTGTCAGATGAAATTTTTCCGATGTTGCTTATATCTTAGTTATCTATTTATAACCCTTGACCAATTATTTATACTCAGCAGTTTATTCCTATTCTTCTCCACCTTCATTTTTATTTTCATTTTCTTTTATGTAACTTTTATTTTATTTTAAGACAGATTCAGTTAATTGTTTGTTTTTCATTTAATTTCTGCCTTTTTTGGATTTAATTTGTTGACCATAATAATTTAATACATATAGCCTGGGGTCTGTAGGTCCTAGGATTTTAAGGTTTGGTGGGATGGAATGCCTGTTAGTGGGAAGAGCTTGACTGACCTTGGTTTAATCCTTAGCATTAATAAATAAACTCAAGCTTATATTCTTCACCATCTTGCTGATAGCATGTTTTCTACGTGTAGTGCCCCCATTGTCTGTTTTGTTGTATGTGTTTCTCATAGAATGCTCATTATTAATCAAACCAACAATGAAAGCATAGCTCTTATATCAACGAGCAAAGGGCATAGAAACGAGTGCAATTTTTTAGTATCAGAACGTTATGTGAAATGAAGTCATGCATGGTAGATCACCCATGGGGTGGTTTATACGGAAATGGAATTAAGATAAAATTTGATGTTCAAAATGTGTTGCTTCCTGGTCATGGTAGGTATTATTCAATACATAAATGACATCAATGAATAAGAAAAACTTTGCATGTGGCAAAGACAGCCCGACCACGCATGTGCGTCAAATGTCTGCTGTTTAAGTGATCCTTTCAATAAATTACGGAGCATCAGTGTGCTTCTCCAGCAGGGAAGACCCGGCCAAACTAGAGAAGCAGTTACCTGATTTTGTTACACGATAAGCTGAAATCATATAATTTTAATACCTTGGTCACTTTCTCAATCTTCCCTTTTGGATGAGAGCAGGAATAAAATGCCATAACTTTAATATTTTTCACAAACTCTCTGTGTACTACTTGAAAACACATGAGTAGATACTTGACATCGCTTATTCCATGTCATAAAGCACGAAACACAAATGCGTTCATCAGGGGCTGTTGTGTCAGTCAAAAAACCCGGCTGTCGCCTAGACAGTCCCTGGTCGACTCCAGTGGACACAATTAGTCAGTCTCCTCAAGTCACTGTCATGGTGACCCTCAGTGGAATATAAAACTTCATACTAAGAAACTCAAAATATCCAATATAAATTCCCCCAGTTAGTCTGCCTTCCCCTCTTCAAAACCTCTTCTGCCTTCTCCTTAAACCAGGTGCTGTTGTATATAATCTCACCCTGCTTCCCTTCTCTGGGGCTCTCAATTCCCTCTCTCCTGAATAAATGGCTCAAAGTTAGATTCAGTCACCTTGTGTGCTTCTGCAGCCACAATCACTGAAAAATGCACTTAGCAATAAATGTTCTGTCTCTCTCTCTCTCTCTCTCTCTCTCTCTCTCTTCAAAAAAAATAAGCTTTAAAAAAGAAAAATTACAGCATTTGCAGAAAAATGTGTGAAACTAGAGGTCAACATATTTAATGAAATAAGCCAGTCTCAGAAATACAAAATAAAAGTCTGTTTTCTATAATATATTGTGTTCAGTGTCTTACTTAGTTTTCTCTTGCCTGTAGACTGAGGCTGCTTGTTCATTTCCCAGCCATCCAGACCTGAAATAATCACACAAAAACTGTATTATTACAAACTACTTGGCGTATTAGCTCATGCTTTTTATTAGTTAGTTTTTATACCTTAAATTAACCTATTTATATTAATCTTTGTATTTCTACATTTTATAGTCTACCAGTAAGTTTCCATCCAGTGTCCAGCATCTGTCTCTTGTAGTGGCTACATGGCTTCTCCAAGCAGTCTCTACCAACAATTGTCATGACAAAACACCATGACCAAGACACTTTATAAGCATTTAACATGGGAATCATGATTCTAGGGATCAGAGTCCATGACCATCACTGTGAGGAGCATGGCAGCAAGAAGGCAGACATGACACTGGAGCAGTAGCTGAGAGTTCACATCTGACCCATAAGCACAAGCCAGAGAGAGAGAGGGACAGAGCTGACTAGGAATGGCAAGGACTTTTGAATCCTCAAGGCCCACCCACAAGGACACACATCCTACAACAAAGCCAAATCTCCTAATGCTTCCCAAACCATTGTTCAATCATCTTGGAGCCAAGCATTCAAATATAGGAAAAACACTCATACATATAAAATAAAATTTAAAAAATAGTGTTATGTGGTTGGGCATAGCAGTGAACCCCTGTAATCTTAAACTCTAGGTTAGGCAGGGGGATCAAAACTTCTAGGCTTACCTAGGCTACATAGTCTGTTCCAGACCAACATGTTGGACCTGATGGTATTAGAGTATAGAGTTGATTCTGCCTGCAGTTGGTGGGATGTCCTTGTGTCTTCCCTTAAGAGTTAATCCTCAGGGCAGGTCAAGGCCTGACTTAGTGGATACACTTAAGAAAATGGTTTCAGTTTGTTTTCCTTCCCAGGATTTCTGTCCTACCCATATCCTACCCCACACAGGAGTTCAGTCCCTACAGGTGGTCATACACTTTGACTGGGTCTGCTTACCTCTCTGAATCCCAATTCAGGAAGTGTAAACAAAGATTGCTTTTTGACTTCTCAGCCACCCAGATCCAAATAATCACGCAGAAACTATATTAATTATAGCACTGTTTGGCCAATGGTTTAGGCATGTTCATAGCTAGATCTTATATCTTAAATTAACCCAATTCTATTAATCTGTGTATCACCATGAGGCTGTGGCCTACTGGTAAGTTTCTGGAATCTTTTTCTTTCAGCGACTTCATAGGCTCTTCCGGACTCAGCCTTCTTTCTTCATGTATTCAGTTTAGCTTTTTCAACCCACATCTATTCTGCCCTGCCATAGTCCAAAGTGGCTTCTTTATTAACCAAAGGCAATAAAACATATTCACAGCATACAGAGGGGAATTTTACATCATTTTACATCATCTTCCCTTTTTGTCTAAATAAAAGGAAGATTTTAACTTTAACATAGTAAAACTGTATATAATCTAACAATATATAGTCAAACTGTATCAAGCAAGAATTGCACTTACAATACTTAGTCTGTTTGTATCTGGAAAGTTTTATGTCTAATTTACTTTTAACTATCTGTCTTCAACTTCAGCAAAGACAAAACAATATATAACAAAATGATATAACAAAACCATATATAGTGAAACTGTATCAAGCAAAAATTGCACTTACAATACTTAGTCTATTTGTATCTGGAAAGTTTTATGTCTAATTTACCTATAACTATCTGTCATCAACTTCATCAAAGACCCCAGATGGATATATTACCTAAGTAAACAGCAAGTGCATTGTAAACAACTTCCAAAACTCTAGAATTGACAGAGACATCTTGCTGCCTGGACAGTCATCCATCTTTAGCCTACAGGCCCATAGTATCTGGCAGACTTTTCTATAAAGTCAGTATATAGATTAAATGCCTCATTTGTAAAGTGTTGAAACACTATAGCCACAGCTCGCAGCTCTACTATTTGAGCTGAGTCTGGTTCTGTTCTGCATTGCATGTTCTTTGCCATTAACTACATATGCAGCCCTCCTGTTAGAAGAGCCATCAGTGAAAATTAGCAAAGCATCCTACTGTGGGAGCTCCTTCTGCCAAAAGCCCATTTGGGCGTGGTCTCTTATACTATAAATTCAGCTGTAAAGTGTGCACTCACTTTCTTACCTCCAGTTCTTGCTTCTGGCTGCTAGATTTGGTTCCTGGTCCCTGTTTCTTGCAGAGAACTATGATCTAGGACTGTAATCTGTGAGTCTGTTCCTTAATAAATAACTCTTTATTATACATAATTCTGAACTAGTGTGGGATTATTTTGTAACTTACATCATCATCGGGCACCTGAACGTGGGGTCTAGTCTACACTTTTTGGGATCAGTTTGCCAGGCACATGGCACATTGGGCCCTGACTCTCTTGCCTGTGGCTCTAGTGGACACTCAGACAAAAAAGTCTACACTCCCTGGCTCACAACCCACATGTTGTGGCACATTACACACTGGTCTACCTGCTGCTGCCTGCGATCCCTGTAGTGCACAGTCTGCAACTCACACTGATGAAAAACTTTGAGTTTTCTCTTTATCCTGGGTTGCAACTCTCTGAATCATTTGATCACCTTAATAACTGCTATTCCCTGCTACTAGCATCTGTTGGCCATGAGGCTGCAACTGTGACACCTGCTGGACCATAATAATTATTACACCTACTCCAATCCATTGTAATTGCCTTATGACAGGTAAGACCTGAAAAACTACAAAAATTACAGATGACATAACTACCTTGGAGTTCAATAATTATTTTGCTTCTTCTATGGATGGTATTCTATAAGGCTTATTTGCTTTTCCTTCTACATTCCTTTATTTGATTCTAGGAATTGGTTTTGTTTTTCATGTTATCTCATTAAAAATAGTTTGATAACAGGGCCAGGAATGAGGCAATTTTAGAAACAATACAGTCTTTACAGACTAATAACGGATACCTAGTTGAGAGGATCAATATGATGGACAGGGATAGCATCAATTTGACAAAATTATCTGGAAGAATTTGTTTTGTTGACAATCCTGTGCCCACTGTAAAAAAACATACCAGTTTGGATGATGGAATAGACATGGAAGACGAATCAAAAACTCCAGTAGGAAACAGCATACAAATATTTTGGCAGACTTCTATGATCAAAGACCAGCTCGAAGAATATGTATTAATGACATTGCAATTGATGAATTACTTACTAAACACAGGTGCGGATGTGAGTATAATTACTCCAGAATCTTGGCATCCGGATTGGTTTGATATATATATTGGACATATTCAATTCCCAGGAAATGGAACCCTATCTCAAGGGAAACAAAGCATGAGATGGGTTGAATGCACAGTGCCAGAAGGACAGAAGGAAAAGCTGAGGCCATATGTAGCTACTATTGCAGTGAAATTATGAGGCCCTGACCTATTGTAGCAATGGAATACCCAGGTTAACATTAGTGCAGTCCCAAAAACTTATGTTTCTGGGAAGCATATTACAGGATATTATAAACAAAGAATCACCAGTCATTCAGTTTATACAAGAACCCAAAGCAACTAGCAACCATTCAGAGGTACTAATGGCCTTGCCTTTAAAATGGTTAAATAAGAAACCTATATGGGTTAAACAAATGTCCTTAAAGAGAAGAGAAACTTCGGATTTTAGATCAGCTGGTACAGGAACAACTAGATGTTTACCATATTTAAGAATTAACCAGAATTGGAATTCTCCTATATTTGTTGTTAAAAAGAAATCTGGAATATGGAGAATGGTGACAGATCTAAGAGCTGTCAGCAAGGTTATTCAGCCTATGGATCCTGTACAATCTGGAATTCCTCTGCCTTCTCTATTACTGATAGGATGGACTCTTATAGTTGTTGATTTAAAATATTGTTTCTTCACTATTCTTCAAAAGAAAAGGTCAGAGAAAAATTTGGTTTTACAGTGCCTACTTATGTAGTGACATGGTGCTTCTTAATCCTGGCCAACTAGAACCGAAATAATCACACAGAAACTATATTAATTAAAAGTTGCTTGGACTGTTAGCTCTAGCTTCTTATTAGCTAACTCTTACATAATAATTTAACCTATCTCCATTAATCTGTGTATCACCATGTGGCTGTGGTTACTGTGTAAAGTTCCAAGTGTCTGTCCCCTGTGGGTTACATGGCTTCTCTCTGACTCTGCCCTTCTTTCTCCCAGCATTCAGTTTAGTTTTCCACACCTACCTAAATTCTGCCCTGCTATAGGTCCAAATCAGTTTCTTTATTCATTAATGGTAATCACAGCATACAAAGGGAAATCCCACATCATACTTATAATAGTTATCAGCCAATACATTGTAAGTCAGCCATTGGAAATATTATGCAAGCAATTTCCTAAGTCTATAATTTACCATTACATGGAAGATATTTTGTTATCTGACTCAAATGCAGATACATTAGAAAGAATGGTTGAAGAAGTAAAGAAAGTTTTCCCTTTATGGGGATTATAAATTTTCCTGAAAAAATAGACAGAAGAAACTCTGTCAATAACCTAGGTTAAAAAGTAGTTTTATAGAAAATTAGAACACGAAAGACAAATTAGGAGAGACTAATTGTGGACAGTTAATGATTTCAAAGATTGTTAGGAGACATTTCTAATCTATGACTGGCTTTTGGATAAAACCTGACCTAAGAGTTTATTTAAACAAAACCTTAGATGGTAACAAAGACTTATATAGTCCCAAGGAATTAAAAACCAAAGTGGAAAAAAACTGACAGTTGTTGAAGAGAAATTACAAGAGGCAAATGTAGATATAGTGAATCCAAAGCATAATTGTATTCTAGTCTTATTGCTTTCTAGAATTTGCCCTACAGAAATTTTAATGCAGAGAGAAGATAGTATCTTAGAATGGATATTTTTACCATGTAAACAAAGTAAAAGATTAAAAACTTATGTGGAAAAAGTCTCTGAATTAATTATAAAAAGAAAATTGAGACTTCATCAACTAGCAGAAATATACCCAGCAGAGATTATAGATTATATTGACTTTTGCTACTGATGAAATTAAACAGTTATGAGAAGACAATGAACTATTGCAATGAGCTTGTGCTAATTCTTTGGGATAATTAATAGCAATTATCCCCAAAGCAATAGCTTTAACCTTAAAAAGAGAACTATTTGAATTCTTCCCTGAATTGTACATGATGCACCAATAACTGAAGCCTGTACATTTTATACTGGTGAAAATAAACAGGAAAGATGGGTTCCAAATCAGAAGAATTAAGTATGGTGGAAAAAAGCCCTTATAATTCTGTCCAAAAGGTATAATTATATATTATTCTCATGGTACTAAGGGATTTTAATGAGCCTCTCAATGGAGTTACTGATTCACAATATGAAAAAAGAGTTGTCTTGCATGTTGAAACTGCTAAATTTATACCAGATGATACAGAATTGATGTTTTTCATTCAGGCTCAACATATAATCAGGAATAGGTTTTGTCCCATATACATAACACACATCTAATCCCCATATTGTATCAACGTAAATGAATTCAGACAGATTGTAATAATATATACAGCTTTAATGGGGAAATAGACTTACAGGACCACAGATTCCCGTGTCAAACAGGGAAGCAGAGAGCGCGCAGGCTCCCGCTCTCCCGAATTATAAGTAAACATTTGCCAGAGGTGAACACGCCCCCAAGGGGCTGGGCTTATCCCTACACCATATGGGCTTGCTAGGTCCTCTAGTTCAAGGTAATGCAGAAATTGACTGATTATTTATTGGAAGTGTGTTGAAGGCCTCAGAATTTTATAGAAACATTACGTCGATAGCAAAGATTTAAGGAAAGAGTTTTTTATTACATGACAACAAGGTAAAGAAATTATAAAGAGATGCACTACTTGCTCTTTCTATAACCAAACACCATTACCTGCTGGGAGTAACCCAAAGGGTTCTCAAAGGATGAGATCTTGCAGATGTATGTGTTCAATTTTACAGAATTGGGAAAATTAAAATATGTATACCATACCATTGACACTTATTCAGGTTTTCAATAGGCAAAGGCCTTGAGCTCAGAAAAGGCTGATTCAGTAATCACATATTTATTAGATATTATGGCAATCATGGGCATACCTGCACAAATAAAGAGAGACAATGATCCAGCATGTGTGTCTAAGAAAATGAAACAGTTTTTTGCTTATTATAATATTTTTTTATTTTTTTGTTTATTATAATATTAAGCATATTACAGGTGTACCAAACATTCCTACAGATCAGGCACTTATAAAAAGACCAAATTGAACTATAAAGGATATGCTAAAAAAAAATAAAGGGATGGAAAATACCCCCAGAAATAGATTATATAATGCTTTATTAACCTTGAATTTTCTTAATGCTAATGATAAAGGAACAACATCAGCAGAGAGACATTGGGTAGCAGAAAACACTTCAGGATTAAATCAGCTGGTGTATTTCAAGAATGTGTTGTCCTTACATTAGAAACCATTAGATGTGCTACATTGGAGAAGGGGTTTCTCTCTTGTTTTCACAGGAGAAGAAAAGCTATGGATACAATCAAAATTAATAAAGATTCAGTTTAAAAAAGAAAATTCTCTTGAGAAAAAGAAATGACAGCTCATCCACAGAGGTGACAATCATACACATGATAAGAAAACCTCGTAAGGGTTGGGGCAGGATTGTGTTTCTGTCTTTGCAAAAAAAATACTCATCTTCAAAGAGTTGAGAGACCTTGGACATCTAGATGCCTGAAGATGAAAAGATAGGTATCCATAAAGAATCACTAAGCAAAGAGAAATCAGACTTATGATTCTGTATAATCTGCATGGTAAAATTTGAATATTTAAACATGTATACATCTCTACTTAAAGATACAAGCTGACTTTGAAGTTGGACAATGGCTATCCCTCTATAAATTCAAGAATGTTGTTAAAAGAAACATTCAGAATTTCTGTCTCATGTCAGGAGCCATGTGGTATGGGATAGAAAGAAGATAGATTTTAAGGAAATATTTTACTTTTTCCATGTCCATTTTATCTATAGTGGATCTTTCATTGAATATATGTCTATTTGAATAATATTTAAATTTTCAACAATGAACAGTAGATTTTCCTGCAGTAATCTTTGAAGCTTCCAGGAAGAAGATGGGACCCCCCCATAACAATGACTCCACCTGGTTGATATGACGTCATGATGCTGACTTATAGCTCTACTATAAGATAGGTTTTTGGGTACCAGCTGCTAAAATGGTGCATCTTCTTACAACATTCTGGCCAGAACTCCGAATAAGAACTTCTGAAAAACCCTATCAACTACTCAGAGACCATTTGCAATTATACAAAACAGCAATCTTGAAACTTAACCATCATTTTACTTTTACAGGATCCCATAGAAAGAACATCATCCCTAAGACAACTGGAAGCAATTCTAGAAGATGATGTCCTCTCTCCCAACAAACCTCAGAGTTTGGAACACCATTTCAGGGTTTATTATTACTCTTAAAGGTTTGGGGATTGGAGTGGAAATTATGTAGGCCCAGAGTTCTCAAAAAAATCAAGAGAGAGAGAAAACTGAATGGGATACTAGGTAGATTAGTGTGAACTTACTCACATTAATAGTAACAGTAAGTAATAGAGTGAATACTTGTGAGCTATTATTTATGGACAATTTATATTGCTAAAGATTCTTGTATATTGATACAAGTTCAAATCATATTTGTTATATTGAATATGCTCCTATTTCTGTTTCAAATAGTTGTACATTTAAGCCAAGTTATTTTGTCTAATTGCATTCATGCTTGTTTCTACCTCTGTTTATAAAATTTTGTATATTGGTGCAATTTTAGGATGTATTTTTCATATTTCATTATACATTTCTACCTCTGATCAAGATACTTATACATTGTTTACATTTTGAGGTCATTGTCCTCCTTTACTGTACAGTTGTTTAAAGGTTGCTTAGTGTTCTGATATGAAGTCTTAATCTTAAAGTTGTATAGTTATTAAGTATTATAGTCAATAGTCATTCATGTTTGTTATACTCTTAGTCAGACTAATTAGGTTCTTTAGATATATAGAGATAGTATTCTGCATAGATAGGTAACTTTCAACTACTTCAAAGATCTGTAGAACATGGCTTTTAAATAACTTAGGATTTTGTTGACGTGAGACACAATTGCTCTAGGAAACATCAATCTATTCGTGAGACAGTGTTGAGCAACAAAGACACTCCACTTGGAGTTTGTTTTCTTCTTGGCACAACTGGTCTTTGGGCAAGGAACTGCCCATGCCTCAAACACTGACAAAGTGCATGATGTCAGAGTGGACAAACAGGATATAAGATTAAAGACTGCCAAACCTTGCCAAGATAGGGTAAAATCGTTCTGAAAATTTTCCTCCCTCTGAAAATGGTCTGTCAGTTACTCTAGGCCTTAGCCAAAGTTGGTTGCTTCAACATTGCAAATGAGATTTTGGGTGATTCCTCAGTCAGCCAGTTGTCTCTGACATCTACTGCACATCTTTGAAGTCGCTTAATTGCACTTCCTGCCTACTCAAGTAATATTATCTCCCTTCTCAGGCCTTTAATGGGGTTGAAGATTAGATAGTTGTAGTTACCATCCTTTTATGATCTAGCGAAACCAAAATCCCTTTTCCAATAGAAGACTTAGATTCCTAGGAGAGAATGTTTATTAAAACATTAGGATATGTTTCTTGATTAATATTGTTTATGCTGGTTGTAGTTCTAACTTTATACTTGATATTTGTTCTTAGTGTACATAGTTTTGTATTGGGTTTGGAACTCTCCTTTTTAAACAAAAGGGTGAAGTATTGTGGGAGATCCTTCAGCCAATAGCCTATAAGATACCAGCCCACTTGGGCATGGCCTCTTATATAAAAATGCTTCTGTAAAGCATGTGTTCGTTCTCTTGCTTCTGGCTCTCACATCTTGCTGCTAGACTCTGTTCCTGTTCCCCATTTGTGCAGAGGACTGTGATCTAGGATGGTGAACTGTGAGTCTCCCCTAAATAAATAACCCTTTATTATACATAATTCTGTGTTGTAGGAACTGCGGGCTACGTTCCCGCCACCTGGCTAGCTTTACCCAAAATAATTACACTGAAACTGTATTCTTTTAAACACTGCCTGGCCCATTAGTTCCAGCTTCTTATTGGCTAGCTCTTACATATTGATCTAACCCATTTCTAATAATCTGTGTAGCACAGGAGGTGGCTTACCAGGAAAGATCTTAACCTGCATCTGTCTGGAGAGGGAGAATCATGACGACTCCTGACTAGGCTTCTTTCTCCCAGCATTTTTTTCTGTTTACTCCACCCACCTAAGGGTTGGCCTATCAAATGGGCCTAGGCAGTTTCTTTATTAATTAACCAATGAAAGCAACAGAAAGATAAAGACACTCCCACATCATTTCCCCTTTTTCTGTTTAAACAAAAAAGAAAAGCTTTAACTTTAACATAGTAAGATTACATATAACAAAACAGTTATCAAGCAAAAATTACATTTACAATATTTATATCTATTTTATCTTTTATCATAACTAAAAAAAACTATAACTATAACTAACCATTCTTCAACTCCATCAAAGACTCCAGAAGGATATAATATTACCTAAGCAAACAAGAAGTCCAAAACTCTAGAAATGACAGAGACATCTCGCTGCCTGGACAGTCACCCAAAGTTCCTCTGTACCGTTGGGGCATCCATCTTTAGCCTTCAGGCCCATGGTATCCAGCAGACATTTCCATAAAGCAGGAAAATTCAAAGTCAGTTCAGTCACTATCTGTTGTGTCCTGAAGAATGTCTCGCAGACTCTTTCATGAATCAGGAACCCTGAAAGATCATCTCACCTTAGGCAAGTTCAGTAGTCCTCTCTCTGTGGGTTCTCTGTGTCCAGTTTATGCATCAGTCCAGGCAAGTACAGTATCTTACCCAAATGGCTATTAAACTTCATAAGGAGCCTCTTTGATGCCCATCCTCCTCTTGAAGTAGATTGGTGCTGCCAGGAACAGACGTGTCTCATTGTCATGAAAAGTCCTAAGTTATTAAAACATTAAATGCCATGTTCTGTGGTCTTTGAAAGATATGAAGAATGTCTATCTAACTGAAATATATCTCTATATATCTGGAAAAGCTAACTAACATGACTACATGCTTGACTATCATTTATGATTATCCATCAACAGCCTATATTCCTAATTATACATTACATTTCAAAAATGAACTACACAATCACAATATCTTAATCAAGATCAGAAATACATATACATATAACAAAATTGACCTTAAAATCCATACCAGTGCAAATTATTCATATCTATATCATATCCCCCTTTAAATGTAAAGAACATTTATAAACAATATTTGGGAATATGGGCGCAGTTATTTCTCTCCAAACTGCTTCCTGCTGAATGGGGGCGTCGTTAATTAGGTCTTTCATGGTATAACCTGTGTGCCAGGGTCATCTCAGTTGGCAGTTGAGTGAAGTAAATTTTTGAGGGTGTTCACAGCAACCTTTCAGGAGGGCATGGTCTATCATACCATATTGGGATAAAAGAAATCCACAGGGTCTCATCCTCTGCAAAAAGAAAAGAAGGACTTTTCCAAATGCAAATTCTGAGGTCAAGATACCTTTAGAACATATGTGCAGGTTCAGCTTAGCAGCCCATATAATGAAATGTCTCTCTGTACTTAGCTCCTTCACAGTCAAAAATTTTAAAGAAAATGCAATGTATATAATCCAGACTCTCTGTGAATTTTCCATTTTTACGTGGCTTATTTTCCTTTATTTCTTTTAATCTATGAGTATCTGTACTCTGTCTCTTTAAAGACTTTACCCTTTTTTTTAAGACATCAACTTCACTCTTTATATATTTTTCTTCTCTCTCCCAAGTCCACGTACATTCATCCAACACTGTGACTCATCCACTGGTCTTCTATGTCTGAATCTGTCCCATTGTGAATCTATAACCTTCCTCTACTATCCAGGAACACTTTATTTTGTGCTTTTAAATCGCCAAGCGCTTAAGAATCTAAGCTATGACATTCCTAGGTCAAAAACAGGTACTGCCTGCTTGCCCCGCCCAGTCCAACATGGTGGAGCTGCTTGTGCCTGTGTACCTTTTAGGCACACAGCAAGTCTATTTGCCATCAAACAAATCATAGCATGTTACTCCAAATGCTCCATTCAAAAGCTCTGTCTCCCACAGGAGCCAGACAGAGATCGCAATGGCGGCACAGCCCAGAAAGCCAGCATTTTAAAACAGCCAGTTTTTTCCTGCTGCTGAGTCAGGAAAATTTCTTTGCAGCAAGCCACCCAGAAACAGCAAAAGGCTGTGTTAAACTCTCACTCCCTTATTTTTAAGCCTTCTCGGGTTTTTAAGTGGATTTAGTCCATCATGTTGGGTGCCACTCTGTTGTAGGAACTGTGGGCTACTTCCCGCTGCCCAGCTAGCTTTACCCGAAATAATTACCTGGAAACTGTATTCTTTTAAACACTGCCTGGCCCATTAGTTCCAGCCTCTTATTGGCTAGCTCTTACATATTGATCTAACCCATTTCTAATAATCTGTGTAGCACAGAAGGTGGCTTACCAGGAAAGATCTTAACCTGCATCTGTCTGGAGTGGGAGAATCATGACGACTCCTGACTCAGCTTCTTTCTCCCAGCATTCTGTTCTGTTTACTCCACCCACCTAAGGGTTGGCCTATCAAATGGGCCTAGGCAGTTTCTTTATTAATTAACCAATGAAAGCAACAGATAGATATAGATACTCCCACATCAATTCTGGACTAGTGTGGGATTGTTTTGTAACTTCCATCATCAGCATCCTTTAAAGGATCTTTGGACACTGTTTTAGGGAAAATGAAGGAATGCCATTGTGTAAACTACAGCAATACATCAGCAGGAAATAGAATATTATTATAACCTTGATATTGAGGAAACACAATAGCCCAAGAATCACTATTTTGGAATAATCACTCAGTTTGTTTCTTAGTATAAGGAACATTGATCATAGTTGAATTCCGTGCCAAAATATCTTCTAGATTCCATCCTGCTCTTCTGTGCTAAGCCAGTTACTCCTTCAAAATAAGGGTTTAATACCTTAACTGGTGATATGGGAAGGTGCATCAATTAGAGTGGCCTGTATTTCCATAAAACAGGTATAGGAGCAAGTTTCAGTGGTAATATACATGCTTACCAAGGTTGGCTGTAGTTAATATAATGTACCTGCTGTTTTTGTATAGCATGCTCTACCTGGGAGAGTACCTGTCTGGCAGCTTCTTAAAACTGTCTACTGGAATTGGGACCACTGTTCCCTATAAGAATTTCACTTAAAGGCTCAAGGTCTCCTGTAGGTTACCTTAAATAATGTCTCAGCCATTGGATGTTTCCCAGCAACTTTTGGAAATCATTTAGATTCTTTAAAACATCCTTCCTAATTTCTAATTTTTGAAGCTTAATTTCTTTGGGGTATAACACATGGCCTATAGACTGGAAAGATGGTGCCTCTGCACTTTCTCTGGAGCAATAACTAAGCCTGCATGGCTAAGGTTCTGCTGTAGTAGTCCATATGTCTCAAGTAAAGCTCCTTCATCTCTATGGGCAAGCAGGATGTCATCCATATAATGGACAATATAAACCTGTGGAAATTGATCTCTGACCCTTTGTATAGCCTGAGCTACACACTTCTGGCACAAGGTTTCACTGTTTGCCATACCCTGACGTAAGATGCTCCATTGGTATCTTTTCATTGTCTCTGTGAAATTGATTGAGGGGATGCTAAAAGCAAGTCATTGGCAATCTTGTGGCAGCAAAGGGATGATATAAAAACAATCTTTTAAAAAAACAATCTTTTAAGTCTAAAATAATTTCATGGGTGCCTTTTGGTATCGCTGTAGGAGAAGGTAGCCCTGGTTGTAATGCTCCCATCAGCTACAGGGTCAAATTAATTTCCCTTAAGTCTTAAATTAATCTCCACTTCCCTGATTTCTTTTTAATAACAAAATTGAAGAATTCCATGGCAAACTAGATAGTGTGATGTGTCCATTATCCAGCTATTCCTGTGCTAACTGCTGGCCAGCTCATAATTTTTCTTGTGTTAGAGGCCACTGACTTACCCATACCGGCTCGTCACTTTTCCATAATGTTGGGTCTGCATGGAGTGCAGGTTTATCCTCAACCTTTCTTAGAAATACACTAATACTGCCCTTGGAGGTCTATTGTCTGGTATGATAGGATCAATTCTTGCCTTATTTTCCTTGCCTAGACCTTGATTAGTTAATAATCCTTGTTGACACATTTGATTAGTAACAGCTGTGCTGGGGGAATATAAATATACCCCATTATGGACATAATATGTCAGCCCCATAAATTTACTAGTAAATGAGGAATAACACAGGGCTGGAAAGTTCCTTCGTGGCCCTCTCCATCCTTCCAGTGCAGCCCATTACTACTTTGTTGAGGATTTCGAGTCTGACCAATCCCCTGTAGCTGTGCAATAGTCTCTGTCATGGGTTAGAATTGAAATATCTGTACCAGTAACTAGCAGACTGGAAAACCTTTTTCCATTTATAAATAAGGTGAGTTCTGGTTTCTGAGGACTTATGGTTTGTAGCCAATAGGCATGAGATTGCCACAGACCAGCTCAATGGAGCCTCTTAGACCGTGGGAGAAGCAGGGTCTTGGTACTCAGGAAGGCACAAGGTAGGCTGATAACAGACAGACACAACACACAAGAGAGTGGTTAGAATCTACTGCAATTTTACTGAATTCATGTTTTCATTATATAGTATTCAAACAAGGAACAAATCAGAAGGTCATGTATCATCAGTTGGCACAAGATGAGAGCTTCTTTTAGTTACATCACCGATTTTTAAGAAGCGCATATGATCAGGAACAGGTGTTAGACATAAAACATCCATTGAAGAGGAACTCTTCTCCCTGGGAATGTAAACCTCAGACAAGTGGTTTCATCTTATGTAAGAACTGAAAGTTTTTGTTTTATTATCGCTTTTATGGCCCTCCTGCAGCCTCTCTTTCTAACCCCTTCTTTATCTCATCTAGTGACCAAATATATCTGACAGTTCTCTGCACCTGCTGAAATATACTTTTTTGTACCTATTTGTGCAGCAGACATAAAACTCAAAGTATAATATAACACTCTTTGTCCATCAACATTAACCCATCTATTCCCTTGCTCATCATACACCCCAGTATATGGCAAGGGTTCTGCTGTGGTCTTATACATTCCCATACTGTGCTTCCCTATCGCAGAGCTGTTCCTGAAGAGATAATCCTTGTCTTGTAGATACGAAGAATATCGTTATTATAAAAGAGATTGTGTAAAGCCTATATCCTGCATAGCCAGCTAATCGAGAAACCCATCTATGCCTCAATGGTGGTCAATACCAGACCATCTGCCATTGACTTCCAGGAAGCCTAGTCCCATAGGTCACGTAGCTCCCCTCTGGCATAATGACGTAAGTCATGTCACACAGACGACACTGGAGTTGGTGTGGCATCAGATGAATCAAATCCTGCCTCTCCTCTCTTGTCTTTCTTAATTTGATTTTTGCTTTGAATAGCGGAAAGTAAAATTAATTATACAAGCCTCTAATTTGTCTTTACTACAGAAACTCCATTAGGAAAGTTTGAGTCATGATCTTGATTTCTCCCTCAAAATATCAGCACAAATTTGGCTATAATAAGATTTGGCTTTGTTGGAGGATTTGTGTCCTTGTGGGTGGGCCTTGAGGATCCAAAAGTCCATGCCATTCCTAGTCAGCTCTGTCCCCCCCCCTCTCTCTCTCTGGCTTGTGCTGATGGCTCAGATGTGAACTCTCAGCTACTGCCCCAGTGCCATGTCTGCCTTCTTGCTGCCATGCTCCTCACAGTGATGGTCATGGATTCTGATTCTGAGAATCATGATCCCCATGTTAAATGCTTGCTTTAATAAGGTGTCTTGGTCAAGTTGTTTGTCATGACAATTGTTGGTAGAGACTGCTGGGAGAAGCCATGTAGCCGTTAAAGGAGACAGATGCTGGACACTGGATGGAAACTTACCAGTATACTATAACAATGTGGTGATACAAAGATTAATAGATATAGATTAATTTAAGGTATAAGAGCTAACCAAAAAAAAGCATGGACTAGTAGGCCAAGTAGTTTTGTAATAATACAGTTTCTGTGTGATTATTTCAGGTCTGGATGGCTGGGAAATGAACAAGCAGCCTCAGTCTACAGGCAAGAGAAAACTAAGTAAGACACTGAACACAATATATTATAGAAATCAGACTTTTATTTTGTATATCTGAGACTGGCTTATTTCATTAAATATGTTGACCTCTAGTTTCACATATCTTTCTGCAAATGCTGTATTTTTTCTTTTTTAAAGCTTATTTTTTTTGAAGAGAGAGAGAAAGAGAGAGAGAGAGAGAGAGAGAGAGAGAGAGAGAGAACATTTATTGCTAAGTGCATTTTTTCAGTGATGGTGGCCTCAGAAGCACAAGAGGCACAGACACCCTGGAGCTGGAGTTAAAGTTGGTAGTGAGCTTCCATGTCTGTGTTGGAACCAAACTTGGATCCTCTGAAAAAGCAGTGTGCATTCTTAACATCTGAGCTCTCTCCAGCCCAGCACTATTTTCTTCATGACTGAATGAAGGTCCACTGCATCAATATACTGCATTCTCTTTATCCTTCATCCAGTGCTGGGCACTTAGGCTGAACCCTGAAACCAACTGTTGTTAATATTGCTGCAGCACACATGGGCTTGCAGCAATCTCTCTCACACGCTGACTTTTGGTTTTGGGTTCACATCTGGGATTCGTATGATGACCACATGACAGTTCTATTCTTAGTTTGTGAGAAACCTTGGTACTGATTTCCCTGTTCCTCCACCTCCTCCCCGAACTCTTCTTGATGGTGGACATGCTTCTGGTGAAATGGAAGCTCAATGTAGGTTTGGTTTTCATTTCCCTGATGGCTAAAGATGATGGCTAATGTAGCCATTTCCATGAGTTGCACCATTCTGGAGAAGAGTGGGGAGATTCCTAAGAATCAGTACCAAAGGATTGAAGTCCATGAAACTGGACCCAGAAACCAGATTCACAGGACCCTCTCTGAGTTTTTATAAGCAATGTACAATTGCTAGAGGAAAAGAGACTCTTATTGGAGATGCCTGGAAATTTGTCAGGAAATTCCACAGATGTAGCTTTCTTGATTCTATATACACAGTAGGGTGCTTCTTTTGGGGACTTCAGTTGCCCCCAATCCACTCTATCCTCCTGTAACCTCTCTTAGGATCGCCAAGCTAGACTGGAGTAGAATTGGTCCTTTGATGTGTCATAGAGATTCTATCCAGGTGAATAGATGCTGGCTTGTGACTCTTCAAGAACTCACACAGCAGAAATGAACATGTGTGCAAGGAGTTATTGGCATTTGAACTTCTTTTATAAACTCATTTACTTCTCTATTGGTTGCAATGTTCATTTGGCATTTAGTTTTCAAATTCGTTATACATTCTGAGTAATAATTCCCTATGAGACCAATGGATAGTGAAGATTCTCTCCTTTCTGTGCAGTATCTCTTCAATCTGCTGTTTACTTTCTTGGAAACTTTTTTAGGGTGCATGTATATGTATGTCATACACATATGCATAGTGTGTGTATGCAGGAGTGTAGGATCACCAGCTCATGGACACATATGTGAAGGACAGAGTAGGATGTTGGGCACCTTATTGCTTTGAGCAGAGTCTCTCACTGCACTGGAAGCTTCCATTTCCATGAGGCTGGCTGGACAGTGGGATCTACCCCACCTCCGAATGCTGGGATTATAGGCATGGATTGCATGCATGGTTCATTGCTGTGAAGACACACCATGACCACAGAAACTCTTATAAAGAAAACGTTTGTTTGGGGCTGGCTTACACTTCAGAGGTTTAGTCCATTATCCTCATGGTAGGTATCATGGTGTCATGCAGGCAGACATGGTGCTGGAGAGGTAGCTGAGAGTTCTGCATCTGGTTGGCACGCACAGGAAGAGAGAGTAAAACTGAGCCTGGTTGGAGATTCTGAAACCTCAAAGCCTAATTCCAGTGACGCTTTTTCCAATAAGGCCACACCTCCAAATGGTGTCATTCCCTATGGGCCTTGGAGGCAATTTGCATTCAAACAACCACACTGGCTTTAAAAACAAAAATAAGGACAACAACAAGAAACCAAACAGGAACAGCAAAACCCACAGGGATGCTACAGACATATGCTTAGCTCCCCATGCTGACAGGGCAGGTGTGTCTGCCCAGCAAGTCATCTCCCAAGCCTGTTGTGCAGCTTTTTCATTTCATGCCAGGCCATTTTTGAACTCTTTCTCCTATGTTCTATTCAGAACGTCCTTGTGTATATCTAGAACCTGAAGTATTTCCCCCTATGTTTTTCACTGGTGTTTCAAATTTTCACGTCTGAATTGATTTCTCTACATGTTGAAAGACTGGAATCTACTTTCATACTATATTGGAAATAATGCTTTTTTTATACCATTTGTTAAAGAGGCTGTCTTCTCAAACATATATTCTGGAACTTTTGTCTAGTATCAGACAGCTGTAGTTCCATGCATTTGATTCTGCTTCCTCTATTCCAATCTTCTATATATCTATTTATGTGCCAATGTCATGCTATGTGGTTAGTTGGCTCTGTCTGTGTTGCTAAAGTTCTGTAGTATAACTAAAACCAAACATTGTAATCTATGCAAAACACATATAAGGTCTATGTAGTAGGGTAAATTTATCTAATTCAGTGCTATGGCCACATTGCTTCCTGCCACACTTTGGATGCAGTTCGTGCATTGGTCATATGGCATATAAGGTGACTGGATCTAACTTTGAGCTATAGATTAAGAAGAGAGGGAATTGAGAACCCTAAAGAAGGGAAACAGGGTGAGATTATATAAAACAGCACCTGGTTTTGAAAGAGAAGGCTATTTTTTTCAAGGAAATAAGAAAAGTGGGGAAGGCAGCCTCACTGGGGGAGTTTATTTTGCATATTTGAGTTTCTTAGGATGAAGCATTACCTTCCACTGAGGGTCACCACGACAGTGACTCGAGGAGACTGACTAATTGTGTCCACTGGAGTCGACCAGGGACTGTCTAGGCGACAGCCGGGTTTTTTGACTGACACAACAGCCCCTGATGAACGCATTTGTGTTTCGTGCTTTATGACATGGAATAAGCGATGTCAAGTATCTACTCATGTGTTTTCAAGTAGTACACAGAGAGTTTGTGAAAAATATTAAAGTTATGGCATTTTATTCCTGCTCTCATCCAAAAGGGAAGATTGAGAAAGTGACCAAGGTATTAAAATTATATGATTTCAGCTTATCGTGTAACAAAATCAGGTAACTGCTTCTCTAGTTTGGCCGGGTCTTCCCTGCTGGAGAAGCACACTGATGCTCCGTAATTTATTGAAAGGATCACTTAAACAGCAGACATTTGACGCACATGCGTGGTCGGGCTGTCTTTGCCACATGCAAAGTTTTTCTTATTCATTGATGTCATTTATGTGTTGAATAATACCTACCATGACCAGGAAGCAACACATTTTGAACATCAAATTTTATCTTAATTCCATTTCCGTATAAACCACCCCATGGGTGATCTACCATGCATGACTTCATTTCACATAACGTTCTGATACTAAAAAATTGCACTCGTTTCTATGCCCTTTGCTCGTTGATATAAGAGCTATGCTTTCATTGTTGGTTTGATTAATAATGAGCATTCTATGAGAAACACATACAACAAAACAGACAATGGGGACACTACACGTAGAAAACATGCTATCAGCAAGATGGTGAAGAATATAAGCTTGAGTTTATTTATTAATGCTAAGGATTAAACCAAGGTCAGTCAAGCTCTTCCCACTAACAGGCATTCCATCCCACCAAACCTTAAAATCCTAGGACCTACAGACCCCAGGCTATATGTATTAAATTATTATGGTCAACAAATTAAATCCAAAAAAGGCAGAAATTAAATGAAAAACAAACAATTAACTGAATCTGTCTTAAAATAAAATAAAAGTTACATAAAAGAAAATGAAAATAAAAATGAAGGTGGAGAAGAATAGGAATAAACTGCTGAGTATAAATAATTGGTCAAGGGTTATAAATAGATAACTAAGATATAAGCAATATCGGAAAAATTTCATCTGACAATTTCTCAAGATGGGTAGTAAATTTATTGATTTTAATATTCTGCTTGGACACATATGTATGATTTCAGAGGCTCCCATGCTCTGCTGGCACATCTGGTCGTTTGTGGTGAACTGATACAGGGTTACAGACATCTGGGCACCTGGGCAGCACGGTGGCACACAGCAGTGTGTGCTGTTGAGTCTTCAGCTCTCCCTGGGCAGCGTGTCAGCATTCAGTGTGGCAGCCACAGTGCCGTGAGCACCGTCTTCAGGGTTTAACAGTTAGTTATTCCATGCAGTTAGATCTCCTCGTTTTTCCTAAGTAAAAGATTCAAGGCATTTGAACCAAAATTGAAAATTACCATGCTGTATTTTAAGGAACATTAGTCAGAGAAAACAAGTTTATAGAGCTAAACATGACGTTTATGAACCCAAATAATCCCTAATATCTTTTAAATGCCCTGTTTACATTAGGGAAAATAGTAGCAGGGAGACACTCCATGGGTAAAGTGTTTGCTGTACAAGCAAAGGACCTGAGTTTGGATTCCTAGTACTTATGCTACTGTGGGGCACAGCAGTGCACATCTGCATTCCCGGCCCTGGAGAGGCACAGGCGCAGGATCCCTAGAGGTCACTGTCCAGGTGGCTCAGCCACATCAGAAGCTCCAGGATCAGTGGAGATCCTGTCTCAAAAGATAAAGTGGAGAGTAATTGAGGAGGATATGCAATATCTTCATCCACACGTGTGACTACACATCTATCTGTGTATGTGCACACACACAAACACATCCTATACCACATACACATACATGTATACATTCCTATACATACAAACACAACACAATAATTAGAGAAATTAAATCTTTTATGCAGCTATGATGGGCTCAGATGGAAACTGTAAAAGTGCATTAGAAATCTGAAACACTTTCGAGATCTTTGAAGAATTCTGCTGGGATTTTGTTGGGCCTTGCATTGAATCTGTAGATTGCTTTTGGTAACATTGGCTTTTTTGCTATGTTAATTCTGCCTACCCAAGAACATGGGAAATCTTTCCACTTTCTGGTGTGTTCTTCAATTTCTTTCTTCAAAGATTTGAAGTTCTTGAAATACAAGTCTTTCACTTGTTTGGTTAGAGTTACTCCGAAATATTTTATGCTACTTATGGCTATTGTAAAGGAGGTTGATTATTTGATTTCTTCCCCAGCCCTTTTATCATCTGTCTACAGGAGGGATACTGATTTTCTTGAGTTAATCTTGTATTCTTCTACATTGCTGAAAATGTTTATGAGTTGTAGAATTTCCTTGGTGGAATTTTTGGGATCACTTATATAACCTCTCATATCAGCAAACAATGAGAGTTTGACTTCTTCTTTTCCAATTTATATCCCCTTGGTCTCCTTTTGGTGTTTTATTGCTATAGCTAGGACCACAAGAACTATATTGAATAGATATGGAGAGAATGGACAACCTTGTCTTGTTCCTGATTACAGTGAAATCGCTCGGAGTTTCTCTCCATTTAGTTTGATGTTGGCTGTTGGCTTGGTGTATATTGCCTTAATTATGTTTAGGTATGTTCCTTATATCCCTGCTCTCTCCAAGACATTTATTCTGAAGAGATGTTTTATTTTGTCAAAAGCCTTTTCAGCATCTAATAAGATGATTATGTGCTTTTTATTTTTCAGCTTGTTTATATGGTGTATTATTTTTGACATTTTCGTATGTTGAACCATCCCTGCATCTGGGATGTAGCCGATGCATTGATCACGGTTGATGATGGTTCTGATATATTCTTGGATTCAATTTGCCAATATTTTATTTGGTATTTTTGTATCAATTTTCATGAGTGAGATTGGTCAGTAATTCTCTTTCTTAGTAATGTCTTTCTGGGGTTTGGTTATCAATGTAATTGTAGCCTCATAAAAAGAGTTTGGCAAAGTTCCTTCTGTTTCTATTGTGTGGAATAATTTGAGGAGTATTGGTGTTAGTTCTTTGAAAGTCTTGTAGAATTCTGAGCTGTAATCATCTGGTCCTGGGCTTTTTTGGTTGGAAGATTTTTGATGAATGTTTCTATTTCTTCAGCAGTTTTAGGTCTGTTTAATTTGCTTCTCTGGTCTTGATTTAATTTTGTTAAGTGATTTTTATCCAGAAACTTATCCATTTCCTTTAAGTTTTCCAATTTTGTGGAGTACAGGTTTTTGAAATATGATCTGATGATGCTCTGTATTTCCTCCGTGTCTGTTGTTATGCCCCCCTTGTCATTTCTGATTTTGTTAATTTGGATATTCTCTCTCTGCCTTTGCTTAGTTTGGATAAAGGTTTGTCTATTCTTTTTTTTATTTTTCTCGAAGAACCATTTCTTTGTCTCATTGATTCTTTGTATTGTTTTTTTTTCTATTTTGTTGATTTCAGCTCTCACTTTGATTATTTCCTTCAGTCTAGTTCTCTTAGATGAGTTTGCTTCTTTTTGTTCTAAAGTTTTCAAATGTTCTATTAATTCACTAGTGTGGGATTTTTCCAGCTTTTTTAAGTAGGCCTTTACTGCTATGAACTTTCCTCTTAACACTGCTTTCATTGTATCCCATAAATTTGTGTATGTTGTGTGGTCAATTTCTTTGAATTTTAAAAAATCTTTAATTTCTCCCTTTATTTCTTCTTTGACCCATTAATGATACAGGTGAACATTGTTTAATTTTCATGTGTTTGTGTGTTTTTTGGAATTAGTATTGCTGTTGACTTCTAGTTTTATACCATGGTGAACTGATAAGGTACATTAGGTTATTCCAATTTTTTTTCTATTTCTTGAGGTTTGTTTTGTTACCGAGTGTGTGGTCAATTTTTGAGAAGGTTCCACGAGGTGCTGAGAAGAAGGTATATTCCTTTCTGTTTGGATGGAATATTCTATAGATGTCTTTAAGTCCATTTGAGTCATAAAATCTGTTAGTTCTCTTATTTCTCTGTTCATTTTTTGTCTGATTGACCTATCCAGTGGTTCGAGGCGAGTGTTGATGTCTGCCACTATTAGTGTGTGGGATTTAACGTATGATTCAAGCTTTAGAAGTGTTTCTTTCACATATGAGGATGCCCTTTTATTTGGGGCATAAATGTTCAGTATTGAGATTTCCTCTTGATGGATTTTTCCTGTGACTAATATGAAGTGACCTTCTTTGTCTCTTTTGACTGATTCTAGCTTGAAGTCTATTTCGTTAGGTATTAGAATAGCTACACCCACTTGTTTCTTAGTTCCATTTGATTGGAATATTTTCCCAACCCTTTATTCTGAGAGGTTGTCTGTCTTTGAGGTTGAGATGTGTTTCTTGTGTGCACAAGAAGGATGGATTCAGTTTTTTTATCTAATCTGTCAGCCTTTGCCTTTTTATAGGAAAGTTGAGTCCATTTATATTAAGGGATATTAATGACCAGTGATTACTATCTCCTGTTAATTTAGTTTTCATTGTTGGTGATGTTAGTTTGTGCATTTTTTTCTTCTTTGGGATATGCTGTTATAGGATCATCAATTGTCTGTGTTTTTGTTGGTGTAGCTATCTCCTTTGGGATGGAGTTTTCCTTCTATATTTTGTGTAGGGCTGGGTTTGTGGCTAGGTATTGTTAATATCTAGATTTGTCATGGAATATTTTGTTTTATCCTTCTATAGTGAATGACTGTTTTGCTGAGTATTTTAGTCTGGGCTGGCATCGGTGGTCTCTTAATGTCTGCATGATGCTTGACAATGACCTTCTGGCTTTCATTGTCTCCAATGAGAAAATTAGGAGCATGGAGACCTTGTGGGAGGACTGAAAGGGGGATGGGAGAGACAGGGAGTGGAGCAGAGAAATATGTAGAGCTCAATAAAAATTAAAAAATTTAAAAAATGAAAAGAAGAAATCTGAAACACCAAATAAATACAAGCCTCACCTACAGAAGCAAGTAATATTAATGATATTCATATAATGGTAATTCTTAGAGCATCTGAAACCTGGACCATTGCCTGGTTTCCCAGAACCACCTCAGAGCTCTTGAAGCCTAGTGGGTGATAGGAAGGGGTTATTGTGAATCTAAAGCTTGTTCCAAATATTTTGAGAAAATGGTTAATCCTTTGGTGTTATTCACTCTCACCTGATAAGATACACCACTGTGTTCAGAGTGGTATAGGTTAGATACACCATTGTGTTCAAAGTGGTACAAGTTAGATACACAATTGTGTTCATAATGGTATAGATTAGATACATCATTGTGTTCATAATGGTATAGGTTAGATACACCATTGTGTTCATAATGGTATAGGTTAGATAAACCATTGTGTTCATAATGGTATAGGTTAGATAAACCATTGTGTTCATAATGGTATAGGTTAGATACACCATTGTGTTCATAATGGTATAGATTAGATACACCATTGTGTTCATAGTGGTATAGATTAGATAAATCGTTGTGTTCATAATGCTGTAGGTTAGATAAACCATTGTGTTCATAATGGTATAGATTAGATACACCATTGTGTTCATAATGGTACAGGTTAGATACACCATTGTGTTCATAATGGTATAGGTTAGATACACCATTGTGTTCATAATGGTATAGGTTAGATACAGCATTGTGTTCATAATGGTATAGATTAGATACACCATTGTGTTCATAATGGTATAGGTTAGATACACCATTGTGTTCATAATGGGATAGATTAGATACAGCATTGTGTTCATAATGGTATAGATTAGATACACTGCTACTTCACCAGTTTCCATTCTCAGTTTCCTCACCTATGTCACTGAGATCATACTTTATGTGATCAGTTATATGAAAAGTCAATAATAAAATGCTAAATGGAAAATATGTAATGTTCCCCATATTCCAAATACTTATATGGACACTTTACTATTGCTTTAAAGATTTATTTTATTTCAATCATGTGTATGTTATGTGTCTGTGTGTGGTTATGTGCACACAAGTGTAGGTGCTCTCAGCTGCTAGAAGAGGGCTCAATCTGGTCACAGGCAGTTGTGTGCCAGAGGATCAGGTTGCATCTGTCTCCTGAGGCGGGTACATGGTATCTCTTTAACTCCTCCTTGTATCCTTTTTTTTTTAGATGATAACAGCTGAAAATTTTCTTTTTTTCTTTTTTTAATTAATTTATTAATTTATTAAAGATTTCTGCCTCCTCCCCGCCACCGCCTCCCATTTCCCTCCCCCTCCTCCTATCAAGTCCCCCTCCCTCGTCAGCTCGAAGAGCAATCAGGGTTCCCTGACCTGTGGGAAGTCCAAGGACCACCCACCTCCATCCAGGTCTAGTAAGGTGAGCATCCAAACTTCCTAGGCTCCCCCAAAGCCAGTACGTGCACTAGGATCAAAAACCCATTGCCATTGTTCTTGAGTTCTCAGTAGTCCTCATTGTCTGCTATGTTCAGCAAGTCCGGTTTTATCCCATGCTTTTTCAGACCCAGGCCAGCTGGCCTTAGTGGGTTCCTGATAAAACATCCCCATTGTCTCAGTGTGTGGGTGCACCCCTCGCAGTCCTGAGTTCGTTGCTCGTGCTCTCTTTCCTTCTGCTCCTGATTTGGACCTTGAGATTTCAGTCCGGTGCTCCAATGTAGGTCTCTGTCTCTGTCTCTTTTCATCGCCTGATGAAGGTTAATATTCAGGAGGATGCGTATCCTGGCAACATTCTATTAAGCCATTGGCTGAAAGCAGCTTCTTCATTAACCAATAGCAATAAAACATTTATAGCATACAGAGGGGAATCCCACATCACTACATAGTCAAACCAGCATGGCCCCCTAAATGCGAGCTGAACAAGGACAACAACAATAGACATGCCAGAGTGAGGGTAAAGACCATGAGGCCTCCATCCTACTGTAGTGGTAACTAAGGAATGCTGGCTGCGGGAGAGTCTTTCCCAGGGAAGAGCACTGGTGATCCTATGACAATTGGTCATTCCTAAAAGTTATGTGTAAATATATAGACTGAGAAGGTTATATTAGGAATATATACACACACACACATATATGCATGAATACACATATGAATGTAATAACGATGAATGAAAGAGAGGGCGTGAATTTCAAAGAAAGAAAGGAGGGAGAAGGGATTTGTGGGCTGTTTGGAGAAAGTAAAAGAAAAGCAGAAAATATGATCATATCATAATCTTCCAAATAAAGATATAATTGAAAAGGAAAAACAGTAAAAGTAAAAAAAAGGCTTCTTTCTGCTTGTTATCTTTTCTTTTATCTTTATTTTATTTTTTTAAGGCAGGATTTCTCTGTTGATTTGGAGACTGTCCTCAGGTTGACTCTGTAGAGCACGCTGGTGTGGAACTCATGGAGATCCGCTTGCCTCCACCTCCTCAGTGCTGAGATTAAAGGGCGGAACCTGCAGATTTGGAATCCACGCGACTCCTAGAGAATATATATGATTGAGAGTCCATAAGTTTTGGAAACATTAAGAATGTGCTTTGATTCTGAGAGATTTACTAATGCTAACACTGATCTAAGATTTCAACTTTTGGTGACTGTAATGTGACAGAATTATTGCATTTTAGCGACTGGAGATACTCAATCTCCTTCAAATCTGCATAGTGAGCTGGCCTTCGGTGCCACTGAGTCTTGGCTCTGGACTAGTGTTCTCTGAGGGTGCTATCCTGTTTCCAGTTCCCCAAATACACAACAGGGCTTCCTTCTGGGCATTGCAAGGTATCCGCCTTTCAACTCTAATTGTAAGTAGGACATGAAAACTGCTTTTCTTGGAGAAGTTCATTTACACAGTTACCCAGACTTCGGAAGGTTCCTATAGAAAATACAATACCTACCAGGGCTCATTGCAATGTAGAGATTTTTAAAGGTGTCTGTAGCTCTGATCTGGGTTGCCATGGTGCAGCATTGAGTGAAGGCTTGGACACAGAGTAGGCCTATTTTCACACGGTCTGCTCGCTGCTCACAGGTTTCATAGGGACTAGGTCTGGCTCCGTCATAACAACACTTCTTTACTACTGGATGTTTGTATTTAGCAGCTGAAACGATGTCAATATGCGTTCCCTTACCACCAACAGTCGAAGGGATCTCAAGTGTTATTTTCTCTACCATCAAAGGACTCCCTCACCAGATACTCAGGGAAAACAAAGGTTTTAGATAATTTTAGGGGAGGAAATAATAAGGAACTGCTTTGTTTGTGGTAAGGATCGGGCCAATGAAATCCTGAGTTTGTGTGAAGGATCATTTGAGGGGTGAACTGAGCCTCCACAGGCATCTTTTCCCTGCCCGTTGCATTGCAATTAGGGAAAGCCCATGTCTTCTGCTCTGGGGTCTTGAATGCAGTAACCGCAGTGCTATACAACTTGTGGACTACCTTGTTCTCTTATTTTCTGTTCCAGGTAATCTGTTGACTGGAGACTCATGCCTTGGGCTTCATCTATGAGTGGGAAAATGGAGTGAGGGAAGAGTGGAGTATCATACTGTTGTTATATTACTTAAAAATAGGTCTTGTCCCTGCAATATCACCCTTAATACTCTTGTCATCTTAATCGTTTGTTGACTTAACGTGATGCTAATTGTTTATTTTTCACAAAATTGTAAGCCTAGAAAGATCCCCCATAAGCTAGGCTCTCCTGGGAACTATATCACCTCTATTATAAAGAACACAAATCCACAAGGGCCGGCTGGCTTCCTCGGGACTAACAGGAAAGCTGACCTCAGACTCCCGAACAGCCACCAAAGCGTTAGAGTACCTTGAATTTTCAGTTCATGCTGCAGATCACTTATTGGCATGAGATTTATATTGTAGGCTTTATCTGTGAGAGAGAAGGAGGTGTGAAAGGCATAAAATATTTCTAAAACAGTCCCATAATGGTATTCTCTTCCACATCATTGCGGCCCTCTAACAACCTCTAACAAGCACTGACTCCCTGGCTGGATACCAAACCAGGACTTCCCACCACCCTGGCCCAGGGCCTCATCCCAACCTGGGAGTGGTTTTCATCAGCTATATTACTGAAAAGAATTACTGGGAAAAAACTAATGTTTTATAAATGAGTCTTAGATAGAAGATTACCATGTTCTTTGACGTCAAAGTGTGTCGTTCCGTTGGTGGAAGCGTCTTCTCTATATTTAGCCCGAATCGTCCATCTACCATATCTGTGGAAAACAGATGTTTGATATCATGGAGGGCAATAAAGAGTTTTAATTTATCAAGAGGAACTCTAGTAATTTCTGTGTTGAAGAGATATGAATATGTGTGTGTGAGTGTTTGTCTGTCATACCCTAAGTAAAAGTTTGGAGGAAAAATATTTCAAAAATAAATAGAAATAACTGAACATTTCAAAATTAAAATAAATTATTTAACAATTAATTTTTTATATCATATTATTCCCAAAGAAGAGAACTATAAAGGAGAATGTGTTCTGTGCATAGAGGACAACAGACGCCAAGCTGCTAAGACGGGAGAGTGGAGTCTGATGGATTCCAGTGATCTGCCGTGGACAGCTGGCACGAGGTGACATCTGTGAAATCAGAATCATAACATAGCAGACTCGATTCTGCACTAGGGAGCCTATGGCATTTTAAGAAATTGTATAATTTTAAATCATCCGGATTATTTCAACCTCCCAACTTCAGTCTACGATTTTCAGAATATGTTTTTAAAATGAGCTAAATACAATTTCCCTTAGAGAGGACACAGGACAAGTGACTCTAAAGTGTTTCTACTGGAAATGTCTGCGGTAGCTGTGTATAGTGTAGTATAGTACAGTGTAGTATAGAACAATATAGCTGCCTATAGTACAATATAGTATAGTACTGTATAGTATAGTACAGTACAGTATAGCGTATCATACCATAGTATACTATAGTATAGTATATTATAGAACAGTATACTATAGTATTTCAAAGTATGGTACAGTATAATACAGTATAGTATAGTGAAGTACAGTATAGTACAGTACAGTATAGCTGTCCTTATCTAGTATAGTATAGTACAGTATAGTATATTAGAGCTGCCCTTTTCTAGTATAGTATAGTACAGTATAGTATGGTATAGTACAGTACAGTACCATAAAGAACCTTACAGTATAGAACAGTACAATATAGCTGACCTTGTCAGAGACACCCTGCTCTATGTTCCTTGAGAACAAGGATTGTGAGCACTTGACTTCTATTTGGCAGCTTGCTCTCTTATTGTGAGTTCCACACACAAGCAGTGCTCATTAAACATGTATTTTATAAACCTCTGTATGAGCATGATCTTAATCCTTGCATATGAAACCAAATAGAACAAAATTTCCTACACACACACAAACACACACACGCACTCGCGTTTTTACTTAATCTCTGTACCAGCTAAGCATAAGTTCTCTCCGAATAGACCATAACCTAACGCCTTCTCCCCAGAGATGGATATTCTGTTAGGGTGAAAAGGTAAAAAGGACAGCTGAAGATTGTTTTCTCTCTAAATTGATTGCTCTCTCTATAAAAAGATTGGGTGGGAAATTTGGGGAACTTTCTCTCTCTCTCTCTCTCTCTCTCTCTCTCTCTCTCTCTCTCTCTCTCTCTGTGTGTGTGTGTGTGTGTGTGTGTGTGTGTGTGTGTGTGTGTGTCTGTGTATTTATTTACTGAAACAGGGATTTGCTATCTGCTGAAGCTGGCTGGTAATGCCTCCATCTAAGGGATTCTCTATTGAAGGTGTGCTGGAAATCCGAGACTCCTGGAATGCTGGACAGTGCTCTGGTATCTGGGGTTCATTTCTGTTCTGCTGAGAAGTGGGCTTAACTTCTACCATCCTTTGGAAGGCTTCACATAGCAACATGTGTACTATCCTTGGTCAGAGCAGATGATCACTTAACCTTTCCTCTGCCCCACAAACAATAGTTCCAGGTGGTTTTTTTTTTTTTTCAGAAAAAAAGAGGTTATTAATAAACATTTTTACATACTTGGGGTTAAAAGGAATCTGGAAGTCAGAAAAAGACACAGCTCCAGTAAGATTGTTTCCTTGTACCTTGTCAACTTCTGATCCTTCAGGGTCCTTTCGAGAAATAAAAAAAAGTGTCTGCCTTATGTCATTTTTCAATGTTATAAAGTAATACCCGTGACCAGGTAATTTTGGAAGACTAGAGATTTATCTTGGCCACAGTGCTGGAGGCCAGGGCTGTAAGGAGATGACGCTGTGCAGGGAGGAGCTGCCCTGCTTTGACTCTGGATGGAGAAGCAGAACCGCAGCACTCAGGAAGAGTTTGTTCATATGACAAGAAAGCTCTGGCACGGGAACAGCCCTGCTTGGTGCATCCATATGTAAGGGAGGCATCATGGGACTAAGCACATACTTACTATGAAAGTTAAGACAGTTTCCCGTGTAACTGGCTCCAAAACATCTCTCAGCAAAAGGACACCAACCTTTACTGCAAAAGAAGTGATATCATCAAAAACTTTGTTGAGCATGGACTATTCTAATTTTTGAAACAAACATCATCAGGGTGAAAATGATTTAAGATACAGTGAGTAACATTGTCAAAGATCAATAATATATTTTTAAAACATTTTCAATGAGATAAATCTTGTTAAAAATCAAATATAGCCCCTAGATAAAAACTCATATTTAAGAGAAAGTTGTTGGTAAACATTAATATTGCTAAAGATTCTTTCATTTTAACATAAGTTTTCGAGATTTACTTACAGTGAACATGAAAGTTAACTTATGAAAATTCTTATGTTCAACTTGCTGGAAACATGTGAATAGTATTAAATTAGTTATTTCTGTACTTAGTCCTCCATTTATTGGGAATTTCATTATACTAAAGAGTGAGCTCAGCTGTAGGTTGTATGAAAACATACAATACTGCCTTACATTAGGGCTGGAGGGTGGAGGGGCAAACAGGTGTTTGATTCAGATAGCATACACTCTCCTGCTTATGAAAAGTATCAAGGGTCCAAGTTCGCTCTTGCTGTGATATGCTGTGATTGTGTGATTTTGTTGTATCTGTTGCCCCAGGTCCTGTGATTGTTCTTCCCTCATTAAAAGAATAGAGGTAACATTGCAGAACTGCTGGTCCTTGCACACCCTAGGCAAGCACTCTGTCTGTAAACACGTGTCTCTTTGTTTCCTTCTAAGTAGCCCAGGCTAGCCTGTGATTCTCAACCTCCTCTCATCAGCCTCCTGGGTTCTGGGCTCATGGACATGCACCACCAAGTACTGTGAGATCCTCCACTCTAAATGCTGTGTGTCTCACAGCTGATTCGTGCTTCATTTTCTTCTTCTTTTCATTTACTTTGGAAGTAGGTACACAGAGCCAGGTGGTGGCAAATATATTCAATTCCAGCTCTTGGGAGGCAGAGGCATGATGATCTCTATGAGTTCAAGGTCAGCCTGGTCTACCACCAGGTGATGTCTACAACAGACGGGGTTGTTACACAGACAAACCCTATTTTCTCAACAACAAAAAAAGTGGTTTGCAGGGGAAAAAATTAGTGGAACATTTCATGTATTTCCTTCTCGGTTTTTATAGTTTTTAATCTTTATAAATTTGAATCTGATCCCTTAGAATATCTTCCTTGTCTTTCTTTTTTGTGCTCAAAATCTTTTTACTTAAAGTCTTTTGTTTTGAAATTACATGCATTAGTAGATAATTGCATGCATACTATTTTATATTTAAACATACATACACACATGTTTATTTAGTGTTGTTCCTATGTGCATGTGCTTAGGGTGGACTGCTCAGGATTGAATCAGCAGTGGGGGCTCCTGCCTGGAAAAAACCAACCCTCCCTCTCTGAGCAGCCACTGACTGTCTATAGCTGCTTTGGCTGTAGGAGACCTTTAAAATCTTCCCCATGGGGGTTGTGTGTCATCTACACAGATTCACAACTGCTCTAAATACAGAGAGTGTATGACCATGTGTGCCCAGCACTGAACAGTACAACTAAAACACAGCTCTGCACCTGAGATCAGGGAGAGCTATGGAACAGGAGGCAGAAGACCCAAAGATCTGGAGGAGCAGGGTGCCTACCAGAGCTCAGAAATGTGGTTGCTAAGCTGCACTGTCTGCTTTTGAGCTGAACATACTGGTAGAGCTATTGGCTCTGCAGGGGCACAGTGACACATTTTCTTTCTTTGAGGGTTTTCAACTCAAGTCATAGCCAAGTCTTGGTCCTCACACTAAAACAGGAATAGTGCCCTAAGCCCAACCCATTTCGACTCTTGGCCTGTACTGTGTAACTCCACGGAGATGTCCCAGGAAATCCTGTTATACCAGATAACAAGGAAAAGCCAGTATGATGAGCAGGTCGTGATATCCTGTGCTCTGGTCCCTTCATAGCTGTCACCACCTCATATTGTCCCTCCCGTCTATGACAAACCTGTCTTTTCTGTCCAGGTCTCAAGAAGGAGCTGTTAGCAGCTGTGGAAAAGCCTATGATCAGAGGTTCTGATGTTCAAAACTGTGGTCTAGTCTCGCTGCTTCCTCTTTCTGTTCTGAGTTATCTTAATCTCTAAACCTCACTAATAAAACAGGAAGATTTGTGTCACCTCCCAATGACACTCACAGGTACGAACAGGGTCTCCACATGATTCAACATAAAAGGAGTAACAAATGTTTATGTCATCATTATGATTTCAGTGACTATTATTTGCATACTTTCTAACCTAGGTTTTACTTAATTTAGAATATTAATCTTAGGGTATCAGAGGCAGGATAAATAAAATCTGTGTATTGAAGCCATGACTTAATTGCAATGCCTGCTTTGTGCTAGACAATGAGATAAGAGTGGTGACCAAGTCTGATATGCATGCCGTCTGATGCTCTAGGAGAGGAGATACACAGTTGTGTAGGTTTCCAGGAGCACGGAGGTGCAGGTGCTGCAGAGGACATGCCCTTGGACATTGAGAGAACAAAAGGGAGGACTTGGGATGTTCCTAAGTGATGAAGCACTTGCCTTGGATGTAGGAGGCCCTAGATTTATCCCTAGCACTGACAAGGAAGAGAGAGAGAACATGTGCTAGGGGAGGCAGGCCGAGCTGTAGTTGCAGGTTCCTGAAGGGATCCGTGTATGAGGATGCTACCAGCAGGAGTTACTGAGTCAAAGAAAAAGACAAAAACGTACTATGCAGAAGTAACACTGCATCCACCTCCATGTGCCTGAGAAGTAATGGGAAAAGCAAATAACTTGAGTCCACAGCTGAGGGGACATAGCAGAGAAGGGACGTAGGATAGAGGGTGGGACCCAGGCTGTGAAGAACTGAAGGACTCTGGAGAATATTCTAAGGTCCTTTATCCTAGGAAGCCTCGGAGACTAAGCCTTTATTCAAAGATGCTTAAGCTGATAATCCTTCAAATGTCTTCACATTAAATACATCAGTAGGATAAGGACTTTAGGTTGTTCTTATAGGCAGAGACCACTATCTCATATAAGAAGTTCTCTTGTTGAAGTGAGATCAACATTATGGCAATGACTCTCTGCCTGAGCTGGTGACAACATCCTGACCCCGTCTAGGTTTTTCCTTTGTAACCCAACATAACAGGTGGTCCTGCTGAACGTGTTGATTATCATACATCCCCATTCACCTTACCATGGACATCACCAGCTTCCACCAAAATTAGAAGGTCTCTACTGTGCACATAGTTAAACATCAAAACAAAACATGACAGTCCCTCCTGCCTCTGTCCATCTGTCCTCCAAAGTACCATGAATGAAAAACATTCCCGCTTCTTCCTGCAATGTACATCTTCCATAAATGCATCTCTAATTGTCTTATTTTCAGTTCATGGGGGGAAATGTAGACTTTCCTCAGTCACAGTGTCTTTCCTGCCATTCCCCTCAACAGGAAAACTATAAATATGAAACCAGGCATAACAGACACTTTCTCAGGTGACTCGCTATGGACAATCAGCACTTGGGCACCTCTGTGATGTACATTAGTCTCTGCCAGAGGTCTAATCCATTACACAGAAGTTCTTTTTTCAAACCTTGGGACTAGCTAATGAACCCAAGATTGTTTTACAAAAAAAGATCTTAAGATAAATTATTTCTCAGTGCCAAAATTGTATTTGCAATCATATCTTCTCTATTTTTGATGAATAAATTCTCTGACAGGACAGATAAAGTAATCATTGGTTATGTTATTAATTTACTAATTCCATTATTAATTACAAGTGAAAATGCTATGTGAAAATATAAAAGTCATGAGGATCTGAGTTTCTCTTGAGTTAGGTAGAAACTGGTCTACACTCAATTTCAGATGTTCAAAGTTGTACATCTTTATGTCATTCTCCCTTGGAAGAAGCATCAGATACTCTACCATGCTGCTGCGGAGTGTACACAGGCTTGTTAGTGTGGACGAAGAGAGAGCCATTGTCATAGAGGATTGGCCATTTGTCTGATTTTGAAAAATGCTTTGACACGACTTCCAAATACACATATGAAAATGAGCTTTGTCCTTGAGACAACTGTTTGTCCTGAATCTGAAAAGCAACAAACAAACATGAAGGTGTGAAAGTGTGATTGTGAAGTCCTAAAGCATGCTGACCTTGTAGAGACAAAACCACTGCAAACTCATAAGACCAAATCAAGCTTGTTGCTGGTTTTTGTTTGTTTGTTTTGGCTTGGTTTTTGGTTTTTTGAGACAGGGTTTCTATGTATCTTTGGAGATGTCCTGCAACTAATTCCTGTAGACCAGGCTGACCTTGACCTCACAGAAATTCACCTGCTTCTGTCTCCCGAGTGCTGGGTTTAAAGGCGTGTGTCACCACCACCTGGGTGCAAAATTGAGCTTGTGCATTGCATAATTTTAAAGAGATGTTGGAGGCAGGGCTCATGAGTTGAGAGCACTGGTGGTTCTTCCAGAGGACAAAGTTCAGTTCCCAGCACCTATGTGGCAGCTCAGATCACCTGACTTCTGTTCCAGGAATCCTACTTCCTCTTCTCTCCTCTGTTATTGCATGCTGTGGTGCCCAAATACATGTGTAGGCTAAATATCCATTAACAGGAAATTGTAAAAAATGATAATGAGCCTGTAGTGGTGCATGTCTTTAATCCAGTCATTCAGGAGGCAGAGTAAGGCAGATCTCTGCAAGTAGCCTGGTCTACATAGCTATTTCCTGAGCAGACAAAGCTATTAGAATATTGTTAAAAGCAAAGATTACTATCTTGTATGTCAAATTGTCTTGTTGGAGTCAGATCAACAGTTCTGGCAAAGACACTGTATCTACGAAGGTGGCAACATTCTCACCAACTGTAGGTTGTTCCTTTCCAAGCCTTGTCTAGAAAACAATAAATAAAAATAATAAGGTAGGAAGATCTTGTTTTCAAGTCTCTCCAGGACTACATGGTAAGAATCTATATTATAAACATAACCAAACAACAAAACTAACTAAAACCACTGTAGGAACAATAATAATGATTTAGTTTTGTCAAAATCCCTTCATAGTCTGACATCATAATAAAATGTTAGCATTTTTGAGACAAATTATTTCTAGAATAAAAAACTTTTAAAACTAAGTACTAAAACAAATAAAACTCCAAGCAAGCTAATAAATAAATTGGCTAAAGAAACGATCACACAGTTTATAAGCAGTGAAGCACAGAGGACTGGTGGACATGTGGAAATCTGTTGACATCCTTGTAACATGGAGGGTGGGGCCTGCTTGTTATTGGGGGTTTTGTCCTGCCCGGTGCCCCACATCTATTTAGCCCCAAAGAAAATCACATATAGATCTCCATAAATTATAAGCTGATTGGCCCATTAGCTCTAGCCTCTCACTGGCTAACTCCCACATCTTGATTAACACATTTTTCTGATCTATGTTAGCCATGTAGCTCAGTCCCTATTTTCAGTGGGGCAAATCACATCCTGCTATTTCAGTTGTCTGGGCAGGAGTGAGAGGAATCATCTTCCTCCTTCCCAGAATTCTCTTGTTCTCATTACATCAGTTCTACTTCCTGTCTGGTTTTCCTGCCTATATTTCTTGCCTGGCCAATCATCATTTATTTATAACATGATTGACATATACAGACAATTCTCCTGCACCAATCCTTACCATCTGGAGAGCGCCAATGACACTGGGATTCCATCTCACTGCAGGAGTAATAGCTATCATTGAGAATGGTAACAGAACCAAGAATGCCGGGGAAGATGTACGGGCAGGGAAACCTTATGCATTGCTAGATGGAGTGAAAAACGGTACAGGAACCAGGAAAATCAGTGTGGGAGTTCCTAAAAATAGAGCTACCTCTGGCCCAGCTGTAGCACTTGGGAATCTACCAGGAGGGATAAAAGCCAACATGGTAAGAGACGCTTGGGCTATTCATCATCCTCATGATTGCACTGTTCATGACTCCCAAGTTATGGAGACAGTCTGCTTGTCCATCAACAGCTAAGTGGACACAGCAAATGCGATAAACATGGGGGAGTTTTATTCAGCCAGAAAGGACAAAACTGCCGGGAAATGGATGCAGCAGGAGGTCTGCATAAAAAGTGAAAGAAGCCAGACTCAGAAGTGCGTTTTCTGTCACTGTGCACACATGACACAAAGATTGTGTACATACACACACGTGAAATAAGAGGAGACGAGAAAAGGGAGAGTGGACGAGGTGGGGTGAAGGGGTCAAAGAACATATCACACTTATAGGAGTTTGTCTTTATGAAATCCATCAGTACCCACAATGAACATGCACAAAATAAAGAAGTTTCTAACCAGTCTGAGCATAGATGTCTCAATGAACGACAGTTATTTGACCAGTTTGTCCTTTCTACATCTTGTGTGTTTCCAAAGAGTTGCTGGCTGCAGCAGTCAGCAGTCCCCCAGTATGGGAACTCTGTGTACAACTGGGGAATACTGAGCTTTAGCAAATACTCAACAGCCCGTGTGCACATTCAGTTAGCAACTCCCTTTTCTAATTTCACCTCAAGATATTTCCTGTTCATTTCCAAACGTTTTCGCAGAGCATTGCTTATTTTTAAAGATGTGGGCATGGTGCACTTGGCTCAAAATCAAATGTAATTTTCTGCACAGAGTTTGGGGTTTCACTCATCACTCCCCCTGTTATTATCTCACAACCACACAGCTATGGAGCAACAGTAACGACTACAGTTTTACCAAGGCTCAAGCTTTGCACAAATTTTACTAAAAATAATTGTTAAAAAGAAAGAATAAGTACATACTGTTAACAGTGTTGAGTTTTGGAATTTATTTTCTGGAGATAAATTAACACAGCCTGAAGAGTAGGTCACTTTTCTATCAGGATAACTTCTTATAGAGATTGTCACATCAAATGGTTCAGTGTAGCCATGGGCTTTAATTACAACATTTCCAGATGTTCCGACCCGGAAGACTTTGGGTGCTGAAATGACGTAGCTGTTGAAACAGTAAAAGAAAAGGTTTGTTAGTTTTGCAGGTTTTCTTATACTTTTGATATTTTTTTCTTTCACTGAAGATTAATTTCAAAAACATAGGTTAGACACTAGTGGTGCATGTCTTTAATCCCAACACTCAGGATACAGAGGAAGGTGTTTCTCTGACTTTGAGGCCACCCTACTCTACAGAGGTAATTCCAGAACATCCAGGACTACACAGAGAAAACACGTGTTTAAAAAATTTAAACTAAAATTATATTTTGAAAGTCAAAATTTATTACGATGGAAAACTTAACTTTTCAGCATGAAACAGGTTGTAATTGAACCCTAGCAACAGCTAAGAGGTTGGTGTCCATTTAGAAAAACAGTAATCGAGATGTAAAGGCACCAAGAACAATGGCCTGAGTTTGATCCCTGAAACCCACATCGTAGGGGGTGAGAACTGACTCTTAGTAGGTGCCCTTTGACCTCCCCACGTCTGTGGTGTAGTGGGCATGCCTACCCCTGTCTGTACACAAATAAATACATATTTTTAAATGCTGGCTGTGGAGCTTCCCTTTAGATGAACTTTGGTCCGTATTGGGACATCAGTCATGCAGTCTGTACAGGTGAGGAAATTTCATCTTGTGTATTTTCTTTGCACTCTCAGAAGCTCAGGCCGCTGAGCTTGCACAGGAAGGTATCACTGGGTTGTTTCTGTTTTCTATGCAGACACGTGCACGGCATCCCCTCTTTTCCTCCAGGCTCTATATGCACATCACCATTGACAGAGAACCTTATCAGTCCATAGTCAGAAACAGGGGCCTTCGGTCTCTGTGCTCTCCTGATGCTTTCTCCACATTCCGGAAACTGCCTTCATATTCATTCATTCCTTCATTGCCTCACTTGTTCCTTCATTGGATCATTTGTTCCTCATTGCCCCATTCTTTCCTTCATTGGTTCATTAATTTTCATAGGCTCACTCATTCATTATCTGCTTCTTCAGATAGAATTCAAGTTCTAGATCCATCTTCACCCACCCTCAGAACCTATTACAAAGTAGGTGTCACGACAGCGTGATTTTTTTTCTTTCTTGGACTGAAAATGCCTCAGAGCTAAGTAAATATATCTGGCCAGCTGTGCCTATGCTGGTTTCAGGGAGGGTTAACTAGGGATGTCATCCGCATGAATGTGGATAAGGACAAGGTCCCTTAGATCACCACGTGCAATGGGGTTCGGGGTTTCAGGGGAGTTGAGCTTGAGAGCAAGCATTCTCTTTCCACTCCTGAGTTGCCCCATAGGAGCTGTCCTGCCTGTCACACCCTTCCTGGGGGTGGTGGGCTAAAACCTCTGACATCTGAGCACAATTAATTCCTCTTTTAAGTGGCCTTGTCCAGTATTTTGTCACAGTGGGAGAACACTAACTAGTATGAGGATCAAAAAATTGTGCTGAATCAATCAAAGTGATCAACTACTGTGCTGTCATGGCACACTTCCTCATGGTCTGGGAGAGAGGAAAGACTTTCATAGCATGGGCCAATGGGGTAGAGCAGGAGAATCTGAAGACCCCTGGACAAGAGTCATGAGAGTCCAGGTCCAGGGGTTTAATCTGGATGTCCCTGATCTGCAATTGCTTGTCTGTCGAAACAGAACAACAAAGGTAGCTAAGGTAGTGGGGTGAGTGTGGCCTTGCAGTGAAATCTCAGAGTAGACGAGTGTGCAAGCTTATGGTATCAGTGCACGTTTCTTTTACACTTGTATTTGCACAGACGCATTTGTGACAAAGGCGGGGGAATTGATGTGCTAACCAGGACACTGCAGTAAAAGTCCCCTCTCCCTAACAGTGTGACCTTTGGCCAGTGACTTCTGTCTGGATTTCCTGTCATATGTGGACTGAGCAGGCTCTACTTACTAACAAAGGCCTAGAGTACCAGCTAGCAGGGGACAGAAGGCATAGGTTCACGTGGGCATATGATCTGAGTCCAGCCTAGACAACATGGTGAAACCTCATCTTAAAACAAACAACAGAAAAGAATAAGTTCACTGAGATAGCATTTGGTTAACTTCCAATCCTAAAATGTTCACAGTGTTTACAAGGACAGGATTCTGGTGGCAATAAAAATATGACAAACTGGTTTATGAAGTAGATGATATTACAAACATAGTGTTTCATTTTTTTCCGTAGTGAAAATATATTGTGACCCACTATAAAACATTCTTATACATCATTAGTAAAATGAAGTTATGATTGTTTGTGGTTGGTTTTATAAGATCACCGTATTTGACTTATACTGGCTTAACTGCACGTGGACCAAGAAAAGCACAAACAAGCACCAAGTCCAAGTAGGTACTAACTGCCAATAAAATGATGATCTCAGGCTCATGCTGCACTTCTGCTGACTAGGAAATGAATAATCATCTCTGTCATTGTTATGGGTAGCCATCCCACGGGATCAGTTGTGTTGTTAGCCTCTCACCAAATCCAGACATGTCCACAGTTCTCATGGTCAGCTGAGACTACCCACTCATTATATCAGGAGCAGACAGTTATTATCGAATCGATACAACCCAAGTCTCCTTTTCACTCACCACAGGTAAGACGCCCAGGAAAATGAAGATGGCTCATTTTACTTACCTTTGTTCGTGTCCCCAAGTTTTGCCCAGGAAAATTAAAAAGCAAAGTGCTCCCAAAAGGTCCATGGCTGGAAGTAGCATAAGCCCATAAACATGACCTTCTTGAAGCTACTTTTCTTTTAAATAAACTGGGTTGGAGAGTTTGGGTAAATTAGTTTTCTGGTTAATTATTAATGTCACAGAAAATGATCTCTAAATGAGAAGGTTAAGATCAGAAATGGGCACATGAGGGTGTTTTAATGAACACAAAACATGTTTTAGCATCCTGTCATCTCCAGTAATAAAGACAGGGTGTTTGACATCAACTTAGACCCAGGGACGTGTTTTTATGAACAGAAGTAAGAGGGTCCTAACCTGGGTGCTTGCCACAGTGCAGGAAGGCTCAGCGCTGGGAGCCAGGGGCCGCTTTCCTCTGACTTTCATGTCTCAGCCAGGTCCTTTGTGCTGACACCCTGCCACCTTCAAACTTGATTCTGGCAGGTTTCATTTGTCTCTGAGATTGATGGAAGACTCACCTGGATTTCATTTTAAATGCATGGTTTTAGAATAATTTTGGCTGACATTTAAGTCCAACACTCAGGAGGCAAAGGCAGGCAAGTTTCAGTGAGTTCAAGGCCAGCCTGGTCTACAGAACAAGTTCCAGGACATGCAAGGGTTCACAGAGAAACCTTGTCTCGGTAACCAAATAAAGGATATATAGATGATAGATAGATAGATAGATAGATAGATAGATAGATAGATAGATATCTTGATAGACAGACAAATAGAATGAGTCTGACCTGAAGAAATTGCAGTAGCATCCTTGGTACTGGTGATAGCCAAGGGTAACCTAGGTATGCAGAGATGGTCCAAGGACTAGATCCATGGTCCATCCCAGTCTAGAAAAGAAGCAGTGCAGTAGATGTAAAAGGGTTGTGTCGGCATGGAAATCCTGCAGAGAAGTTCCTCTGATTCCCTAGCCAGTAGACACTCAGTGCTTTCGGGGATGTGAGTCTGTGAATCCCCGTGTCCCTCTCCAGAGTTTGCATGCAGTCATAGAAGGCCTCACTTTATACCTCCATGCTCCTGTGAGGGTTTCTACAGTTTACTACAGGAGGTCAGTATGAGCAGAGTTAATAATATTTCTTGTGACAGCTGATTTTCTTCTTTTTTAAATCAGTTTTTGGTTTTGGAGACAGGATGTCTCATTACAGCCTTGGCAGTCCTGGAAAACACTGTAGACCAAGCTGATATTGAACCCATGGAGATGACTGTCTTATGCCTCTGGGGTGCTGGGATTGGAGCAAGTCCAACTACATCTCACAAGTTGATTTTCATGACTCATTTCCAATTAAGTAAATTTAAGCAAAAGTTAAGTTTTAGAAATTTCATTAAATTTATTTTATATGTTATGGTCATTAAAAATTTATTTAGATATTCTTTTGTTAATCGTTTGTACATTTGTATATGATGTGTGCTGTATTTCAAGGTAACAAAAGAAATGTCCAGGAGCTGGATGTGTATTTCAGTTGGTAGAGGCCTGCTGAGCATGCTCAAGGCCTGGGTTGGGCCCCAGCCTCACACGACTGTCAGGTGTGAAAGAGTACACCTGTAGTCACAGCACTAGGGAGGTAGAGGCAGGAGGATTGGAAATTGTAGGTCATCTTCAGCCACTAGTGAGTTTGAGACCATCCTGGGCAACATGAGACCCTGTCTACAATAATACTAATGATAACAGTGTTGATGATGATAATGCAGAGATGTCTAAACACGGTCCGGTAAGTCAGAATTTTGGTCACACTGACAATGGCATCCTTACCGTATTAGTAAGGTTCTATTTAGTAATACTTTAATCCTGAATTTGTCAAAGAAAAGGGAGTGGGAAGAAAAATTCTATACACTATATCACTAACAGTAGTGTTCTTTTTATACAGAGCATCACAATGGAAAACATCCACACTGCCATCCAAATAGCTATCTCATTCATTTCCAAAGAAACCTGTAAAATGATTAAGCTGGGTTGCAAAAGATGGGTCAGGTTAAAGCAAACAGTGCTTCTGTGATCACTTTCGGGAAACAAAACCCAAGAATGTAAGGACTGCCCAGGGAACACATATCAGCTTTACTTCAAGTGCCAGCAGTGGGCGCTGTCTGTGGTAGGAGAGCAAACACTAGGGAGCGCTGTTCTCAGACCACTGCTGTAGGAAGTATTTACAGGATGACAGGCTCAGCAAGTCATGGGCTCAGCTGTTTGACCCTTTCTGTTTAATCCAGCTGTCTTCTAAATGTCGTTCCAAGACAGGCTTTCTTCAGGATTTAATATGTCACTTGTGCACAAATGTTTGATTGTGGTGTGTGGTTCACTCTTGATTTTGAACAAGTATTGCATTTCTTTCTTTTTCTTTCTCTATTTCTCTCTCTCTCTCTCTCTCTCTCTCTCTCTGTCTCTCTCTCTCTCTGTCTCTCTCTCTTGTTTTTAAGAAAGAGTTTCTCCTGTAGCCCTGAGGAAATGCTCAACTCTGCTAGAAACCTGAGGGTCACTGAACCTCCTGTAAATGTCACCGGGCATCAGGGGACCAGATGTCTTTGCTTAGAGTGCTGTCTAGTTGTTATGTCAACTTAACACAAACTAGAGTCATCTGAGAAAAGGGAACTTCAGTTAGGACGTGTCCTTATAGAATGGCCGGTGGACAAAACTGTGGGGCATTTTCTTGATAGATAATGGATGTGAGAGGGCCCAGTCCATTGTATGCAGTGCCATACTTGGGCAGGTGGTTCTGTGAGCTGTATAACAAAACAGGCTGAGCAAGCTATGGGGAACAAGCCAGTGAGCAGCATCCCTCCATGGCCTCTGCCTTAGTTCCTTCCTCTAGCTTCCTGCCCTGCTGGGGCTCCTGCCCTGACTTCCCGCAGTGATGGACTATGATGTGGGACTGTAATCTGACCTGACCTCCCGCTAGCCATGTTGCCTTTGCCAGAAAGCTGCGCGACATCCTGGTCCTCAAGTCTCTCATGTTCTGCGTCCTGCTCGGTTCCCTGTGTCCACTTTCTTCATTTTTATTAAGTGTCTGTGACGTGAAGGTGCTCCTGAAGGGTGTGTCTTTCAAGTGAACACTCTTTACTTTCTTATTTCATAGTTATTTAGTAAAGAGAAACAGTCTAGAAATCAGCTGTTAACATGAATCACATGCTTGCTTTTCTGAACCAACAAAGGGTCTTAATGTATGATTTTCAAGGTGAAATAACTTGTATGGAGGAACTATCAGTGGGCTCTAAATGAGCAGAGTCACAGTATTGTATGCATTGCTGTTAGAAGTTCAGCTCACCACACTGTTGGCCTCCTGTGCATGCTGCTGGTTAGCACAGGAGAGCTGGAGCGATCCGTTCCTGCCCCCTGGAGTCCATGCAGTCTGAGGACAACCAGAGACAGAGGGCTGTCTCCCCTGAAACAGTCTTTCTAAATGGAGAACTGACAAAGATGTAAGTTTTATTTAGCAGTGGTGGGCTGCCACAGGAGTTTGTTCTTCAAGATGATTTTGGTCTTGAATCCAGTCCCATGTGTTAATATTATTATTCTTAACTTATTTAAAGCATATACCCACAAAGGCATGTCTTCAGAAATAGGAGGAATATGTGCATTCCCTATCTCTGTACCTACAACCCCGGCACAGCCACAGTTACCTAAGTCCCTCCCCCAGCAACTGTGTGCAAGGGACCTGGGAATTCAAATTATTTCCAGTTAGGGACCTTAAAGCAAATTACCTCTTATTATCCAGTTGCCTTTGTGTCCTGTGGATATATATTTGAATTGTATTAAAATAGATTTAGTTTAAAGGGTGTTCCCCCAAAGCAAGTTTGATAGAAACTTTCTCAGTGTACCTAGAGCGGATACATTCCAGGTGAGCAAGAGCGGGGCAGCCTGGCTAACTACCACATATATGCTTCCAAGTCCCACGGAGAAAGCCCTGTGGAAGCCCTGGGGTTGCTGACACAGGGTTTATTAGCCTTTTTGATGTAAACCACAAACAATTTCTTTCAAGTGTTCCCGTTAATTCCATTCTTCACCAACTTGAGCAAATACAAGATGAAGTCAGTTTTTTCTTTACAGATGTCATAAGATTTTATTTATATAAACTATGCAGCATACAAAAATATGTGCAGAAAAACAACAGCAAAAGAGGGTGAGTGTGCTCTAAAGACTATGAGGACATTATTAAGAAATCTTTAGTGTGTTTGGGATGATTTTACTTGTAGTTAATGAAAATATTATTTGTCAAATTGGGTTTGGCAGCAGCACAATATTATTAATAAAAAACTACTACCAGGTTACACCTCTTAAATGGTTGAAGTCAGTTTTTCATTGGTCAGACTAAGACAAACTTATCTGCTATAGTTTTGATCAAAAGTGTCCCCCAAGGTACATTTTTTATACTGTATATGTGTATTTCTGCTCTTGATTAAGGTATTGTGATTGAGTAGTTCATTTCAAAAAATAATTAAGAAATATAGGTTAATAAATAATCAACTATAATAGTCAAGCTTGTAGTCATGTTAGATTTTCTAGATGTATAGAGATATATTTCAGATGTATAGGCATTTTTCAGACCTTTCCAAGACTACAGAATATGGCATTTAAAATGTTTTTAAGATCTTAAGACTTCAAAAGGATGATAGACATTAAAGAGGCTCCTTATGGAGTTGGTTAGTCATTTGGGCAAGAAATTGCTCTTGCCTGGACTGCTTCACTAGAGATGCAGGACCAGCAGAGAAATGACTACTAAACTTGCCTAAAGGTGAGATAATCCTTCGGGGTCCCTGCTTCATGAAAAAGTCTGCGAGACTTTCCACAGAATACAGAAGAAAGTGACTAAACTGTCTGAAATTTCCTGCTTCATGGAAAAGTCAGCTGGATACTATGGGCCTATAGGCTGAATATTGATGTCCCAATGGTACAGAAGAACTTTGGGTGACTGACCAGGCAGTGAGATGTCTCTGTCATTTCTACAGTTTTGGAAGTTGCTTGCAATGCACTTCCTGTTTACTTAGGTAATATATCCTTCTGGAGTCTTTGATGGAATTGAAGAATAGATAGATAGTTATAGTTTTCCTTAGTTATGATAAAAGAGTAAATAAAAATATTATAACTGTAATTCTTACTTAATACCTATTTTGTTATGTGTAATTTTACTATGTTAAAATTAAAACCTTCCTTTTTATTTAAACAGAAAAGGGGAGGTGATTTTGGAGTCCCCTCTGTGTGCTGTGATTATCATTAATGAATAAAGAAAATGGCTTCCCTGTTGATAGGGCAGAACTTAGGTAGGTGGGGAGGACTGGATTGAATGCTGGGAGAAAGAAGGGCAGAGTCAGGGGATACCATGAAGCCATAGACTGAGATAGACATGCTAAAACTTTGCTTGTAGGCCATGACCTCATGGTGATACACAGATTAATAGAAATGGGTTAAACTAAAATGTAAGAGTTAGACAATAAGAAACTAGAGCTAATGGGCCAAGCAATGATTTAAATAATACAGTTTCTGTGATTATTTCAGGTCAAAGCTAGCCAGGCGGCCAGGAATGAGCAAGCAGCAGCTTTTTGCAACATAATTGTATTTAGATTAATGCAGAAAATGTAACTCTTTTTAATTTATAATTTTATTATTTTTCTTTGAGACAGGGTTTCTTTGTAGCTTTGAGCCTATCCTGGAACTAGCTCTTGTAGACAAAGCTGGCCTCAAACTCAGAGAGATCCACCTGTCTTTGCCTCCTGAGTGCTGGGATTAAAAGCCTGTGCCACTACCATAATTTTCATTTCTTTTTTTTTTATTGAGAAAAGGAAAAAAAAGTTTCCGCCTCCTCCCAGCCTCCCATTTCCCTCCCCCTCCTCCCACGCTTTTCCCCCTCCCCCCACTCCTCTCCCCCTCCCTCTCCAGTCCAAAGAGCAGTCAGGGTTCCCTGCCCTGTGGAAAGTCCAAGGTCCTCCCCCCTCCGTCCATATCTAGGAAGGTGAACATCCAAACTGGCTAGGCTCCCACAAAGCCAGAACATGTAGTAGGATCAAAACCCCGTGCCATTGTCCTTGGCGTCTCATCAGCCCTCATTGTTCGCCATGTTCAGAGAGTCCGGTTTTATCCCATGCTTTTTCAGTCCCAGTCAAGCTGGCCTTGGTGAGATTGATCAGCCCCACTGTCTCAGTGGGTGGGTGCACCCCTCGTGGTCCTGACTTCCTTGCTCATGTTCTCCCTCCTTCTGCTCCTCATTGGGGCCTTGGTAGCTCATTCTGGTGCTCCAGTGTGGGTCTCTGTCTCTATCTCCATCCATCACCAGATGAAGGTTCTATGGTGCATTTCTTTTGATAAATAAATGTATGGTGTTCACTTAATATCGTACTGAGTCAGCATATTTTGTGCATAATAAGATGTGAATGTTTCCTAATTTTCTTTAAACATTACTTACAAATGTATTAAAATAAAGTTTGTTTGATTCAAGCCCAAAACAAAAGTACTAAAAACAACCAATTATATATTATATATATTATATATTCAGATTTTTATCTTCCTCACTCAGACATTTATGATTCTTTATGATGACCCTACATGAAAAGCTTGTTCTTCATTTCACACTTCCCATTACAAATATGTAAGCATGTCTCACATTACATTTTAATCCAAGTATATAAGATGTATCAACAAACATTTATTTGTGTCATATACAAAGAAACAATTCACAGAAAAAAGACATGAGATTGTAGGGATCATCCATGTTAATCTCATAGAGGCCTGAGTCAATACCCAAATGGATACACAGAATGTAACTAGGAACCTATAGGTATGAAAGGTCTAGAAGAAATAAAAACAAGCAGTAGAGTCATACGGCATGTATTCACCATTTGTTAGAGGGTTGGTAAAGACATGGACTTCAAGCAATAAGGTTACGCCACATTATTGGCTTCAATTAGTCTCAGCAGTGCTTGGAGATGGGCCACAGCTACAGGTTAGTGCTAGTGGAGAGAAGAAGCTAAAGCCTTAGAACAGCAAGAAAGAGGCAAAGGAATTGAGGTGTCCCAAGATCAACATCTTGGCAAGGGCCGTTAGGCTGATCCACAGAGTCAAGCTGTTTATAATGAAACACATCTTGACCCTATGCCATATAGCAGCCTTAAATGCTTGGGACAGTATTCAAGAAACATGAAAAATTAAATCATATAGTAAGGTTAAATAAGTCCTAAGAGAACACTTTAGTGACTTTTTACAAAGATCAACTAAATCTGTCCAAATAGGGGTAGCAGATTCAGAAGATAGATGAGTACTCATTGAATCTTTGGCTTTTGACAATTCCAAGTTAGAATGCAAAAAGACACTTGGGGCTTTAAAAGTCAGATTAGCACCAATAGATAAATGGAATCTGCACACAGTCAATGTTGAGTCATTTAACTATAATACTGAGGCTTGGGTAGGAGAAGCAATTTCCAAAGGTATGTAGAGACATCAAAATACCAAATGTTTTGATTGTGGTAGAAAAGAACAGTTGAGAAGTAATTGCAAACAAGACATTCCTAGAAATAATATCTACTCTGGGAATGACAAAATAGAAGGTCTCAGTCTTCTGGATTATGTAGAAAATGCAGCAAAGGCCAACATTGAACCAATGAATGTAGATTAAAAAAAGACAAATGAGGCAAACCATTAACATTGGGAAACTCCGTGGGAGACATCTTGTAGGCCCCTAGGTCAAATGTGATCTAGTCATTCCCAATCACAATGGAGGACATATCTCTCTAGGAAAATTAAAAAATCCAGTGCCTGTGGTAAAAAAAATAAAAAAAATGATTAAAGACCAAAGCTCAGATTATGAATAAATAACATTGTAATTGAAGGCTTACTGGACACATGTGCAGATGTGACTATCATTACTCCAGAATTGTGGCATTCAAATTGGCCTCTTCAGGTGGGAGATGTTCAATTCTTAGGAAATATAACCCTATCTCTAGTAAAACAAAGCACGAGATATGTTGACTGCATAAGGCCAGAAGGACAGAGAGCAATGAATCTACGGTGTCATGATCTGCTGCAACAGCAGAATACACAGACTAACATTCCTGCAGTCTCAGAAATGGAACAAAAACCAACTTATGTTTCTGGGAAGAATATTATTAGGTACTATCAAAAAATAGTCACCAGTCATTCAGGGTACACAAAAACACAAAACAACTAGCAAAACTTGAGAGGTACCAATGGCCCTACCTTTAAAATGGTTAATTACGGAAAAAATATTGGTTAAACACTGGCTTTTAACAGAACAGAAACTGCAGACTTTAGAACAGCTGGTACAAGAGCAACTAAATGCTCATCATATTGAAGAATCAACCAATCCTTGGAATTCTCCTGTGTTTGTTATTCAAAAGAAATCTGAAAAATGGAGAATAGTGACAGATCTAAGAGCTGTCAATATGGTAATTCAACCAATGGACCCTTTATAATTTGGAATTCCTTTGCTTTCCCTATTGCCTAAGGGATGGCCTCTCATATATATATTGATTTAAAAGATTGTTTTTTCATTATATCTTTACAAGAAAATGACAGAGAAAAATTTGCTTTCACAGTGCCTACTTTTAATAATTATCAGCCTACTAGGAGATACCAGTGGATCATCCTCCCACAGGAAATGCTCAATAGCCCCACCCTGTGCCAATACTTTGTAAGTCAGCCATTGGAAATAATATGCAAGCAATTTCTTAAGTCTATAATTTACCATTACATGGAAGACATTTTGTTATCTGTCTCAAATGCAGATACTTTAGAAAGAATGTTTGAAGAAGTAAAGAAAGTTTTGCCTAAATGGGGGTTACATATTGCTCCTGAAAAAATACAAAGAAGAAAATCTGTCAATTACCTAGGTTCCAAAATAGGTTTCTAGAAAATTAGAACACAGAAGACACAAATTAGGAGAGACTGATTGCTGACTCTTAATGACTTTCAAAGATTGCTAGGAAATATTTTGAATCTATGACTCACTTCTGGGATAACACCTGATATAATAATTCACTTAAACAAAACCGTAGATGGTGACAAAGCCTTAAATATCCCAATGGAATTAACAGCTGAGGCTGAGAAAGAATTGACTTTGAGGAGATATTACAGAAGGTGCATATTGCAGAATATGACTGCATTTTAGTCATATTACACTCCAAAATTTCCCCTACTGGAATTATAATGCAGAGGGAAGATATTATATTAGAATAGATCTTTTAACACATAAACTGGGCCAAAAAATAAAATCTTATATAGAAAAGGTCTCTAAATTGAATAAAAGGAAAATTGAGACTTCACCAATTAGCAGGAATAGACCAAGCAGAGATTATACTACCTTTTACTAGTGATTACATTACAAAAATATGGGAAGGCAATGAGCCCTGGCAAAGAGCTTCTGTTAATTTTGGGGGAGAGATTAACAACAACTATCAGGAAATCAATAGAATTAATCTTGTAAAGAGAGCTAATTGGATTTTTTTCCCACATTGAACATGGCACACCAATGAATGGAGTACCTATATTCTATAATGATGCAAATAAATCAGGAAAGACAGGTTACAATCAGAAAATTTAAGGAAAGTGGAACATAGTCCTTATAATTCTGTTCAAAAGTCAGATTTATATGCTACTCTCATGGTACTAAGGGATTTTAAAGAACCTCTAAATATAGTTATTGATTTACAATATGCAGAAAGAGTTGTTTTGCATATTGAAACCACTGAATTTATACTAGATGATACAGAATTGGCTTCATTATTTATTCTGGTTCAAGAAATAATTAGGAATAGGCTTTGTCCCATATAGATAACACACATCTGATCCCATACTGACCTGCCTGGTCCTCTACCACAAAGTAATGGAGAAATTGATCATTTATTGACTGGAAGTGTGCTAAAGACCTCAGAATTTGATAAAAAAAAATCATGTCAATAGCGAAGGTTTCAAAAGGAAGTTTTTTTTATTACATGGCAACAAACTAATGAGATTTCCTACTTGTTCTTTATATACCAAATATTACTATCGGCAGGAAGTAACCCAAAAGGGTATCTATCCAAAGAAATGAAATCTGGGAAATGGATGTGTTCCACTTTGTAGAATTTGGAAAATTAAAATACTTTCACTACACAATGGACATGTATTCAGGTTTTCAGTGGGCAACTGCTTTCAGTTTGGGTTGAGTAATCATCCATTTATTAGAAGTTATGGCCATCATAGGCATACCTGCACAAATAAAGACAATAGTCCAGCATATGTGTCTCAGAAAATGAAAGGATTTTTTGCTCATTGTAATATAAAACATACTATAAGCATATCACACAATTCTACAAGTCAGGCAGTTATAATAAGATAAAATCAAACTATAAAACATATGCTAAACAAATAGAAAGGGATAAAAATACTCCTAAAAATATATTTCATAATCCTTCATTAACCTTGAAGTTTCTTAATGCTAATGAGAAAGGAACAACAGCAGCAGAGAAACATTGAATAATAGAAAAAGCTTCTGAATTAAATCAGCCAGTGTATTTTGAGAATATATTGACTTCAGAATGGAAACCAGAAGATATGCTACTTGGGTGAAGGGGTTTGTTCTTATTTCCACAGTTAAAAGAAAAGCTATGGATATCATCAAATTTAATGACGATTTGGTTTGAAAAAGAGAATCCTCTTGAGAAAGAAAATGACAGCTCATCCACAGAGGTGACAATCCTACAGGTGATAAGGGTTGGGGCAGGGTTCTGTTCTTGCCTTTGGAAGAAAATACACATCTTCAAAAGGTTGAGAAACTTTGGACATCTAGATGCCTAAAGAAGAAAAGATAGCTATCTAGGAAGAATCACCAAGCAAAGAGAAAACTGACAATTGGTACCCATAACCTCTGCAGGGTAAAATTTCACTACCTAAACATACATATCTACCTACTTCTCAGTACAATGATAATTGCAACTCACTTAAAAGTCAAAGCTGGCTTTGGAGTTGGACAGTGGCTATCCTTCTCTAAATCCAAGCATGTTGTAAAAAGAAAGATTCAGAATTTCTGTATTATATCAGGAGTTACCTAGTATGGGACAGAAGGAAGAAAAGAATTCGGAAAATTTTGCTTCTCCTCATACCTACTTTTGTCTCTAAGGTACCTTTTGATTAATATATGTCTATATAAATGATGTTGAAGCTTTCCACAATAAACAATACATTTTCCTGCAATAATATTTGAAGTCTACAGGAAGAAGATGGGGCCCAAAAACAATGATTCTACCTGGTTGATATGATGTCATTATGTTGATAGCACCACTTTAAGGTTGGTTTGAAGTTACAAGTTGCTCAAGATGATTCCAACTTTTCTAGCTGAGCTGCTGCACCTTCTTGCAATGTTCTGGCCAGAACTTCAAATAAGAACTTCAGAAAAACCCAACCAACTACTCAGACACTATCTGAACTGTACCAGATAGTAATCTTGAAACTGAACCATCATCTAAATGTTTACAGGATTCTCTAGAAATAACACTGATCCATGACAGCTGGAAGTTCATCTTTTTGGGTCTGGGTTACCTCACTCAGAATAGGGTTTTCTATTTCCAACCATTTGCATGCAAAATTCGAGAAGTCATTGTTTTTTAACGCAGCGTAGTACTCTAATGTGTAGATATTCCACACTTTCTTCATCTATTCTTCCATTGAAGGGCATCTAGGTTGTTTCCAGGTTCTGGCTATTACAAATAATGCTGCTATGAACATAGTTGAACAAATGCTTTTGTAATATGATAGGGCATCTCTTGGGTATATTCCGAAGAGTGGAATTGCTGGGTCCTAGGGTAGGTTGATCCCGAATTTCCTGAGAAACTGCCACACTGATTTCCAAAGTGGTTGCACAAGTTTGCATTCCCACCAGCAATGGGTGAGTGTACCCCTTATCCCACAACCTCTCCAGCAAAGGCTATCATTGGTATTTTTGATTTTAGCCATTCTGACAGGTGTAAGATAGTATCTCAAAGTTGTTTTGATTTGCATTTCCCTGATCGCTAAGGAGGTTGAGCATGACCTTAAGTGTCTTTTAGCCATTTGAACTTCTTCTGTTGAGAATTCTATGTTCAGTTCAGTGCCCCATTTTTAATTGGGTTAATTAGCATTTTAAAGTCTAGTTTCTTGAGTTCTCTATATATTTTGCAGATCAGACCTTTGTCTGTTGCGGGGTTGGTGAAGATCCTCTCCCAGTCAGTAGGCTGCCTTTGTGTCTTAGTGACAGTGTCCTTTGCTTTACAGAAGCTTCTCAGTTTCAGGAGGTCCCATTTATTCAATGATGCCCTTAATGTCTGTGTTGCTGGGGTTATATGTAGGAAGTGGTCTCCTGTGCCCATATGTTGTAGAGTACTTCCTACTTTCTCTTTTATCAGGTTCAGTGTGTTCGGGCTGATATTGAGGTCTTTAATCCATTTGGACTTGAGTTTTGTGCATGGTGATAGATATGGATCTATTTTCATTCTTCTACAGGTTGACATCCAGTTATGCCGGCACCATTTGTTGAAGATGCTTTCTTTCTTCCATTGTATACTTTTAGCTTCTTTATCAAAAATCAGGTGTTCATAGGATTGAGGGTTAAAATCCGGTCTTCTATTCAATTCCATTGGTCGACTTCTCTGTTTTTATGCCAATACCAAGCTTTTTTCAATAGTGTAGCTCTGTAATAGAGTTTGAAGTCAGGGATGGTAATGCCTCCAGAAGATCCTTTATTGTATAAGATTGTTTTGGCTATCCTGGGTGCTTTGTTTTTCCATATAAAGTTGATTATTGTCCTCTCCAGATCTGTGAAGAATTTTGATGGGACCGTGATGGGGATTGCATTGAATCTATAAATTGCCTTTGGTAGAATTGCCATTTTTACTATGTTGATCCTCCCAATCCAAGAGCAAGGGAGATCCTTCCATTATCTGGGATCCTCTTCAATTTCTTTCTTCAATGCCTTAAAGTTCTTGTCAAATAGATCTTTCACTTCCTTAGTTAGAGTTACCCCAAGATATTTTATGCTGTTTGTGGCTATCATGAAAGGTGATGCTTCTCTGATTTCCCTCTCTTCTTCCTTATCCTTTGTGTATAGGAGGGCAACAGATTTTTTGGAGTTGATCTTGTATCCTGCCACATTACTTAGGTGTTTATCAGCTGTAAAAGTTCTTTGGTAGAGTTTTTGGGGTCGCTTATGTACACTATCATATCAACTACAAATAACGAAAGTTTAACTTCTTCCTTTCTGATTCGAATCCCCTTGATCCCCTTTTGTTGTCTTATTGCTATTGCTAGAACTTCAAGCACTATATTGAAGAGGTATGGAGAGAGTGGACAGCCTTGTTGTGTTCCTGATTTTAGTGAGATGGCTTTGAGTTTCTCTCCATTTAATTTGATGATAGCTGTCAGCTTGCTGTAAATAGCTTTTATTATATTAAGTATGACCCTTGTATCCCTAATCTCTCCAAGACCTTTATCATAAAGGGATGGTGAATTTTATCAAATTCTTTTTCAGCATCTAATGAAATGATCATATGGTTTTTTTCTTTCAGTGTATTTATATGATGGATTACATTGATAGATTTTCATATGTTGAACCAGCCCTGCATCTCTGGAATGAAGCCTACTTGATCATAATGGATAATTTTTCTAATGTGTTCTTGGATTCGGTTTGCCAGTATTTTATTGAGGATTTTTCGTGGATGTTCATGAGTGAGATTGGCCTGTAATTTTCTTTCTTGGTTGAGTCTTTGTGTGGTTTTGGTATCAGGATAACTGTAGCTTCATAAAAAGAATTTGGCAATGACTCTTTTGTTTCTATATTGTGAAATACATTAAGGAGTATAGGTATTAGGTCTTCTTGGAAGTTCTGGTAGAATTCTGCATTGAAACCATCTGGACCTGGGCTTTTTTTTTTTTTGGTAAGGAGGTTTTTGATAACAGCTTCTAATTCTTCACGACTTACAGGTCTATTTAGATTGTTCACCTGGTCCTGGTTTAACTTTGGTATATGTTACTTATCTTTAAAAAATGTCCATTTCTTTTATATTTTCCAATTTTGTGGCATACAGGCTTTTGTAGTAAGATCTAATGATTCTCTGAATTTCCTCTGTGTCTCTGGTTATGTCCCCCTTTTCATTTCTGATCTTATAAATTTGCATATTATCTCTCTGCCGTTTGATTAGTTTGGATAGGGTTCTATCAATCTTGTTGATTTTTTCCAAAAACCAGCTTTTTGTTTCATTAATTCTTTGGATTGTTTTCTGTGTTTCTATTTTGTTGATTTCAGCCCTGAGTTCAATTATTACCAGTCTTCTACTCCTCCTAGGTGAGTCTGCTTCTTTTTTTCTAGAGATTTCAGGTGGACTGTTAATTCTCCAATGTGTGCTTTCTCTGTTTTGTTTAAGTGGGCACTTAGTGCTATGAACTTTCCTCTTATCACTGTTTCCATAGTGTCCCATAGGTTTGAATATGTTGAGTCTTTATTTTCATTGAATTCAAGAAAGACTTTAATTTATTTCTTTATTTCTTCCTTGATCCAGGTGTGGTTCAATAGTTGACTGTTCAGTTTCCATGAGTTTATAGGATTTCTTGGGGAAGCATTGTTGTTGAATTCTAACTTGAAACCATGGTGATCCAATAAGATACAGGTGGTTACTAATAATATTTTGTAACTGTGGATGTTTGCTTTGTTACCGAGTATGTAGTCAATTTTTGAGAAGGTTCCATGAGATGCAGAGAAGAAGGTATATTCTTTCCTCTTTGGGTGGAATGTTCTATAGATGTCTGTTAAGTCCCTTTGATTCATTACCTCCATTAATTCTCTTATTTCTCTGTTAGGTTTCTGTTTGATTGACCTGTCCATTGGTGAGAGAGGAGTGTTGAAGTCTCCTACTATTAGTGTGTGTGGTTTGATGGCTGCCTTGAGTTTTAGTGATGTTTCTTTTACATAAGTGGGTGCTTTTATATTAGGGGCATAGATATTCAGGACTGAGACTTCATCATGATGAATTGTATCTATTAAGAGTATAAAAGGTCCCTCTCTATCTCTTCTGGTTGATTTTAGTTTGAAGTCAACTTTGTTAGAAATTAGTATGACCACACCTGCTTGTTTCTTAGGTCCATTTGCTTGATAAGCCTTTTCCTACCCTTTACTCTGAGTAGATGTCTGTCTTTGTGGTTGAGGTGTGTTTCTTATAAACAGCAGAATGTCGGATCCTGTTTTCGTATCCAATCTCTTAGCCTTTGCCTTTTTATAGGTGAGTTGAGTCCATTGATATTAAGTGATATTAATGACCAGTGGTTGTTATCTCCGGTCACTTTTTTTAGTAGTAGAGTTTGTGTGTTTCCCTTCTTCGAGTTGTGCTGGTGAAGGGTCACTAGATATCTGAGTTATTGTGGACATTGTTGGACTTCTTGGGTTGTGATTTTTCTTCTATTACTTTCTGTAAGGCTGGATTTGTGGCTACGTATTGTTTAAATTTGTTTTTATCCTGGAAAATTTTGTTTTCTCCATTTATAGTGAATGAAAGTTTGGCTGGATATAGTAGTCTGGGCTTGCATCCGTGGTCTCTTAGTTTTTGGAGAACATCTATCCAGGACCTTCTGGCTTTCATGGTTTCCATAGAGAAGTCAGGTGTAAGTCTGTTAGGTTTACCTTTATAAATAACTTGACCTTTTTCCTTTGCAGCTCTTAATCTTTCTTTATTCTGTATGTTTTGTGTTTTGATTATTATATGGCAAGCGGATGGTTTTTTTTTTTTTTATCCAGTCTATTCGGTGTTTTGTATGCTTCTTGAACCTTCAAAGGAATATCATTCTTTAGGTTGGGAAAGTTTTCTTCTATAATTTTATTAAGTATATTTTCTGGACCATTGAGCTGTACTTTTTTCTCCTTCTTCTACCCCTATTATTCTTAGGTTTGGTCTTTTTTTTTATTGAGAAAAGGAGAAAAAAAAAACAAGTTTCCACCTCCTCCCAGCCTCCCTTTTCCCTCCCCCTCCTCCCACCCTTCTCCTCCTCCTCCCACCCTTCTCCCCCTCCCCCCACTCCTTTCCCCCTCCCTCTCTGGTCCAAAGAGCAGTCAGGGTTCCCTGTCCTGTGCTAAGTCCTACGTCCTCCCCCCTCTATCCATATCTAGGAAGCTGAACATATAAACTGGCTAGGCTCCCACAATGCCAGAACATGTAGTAGGATCAAAACCCCGTGCCATTGTCCTTGGCGTCTCATCAGCCCTCATTGTTCGCCATGTTCAGAGAGTCCAGTTTTATCCCATGCTTTTTAAGTCACAGTCCAGCTGGCCTTGGTAAGCTCCCAGTAGATCAGCTCCACTGTCTCATTGGGTGGGTGCACCCCTCGTGGTCCCGACTTCTTTGCTCATGTTCTCCCTCCTTCTGCTCCTCATTGGGACCTTGGGAGCTCAGTCCAGTGCTCCAATGTGGGTCTCTGTCTCTATCTTCATCCATCACCAGATGAAGGTTCCATGATGATATGCAAGACACTCATCAGCATCGCTCTAGGATAGGGTCATTTCAGGTTCCCCATCCTCAGCTGCCCAAGGAACTAACTGGGGACCTCAGCTTGGGCACCTGGGAGCCCATGTAAGGTCAAGTCTCTTGCCCACCCTAAAGTGGCTCCCTTAACTAAGAATTGTGGTTCTGTGCTCCCCTGTCCAACCTTCCTTTATCCCAATCTTCCTGTTTCCCCAAGTCCCCCCTCCTTCCCTTCTACCTTTTCTCTCCCCATCTCCCCTTACCCCCATCCCACCCCACACCCAAGATCCCAATTTTATCCCCGGCAACTTTGTCTACCTCCCCTAGCCAAGAGGATAACGATATGTTTTTACCTGGGTTCACCTTCTTTTTTTTTTTTTTTTTTTTGGTTTTTCGAGACAGGGTTTCTCTGTGGCTTTGGAGCCTGTCCTGGAACTAGCTCTGTAGACCAGGCTGGTCTCGAACTCACAGAGATCCGCCTACCTCTGCCTCCCGAGTGCTGGGATTAAAGGCGTGCGCCACCATCGCCCGGCTTGGGTTCACCTTCTTAATTAGCTTCCCTAGGTTCACCTATTGTAGACTCCGTGACCCTTATCTATGGCTAGAAACCAATTATGAGTGAGTACATCCCATGTTCATTTTTTTGGGTCTGGGATACCTCACTCAGGATAGTGTTTTCTATTTCCATCCATTTGCATGCAAAATTTGAGAAGTCATTGTTTTTTACCGCAGCGTAGTATTCTAATGTGTATATATTCCATACTTTCTTCATCCATTCTTCCATTGAAGGGCATCTAGGTTGTTTCCAGGTTCTGGCTATTACAAATAATACTGCTATGAACATAGTTGAACAAATGCTTTTGTCATGTGATAGGGCATCTCTAGGGTATATTCCCAAGAGTGGTATTGCTGGGTCCTAGGGTAGGTTGATCCCGAATTTCCTGAGAAACCGAAACACTGACTTCCACAGTGGTTGCACAAGATTGCATTCCCACCAGCAATGGATGAGGGTACCCCTTCCTCCACAGCCTCTCCAGCAAAGGCTGTCATTGGTGTTTTTGACTTTAGCCATTCTGACAGGTGTAAGATGATATCTCAAAGTTGTTTTGATTTGCATTTCCCTGATTGCTAAGGAAGTTGAGCATGACCTTAAGTGTCTTTTGGCCATTTGAACTTCTTCTGTTGAGAATTCTCTGTTCAGTTCAGTGCCCCATTTTTTAATTGGGTTAATTAGCATTTTAAAGTCTAGTTTCTTGAGTTCTCTATATATTTTGCAGATCAGACCTTTGTCTGTTGCGGGGTTGGTGAAGATCTTCTTCCAGTTAGTAGGTTGCCTTTGTGTCTTAGTGACAGTGTCCTTTGCTTTACAGAAGCTTCTCAGTTTTAGTAGGTCCCATTTATTCAATGTTGCCCTTAATGTCTGTGCTTCTGGGGTTATACATAGGAAGCGATCTCCTGTGCCCATCTGTTGTAGGGTATTTCCCACTTTCTCTTCTATCAGGTTCAGTGTGTTCGGTCTGATATTGAGGTCTTTAATCCATTTGGACTTGAGTTTTGTGCACGGTGATAGATGTGGGTCTATTTATATTCTTCTACAGATTGACATCCCGTTGTGCCAGCACCATTTGTTGAAGATGCTTTCTTTCTTCCATTGTATACTTTTAGCTCCTTTATCGAAAATGAGGTGTTCATAGGTTTGTGGGTTAAAATCCGGGTATTCTATACGATTCCATTGATCGACTTCTCTGTTTTTATGCCAGTACCACACTGTTTTCATTACTGTAGCTCTGTAATAGAGTTTGAAATCAGGGATGGTAATGCCTCCAGAAGATCCTTTATTGTATAAGATTGTTTTGGCTATCCTGGGTTTTTTGTTTTTCCATATAAAGTTGATTATTGTCCTCTCCAGATCTGTGAAGAATTTTGATGGGACCGTGATGGGGATTGCATTGAATCTATAAATTGCCTTTGGTAGAATTGCCATTTTTACTATGTTGATCCTCCCAATCCAAGAGCAAGGGAGGTCCATCCATTTTTTTTTATCCTCTTCAATTTCTTTCTTCAATGCCTTAAAGTTCTTGTCAAATAGATCTTTCACTTCCTTAGTTAGAGTTACCCCAAGATATTTTATGCTGTTTGTGGCTATCATGAATGGTGATGCTTCTCTGATTTCCCTCTCTGTTTCCATATCCTTTGTGTATAAGAGGGCGACTGAATTTTTGGAGTTGATCTTGTATCCTGCCACATTACTAAAGGTGTTTATCAGCTGTAAAAGTTCTTTGGTGGAGTTTTGGGGGTCGCTTATGTACACTATCATATCATCTGTAAATAACGAAAGTTTAACTTCTTCCTTTCCAATTCGAATCCCCTTGATCCCCTTTTGTTGTCTTATTGCTATTGCTAGAACTTCAAGCACTATATTGAAGAGGTATGGTGAGAGTGGACAGCCTTGTCGTGTTCCTGATTTTAGTGGGATGGCTTTGAGTTTCTCTCCATTTAATTTGATGTTAGCTGTCTGCTTACTGTATATAGCTTTTATTATATTTAGGTATGACCCTTGTATCCCTAACCTCTCCAAGACTTTTAACATAAATGGATGTTGAATTTTGTCAAATGCTTTTTCAGCATCTAATGGAATGATCATATGTTTTTTTTCTTTCAGTTTATTTATATGCTGGATTACATTGATAGATATTCATATGTTGAACCAGCCCTGCATCTCAGGAATGAAGCCTACTTGATCATAATGGATAATTTTTCGGATGTGTTCTTGGATTCGGTTTGCCAGTATTTTGTTGAGGATTTTTGCGTCGATATTCATGAGTGAGATTGGCCTGTAATTCTATTTCCTGATTGAGTCTTTGTGTGGTTTTGGTATCAGAGTAACTGTAGCTTCATAAAAAGAATTTGGCAATGACTCTTCTGTTTCTATGTTGTGAAATACATTAAGGAGTATAGGTATTAGCTCTTCTTGGAAGTTCTGGTAGAATTCCGCATTGAAACCATCTGGTCCTGGGCTTTTTTGGTAGGGAGGTTTTTGATAACAGCTTCTAATTCTTCATGACTGACAGGTCTATTTAGATTGTTCACCTGGTCCTGGTTTAATTTTGGTAAATGGTATTTATCTAAAAAAGTGTCCATTTCTTTTACATTTTCCAGTTTTGTGGCATACAGGCTTTTGTAGTAAGATCTAATGACTTTCTGAATTTCCTCTGTGTCTCTGGTTATGTCCCCCTTTTCATTTCTGATTTTATTAATTTGCATATTCTCTCTCCGCCGTTTGATTAGTTTGGATAGGGGTTTATCAATCTTGTTGATTTTCTCCAGGAACCAGCTTTTTGTTTCATTGATTCTTTGGATTGTTTTCTGTGTTTCTATTTTGTTGATTTCAGCCCTCAGTTTGATTATTTCCAGTCTTCTACTCCTCCTAGGTGAGTCTGCTTCTTTTTTTTTCTAGAGCTTTCAGGTGGGCTGTTAAGTCTCAAATGTGTGCTTTCTCTGTTTTCTTTAAGTGGGCACTTAGTGCTATGAACTTTCCTCTTAGGACTGCTTTCATAGTGTCCCATAAGTTCGAGTATGTTGTTTCTTTATTTTCATTGAATTCAAGGAAGACTTTAATTTCTTTCTTTATTTCTTCCTTAATCCAGGTATGGTTCAGTAGTTGACTGTTCAGTTTCCATGAGTTTGTAGGGTTTCTGGGGGTAGCATTGTTGTTGCATTCTAACATTAATCCATGGTGATCTGATAAGATACAGGTGGTTACTAATATTTTTTGTAACTGTGGAAGTTAGTTTTGTTACTGAGTGTGTGGTCATTTTTTTAGAAGGTTCCATGAGCTGCAGAGAAGAAGGTATATTCTTTCCTCTTTGGGTGGAATAATCTATAGATGTCTGTTAGGTCCATTTGCTTCATTACCTCCATTAATTCTCTAATTTCTCTGTTAGGTTTCTGTCTGATTGACCTGTCCATTGGTGAGAGAGGAGTGTTGAAGTCTCCTACTATTAGTGTGTGCGGTTTGATGGCTGCCTTGAGTTTTAGTGATGTTTCTTTTACGTGCGTGGGTGCTTTTATATTAGGGGCATAGATATTCAGGACTGAGACTTCATCCTGATGAATTGTTCCTGTTATGAGTATAAAATGTCCCTCTCCATCTCTTCTGATTGATTTAAGTTTGAAGTCAACTTTGTTAGAAATTAGTATGGCCACACCTGCTTGTTTCTTAGGTCCATTTGCTTGATAAACCTTTTCCCAGCCCTTTACTCTGAGTAGGTGCCTTTCTTTATGGTTGAGGTGTATTTCTTGTAAGCAGCAGAATGTTGGATCCTGTTTTCGTATCCAATCTCTTTGCCTGTGCCTTTTTATAGGTGAGTTGAGTCCATTGACATTAAGTGATATTAATGACCAGTGGTTGTTATCTCCGGTCACTTTTTTAGTCGTAGAGTTTGTGTGTTTCCCTTCTTTGAGTTGCGCTGGTGAAGGGTCTCTAGATGTCTGAGTTATTGTGGTCATTGTTGGACTCCTTGGTTAGTGATTTTCCTTCTATTATTTTCTGTAAGGCTGGATTTGTGGCTACGTATTGTTTAAATTTGTTTTTATCCTGGAAAATTTTGTTTTCTCCATTTATAGTGAGCAAAAGCTTGGCTGGATATAGTAGTCTGGGCTTGTATCCATATTCTCTTAGTTTTTGCAGTACATCTATCCAGGACCTTCTGGCTTTCATGGTTTCCATAGAGAAGTCAGGTGTAAGTCTGATAGGTTCACCTTTATAAGTAACTTGGCCTTTTTCCTTTGCGGCTCTTAATATTCTTTCTTTATTCTGTATATTTTGTGTTTTGATTATTATATGGCAAACGGATTTTTTTTTGATCCAGCCTATTTGGTGTTCTGTATGCTTCTTGTACCTTCATAGGTACATCTTTCTTCAGGTTGGGAAAGTTTTCTTCTATAATTTTATTAAGTATATTTTCTGGACCGTTGAGCTGCACTTCTTCTCCTACTTCTACTCCAATTATTCTTAGGTTTGGTCTTTTTATTGTGTCCCATATTTCCTGAATGTTTTGTGATGAGAGTTTGTTGGACTTGCTGCTTTCTTTGATCAGTGCGTTTATTTTCTCTATGTTATCCTCAGAATCGGAGATTCTTTCTTCTATCTCTTGTATTCTGCTGGTTATGCTTGTTTCTGTAGTCTGTATTCATTTACCTAGATTTTCCATGTCCAGCCGGCCCTCTGTTTGTGTTTTCTTCTTTGCCTCTATTTCAGTTTTTAAGTCATGAACTGTTTCCATTATCTGCTTGATTGTTTTTCCTTGGTTTCCTAGGGTATCATTCACTGATTTACTCAATTCCTCGAACTTTCTGTTATACTTCTCATCCATTTCTATAAGGGCGTTTTTTATATGCTGTTTAAGGGTGTCAATCACTTTCATGAAGTCAATTTTTTCTACTTCTTCTTGATTAAGGTGTTCATGTCCTCCTGTTGTGAGGTCGCTGGCTTCTGGTGGTTTCATGTTGTTTCTCAGATTGTTGGGTGAATTCTTGCATTGGCGTCTGCCCATCTCTTCCTCCCAATACTCCCCTATGGATCTTCTTTTACAGGATCAGGTCTTCTTGCCCACTGATGTACCTTCCCAGTGATGTCACTCCCCAGTGATGTTTCTCCTGGTGTCCAGATCGGATCTCCATGCTGCTTGGTTAGTTCGCAAACAAAGGGCCCACCCTGTTTGCTGCAGGCAGGCTATGGAGACAAAGGAGCTACCACCCTCCCTCTTGCCCTCCCGATTCGGGTTCGGTCCCAGCGCCCAAGCAGGCTGAGCTGGGAGGTGCTATGCCGCCAAAGAAGGGAGAGAGGGAGGGAGGCAGGGGGTGGGGGGATCTGGATGAAGCTGGATGGGATAGAAAGAGAGAGGAGGTATCGGGCAGTATAGCCCCTGTAGGATGACCAGGAAGTGTAGGCGGGCTGAGGAACGTCTGAGTCCCCTGTTCCCGTCTGCTGCAGCACTCACTCACCACAATGATGTTTCACCTGGTGCCCAGATCGAAACTCCCTAGGTTTGGTCTTTTTATTGTGTCCCAGATTTCCTGAATGTTTTGTGATGAGAATTTATTGGATTTGCTGTTTTCTTTGATCAGTGTGTTTATTTTCTCTATAGTATCTTCAGTGTCTGAGATTCTTTCTTCTATCTCTTGTATTCTGTTGGTAATACTTGTCTCTGTAGTTCCTGTTCATTTACCCAGATTTTCCATCTCCAGCCTTCCCTCGGATTGTGTTTTCTTCATTACTTCCATTTCATTCTTCAAGTCTTGAACCGTTTCCCTTACCTGTTTGATTGCTTTTTCTTGTTTCTCTTGTTTTTCTTGGGTATCTTTGAGAGATTTATTCATTTCCTCTAACTTTTTGTTTGTCATCTCTATTTCTTTATGGCAGTTTTTCACCTCCTCTTTATGGTACTCTATTATTTTCATATAGTTCCGTTTAAAGTTGATTTCTTCTATTTCTTCTGGAATAGGGTGTTCAATTCTTCTTGTTTTGGGATTCCTGGATTCTGATGAAGTTGTGTTGCCTTTCAGGTTGTTGGAGGAGTTCTTGCATTGGCGCCTGCCCATCTCTTCCTTCAAATGGAGCCAGGAGAGGCCTGGTGTCTTGATCCAGTCTTTGCTGTGATTTACTCTCTGGGTGGATCTCCTCAATGTAGAAGCAGGAACTGTTCCTTTCTGGATGGAATTCCTCAGCGCTGAAACAGGGATGCCTGGTATCCCCTCTGGGTGGATAGCCCATCAGGATAAAACTCCTCAGCACTGAAACAGGGATACCTGGTAGCCCAAAGACACCGAGGACAAAAGGGTGAGCATTGGGGGCAGGGCGGGGTCAAGTAGAACACAGGAGACCCTGTATCACAAGCTGAAGGTGCCTGTACTCCCTTGCAGGGGCCGTCAGGCCTGTCCGGCAGGCAGACACTCACCCCTCTGGGATGTACTCACTCGTAATTGGTTTCTAGCCATAAATAAAGGACATTGAGCCTATAATTTGTGATCTTAGAGAAGCTTAATAAGAAGATGAACCCAAAGAAAAACATATAGTCATCCTCTTAGATATTGGAAGTAGACAAGATTGCCAGGCAAAAATTGGGAACTTGGGGGTGGGATGGGATGGGGATTAGGGGAAATGGGGAGAGAAAAGTGAGAAGGGGATGATGGGGGAGCTTGGGGGAAGGGAAGGTTGGAATAAAGGAAGGGTGAATATGGGAGCATAGAAGTATATATCCTAATTAAGGGAGCCATCTTAGTGTTGGCAAGAAACTTGACTCTATAGGGGCTCCCAGGTGTCCAGGGAGATGTACCCAGTAAGTTCCTTGGGCAGCTGAGGAGAGGGAACCTGAAATGGCACTATCCTATAGCCATACTGATGAATAACTTACATATCACCATAGAACCTTCATCTGGCGATGGATGGAAATAGAGGCAGAGACCCACACTGGAGCAACAGACTGAGCTCCCAAGGTCCAAATGAGGAGCAGAAGGAGAGAGAACATGAGCAAGGAAGTCAGGACCGCGAGGGGTGCACCCACACACTGAGACAGTGTGTGGACAGTGTGTGAGACTATTGGAAGCTCACCAAGGCAAGCTGGACTGGGACTGAAAAAGCATGGGATAAAACTGGACTCTCTGAACATGGCAGACAATGAGGGCTGATGAGAAGCCAAGGACAATGGCACTGGGTTTTGTTTTTTGTTTTGTTTTGTTTTGTTTTGTTTGTTTTTTTGAGACAGGGTTTGTCTGTGGTTTTGGAGCCTGTCCTGGAACTAGCTCTTATAGACCAGGCTGGTCTCAAACTCACAGAGATCCACCTGCCTCTGCCTCCCAAGTGCTGGGATTAAAGGCGTGCACCACCACCGCCCGGCCAACTGGGGTTTGATCCTACTGCAAGAACTGGCTTTGTGGGTGCCTAGCCTGTTTGGATGCTAACCTTCCTAGACCTGGATGGAGGGGGGAGGACCTTGGACTTCTCACAGAGCAGGGAACCCTGACTGCTCTTTGGACTGGATAGAAAGGGGGAAAATAGTGGGGGAGGGGGAGAGGAGTGGGGGGAGGAAGAGGGAAATAGGAGGCGGGGAGGAGGTGGAAATTTTTTCAAAAAAAAATAAAAGCATGTCATTACAAAAAAAGAAAAAAGGGGTTGGATGGGATAATAGGTAGATTAGTGTGAGCTTACTCACACCAATAATAATAGTGAATAATAGTGAAAATACTTGTGAGGTATTATTTTTAGATGACTTACATTGGTATAGATTATTGTATATTGATAAAAATTCAAATTATATTTGTTATATTGAATATGTTCCTATTTCTGTGTACAATATTTGTGCACATGTGCAAAGCTATTTTGTCATATTGTATGCATACATGTTTCTTACTCTGTATAATTTATTTTGTATATTGATCCAATTTTAGAATGTATCTATTATATTGCACCTCTGATCAAGATACTTATACATTGTTTATATTTTGAGATCATTCTCCTCATTTGTTACACATTTGTTTAAAAATGTTTAATATTTTAATATGAAGCCTTAGTCTTTAAGCTATATAGGTATTAGGAATTTTAGGTCAATAGTCATCCAAGTTTGTCATACTTATAGTTAGACTAATCAGATTCTTTAGATGCAAAGAGATTGTATTCTGCATAGATATGTAATCTTCAACCACTTCAAAGATCTGTAGAACATGGCATTTAAATAACTTAGGGTTCTGCTGGTGTGAGACACAATTGCTCCTGGCAGCATCAATCAATTCTCGAGAGAATGTTGGGCACAAAAGACACTCTACTTGGAGTTGTTTTCTTCTTGGCAAATCAGTCTTTGGTCAAAAATCTGCCCCTGCCTAGACCACTGACAAAATACATGGTGTCCAGACTGGACAAGCAGGATTCAAGCAAAAAGACTGCCAAACTTTGCCAAGACTGGGTAATATGGTTTTTAAACTTTTTTTGTCTTTGAAAACGGTCTGTTGTTCTAGGCCTCAGCCAAAGTTTGTTGACACAATGTTACAAATGAGACTTTGTGTAATTGGTCAGGTAGCTGATTGCCTCTGTCATTTCTCGCTTCTTTTGAAAGTTGTTTGATTTTACTTCCTGTTTACTCAAGTAATATTTCTTCCCTTCTTAGGTCTTTGATGGGGTTGAATACTAGAAAATCATAGTTATTTTTTTTCTCATGACTTAGCCAAGCCATTTCTAATATAAGACTTAGACTCCTTAGGGTAGGATAACTATTGAAATATTTAGCATATATTTCTTACTTGATGTTGTTCAAGTTGTAATTATAATTTTATACTTGATATTTGTTCTTATTTTATATAGTTTTGTATTATGCTTAGAACTCTTTTATTTATATCAAAGGGGGAGGTGCTGTGGGAACTTCTTCAGTCAATAGCCTTTAAGATACCAGCCCACTTTGGGCATGATCTCATGTACTATATATTCAGACAAAAAGCATGCACAGTCCCCTTGGCTGCTGGTTTCAGTTCTAGCTGCCAGAGCACACAGAGAGCTGCAGATCACTACTCTTTCTGTAAGTTTACACCCTAATGAATGAACCATTGATGTACTCCATTTTGGGCTAGTGTTGAAATCTTTTGTACTGCAACATGGGGCTAATATTACAATTCATTCATATTGAAGTGTAATAATTAAACATGTTTGATAATATCATTCTGTTTGATGCCTTTTGTACTTACTTTAGACCTTGGGTCCTGATTTCTTCTTGATTCAAATGAACACTGCGGACTAACCACAACTATGAGCTGTTATTAATTACTTAAACCCAGTCTAACATTTTCATTCAGCTTCTCTGTCAAACTTCTGGGTGAGTTTAACTGAAGATGGCTGAGGGCTGGCGGTACATCTTAGTATGAAGTACACATCTTTAATCTCAGCGTTTGGGAGGGAGAGGAAGCTGGAACTATATGAGGCCAACCTGGACTACAGAGAGAGTTCAGGGATAAACAGGACTGTTACGCAAAGAAACTCTGTCTGAAAAAGCAAACAAAACAAGACAAAAATCAGGCTTTCTTGCCCTTGCAAAAAAACCGGGCCCTGTGTCTGGAGCCCCCAGTTCAGACCCTGGACTGTGTCAGGATCCTAAGAAGGAGGAGAAAGGTCCACTCTGGGGCTGGGAATCAACAGCACCGGCCTCAACAGTTGTTTGCAGGGGGAAGAGTAATTTCTCACTTTAACAAATGATTTATATGCATGGAAAAACATTTGAGGGGAGACATCTGCCTCAGTTTCCCAGATCTACCCTCTTCTTTGCCTCTCTTTGCAGGGAGACAGAAGGCAGTTGAATGCTTGTGAGTGACTCACCACTGGTAAGTGCAATCCTGAGACACACAGCCACTTCCCAGGTGCCACCCCAAGGCAACAACTGGCTCAAGGCCAAAGAAGAAAGGGTTTGGTTTGTTTTTTCTTTCATAGCCTTTCTTTCTGACACATCATCCTACAATTTCAGAATTGTAAAAGCCCTAAGAGTAATAATGCTAATTGCGATGGGTAATAATTCAAATGTTCATAACTGAGCATTTCCTAGGATCTGTGCACTGTCACACTTGTTCTTAGGCCTTCTCAGTGAGGGGGGCCATTATCACACCTCCCTGATGGGCTCTGAAAACCAGGGGGAAAAGGTGGGCTGTGCCAGGTAAACACTCAACTAAGAGTTTGTCTTGTTTGTCTATATAGGATGGGCTCCCCTCTCCTGAAAACTCATTTCGGAAGAAATGTCATCTTCACCATCTCAAGGTTTTCCAGTCTTCATAGTTAATGCCTCTGAGTAGAATTTGGTTTTTTTTTTTAATCTTTAAAAAGACTCTTTTCTGCTTATCTATTTGGGGATCGATCCCAGGACTTTGCACATACCAAACACACGTGCTCCTGCACTGAGCCCCACCGCAGACTGCTTCTTCCCATCTCCTGATACTGTGTCTACCTCTCCAAATCCATTGGCAGCCAAGCTGAATAGTATTTTTGGTTCTGCTTGCTTTTTCTCTAGTTGATTTATATTGTATTGTTATTATGTGCACTTAGTGACGTGATACATGGTAGAACTTTCCTGTTTCTGTGAACTTTCCAGTTTGGGGATTTGGGGATAGAATGAAAACCGTCTCTGGGTACTGAGCAGTGAAAAGAAAGAAGCCTGCTTTCTGCTTCCACGCTCTGCAGTTCCCACAGCTCTGCATTTTCCCAATGACTAAATGATTCCTTAGTGGGAGCCATATTTAGAGGCATAGCTGCCTGATTTGGAAGTCTTTGCAAATGATTTCTTATGTGCAGCCAACAGCTTTCTGCGCATGCATGCACGCACACACATGCACACACGCACACACATGCACACACACATACCACACACACACACCCATGCCTCAACACTATTGTTTGCTGGTACAGATCCTAATCTCCTGTCTTTGGAAGGAACTGACCCCCCACTCCATCAGATCCTAGGAAGATTGTCATTGATGCCATGGTGGAAGGAGGGAACTGAACTCTGCTAAGTTGTCCCTTGATCTCCAAACATGCACTGCGGCACACCCACACACACACACAATGCACATGCACACAAAATGAATAAATGTAATTAACAAATAAAAAAGAGTGTGTACCTTGAGACACACTGCAGCCAATCAGAAGACATGATTGCACAATCTTCTAGGAGATGCTTGTGAACTTTTGCCTGGGGGTACACTGTTTCTGTCTCCTCCAAGGTCTTCTTTCAAGTTTCCTTTGATCTCAGTGTTACGGTTTCCTGTCTGAGTTCTGAGGGCACCCACTGCAGTTACAGGTCCACATGCTCCTGGACAAAGGATTGCCCCAAGGGCATGCGGTAAGGTTGTGCAATTAGAGACAGTTGGGTGGGGTGTAACAGCACTAGGCTTTCATGCCCTTGTTCAGGTGGCAGAGACAGAGGATCTCTGTGAGTTCAAGGCCAGCCTGGTCTACATAAGGAGTCGGCACAGCCACAGCTTCATAGAAAGAGCAACAACAACAAAAATAGACATTTATTAAGGAAGATACAGCCACTCGAGAACAGGGGAGGGGGGGCGAGAAGAGCATCACGCCATAAGGCTCAGAGCCCTTGCACGGATCATTTGCTCTGCATTCAGCTCTCATGTTTGTGCAGCACAGTTCTCCGTGAGCATGCATTGTTGCGGAGCCCAGGTAGAGAAGCACTTCCAGTCTCCTGCCAAGCGACTGTTTTCCCCCCTCCCTCTTTCCCTCCCTCTATTTGTCTCTAGTGTGTGTGAGTGAGGGTGGGTGTGCAGGTGCCTCGGCACACATGTGGAGGTCAGAGGTTTTCATGTTTCTGCTACTGCACAGTTTAAGCAAGCTTCCAGTCATTTTTCCTGCCTTGTCTCCCATCTGGGATTACAGATGTGAACCGCCTCTTCTGGAGGCTTTTCCATGGTTTGCAACTGGCTTCTTTCACATGTTATGCTTGCTCTAGTCCCTACCCTCTGACACAGAGGGCAGGGGGGCAACTGCTCATGCTCTTCCCTGGGTCAACACCCTACATGAAAATCTCTCTACTGTTCTCTTTTTCTAGGCACAGCAGGGAGGCAGATATTGCTCAGAGCCGTCCAGCAGCCTCCTTACCCAAAGTGACAGGATTTAGAGCTCAGGCCATGGCAAGCATCTTGCAGCCTCTTTTAGGCATTGTGAGGAGAGACACGAGCCAATGGAACACATCAAAAGGGACATAGAGTGGCTCTAAACAACCTCCCTCAGGAGAAAGTACCTTTGTTTTCTTCATCCCTCCCTCCATCCTGCAGCCTCAAGTCTCATTATTGTTTTGTTTTTGCTTGCTTGTTTGTTTGTTTGTTTCGAAAGAGGGTTTCTCTGTAGCTTTGGAGCCTGCCCAGGAACTAGCTCTTGTAGACCAGGCTGGCCTTTAATTCACAGATATCTGCCTGCCTCTGCCTCCCAAGTGCTAGGGTTAAAGGTGTGCACCACCAACACCTGGCTCTGCAAATTAACTCTTAAAAGAGACAAGGTCACCCTCCATCTAGATACAGAATCCATTGTTTACTGTAAGGTCATCAAGACCAACATGTTGGCCTGGAATGGGCTATGTGGTCCAGGCAGGCCTTGAATTTCTCATTCCCCTGCCTAACCTAGAGGTTAGGATTACAGGGGTGCACTGCTATGCTTACCCTTGTTGAAGGATGTGTGTCATTGGGGTTTTAAAGAAAAAGCCTTGAGGATTCAAAGTCCACGCCATTCCCAGTTAACTCTGTCCCCCTCTCTCTCTGGTTTGTGCTTATGAATCAGATGTGAACTCTCAGCTACTGCTCCAGTGCCATGTCTGCCTTCTTGCTGCCATGCTCCTCACTGAGATGGTCATGGACTCTAGTTCCTGGAATGATGATGCCCCAAATTAAATGCAAGATGAGAATGCCTCACTGATAAAAGGTACCAAGCCAAGAGGCTAACACAAACAAGAATAAGGGGTCATTTGGAATGTAAGAGTTAATAAGAAGCCTGAGATAATAAGCCAACTGGTTTATGATTAATATAGTCCTCTCTCTGTTTCTTTGGGACTGAATACTATAGGACCAAATGGGACAGAAATCTCTGTCAAAAAAGTGTTCATATACTGCATTCTCTTTATCCTTCATCCAGTGCTGGGTACTTAGACTGAACCCTGAAATCCACTATTGTTAATGTTGCTGCAGCACACCTGGGCTTGCAGCAATCTCTCTCACATGCTGACTTTGCTGTTTTGGGTTCGCATCTGGGATTTGTATGGTGATCACATGGCAGTTCTATTCTTAGTTTTTGAGAGACCTTGGCACTGATTCCCTGTCCCTCCACTCCCTCCCCAAAATGTTCTTGATGGTGACCACTGACTGGTGAAATGGAAGCTCTATGTAGTTTTGGTTTTCATCTCCCTGATGGCCAAAGATGATGCTTAATGTAGCCATTTCCCCGAGTTTCATCATTCTGGAGAAGAGTGGGAGGTTCCTAAGAATCAGTACCAAAGGAAACTCACAAGGCTTGAAGTCCATGAAACTGGGCCCAGAAATCAGATTCACAGGACCCTCCCTGAGATTTTGTAAGCAATGTAAAATTACTAGAGAAGAGACTCTTATTGGAGATGCCTGGAAATTTGTCAGGAAATTCCAAGGATGTAGCTTTCTTGATTCTATACACACAGTAGGGTGAATCTTTTGGAGACTTCAGTTGCCCCCAATCCACTCTATGCTCCTGTATCCTCTCTTAGGATCACCAATTCATTTCCTAAGTAAAAGATTCAGGGAATTTGAATTAAAATAGAAAATTACCATGCTGTACTTTAAAGAACATTAGTCAGAGAAAACAAGTTTATAGAGCTAAACTTGACTTTTATGAACCCAAATAATCCCTAATATCTTTTAAATGACCTCTTTACATCTGGTAAAATAGTAGCGGGGAGACACTCCATGGGTAAAGTGTTTGCTGTACAAGCAAAGGACCTGCATTTGGATTCCTAGTACTTATGCTGATGTGGGCACAGCAGTGCACATCTGCATTCCCAGCCCTGGAAAGGCAGGGACACAGGATCCCTGGAGGTCACTGTCCAGGTGACTCAGCCACATCAGGGAGCTCCAGGGTCAGTGAGAGATCCTGTCTCAAAAGATAAAGTGGGGAGTAATTGAGGAGGACATGCAATATCTTCATCCACACGTGTGACTGCACATCCATCTGTGTATGTGCACACACCTACATGAACACATTGTATACCACATACACATACATGTATACATACCTATACATACAAACACAACACAATAATTAGAGAAATTAAATCTTTTATACAGCTATGATGGGCTCAGATGGAAACTGTAAAAGTGCATTAGAAATCTGAAACACTTTCGAGTTCATTGAAGAATTTTGCTGGGATTTTGATGGGCATTGTGTTGAATCTGTAGATTGCTTTTGGTAAGATTGCCATTTTTACTATGTTAATTCTGCCTACCCAAGAACTTGAAAGATCTTTCCACTTTCTGGTGTCTTCTTCAATTTCTTTCTTCAAAGTTCTTGTCATACAAGTTTTCCACTTGTTTGGTTAGAGTTACTCCGAGATATTTTATGTTATTTGTGGCTACTGTGAAGGGGGTAGTGTTGTGCCCAGATCATGACCCCTAGAGAGAGACCACCAGAGAGGCCCAGACTGTAATAAGTAAGGTTTAATCAGCATAATACAAACATGTTTGGAACTCATCTCATCCCCGTTACAAGGTAGAGAGGAGTTGTATCTCCTCTGTGGGGTAAGCTTTTAAAGGCATAACTACAAAGAGAATATTTGAAGATGCTTTGGCAAGGGTACAAGGACTTTTGCTCCCTCCCATTCTGTTAAGTCAGCTTTTTCCTTGTTTTTAGAGCAAGGCAACTGTTCTTGAGTTAGGCCATCTTTATCAGCCTGTACCAGGTGGCTGGCTGGGCTGAGCTAGGTGACCTTGTGCTCGGAATCTCCTGGGCGGGAGAGAGGAAGGCCACTATCTTCCTGGGAAAACATTCTGCTAGGAAATTTCTTCTTGCCCCTTTGAGAATAAGGGGTGAGTGTCCCACATGTAGATTCTCTGATTTCTTCCCCAGCCCTTTTATCATTTGTGTATAGGAGGGCTACTGATTATTTTGAGTTAATCTTGTTTCCTGCTACATTGCTGAAAGTGATTATGAGTTGTAGAAATTCCTTGCTAGAATTTTTGGGATCACTTATGTAAACTATCATATCAACAAACAGTGAGAGTTTGACTTCTTCTTTTCCAATTTGTATCCCCTTGATCTCCTTTTGGTGTTTTATTGCTTTAGCTAGGACCCAAAGAACTATATTGAATGGATATGGAGAGAATGGACAACTTTTTCATGTCCCTGTTTCAGTGGAATCTCTGGAGTTTCTCTCCATTTAGTTTTATGTTGGCTGTTGGCTTGCTGTATATTACCTTAATTATGTTTAGGTATGTTCTTTGTATCGCTGCTCTCTTCAAGACCTTTATCATGAAGGAATGTTGTATTTTGTCAAAAGCCTTTTCAGCATCTAATGAGATGATCATGAGGTTTTTTATTTTTCAGCTTGTTTATATGGTGGATTACTTTGACAGATTTTTGTATGTTGAATCATCCTTGCATCTATGGGATGAAGCTGACTTGATCATGGTGGATGATGGTTCTGATATGTTCTTGGATTCAATTTGGCAATATTTTTTTTTAGTATTTTTGCATCACTGTTCAGGAGTGAGATTGGTCTGTAATTCTCTTTTTTAGTAATGTCTTTCTGTGGTTTGGGTATCAGTGTAATTGTAGCTTCATAAAAAGAGTTTGAAAATGTTCCTTCTGTTTCTATTGTGTGCGATAATTTGAGGAGTATTGGTATTAGTTCTTCTTTGAAAGTCTTGTAGAATTCTGAGCTGAAACCATCTGTCCTGGGCTTTTTTTTTTTTTTTTTTTTTTTGGTTGGGAGATTTTTGATGACTGTTTCTATTTCTTCAGCAGTTAATTTGCTTCTCTGGTCCTGATTTAATTTTGGTAAGTGATATTCATCCAGAAAGTTGTCCACTTCCTTTAAGTTTTCCAATTTTGTGGAGAAGAGGTTTTCGAAATATGATCTGATGATGCTCTGTATTTCCTCCGTGTCTGTTGTTATGTCCCTGATTGACCTGTCCAGTAGTGATAGGAAAGTGTTGACGTCTCCCACTATTAGTGTGTGGGGTTTGATGTATGATTTAAGATTTAGATGTGTTTCTTTGACATATGAGGGTGCCCTTGTGTTAGGGACATAGATGTTCAGTATTGACATTTCCTAATGATGGATTTTTCCTGTGACAAATATAAAATGACCTTCTTTGTCTCTTTTGACTGATTTTAGCTTGAAGTCTATTTTGTTAGGTATTAGGATAGCTACACCCACTTGTTTCTTAGGTCCATTTGATTGGTATAGTTTTTCCCCAACCCTTTGCTCTGAGACAATGTCTGTCTTTGAGGTTGAGATGCGTTTCTTGTATGCAGAAGAAGGATGGATTCTGTTTTCATATCCAATCTGTTAGCCTGTGCCTTTGTATAGATGAGTTGAGTCCATTTACATTAAGGAATATTAATGACCATAATCTCCCAAATAAAGATATAATTGAAAAGGAAAAATGCTAAAAGTAAAATAAGGTTTCTTTCTGGTTGTTTTCTTTTATTTTATTTTTATTTAATTAATTTATTTTTTTAAGACATGATTTCACTGTTGATTTGGAGACAGTTCTCAAGTTGACTCTGCAGATCAGGCTGGCGTGGAACTCATGGAGATCCGCTTGTCTCCACCTCCTCAGTGCTGGGATTAAAGGACTGCACCTGCACCTCTGGACTCCACTATGTTCCTTAAATAAAATATATGAATGAGAGTCCGTAAGTTTTGGAAACATTAAGAATGTGCTTTAATCCTGAGAGATTTACTGATCTAAGATTTCATCTTTTGCTGACTGTAATGTGACAGAATCATTGCATTTTATCGACTGGGGATTCTCAATCTCAGGTTCTCATGAGAGACTTGGAACGAACACTCCTTCGAGTCTGCGTAGTGAGCTGGCCTTCATGCCACTGAGTCTTTGCTCTGAACTAGAGTTCTCTGAGGGTGCTATCTTGTTTCCAGTTCCCAAAATACACAACAGGGTTTCCTTCTGGGCATTGCAAGGTATCCGCCTTTCAACTCTAATTGTAAGTAGGACATGAAAACTGCTTTTCTTGGAGAAGTTCATTTACACAGTTACCCAGACTTCGGAAGGTTCCGATAGAAAATACAATACCTACCACGGTCCAATTGAATGAGTCGAATTTTAAAGAAGTCATTAGTTCTGATCTCGGTTGCCATGGTGCAGCATTGAGGGCTTGGACACAGCGTGGGCCTATTTTCACATGGTCTGCTCGCTGCTCACAGGTTTCATGCTCACTATGACTGGCTCCGTCATAACAACACTTCTTTACCACCGGATGTTTGTATGTAGCAGCTGAAACGATGTCAATACGCCTGCCCTTACCATCAACAGTCGAAGAGATCTCAAGCGTCAATTTCTCTACCATCAAAGGACTCCCTCACCAGATACTCGGGGAAAACAAACATTTTAGATAGTTTTGGCGAGGAAATAATAAAGAACTGCTTTGTTCGTGGTAAGGATCTGGCCAATGAAATCCTGAGTTTGCGTGAAGGATCATTAGAGGGGTGAACTAAACCTCCACGAGCATCTTTTCCCCACCCGTTGCATTGCAATTAGGAAAACCCCGTGTCTTCTGCTCTGGTCTTGAATGCAATAACCGCAGTGCTATACAACTTTTGGTCTACCTTGTTCTCTTATTTTCCGTTCCAGGGAATTTGTTGGCTGGAGACTCACACCTTGGGCTTCATCTGTGAGCAGGAGAATTGAGTGAGGGAAGAGTGGTCAGTGTTACACTGTTGTTATATTACTTAAAAATAGGTCTTTCCCTGTAATACGACCCGTAATATTCTTGTCAACTTAATCGTTTGTTGACTTAACTATTTGACTTATTGCTAATTGTTTATTTTTCCTAAAATCGTAAGCCTAGAAAGATCCTCCATGAGCCAAGCTCCCCTGGGGACTTAACACTTCTGTTATGATGAACATGAATCCACAAGGGCTGGCTGGATTCCTCGGGAATAACAGGCAAGCTGACCTCAGACTCCCGAACAGTCACCAAAGCATTAGAGTACCTTGAATTTTCAGTTTGTGCGGCCGATTACTTATTGGCATGAGACTTATTTTGAAGGCTTTATCTGTGAGAGAAGGGGGTGAGGAAGTCACAAAAATCTTTCTAAAACAGCCCCATGACGGTATTCTCTTCCACATCATTGCGGCCCTCTAACAACCTCTGACAAGAACTGACTCCCTGACCGGATACCCAACCAGGACTTCCCATAATCCTGGCTCAGGACCTCATCCCCACTTGGGAGCAGTTTTCATCAGTTACATTACTGAAAAGAATTACTGGTACAAAACTAACATTCTATAAATGAGTCTTAGATTGAAAATTACTGTGTTCTTTGACGTCAAAGTGTGTCGTTCCGTTGGTAGAAACATCTTCTCTATATTTAGCCTGAATCGTCCATCTACCGTATCTGAAATTATGGAGGGCAACAAAGAGTTTTAATTTATCAAGAGAAACTCTAGTAATTTCTGTTTTGAAGAGATAAGAATATGTGTGTGTGTGACAACTCACACACACACACTCAGACACACACACACACACACACACACTCAGACACATACCCTAAGTAAAAGTTTGGAGGAAAGATATTTCCACAAAAAATAGACATAACTGAACATTTCAAAAATAAAATAAATTGTTTAACAATTAGTTTTATAGATAGTATTGTTTTCCTACATATTTTGCTTAAATATCACAATTTTCTTTGGACAACTGATGACAATTTCAGAATTTAATTAATCCAGAATTTTATGTTAAATTCACAACATAGTATCAAAATTGATAATAATGTGTCTGGAAAGATGGCATGCCAGTGATGTAAATCACACCTCATCTAAGCAAAATTATATTTGAAAACAAAGCATGGCTTGTTTTAAAGAATAAAACAACCTGTCCAACAAGCTTCATCCAAAAAATTTAGTAAGGTTGGGCAGTGGTAGCTCATGCCTTTAATTCAAGGACTTGGGAGGTGGATCTCTGAGTTCAAGTTGAAGTGCTATGTAGACAGCTACAGAAGCCAGCCAGGCCTACACAGAGAAACCCTTTCTTTAAAGATCAAAAGCCAATAACCAAAACCAAACAAGCAAAGGAAAAGTCAGTGAGTACTACACTGAGATTTAAAAAAGATCAAGACAGAAGAACCACAGACTTTATAGCAAACAATCCATACCAGTTCAGATTCTAACATGTTTTTCGAGCAGGTTTGATTTATACAAGTTACACACATCACTGGGGAGAGAAAAAAAGTGTATCTACCATGCAGATAGGGGAAGCGATCAATGGAGGAGATAGCACGGTTGTCATGACTATTGTCCTTGCTCAACAGGTATTTACCGAGGACCGAGGATGCTGAATTGCTGAGCTAAAATGAACACTATGGACAAGGGCCTTGATCTTAAGGAGCCTGTGGTGTAAGATGAAGAGGGGGTGATAAACAAACAATGAATGGAGAAGAAAGAAAATACACAGGACAAGGAGGTGGAGAGTGAAGAGGACATTACATCATATCCAGGGATGGCATTTGTACAAAGTGTGATTTTCCCATGTCCCAGAGAAGAGAACTATGAAGGAGAATGTGTTCTGTGCATAGAGGACAACAGACACCAAGCTGCTAAGACGGGAGAGTGGAGTCTGATGGATTCCAGTGATCTGCCGTGGACAGCTGGCACGAGGTGACATCTGTGAAATCAGAATCATAACATAGCAGACTTGATTCTGCACTAGGGAGCCTATGGCATTTTAAGAAACTGTATAATTTTAAATCATCCAGATTATTTCAACCTCCCAACTTCAGTCTACGATTTTCAGAATATGTTTTCAAAATGAGCCAAATACAATTTCCCTTAGAGAGGACGCAGGACAAGTGACTCTAAAGTATTTCTACTGGAAATGTCTGCAGTAGCTATGTATAGTGTAGTACAGTATAGTATAGAACCACACAGTATAGTATAGAATAGTATAGTACTATAGTATAGTACAATATAGTATAGTACACTATAGTTTAGTAAACTATAGTATAGTACAGTACACTATAGTACAGTATAGTATAGCATAGTACAGTATAATGTAGTACAGTATAGTATAGCATAGTACAGTGTAGTATATAATAGTACAGTACAGTATGGTATGGTATAGTATAGTACAGTACCATAAAGAACAGTAGAGTACCATAAAGAACAGTACAGTATAGTACAGTACAGTATAGCATAGTAGAGTGTAGTATATGATAGTATAGTACAGTACAGTATGGTATGGTATAGTATAGTACAGTACCATAAAGAACAGTACAGTATAGTACAGTACAGTATAGTACAGTATAGTATAGTACAGTATAGAGCAGTACAGTATAGCTGCCCTTGTCATAGACATTGTGCTCTATGTTCCTTGAGAACAGGGATTGTGAGCACTTGACTTCTATTTGGCAGCTTGCTCTCTTATTGTGAGTTCCACACACAAGCAGTGCTCATTAAACATGTATTTTATAAACCTCTGTATGAGCATGGCCTTAAATCCTTTGTATATGAACCCAAATATACAAATTTTCCTACAAACACAACACACACACACACACACACACACACACACGTTTTGAATAAATCTCTGCACCTGCTAGGCTTACGTGCTCTCTGAATAGACCATAACCTAATGCCCTCTTCCCAGATATGGACACTCTGTTAGGATGAAAAGGCAAAAAAGACAACTGAAGATTGTTTTCTCTCTAAATTGATTGCTCTCTCTATAAAAAGAATGGGTGGAAAATTTTGGGAACTCTCTCTCTCTCTCTCTCTCTCTCTCTGTGTGTGTGTGTGTGTGTGTGTGTGTGTGTGTGTGTGTGTGTGTGTATCTGTGTATTTATTTACTAAAACAGGGTTTTGCTCTCTGCTGAGGCTGGCTGGTAATACCTACATCTAAGGGATTCTCTTTTCAAGGTGTGCTGATAATCCGAGACTCCTGGTCTGCTGGGCAGTGCTGTGGTATCTGGGATTCATTTCTGTTCTGCTGAGAAGTGGCCCTAACTTCTACCATCCTTTGGAAGGCTTCACATAGCCACATGTGTGCTGTCCTTGCTCAGAGCAGATGCTCACTTAACCTTTCCTCTGCCCCACAAACAAAAGTTCCAGGTCATTTTTTTTTTCCTTAAAACAACTTATTAACAAACACTTTTACATACTTGGGATTAGAAGGAATCTGGGAGTCAGGAAAACACACAGCTCCAGTAAGATTGTTTCCTTGGACCTTGTCAACTTCTGATCCTCAGGGTCCTTTAGACAAATAAGAAAACGTGTCCGCCTTATGTCATTTTTCGTTGTTATAAAGTAATACCTGTAACCAGGTAATTTTGGAAGACTAGAGATTTATCTTGGCCACAGTGCTGGAGGCCAGGGCTGTAAGGAGACGACGCTGTGCAGGGAGGAGCTGCCCTGCTTCAACTCTGGATGGAGAAGCAGAACTTCAAGCAGGAACTCAGGAAGAGTTTGTTCATGTGACCAGAAAGCTCTTGCACGGGAACAGCCCTGCTCCGTGCATCTGTCTGTGAGGGAAGCATCATGGGACTAAGCACATACTTACTATGAAAGTTAAGACAGTTTCCCGTGTAACTGGCTCCAAGGCAACTCCCAGTGAAAGGACGCCAACCTTTACTGCAGAAGAAGTGATATCATCAAAAACCTTATTGAGTAAGGACTATTCTAATTTTTGAAACAAACATTATCAGGGTGAAAATTATTTAAGATACAGTGAGAGACATTGTCAAAGATTAATAATATATTTTAAAAACATTTTCATTAGCCGGGCGGTGGTGGCGCACGCCTTTAATCCCAACACTCGGGAGGCAGAGGCAGGTGGATCTCTGTGAGTTCGAGGCCAGCCTGGTCTACAAGAGCTAGTTCCAGGACAGGAACCAAAAGCTACGGAGAAACCCTGTCTCGAAAAAAAAAACAAAAACATTTTCATTGAGATAAATCTTGTTAAAACCAAATATAGCCCCTAGATAAAAACTCATATTCAAGAGAAAGTTGTTGGTAAAAATACATATTGCTAAAGATTCTTTCATTTTAACATAAGTCCTTGAAATTTACTTATAGTGAATAGGAAAGTTAACTTATGAAAATACTATGTTCAACTTGCTGGAAACATGTGAATAGTATAAAATTAGTTATTTCTGTACTTAGTCCTCCATTTATTGGGAATTTCATAACAACAAAAGAGTGAGCTCAGCTGTAGGTTGTATGAAAACATACAATATTGCCTTATATTAGGGCTGGAGTGTTGAAGGGCAGACAGGTGTTTGATTCAGATAGCATACACACTCCTGCTTATAAAAAATAGCAAGGGTCCAAATTAGCTCTTCCTGTAATATGCTGTGATCGTGTGATTGTGTTGTAATTGTTGCCCCAGGTCCTGTGATTGTTCTCTTCTCATTAAAAAAAAATAGAGGTGACATTGCAGAACTGCTGGTCCTTGCACATCCTAGGTAAGCACTCTGTCTGGAAACACGTCTCTTTGTGTCCCTGCTATGTAGCCCAGGCTAGCCTGTGATTTATAACACCCTCTCATCAGCCTCCCTGGTGGGGTCATGGACACAAACCACCAAGCCCTGTGAGATCCTCCACTCCTTAAATGCTGTGGGTCTCATAGCTGATTCATGCTTAATTTCTTCTTCTTTCATTCACTTTGGAAGTAGGTACACAGAGACAGGCAGCGGCAAATACATTAAATTCCAGAACAGGAGAGCCAAAGGCGTGAGGATCTTCATGAGTTCAAGGTCAGCCTGATCTACTACCAAGTGATTTCTAGGACAGACAGGGTTTTTACACAGACAAACCCTATTTTCTCAACAACAAAAAAAAACTGGTTCACAGAAAAAATTAGGGGAATATTTCATGTATTTTCTTCTCTGTTTTTGTCATTTTAATCTTTATAATTTGAATCTGATACCTTATAATATGTTCCTTGTCTTTTTTTGCTCAATATCTTTTAACTTAGTCTTTATTTTTTTGAAATTACATGCATTAGTAGATAATTGCAAGCTTGTTATTGTAATATTTACACACACATACACACGTGTTTATTTAGTGTTGTTCCTATGTGCATGTGCTTAGTGTGGACTGTTCAGGATTGGATCAGCTGTGGAGGCTCCTACCTGTAAAAAACCAAGCCTCCCTCTCTGAGAAGCCACTGACTGTCCATAGCTGTTCTTGTGTGTAGGAGGCCTTTAAAATCTCCCCCACGTGGGTTGTGTGTCGTCTACACAGATTCACAACTGCTCCAAATACAGAGAGTGCGTGACCATGGGTGCCCAGCACCAAACAGTACAACTAAACACAGCCCCAGACCTGAGATCAGGGAGAGCTATGGAACAGGAGGCAGAAGACCCAAAGATCTGGAGGAGCAGGGGGCCTACCCGAGCTCAGAAATGTGGTTGCTAAGCTGCACTGTCTGCTTCTGGGCTGAACATACTGGTAGAGCTATTGACTCTGCAGGGGCACAGTGACACATTTTCAGTCTTTGAGGGTTTTCAACTCAAGTCATAGCCAAGTCTTGGTCCCCACACTAAAACAGTAATAGTGCCCTAAGCCCTACACCATTTTGACTCTTGGCCCGTACTGTGTAACTCCACGAAGACGGAGTCCATTCACCTCAACATCTACATCACCAGCATCCACCAAAATTAGAAGGCTCTTCTGTGCACAAAGTAAACACCAAAACAAAACATGGTGGTCCCTCTTGTCTCTGTCAATCTGTCCCCCAAAGTACCATGAATGAAAAATATTTCTGCTTCTTCCTGCAATGTACATCTTCCATAAATGCATCTCTCATTGTCCACAGATGGCAAAGGGCAGGAGGAAAGGCAGAAGGTTTTGCGAGCAATGTTAACTTTTCCTATGTCTTATTTTCAGTTCTTAGTTGGAAATGTAGATTTTCCATAGTCACAGTGTCTTTCCTGCCATTCCCCTCAACAGGAAAACTATAAATATGAAACCATACATAACAGAAAGTTTCCTAGGTGAGTCGCTGTGGACAATCAGCACTTGGGCACCTCTGTGATGTACGTTAGTCTCTGCCAGAGGTCAGATGCTTTTTCCATCTTTGAGACTAGCTACTGATCTGTTTTACAAAGAAGATCTTAAGATAAATTATTTCTCAGTGCCAAAATTGTATTTGCAATCATGTCTTCTCTATTTTTGGTGGATAAATTCTCTGACAGGAAAGATAAAGTAATCATTGGTTATGTTATTAATTTACTAATTCCATTATTAATTACAAGTGAAAATGCTATGTGAAAATATAAAAGTCATGAGTATCTGAGTTTCTCTTGAGTTAGGTAGAAACTGGTCTACACTCAATTTCAGATGTTCAAAGTTCCACATCTTCATGTCATTCTCCCTTGGAATAAGCATTAGATACTCTACCGTGCTGCTGCGGAGTGTACACAGGCTTGTTAGTGTGGACGAAGAGAGAGCCATTGTCATAGAGGATTGGCCGTTTTTCTGATTTTGGAAAATGCTTTGACACGACTTCCAAATACACATATGAAAATGAGCTTTGTCCTTGAGACAACTGTTTGTCCTGAATCTGAAAAACAACAAACAAACATGACAGTGTGAAAGTGTGATTGTGAAGTCCTAAAGCGTGCTGACCTTGTAGAGACAAAACCACTGCAAACTGTAAGACCAAACCGAGCTTGTTAGTGCTTTTTGTTTGTTTATTTGGCTTGGTTTTTGTTTGTTTGAGACAGGGTTTCTCTGAAGCTTTGGAGACGTCCTGGAACTAATTCCTGTAGACCAGGCTGACCTTGACCTCACAGAGATTCACCTGCTTCTGTCTCCCGAGTGCTGGGTTTAAAGGCGTGTGTCACCACCACCTGGCTGCAAAATTGAGCTTGTGCATTGCAAACGCTGGAGACAGGGCTCAGGAGTTAAGAGCACTGGTAGCTCTTGCAAAGGACAAAGGTTCAGTTCCCAGCACCCACGTGGCAGCTCAAATCACCTGACTCCAGTTCCAGGAATCCTACTTCTTCTCTCCTTTGTTATTGCATGCTGTGGTGTCCAAATACACATATAGGCAAAATACCCATTAACGGGAAATTGTAATGAATAATAATGAGCCTGTTGTAGTGGTGCATGTCTTTAATCCAAGCATTTAGGAGGCAGAGGAAGGCAGATCTCTGCCAGTTCAAGTCCATCCTGGTCTGCATAGCTATTTTCAGACCAGACAAAGCTATTAGAATATTGTTACAGGCAAAGATTACTATCTTGAATGTCAAATTGTCTTGTTGGAGTCAGATCAACAGTTCTGACAATATTTAAGAAGGTAGCAACATTCTCACTTACTCTAAGTTGTTCCTTTCCAAGCCTTGTCTGAAAAATAATAAATAAGCAAAAAATAAATAAATAAATAAAAGCACAGTATAGCACTACAGAAACTGAGGCACGAAGATCTTGTTTTCAAGTCTCTCCAGGACTACACGGTAAGAATCTGTCTTATAAACATAACCAAACAACAAAACTTACTAAAACCACGGTAGGAACAATAAAAATAAATTAGTTTTGCCAAAATCCCTTCATAGTCTGACATTGTAATAAAATGCTAGCATTAAGTATTTGGAAATCACTTTGGGACCCTCAACCTCAGACATGCTGTACAGAACTGCTATTGTAGGAACATTGAGAAACCTTCACTTTATTGGCTTCTGGATGGATTGTTTTCTCCATTCTCTCTGTGCAAAACTCTGGCCGATGGCCTGCACACTCAACATCACACCACATGCTTCTGTGCCCACAGCACAGATGTACCCTCTCCAGTTTGGGTATGTGATTACCATCACCACCTGTATATTCAATGATATGGGCACTGAATATGTTAACATGGGCAGTCAAAGAAAGGGCATTTCTCTGAGAACTAAGGGTTTGGAAACATGGGGTAAAGTTAATCACTGAAATCAAATGCTAAGAGATTATTACAAAGATTTGAAAACAGTAAAAATCTAGGATTTCTGTGGTGAGATGAATTATAGACATCTGAGTTCTTTCTCTACTTTGAAAAACAAACTAGAGCTTCTATCACGGTTGTCATCTTGATGTTTGTAGGTCTCCAGGGGGAGTAAGGGTGCCTCTGTCTCTTTTGCCTGCACTTGGGACCCTTTTCCTCCTAGTAGGTGGCCTTGCCCAGCCTTAGTATGAGAGGTTGTCCCCAGTCTTTTCCAATCTTGCTCTGCCATGTTCAGTGGATCTCCCTGGTCGTCCTGCTCTTTTCTGAAGAGAAATGGAGGAGGATGGATTTGGGGGAAAGGGAAGGTTGTGGAGCAGGGGTTGGAGGAGAATAGAGAGAGGAAACTACAGTTGGGATTCATTGAATACAAAAAAATGAATAGCTACAAAGAGCAATCATCAATAGTATAAAACAGTTTAAATTGATTTGATCATCAACTCAAAGACATGATTATGACAAAATATTCCTCCATGCTCCTCAGCTCCTGATCTGACCATGAAAGCATGGCTCAGTGGGATTTCCTGTGGTAACTCTAGCACTTAAACAGCTAGTGCCAGTGAGGAGCTGAAGTATTACATCAGCTTCATTTAATTGATTTGCATTTAAAGGCAAATGTGGTTAGTGGCTGCCATGTGTCATAATAGAGTGGTCAGAGAAAATAATAGTTTGTGGAATTAACTCTAAATTTTCATAAACCAAGTAATTGGAAAACCTTTTTTTAATAGAGATTAGATCTTTATTCTCAAGAACACTAATGAAACAGTCCCTATTTCTGATTAAAATTGATTCCAAGCAATGTTTCTCAGTTTTAACCATCTGTAACCCTTGGGATCTGACCCTCTGAACTCAATGGGCACCTGCACTCATGTCACGTTCCCAATCACACCAAAGACACAGTCATGTGATGAAATTAACATTATGCTTAAAGACAGAACAAGATTCATAAGCTCTCAGCGAAGCTAGCTGAGGATGATGATGATTGATTGATTGTTTGATTGGTAAATGGATGCATGGATGACAGATAGATAGATAGATAGATAGATAGATAGATAGATAGATAGAAACTAGAGGTGAAACCAAGAATGCTGGGGAACATGTAGGGAAAGTGAACCCTTATGCATTGCTACAGGGAGTGAAAGCTTGTGCAGGAACCAGGAAAATCAGTGAGGAAGTTTCTAAAAATAGAGTTACCTCTGGCCCAGCTGCAGTACTTGGGTATCTACCAGGAGGGATAAAAACCAACGTTGTAAGAAATGCTTGCACATCCATTCTCATCATTGCACTAATATGACTCCCAAGCTATGGAGACAGTCTGCTTGTTCATCAACAGCTAAGTGGATACAGCAAATGCAATGCACATCCACAAAGGACAAAATTTCTGGGAAATGGATGCAGTGGGAGGTCTCCATAGAAAGTGAAAGAAGCCAGACTCAGAAGCCAACTATTGCATGTTTTCTGTCACTGTGCACAGATGAATTTCCTGTTCATCTCCAAACGTTGTCGCAGAGAATAGTTTATTTTTAAGGATGTAGGCATGGGATACTTGGCTCAAAAACAAACGTAATTTTCTGCACAGAGTTTGGTGTTTCACTCATCACTCCCCCGTTACCATCTCACAACCACACAGCTATGGAGTGACAGTAATGACTACAGTTTTACCAAGGATCAACCTTTGCATAAATTTTACCAAAAAACATGTTAAGAAAACAAGGAATAAGTACATATTGTTAATAGTGTTGAGTTTTGGAATTTATTTTCTGGAGATAAATTAATACAGCCTGAAGAGTAGGTCACTTTTTTATCAGGATAACTTCTTATAGAGATTGTTGCATCAAATGCTTCGGTGTAGCCATGGGCTTGAATTACAACATTTTCAGATGCTCCAGCCTAGAAGACTTTGGGTGCTAAAATGACATAGCTTTTGAAACAGTAAAAGAAAAGGTTTGTTCGTTTTTCAGGTTTTCTTACTCTTTTGATATTTTTTATTTCGCTAAATATTAATTTTAAAAACATATCTTAGGTTAGGCAGTGGTGGTGCATGTCTTTAATGCCAATACTCAGGAGGCAGAGAAAGGTGTTTCTCTAAGTTTGAGACCAGCCTGGTCTACAGATTTAGTTCCAGAAGAGGCAGGGCTACACAGAGAAACCAAGTATTTAAAAAAAAATCAAACTAAAATGATATTTTGAAAGTCAAAATTTATTATTATGAAAAACTTAACTTTTCCAGCATGAAACAGGTTGTAATTAAACCCTAGCAAAAGCTAAGAAGTTGGTGTCCATTTAGAAAAACAGTAATCGAGATATAAAGGCACCAAGACCAATGACCTGAGTTTGATCCCAGAAACCCACATGGTAGAGGGAGAGAACTGACTCGTAGACGGCAAGGACAGCCTGGTCTACAGAGCTAGTTCCAGGACAGGCTCCAAGCTACAGAGAGTAGTGGGGTGAGTATGGCCTTGCAGTGTAATCTCAGAGTAGACACATGTGATGGTGGAAGATACAAAATCACCCCCACACTAGTTCAGAATTATGTATAATAAAGGGTTATTTATTTAGGGGAGACTCATGGATCACTGTCCTAGATCACAGTCCTCTGCACAAGGGGGAAACAGGAACAGAGTCTAGCAGCAGAAGCGAGAGCTGGAAGCGAGAGAGTGAGTGCCAGAAGCAAGAGAGCAAGTGCATGCTTTACCACTGCATTTATAGTATAAGAGACCACACCCAAGTGGGCTGTTATCGTAAAGGCTATTAGCTGAAGGCACTGAAGGAGTTCTCATAGCACCTCCCCCTTTTGTTTAAATAAGAGAGTTATAAACCCAATACAAAACTATATACACTAGGAACAGATAACAAGTATAAGATTACAATTACAACCAGCATAAACTATATTAAGCAAGGAACATGCTAAATGTTTTAATAAACAGTTTATCCTAAGGAGTCTAATTCTTGTATTGGAAATGGCTTGCCTAGATTATAAGATGATGGTAACTACAACTATCTTCAACCCCATTGAAGGCCTGAGAAGGGAGAGAATATTACTTGAGTGATGTAGGAGGGTCATCTGTCTATGTGTTACTTTCATTGGTTAATAAAGAAACTGCCTTGGCCTTTTGATAGGCCAGCCCTTAGGTGGATGGAGTAGACAGAACAGAATGCTGGAAGAAGGGAAGTGAGTCAGATGCCATAGCCCTCCTCTCTGAGATGGACGCAGGTTAGAATCTTCCCGGTAAGCCACCGCGTCGTGGTGCTACACACATTAATAGAAATGGGTTAATCAAGATGTGAGAATTAGCCAATAAGAGGCTAGAACTAATGGGCCAGGCAGTGTTTAAATAAATATAATTTGTGTGTTGTTATTTTGGGTGTAAAGCTAACCATGCGGGAGCCGGGCAGGACAAAAAGCAGACCTGCTCACCTCTTCATTACACTTGAGTAGGCAAGAATCAAGTGCAATCAAGCAGCTTCAAACATATGAAGTAGATGACAGAAACAACTGGCTGCATGATCAATCACCCAAAGTCTCATTTGTAATGTTGAAGCAACCAACTTTGGCTAAGACCTAGAGTAACTGACAGACCATTTTCAGAGGCAGGAAAATTTTCAAAACCATATTACCCTGTCTTGGCAATGTTTGACAGTTTTTTCTTGTATCCTGCTTGTCAAGTCTGGACATTGTGCACTTAATCAGTGGTCAAGGAAAGAGCATTTCCTTGCCCAAAAGGCCAGTTGTGCCAAAAAGAAAACAAATTCCAAGTGGAGTGTCTTTGGTGCTCAACACTCTCTTGGGAATACATCGGCACAGCCAGGAGGAATCGTGTCTCACATCAACAAAATCCTAAGTAATATAAATGCTATGTTCTACAGATCTTTGAAGTGGCTGAAGGTTACCTATCTATGCAGACGACAATCTCTATATATCTAAAGAACCAAATTAGTCTGACTACAAGGATAACAAACATGAATGATTATTGACCTATAATACCTATATAACTTTAAGATTAAGACTTCATGGGCTGGAGAGATGGCTCAGTGGTTAAGAGCACTGCCTGCTCTTCCAAAGGTCCTGAGTTCAATTCCCAGCAACCACATGGTGGCTCACAACCATCTGTAATGAGGTCTGGTGCCCTCTTCTGGCCTTCAGAGATACACACAGACAGAATATTGTATACATAATAAATAAATATTTAAAAAAAAAAAGATTAAGACTTCATATCAGAATATTAAACAATCTTTAAGCAACTGTGCCGTAAAGGAGGAAATGACTTCAAAATGTAAACAATGTATAAATATCTTGATCTGAGGTAGAAAATGTGTATTGCAATATGATAAATATATCCTAAAATTATATTAATATACAAAATGTCTTAGACAGAGGTAGAAACATATGCATACAATCTGACAAAATAACTTTGCATATGTGTACAAATATTCTAAACAGAATTAGGAGCATATTCACTATAACAAATATGATTTGACTTGTACCAATATATAAGAATCTATGCTAATGTAAGTTGTCCATAAATAATAGCTCACAAATATTCACTCTATTACTCACTATTATTATTATTCATGTGAGTAAGTTCACACTTAATCTATTATCCCATACAAGTTTTACTCTTTTTTTTTCCCTCTGGGTCTACATAATTTCCATCCCAATCCCCAACCCTATATTAGTAATAATCATCCCCTAAATTATGTCCCTAACTGTGAGGACAAACTTTGTTGGGAGAGGGGACATTGTCTTCTAGAATTGCTTTCAGATGACATGGGGACAATGTTCTTTTCTATGGGATCCTGTAAAAGTAAAATGAGGGTTAAGTTTTGAGACTGTTGTTTTGCATAATTGCAAATGGTTTCCAAGTAGTCAATAGGGTTTTTTATTATTTATTTGTTCTTTTAAGTTCTCATCTGGAGTTCTAGCCAGAATGTTGTAAGAAGGTGCACCATTTTCACAGCTGGTACCCAAAACTCTGTCTCATAGTACTACTATCAGCATCATGATGTCATATCAACCAGGTGGAGTCATTGTTGTGGGGCCCTATCTTTTTCCTAGAAGCTTCAAAGATTACTGCAGTAATATCTACTGTTCCTTGTGGAAAACTTAATCATTATTCATATAGACATATATTCAATGAAAGATATGATATAGACAAATGGGCATGAAGAGAAGAATCCTTTTTCTGTCCTTCCTGACATGGGAAAGAAATTCTGAATTTTCCTTTGAAGAACATGCTTGGATTTAGAGAAGGATAGTCATTGTCCAACTCCAAAGCCAGCTCTTATTTTTAATTAGAGATGTATACATTTGCAGATAATCAAATTTTACCAGGTGATGTGGGATTCCCCTCTCTATGCTGTGAATACCATTGGTTAACAAAGAAACAGTCTTGGGCGTGATAGGGTAGAATAGAACTAGGTGGGGAAAACTAAACTGAATGCTGGGAGAAAGAAGGTAGAGTCAGAGAGAAGCCATGGAAAACTAAACTAAATGCTGGGAGAAAGAATGTAGAGTCAGAGAGAAGTCATGTAGCCCCATCAGAGACGGACACTGAACAGAACCTTGCTGGTAGGCTACAAGCCTCATGGTAAAATATAAAACAATGGAAATAGGTTAATTCTAGATGTAGCTAGCAACATTCTTAAGCTATTGGCCAAACAGTATTGCAAATAATATAGTTTTCTGTTTGGTTATTTCGGGAGTCTGGGTTGCTGGGAAATGAACAAGCAGCCTTCCTACAACAAATTGGCACTCCAACATGTGCTAGCCTAAATCCACATAAAACCTGAAGGGAGGCTAGAGATATGACTCAGCGGTTAAGAGCACTGGGTGCTCTTCCAGAGGTCCTGAGTTCAATTCCCAGCAAACACATGGTGGCTCACAGCCATCTGTAATAATATCTGGTGCCCTCTTCTGGCCTGTGGGCATACATGGAGACAGAATGTGGTATACATAATAAATAAATTTTTAATAAAAAAAGAATAAATAAAAAACCTGAAGAAGCTTGGAAAAAAATTGAAACACCAAAAAAAACAAAATTTAGCCATGTTTTGTCTTTTCCAAACAGGCTTTACTTGCTGGCGGCACGCTGTAGCTCCTTTAAAAAAGGTCTAACTGATTTGGTGGTAGCAGAAAAAAAGCTGCACAGTTTTGAAATGATGGCTTCATGGGCCATGCTGCCAGCACAAACTCTGACTCTTTCTGGAAGTCCGGCTATGGAGGATTTAAATGGGGTTTTTGAGCAGAGTACAACCTGCTACAACCCGACCCTGGATCTGGGGCAGAGAGAATGGCTCTCAGAGGCAATGAATGGACATCCTCTAACATCTTGGACTGGGCAGAGCCAACAGGCAAAGAAGCCTTAGTTATAGTAATGTCGCTTAGCTTTTTAAAAAGTGGTTCTCATCATAAAAGGATTACAGATATGCAATAAAGACAAATTCAGAGAAAAAGATGTCTAAATGGGTCACAGTGTTAGATAAATGTACATAGGCTTAGGAGAAAGAAGAAAAAGAATATAGAGAGTTAGAAAAATAATCAAATTGTTTTTTAAAAACTAAAACAAAGTCCTTAAAAAGACAGAGTACGGACAGCCATAGATTAAAAGATTAAATGAGTAAAAAAAAAAAAAGGACCACATAAAGATGGAAAATACAGAGTCAAGATTATGTATATTATATATACTTTAAAGGTATTTTGTCTTCAAAATTTGAGTCTAAGGATATGATGCTTTGGAAAAGAGGTTCTCTTTTGTTTCCACAGAAATGATAATCTGTGGATTAATTCCAAACTAATGTGGTTTGATGCACCAAGACCATCCAAAAGGTCAATATGAATATCACCCAAAATGCTTTGCCCAACAAAAAGCAGGAAGTTTGAAAAGAACTATGCCCATATTTTGAAATATTGTCTATAGATGTATGTTTACATTTAAGGGGGGATAGGCTAAAGGGGAACAGAAAAGAATATGTTCAGTGAGGTAACATTTGGTTAACTTCCAATCCTAAGATGTACACACAGGACAGCACTGTTTACAAGGACAAGATTCTGACAGCAATAAAAGTATGACAACCTGGTTCATGATGTCGATGTACTTGCAAGCATAGTTTTTTTAATTTATTCCATAGTGAGAATGCTTTATGACTCACTAAAAAGCAAGCTTATATGTAAATAATTAAATTCAGCAATTGGTTTTATATGATCACCGTATCTAAGGTACACCTGCTTAACTGCACTTTGACCAAGAAAAGCACAAACTAAGCACCAAGTACAAGTAGGTAATAACTGCCAATATACTTGATTATCTTGCTTTTACTGTGCACTTTTGCTGACTAGGAAATGAATAATCATCTCTGTCATTGTTATGGGTAGCCATCCCACGGGATCAGTTGTGTTGTTAACCGCTCACCAAATCCAGACGTGTCCACTGCTCTCATGGTCAGCTGAGACTACCCACTCATTATGTCAGGACAGGACAGTTATTGTCAAACCGATACAGCTCTGAGTCTCCTTTTCACTCACCACAGGTAAGACACCCAGGAAAGTAAAGATGGTTCATTTTACTTACGTTTGTTCGTGTCCCCAAGTTTTGCCCAGGAAAATTAAAAAACAAAGTGCTCCCCAAAGGCCCATGGCAGAAAGTGGCATAAACCCGTGGGCACAACCTTTTGAACCTACTTTTAAGTAAACTGGGTTAAAGAGTTTGGGTAAATTAGTTTTCTGGTTAATTATTAACATCATAGAAAAAGATCTCTAAGTGAGAAAGATAAAATCAGGAATGGGCACATGAGGGTGTTTTAATGAACACAAAACATGTTTTAGCATCCTGTTATCTCCAGTAATAAAGACAGGGTGTTTGACATCAACTTAGACCCAGAGACGTGTTTTTATGAGTACAAGTAAGAGGGTCCTAACCTGGGTGCTTGCCACTGTGCAGGAAGGCTCAGCGCTGGGAGCCAGGGGCCGCTTTCCTCTGACTTTCATGTCTCAGCCAGGTCCTTTGTGCTGACACCCTGCCACCTTCAAACTTGATTCTGGCAGGATTCATTTGTCTTTGAGATTGAAAGAAGACACACCTGGATTTTATTTTAAATGCGTGGTTTTAGAATGAGTTTGGCCAACCTTTAAGTCCAATACTCAGGAGAAGGGGCAGGCGGATCTCTGTGAGTTCAAGGCCAACCTGGTCTACAGAGTGAGTTCCATGGCAGACAAGGTTTCACAGTAAAACCCTATCTAGGTAAACTTAATAAATAAAAAAATAATAAATAGATAGATAGATAGATAGATAGATAGATAGATGATAGAGAGAGAGAGACATACAGAGAGAGAGAGAGAGAGAGAGAGAGAGAGAGAGAGAGAGAGAGAGAGATGGAGAGAGACAGAGACAGAGAGAAAACAATTCTGGCCTGAAGAAGTGGCAGTAGCATCCTTGGTACTGTGTATTTATTTCTTTGGGACTAAACAACTGCAGGACCGGACGGGACAGAAACCACTATCAACAAAATTATTCATATACTGCCTTCTCTTTATTCTTCATCCAGTGCTGGGTACTTAGGCTGAACCCTGAAATCAACTGTTGTTAATATTGCTGCAGCACACCTGGGCTTGCAGCAATCTCTCTCACATGCTGACTTTGCTGTTTTGGGTTCACATCTGGGATTTGTATGGTGATCACATGGCAGTTCTATTCTTAGTTTTTGAGAGACCTTGGTACTGATTCCCTGTCCCTCCACCTCTTCCCAGAACTCTTCTTGATGGTGGCTATTCTGACTGGTGAAATGGAAGCTCAATGTAGGTTTGGTTTTCATTTCCCTGATGGGTAAAAATGATGGCTAATGTAGCCATTCTCCAAGTTGTACCATTCTGGAGAAGAGTGGGAGGTTCCTAAGAATCAGTACCAAAGGAAACTCACAAGGCTTGAAGTCCATGAAACTGGACCCAGAAACCAGATTCACAGGACCCTCTCTGAGTTTTTGTAAGCAATGTACAATTGCTAGAGGAGAAGAGACTCTTATTGGAGATGCCTGGAAATTTGTCAGGAAATTCCACAGATGTAGCTTTCTTGATACTATACACACAGTAGGGTGGGTCTTTTGGGGACTTCAGTTGCCCCCAATCCACTCTATCCTCCTGTAACCTCTCTTAGGATGACCAAGCTAGACTGGAGTAGAATTGGTCCTTTGGTCTGTCATAGAGATTCTGTCCAGGTGAATAGATGCTGGCTTGTGACTCTTCAAGAACCCACACGGCAGTGATGGACATGTGTGCAAGGATTTCTTGACATTTGAACTTCTTTTAGAAACTGCATCATTTACTCCTCTATTGGTCGGATTATTATTTATTTGGCATTTAGTTTTCAAATTCTTTATACATTCTGAGTAATTTCTTGTGAGACCAATGGATGGTGAAGATACTCTCCCTTCTGTACACTACCTCTTCAATCTGCTGTTTACTTTCTTGGGCAACTTTTTGTTGGTGTATGAATAAGTGTGTATTGCACATATGTGCAAATAGAGATTGAACTTTTATTCCTGGCTTCCCAGACCCAAATAATCACACAGAAACTATATTAATTACAACATTCTTTAGCCAATGACTTAGGCGTATTTCTATCTACTCTTATATTTATATTTAAATTAACCCATTTCTATTATATTATATTTTACCATGAGTCTTAGGTTTGTTAACTCTTGCTTCTTGGGCAACAACATGGTGTTACCCTCTTTTGGCAGTTACATGACATCTGCCTGACTCAACCTTATTTCTCCCTGCATTTAGTTGGGTTTTCCTGCCTACTCATATTCTGCCCTGCCATAGACCAAAGAAGCTTCTTTACTAACAAATGGTAATAAAACATATTCACAATAAATAGAAGGGAATTCCACATCATCTCCCCTTTTCTGTCTAAATAAAAAGGAAGGTTTTAACTTTAACATAACAAAATTACGTATAACAAAATGTGTATCAAACAAGATTTACAGTTACAAAATTTTTTCTGAGTCCAAAGTTTCAAATCTAATTCATCTTTCACCATAACTAAGGAAAACTATTACTATCTGTCTTCACATATGTATAGTGTGTGTATGCATGAGTATGGGATCACCAGTTCATGGACACACATGTGGAGGACAGAGTAGGATGTTGGGCACCTTATTGCCTTGAGCAGAGTCTCTCACTGCACTGGAAGCTTCCATTTCCATGAGGCTGGCTGGACAGTGGGATCTGCCCCACCTCCTAATGCTGGGATTATAGGCACTAATAGCATGCATGGTTCTCTTAGGGTTTCCATTATTGTGAAGACACATTATGACCACAGAAACACTCATAAAAGAAACATTTGTTTGGGGCTGGCTTACACTTCAGAGGTTTAGTCCATTATCCTCATGGTAGGTATCATGGTGTCATGCAGGCTGACATGGTGCGGGAGAGGTAGCTGAGAGTTCTACATCTGGATTGGCAGGTAGCAGGAAGAGAGAGTAAAACTGAGCCTGGTTGGAGCATCTGAATCTCAAAGCCAACTCCCAGTGACCATTTCTCCAATAAGGCCATACCTATGCAACAAGGCCACACCTCCTAATGGTGTCATTCCTTATGGCCCTATGGTGGCCATTTGCATTCAAACAACCACACTGGCTTTAAAAACAAAAACAATAACGACAACAAGAAACAAAACAGCAAAAACAAAACCCACAGAGATGATAAACACTAAAGTTTAGCTCCCCACGCTAGAGGGCCGGTGTGTCTGCCCATAAACTCGTCTCCCAAGCCTGTTGTGTAAATTTTTTTTTATTTCTTTCAAGGGCATTTTGAACTCTTGCTCTTATTTTCTGTTCAGAACGTCCTTACCTATATCTAGATCTTGAAGTATTTTTCCCTATGTTTTTCACTAGTATTTTAAATTTTCACATCTGAATTGATTTCTCTAAATGTTGAGAGACTGGAATCTAGTTTCATTCTTCTAGTAGACATATTGCTTTTCCTATTCCATTTGTTAGAGAGGCTGTCTTCTCCAACATACATTCTGGAACTTTTGTCTAGTATCAGACAGCTGTGGCTTCATGTATCTATTTCTGCGTCCTCTACTCCAGTCTTCTATATATCTGTTTATGTGCCGATATCAGGCTATGTTGCAAGTTGGCTCTGTATATCTGTGTTGCCAAAGTTCTGTAGTATAACTAAAACCAAAACATTGCAATCTATGCAAAACAAATATAAGGTCTATGCAGCGGGGGTAAATTTATCTAATTCACTGCTATGGCCACATTTCTTCGTGCCACACTTTGGATGCAGTTCATACACAAGGCATATGGCATAAAGGTGAGCCATAGATTGAGAAGAGAGGGAATTGAGTGCCCTAGAGAAGTCAAGCAGGGTGAGATTATACACAAGAGCACCTGGTTTTGAAGGAGATTGCTATTTTTTCCAAGGGGATAAGAAAAAAGTGGAAGGCAGCCACACTGAGGGAATTTATATTGAGTTTCTTAGTATGAAGCATTACCTTCCACTGAGGGTCACCACGACAGTGACTCTAGGAGACTGACTAATTGTGTCCACTGGAGTCGACCAGGGACTGTCTAGGGCGACAGCAGGGTTTTCTGACTGACACAGCAGCCCCTGATGAACGCATTTGTGTTTCATGCTTTATGACATGGAATAAGCAATGTAAAGTATCTACTTATTTGTTTCCAAGTAGTACACAGAGTTTGTGAGAAGTATTAAAGTTATGGTATTTTATTCCTGCTCTAATCCAAAAGGGAAGATTGAAAAAGTGGATAAGTTATTAAAATTATATGATTTCAGCTTATCATGCAACAAAAATCAGGTAACTGCATTTCTAGTTGGCCGGGTCTTCCCTGCTGGAGAAGCACACTGATGCTCCGTAATTTATTGAAAGGATCACTTAAACAGCAGACGTTTGATGCACGTGTGTGGACGGGCTGCTTTTCCACATGCTAGTTTTTCTCATTCATTGATGTCGTTTATGTGTGGAATACCTACCATGACCAGGAAGCAACACATTTTGAGCATCAAATTTTATCTTAATTCCATTTTAGTAGGAACTTGCCCCAAGAGTGGTTTACTGTGCATGGCTTCATCTCACAAAATGTTCTGATACTAAAGAAATTGCATTAACTTCTATGCTCATTGCTATAAAAGATATGCTTTCATTGTTGGTTTGATTCATAATGAACACTCTATGAGAAACACGTACAAGAACACAGACAATGGGGGCACTACACGTAGAAAACATGCTATTATAAGCAAGATGGTAAAGAATATAAGCTCGAGTTTATTTTTTAATGCTAGGGATTGAACCAAGATCAGTCAAGCTCTTCCCACTAACAGACATTCCATCCCACCAAACCTTAAAATCCTAGGACCTACAGACCCCAGGCTATATGTATTAAATTATTATGGTCAACAAATTAAAACAACTAACAGCTAAGGTCCCAAAAAGGCAGAATTTAAATGAAAAACAAACAACTGAATCTGTCTTAAAATAAAAGTTACATAAAAGGAATTGATCCTGATGCAAACAATTGCAGAGAAAATAAAAAATGAAGGTGGGGAAGAATAGGAATAAATTGCCAAGTATAGAAAACTGGCCAACGGATGTGCACCAATAACTAAGATGTAAGCAACATGGGAAAAATTTCATCATTGAAAATTTCTATCACCATGCACAAAACTCAAGTCCAAATGGATTAAAGACCTCAATATCAGTCCGAACACACTGAACCTGATAGAAGGCAAAGTGGGAAGTACTCTACAACACATGGGCACAGGAGACCACTTCCTACGTATAACTCCAGCAGTACAGACATTAAGGGCCTCATTGAATAAATGGGACCTCCTGAGACTGAGAAGCTTCTGTAAAGCAAAGGACACTGTCACTAAGACAAAAAGGCAACCCACTTACTGGGAGAAAATCTTCACCAACCCCGCAACTGACAAAGGTCTGATCTCCAAAATATATAAAGAACTCAAGAAACTAGACCGTAAAAGGCTAATCAACCAAATTATAAAATGGGGCACTGAGCTGAACAGAGAATACTCAACAGAAGAAGTTCAAATGGCCAAAAGACACTTAAGGTCCTGCTCAACTTCCTTGGCGATCAGGGAAATGCAAATCAAGACAACTTTAAGATACCATCTTACACCTGTCAGAATGGCTAAAATAAAAAACACCAATGATAGCCTTTGCTGGAGAGGTTGTGGAGAAAGGGGTACACTTATCCATTGCTGGTGGGAATGCAAACTTGTGCAACCACTCTGGAAAGCAGTGTGGAGGTTTCTCAGGAAATTCGGGATCAACCTACCCCTGGACCCAGCAATACCACTCTTGGGAATATACCCAAGAGAGGCCCTATCATACAACAAAAGTATATGCTCAACTATGTTCATAGCAGCATTGTTTGTAAGAGCCAGAACCTGGAAACAACCTAGATGCCCTTCAATGGAAGAATGGATGAAGAAAGTATGGAATATATACATATTAGAGTATTACTCAGCAGTAAAAAACAAGGACTTCTTGAATTTTGCATACAAATGGATGGAAATAGAAAACACTATCCTGAGTGAGGTACGCCAGACCCAAAAAGAGGAACATGGGATGTACTCACTCATATTTGGTTTCTAGTCATAAATAAAGGACATTGAGCTTATAATTCACGTTCCTAGAGAAGCTAAATAAGAAGGTGAATCCAAAGACAAACATAATATTCCTCCTGAATATTAACCTTCATCAGGCGATGAAAGGAGACAGAGACAGAGACCCACATTGGAGCACCGGACTGAAATCCCAAAGTCCAAATCAGGAGCAGAAGGAGAGGGAAGACAAGCAAAGAACTCAGGACCGCAAGGGGTGCACCCACACACTGAGACAATGGGGATGTTTTATCGGGAATTCACCAAGCCCAGCTGGCCTGGGTCTGAAAAAGCCTGGGATAAAACCAGACTCGCTGAACATAGCAGACAATGAGGACTACTGAGAACTCAAGAACAATGGCAGTGGGTTTTTGATCCTACTGCACATACTGGCTTTGGGGGAGCCTAGGCAGTTTGGATGTTCACCTTACTAGACCTGGATGGAGGTGGGCGGTCCTTGGACTTCCCACAGGTCAGGGAACCCTGATTGTTCTTCGAGCTGATGAGGGAGGGGGACTTGATGGGAGAAGGGGAGGGAAATGGGAGGCGGTGGCGGGGAGGAGGCAGAAATCCTTAATAAATGAATAAATTAAAAAAATAAAAAAAATAAAAATAAATTAAAAAAAATAAAATTTCTCAACATGGATGACAATATTTTATTGATTCAAATATTCTGCTTTGACACATATTTATAGGCACAGTATCATTTTAGAGGCTCCCATGCTCTGCTGGCACATCTGGTCATTTGTGGTGAACTGATACAGGGTTACAGACATCTGGGCACGTGGGCAGCACGGTGGCACACAGCAGTGTGTGCTGTTGAGTCTTCAGCTCTCCCTGGGCAGCGTGTCAGCATTCACTGTGGCAGCCACAGTGCCGTGAGCACCGTCTTCTGGGTTTAACGGTTAGATATTCCATGCAGTTAGATCGCCTCGTTTTTTTCCTCAGTAAAAGATTCAAGGAATTTGAACTAAAATTGAAAAAATCATGCACTACTGTGAAGAACATTAGTCACAGAAATTATTATGACCCTAATAATGCCTAATTTCTTTTAAATGCCCTCTTTACATTAGGGAAAATAGTAGCAGGGAGACACTCCATGGGTAAAGTGTTTGCTGTACAAGCAAAGGACCTGCATTTGGATTCCTAGTACCTACGCTAATGTGGGGCACAGCAGTGCACATCTGCATTCCCGGCCCTGGAGAGGCAGGGGCACAGGATCCCTGGAGATCACTGTCCAGGTGGCCCAGCCACATCAGGGAGCTCCAGGGTCAGCGAGAGATCCTGTCTCAAAAGATAAAGTGGGGAGTAATTGAGAAGGACACCCAACATCTTCGTCCACATGTGTGGTTGCACACCCATCTGTGTATGTGCACACACACACACGAATACATCACACATGAATATACATACATACATGCACACCCATACATACAAACACAACACAATAATTAGAGAAAATAAATTTGTATGGCTATGATGGGCTCAGATGGAAAGTGTCAAGGTGCATTAGGAATCTGAAACACCAAATAAACAGAAGCCTCACCTACAGAAGCCAGTAACGATAAATAATGTTCATCTAATGCTATATTCTTAGTCATGCTTTTAATTTAAGAGCATCTGAAACCTGGCCCATTGTATTGTTTCTCTGAACCACCTCGGAGCTCTTGAAGCCTAGTGGGTGATAGGAAGGGGTTATTGTGACTCTAATAGTTGCTCCACATATTCCATAAAAACAGTTGATCCTTAGGTAATATTCACTGTCAGCTGGGTAAACAGCTAAGCCATCCAATAAATGCTCATTATTTCCAATTTTATTTGCTAGTCTCACCTGGTTTGCCTGTGTCAACACCAGCACCATTAAGGGCTATGGCCCCTCACCTGGGGAAAAGACTTATATGTTCTAGCCACTATGAGTCTTGTTTCTCAGCCCCACAAAACTCCTCTTAAAGAAACCTGAGAATCGTATTTTAAATGTGTGTGTGTGTGTGTGTGTGTGTGTGTGTGTGTGTGTGTGTGTCTATATGGCCTGAGGCTTATAACTATAAATTACAACTCAGTTATATGATTTTTTTATCAAAGACTTTCTCTATAACAGTTCAGTTTTGCTCAGTTCAATCCATAAAAAGAACACAAAACAGGTTCAGAGTGTATAGGTTAAATACACCATTGAGTTCAGGGTGATATACATTAGATACAACATTGTGTTCATAATGGTATAGATTAGATGCACCTTTGTGTTCATAATGGTATAGGTTAGATATACCATTTTCTTCATGATGGGATAGGTTAGATACACCATTTTCTTCATGATGGTATAGGTTAGACACACCATTATGTTCACAATGGTATAGGTTAGATACACCACTGCTTCACCAGTTCCCATTCTCAGTTTCCTCTCCTGTGTTACTGGGGATCATACTTTATGGGATGGGTTGCATAAAAAATAAAGTGTATATAGAAAATATGCAATATTCCTCATAGTCCAAATGCTTATATGGACACTTTACTCTTGCTTAAAGATTTATTTTATTTCAGTCATGTGTATGTTATGTGTCTGTGTGTGGGTATGTGACATAAGTGTAGGTGCTCTCAGCTGCTAGAAGAAGGCTCAATCTGGTCATAGGCAGCTGTGAGCCAGAGGATCAGGTTTTGATGTGAGACGTTGTCTTCTAGCAACGCCAGAGGCTGTACCAGACAGTCTCCCCAGCATGGCTCCCCCAATGTGAGCTGAACAAAGACACAACAATAGACATGCCAGAGTGAGGGGTAATGACCACCAGGAACCAACCCTACACAAAGAACTACAGGCATCAGAGGAATGCTGGGAGCGGGAGAAAAAGTCTTCCCCAGGGAAGAGCACACTGACTGCTCATTCAATGGCAACTGGTTATTCCCAAAAGCACACATGTAAATGTACAGATGGAGAAGGTTATATTTAAGAACATATATGTATATAAACATATATACATGTGTACATATATGAATGTAACAATGAACAAAGAGGGCATGATTTTGAAGGAGAGCAAGGGAGATTTATTGGCTGTTTTGCAGGAAGCAAAGGAAAAGGGGGAAATAATGTGATTATATCAAAATCTCCCAAATAAAAAAAATAATTAAAAATATTCAGAGTAAAATTAGAAGGCATCTTTCTGTTGTTGTTTTCTTAAAGACGATATAGAAAAGGAGTCCTGAAGTTCTGGAAACATTAAGAAAGTTCTTTCATCCTGAAACATCTACTAATGCTAACACTGAAATAGATTTCAACTTTTGCTGACTGTAATGAGACAGAATCATTGCCTTTTATCGACCGGAGATTCTGAATCTCCTTCGAGTCTGCATATGAGCTGGCCTTCGTGGCACTGAGTCTTGGCTCTGAACTAGTGTTCTCTGAGTGTGCTATCCTGTTTCCAGTTCCCCAAATACACAACAGGGTTTCCTTCTGGGCATTGCAAGTTATTTGTCTTTCAACTCTAATTGTAAGTAGAACATGAAAACCGCTTTTCTTGGAGAATTTACACAGGTTTGGAAGGTTCCGACAGGAAATACCATACTTACACTGATTCCTCAACACGTGGATATGTTTAAAGGTGTCATTAGCTCTGATCTGAGTTGCCATGGTGCAGCACTGAGTGAAGGCTTGGACACAGTTAGGGCCTGTTTTTTTCACACGTTCTGCTCGCTGCTCACACGTTTCATGCTCACTATGTCTGGCTCCATCATAACAACACTTCTTTACCACCGGATGTTTATATGTAGCAGCTGAAACGATGTCAATACGCGTGTCCTTACCACCAACAGTCGTAGATCTCAAGCATCAATTTCTCTACCATCAAAGAACTCCCTCACCAGATACTCGGGGAAAACAAACATTTTAGATAGTTTTAGATGAGGAAATAATAAAGAACTGCTTTGTTCGTGGTAAGGATCTGGCCAATGAAATCCTGAGTTTGCGTGAAGGATCATTAGAGGGGTGAACTAAACCTCCACGAGCATCTTTTCCCCACCCGTTGCATTGCAATTAGGGAAAGCCCATGTCTTCTGCTCTGGTCTTGAATGCAGTAACCGCAGTGCTATACAATTTGTGGACTACCTTGTTCTCTTATTTTCTGTTCCAGGTAATCTGTTGACTGGAGACTCACGCCTTGGGCTTCATCTATGAGCGGGAAAATGGAGTGAGGGAAGAGTGGTCAGTGTCATACTGTTGTTATAATACTTAAAAATAGGTCTTGTCCCTGCAATATGACCCACAATACTCTCATCAACTAAATCGTTTGTTGACTTAATTACGTGTCGCTAATTGTTTATTTTTCCTAAAATCATGAGCCTAGAAAGATCCCCCATAAGCCAGGTTCCCATGGTGACTGTACCACTTCTATTATAAAGAACATGAATCCATAAATCTAGATGGCTTCTTCAAAAATAGCAGGCAAGGAGATCCCAGACTCCTGAACAGCCACCAAAGCATTAGAGTACCTTGAATTTCCACTTCGTGCTGCAGATCACTTACTGGCGTGAGACTTATTTTGAAGGCTTTATCTGTGAGAGAGAAGGAGGTGTGAAAGACATAAAATCCTTCTAAAACAGTCGCACGACGGTATTCTCTTCCACATCATCGTGGCCCTCTAACAACCTCTAACAAGCACTGACTCCCTGGCCAGATACCGAACCAGGACTTCCTACCACCCTGGCCCAGGACTTCATTCCCACCTGGGAGTGGTTTGCATCAGTTACATTACTGAAAAGAATTACTGGGAAAAAAACTAATGTTCTATAGATGAGTCTTAGATTGAAGATTACCATGTTCTTTGACGTCAAAGTGTGTTGTTCCATTGGTGGAAGTGTCTTCTCTATATTTAGCCTGAATCGTCCATCTACCGTATCTGTGGAAACCAGATGTTTGAAATCATGGAGAGCAACAAAGAGTTTTAATTTATCAACTCTAGTAGTTTCTGTTTGGAAGAGGTAAGAATACACACACACCCTAAGTAAGTTTGGAGGAAAGATATTTCAAAAATAAATAGACATAACTGAACATTTCAAAAATAAAATAAATTGTTTAACAATTAGTTTTTCATATTGCATTCTTTTCCTACATATTTGACTTTAATATAGCAATTTTGTTAGGAGAACTAATAAGAATTTCAGAATTTACTTAATCCAGGAATATATGTTCAGTTCAAAATACAGCAAAAAAAATTTAGATTAATGTGTCTTGAAAGACGGCATGCTAGTGATGTAAATCACACCTCATATAAGCAAAATTATATTTGGAAACAAAGCACGGCTTGTTTAAAGAATAAAATAACCTGTCCAACAACCTTCGTTTAAAAATATTTAGTGAGGTTGAGCAGTGGTAGCTTATGCCTTTAATCCCAGGACTTTGGGAGGTGGATCTCTGAGTTCAAGCTGAGCCTGTCTACACAGTGAGGGCAGTCAGGGCTACATAGAGAAACTCTTTCCTTAGAGACCAAAGGCCCATAACCAAAACCAAACAGGCAAAGAAAAAATTAGTGAGTACTACACTGAGATTTTAAAAAAGGTCAAGACAGAAGAACCGCAGACTTTATAGCAAACAATCCACACCAGTTCAGATTCTCACATATTTTCTGAGCAGGTTTGATTCATACAAGTTGCTGCACATCACTGGGGAAAGAGAAAAACCGTATCCATCATGCAGATAGGGGAAGCGATCAATGGAGGAGATAGCACGGTTGTCATGACTATTGTCCTTGCTCAACAGGTATTTACCGAGGACCGAGGATGCTGAATTGCTGAGCTCAAATGAACACTATAGACAAGGGCCTTGATCTTAAGGAGCCTGTGGTGTAAGATGAAGAGGGGGTGATAAACAAACAATGAATGGAGAAGAAAGAAAATACACAGGACAAGGAGGTGGAGAGTGAAGAGGACACTACGTCATATCCAGGGTTGGCATTTGTACAAAGTGTGATTTTCCCATGTCCCAGAGAAGAGAACTATGAAGGAGAATGTGTTCTATGCATAGAGGACAACAGACACCAAGCTGCCAAGATGGGAGAGTGGAGTCTGATGGATTCCAGTGATCTGCTGTGGACAGCTGGCACGAGGTGACGTCTGGGAAATCAGAATCATAACATAGCAGACTCAATTCTGCACTAGGGAGCCTATGGCATTTTAAGAAATTGTATAATTTTAAATCATCCAGATTATTTCAACCTCCCAACTTCAGTCTATGATTTTCAGAATATGTTTTCAAAATGAGCCAAATACAATTTCCCTTAGAGACGACACAACACAAGTGACTCTAAAGTGTTTCTACTGGAAATGTCTGCGGTAGCTATGTATAGTGTAGTACAGTGTAGTATGGTATAGTACAGTACAGTATAGTATAGCATAGCATAGTATCATGTAGTATAGAATAGTATAGTATAGTACATTATAGTGTAGTACAGTACAGTATAGTATAGAATAGTATAGCTGCCCTTGTCTAATATAGTACAGTATAGTTATTATAGTGCAGTATAGTATAGTATGGTATGGTATAGTACAGTACAGTATAGTGTAGCTGCCAGTATAGTATAGTATAGTATAGTATAGTATAGTATAGTATAGTACAGTATAGCTGCCCGTGTCTGAGACATCCTGCTCTATGGTCCTTGAGGGCAGGGATTGTAGATCCTTGCATGTGAAGCCAAATAAGACAAAATTTCCTAGCCTCCCTCTCTCTCTCTCTCTCTCTCTCTCTCTCTCACACACACACACACACACACTCATTTAGACTAAATCTCTGCACCTGCTAGGCATAAGTGCTCTCCTCTCCTAGTAGACCATAACCTAACGCCTTCTCCCCAGAGATGGACACTCTGTTAGGATGAAAAGGCAAAAAAGGACAACTGAAGATTGTTTTCTCTTCTTAATTGATTGCTCTCTCTATAAAAAGAATGGGTGGGAAATTTTTGGAACTTTTTCTGTGTGTGTGTGTGTGTGTGTGTGTGTGTGTGTGTGTGTGTGTCAGAGAGAGAGAGAGAGAGAGAGAGAGAGAGAGAGAGAGAGAGATCTATGTATTGCAGGGTTTTGCTATCTGCTGAAGCTGGCTGGTAATACCTACATCTAAGGGATTCTCTTTTCAAGGTGTGCTGGGAATCCGAGACTCCTGGTCTGCTGGGCAGTGCTCTGGTATCTGGAATTCATTTCTGTTTTGCTGAGAAGTGGACCTAACTTCTACCATCCTTTGGAAGGCTTCACATAGCCACATGTGTGTTCTCCTTGGTCAGAGCAGGTGCTCACTTAACCTTTCCTCTGCCCCACAAACAAAAGTTCCAGGTCATTTTTTTTTTCATAAAACAACTTATTAACAAACACTTTTACATACTTGGGGTTAGAAGGAATCTGAAAGTCAGGAAAACACACAGCTCCAGTAAGATTGTTTCCTTGTACTTTGTCAACTTCTGATCCTTCAGGGTCCTTTAGAGAAATAAAAAAACGTGCCCGCCTTATGTCATGTTTCGTTGTTATAAAGTAATACCTGTAACCAGGTAATTTTGGAAGACTAGAGATTTATCTTGGCCACAGTGCTGGAGGCCAGGGTTGTAAGGAGATGACGCTGTGCAGGGAGGAGCTGCCCTGCTTCAACTCTGGATGGAGAAGCAGAACCGCAAGCAAGCACTCAGGAAGAGTTTGTTCATGTGTCAAGAAAGCTCTCGCACGGGAACAGCCCTGCTCCGTGTATCCGTCTGTGAGGGAGGCATCACGGGACTAAGCACATACTTACTATGAAAGTTAAGACAGTTTTCCGTGTAACTGGCTCCAAGGCATCTCCCAGTGAAAGGACGCCAACCTTTACTGCAGAAGAAGTGATATCATCAAAAACCTTGTTGAGCAAGGACTATTCTAATTTTTAAAACAAACATCATCAGGGTGAAAATGATTTAAGATACAGTGAGTGACATTCTCAAAGATTAATATATATTTTAAAAAACATCTTTAGCCGGGCGGTGGTTACGCATGCCTTTAATCCCAGCACTTGGGAGGCAGAAGCAGGCAGATCTCTGTGAGTTTGAAGCCAACCTGGTCTACAAGAGTGATTTCCAGGGCAGGCTCCAAAGTTACAGAGAAATCCTGTCTCGAAAAACAAAAAACAAGGGCAATTCAACAATAAAATAGTCCACAGAAAACAATTAGTGGAACATTTCAAGTATTTCATCTCTACCATTGTAGTTTTTAATCTCTATAAATTTGAAACTGATCCCCTAAAATATCTTCCTTGTCTTTGTTTATTGTGCTCAATATCTTTTAGCTTAAAGTCTTTATTTTTTTTGAAATTACATGCATTAGTAGATAATTGCATGCTTGTTATTGTTATATTTACACACACATACACACATGTTTATTTAGTGTTGTTCCTATGCATGTGCTTAGGGTTAACTGTTCAGGATTGGATCAGCTGTGGGGGTCCTCCCTGGGAAAAACCGAGCTTTCCTCTATGAGCAGCCACTGTATATAGCTGTTCTTGCGTGTAGAAGGCCTTTAAAATCTCCCCCATGTGGGTTGTGTGTCGTCTACACAGACTCACAACTGCTCCAAATACAGAGAGTGCATGACCATGGCTACCCAGCACCGAACAGTACAAATAAAACACAACCCCAGACCTGAGATCAGGGAGAGCTATGGAACAGGAGGCAGAAGACCCAAAGATCTGGAGGATCAGGGTGCCTACCGGAGCTCAGTTGCTAAGCTGCACTGTCTGCTTCTGGACTGAACATAATGGTATAGCTTTTGATTCTGCTAGGGCATGGTGACACATTTTCTTTCTTCAAGGGTTTTCAACTCAAGTCATAGCCAAGTCTTGGTCCCCACACTAAAACAGAAATAGTGCCCTAAGCCCTACACCATTTCGACTCTTGGTCCATACTGTGTAACTCCACGGAGATGTCCCAGGAAATTCTGTTTCACCAGGTAACAAGGTAAAGCCAGTATGATGAGCAGGTCGCCCACATCCTGTGCTCTCCTCCCTTCAGTGCTGTCATTCCCTCATATTGTCCCTCACGTCTATGACAAACCTGCCTTCCCTGTCCAGGTGTCAAGAAATAGTTGTTAGCAGCATGTGGAAAAGCCAACGATCACAGGTTCTGAACTTCAAAACTGTGGTCTTGTCTTGGTGTTTCCTCTTCCTGTTCTGAGTTATCTTAACAACCTCACTAATAAAACAGGAACATTAGTGTCACCTCCCAGTACACTCACAGGTACAAACAGGACAGAGTCTCCACATGACTCAGAATAAAAGAGGTAACAAATGTTTATGTTATCATTATGATTTTAGTGACTATTATTTGCATAGTTTCTAACCTAGTTTTTAGTTAATTTAGAATATTAATCTTAGCGTATCAGAGGCAAGATCAATAAAATCTGTGTATTGAAGCCATGACTGAATGCAATGCCTGCTTTGTGCTAGACAATGAGATAAGAGTGGTGACCAAGTCTGATATGCATGCCGTCTGATGCTCTAGTAGAGGAGAAACACAGTTGTGTAGGTTTCCAGGAGTACGGAGGTGCAGGTGCTGCAGAGGACACGCCTTTGAGTATTGAGACATCAAAAGAAAGGACTGGGGATGTTCCTAAGTGCTGGAGCACTTGCCTGGGATGTTTGAGGCCCTGGACTTATCCCTAGCACTGACAAGGAGGAGAGAGAGAGGAAATGTGCTGGGGGTGGCAGGCCAAGCTGCAGTTGCAGGTTCCTGAAGGGATCCGTGAATGCGGATGCTACGAGCAGGAGTTACTGAGTCAAATAAAAAGATAAAAACATACTATGCAGAAGTAACACTGCATCCACCTCCATGTGCGTGAGAAGTAGCAGGAAAAGCAACTAACTTGAGTCCACAGCTGAGGAGACATAGCAGAGAAGGGACCTGGGAAAGAGGGTGGGACCCAGGCTGTGAAGAACTGAAGGACTCTCAACAATATTCTAAGGTCCTTTATCCTAGGAAGCCTCGGAGACTAAGCCTTTATTCAAAGATGCTTAAGCTAATAATCTTTCAAATGTCTTCACATTAAATACATCAGTAGGATAAGGACTTAAGAATATTCTTATAGGCAGAGACTACTATCTCATATAAGAAGTCGTCTTGTTGGAGTTAGGTCAACCATTCAGGCAATGACTCACTGTTTGAGCTGGTGACAACATCCTGACCCTGTCTAGGTCTTTCCTTTCCAAATCAATATATAGGTGCCCATGTTACATGTATTGATTATCATACAGCCCCATTCACCTCACTATGGACATCATCAGCATCCACCAAAATTAGAAGGTCTCTAACTGTCCACTCAATTTCAGATGTTCAAAGTTCCACATCTTTATGTCATTCTCCCTTGGAAGAAGCATCAGATACTCTACCGTACTGCTGCGGAGTGTACACAGGCTTGTCAGTGTGGATGAAGAGAGAGCCATTGTCATAGAGGATTGGCCGTTTTTCTGATTTTGAAAAATGCTTTGACACGACTTCCAAATACACATATGAAAATGAGCTTTGTCCTTGAGACAACTGTTTGTCCTGAATCTGAAAAACAACAAACAAACATGACGGTGTGAAAGTGTGATTGTGAAGTCCTAAAGCGTGCTGACCTTGTAGAGACAAAACCAGTGCAAACTGGAAGACCAAACTAAGCTTGTTCGTGCTTTTTGTTTGTTTATTTGGCTTGGTTTTTGGTTTTTTGAGACAGGGTTTCTCAGTAGCTTTGGAAATGTCCTGGAACTAATTCCTGTAGACCAGGCTGGCCTTGACCTCACAGAAATTCTCCTGCTTTTGCCTCCCAGGTGCTGGGTTTAAAGGTGTGTATCACCATCACCTGGCTGCAAAATTGAGCTTGTGCATTGCATAATTTTAAAGAGACACTGGAGACAGGGCTCAGAAGTTAAGAGCACTGGTGGTTCTTCCAGAGGACAAAAGTTCCATTCCCAGCACCCAAGTGGCAGCTCAGATCACCTGACTTTTGTTCCAGGAATCCTACCTCCTCTTCTCTCCTTTGTTATTGCATGCTGTGGTGTCCAAATACACATGTAGGCAAAATACCCAATAACAGGAAATTGTAATGAATAATAATGATCCTGTTGTAGTGGTGCATGCCTTTAATCCAAGCATTTTAAGAGGCTGAGGAAGGCAGACCTCTGCGAGTTTAAGGCCAAGCTAGTCTACATTGCTAGTTCTAGGCCAGTCAAAGCTATTAGAATATTGTTACAGGCAGAGATTACTATCTTGTATGTCAAATTGTCTTGCTGGAGTCAAATCAACAGTTCTGGCAATGACACTTTATCTTAGCAGGTGGCAACATTCTCACCCACTCTTGGTTGTTCCTTTCCAAGCCTTGTCTGAAAAACAATAAATAATAATAATAATAATAATAGCACAGTATAGCACTACAGAAACTAAGGCAGAGAGGATCTTATTTTCAAGTATATCCAGGATTACAAGGTAAGAATCTGTCTCATAAACATAACCAAACAACAAAATTTACTAAAACCACTACAGGAACAATAATAATAAATTAGTTTTGCCAAAATCCCTTCATAGTCTGACATTGTAATAAAGTGTTAGCATTAAGTAGTTGGAAATCTCTTTGGGACCCTCAACCTCAGACATACTGAACAGAACTGCTATTGTAGGAACAGTGAGAAACCTTCACCTTATTGGCTTCTGCATGAATTGTTTTCTCCATTCTCTGTGTGCAAGACTCTGGCCGATGGCCTGCACACTCAACATCACACCACATGCTTCTGTGCCCACAGCACAGATGTACCCTCTCCAGTTTGGGTATGTGATTACCATCACCACCTGTATATTCGATGGTATGGGCACTGAATATGTTAACATGGGCAGTCAAAGAAAGGGCATTTCTCTGAGAACTAAGGGTTTGGAAACATGGGGTAAAGTTAATTACTGAAATCAACTGCTAGGAGATTATTACAAAGATTTGAAAACAGTAAAAATCTAGGATTTCTGTGCTGAGATGAATTATAGACATCTGAGTTCTTTCTCTACTTTGAAAAACAAACTAGAGCTTCTATCACGGTTGTCATCTTGATGTTTGTAGGTCTCCAGGGGGAGTAAGGGTGCCTCTGTCTCTTTCGCCTGCTCTTGGGACCCTTTTCCTCCTAGTGGGTGGCCTTGTGCAGCCTTAGTGTGATAGTTTGTCCCCAGTCTTATCCAATCTTGCTCTGCCATGTTCAGTGGATCTCCCTGGGAGGCCTGCTCTTTTCTGAAGAGAAATGGAGGAGGGTGGATTTGGGGGAAAGGGAAGGTTGTGGAGGTGGGATTGGAGGAGAGTCGAGAGAGAAACTGCAGTCAGAATGTATTGAAAACAAAAATGAATAGCTACAAAGAACATTGATCAATAGTATAAAACACAGTTTAAATTGATTTACTAAAAGGAACTGGGCGAGGAAGGGATGGAGGAGGAGAACATGAGGAAATGGGATGCTTAAGATGGGAGGACAGTGAGGGAGAGAAGGAAAGAGGTATTTTGATTGAAGGGGTGGTTAAAGGGCTATCACAAAACATAGCACTAGGGAAAAATCCCAGGAATCCTAAAGGATGACCCCAGATAAGACTCTAAGCAACAGTGGAGAGGATGCCTAAACTGATCTTCCCCTGTAATCAGACTGATGACTACCTTAATTGTCATCATAGAACCTTCAACCTGCAACTGATTGATGCAGGACAGAGATCTACAGGTAAGCACTGGACTAAGCTACCTGAGACCAGCCCAAGAGAGGGAGTAATGATAATACAGCAAAGGGCTCAAGACCATGACGGTAATATCCACAGAAACAGCTGACCTGAGCTAGTGAAAGCCCATTGACTCTGGACTGAGAGCGGGCAAACCTGCCTAGGACCAAATTAGGCCCACTGAAAGTGGGGGACAGTTGTGAGGCTTGGACAGTCTGTGGGGTCACTGGCAATGGAACCAGGATTTATCCCTAGTGCTTGAACTGGTGTCTAAACTTTCTTTATCAGTGGATACCTAGATATAGTGGGGAGGGCCTTGATCTTCCTCCAAGTGGAGTGTCTGACTTTGTTGTCTCCCCATGGGAGGCCTTACCCTTTCTGAGGCATGGATAGGGAGATGGGATGCAGGGAAGGTGGAGGAAGCAGTAGGAGGGGAGGGAGTGGGAATGGGGATAGCTGTGTAAAATGAGAAGACTGTTTTAAAAATTCTAAGAAAAAAAGATTTAATTATGGACTCAAAGACAAGATTATGACAAAACATTTAATTGGTTTAAAGATGTTTTACAGTGTCAACATGAAGCTAAGTCTTCATGGACCAAAGTTTCTGGTTCCTCCATGCTCCTCAGCTCCTGAGCTGACCCTGAAAGCACGACTCAGTGGGATTCCCTGTGGTGAAGGACGGGTCCTGGAACTATGCTGTCCCAGCACGTGGTAACTCTAGCACTTAAATAGGCTAGTGCCAGCAAGGAGCTCAGGTATTGCATCAGCTGCATTTAATTGACTTGCATTGTGGCTAGTGGCTGCCATGCATCATAAAGGGTGATCAGAGAAAATAGTAGTTTGTGTAATGAACTTTAAATTTTCATAAACCAAGCAATTGGAAACTTTTTTTTAGACAGAGATTAGAACATTTATTCTCAAGAGCAATGATGGAGCAATTCCTATGTGACCACCGTTTCTCAAATATGAGTAATAGTATATATTCCTGCTACTTTTTTTATTTTATTTTTTTTTTTTGAGACAGGGTTTCTCTGTGTAGTTTTGGAGCCTATCCTGGAACTAGCTCTGTAGAAAAGACTGGCCTCGAACTCACAGAGATCCACCTGCTTCTTCTGCCTGCCCTGTGCTTCTGCCTCCCCTGTGCTGGGATTAAAGGTGTGCGCCACCACTACCCGACTATTACTTTTAAATAATGAAAGATATGGAAGATTCACAGCATTGACTTTTTGTTGTTTACAGTGCAATAAAAAATTTTATAACGTGAATACATATAAATATTTCAAGTATCTATCTATACATAAATACTTGAATTAAGCAGAAATCTTACATCTATGGTTTTTAGATATTTAAAATCTAAAATAGGGACTAGAGAGATGGCTCAGTATTTGAGGATCTGGATAGGACCTTGGTTTTGTTTCCAGCCCCCATACCATGCAGCTCAGTTTTCAGGAAAGCTGACTGGCCCTTCTAGCATCTGAGGGCCTGCATGTACACAGTGCATATAAGGCACACACACAAACACACAAAGAAAGAATTTTTTAATTTAAAGATTTTTAAAATAATAATAAAACCTTAAAAGTATTAAATAAATGCATAGAAGCCTAACTGTAGGCCCTTTGTATGTTTCCGTTGCTACTTTCCTTATCTGCTTCTCACTGTAGAGAGATATCTTTTTCTCTGGAGCCACAGAGCCTCTTCTTTTCTTTCTTTTTTTTAGCATTTATTAAATCTTTTCATTTATTCTACATACCGGCCACAGTTTCCCGTCTCTTCTTTCCTCCTTTTCCCTCCCTGCACTTTTGATCTACCCCCCCCCCCCACCTCCCACCCATTTCTCTTTGTCTCCCTTCAGAAAGGGGCAAGCCTCCCATGGAGTCAGCAAAGTATGACCCATCAAGTTGAGGTAGGATCAAGTTCCTCCCTCTGCATCAAGGCTGGGCTGGGCGAGGCGACCCAGCATGGGGAACAGGCTCCCAAAAACCAGCTCAAGCCAAAGGTGAGGTTCTCTCATTTTTCTTGTTTGCTGCTATCAGTAAGAAGGGCTGCAAGCACTTTGGCAAACAATCTGTATTAAAATGAGTCTTTGTGACACTGGGGCTTGAACTCAGGTCCTTGTACATGCCAGGCAAGCACTCCACCACTGAGGTGTATATCCCCTGCCTGGAATGTCATTTTAAAAAAGTGTTTACTTAAACATGCTGTTTCTCTTGCTGATTATCAGTGAGAGCTGTTCACTGCAGTAACCAATCATTTCACTTGGGCTGTAGCACAGTGGTAGAGTTCTGGTCTAACATGAGACCACCACCCCCATACACCCCCAAGTTCCTTCCCCATGTACCATCTTCTTTGGAAGCAGGGAGGGAGTCATGAATTGTTGAGAGAAGATAAACGAAAACAATAATTTTATAAGATTGGGGCAGTACATATAACCATAGACTACTGAGGTCTGGACCACTGTTAAAAGCATTTATGTTTCTCTTCTGTTTGTAATAATTCTCATAGATGTGTTAAAAGCATGCATGTTTTGTTTCTTTGCTATTTTTAGTGATAATTTCATAGGCATTTCTAAACATCTCCAAATGTTTCCAAGCTGAGACAATTTTATTTCCCAATAAAAATGTTAACATTTACATCCATTGCTCAAAAAGCAAACACAATTTTCTGTTTAGAATATCGTTCAACTCAGGAGCTGAAGAGATGGCGCAGCGGTTAAGGGCACTTGCTGTTTTGCAGAGGACCTGGAGTTCTGTCCCCAGTACCCACGTGACCACTCACCACCTCCAGTTCCAGGGGACCAACACCCTCTAGCCTTGGACACCTGAACATGCACACATGTATACTCACACAGGCACACCCACGTAAAAGATAAATCCTTTAGAAAAAGAATTCTGTGAACCTCAGATTGTTATCAGTTGGTGATAATCATCTAATACTCACGCAATGGTAAACCGATGCAAGATCTCTGTCAATGTTCAAAACACATACATGCTACCAAAAATATTCTCTCTGTATATTTTCAAAAGAAAGACAAAAATACATACTGTTAAGATTGTCGCGTTTTGGAATTTATTTTCTGGTGATAAATTAACAGAGCCTGAAGAGTAAGTGACGTTTTTATCAGGATAGCTTTTTACAGAGATGGTTGCATCAAAGGCATCAGAGTGGCCGTGGGCTTGGACCATGACATTCTCTGACACTCCGACGCGGAAGACCACTGGTGCTGAAACGGTGAATCTGCTGAAACAGGCCAAGACGTAACAGCTTTGGTGACACTGTACTTCACACTGTTTCTGTGGTGTGCTAAATAAAAACATGTCTAGAAAACATCAGCACACTGCCAACAAGAAAGAACGACACTCGCTGAAGCAGATGAGAGAAAGCCATCTTAGAAATGTTACCTCGGGGGGCACAAGGTGTGTGACACTGCCAGCAGAGAGGGACACATGCACACCCGACTGAGACAGTGCAGGCACCTACCAGTGGTGGAATATCTTAACTTATATGATTATATTTTAGGTTATATTATAAACTTAAGTTATGAGTTTCACCAATCAGCAAGTCTTTCGTAGCAATGAAGTTAGTCAGCAATTGAGACCTTTACCAAATCTGGCAGTTTTCCTGCAAAAGTGATTTGGAGGCATTTGCGGATCAGTTGAGGAACCTGTAAGCCTACTCATCTGAGGTATGTGCTTAGCCAGACACAAAATGAAAGTGGGTGATAAGATTCATTTACTGAAACTTTCCTATGAGCAGGCTCCATTCTCAGCATGTTTTACACACACACGTGTGTGTGTGTGTGTGTGTGTGTGTGTGTGTGTGTCTGTGTGACTCACTGTGCCGTTCTCAGCATGTTATATATATATATATGTCACTCACTGTGTGGCTACCACATTCGGTTCAGAGGGTGTCACTATTGCTCCCATTGAGGACCAGCAAACTGCTGCTCATTTGTCCTGGGTCACCGGGCTAGCCAGACTGAAGGAGAACAGCCTGTTTGTTTCCAGCATTAAAACTTTCCACCACTCTTCTAAAGTGAACTTACTAAGAATTTTGAAATGAGACAAAGCCTTTGGAGCTAAAGGCTGCGACGGTTTCAGTGCTCAGCAGTTGTACCCATCGTGTGTGTTACAGAGTGGTGAGCCGTGGCATGCTGAGCGTCAAAGCCCTTAAATCTGGCGGTGGTCCTCCCTCATACACATTCTGGTCCTCCCTCATACACATTCTGGTCCTCCCTGACGTGTCTGCCACATAGTGTGCCCATGTGGAGAATCTCATCTTTGTATGCTCTTTAACAGCAGCAGAGGATCCTGAGCTTGCAGCGAGGCAGGAAGGTTCCTCTGGCATGCTTTCCCCAGGTACGTGCATGGCTTGACCCTTTACCTCTGCCCTTTGACTTCTACGTCTTCTTACACAACTTTACCCTGCCCCATCCTTGCTGATGCAATCAGTGGGTCAATCGTTTAGTGCCCGACTTCCCACTATGGCAAAGCTCTCACCTGCTCCTCCCCCTGTTACACCTCACTGCCTGACACATACTGCGTGCTCAACAGGTAGTTGCTGAATCAAGCAGTTTATCCATTAAGTGATTCATTTCCATGTTGTTCATGATACACTTTGTTACTTTTCAGGAAAAGCGAGGAGCCGTCTTTCAGTAGGGTCAACACAGTGATGAAAGAATTCAGAACCTTTCTCGACTCAAACATGGGAGCCCTGGTGCTGACCCTAGTTCCGACACTACTGCTTGTTTGTTTTTTATGTGAGAAAAAGAACATGAAGTTAGGTAGGGGAAGATCCAGGAGGAATTGGGAAAGCTGAAAGAATATGATCAAAATATGGTATATAAAATTTTTAAAAAATTAAAATAAACTAATTCATTTAAAAAAGGAGCTGATCCCCAAGTAACTGTGGCTTAACTACAGCAAAATCATAAGAAACACAAAGAAGCTAAGCACCAAATACAAAACAAAAAGGAAAATAATTCACGTGCTTGTATATACACATAATCCCATGGTTAAGTTTGGGTGGAACAGCAATATGAGTGACCGCACAAACAATCGTGGGTTAGCCATCCACTGATCTCAGCCCTCCGTGGGTTAGCCATCCACTAATCTCAGCCCTCCATGGGTTAGCCATCCACTGATCTCAGCCCTCCGTGGGTTAGCCATCCACTACTCTCAGCCCTCCATGGGTTAGCCATCCACTGATCTCAGCCCTCCGTGGGTTAGCCATCCACTACTCTCAGCCCTCCATGGGTTAGCCATCCACTGATCTCAGCCCTCCGTGGGTTAGCCATCCACTAATCTCAGCCCTCCATGGGTTAGCCATCCACTAATCTCAGCCCTCCGTGGGTTACCCATCCACTACTCTCAGCGCTCTGTGGGTTAGCCATCCACTAATCTCAGCCCTCCGTGGGTTAGCCATCCACTGATCTCAGCCCTCCGTGGGTTAGCCATCCACTAATCTCAGCCCTCCATGGGTTAGCCATCCACTACTCTCAGCCCTCCGTGGGTTAGCCATCCACTGATCTCAGCCCTCCGAGGGTTAGCCATCCACTGATCTCAGCGCTCTGTGGGTTAGCCATCCACTGATCTCAGCCCTCCGTGGGTTAGCCATCCACTGATCTCAGCGCTCTGTGGGTTAGCCATCCACTACTCTCAGCCCTCCGTGGGTTAGCCATCCACTGATCTCAGCCCTCCGTGGGTTAGCCATCCACTGATCTCAGCCCTCCGTGGGTTAGCCATCCACTGACCTCAGCGATCCCAAGACTTTCCCATTCACATGAGCCGCACACCTGGTGCCTCAGAGGAGCCCAGTGCCGTCAAGTCCGCAGTCTGGTGACTACCAGCCACACCACCCTCACACAAACTATAGAATGAAGATGCTCTCCTTCACTTACGTTTGTTCCTGTCCCCAACTTTTTTCAAGGAAGGCCAAAACCAGAAGTATTTCCCAAAACCCCATGGCTTGAGGTGGTACCAAAACTATGTATGTCACCTCCTTGAAGTGACTTTCCATTTAAGGAAAGTGAAAGTGGAATTTGGGGATCAGCGAGGCCATGTTAATTATTAACAGCAGGAAAAGGGATGGCTACATGAGACCATGGAAATCGGAAGGGAACTACCCTTTCATGCCCAGGAGCACAGGCAGGAGGTACTATGTAGGGATTTGTAACAAGACACTTACTTTATTGAATGCAAAATAAGGACTCAAATGTGGGAGCCTGGTCCCACGAAGAAAGGCTCAGCGCTAGACAGCAAGAGTCTTGCTGCCTTTGGCTTTCTTCTCTAGACCAGGTCATTGTGTCGCTCTGCTGCTCTGGTGTCGCTGAGCATGCCTGTGATGCCAGTTTCTCCTCCCTGAACTACTTTAAAGACAGAAAGAATGATTTTGGCTCACAGCCTCAGGATCTCAGCCCATGGTGTCTTGTTTCTGGCCCCGGCCTAGTGAGGGACAGTTCACAATGGGCAGCATGCACTGAGGCGCCTTCACCTCATGACAGACAGGAGAAAGGAAGACAGGCAGGGACCAGTGACAAGACACCCTTCAAAGGCATGTCTCCAGTGATTCCTATAACTAAACCCACCTCTTAAGTTTTCACCACCTCCCAACAAGGCCATCAAACTGTGAGCCTGAGCCCATCAGTGGAATAACCTATTGGTAAGTCAGAGCACCCATGAGTCAGTCGCTGTAAGCCTTTGGAGGACACTGTAGATTCAAACCTTAACAGTATCTGGTAGACTCTACTCGCTGTTGATAGTGACAGACACCTACCTATATTTGTTTCCATGCCGACACGATTTGAGGATGGTCTGAGCTAGACAGGCTGATAAAGTGATCCCTCTTAGAGAATGTGTGAGGGGCAGCATCCGTGGTCCTGGAAACAGTCTATGAACAACCTACCTCTTCCAAGGCAGGTCAAGGAAAACGTTGTCCATCTGCCCAGCCCAGAGAAGAAGCAATGCACTGGCCATGTCATACTGAGGATGCTAGCATAAGTGACCCAAATGTTTAGGAGTTAGCAGGGAGTGCACATACTCCCGTAGCCACACATTCAAAATTGGCATTCATTCAGACATATTGTAGTTTAAAAATTCATGCCTTTCAGTAGGTTTTTAATAGCTTTTATTTCCAGACTTGAAGACAAAGATTCCTGTAGCAACTGACTCTAACTATTTGTATGCAAATAAAATCATATGTAAAGTTATATGTAAATAAAATTTTACCTTTAAGAGTTTTAATTACATTTATTTTCATGATGTTTTTATTCAGTAGAAATGTTTTATTTGGGCTGGAGAGATGGTTCAGAGGTTAAGAGCACTGGTTGCTCTTCCAGAGGACCTGAGTTTAATTCCCACCAACCACATGGTGGCTCACAACCATCTATAATGAGATCTGGTGCTCTCTTCTGGTGTGTGTATACATAATAAATGAATTTTTTTAAGAAATGTTTTCTTTATACATTTCTCCACTATCCTTCCTATCTTCCTATGTATTAGCTGTTTGAAAAACAATAATCTCTCTAAACATGTTTGTGCACACTGACATCACTCGCTAATGTAAACGCGTTTGTGTAAAGTGACATCACTTGCTAATGTAAAGACATTTGTATAAACAGACATCTCTCGCTAATGCTGTGTTGACATTGCTTACTTTCCACTCCTAAGGTCCTATTTACCAACACTTTTAAAGCATATTTTAAAAATGTATACATGCAAGTCAGGTGGTGGTAGTGCACACCTTCAATTCCAGCACTCAGGAGGCAGAGGCAGGTGGATCTCTATGAGTCTGAGGCCAGCTTGGTCTACAGAGCAAGTTCTAGGGCAACCAAAATTACACAGAGAGACCCTGTCTTGGAAAAAATAACAGAAAAGAACATGCAAATATGTATTTCAATTATTTTCACAGCACACTCCTACCATCCGGCCCCTCCCAGACAGATTCCTCTATTCCTTACTGCAATCCGTATATATATTACATACACTTTAATACATACACAGCATCATACTGAGTCTAACTAGTGCTGTCCACACATGCATGGGGGCAGACTATTCACTGGGGCACAGTCAATGTATCAGGGACCACACCAGTTAAAAAACTGACACTTTCCCCCTGGCAGCCATCAACTGCCAAAAGCACCTACAACTTACCAACACCTTTATATTTGTCAGAGGGCTAAAGGTCTCACTGAAGGTGTCTCTTACCTGTGCCACCACAGTGACAAAAATGACTAATACTGTCTAACCACCTGGCACATTTACTTCAAAAGAACCTCTGTGAAATTGTTCAGCTGGGCTGTGAAAGATGAATCTAACAAAAACAAAGAAACTTTGCCACCATTTCGGCAAAAATGAAACCGTACAAGAACAGCCAAACACGAAGCTTCTTACACATGCGTACACCAGGAGCTCTCCTCACACCCGTGTTAAGCTTTTAGCCACGGAGAGATAATTGACGTTTCTAGTTTTGTATCAGTTTTTGTGCATGGACTCACAGTATCCCCAGGAATGACACGAACACAGTGGCAAAGGTCGACAAAACAACTCCTCGGGTCAAATTTCACAGTTTCCAGTACTTGTGTAACTTAGCACACAAACCTTTAGCATTCTCAAACATGGCGACGCCCAGAGCTTTCTTCAGCTGTGGCAAACAGAGGAACAGCAGCACAGGCAATGTCACTGTTTCTCCACAACAGCTCCCCTGTGAGATGGGAGTAATGACAGATTGATTTTAGGCTGCTTAGCCACACACCCGGCCTCCACCCACTAGATGGCAGTAGAACATTCAGAGTGATAAAATCCCCTCCACTATCAAATGTTCTTGTTAAAAGTCTGGGTTGCTGTGTGCTTGGCTTAGGATTCGTGGAGAAGGAGGTCTGCGTCCCAATTAAAGATAGAACATTCAGCAGGCTTTTCCTGGGAGCGATTTGAAAACTGTCACCACCACGCCCTTCTTCAAGGGAATTGAACGACCCTTTCGCAGGGGTCACTTAATACCATTGGAAAACACAGATATTATATTACGATTCCTAACAGTAGCAAGATTAGTTACGAAGTAGCAACGAACATAACTTCATGGTTGTGTTTCAAGATGGAAGATCTCCACCACTGCTCCATCACCATGCCGGCCTGCTTGCTGCCACGCTTCTGGCCTGGATGGTCATTTTGTGGATATTAACTAGCTGGAATTCTTCTAAAAATAACAGTGGGGGTACTTTCTTCTTACAGTGATTCAGTCAACTTACAAACACTTTAAAATTAGAGATGCGTGGAGCTGAAGTGTGTGAAAGCCGGGCGGAAGCAGACAGTGTTCGCTGTCTGCTCTGGTACCCTCCACTGCATCAGAGCCACTCTGACTCTGGGAAAGTGAGTGGCGACCTGGTCCTAAGGGGGTGTAGCCCAGAGACAGAGGGGTTCCAGATCTGCAGGGCTGGTTCTAGCTCTGAGAGTTGGAGCCCAGTCCTGGCTTTAGAGTAGAGGCAGACTACACGTCACAAACCTTAGCACTGGAACAAAAGCCTAGGCTTAACCCAATTCGAGTATTTATCTGTTTGTTTGAAATGACACAGTGGACACGAACGCATGCTTGGATTGACACTGCATGAAAAAGGAAGTCTGCAATTCTACTCCACTGTCCCAAGGCTGTTTTCCTGCACTTTCACTGCTACGATCTGAGAGCCAAAGTGGTATTTATATTCATTCACCAAGCACACTCATGGAGTACACACACATTCGAGTTACCACACAGCGAAAAACAAACACCGAACAAGGAAACGTGAACGAGAGAAGTCCAGCTAATCGAGGGGAGATAGTAAAGGCAGCCTACTAAGTTTGCTATTTTGTAGATGGCAGCAGACCAGCTGATATTTTTGTATAGAATCAGGTCAATTTCTCATATCTATATTCTCAGGTGTCTAAGACAAGATTTATCAGGGAAATTTTTTTGTAAACTATACCTTATAAGGCTTCGGGAGCATACATGGGGTCACAATCTCAACCATAGCTGAGGAGTTATTAGCAACTGACGGATGCTACAAGACTCAGTTTTCTCTAGGGATGAGGTGAGGTTCTTGAGAGGCAACTCACACTCCAGCAGACAACCCAACACCCATACACATACTGACAGCACCAAATAAACTCGGCTTTACAGAACAGACAAAACAAAACAAAATATTTATTTGGGAGGGAAAAGGGGGGGCGGGTAGAGTGGAAGAACTATAGGACAGGAAATGAGGAACCTGTTTGACCAAAACACAGCATAGTCCAGTCGGTGATGGTGGCACACACCTTTAATCCCAGCACTTGGGAGGCAGAGGCCAGCCTGGTCTACAGAGCTAGTTCCAGGATAGTCAAGGCTACACAGAAAAAGTCTCGAAAAAACAAAATAAAATAAAGTGAAAATATAAATAAATAAATCCACTACATGCACATATGAAATTTTCAAACAACAGAAACGTTTTTTTAAACGTTGTATTTTAAAACGGAGCTGTAATTTAGTTAATCTTTTAGAGTCATGTTAAGAAGTTATAGAAATCGCAACAGTGGAGGCTGCCACCTCTGCCTGAGAAATTGCTCTGGTTCCCTTTTAAAGGTGATGTGCACAGTGTTTAGTATGGGAAGCTAGCAAGAAAGAACAAACAAATAGCCTTGCTAGGGTTTTGGGTGGACAAAAGAGCTGGCAAGAACGAAGCCACCATGCCCTGGTTCATCTTTCAACCCTGCAGACAGGTCACAGCCAGACTGCCTTCACATCTCCCTAGCTGCTAACTATATTGTAGATTAAATACAACCGAGAAAAATGACTTTGATCTCTCTTCTGAAGTCTTCAAGGCTAGAGGCACACCCAAGGTTTTCACCATGCTAGACCCCAGAGGTCTGTATGAAGAAGGAAAACAGGGCAACATGAAGCCAAATGAAAATAAGAGCTACAAGACTCCCTGAAAATTTGTGTGCGTTTCTGGAGAGCTACTGACAGGACCGGTGAATTAACACAGCGTAATCTGGCAATGGAACGCGTCTGAACGGCGCTGTGGATGAAGGGGAACAGCCCTGAGCTTGAGCAGTAAGTTCAAGTCTCTGGTTGAAAAGGCAAGTAGACGCGTATCAAAACAAAGAACAGAACGGAATCTCAGCAATTTACACATGCTAAACTATTACATAACATTTGAACTTTGACTAAGAATGGATACAACTTCCTTTCATGGCTAAATGGATCTTTGTGTGGGTTGCTTTTCTACTGCAAGACTGTTGTGGCGCACAGTGATGGAGAGGGGAACATTATTCAAATGAAAGTAAATACTGCCCCCTGTTGGAAATCACCAGAATTTCCTGTTAAGTGAAATTACCTCTGCTTCTATCATAAAACAGCAAGTGCTTAATGGTGCTCGTAAGGTTCCTCTTCCATCTTTAGCTTCTCCACTCCAGACTTTTGCACAAGCCATAATGAACTACATTTGTGTAATTCTTACGTCTTCTTCCAACCGCACTGAATTACTTAATGTCCAGCTCATTGCAAGTTCTCTTCTCCGATTCTTCCCGGGTTCTCTTTACCAAGCAAATCCCTGCAAGTCAGTTAAATTCTTCTATCAGAGTTAAGCTGAAAACTGATTTCTAAGAAGTCTTTCTTAGTGATAAAAACAATTAGAGCATACTGAGAACTTACTAAATGTCAGATATTATTCCAAGTTCTTTCGAATCATTAAAGTTTCCGCTCATCGGGAAAACTGTAGGAAAAGGAGATGATCACCTGTTACATGGGAGAAGAAACTGAGGCAGAGAGGCAATTCCCAAAATTGTCAGAAAAATGAGCCAGGAGTTAGTGGTAATGAAAGGAAACGTTAATGCCCGACTGGAGGAGAATAAAGTAGTTAAGAAATATGCTGGAGGGACTGGAGAGATGGCTCAGCGCTTAAAAGCACTGGTTGCTCTCCCAAAGGATACAGGTTCGGTTCCCAGCACTCATAAGACAGCTCATAATGGTCTGTAACTGCATTCTAGGGGATCCGATGCCCTCTTCGGGCCCCAACAAGCAGCAGGCATGTACGTGGTGCAGACAAACATGCAAGCAATGCAGGAAATGCAGAAGGCAGCACGTTTGGGTATCCCCAGCTCAAGTCTCCGCAAACACTTCTTGCTTTAGTTCCTCTGTGCTAACGTGAGGACCATTCTCAGGCTCCTAAGGCTCCCTAAACCTCAAAGTGGCAGCTGGAGCCCACGCAGTTCTTTCGCGCAGTCACGTCCGGCTGGATAGGTTCCCAATTTTGCCTCTGAAATAGTCGGGTACAGGATGGGGTGCTTCGAGGCAGCCTTCCACCATCCCAAATCCAAATGGTGTGGACACCTCCATCACTGGTCCCTCGGTTGGGAACTCAGGGACAGGAGTGGCCCGCCTTCCTCACTGCTGCGTTGGAAGCCTCTCCTCACAGACTCGGTGCCCAGAAGGCTGAGCACAGCCCGCCCGCCAGCTCCACACCCGAAGCTGAGCGAGCCCGCCGGCGGCACGAGTGGCGGGAAGAGCCAGCCCGCCCCACCCGCGAGCTCCTCGGGGGCGTGGACAGGACAAGCCCCGCCCATGCCCAGCGGCTCCTCGCGGCAACCGGCACAACACAGCAAGATGGCCGCCGTGCCGCCGGTCGCCTGAGGGCGGTATCCGAGCGTCTCCGCGTCGCCTTTCCGGCGAAGCTGTCCCTCCCGGTCCTGCGGCGGTGAGTGTGCTTCGGCGTCCGGACCAAGGGGGACGGCGGGAGGCAAAGGCCGGAAGGCTGCGGCCCAGCGTGAGGACCGCCGGCTCGGGACGGATTCGGGGCGGGGGCGTGTGCTTGGGAAGGGATTGGACGGGAGGGGAGGGCAGGGGGCGGGCGCGCCGGGCCCGCGTGGGGTGGGGAGGGGAGGAGGAGGGAAGGGCAGGGGCCGGCTTGGGGTGGAGAGGGCACTGCAGGGAAGGCAGGGCCGGAGAGGGCAGGCACTTGGAAGGATGGGGTCAGGCTGAGAGGAAGGGCCGGGCGCGCCACTGTCCCCCGAATGCTGCACGGAGACGGGCTGGCAGTCCTGCGGGCAGCCTGGGAGGGAATGTCTGTCGTACAAGAGAAGCAGGGACCCGTGAGTGTGGAAGCCACACTTGATTCCATCACGGTGCTCTCCCTAACCTCAGCGCTGTGGCTAGGGGCATGTTCCCCTTTTAAAACTTAGTTTCACTTTTTTTCTTTTTAAGTTCTATGTGGATGGGGGGCGCACTTGTGAAGGTCACAGGACAACTGTGGTGTCACTTTCCTCCCTTTCACCTTTTTCCGCGTGTTCCAGATACAGAGCTTAGGTCATCAGATTAGCACCAAAGATGCCTTTACCCCCTGAGCCTCCTCAGTGGCCCCCTGGGCATGTTTCTTAACTGCTTCCTTGATGTCTCAGTTAAGGTTTCTATTGCTGTGGTAAGACACTGTGACCAAAGCAACTTGGGGAGGAAGAGTTTGTCTTAAAGTCCCTGGTGCAGTGCTCTGAGGAAAATCAAGGCGGAACCTCAAGGAAGGAATTGAAGCAGAAGCAGTGGAGGATTGCTGCCTACTGACCTGTCCCTCATGGCTTGCTCAGTCTGCTTTCCAGGACGACTTCCTGGGGGCGGAACTGAACTCAGCGATCTGAACCTCTCCTGTTAATCATAGAATGCCCTACACACTTCCTATAAGCCAGGTTTTGTTTTATTGTTTGGTTTTTGAGACAGGGTTTCTCTATGTATCTTTGGCTGTCCTGTAGACCAGTCTGAATTCACAGCAATCCACCTGCCTCTGCCTCAGGAGTGCTGGGATTAAAGGTGTGCACCACCACCACCTGGCACCTACAGGCATATTTTGTGGATGCATTTTGTCAATGAAAATTCCTTCTTCACAGATTGTCAAGTTGACAAAAACCAGTCAGCACACATGATCTGTTTCTTCATGTGTAAAATAGCCAATCTCTTCTGGGTGTTTGACATGTTTCAAATACAGTTCCAAGTACTACTTAAGTGTAAAGTTATTTAGAATTTTTGTAACTGTGAAAGTTACATTCACACTTTAAAACTGAGCAAGTAACCTTATTGGAATAAATAATTTGTCTTAATGTCATATAGTAAATGAAAATTAAAGGTTTTGATTTAGACCATGTGATTCTAGAATCTAAGGTCTTGATTGCTTGTAAATGAAATTCTATTTTTGTTTGTTTGTTTCTTTTTTGAGACAGGGTTTCTCTGTAAAACAGCCCTGGCTGTCCTAGAACTAGCTTTTGTAGACCAGTCTGGCCTTGAACTCACAGAGCTGTGCCTACCGCTGAGATTAAAGATGTGTGCTACCACCACCCAACTGTGATTCTGTTCTTATATAGCATCTTAAAAGATTTAAATTTGGCAATATCTGGAGCCAGAAAGGTGGCTCAGAGGTTTAGAGCACTGACTACTCTTTCAGAGGTCCTGAGTTCGGTTCCCAGCACCCATATGGCAGCTCCCAACCATCTGTAATGTGGTCTGGTGCCCTCTTCTGATGTGCAAGCATGTATGCTGACAAAACATCCATAGTCATAAAATACGTAGTTAAACAAATCTTTAAAACATTGGCAGTGTCTTTGGCGTGTTTTTCCTGGTGCTTTCAGGTAATGCGCCTTTATTGTTTGCACAGCAGGTGATTCTCTACTCTCTTGTAGTTTGTAGTCTGATAGAAGAAGCAGTACATAGGTAGTTTCACAGATCCAACCGAATGAACGTTTATAAGACCCTGAGTGCAGAGTCTGCAGTGCAGGAACATTTGTCTTCTCATACATTCTGAGTGTAGAAACCTGACCTTCTTAGCTGTGTGTCTTCTTAGAGTTTAACATACTCCTAAATTTATAAAAATTGTTCAGCGAAGTTGGATAGATAAATTAGTACAAAGGGATGAGAAGTTTGGGGTGTGAGTGAGATGGGAGGGAAGAAATAAGGTTGTAAATAGAGGAAGGTGTACTAGTCAGGGTGTTACACGGAAAGGCATATTCTTGGGTAATTAGGTTTAATGCAGATGAATGGGTGGTTTGAGCGTGTGTTTGGGTGGGGAATGTCAGTATTAGAATGGAGAAGGGTGTGGCACTTGCTGAGTTGAGAGAAGCAGGTGGGGAAGATGGGATAGAGAGAAGATGGGTTATAAGATAGAGTATTAGAATTGTAGAGAAATGGGGAAGGATACTGTGGTGTTTGGGAACTGGGACAGAACTTGTGGAGAAACTTTACAGTTTAAATAGTAGTGAAAAAATAAAAGGCAGAAGTGGGCCGCACAGAAAGGGCATTGGCTTTAAAAAGGGTTGGGCTGGGTTAGAGACCTTGAAGGATGGCGGGGTCTGAAGATAGGACTTCAGACAGCTAAAGAGAAGATTTAAATAAGCCAGAAACCAGAGGTGTGGAATGAAGAGAATCAGAGGGAAAATCTAAAATGTTAAAGGGCTAAGGGAAAAGTGTTGGTGTTGTTAGATCAGGACAAGTGTCTAGGTTTGTGGGTGGTAGGATGAGTTGTGTGTTATAACTTAGTCACATGAATCTAATTGTCACAACACTCCAGTGGCTTTCTCTTGCTCTGTTGAACATCTGCTGGGCATTTAAAAATTGCTCTCCAGCCCTCGGCTTGTTTTCTTTATTTTGTTCTTGACAACGCTAGCCCTACCTTTCCCTGCCTTCTCTTTCCCTTGGTTTCCATTTTTTCATTCTGCGCTCAAACTTCAACCCACTGCAAGCAACAACTAGGGTCAGAATTCCCAGTTTCTTCCTTAAGAAATGGGCGGCTATCACCAAAGTGATCTAACTCTAAAGACTGTGCTAGTGACAAGTCTTTACAGAGGGTTTGCCAAGTGCCAAGTACTGCGATAAACTTGTATGGTCACATTGGAAGAACTGAATACATACTATTTCCTGTTTTACAGATGAAGAGTTGTTTTACTCAAAGTTCCACACTAATTGGATAAGCCAACATTTTAATCTTCCTATGATCCCCAAACCTGTGCTCTTTGTTACCATGTCACATAGCTAAATGAGTTTTGGGGGTTCAGATCATATTTTGCATCATGTCCTACAGGGCACATGATGTCTTACACAAAACAAACTGACTTCTATCTCAGTCCGGTATTATGTAGTTAGTTCAGTACACACACACACACACACACACACACACACGTGCACACATACACGCACAACTCTCTTACACACCCTCTCTTTCTCACACACATACACCACTAGTTTAAATTGCTAACTTAACATATATCTATACTTTTTCTCTCATTTTCTCACATGTAACTAACCATATAAGTCAGAAAATCTCCCAGAGTCACAAAACTGCTGTTTATGCTATCATCACAAAGCTTTTGCTCTTTATTTTAAAAGTTGATTAAAGCTGGTCGGTGGTGGCGTACACCTTTAATCCCAGAACTCAGAGGTAGAAGCAGGTGGGTCTCTGAGTTTGAGGCCAGCCTGGTCTACAGAGTGAGTTCCTCAAAGCTACACAGATAAAGCCTGTCTCGGGGGGAAAAAAAGTGTAGATAAAATAACTAAAACAACAAAACCCCATTTGTGTTTAATAATCTTTCATGGAAAGGGGTCTCTTGGTCATACTAGTGATTCTATGCTAAGGTGAACTGCCATGCTCCTTCAGATATGAATAATACACTCAAGCGTGAGAAACTAAACTAGGTGTAAACACTTAGATAAAATGTATTTACTCCTTGTGGTGGTTTAAATTAGAGGGCCCCACAGGCTTATGTGTTTGAATACTAGGTCCATCTGGTAGAACTGTTTGGAAAGGATTAGGAGCTATGACTTTTTGGAGGAGTAGTGTCACTAGGGTGGGCCAGTTAGTTCTCCCTCTGTTTGTGGATAAAGATGTGGGGTCTCAGCTACTGCTCCTGCACTACGCCTGCCTGCCTTCATGCTCCCTGCCATAATGGTAATGAACTAACCCTCAGGAACTGTAACCCTTGATAAGTTCTTTCTTCTCTAAGTTGCCTTGTTATAGAATCTTGTCAAAGCAATAGAAAGTAACTAAGGTTCTCCTGAATAAAATTAATTAAGGGGTGACAAACACTCTAGGTTATAGTTTTCATAAGGCAAGAAATCCCAAACAAAACAGGATGTATAGGCCCATCCTCTTACATCTTTTTCCCTGTTTCATAGCATATCTGATATTACAAAAATAGAATAATGTATATCACATACTATAGATGTTTCCTTTTCTCTTAGTTTTGTTAATAAAGCAGACTATATCTGTAGGCAATTCACTTATTTTGTATCCTACATCTTAGTCTTCTTTCCACATCTTCGAAATTATAAACCATCTAGAATTCCTCTTATCAAATGCTAGTGATCACTAAATTATTATGAAGTCCTGTTACCTCTCCTGCCAAGTAAAACTTATGCTTATATAGTCATAGAGTTAGAAGTATATTCTGTGGATTCCAGAAACATTTTCATAAATTGTGACATGAAAGATGAAGTGATGGTTCTCAAGTTCCGGTGCCCCCACAGGTCCCTCCCTAAATTGCCATAGCGCCTGTAAAATCTGGATATTGGAATATATACTGTCTCATAGGGGAATCGTCCTGGGGAGCCAGGGTTTGAGAATGGAGACGTGGACAGCACAGATTTCTGTCCATAGGACTGAAATGGAACTGAGGTGCAGGAACAGCTTCATTGGCTGCAGATTAACATTTGTCTTATTTGAAAATGGTTTGATACCTTAGCAAACCTGTAAGTAAGTTGAACTGGACTAAGACTCAGCTATTTGTTTTAAAAGTATGTTGTTAAATTGGACTTTCAGTTTAGTTTGTACATGAAGGTTGTATTTGGCCATATAGAAACGTTAGGCCAAAGAAATGCAACCTCAGGCCAGGCGGTGGTGGCACACACCTTTAATCCCAGCACTCGGGAGGCAGAGGCAGGCGAATCTCTGTGAGTTCGAGGCCAGCCTGGTCTGCAGAACATGTTCCAGGACAGCCAAGGATACAGAGAGAAACCCTGTCGGGGGGGGGGGGGGAGAAAAAGAGAAATAGAAGAGAAAAGAAAGGCAATCTTAGACCAAATTCAACATATATAAAGATGCATATACATCATTCTATTTTCAGTATCCACTTCTGATATCAGTCATTGGACTGAAAACTACTTTAACTTAATATACTATTACACTAAACTTGTTTTCCAAAATTAACTGTATTTGAGAGCTGAGGATATGCATTAGATTATCCAAGGTGATATTTTAAGGGGACAAAAGCAAACCTAGAGGAATGCTGAAATTTAGGCTAAGTAGAAGAACATGAACCAGCAAAGAAGGCCACGGAGTAGCAGAAAGACAAAAGAAAGCCAGTAGAACACGGTGTCACAGACTGGGTTCTAGGAGGAAAGGGTGCTTATAAGCATTGCTTGTCAAATATTCCCATATGTGACCCTGCATGGAAGGGACCTGTGAAAAGTTTGTGCTGGTAAACTGAGAAAAGAAGTTACAAGTCAGACTCTGACCTGAGCATATGTCACGACAGGTCTTCCAGGGTCTTGTCCCTGTGGAGGCATGATCAGCATTCAGACAGCACCTGCTCCGTAGGCTTCCATAGCCTTTGAGTTCACAGCCTCATAGTCTTAGAGCTCCAGAGATAATTTAAGATGCTCCATGGCTGTAGAGACTAACCTTATTAAATATATTGAAAACTCTTATTACAGGTTTTGATGGCCATCTGGTTTTATTCTTGCAATGAAGAAAGGCTCTACACAAAACTTCTCCAAAGCAAAGATGCCACTGTCCTCTCATTTTTCTGGGCCATCGTCTCTTACATCCAATATGAGATCTAGGTCACTTTCGCCTTTAATTGGATCTGAGATGCCACCTTTTCATACTCCTGGACAGTGGTCTGCACAGTCTGAGCATACAGATGAAAACACCATGCTTTTGGAGTCCCAGCACCATAAAGGTACTGCTAAAAATGTGTCTGATCTCCTATGGAAGTAGAGATGGGAAGTACTGAGCTTAGATGTGGGTCCCAGACAGAACACCCTCCTGAACTAGCCAGCATTGCTCTTTTAATAACTGGTAGGAACTGTGAGAATGGGGTGAGGACTGAGGCTTTGGGTGAGGGTAAAGGTGTCTGTGAAGGTGTTAGGGCCGGGGAGTTTCTAGAAAAGGAGGTTGGATTTCTTGTAGAGTTCTTTCTAGCCCTTACTAGGAATTTTCCACCCTCCTTAGCTATGGCTGGACATACACCGCTCACCTGTGAGTGGAGTGCTTTCAAGATGATAAACGTGCTAGCCATGGTTTCTTTTCTTTAAACTGCTTCTCTGTGAGCGCACTGACTTCCACTTAGGGAGCATATACATGTCCCACCAGCCTTTTAAGTTTTTTCCTTTTTCTTTTTGTAATTTTATGTCCATTGATGCTTTGTCTGCGTGTATGTCTCTGTAAAGGTGTCAAAAACCTTGGAACTGTTTACAGACAGTGTGAGCTGCCTTTTGGGTGCTGGGAATTGAACCTGGCAGAGCAGCCAGCCCGTGCTCTTAACTGCTGAGCCATCTCCCCAGTTCCTTAAGGATTTTTTTCTTAAAAAAATGTTCTGCTGATCTAGTTTCTGTTTTCAGAAATGCTTTATTCTTTACTAGGTCATGAGTCAACTTCTGCTGACCTGAATACTTAATGGTTTATGTTAAAATCTTTCAACATTAAGTTTATACTCTACTGTGCAACTTTACTGCCTGTTGGTACCTTATTATTTCTGAATAGATTGTTATTCCAGAATATTGGTTTTGTCAAGAAACTTTTTCTTTTTATAAAACGCAATATGACTTTAACAGTCTTTGACAACACTTTCCACAAAGGCCGTAAAGGAAGGTCTGTTACTTACCAAGCTGATACCCTATGTCCATAAAAATGATATTTCCTATTAAATAAAGCAACAAATGGAAAAATCGTGCTCTGCAGCAAACCTCGGTGCTGCATATGGTTGAAAGTGCAAGGGAAAACACTTGCACACAGGACCTGCCTCGGGCCTGAGCTTGATCTCCACAGAACTGATCTCCACACATTGCTGTGGTCCAAGTGCACGTTCACACACACACACACACACACACACACACACACACACACACACAGAGAGAGACAGAGAGAGAGACAGAGAGAGAGAGAGAGAGAGAGAGAGAGAACATGTTTGGAATGTATTTGCTTGAGTTGACATTTGAATTTGTGCTATATTAGTTGCAGAATATTGAGCATATAATTTAAAATATTTATTTATTTTTATACATGGGTGCCTTGCCTGCACATGTATCTATTCACTGTTTATGTCCCTGATGTCTTTGGAGGCCAGAAGAGGGTGTTGGTTGTGAGTGGGTTGTGTGGGTGCTGGGATCAAACTCATGTCCTCTGAAGAGTAGCCAGGGCTCTTAACCACTGAGCCATTTCTCTTGATCAAAAAGTTTCTATAAATGTGGACATTAGTAATTTTTTCTTCAAAGGTTTATACAGCTTACATTTTAAATGTAAAACATTTATTATAGAGCCCCAACTGTAACTTTTTCATAGTGAAGTGGTATAAAGTGACATCCTAAGGTACTGTGATTAGCCAGATACTGTCTGTACATCTGCATAGATTAAAATTTCTTTATGTATAGCGTAAAAACAATTTGTATTTTGTGATATTTATACTTCCTAATGATCTGTTTCTGGATTTCAGGAGCTGATTCATATGTAGGAGTCCGGTATATTACAGAGGCCCTCATCAAAAAACTCACTAAACAAGAGAACTTGACCTTGGTAAAATCTTTGAACCTTTCACTTTCTAAAGATGGTGGCAAGAAATTTAGGGTACGTTTCCAGCAATTTCTAAGCATAACATTGATTTTATTTTTTTATGTCTTTAGGAATATCTTTTGTTTTTTTCCTTTAATGGTTTTGTTTTGTGTTTTGTTTTTGGTTTTTGAGACAGGGCTTCTCTGTGTAGCCCTGGCTGTCCTAGAACTCACTCTGTAGACCAGGCTGGCCTCAAACTCACAGAGATCCGCCTAGCTCTTCCTCCTGAGTGCTGGATGCAGGCCACAAAAGAAGGCACTATAGTTTTAGCTTCTATGAAGATTTTGAAAGACAACTTTTTAAATGCTAAAAGGAAAAAAAGTCTGGCAGTTAGTGTTTGCAGCCTATGTAATACCATTCGTATAATATAGAAGACCTACAATTCAGTGACAGAGACAGTAGAAATTTGTAAAGGATATGAACAGGCAGTTCAGAATGGATCTAAATGACCAGTATTAACTTGAAACCGTGACCCATTCATTATTTTCAAATAAAACAAGAGTTTGGAAACATTTTCTGTTTTGTACAGCCAATGGTCAAACTTTGAAAGCTTTCACTATCCCAAAGGTCTGAGAAAGGGGTGTTCTCCTCTGCGTGTGTGAGCACAGAGAGCAAGTATGGTTCAGATGTGGTTGTTCTCTGGTCAGTAACTTAGTTTATAGTCACTGAGTTTATACTCAGTACCCAGCAATCCTGCTACTCTTTCATTCCTAGGTATAATATGCTTATTAAGCATTATTTAGATAAAAAATTTAGAAATGCCTAAACATCTCATTGGAGATTGTCTAAATAAATTATAGTGCAGTATACCATGAAATAACGTCAGATTTAAAAAGTGATTTAGAACCCTATGTGTTAAAATGTCTCAGTCAGTGTTCTGTTGCTGTGAAAAGATACCACGACCAAGGCATTTCTTTTAAAAAAAAAAAAAAAAGCATTTAACTATGGGTTTGCTTGCAGTTTCAGAGGTTAGTTTGTTTCATCATGGCAGGGAGCATGGCAGCAGGCAGGCAGGAGGGGCAGTACTGGAGAGGTCGCTGAGAGCTTTTCATCCTGATCCACAGGCAGTAGGCAGAGGGAGAACTAGACACTGGGCCTGGCATGGGTTTTTAAAACCTCAAAGCATATCCTCCAACAAAGCCACACCTTGTAATCCTTCCTTGACACCTCATCAATTAGGAACTAAGCTTGAAATATACGAGTGTATGGGACCAGTGTCATTTGAACGACCACACCATGGCATATTTTTTTTCATGTTAGTTTCAGTGAAAACCAACTTTAAAGTGTATTATTTAGTATAACCTCAAGCTATTTTTAAAATTCTGTTTGCTGTATGTATGGACAGAAAGGAATAGAAGACCCTGAGTGTGTACACATTAGCCTCTTAATGGTGGTTCATCAAGTGGTGTGATTCTTCTCGTTTTAGTGAGCGCAGAAAGAATGTTCTGTGTTTCATTTAAAGACTTAAATAGACTACACTCAGGTTTCAGTTGTGTAGTTATTGAGGAAAAGGATACTTGTGGTAGTTTTAGATTTGTAGAAATGAAATATCAAATCAGTATGTAGTCGCTCTGCAGCTGTTCCATGCACTAGACATATCAATCTAAGCAGGCAGATACAGAGGTGAATAAACTTAGCTTGTAGTCTGAGAATTTAGAGTTTGGTGTGAAAAGTGTCTAGGATTAAGTGTGAGAATAGGGAGGATCGTGGGATGTGGGTTAGGGAGGCCAAGCCAAGGTGAAAGCCTGAAGGATCTGTTGTGCTAGAAAAGACCCGAGAGCATGAGGCATGGAGGCTTCAGGTGGAAACGGCAGACAGCAAAGGATGATAAAAGTGATGCAAAATAGCCAAAAAGGAGGGAAACAGAAATCACAGGTTTTTCAAACCCACCATGTCCATTCTTTCAAGGCCTTTGGAGAGTATTTTGTTTTTAAGATTTTTTTTTCTTTGTGTGTGTGTGTTGCCTGCATGCCTCATGCCTACAGAGGCTAGAAGAGGGCACTATATCCCCTGGAACTAGAGTTACAGATAGTTGTAGTAAGCATGTGGGTTCTGGGAATCAAACACAAGTCCTTTTCTAGGGCAGCAAGTGTTCTTACCTGCAGAGCCATCTCTCCAGACCCTTGTCTGTGGTGTTTGTTGTTTTTAAATTGGCCTAGTGTTCTGTGTTCCTGGATGTACACACAGCTGACTCAACTGACTTCGTGTGGAGTCTCTGCTGGGTGTACTTCCTCAGTGAAGCCTTATCTTACCACCCAGGTGTAGCCACACACCATAGCACCCAGTATGTGCCAGCAGTAGTGCTTAGCAGTGTACACAGCAGGCAGTCTGCTCTCCAGGACTCTTGCATACTGTTACAAGAGGTTTTCTTTATTGTCTTCTTTGAATTTTGTGTTTGTGTATACCAGTAAAGCCAAGAAATCCTATTTTCCTTATCTGCCACTATATTTCATGTACATAGAACTACTCCTGGCACATAATCCACGTTTAGTAAATATTTACTAAATGGATGATAACGGAGAGGCCGGGATGTGCTCAAAGATGTATTGCCTTACCAGTACAATAGCAGTAAATGGGGAAGGCAGGAAAAGAAGTGTAGACAGTTCTTGTGAGTGTACTCAAGACAAATGAGGGAGATAAGAGGAAGGCTCAGGTGAAACACCAGTACAGTGTGGGCGTAGTGAATATGAACTGTGCAATGGGGACAGGGCCTGTGTCACGGCTATAGCCTTGCTGTGCAGTATCACACTTTGTTCATATTATCCGTGTAATGTATACCTGTTGTAAACTGAGGGGGGGGCGTTAAATAGTGTAGTACTTAGTTTGGAGAGAGTAAACTGTCTTCGAGAAAAGTGGAAGGGAAGAGAGAAAGAGAAACAGAAAAGTTGAAGTCAAGGGCGCAATGGTGAGAGAATTCTTGTTGAGTAGTTTAGGCTTCTTACTGTACAGGCATTGCTGAGGGTCAGGAGAATATTGGCAGAAGCTTACTACTCATGGTCAAGGAAAGTGGTAGCAGGGGTTGTCCAGAAAAAGTGTTAGGATTTGCTGATCTAAACAGCTTCTAGTGCACCTGCCTCAGTGTGTTTATATGTCAAGGAGTCTGCTGCATAAAGCATTTACCATTTATTTCCAATTAGTACATCGAAAATTTGGAAAAGTGTGTTAAACTTGAAGTACTGAATCTCAGCTACAATCTAATAGCAAAGATTGAGAAGGTGGACAAGCTGCTAAGATTACGTGAACTCAACTTATCATATAACAAAATCAGGTGAGTGACTGCTCCTTTAGGTAGCATTGTGGGGCCTTCCTGTCAGCAGTAGACTGAGGTTATCAGGGTCATTGAAAGAGTCCATTAAAGGGTTATATTCTGGAACTTGCCATCTGTCTTTATGTTGCAGCAGCACTTAAGTGTGGGGTAGTATTTTATTTAGCACTGTTAAAGCAGGTATATTTCCTCTTTTTAGCAGTAACTTTGTCTAGATGTTATCCGTGATTTCTTGCCTTATTACATAAGTAATATTTTGTGAAGACAGTGCCATTTTGATCCCAAAGATATTCTAAATAATTTGATCCTGTGTATTTATCCTCATGTTCTTTGCTCATAGCTACAAGAAATAACACTGTACATCTCATTTCTAATTCAGATATACATACAAATATACAACTACTGGGAAAAATAAATATAGTCCAACCTAGTGATGACTAACACTGTGATGGGGAAGATGCAACAGAAATCAAATCTGGGAAATCTTTATACTTTTTTCCCAGCTTAGACTTTTTAAATATGATGGTCAGCAAATCAAAAGACAACAAGCGCAGGCCTGGAGAGGTGGCTCAGCACCCACGGTGGCTCACAGCTGTAACTCCCGTGTCAGAGGAAGCCCACACCCTCTTCTGGCCTCCTTGGGCACTGCACACTTAGGCCACATGGACAAATACATGTAGGCAAAACATATATACACATAAAATTTAAAAAAGGTGTATGTGGGGGGAGATAACAACCTTAATAATGAGAGAAGTTCTAATTAAAACAAAAATGAATGTAAAACAAAATCCTGGCAAATCAAGTTCACAATATAAAAACTTTCACAAGAGTTATCTAATGAAAATAGAGCAGCGCAGGAATATTTGGTCAGCATGGTAAACTGACCAGGGAATGAAATTGACAACTAAGTTGCAGATACTGTGACGGATGTGCTGCCAGTGGGAGCTGAGTGGGCTGAGCAGCAATGAATGCATATATTCATAAACACAGTACCACTTTAGAGTGTATGTGCTGCTGGCATAGTTCATCTTTGGTGAGGACAGTTTAATTATTGTGGACATCTGGACAGCACCGCAGCTCACAGCAGTGTGCTGTTGAGTGTTCCAGTCTCAGAGGTGCGGCCACGGGCACCTCTTCTTTCCTGTGTTAGGAGATCTTAGAGTGTGGTAAGGTGGGCAGGACTACAGGCACACTCCTGAAGGGTTGGCACTTCAGCTCTCTGGGGAAATTTGACTTTGGCCATTTTCTTTGGTTGTCATTGAGGAAAAAGTTAACTATACTTATGGAAAGAAGTTCGGCAGCTGAGGCTATTTACTGTAAACTGCCATGAAAGAACTTAAACATTTTATGACTAAGTTTGATTTTGTACTCTGGTTTCCAGCAAGATTGAAGGACTAGAAAACATGTGTAACCTACAAAAGCTGAACCTAGCAGGAAATGAAATCGAGCACATCCCAGTGTGGTTTGCAAAGAAGTTGAAATCTTTGCGAGTCCTCAATCTGAAAGGCAATAAGATATCATCGGTAAGTATTCAAAGAACAAGATTTATTTTTCCTCAAACTTAAATTGTTCAAATTATAAAAATCTTTGTCCATGTTTATATTTTATATTGAACATGATCCCTCTCGTGCCCAGTACCCGCTCTTTTCACGCCCCTCCTCCTCCTGTTAGTACCTTAATCTTCCTAAAAAAAAAATTTTATTCAAATTTTTTATTTATTGGGAAAGATATTTAGAAGTCTTCAGTTGTTTTTAAAGAATGATATTTTTAACGTCCTTATTTGATTGACCATATGCCAAATTCAGATATGACCTAGAATTCGTTAGTATAATTAAACAGACTCATCTCATTTTACAAAGATCCATAATCAAGAATTGATCTCTTAGTATTTTCTTATCCATCATTTCATTGCACCTTCTTATATTCTTGTTGCCTAGTGCCAAATGTGTAATACATATGCAGTTCTATCTATTTTAAACTTACATTCTGAGGTTCTAATTTGATTTCCACTTTTCAGGTAAAGTCTTAATTTAATTCATGTTTAGTTAGAACATGCCTTCTAAGCACCTAATAAGTAAATATGGCACCTAATCAGTGATATGTTGGGTGTTAGGACTGGAGCAATCGTGATCTAACTTAACGATGATTGTCATAGACTGGAAACGGGAGGCATGACCAGCTACAGGCCTAGGCTGCCCTCGTGTCACCTTGGAGAGTCCCTTGATTTTTATGGACTGTTAAACTAGAGAAGATGATTTCTGTATGGCCTCTTTACAGAGGTGTCAGGAGGGTCAGGTGACTAAGACTGTATTTCTTATACCTTCAAGTGTGAAGACAAATTAGAACACACACCTTTTTCCTATTTTATTGTTGTCTTGCTTGTTTACACGGAGCTCGTGGTGCGGCCTTTCTCTGTGGGCCAAGCACAACTCAGACTTGCAACTCTCCTGCCTTCACCCCCACATGCTGGCGCTGCGGCTGTGTTCTGCCATACTCCTCATTTATTTTTATAAGGATCTGGGGAGGAGACTCCATTTCACTGCAGCAGCTCGAGAGCCTTGGAGTCCAGGTCTCAGGCGTTCGGTAGGTCACCTCACAGGCCGGCAGGAATGAGCAGCCGTGCGTCATACCCAGAGTCTGATGAACAGCAGGAGAACCGTTCAGTATTTATTATGTGTAATCATACATCATTTTCTCATCTATTTGTTTGGCATTGGCATCATTAAAGATAGTATATGTTTATTTGGGAGAAATATGTACTTGTACAAGCTATTTAAGCTAAGTGTTTCTCAACCTACATAAGTCCTTAGAATAAACAAGTCTTCAAAGAATGTTAGCATCTATACATATTTTTGTGTTTTTCACTATCAACTATAATGCCATTATCTCAAAATTTACCAAAATTCTTCATAGCAGTTCATTTTATGGTTATTTGTTGAATACAAAATAAAGACATTAGTTTAGACTAATTTAGACTTAGATTGAAACCCCCATTTTCTTCAGTTACACTAGGCTCTGAGCTAAGGCAAGTCACATATTTGAATCTTGAGTTTTTCAGCTCTAAAATTCAGATAAGACATCGTGGCTTTGAAGACCCACAGAGAAAATGCATAAGACTGTCTGATACACCAATGCTCATAGACTCCTTTTCTGTCTCTTTCTTACATTGCTAATTTGGGGCAGTAGGTTTTGTAAGTAGATTTCTGTACATGTTAAAAGCAGTCTTTTGTTAGTTTATGATTTTAAAGTGAATTATTCCAATACCACTGTTGTGCCATTTCAGCTCCAGGATGTAAGCAAGTTGAAGCCACTTCAAGATTTGACTTCTCTAATCCTCATTGAAAACCCGATCGTGACCCTTCCTCATTATCCCCAGTTTACCATTTTCCACCTCCGTTCTCTGGAAAGTCTGGAGGGTCAGCCAGTAACTACTCAAGATAGACAAGAGGCTTTCGAGAGATTCAATTTAGGTAAGAGATACTTAAAAATCAAACGAAAAGCTAAACTTGAATGAGGAAGGAACTTACCTTTAGAAGTTCTCTAGAGGGGCAGGGTCTGATGAATTGGCTCAGAGGGTAGAAAGCATTTGTTGCTAGACCTGAGGACCTGAGTTCAGTCCCCAGAACCCACTTGGTGGAAGGTGTGAACTGACTTCCTCAGGATGTCCTCTGATCTGTATTCTTATGCTATGTCAGGTGTGCATTCCTAACCACCTCCAATAAATACACAGGTACTTATCACCACATCTGACATTTTAAAAAAAGACAAATTATAAACTTTATAATTCTACTAAAATTTGCATGGAAAATGACCCCATAAATTGATTAAGCAAGTATCTGTTGAGCATATACTATATACCAAAAGTTCCTGGCCTCAAAAGTGACCTCCTGAATATGTGTGTGTTGTTTGTGTATCTAAGGTGTGAGAGGAGAAGGAATGGTGAGCAGCCAGCCAAGAAAACAGTCAGTTTTACATGCTAGCAAGATCAGAGTTCAGGAAATAGTTTCCAAAGCCCAAAAAAAATTTCAAGAGTGCAAGTGTCAACTTGGTGAATGGGCTGACACATGAAGCAAGACAGGCACAGAGGTGGCTTTAGAATTGCTTTGGGCTGGGCACTGGTGGTGCACACCTTTAATCACAGCATTAGGGAGGCTAATCTCTGAGTTTGAGGTCAGCCTGGTCCAGGATGACTGTGACAACACAGAGACCCCTGTCTTAAAAAAACAAAGAAGAATTGCTTTGGATTGGTTTGATGTTCTTGCCCAGAGAAATTCAAGAGGGATGGGAACTAATGATAGATATTAACAGATTAAAGAATGGAAAGAAGATGTTTGACAAAGACTTGAAATTTCTGTACCAACATTAGTCTTCTAATACTTACTAATTTTTTAAGTTTTGAAAGACCCTCAGAGTGGTCCTTCCCTCAGGAGGAGACCCCTAACCCAAGGAACAGTCGACACCACTGGCTGCAATTAGCAAGAGGTTTATTGGGTGGGCACAGGTACCTGTGGGCGGCAAAGTCCTTTCGGAGGACTTGCCCGCCTGCAGGCTGAGAGAAGGTCTTTTTATAGGAAAAGGGTAGCAAAAGCAGGCATACAGAAGCAATGCATGGTTACAGGGATCTCATTGGTCAGTTTGAATGAGGCGATGGGTTCATTTAGGGGACAAGTTCCCCGGAGACATGAAGGTCTGATAATAATAACAGACTTGGCCCTATCTAGGGTACATGTAGTTTTTCCCAGAACTGTTCGTTCCCCTCCTAGGCCTGGTGTCTGACCATAGATATCCTGTTTGACCGCCTAGGAGTACTGACTTTACCTTGAACTTACATTTGTTTGTGTAAAGGCTTTGCAAAATGGCATTACAGTAGCTAAGCTGGGGTCTTTCAGTTTAAAGGTAAATAAAAGATGCAAGACTAAACATTCACCCACAGCTTCAAGACCAGGAAATTGGAAGAAACAAAATGCAACTTAACCTCAAAGTTTGTAGTTATGAAATAGTGTTTCTAAGATCAGAAGGGGACACAAATCCCACCTTGATTCTTTTAGTTCATAAAAATGAGTATCATGAGATTAGATTCTGAGAGACAGACAGAGGTCATTGATCATCTTTTAGTAGGAGGGACAGTTTCTCCATTAAAAAAGAGAAAATAATTTGTAGGTGTTGGCGCTTTTGTTTTCTTGGAAGTAGGACTACATCCCCTTAATGCAATGTGAAGCCTAGCTGAGAAAGACTGGATGGTGTGTGGGAGGCTTGAGGAAAAAGGAAGGTATGAGATGACCGTGTTAGAGTGTTGAGAAGTCAGCCTCTGTTTAATCTGAAATTGAAATTGAATCTGAAATTGGTGTTCATCTACTTTTGACAAAAATGGCAGTTTCACACCAGTGAAGGCTTAGTGAAGAAAGGCACTTTCTGAGCAAGCCTTCTGACTTGAGTTCCATACTGAAACCCACAAAAAGATAGAAGAGATCCAGCTCCACAAAGCTGCCCTGTGACTTCTTTGTACACACACTCTGACTTCCTCTGTGTGTGTGTCACACTAGTAATAATTATAATAAAGATCCCTTCCAATTACTATTGCTCTCTGACCTCTTAGTATAGGTTGGATTCGTATCCAAGGTGATCATACTTTCCCCAGACCCCATGGCATATACTTTTCAAAGCAGACTCATGTTGCACTGTTCTTAAACTTCTTTCACTGTCACTCTGGGAAGCACAACTTGTTTTCTAGGTAGAGAATATAATGACAAATTACCTATTACATTATTATATTATTGACAGAAGAGGTGGAAAGACTGGAAAAAGACCTGGAAAAGAAGATGGTGGAAACAGAAGAACTTAAGAACAAACAAGCAAAGTTTCTTCAAGAAATAAAAAATCAAGATAAACTAAACAAGTCGTTAAAAGAAGAGGCCATGTTACAGAAACAAAGCTGTGAGGAGCTAGAGAGTGACCTCAACACAAAGAATGAGTTGGTGAGTCTGTTATATGTCGCTTTGGCTGTATTCTATTAAGGTAGAGAAATTTTGTTCTTAAATTTAAAAACACAGTGGTGCACACCTTTAATTCTAGCACTTGGGAGGCAGAGGCAGGAGGATCTCTGTGAGTTCAAGGTCAGCCTGGTCTATGAAGGGAGTTCCAAGACAGCCAGGACTGTTACACAGAGAAACCCTGCCTCGAAAAGCAAACAAACAACAAACAAACAAGTAAAACGCAATCCTGACTGTAGCATTGGGAAGATGACCAAGGCTTTGCGAAGTGTAGTTGACTGCAGTATGGTACCCAAAGGCTGATGTGTGAGGTAAGTTGTCCAGCAAGAGGGGAAACATGATCTGTCACACTAGGAGTTGGCCACACTGCTTAGGGTATGTTTAAAATAGCTTCACAGAGAAGACTAGAGATTGTCAGAAGTTTAAAAACGGCAGAGTTATCTAAAGGTTAAACATAGGCACCCTATGTCATGGAAACTCCTTTTCTGTAGAAATGGTAGCAGTAACGTGTAAAAGGAAGCCCATGTACATGCACAAAGACACACACACGGATATATGACATGCTTCTTATTAGCAAAATTTCCAGTAACTAAAGTGTCCATCATTGGATATCCATGTAGCTGAATAGCTGTAATAAGCTGCTAAGATGAAGCCAGGCTGTCTGTACATGGAAAGGTCCTGGGCGTATTTTCCTGTGTGAACAATGCCCAGTGGTGAAAACAGTGACTCCAGTGTGAGCCTGCCCAGAGACATGCAAGATGATCTATTTGGGAAAAACAGCAGACCTAGGAAATTTCCAAGCTGACCTTTATGTATCTCTGTAAAGTCTAACTTTTTATAATTTGACTTTATAATTGAAATGTGGAGAAGAACATGAAAATGTAGAACACTTTTGGCCAGAAGGCAGCATATTTTGAGAAACTTGAAAGCTCTGGAGAGGGTAAAGGAGATAGTTGTCCAGGCTGGAAGCAGCTCAGGGAGCTGTCACGCAAGAAGAGTTAGAGCTCTAATTATATAAATCAGGCCTCAAGAGGTAAATTTAAGATCTAGCAGATGCAAATTCAGGAGACATGTTTTCATTTAGTATTGAATCTGATAGCTGTCTTGAACAATAATTAGAATACGTCTGCTGTCCTGAAACAAGCAGACATTAGCTGTGTGCTTTTGCTTCAAGAAAGATCTTTTTTGTTTGTTTGTTTTGCTTTGCTTTGCTTTTCTGAGACAGGGTTTCTCTATGTAGCCCTCACTGTCCTTGAACTCACTATATAGTCCAGGCTGGCCTCAAACTCAGAGATCCACCTGCCTCTGCCTCTTGAGTTCTGGGATTAAAGGTGTGCGTCACCACCACCTGACCAAGAAGCCTTTCCAACACAGACAATATCATTTTGTAAATTTATACACACACATATTTGTCTGTGCACATGTGGAGGTCAGAGGACAGCTTGCAGTTTTCACTTCTCTCCTTGCACTGTGTGGACCCCAGATATCGAACTCAAATCGTAAGGTTTGAGGGCAAGAGCATTTACTCACTGGGCCACCTTGCCCTCCCATTTTGTTCCTTTTTCTGTATTTTTTGTTATAAGTCATATTATGCTCTTCTGCAAGTTACACTATTTTTATTGTTAACATTCTTAAAGCATTTTTATACATAATTAACATTTATTTTAACAAATTCAGATCACAGAAATAAATGCAGTGGAAATGAAGGCTCTTCTACCTCACTCCCCAGGTGTTTTGTTTTCTATGATTCTGTACTATATATGTAATAAGTACACTATACAATGTAATAATTTTGCAAATATTTTTAAAAGAATTTTTTAATACATATATGTATCTATAGACAATATAGATACTTCATTTTATTTTATTTTATTTTATTTTATTTTTGGTTTTTCGAGACAGGGTTTCTCTGTGGTTTTGGAGCCTGTCCTGGAACTAGCTCTTGTAGACCAGGCTGGTCTCGAACTCACAGAGATCCGCCTGCCTCTGCCTCCCGAGTGCTGGGATTAAAGGCATGTGCCACCATCGCCCGGCTACTTCATTTTAATTTTAAGAACACAGTTGAAGCTCTCCAAGTTAAAATATAATATAATATAATATATATATATACATATATATATCTCAATCTTCCTCAATATTTTAAAAGTCTATTTTGTTTATTTTGTTCCATTTATGGCTCTTCCGTATTTTAGACAATTATGCAGACAGATATTTAGATAGCTGTTTTTGCTTTTAAAAATAATACTGCAGAGAAGTGTGTGTGTGTGTGTGTGTGTGTATCTTACACACTCACACTAGTATTTCTTTACCATAGATCACATCAAGTGGAACTGCTGTGCAAAATTCTTTTGAAATTTTGATAAATGGGACTAGCAGGATAGCTTGGCAGGCAAAGGGTAAAGACCTGAGTTCAGTCTCTGGAACCTACATGGTAAAAGAAGACAGCTAGCTAGCCCCTGCAAGTTGTCACCATAACACACAACATACATACTCACCACGCATCACAGACTCACTCACGTACACATACATAGAGACACATACACACACACACACACACACACACATACACACACACACACACACACACACACACTACAAACACACACACAGGACAAAAACTACAAACATACAATTAAATATTTTTTTTAAGATTTTATTTATTATGTATACAATACAGTGTGCTGCCTCCATGTACGCCTGCACGCCAGAAGAGGGCACCAGATCTCATTGTAGATGGTTGTGAGCCACCATGTGGTTGCTGGGAATTGAACTCAGGACCTCTGGAAGAACAGTCAGCATCCTTAACCTCTGAGCCATCTCTCCAGCCCCCACAATTAAATATTTTTGATAAATGTCGGTGTCCACTTCAAAAAAAGCTTATTACTAATTTGTGTTTTCCACAGCAGTAAGTAAAAGGGTCCAGCTTGGTTTATTATTGTGAACTTACAGGAGAGAAAAAAAAATGGAATCTTGTTAGTTTTATTTTTATATTTTTCTAACTGCTGGAGGAGTGAATATTATATATGCATTTATTGATCATTTGTCTTTCCTTTTTAAATTACCCATTTCATTATTTTGCCCCTTTTTGTTCTCCAAAAGTACTACTATATATTTAAAAGGAGAATTCTAGGTCTTATTTGGAGAGCTTATATTTCCCTTTGTCTCTTGCAGGATATGTGATGATAATATCGCTCCAATTGTATAATGATTTGCAATTTTATTAAGCAGTTGTTCATGCACTAAACTAGTTCCTTTATAAAAGAAAAACTGTGTTGGATTAAGTCTTTGGGCATCCATTTAAATTGTAGCGGATCCTATCCCCACCATCTGGAAATACTAACCCAACTTCCTCTTTGTTGTTTTGCAAGCTATTTAACTCTTACCTTTCAGTGTTCTTATTGTTTAAATGGAACGTTTTCTTGTCCGGCCACCATCATGGTCTTGTGAGAATTTAGTAAGGTTCTAAATGGGAAAATAACTTCAAGTACCAAGTAATACAGGGTGGTAAATTTATACTCAGTGATGCTATCATCACCAGTCCTGATAGCTGTATCCTTCGGTGGTGAATCATCAATGTAGAAATACTAGTGGCAACAGAGCCTAGCTCGCTCCAGTGTTCTCTAGGTAATGTGCTTCTGTTTGCTTCTTCTCTTAGCCCTTATCTTGGTTTCTTGCAGGCCTTTTTCTGCTGAGTCTTTATTCTTCTTTAAGGTAGTTCCTTCAAGACTGAACTGCACACTGTTTTCTGTGGTCTTGCATGATAACTTGTATTAATATGCTTGTTTCCATTTTAAGTCTTGAAACTGGTTTGTCTCTTTGGGAATGTGTTTGTGTAATATGTTGTAAATGACTGTATATAGGAGAAGAAGTTTGAATGTGAGAGGAGATTTGTGTTATTGTTCCTGCAGTCATCTCTTGATTACCCATAGCCAATATGCTACTCGCATACTTCCCTTGGCTCCCGTGTTGCTCTCATTTATGCACTTCTTCCAGAAGATGTTTGCTGAGGACTTATCATCTAAGTCCAGAGCTATGAAAACAAAGGTTATTTTAGAAAGTAGTCCAAACATGTTCTCTGCTTCCAGTAGTGTTTGCCCTTGTTTTGGCTTTGCTTTGGGGGGAGAAACCTAAACATAAGTTGAGGCTGTTGATTGTAAATTGTATCCTTGAGACTCCGTCTTTTGAGCTTTCAGTAGAAACCTAAATAAGGGCAATGTGTTAGACAGCCTGCAAGAGGACACTGAAGGCAGCATGGGACAAAATGTTAGACTTAAAACCAGGTTACGCAGATGTGCACACTGCCTTTCAACCAGTTGCTCAGTTAGGCAGGTTGACTAGCCTCTCTGAGCAGCTTTATCACCTTGGAATGGAGTTGTGGAGCCTGGGTGGGGTTGCAGATGTAGGTCACCCCCTCTGAGAGCTCAGGTCAGTGCTGCTCCTTTTGATGGGTATTCAGGAGGTGACTGCATGCTCACTCATGCACGGTTTTCATTTCCTGCCCTTGTGAAATGTTTGTGTGTATGCTATCTTCTTTTGAATTTGCATTTTGATACTCGTGAAATATTTCTGCATGCTTTCTCTTTGAAATCAACTCTCAGACTCCCCATCCCCCCAAAAAAAGAAATGAAAAAGAAAAAAATTACTTAGTTGACCTTTAAAATGAACTCAAAGGATTAGTTTGATAGTCAGGTAACCTGTGACAAGGCAGTTCAGCAATCTGGAACTCAACTTCTGCATCTGTAAATTCAGAAAATTAGATTATCTTTACATTTTCCTCCCAGCTCCAGAATATCCAAGTGTAACCAAAAAAGTTGTAATTAGAGTAAAGTTACTATATTAAAAATTACTAATACCACATATTTGCCTCTGATTGAACTTATTTACATTCCTTACCTCTCTGCTACAAAGAGTAATGTTCTGGCCTGGCATGGAGGCACATGTCTATAACCCTCATGCTCAAGAGGCTGGCAGACATAGTGAGACCCCCCAACACACACGCTCACAGCTAAGATTTATTGATTAGAGCCAATCTTTCTCCTCCTCTGTAAAATGTCTCTCAGTGAATTGAAGCAATCATTAAAATCAAAGAGTAAGGAAAGAGTTACATTCAATAAATTAGTACTAATAATTGGGAAACCAGGAAGCATGTACTACAAAATGACTGATATTTATTTTCCTGTTTAGATGAACAACCTAAATTGCTTTTTAAATCTTGACTCACTATATCCTGAAATAGCTTACAAACTTCAAAGGTCTTCTGAAACTCACTGATACTGATTCATCTCATGTTGACCAATAGCTAAAACAGAAAACAGTGGAACTAACTCGAGCATGTCAAAAGCAGTATGCGCTGGAGCAGGAACTGGCCTTTTATAAAATTGATGCTAAGTTTGAGCCACTAAATTATTATCCATCAGAGGTAAGTTTATATTTTTAGCAATCTAAAATTAAAGCCAGGATTGGGGGACATAGGAAGAAGACATGTGATAGGAACATTAAAGGGATTTTACCATTAATTGCTCCATTTTTAAAAAAAAAAATTGTATTTGTGTTTGTATGTATAGGAGAGGGCATTTTGTATTTGTGTTTGTATGTATAGGAGAGGGCATATATTTCAAGGTTAGACAATTTTGGGGAGTCATTTCTTTGCTTCCACTGTGTGGTTCCCAGAGATTGAACTCAAGTAGTCAGGCTTGGCAGCAGGTGCCTTTGCTACAAGTACCTTTACCTGCTGAGCCAGCTCTCCCATCTCACTCCATTCTCTTGATAAAAGGATATCACCAAAGTAAACTGTATTTTGGTTGAGTGTGTGAGCTTGGCTCAGGGAGTTAAATAAAGTAATGTTCTAAAAAGATAAAAGTTCCCAGGAGATCCTTGCTGAGAGCCACGTCTTTAATTGAAAACAGTTGTCTTAACCATCTGTTATCTGAGGCGGATCAATTAAATCCAAACTTTCAACAGAAGTGCTTCAGCACCTGAGTGGCAGCCTCCTAGCTGGCTTGTTCACTGCTCTCTAGAGTCAGTATTTGGCAGCTGTTATTAGTAAAAATGCCATAGAATCAAGGAACTGCCAAATGACTTGTAATTCCAACAGTATCATGTGTTGTTTAGGTTTTAAAATTTAAAATTAATATGTATTAGATTGAACTCTTACTTATATTGGTCAGGAAACAACATAATACACATGGGCTTTTGACTGGAAGATTAAACAATATTAAGCAGTCATATAGCTGTTAGTAGTCTTTTTAGTCAGCTAATCTAAGCTTATGTGCCAGTAGAAGCAAGAGTCCTTTTGAGACCATTTTTAGTTCTAGTTCCTTTTTGCTATATGAAAAGAAGATAAAGAATAGCATTAAATCTTTTAGATTCTAGACTATAATATTAATATGACTAATTGTATGGTGTGTTTACCACTAATAAGATGAACAATGTCATTTGACTGGAAGTTGCTTCTTAATCCATAGATCTATTGCTATGCTTGCTTTTAGTATGCTGAAATTGACAAATCCCCAGATGAAAGCCCTTACATTGGCAAATCCAGATACAAGAGAAACATGTTTGCCACCGAGACTTTCATTGTCAGCGATGCCCAGGCTGTTCAGATCCAGAAGATGGTGCCTGGAGGACAGCTTAGACACAAGCACACGCCCCTGAGAGTTCATGCCTCACCGGATGTGCAATTGGAAGACACAGGAAAAAAAATAAGTGCAGGTTAAACAAAGTTATTCTTAAATTCTTAAAAAGTATGAGACTGGGGATGTGGCCCCATGTGGAACATTTGCCGGGCATGCGCAAGTCTTTTGGTTCAGTGTCCATCACTGCAAAAAGTAATGTATACAGGCTTAATACAGGCAGACAGCCAAAATAACTGGATATACAAGTTGATTTTATCTTATAATTTTTTTGTTTTGGTTTTGTTTTGAGGCAGGGTTTCTCTGTGTAGTCCTAGCTATCCTGGAACTCACTTTGTAGACAAGGCTGACCTCAAACTCACAGAGATCTGCCTCCCTCTCTCTCCCAAGTGCTGGGGTTAAAGGCGTGTGCCCACCACCCGGCTTATCTTATAATTTTTTTTTTCTGTTCTAACTGGGTGGACTTCTTTTCTTTTTTTTTTATATTAATACCATTCAAAATTTCCACTTCCTCCCCTCCTCATTGATACTACTTATGGTTTAAATGATACGTATAAAACCTAGGTACTGATTAATGAGCCTGCTTTTTAAATGATTCCTGTTGTGGTGGAGAATCAGGTTTCTGACAGTAACTGGTGGCAACATGTTCAAGGAATCAATCTTACAACAATAACAGTCAGGCGGTGGTGGTGCACCTCTTTAATCTTGGCACTTGGGAGGCAGAGACAGACAAATCTCTATTTCAGCCAAAGATTCTGCACAGTGAAACCCTGTCTGGCGGGGGTGGAGGGGTGGGGGAGGGTATAAATTACATCCTGCCAACAGGCACTCATTTAGAGGTGTAGTTAATAGTCACTGAAGCAAGTGAAGAAGCATGAAGACAAAACCCTTCCAATAAGTTGAAGCAGAGCACTCTCAGGCTTCGCCCTCAGGCTGGCCTCTCACTCTTCCAACAGTAGTGTGCATTCCCCAGTCTTAATTCAAGGGGTCTTGCCGCGCCTGGCAAACCAGTACAGGAAGAAGTTAAGCCAAGAGGTACTGAAGGTACTCTGCCAGTGTTAGCTCACTGGCTGTGTGGATGTGGGAGATGTGGGTGTGACTGGAGTCTGTGCACCTTGCCCCACAGTGGAGCTGCACAGTGGACTTGTGATCCACTGTGGGGCTCCCATCAATTGATGGTTAGCACGTCCTTGCATAGCTGATAGTTACATAGGCGGCAAGGTGGACACTGGTTTCTTTTGTATGTGTATTTTATGGAAGGCTTTGGCAGGAGAAAGCAGAAGTAAATGAGACATGGGTAGAGGGGGTTTTGTGAGAAAATGAAGTGTGAGAAAAGGAAAAAGGCAAAATGAAGTCTGTGGTAGAAAGTAGTAACTGATTTGAGGCCCCCTCCAGAGGGAAGTTTCTGTTTGTCTTAATTTCTTTGTGTTACTTCCCTTTTCTTACATCATATTCATTGGTGCTGGGAAACAAGCGTAGGGCCTTGTGCACACTTTGCAAGTGCTCTTCCTCAAGTCCAGCTCCAGCCCTCCCAGAGCAAACTGCTTTTGTTACAGTTTTTGTTTTTTTCTGAGACAGGATCTCTCTATTGTTCTGGCTGTCCTGGAACTCACTCTGTAGATCAGGCTGGCCTCAGAATCACAGAGATCACCTTCTCTGCCTAAATGCTGGGATTAAATACATGTGCCACCTGCCCAGCTCCAAATGGTGAACTTCTTGAAACTGAGTTCCATCTATAACAAAGGGGATGGTCGTGGTGCTATAGTTAGTATCCTGGTGACATGTAAAGTACCTACTTTGCAGTGAAGTCCTCTTAAAGCATTTCACAGTGGTAAGAGAAGTCAAGTCCTTTTCATGTTAAGAATTATACAAATAAAAGGATCAATTATAATTTTGTAGAACAGAGCTGAATAGAGATGGAAGCTATTGTAAGTGATACATTTCTCCAGTGGAACAACTTAACTAGGGTGGCGTTCGTTGCAAAGTAAATGTAGTAAAAAATCTTAGAAGTCAGCATTTTTCTCATGTGTGTATATTAGAATTGTTTGAAATTTCAGCACAAATTCGACTGTCAGAACTACACCATGATATAGAAACAGCAGAACAGAAAATATTACGGGCTACTCAAGAATTTCAGCAACTGGAAGAAGCTATACAACAAAAAAAGGTATGTGGAAGCTTAACTAAAAATAATTTTTAATGCGATTTTGCTTCCTTTCTATAGAATTGCAATAGTGGTGCATGCCATTAATCCCAGCACACAGCGCGCAGAGGCAGGACGATCTCTGTTAGTCAAGGCAAGCCTGGTCTACAGAGTGACTTCCAGACCAGCCAGGGATATATAGTCATATTAAATCACTTTGAAATGAATTGTTGGATACTTTTAGAGTCAAATATAATGAAAGTATTTCATTCATGATGACATCTTATTAACATTTCACAAAATGTGTAGAAATAAATTATTTAAATTTGACACCAGATGGGGCTGAGAGATGGGTCAGCAGTTAAGATCTACTCTTCCAGAGGACCAGAGTTTGGTTCCCAGTACCCATGTTAGGCAGCTCACAACTGCTATAACTCCAGCTCCAGAGGGATCCAACTTTTCTGGCCTCCACAGGCATCTGCCCTCACATGCACAAACCCACATGCAGATACACACATAATAAAAATAGTAAAAACAGATATTAAAAAATTCACACAAGAAGATCTATCTGGTCTCCTATACGTGTTACTTCTTGACTCATCTCTTCTAACTAAGCCTCTTCACCTGGGACTTAGTTTAAGAACCAAAGAGCGTGTCTGCTATGGCATGAAGATTGTCAGACACAAGGTATGTGTTGCGGGGAGGGGGGGCAAGGGGTTGACAACCGAAAATTACTTTCAGCAGTTGCCAAAGTATTTCATGCAGTTCAAATCCATGTTGTAATTGCATAGGTTAAAATTTTTTTTTAAATGTATTTTGGATTTTTTTTTGATACAAGGTCTCACGTAGCCCAGGATGGCCTGGAAATTGCTATATAGCTGAGGATAACCTTGAACTGCTTATTCCTGCATCCTCTTTCCAAGAGCTGGGACTAAATGTGTAGACCATCATCCTCAGTCAGCACTACACATCTGAAAAGCATTGCTACAGTTGTTTAAATCGCTACCTTAAAGATTGGTGGTGGTGGTGGTGCACACCTTCAGTACTTGGTGGAGAGGCAGGCAGGTCCCTGTGCGTCTGAGGGCAGCCTGGTCTACAGAGTGAGTTCCAGGACATCCAGAACTGTTACACAGAGAAACCCTCTTGAAAAACCAAAATTGATTAATTGTTTAATTTAGGGGCCCACGTTTCCAGAGGGTTAGAGAGTCCATGACCTTTGTGACAGTAGGCAGTCAGGCGTGGTACTGGAGCAGTAGCTGGGAGATGAGATGGTATCTTGAGATACAACACAAGGCAGAGTGATCTAACTAGGAATGGCTTGTTCTTTTGACACCTCAGAGCCTGCCCCCAGTAGTACGCGTCCTCCAGCAATGCCAAACATTTATTCTTCTCAAACAGCTGGAAATCAAGTATTCAAATGTATGAGCCTGTGGGAACCGTTTTCATTCAGCCCACCACACCTACATCTCTTATTTTGCATGTTTCTATAACATAGAGTATTTTTTAAGATTATAGGCATTAGCTTATAAATTGTTGTTGCTCTCCTTTGTTAATTACATGCTGGGGTTTGGGGAGGATTAGATTTCAGAAGCAGAGAAGGACCTTCTTCTCAAACAGTTGAGTGATAGAATACAACTGCTAAACAAATTACGCCAGGAGGCTCTGGATCTAGAAATGCAAATGGAAAGGCAAAGGAAAGAAACTGCCGAAAAGCAGGAGGACATCAACAACCTGCAAGTAGCCATAGAGAGCCTGGACTCCAAAGACCCAAAGCACGTGAGTAAATACGAAATCTTGACTTGTTCTATGGAGACTGAAGATTCTGTGTGTCGGTAGTACGTGTCTTATCATTTTTTAATGGCAGAACCCGTTCTAGTCTCTTAGTTTGATACACTAAGAGTTAAGTGATGTGTGTGTATAATTTATATATGTATATGTAATTAGATACAAATATAGGCTATGTATTCATATGAAACATTTACATCCAAAACAAAACAACCTAAAAGTCTTGAAAGAGTGGTTTTCAATAAATGAAAGCACTTTTGGGGGGGCAGTGATTGAATTTCATTGTATTTTAGAGCAAGAGAGACTTGATTCAAAGTGCCCTGTAAATTTTTTTTCTCCTTAAAGGCAGGAAGTGCTGAAGCAGGGACAGGGGCAGAGGTCTTTTGTACCTTTTTAATTCCTGATGCAAATATTCTACAAAAACTGATGTTTCTGTTCATTTTATCCTTAAAAATAAAACACCTCTCTGGAGTTTGTCATTCTAAGTTGTGAAGTCAGATGTCTGAATGGTAGAGTCAGACTCTTGGTTTTTGTCAGTCAATACCCTATAAATCTTACTAATGGCTTCTATTTTAGCCACTATTCTGAAATAGGTAAAACTATTTCCTTCATGTTTTCTTGTTGCAGTTTGAATTATAAATTAAGAAACATGTAAGATGTCTGGACTAGCAGGAATAAACTTCAGTGTGGCAGAGCAGTGCACTAGAGCTGCTTTAAGTACTTGACAGACAGGTCACTCTTTAAACACACCAGTTTCCGCCTGTGTGCCAGGGCACAGACATCTAGGACTAGAGGCCAGGTAGTTTTGACAAAGGATTACCTTATAGGCTTTAAATACTTCCAAAAAAAAAAAAAAGCTAAGACTTAGTATTCTCACTGAAAGTATTATTTTTAATTGTGTGTATGCATGCATATGTAGTAAACATGCACATTTGTGTGCGTGCATGTTGTATGTATATGGAGGCCAGAAGTCATTCTCAGTTTTCAGCCTCATTTGTTTTCTGTCTTATTCAAGTATTAATTTATTTGTTCATCCTTTCATTTTTAACACAGGATCTCTTACTGAATCTGGAGCTAAGTAATTCAGCTAGGCTGACCAGTGAGCTTCAGAGATTGTGCTGCCCCGGAGGGTGGGGGCGGGATATGGCCTTGTGCTGTGCCTGCCTTACTCGAGTGCTGGGTGTTCGAGTTCAGCTTCGCATGCTCATAGGCCAATCTCCCAAGCCCTAAAAGTCTTGGTTATTTTCGAAAATTTTTGTTAGAAGAAAACTCAGAGGTTTTTAAGTACTATGATGTATATTGTAAGTACCATGATGTATAATAGTCAGTAGTATTTTGCTTTTTTACATTGTGTATTAAAAGTCGTGCATTTGTGTAAGGGTTGTCCTAACAATAGAAAACTCTATCCCCTGGGAAGCAGAAGGAAGCAGCCTGATGGTCCCTGAGTCTGATTGCTTCAGCAAAAGACGTGACTTCCTGAGCTGAAGGGGAATTTACTTTCACTGTGTTTCTGTGGAGTATCACAGAGGAGAGGCTAGACACTCAGGAATGGTGGCTTAAGTCTTGAGGGCAGCTAGAACCCATCTGCTCAGGTAGGAGTAAGATGCACAAGCCCTGTCCTCCCCCCCCCCCACACACACACACACCAGAGCATGGCATTCTCAGTTCACCGCATCTCAAGCTCTCACTTTGCAGAGGGTAGAAATGTGACCTGGAAACTAAATTATCTGCCTCTGATCACTAAACTACTACATCAACCCTTTCGTCACAAAAGGATTAAAATCCAAAATTAAAGATAAAAAATGAAAAATAAAATCTTAGCTCGGAACCAAGCCTAGTCAGATGTTTTTTAAAAGTACATTTCATTAGGTTTCAAAAGAGAAAATGGCATTTAAAAATCGAGTCCTATTTTAGTAACCAGCTAAAGGAACAGTTTTCCCAGCTAGAGGAACAGTTATCACTGGGCAAACAATAAAAATCTGTGCTGCTTTCCTAGAGGGAATTAGCCTAGTGATCTTTCAGCCTCTGGGCGTGATTGGCCCTCGGGAGCTTCCTGTGTTTTGATTTAAAGTTGGGGGCGGGGCCTGTTCACGGAGCCTGCTGGTGACTGGACTAGCTCCGCTGTCACTCACGCTGGTTTGTGGCGCTGGGAGGGTTACTTAGGCACAGAGGCTCTTGCAAAGATGTGGCTGTCAGAGTGGGAAAGACACATGGATCTGAAAACAGCTTAGCTTTCCGCCCACTATTTTTGTTCTCCACGTCTCAGCTGTAAACAGAACAGATTCGAAGTTAAGGTATGGTCATTCCTCTGTGTACAGAGAAAGGGCTTGGAAGGAGGAGGGGCCAGGTCTGTAAGTTCCTGTTTTCACAGTAACTCTTTTGTGAGCTCCACTGCGCAGGAAACCGCAGGGTCTGCTGTCCTCCACGTGTTTACTGCCCACCATGCACATCTTGAACCACATGTTTGCCCTGCATGTAGAGGTTGCAGTGCACTTTTAACGGGGAATTTTAAGAGTTGTTGGTTAAGATATAAGTATAATAGGGGTTTTGTTCATCCTTGAGCCACCCAAGTCTAGGGAGTAGTACAGTTAGGATGTAAACTCTTATCTGCAGTAATTGAGTGTCCAGAGATTTAAGGTGAGTATTTGGGGGATGTAGGAGAAAGTAAAATTTGAATATCCCATTAAATTTATCCCCGGTAAAATAATAGCTGACGGTGACAATGGTGTTGCCAGTCATTTGTTCTCCATTTGAAAGAAGACCTCTCCAACGGAGGGCATTTTAGTGTTTGTTGTTCAGGCCCTGACTGTTCTGACGAGTTCTCCCTCAGTTATTTGTTCTAGTGTTCTGAACTTGTTGGGAAGGGTGGAATGAGTGGGAAGGCAAAATTTCTCTCGGGAATTACAGTGTATGTGAACTTTTGCCTAAGGATATCCAGTCACGACGTTTGATTGATCTGAGACTCGAGCTTATATTTGTGAAATGAAAGGTTAGACAAGATAATTGGTTCTCTGTTTTCCCCAGCACACCTGAGGGGGGAGATAATCCATTACCTTCAGTTAGCAGTGACTGGCTAATGCCATGTTGTCAGGAACAAGAGGGTGTGGGCCTGTGGGTCCTGCATTGAATACTTGCTGGGATAGTGGTCTCTGACTACCCTCACCATCCCCAGTTTATTGTATCTAAAAACAAATGTCGGATAGGAGATAGAAAGTAAATGGGAATTCTGAGAGTTTGTTTATCACAAGTCTCCATTTCCCCAAAAACCTTCTAAAATACATATAAATGTATTTTTCACATTAAAAAGGCATTAGTTATCAGTAATAAAACTCCACACCCCAAAATTTTGTAAATATAGAAACCCTTAAGTAAAATCTCTTAGAGTCCTTGTACACAGATATAACACTTATTTATATTTTGGAATGTACTTTTGGATGCTTCCTCTAAATGTACTGTTTTTCAATATAGCTAGAGTTCAGGAATCCTTTTTAAAAGACATTTTAATGCTGTGCATATAACACTGAAGTTTTCTGTAAGACCTAGCAGTTGTGACCTTGAACGAATGGCTTATACTCCCTGATCAGCTCTGTTTTCTCATCTTATTTCAAGCCATTCTGGGGTTTTAACAGGAACTACTTACATGAAAATAATACAGGGCCTAACTCAGAGCAGATGGAATTGTAACATTTTATTTTTTATTCTTCCTTTTAAACATTGCTAAAGATTGTTATTTTTAAGAGTTTTAAAAACTTGGGTTGTATTCATTTTTTCCCCCTAAATTCAGTCCCATATGAAAGCTCAGAAAAGGGGTAAAGAACAGCAGCTTGACATTATGAACAAGCAATACACACATCTCGAGAGCCGCCTGGATGAGATTCTGTCTAGGATTGCTAAGGAGACTGAAGAGATCAAGGATCTTGAACAACAGCTTACTGACGGTGAGAACTGAAGTGTGATTTAACGGAACAGTATCAGTGCTGGCCGTAGTTACTAGAGAGACTGTCTAGGACTTGCCTGGATACAGTCCAGGTCTCAGCACTAGTACTTGATGGGGAAGTTTTGCTGAGATTATCCAGAATGTCTAATAAAATTTAAAGTATTTTGTATTATTGTGGTCTGTTACATTGATGACAATGGGCAAGAAGTCAGTATGATCAGGAAGAGCTTGGTCATTGATTATCTTCTATGGCATAAAATCCTTTCAGAGCCTGTTTATGTAGGAGACTCATCTGGTTACAGAAAGGAAGAAGTCTGGGCCCACATTTGCAAGGTACTTTTAGAAGGGAACATTTTAGAATATTGGTGTATTAATGAGAGCCTGAGCTCAGTGTAAATCAAGATTCCATTCCCTGATTGCCATCCTGTGTGTCATCTTAAACTGGTTACTGTCTCGATAATTAGTTGTTGAGAGAAGTTTTCCATGCAGTTTTCATAAAGTATCTGCAAATAGCATGTATCAGCATACACTTAAAATACTTAGTAAAAATGTATGTGCATGGATGCTTTGCCTGCAAATATGTCTGTATACCTTGTGCATGCAGTGCCCATGGAATGTAGAAGACAGCGTCGGTTCCCCTGGGGCTAAAGTTACAGCCATGTGTGAGCTGCCATGACAAGGAGCCAGTTGCTCATAACTGATGGCCCATTTCTCCAATTTCCATGATACCTTTTTTTGAACCCTTCAGGCTGTATATTCTGCTGCCAGTCTGAGAGTGGTGTTAGTGTTATAGATCGTGGTCTTGTTTTGTGTGTCCAGTCTGAGACCGGTGTTAGTCTTATATATTGTGGTCTTGATTTGTGTGTCCAGTAAGAACTCATAGTTTTATTATACCTTTTTATTACTTTAGCCGAGATTAAAATTTTATAGCATTAGGCATTCTGGAAATATCTGTCATAAATATGCTTGTCTTATTGTATATCTGCAAAATATTCCTATATTATAAGAAATAAATTATTCTGTCTTGAAAGATAAAGTAAATGAAACTTAGAATTTCACTATGGGCTAATAGCTAATCACTAAGGAGACAAAGTACTTCTAAAATACATATTATCTCTTTATTTTCATCTTGCATAGGCCAGATAGCTGCAAATGAAGCTCTGAAGAAGGATTTAGAAGGTGTCATCAGTGGGTTGCAAGAGTACCTGGGGACCATCAAAGACCAGGCAGCTCAGGCCCAGAAGGAGTGTAGGAAGCTCCGGGATGAAAAGGAGACATTGCTGCAGAGACTGACAGACGTCAGGCAGGAGAGGGATGAACTGGAAATAGTTGCCATGGATGCAGAAAATATGAGAAAGGTATGATTTCTTTCTGTCTGTTTGTTTGAACCAAGAAATAAATGCTGTCAAAATTTAGCTTGGAACAGTGCCACTGTAAGTCACAAAAGCGTTAGTGGCTATTTGGTTTGTGTCCTTTAAAGGTGAGGACAATGACAACTACTGCTTCATATTCTGCTTACTTGGAAGCATTATTTTTCCTTTACTCAGACAGTTTATTTTAGCTTTGTTCCTTTTCCCTAAAGATTGCCAAATAACTAAAGATCAATAAATTGTATCTACTAAAAGTATTGTATGAAATGTTTATGTTGGGTTTATTCAGTAAAATTACAGGAAGAACATGGTTCATCTAACTGTTGTTACTTAGTAACTTACATCATTTTACAGCTAATAGACATAAGGTTGTAAATTCTAGCTTTCATTTGTTGCCCATCCTCATCACTTTGAGGATTTCCCTTTGCTTTTTTAGTAACCTTTTTCAGATAAAATCTTACTATAATCAGGTGGGGGTGGGGCACACCCTTAATCCTAGCACTTGTGAGGCAGAGGCAGATGGATCTCTGAAGCTGAACGTGTCCAATGAGGGAAATCGTGAGTCAGATAATCCCAGGCTAACTCCAAAAGTGTATTCTAAGATTATTCTTTATTGTAAGGGAAAAACTCATGGAACAGGAACGAGGGTCCAACCTCAAGGTGTGGAGCATGGGAACAAGAGAGAGAGCTGGGTGGGCCAGCAGCTTTCTCTGGGTATCCAAAAGTCATGCCCCAACCTGGTTCAGCCTCTTAAAGGTCATTGGCTGAAGGAGGTTTCCATTACCTCCTGCTTTTGTCTAAATGAGAGAGTTCCAAACCCAAAATACAAAACTATATACACTATTTTACCATACAAAATTAGAATTACAAACAACATGAACAATATTAAGCAAGGAATATGTGCTAAATGTTTTAATAAACATTCTATCCTAAGGAGTCTTGTATTCGAAATGGCTTAGCTGGATCGTAAGAGAAAAGTAACTACTACTATCTAATCTTCAACCCCATCGAAGGCCTGAGAAGGGAGATAATATTACTTGAGTAGACAGGAAGTGCAATCAAGCAGCTCCCAAAATGTGCAGTAGATGACAGAGACAACTGGCTGCCTGAGTAATCACCCAAACTTTCATTTGCAATATTGAAGCAACCAACTTTGGCTAAGGCCTAGAGTAACTGACAGACCATTTTCAGAGGGAGGAAATTTTCAGAACCATCTTACCTTGTCTTGGCAAGGTTTGGCAATCTTTTTTTCCTGTATCCTATCCTGCTTGTTCAGTCCGGATGCCATGCACTTTGCCAGTTGTCAAGGCATGGGCAGTTCCTTGCCCAAAGGCCAGTTGTGCCAAGAGGAAAACAAGATCTGAGTGGAGTGTCTTTGGTGCTCAACATTGTCTCAGAAATAGATCAGTGCTGCCAGGAGCAATCGTGTCTCACATCAACAGAACCCTAAGTTATTTAAATGCCATGCTCTACAGATCTTTGAAGTGGTTGAAGATTATCTATCTATGTAGTATACAATCTCTATGTATCTAAAGAACCTAATTAGTCTGATATAAGTATGACAAACATGAATGACTATTGACCTATAATACTTAATAGTATGCCTATTATATATAATGCCTATATAACATAAAGACTAAGACTTCATACAGAATATTAAACAATCTTTAAACAACTGTGCAGTGAATGAGGACAATGATCTTAAAATATAAACAATGTATAAATGTCTTGATCAGAGGTATAAATATATAATGCAATATGATAAATTTATCCTAAAAATATCATATACAAAATGTCTTAAACAGATACAGAAACATGCATGCATATACTGTGATAAAATAACTGCATAGGTATATAAATATTGTAAAGAGAATTAGGAGCATATTCAGTATAACAAATATAATATGAGCTTATACAAAATACAAGAATCTGTTCCAATGTAAATTTCCCATAAATAATAGCTCACAAGTATTCACTCTATTACTCACTATTATTAGTGTGAGTAACTTCACACTAATTTACCTATTATCCCATTCAACATCCCCCTTATTTTTCAAGGAGATCTCTAGGTCTACTTAATTTCCATCCCAACCCCCAACTAATAACCAACCCCTAAATGGTGTGCCTAACCTTGAGGACAAACTTTGTTGGGAGAGGGGATGTTGTCTTCTAGAATTGCTTCCAGCTGTCATGGGAGCAATGTCCTTTCTATGGGATCCTGGAAAAGTAAACTGATGGTTAAGTTTCAAGATTACTGTCTTGTGTAACTGCAAATGGTCTCTGAGTAGTCGATAGGTTTTTCTAAAGTTCTTATTTGGAGTTCTGGCCAGAACATTGTAACAGGGTGAACTGTTTCAGCAGTTGGTACCCAAAAACCGGTCTTAGAGTAGCACTATCAGCATTGTGATGTCATATCAACTAGGTGTAGGCATTGTTATGGGACCCCATCTTCTTCCTGGAACATCAAATATTACTGCAGGAAAATCTACTGTTCATTGTGGAAAGCTGAAACATTCATATGGACATATATTCAATAAAATATACAATATAGACAAAATAGGCATGGAGATGAGTAAAATTTTTTTCCTAAATTCTTTCTTCTTTCTGTCCCATACCAGATGGCTCCTGACATGAGACAGAAAGTCTGAATTTTTTTTTTAACAACTTGTTTGGATTTAGAGAAGGATAGCCATTCCATCTCCAAAGCCAGCTTTATATGTATGTATATATGTATGTGTGTATATATATATATATATATATATATATATATATATATATAGAATTTTTTTTTCATATAACCTGTCCTCATGGGTCATATTCCTTTTTACTTGGTGATCCTTTCTGGATAGTTATTTTTTTTCCCCTTTAGGCATCCAAATGTCCAAGGTCCCTTGACTTTTCGAGAATGTGTAGTTTCCTATATAGACAAGAACATAACCCTGCCCCAACCCTTATGAAGTTTCCTTACCACCTGTATGGTTATCACCTCTGTGGATGAGCTGTCATTTCTCTTTCTCAAGAGTTTCTCTTTTTCAAACCAAATCTTTATTAATTTTTATAATATCCCTAGTTTTTCTTCTCCTGTGGAAACAAGAGCGAAACCCCTTTCCCAACATAGCACATCTCCGTATTTCCATTGTGAGGTCAACACATCCTTGAAATACACCAGCTGATTTAATTCAAAAGACTTTTCTATTATCCAGTTTCTCTCTGCTGCCATTGTTCCTTTCTCATTAGCATTAAGAAAATTCAAGGTTAATAAAATACTATGCAATCTATTTCTGGGTGTATTTTCCATCCCTTTCTGTTTGTTTAGCATACCATTTATAGTTTAGTTTGATCTTCCTCATCTGACCTGTAAAATTATTTGGTATACCTTTAATATGCTTTATATTATAATAAGCAAAACTGTTTGAATTTCTTAAGATACATATACTGGACCATTGTCTGTCTTTATTTGTGCAGGAATACCCATGATGGCCATTACTTCTAGTAAATGTGTGATTACTGAATCAGCTTTTTCTGAGCTCAAAGCAGTTGCCCATTGAAAACCTGAATAAGTGTCAATGGTGTGGTGTACATATTTTAATTTTCCAAATTCTGTAAAGTGGAATACATCCATCTGCCAGATTTCATTCCTTTGAGTACCCTTTGGGTTACTCCCAGCAGGTAACGGTATTTGGTTATAGAAAGCAATTAGGACATCTCTTTATAATCTCCTTAGCTTGTTGCCATGTAATAGAAAACTCTTTCTTTAAACCTTTGCTATTTGATTTTTTTGTGAAATTTTGAGGCCTTTCGCACACTTCCAATCAATAATTGATCAATTTCTGCATTACCTTGTGCTAGAGGTCCTGGCAGACCTATATGGGGATCAGTTGTGTGTATGTATATGGGACAAAGCCTATTCCTGATTATGTCTTGAACCTGAATGAATAATGAAGTCAATTCTGTATCATCTGGTATAAATTAAGTGGTTTCAATATGCAAGACAACTCTTTCTGCATATTGTGAATCAGTAACTATATTGAAAGGTCCTTTAAAAATCGCTTAGTACCATGAGAATAGCATATAATTCTGCCTTTTATACAGAATTATAAGGGCTTTGTTCCACCTTACTTAATTCTTCTGATTTGTAACCTGCCTTTTCTGATTTATTTGCATCAGTATAGAATGTATGGGCTCCAGTTATTGGTGCATCATGTACAATTTGGGTAAGAATCCAAGTAGTTCTCTTTATAAAGTTAATTCTATTGCTTTTGAGATAATTGCCATTAATTTCTTCCCAAATTAGCATAAGCTCATTGCCATGGTTCATTGTCTTCCCATAACTTTTTAATTTCATCAGTAGCAAAAGGCACTATCATCTCTGCTGGGTTTATTCCTGCTAGTTGACAAAGTCTCAATTTTCCTTTTATAACTAATTCGGAGACTTTTTCCACATAAGTTTTTAATTTTTTCACTTGGTTTATGTGTTAAAAAGATCCATTCTAATATAATATGTTCCCTCTGTATTAAAATTCCTGTAGGGGAAATTCTGGAAGGCAATATGACTAGAATACAATTAAGATTTGGATTCACTTTATCCACATGTGCCTCCTGTAATTTCTCTTCAGTGACCATCAATTCTTTTTCTGTATCAGCTGTTAATTTCCTGGTACTATTTAAGTCTTTGTCACCATTTAAGGTTTTGTTTAAATGAATTATTAGATCAGGTGTTATCCCAACAGCTGGATATAGACTGGAAATGTCTCCTAACAATCTTTGAAAGTTATTAAGAGACCACAATCGGTCTCTTTTTTTTAATATTTATTTATTAATTATGTATACAATATTCTGTCTTGTGTGTATGCCTGAAGGCCAGAAGAGGGCACCAGACCCCATTATAGATGGTTGTGAGCCACCATGTGGTTGCTGGGAATTGAACTCAGGACCTTTGGAAGAGCAGGCAATGCTCTTAACCTCTGAGCCATCTCTCCAGCCCCCAATCGGTCTCTTTTAATTTGTGCCTTTTGTATTCTAATTTTCTGTAAAACTATTTTATAACCTAGGTAATTGACAGAATTTCCTCTTTGTATTTTTTCAAGAGAGTTTGTAATCCCCATTTAGGCAAAACTTTCTTTACTTCTTCAAACATTCTTTCTAAAGTATCTGCATTTGAATCAGATAACAAAATGCCATCCATGTAATGGTAAATTATAGACATTGTTTACATATTATTTCCAATGGCTGACTTACAAAGTATTGGCACAGGGTAGGGTTATTGAGGATTCCTTGTGGGAGGATGCTCCACTAGTATCTTCGAGTAGGCTGAGAATTAATGTAAGTAAGCACTGTGAAGGCAAATTTTTCTCTGACCTTTTCTTGTAAAGGTATAGTAAAGAAACAATCTTTTAAATCAATAATTATGAGAGGCCATCCTCTTGGTAATAGAGAAGGCAGAGGAATTCCAGATTGTAAAGGGCCCATAGATTGAATACCTTATTCATAGCTCTAAGATCTGTCACCATTCTCCATTTTCCAGATTTCTTTTTAATAACAAATACAGGAGAATTCCAAGGGCTGGTTGATTCTTCAATATGATGAGCATCTTGTTGCTCCTGTACCAGCTGTTCTAAAGCCTTCAGTTTCTCTACTGTTAAAGGTCATTGTTTAACCCATATTGGTTTCTTAGTTAACAATTTTAAAGATAGGGTCATTAGTACCTCCAAAAATTTGCTAGTTGCTTTGTGTTCTTGTACAGCCTGAATGACTGGTGACCTTTGTTTATAATACCTTATAATATCCTTTCCAGAAACATGAGTTTTGGGGACTGCAGAAATGTTAATCTGGCTGTTCGATCGCTGCAATAGATCATGACCCCATAAATTCACTGCAATATTAGCTACATATGGCCTCAGCCTTCCTGTCTTTCCTGCCCCTATGCATTCAACCCACCCTGTGCTTTATTTCATTTGAGATAAGGTTTCAGTTTCTAGGAGTTGAATATCTGCCTCTTGAAGAGGCCAATCCAGATGGCAAGATTCTGGAGTAATGATACTCACATCCGCACCCATGTCTAGTTATACCTCAATTACAATATTATTTATCCATAATCTTAGCTTTGGTCTGTGATCATTTATAGAAGTCCTACAAAACATATGTTTCCTATTTCCTACGGGAATTTTTGATTCTTCCATTTCTATTCCATCATCCAGAACAGTATGATTTTTTACAATAGGCACTGGATTTTTTAATTTTCCTGGTGAAGCATGTTCTCCATAGTGACTGAGAATGACTGGACTGTGTTTGACATGGGGGCCTGTGAGAGGCCCCACAAGGAGTTTCCCAGTGGTATCGTGTTGAGAGAGGTTTTTGTCCTGCTCAGTCTTGCAACCATTCAGTCCCAAAGAAACACACAAAGGCTTACATTAATTATAAACTGGTTGGCCTATTAGCTCAGACTTCTTATTAAACAACTCTTACAACTTTCATTAACCCATAATTCTTGTCCATATTCGCCACGTGGCTTGGGACCTTTTATCAGTGAGGCATTCTCATCTTGCTTCCTCTGTGTCTGGGTAATGACTACAAACTGAGCCTTTCCTTTTCCCAGAATTCTCCTGTTCTCGTCACCGTGTCTATACTTCCTGCCTGGCTACTGGCCAATCAGCGTTTTATTAAAACAATACAAGTGACAGATCTTTACAGAATACAAGACCATTGTCCCACAGCAGTCTCATGTTGCTTTGTCTGTTTTTTGTCGATCTACAATCATTGGTCCAATGTCAGCCTTTGCCACACCTCCTACATATAGCAGAAGGCTGAGACATAGATTGCATATTCTTGCCCTTCCTAGAGGGGACATTATTCTTAGGAATTCCTTCTCAGATGTTCTATTCTGCTACAATTAAAACATTTGGTTTTTTGGTGTCTCCTCATACCATTGGAAATCGCTTCTCCTACCCAAGCTTCAGCACTATAGTCAAGTGTCTCGAAATTCATTGTATGTAAGATCCATTCATCTATTGGTGCTGATCTGACCTTTAAAGGCCCAAGGACCTTTTTACATTCTATGTTGGCATTTTCAAAAGCCAAAGATTCAATAAGTATACATCTAGCTTCTGGGTCTATTACACTCCTACTTGTATAACCTTAGTTAATCTTTGTAAAAAGTCACTAAAAAGCCCTCTCTGACCCTGTTTAACCCTAATATATGATTCAGGTTTTTTTTCCTGGTTCCTGAATCCTGTTGCAAGCATTTAAAGCTGCTGTGCTACACAGGGACAAGGTGCATTCATCATAGAGAGCCTGCTCCTGAGGATCAGAGTAATGGCCCTCACCAATAATTTGATCTTGGTAAATCTCCAATCCTTTTGCTTTCCCCTGTTGTTCTAAAATTTTTGCCTCTTCACTCCAATAACACTTCAAAGCAGCTGAGGTCCATGTTCTAGGATCACTGAGATTAATTGAAGCTAATTGTGTATGTCAGCCTATTGCTTAAAGCCCATGTTTCACCATTTCCCTAACAAATGTGAATGTAGTCCATAAGCTTAATATTGCTCCTTTAATTTCTTTTAGAAAGCTCATATGTATTGGTTCCCATGTATATTCTTTGACTACCTTAGGGTACTCTGTACCAAATGGTCTTTCCAAGGAAGTTGCTGGATATGCAGTTAAAACTCTGGGTAAGTCACCCCAGAGTCTGGCATGTAGTGATGAGGCTAAATCCTGTCCTTGTACCTTCTGTCCCTGCTCATCAGTTTCAATAAATATCTCAATCTTTTCAAATCTTTTACTACTGCCTTTTGTAAAGTCTGAATCTCCTATCCAGTGTTCTGTTCTGTTCTAATGCCCTCATTGAGCATTCCAAGGTATGAAACTTGTCTAGTAAAGATAACGTCTCATTCTTGAACATAATTTTGATGGTGTGCATATTACCTTCCTGGAGAAATGTCTTATCCATTAGTCTATCATAACTTTTCAACAGATTACAATTATTAAATTCAGCAGGGCGAATTTTTTCAGATAATATCTCAGCACCCTTCGACATTGGCTGGATTTTGTCTGTTAAATTAATGGTATCCCTCTCGAAAGTGTTGATTTGCCCAACTAGCTGTTCATTATTAGTCTGTAAAGGCTGTGTCATTTCTAAAAGTGCCTCATTCTTGGCTCTGTTATCAAACTATATTAATGAGATAACATGAAAAACAAAACTAAACCCTAGAATCAAATAAAGGGATATATAAGGAAAATCACATCATCCTTTCAGAATACCATCCATAGCATAAGCAAAGTAATTATTAACTCCTGGATAGTTATGTTATCGGTAATTTTGTAGTTTTCCAGCTCTTACCTGTTGTAAGGCAATTGCAGCCAGTTGGAGTAGGTGTAATAATCCTCATCGACCAGCAGGTGTTGCAGTAGCAGCCGCATGGCCAGGAGATGCAAGCAGCAATGGACAATCCCGGTTTGTTTTTGCGCTTGTTAGATACTGAAAAATATGCTTTGTTTAACAAATTAAGAGCAATTATTAAGGTGGTCAAAGCGATTCTGAGAGTTGGTGACAGGATAAAAAGAAAACCCAAAGCTCTCCGTCAGTGTGAGTTGCGGTCTGTGCGGACTGTGCTGGGATCACTGGTTTGCTGGAGAGGCAGCGGCTTGTTTGAGATGGGACTGATGAAGAGAGACAAATGAGAGGGGTGGTGGGTGGGTCACCAGCCCTTGGCAGAGAATGTGATGCTGAGCTGTCAAATGGGGAGCACCACAGGGGTGCCTAGGCGTCCTGAAGAGCAGGCGTGAAGTTGGATTGTCAGATGAAGCTGAACATGTTCAATGAGGGAACTCACAATTCAAATAATCCCAAGATAACTCCAAAAGATTATTCTTTATTATAAGATTATTATAATAATTATAAGATTATTCTTTATTGTAAGGGAAGATCTCACGGAACAGGAACAGGGGGTCCACCCTCAAGGTGTGGAGCGTGGGAACAAGAGAGAGAGCTGGCTGGGCCAACGGCTTTCTCTGGGTCCAAAAGTCATGCCCCAACCTGGTCTAGCTTCTTAAAGGCCATTGGCTTGAGGAGGTTCCCCATCAGATCTCTGAGTTTGGGGCTACCCTGGTCTACAGAGTAAGTCTGGGACAGCCAGGGGTACACAGAAACACTGTCCCAAAATAACAAAAATAAAAAAAAATACCTTAGTATGTAGCTCAGGCTGGCCTTGAACTTGTGATTCTCCTGCTTCTACCACCTGAGTGCTCCAATTATAGATGTGCGTCACCACACTAGCAGGAAATGTAATAGTTTGTCAGTCTGCTGAGTCTTAAAAGGTGTCTTCCTCCAAACTTTGTATTATGAAAGTTTTCACATTTGCAGGAATATTAGAAAAGTAGTTAAATATCTCTGAGCCTCCTTAAATTAATATTTTGGTTTTGATTTTATAAATATATACCTTTTGTTTCTGCTCATAAAGTTTCAAACATCACTTTCATCAGTATTGTTGGTTTCCAACATCACTACAATAAATGCCATTCTTACATCTAGGAAAACTGAGGGTACTTCCCTGGGGTCATCTGACATTTAAACTACCATCAGATTTTCCTAACTATCTCCAGAATTTATAGTGGTGTGCATGAGCACGTGCATGCGTGCATTCGAGTGTGCATGTGTGCATGGTCTAGGCAGGTGCATTCTGTACATCTGCCTGGTAGACTCCTTGTGCTGTTTTACTTTGTTCCTCTATGTTCCATATAAAATAATATCTGTTTTAACTTCTTTTTCCCATGAATACTGGAGTGGTTACATACCTTTCATTTGTTCTTTGCAGTTCAGATTTCCTTAGCCTAATGGATTCCTATTCATATTTTCTGACCATTTTTTTGTATTGGATCATCTTTCTTTTGTTAGTTAACTGAAAGAATTCTTTATAATTTGAATGTTAATCTTTTTTGGAATGCATACAGTATATACAACTGCCTTTCATCCAAAAAGTGCCAAGTAGTTCTTACAAAACTAAACAGAAGTTACTCCAGGTTCTTCCTGTTTATTCACAGTAGTTTGAGCTAATTCTTCCATAACCAAATAAATAGACAGAAGTTGTATACTGACACATGAAGGTGTGTCAGTATAGGAGTTTAGTTTTGAGAGTGTTTTCCTTTCTCAGTGGATGACACGTGGCTTGTTGTTAGCACTCAGTTCAGTCACTGCCATCTTTAGCATGCCAGTCCTTTGTTCTTCTGTTAAATGAACACACTGTGGTTTAATTAGAAAAGTGTGGGCTTTGCAGTCAGAGATCTAGGTCCATAATGCACCCCCTTTTTCTAGCTCCATGGTGCTGTGGTCATAGTGAGTTGCCATTCAGGAGACAGATGACATAGTGGTGTAAAAACACTGGGTCCAGGGAAGAACAGTTGTTTGTTTGTTTGTTTGTATTTTCCACTCCTGTCTTACTCGTATGCTTGCAGACTGGAGTGTCACACAAATAGTTTCTTTGGAAACAGCATGTTGGCAACTTGGTGAATTTTCAGGTTACATTTAGTAGAATGCTCTGTATATCGACTTGGATGTGCCAGCATAACACTCCATCCTGCTGTTCATAAATCTTTCTGTGCCAGGCAGTAGCGATTGCCCAGTATTTGGTGCGCAGGTTAGTTATGACTTGTAGATGCTCTCAAGGTACTCAGGATGCTGCATTTAAACATGTTGAACTTTGCAGGAGCTTGCAGAGCTAGAAAGTGCCCTCCAAGAGCAGCGTGAGGTGAATGCATCCCTGCAGCAAGCCCATGGAGAGCTCAGCGCCTATGAAACTGAGCTAGAGACTCAGCTGAGACTAAAAGAAGCTGAAGCCAGCCAGCTCAAGGAGGAGTTGGAAAAACTCACAAGGCTCGCTCAGGTAAGTGGAGCATATCCCAAGTATAAACTAAGCAGTCTGTTATCTGTTGTGCTTTTGAGATAGCATCTCACTGTGTAGTCTAGCCCAGGCTGGAAAGCACCCTGCTTCAGCTTTGGAGTGCTGCAGTTTCAGGCAAGAGCCACCACACCTGGCATAGTCTTAATGTTAAAGCATTTTTAATAATAAGGATATGAATTGATGGAACATGTCAAAGAGCATATTTTTGGGAGTCTAGCATTCTGAATTCAAACATTACCCCTATGTAAGTGTGGGCAAATCATTTCGGGGCTCTGAGCCCCATAGCCTGTTCCTCTGTTAGATAGCAGATGATAAGATAAAGGATATAATGGGCATTAAAGCCCTTGGTAGTTAATATTTGATAAATCCTAGTTTTCCTTTCTCACAATAGCTCTAAGAGATTCTTAAGTTAATGTTCGATTTTAGTTTGCTGTTTCCTTTGATGATGGTTGAAAGATCCACTGGTTTGTTACACTTTCAAATTAGAGAAAACAGTATCTGTCCAGTAAGTACTGGCCTCTGAGGGCCTGTCTTGAGAAATTGATAGTCCAGCACGTGAGACAGGCGAAAGAGAGAAAGGCATGGCCACCTTTAGAAGCAATATCTCAGCTGTAGCTTAGAGGGTGAAGAGACTGTGGGCACAGGGGGGTCAGAAGTGAAAGGAATAGAGAAGGAAGGAAGGGGTGAGCGCCCTTGCCGAAGAATAAGGAAGAGGCGAAATACTGTGAGGATCTTCAGACCTAAGGGCAAAAGAAGAGTGAGGAAAGAAGGTAAAACTTAAAGGCAAAAGGAAGAGGGAGGCCAGATGGAGCATATTCTTTATGAGAGTGAAAATACAGTTTGGGTCAGGCAAGGGTGGCAGAGGCAGGGAGATCTCTGAGTTTGAGGCTAGTCTGGTCTACAGAGCTAGTGCCAGGGCATCCAGGACTATACAGAGAAACTCTAACAAAAAAAAAAAAAAACCAGAACAGAACAAAACTACAGTTTGGAGAGCTCTATAGATAGCTAAGCGGTTAAGAACACTAGCAGAGGACCCAGGTTGGATTCTCAGCACCCACTCAGCTCACAACCATTTGTAACTCTAGTTTCAGGGAATTAGATGCCCTCTTTTGACCTCTGCAAGTGCCAGGCACACGTATAGTGTACAGACGTCCATGCTAACAAACACTTAGACACGTAAAATAACAAGGCAGAAAGGCACCTGCTGCCGTGTCCAGTGATAGGAAGGACTTGTACGGGAGTGGTCATGGTCTGTTCTTTATTTACCAGAGGTCAGAGTCTTGCCAAGTGTCAGAATTGCATATTCGAGAGCATTTAAGTTTTACAAAACGCTTTGCAGGGTCAGAGTAACAGGAAACAGCAGGTTGGGAAAGTAAAGTGCAAGTAGATTTTTTTTTAAATAATAGTAAATAAAATTTCTAAATGCCATCTCTTTCTTCAGAGTAAACCTTTTTTTTTCCAATTCTGCCCTAACTAGTTTGAATGATGCTGTCTTTGGTACTCTACTTTTATTGTTTGCTAAGTCTTGACAAAAATATTAGAAGAACTTTAAGAGTTTGGTATTGAAAGCAGTACCCTATCCTTAACCACCACATAGAGCTTCAGACCACATAGACTATATAGAGCGTGGAGGCTTGGTTTCCTGGTTGTTATACTGCACTTCTATGAAAGCACTTGTGGAGCTTATTAGATGCAGATTCCATAGATACTCAGACCTGTAAATCTGAGATGGGGTCTGGGCATCGGCTATTTTGTTTCGTCCTTCTTTCCTTTTTTCTTCTTTCCATCTTCCTTCTTTCTTCCTCCCCACTTCCTTTTTCCTTCTTTCCTGCTCTCTTCCCTCCCTTCCTCCCTCCCTCTGTTTCTCTTTCTGTCCCTCCCACTCCCCCCATCCTCTCCCCATTTCTCTCTCCTCTTACTTTTCAGACAAGGTCTCATTTTGTAGCCCAGGCCAACCTCTCACTCCTCCTGCCTCTGCCTCCCAAGCATTAGGATTACAAGTCAGGTTTCATCTGTATTTTCAAAATCCTTGTGTTTAAGTGTTGCCTGCATGTCTCCCTGTGCATTCCTAGTACCTGTGAAAGCCAGAAGGTGCCTAATCTCCCAGACCTGGGGTTACACATGGTTATGAACTACCATATGGGTGCTGGGAATTGAACCTAGGACCTCTGGAAGAGCACCCAGTGTTCTTAAAAACTGAGCTATCAGCCGGGCGATGGTGGCGCACGCCTTTAATCCCAGCACTCGGGAGGCAGAGGCAGGCGGATCTCTGTGAGTTCGAGACCAGCCTGGTCTACAGAGCTAGTTCCAGGACAGGCTCCAAAGCCACAGGGAAACCCTGTCTCGAAAAACCAAAAAAAAAAAAAAACTGAGCTATCTCTCCAGCCCCTCATTTTTAATAGGTACATGAAATTATTTTTGACACAGGTATTTGAGGACCACAGTTTGCTTATAAAGATTGGTATTGGAGACTGCTCTGAAGATTCTGATGGGATATCAAGGCTGAGCTAATTCTTAGGTGAATGCCTCATTAAGTAGTCAGAGGAGCGTGTGGAAAGTGATCTCGGGTTTTTAAATTTCATTGCGTAAATGTAGAAAGATAGCAGTGGTGTGTATGTACCTGTGCTGCTTGGGATCATAAACTATGACTGTTTTGCACTTTAATGTCATTGCTACCTCCAACAACAGCTAGAGCAATCGGTGCTTCACACAGAACTGGAGAAGGAAAGAGAGTCCCTCAGGGATGCCCTGGGCAAAGTCCAGTCCTCAGAAGAGAAGCAACAGGAGAACAGTGAGCTCCATACACAGCTTAAGAAGCTGCAGGTAAGATATCTGTGCCATGGAGCATCCAACGCTGGTGACAACCTCGCTTAGGCATTTAATAGCCTGCTCTAATATGTACTAAGCAACTTGAAGTATTAGATGAAATGAACTCTGGATGGAGCTGCACCATAGCCTCTGCTTCTTTGTTTTTAATTAACTGGATAGTGTAAAGAAATGGTGCCCGTGTCCAGATTAAACAGCATTCTATAAACTCTACCTCTTCTCTGTGAAAACAACTCCTGTGTGCTTCCTAGGAACTGTCAGCAGACCTAACTTAAGACTGCTGGATCAGTGCACCCTCTCCCATTGAAATGTCTCCCATAGTGAGCTGCAGTAAGGTCTCCTAATTATACAGTTCTCACAGTCTTCTCAATAGAGATGCAATTAAAAGTATAATCAGTTTTTCATTCTTGTGTGAACTTTGTGTGTGTGTGTGTGTGTGTGTGTGTGTGTGTGTGTGTGTGTTTGGAGTCTTTAGTAGATTATTAAATTTTATTTTTATTATGAAAATTTAAAGTGATCACAAAAACAATAACCCCATGACCTTTGATCCATTGCTTGGTTTATACAATTACTAACATTGCTTCATTCGGTCTACTTTTTTTCTTTGTAGTATTTTAAAGAAAAATTCAAGTTGGGAATAGTGGCTCCTGCCTTTAATCCCAGCACTCTGGATGCAGGGACAGGTGAATCTCTGTGAGTTCAGGGCCAGTCTGGTCTGTAGTGAGTTTCAGGACATTAGGGCTACATAGTGAAACCCTGTCTCAAAAGAGAAAAACCCAGTATATTTTCACCTAGAAATACTTCTTTATGCAACTCTTCCCAGAAAGCACTAAAGTCAAGTCTTCGTGGGCCTTTCTCTAAGGTGTAAACTAAAGTCCGCTTTCTAGCCTGGCCTTGCCGTGGTCTGCCTTGGTTAGGACTAGAGCTTGCTTGGCCTTCTGATGAGGAGTACACCTTTTACTCTCTACCTTTATCTTTCTTAAAAGTCAGTTTGATAGGATCAGTAGACAGACCAAAGGACAGATACCACCGAAGTCCAGCTTGGTGAACTGGTGTTTATTGGTGTTACACAGGAATATGGGTGAGAGGTTATACAGGAGCAGAAATGACCCACAGATGGCTGCATCGCCAATGCCACTCCAGCATGACAGCTCACATAAGCTGGGAACCTGGAACACCCTGCACAGTCTGCAGGCCCTCAGTAGGATGGAGAGTGTCCTTCCAAGTGACTATGGTCAGCACCTCTTCCAGGCAGCTCAGCCGGTTCCTGCTTCTTCCAGGCAGCTGGTCTGGTCTCAGTTGTCTTTGCAGCTTGGCTTGTCTGAGATCCTGCTTCTTAGCTCTGCTCACTCTGGCAGGGAGGGACCTAATGAATGTGGTCAAGTTCAGGGACTTCCTGATACTATTTTGAGTTGTTTATGTCCCTGCTTAAGGAGCTTCCCTGAAGGATGGAGTGTTTCAATCTTGGAGGAAACTGTTAACACAAAGCTGCTAAGAATCAAAGTCATTGATCAATCTTTTAGGGGCTCAATGGCTCTCATGTCTTCTCCTAATTCACTGTGTATCATATTTAGCACAACCTAAACCCCAGTCCTGAATTGATACATTGTTTCAGGTCCAACTCTTGTACAGACTATATCTACTATATATCTTGCTTCAAATTATGAAGATAATAAGAGCCTATTTTTTTCTGGCTAATCAGTAGGCTGACTGTAGTCATATCACCTAGTCAGATCACGTAGGGCCAGGAGTAGGCTCTAGAGATGTCCTTGATTTATGATGGGGTTATGTCCTAACAAACCTACAAGTTGAAAATAACTTGTTTCAAATACATTTTCTGTGCCTAACCTGATATCATACTGTGGTCTAACTATCCTTACGTGTGCTTATAATATGTGCATTTAGTCTAGTAAGGAAAAGTTATTTTTTTTTTTTAAGACAAGGTTTCTCTTGTGTAGATTTGAAGCCTGGTCTGGAACTCACTCTATAGACCAGGCTGACCTTGAACAGATTAAAGGTGTGCAACACCACCACCTGGCTAGGCAAAGTTATCTTAAAGCCTATTGTATGATAAAATGTTGCCTATCTGTTGTGATTTATTGGAAACATGATGATATACCAAAACACAAGCAAAATATAAAGAACATGGCATCTGGATGCACTACAGAGTATTGTTACCCTGGTGGCCTGGCTAGTCCAGGAGCTGGACCTCCTTGCCTCCACATGGTATCAGGAGACAACATTTAAAAAACTGTAAAGTGGTAGAGGACACTGTGGCCCAGAGAAAGCTGCCTCAGGGTATTGGGAGGGACAGTGTACAGATCCAACCTCTAGATGCCATGGGCACTTAAAAATGTATTCACCATTTTAGACCCTCCATTGTAGTTAGCAGCACTGCACTGGATGTGTAGTAGAGGATCCCTCGAGTACCACAGGCACTCAAGGGACTAGTGTGCGTCCATCTTCAGATGTAGCAACACTTTTCTTTATACCGTGGGGACATTTTAGCAATTCTTTCTGTTTGAAAGAGGCACCATATGAGTTTCATTCTGTGGTCATGTATCTGTTAGTAAGGAATGTCTGCTGGCAGATAACACATCCTCTCCATTTCACCCTATGCACAGGATGACAACAGCCTGTTAAAGCAGCAGCTGAAAGATTTCCAGAACCACCTCAACCACGTGGTTGATGGTCTGATTCGTCCAGAAGAAGTAGCAGCTCGTGTAGACGAGCTAAGCAGAAAATTGAAACTAGGAGATGGAGAAATGAGGTAAGCAGAAGTAGGACCCCAAGTTAGAGTGACCCTTTCCACTTGAGAGCTGTGCCTGAGACCAACCATGAGCTCTCCATCCTCAGTCTCTGTAGTACTGATTGATGTTTCTGAAAGACTGATGCAAGATTGCTTAATTCTGATGACAGCATAAAGTATTTAAGAGTCTTCTTGAAGTTGGTTGTATGTGATCCGAAAGAACAATATGTATTTTTGTAGCGAATAAGTACAAAACAGGATAACATCAAATTTATGGACACATATTCCTAGCCTGTGTCTTCAGAGTGGCCACAGTGATTTGGTACAATGATTTGCTCTTATGAGGTACTGAGCAAAATGCTGCAATTGACACCAGTCCCTTCACACAGTACTTTCTACTCTCAGTTTTTAACACTGCATTGAACATGTTTGCATCGAATTAAATGTCACATTTATACCTTCTTGTTTTTCCCCCTTAGAACCTATAGTCCTTCAGATGTCTTGGGGAAAAGTCTTGCTGATCTACAGAAACAACTCAGTGAAATCCTTGCACGATCGCAGTGGGAAAAAGAGGAAGCACAAGTTAGAGAGAGGAAACTCCATGAAGAAATGGTTCTCCAGCAAGAGAAACTGGCAAATGGACAAGAGGAGTTCAGGCAGGCCTGTGAAAGAGCACTTGAAGCCAGAGTAAGAAAGACTAGAGACAGAAGGCAGCCTTTAGCAAATGCTGCTGTTTTCAACATGTAAATCAAGCATACCCTTGTTATTTTCACTCATAACTAGTCTGTGACTAAAATCCAATCCTGAATGTGGCTATTGATGTCAAAGTCAGGCCTGTTGGTAACAGTGGTTTTTCCTTGTTTTGAAAGCAGCTGAGAGATAGTTTATAATGGACAGGTTAAATAAAACCACATAACCAAAGTATAGTGTGGTGTCAGAATCTTAACCTACTGATGTATGTTCAAGCATTGAGGTAAGCATTCAGATCCCAGAGAGCAAGATAAAAACATCTCTGGTCGCTATTTAGCACAAAACCTTGTTATATTTATGTTTCCTGTTAAGGAAACCATAGCTCCATAACATTCTTATTTTGCTTAAAACATACATTTTATGTGTTTATATGTATGTATGTTTACATGCATGTTTACTAATGTGGTTACATATGTGTGTATATATACACTTGTATATATATGTATATAATGTATGTATGTATACACACACAAGTCCCATCACTCAGGAATATCAAGTAGGAGTATCACAAATTCAAACATAGCTTGGACTATATACCAAGAGGCTGTCTCAAAGAGAGTGGGAGAGAGAGAGATCTTCAGTTTGATAAAAATTTTATTTCTTCACAGATTAAGTTTGATAAAAGGCAACATAATGCAAGAATCCAGCAATTAGAAAATGAAATTCACTATTTGCAAGAAAACCTAAAAAGTATGGAAGAAATCCAAGGCCTTACAGACCTCCAGCTCCAGGAAGCAGATGAAGAGAAAGAAAGAATTCTGACCCAACTCCAGGAGTTAGAGAAAAAGGTAGGGAGCCTAGAAAAGTAAGGGACCTGCTTCCCACATCTTGCTTCTGGTGACAGAGTCAGTAGTAATCCACATCCAGCTCTCGTTGTTGACCCAGTGCTGAGCCTGACCTCACAGCTGGGTCTTGTTAGACAGTCATGGACCTGAAACTCTCCTGATACAGGGAAACAAGAGAAATAGCCTTAGGGTCATGGAGGTGACACTTAACAAACAATAACAGGTTAGCTTGCCATCTTGAAATACTTCGTCCACCCAGGTACATCCATGGAGTTACTTTTAAACTCTCCCTCTCACTTTCTGATATGCAGGCAGAGGCTGCTCATTCGTTTCTGGTTGCCCAGACATAGATAATCACACAGAAACTATATTAATTACAACACTGTTTGGCCAATAGCTTATGCACATTTTTGGCTAACTCTTACATCTTACATTAACTCATTTCTATTAATCTGTGAATCACCACAAGGTTGTGGCCTAATGGTAAGGTTCTGGCTGGAGGCTGGCATCTTTCTCCTTCGGCAGCTACTTGACATTTCTTTGACTCCACCTACTTTCTCTCTATATCTCTGTTCAGATTTCCCACCTGGCTTTACTAAACCATTGGCTGAAACAACTTCTTTGCTAACCAGTGGTAATAAAACATATTCATAGCATACAGAGGGGAATCCCACATCATCTGGCCCCTCTGATGCCCTTTTCTCCATCTGCCTTCACCCATCCCAGTGTAATCTCCTTAGACCACTCAGAAATTTCACTCAGCACTTCTAAAACCAGACACTGAAGCATCTTGCTCTAGTCACAACCTCTTGTCTCCCTAACTTCCTCATGCTGACACTTTTCCGGTCTTTTCGAGCTTCTAGTTCACCAGCCTCCTTTTTTTTTCTTCACATTGGGAGAAAAGTTTTATTGAGGGGGAGGGAAAGTAGGGAGGGGACAGAGAGGCAGGTGAGAGAGAGGACGAGGAAGAAGAGCACCTCCAGCTTTTCAGTCTCTGCTTTTCTTGTCCAGCCTAAAGTCCTTGGCCAGCTACTAAGTCTTTTTTTCACCCAGAAGTAGCTTTAAGTCCCTTTTCTTTTTCTTCTGTCTCACTTCCCTGACAAAACTAAGATCGCTGCTTTCTTGGGGTCCGCATGGTCCTGGGGGGTGGACTGTCACATGTCATGGTCCTGGGGGGTGGACTGTCACTCTCCAGCACGGTAGTGTCCCTGTAGTCTCACTGTCACGTGCCATGGTCCTGGGGGGTGGACTGTAGCTCTCCAGAACGGTAGTGTCCCTCAGCCTCACTGTTACGTGTCATTTGGGCATCCCTCCTCCTCCACACCTGCCATCTCGTCTCCATCCCAGTGAAAAAATTACCCTATAGGAACCCTCCAGTCACCACCCTCTCTGAAATGGGGAAATGGCTGTAGTCAGTCCCACCTCCTCTCCCCACCTTCACTTTAAAGACCAGGCCTCTTAAGCCTGAGATGCTGCATGATTTGTCCACTTCAGTACCCTCAAAAATGTCAACATCTTCATGATCGTATAGCCAGGCCTGATACAGTTGTTTTGAAAGCCTTGTCCATCTGTTATGGTGCCAAGAAGTAAGGCTGGGTTTGGAAGGTTGTTTTTTAAATATTATTCATTCAATTTTATGTGTATGGCTGTTTTGTCTGTGTGTATCTCTATACATCACACATCTTCCGCTGAGGCCAGAAGACGGTGTTGGATTCCCAGGAACTTGAGTTACTGTGAGCTACTATGTAGGTTCTGAAAAATCCAACCTGGGTCCTCTGGAAGAGTGTCCAGTACTCTTAACCTCTAATCCATCTTTCCAGTCCATGATTCTTAATGAAGAAAAGAGTTACTTAAAAAGTTTTATGTGCATGGGGAGCTGGAGAGATGACTCGATTGTTGGGAGCAGTGCTGGCAATCATGAGGACCAGAGACCAGCAATGCTCACAGTAAACTGGCATCCTTCATACACCTGCAGTCTGAGCTGTGAGAGAAGCTGGAACAAGAGGATGGCTAGGACTTGCTGGGTCTAGGCTAGCTGAGAGAACACAAGCTCCAAGAAGGATTCTGTCTCAAATGACTCAGTGGGAAATAACATCTGCACATGTGTGTGTGCACAGGCGCACACACACAAATGTTTTTGTCTCTCTTCAAATATTTATGAAGCACCTAGTATACATTAGGTATTATTCTAGACATGGGCATGGAGCACGGAACAGATCCTGGCTCTCTTGGAGCTCATGTCTTCATTTATTTATATTGGTTATGATTCTTTTATTTTAGAAGAAGCATGAAGATGCCAAATCTCAGGAGCAGTTTATTGGTTTAGATAAAGAACTGAAGAGTCTAAAGAAAGCTGTGGCTGCTTCTGATAAACTAGCTGCAGCCGAGCTCACCATCGCTAAGGACCAGCTCAAGTCCCTGCATGGAACTGTCATGAGAATTAATCAGGAGCGGGCCGAGGTTAGTCCATACAGTCTGAACGCCTTTACCAGCTCTATCTCAAAAACGCAGCCACATACATTATGGCTCTTTGGTACAGACTTTGGTCATCTTCAAACTACTGTGGTACTCTCTGCATTTCTTAAGACCCAGTGATTGTACCCCATCATTGGGGTTGCTCCGGGCCCCAGATTGTACCGAGTTCTTAAAGAAACCACAAAATGAATATTAAAGGCTAGCAGACTCTTTAAAGAAGTCTCTGTCAATATGTGCTTGGATTGAAGTTTTGAAAGTTTCAGTATAGTTCCTCTGAGCCTCAAGTATTTCTTTTTTCTTTTTTTATGGTTTTTGGTTTAGGGTATTTGGTGGGGTTTTTTGTTTTGTTTTTGTTTGTTTTGTTTTGTTTTGTTTTGTTTTTGAGATAGGATTTCTCTATGCAGCCCTGGCTTTCCTGGAACTGGCTATGTAGTAGACCAGGCTGTCCTGGAACTTACAGGGATTCACCAGAAGCCTCTGCCTTCTCCAGCACTGGGATTAAAGTTATGTGCCACCATGCTCATTGTGACCCTCAAAATGTTTATCCTGTTTATGTATATGAAAACCTATTACCTTACAGGCTGTTAGTGTGGTGGCTGGAGTGATGGTTAAGGTACAGACTGTGACACAGACTTCAGTGAGATTGAGACCATGAGAAAGAAGCCAGAAAGACAGGCATGGGAGACTATCCCCGGACAGGCCAGGCTTGGCACCATGTGTGCTTGACTAAGCCAGGCTGGTAGTAGGATGGGAGCAGAGAGGTCGCACTGAGAGGAAGACTGACTGAGATGACCATCATGATGGTAATGCCCTTCTCATGCTCTGTCCCGATAGGAGCTGCAGGAAGCAGAGAACTTCAGCAGAAAGGCCAGGCAAGCAGCCAGAGACCTGACTCGAGCTGAAGCGGAGATCGAGCTCCTGCAGCATCTTCTCAGGGAGAGAGAGGGGCAGGTCAGTGTTGGTACCTGGAGCTACCCTTCTTGTGAGCTTCTAGGTGCCTAAACTAAGTGCTGCAGGAGATTGCTCAAAGTGCACTGAAGTCCGGTCAGTAGGCAGCACTTTGGCCTTGCTGTGCCATGGAAATGAAAGGGACAGTGGCTTCTTGGTTATTAGGTAGACGTTCTTATGACTTTGTGTGTACACCTTTTCAATAGTTTCACATTGAGACGGAGAATGCAGGCGTAGGTTCAAAAGGAGCAGACTCACAGCTGCTAGAGATGGAGATGCTGAATGAGGCCATGGCAAAGCAAAGGGCTGAGATCACAAGGCTTCGGGATGTACTACACCTCACTGGGACCGGTAAAGTACTGTTGGCTTTGTTTGTCTGGTTCTGTGTTACAAACTGAACTGCCTTCTGCTGCCTTTAGAAAAAAGCACTTGGCTGAAGGAGTCAGTTCCATACGTGACCTAGAGATTCGTGGCTTACCTGACAAGAACTTAAAAAGCATTTCACAGTGTGGTATGAGGGTATTCGATTATAGAAAGACAAGGTATAGACTAATTTAAAGAGTAATGTCTTACAAGTATGTTTGCTTTCTGTGAATTTATACTTTATAATTGATGGCCAGAAGGATGTTGTCTTAGTGTTCAGCAACAGCAAATTACCCAAGAGCAGGCTGAAAGTCAGCTTTGGGACATGGTGGTAGAAGCTGTTGCTCCCCAGAGTCTCTCTTCTGTGTGGGCACAGAAAGGAAGTCCTTGAACGCATGGCAGCTTCATAGAGTGGCTTTCCTTTACAGATAACAAAGGAGGCATTGAAAATGTTTTAGAGGAAATTGCTGAACTCCGGCATGAAGTTTCTGCTCAGAATGAGTACATCAGCAGCCTGACAGATCCTTTCAAAAGACAAGGCTATTGGTATTTTATACCACCACCGCCATCATCAAAAGTAGGAATTCTCTGTTGCTAGAAGTATATACTGAATTTTCTTGAAAGTGACATTTTCTCCTTCCCCAAATTTGTTAGCAGGTGCTGGAAATACTTCTCTGCTGAGACATACATTTACGTTCTTCAGTGTTTGTGTCATTTGTGATTTAAAAATAGAGCTGTCCTACAGACAGTAGTACTTGCCTTTCATGGCCAGTGTCGTGAAGTAGATAAAGTATAAGGTGACTTAGGCCCAACGAGCTGAATGAAAATGGTTATAGAAATGTGCAGAGGTGTGAACAGAATCTAGGTTTGATTTCCTTTTTTAAAAAAAATCTTTTGAGTGTTAACCAAACTGTAGGCCACATGCTAGGCTGTACTGGGGTGCTGTGATGACAGATGCATCCCTGCACTTAGACAGTAACGTAGTTGTGACGTCAGATGTGGCCAGTGTGCTCTAGCTGGAGAGGTTGGTTTAGAAGATTCTTCTATGAGGAAGGAAGGCTGACTAGCTGAAGCTGTGCGGTGGTGACAGTGAACAACTGTCCAGAGAAGGGTTAAGAGGGAGGAAACGGCTTGTGTGAAGAGGAAAGGTGGTATAGCCATCACGAGGAACCTGTAACGTTAGTTTACTGGAAATGCTGAACCAAGAGCTAGAAATGTAGACTGGGGCTGTGTGAGCTGCTCTTGTGCTGTGATGAACGAGCATGCCCAGAACAACCTAAAGAAGAAACAGTTGATTTGGGCTTGTGGTTCCAAAGCATCACCAGCAAGAGACCAGGTGTTTAAATACCTGAGCCTATGGACACATTCTCATTCAAACCACAGGGTCATTCTTCTTTAAAAGACCATTATATGTTAGGGGAAAAAGAGATTGTTCTTACTAGAGTCAGAGTTCAGAAGGATATTCTCGCTGAGCATGGGGGCTAGAGTTGGAGCTAGGCGAGCTTTCTGTGGGCCATTTGAAAGCCAGAGCTAGATTAGTGGAGCTGCGAAAGAAGACATAATATGAAAGGATGAGCTTGCTGCCTGAGCCTGGAAGTGAGTAATGGACCTAAGTGGGACTGAATGACACCCTTTGAGTCAGCTGTGGAGCTGAGTGTGATGGGAAACAGGAAGGACAGAAGCAGCCCACTCCAGGACAGCAAGACACTAACCTCCAGATTCTTTTGGAGTGTGTGGTTTCATTTACCTTAGCTACTGGGCTACTAAGGACAAGGCAAAGGAAGAAAAGCCACTAGCAGTCATGAGTGCAGGTAGGAGGCGGACAGGACACTCAAGGGTCTGATAACTTACAAAGAATTTATTTTTATTTTTCTCTCATGAAAAATTGTGCCATAAAGTAAACTCAGTCAAATAGCCAGACAGCATGCCTCTACCACTGCAGTGCTGTGAGGACCTTTATTCCCAGAGAATGGTCCAGACAGCAAGGTGGGGAATGGACGCTCTTACATAGCTTCCTGAAAAGAGCCCTACCCTTTTCACCAGAGCAGTCTGATGTGACTTCAGCCATTTCATACATACTCCTCCCTGCTCAGCCTTCCCAACACTGCCATGTTAAAGAAATGCTAATAAGCTGAGCCATATGTATGGACTATAGTTTATGACTGTGTATAACTGCAATCGTTTCTTATTTCTGTTTGTGAAAAATGAGAACCATAATAAGGACATAGATCCTTTCTTAGTTTTTGTGTATCTCACCTTAGCAGTGTACTCTGGCGTATCTAAAGGTCAGCCTTTCTGTTGATGATAGGCTGCACTCTTTTGTCACTGATTTTAGGTTTCCAGCCATAGTTCTCAAGCCACAAAGGACTCCGGTTTGGGTCTAAAGTATACAGCCTCTACTCCTCTTAGAAAACCACAGCCTGGACAGCAAGAAGAGAAGAACAACCGTGGACCTCTGCCTACTTCAGGATACTGGGTCTATTCACCCATCAGAAATAGGTTGCGTAAATCATTTTCAAATAGAGGTAGGTCACATCACATAAGGGAAGTTGCATTTCGACCTTTGTTTCCTTGAAATCCACAGGTGTATTCCAAAGTCCTTAGCTTACTCTGAGATCCTGTGCGATCCTGTGTTGGCCGACAAACTATCTTTTCATAGGTTATCTGAAAAGAACTGCACAGCGGGGGCTCCCTCCCAGACACTAGATTAGGCACAAAACACACAGAGATCCCTTATTAAGCAGGGAAGAAAAAGTGCTGCTTTCTGACTCTGGCAGAGAAACAGCAGCAGATGACCTTGCAGGGGTCATTTTAAGAGAAGAAGTGGGTAGTCTGTGTTAAAATGGGCTGGGGTGTGATGGTAAAGGAGATAAGAGGAGAGGGAGAAGGGTAAGGGGTAAGTGGGACCAAGCACTGCCTCTGGAGAGAGGAGACCGATGGGACACATGGGCAAATGTTGGTTTGTAAAGGTAAAGGGGGAAAGCCCCATGTTAGGATAAGGTGTTTAATTTTAATTGGGCATGTTAATTAGGTGAGCCAAAGGGGGCTTCTGATTGCTGGACTTCAATACCTCAATAGCTGGACCTTGGTGGTCAGCCTCATGAGAAGAAAGTGGCCAAATAAGGGAACTAGACCTTGGTGACTAGCTTTAGGAAGGCAGAGGGAATGGGACAAGGGCAAGGCCAGCCAGAGTCACGTGCCTAAGTGGGCTAGTTAGTATCTCTTCATTATCTGTCTAAAGCAATGTTCTCAACCTATGGGATGTGACCCTTTGGGGTTGAACAACTCTTTCACAGGGGCTGCTTATCCTGCATATCAGATAATTACATAATGATTCATAACAGTAGCAAAATCACAGTTATGAAGTAGCAATGAAAATAATTTTATGGTTGGGGGTGTCACTATAAAATTAGGAACTGTATTAAAAGATGCAGCATTAGGAAGATTGAGAACCGCTAATCTAAAGATACTTGTAGCATGCCATGTTCAAGCCTCTTTGCCTTTGTCTGTTTTCAGTGCTGTAGGTAGAGCACAGGCCCTAGCACATGCTAGGTAAGCACTTTGCCATTGAGCTACATCCTCACCCCTAAACCTCCATTTTTCTGTAATGTTTGTCTTCCTCTTTCCTTCCCCAGACCAATTCATACTCAGGGTTTAGGAAGACTATGCTCCTTGTATGGTGTCTTCCTCCACTCTCTCCAACTGAATAGTTTCTTGGCTTGTGCTTCTAGGTCATGGAACATTGGATAATTTTTTTTTTATCTACTAAGATTGTCAGAGATAGTCTTTCAAAGCTTTGTGCCAAGAATGAGACTTGGGTAGTCTAAGCTCTTACATTTCATAGCTCTGTGGGCACAGTCAAACCATTCTGCGGCTCTGAGACTGTTGATCCATGACATAGTAATACTATATTTTGGTGATTTGTTCATTAAGAAAATATTTGTTGGGATGGAGATGTAGCTCATTGTTAGTTCAATCCCTAGCAACACAAAAGCAAACAAACAGGAACTCTTCCTTGGGTGAGTGCCTGCTGTGTGTTTGCTTTATTTAATGTCAGGTCAGCAGACACAGCTCCTGCCTTTAGGGGAGATGAGTAGGAAGTAAGCCGTCATATTAGAGTGTTACATGTCATGGCAGAATCAACTTGAGTTCTGTCTCATAACATCTCTGTTGATATTTTATGTAGTATAAACCACATATTCAAATGATTGCTGAATACATCTGTGGGTGAAGAAACGTGAAGTGTTAGCTGCTGAAAATACTTTGTGTATTGATCTGTTTCTCACAACTACATTTGACCATTCTTACAATTTTGTTTTACATCTCCTATGTTTTGATTAAAATGCTCTTGTTTCTTCCTAAATCTACTTACCTAGTATACTCTCCTGTTTATTTCACAGAAGATGCAGACAGTGGAGGAGATAGCCAGGAAGAGAGTGGACTGGATGACCAGGAGGAACCCTCATTTGTGCCTCCTCCTGGGTACATAATGTACACTGTGCTTCCTGATGGCTCTCCAGTACCCCAAGGAATGGCCTTGTATGCACCATCGCCTCTTTTGCCCAGCAACAGCCAACCTCTGCACCCTGGCACTGTGGTTTATGGCCCACCTCCTGCTGGAGCCCCCATCTTATGTGGACCTCCTCCCACCAACTTTGCTGTTCCCCTTGTCCCTGTGGGTATGCAGCATTGCAATGTCCCAGAGCACCATAACCTAGTAAGTGGGAAACAGCTTCCAAGTGCTTCAGACAGACGCACATGTGATGAGTTCACGGATGCATGAGCCTAAACCAGGAGTGAGATTATAGGGCTGATGTTTAAAAAACAAACAGTCTCCTATTAAAATATGATTTTGAACAGCATAGGAAATTCTCAAGCCCAAAGCCTGATGCAGCTAACTGTTTTCTAAAATGCTTTCAGTCTAAACACCAACAACTTCCTATTGTTAACTGTGTAGTAGTGTTTATGTAAAGCTATCACATACTAGTACCTGTAGCTTATGTACGTGTGTGAGTATGCTCCACATGTACACGTGTGCCCATATGTGCTGATATGTATAAACAGCATTCAGTACATATGGGTGAGAATTATCTCTGGGTTAACTGATGATTATACATTTTTTCTACAGTTATTGTTGTATGCACATTTGAATTCTGTTTTCCCATTTACTAATAGAAATAATACCCAGTTTTTATAATTTAAAGATTTTATTATTAATTTCTTGTTTATTAATTACATATATATATGTGTGGCCGGGTGGTGATGGCGCACACCTTTAATCCCAGCACTTGGGAAGCAGAGGCCACTGTTCTATGAGTTCAAGGCCAGACTGGTCTACAGAGCAAGTACCAAGACAGACTCAAAAGCTACAGAGAGAAACCCTGTCTCAAAAAACCAAAAACAAATACCAAAAAAAAAAAAAAAAAAAAAAGCCACGTGTTGGGTGTGCATGTGAATATGATGCCTTCAGAGGCAGAAATGGTATCAACTCCCCTGGAGCTGGAGTTATAGACAGTTGTGAGAAGCCTGGTGTGGGTTCTAGGAAAGGAACTTAAGTCTGCTGCAAGAATTGTTGTATGACAAAACTTTCCCTGGGGCGACACAGCACACACATCTACCCACCCCAGATAGGGAACTCAGAGCAGACTAAAGTACAGACACCACCAAAATGCAGCTTAGTGAACCAGTGAGTTTCATTGAGGTTACTTACAGAACTGTGTGTTAGGGGCTACATACAGGAACAGAAATGAGTCGCAGCTGCATCACTAAGGCCCATCCCAGCTCACAGAAGCTGGGAACCTGGCTCACGCTGTACACACTGACAGCTCACAGGTTGGTGAATATCCTTTCCAAGTGACTAGGTTGCTCTAAACCACTTCCAGGCAGTTCTGCTGGTTTCTGCATCTTCTAGGTAGCTGGTCTTAGCTCTGCTTACTCTAGCAGGGAGGGAGGTCTAGTGAATGTGATCAGTTTCAGGGGCTTCCTGAAGCTATTTTGAGTTGTTTACCTCCCTGCTTAAGGGCAGGATGGGATATTTCAATATAGGAGGAAACTGTTATACAACAGAACAGTACAAATATTTTTAAACAGCATGTTAATATCTAGATAACATTTCTTTATTTGTACGTGCAATAGGTGACTGTGTGGATTCTTTTTGTTTGTTTGTTTTTGTTTGTTTGTTTGTTGGTTTTTCAAGACAGGGTTTCTCTGTAGCTTTGGAGCCTGTCCTGCAACTACCTCTTGTAGAACAGGCTGGCCTCGAACTCACAGAGATCCACGGGCATGAGCCGCTACCGCCCGGCAGACTGTGTAGATTCTTTTTAAAAAAAAAAAAAAATCTGTTTATTTTTTTATGTATACAGTATTCTCAGTATTCTGTCTGCATGTACTCCTGCAGGCCAGAAGAGGGCACCAGATCTCATTACAGATGGTTGTGAGCCACCCTGTGGTTCCTGGGAACTGAACTCAGGCCCTTCAGAAGGGCATGCAGTGCTCTTAACCACTGAGCCATCTCTCCAGCCCACAGTGTGGATTCTTAAATGTGCTTTTTATTCTTAGGCTAGATTTTAAGAAGTGGTTACTTCCTAATCCAATTGCTTTCTACTTTTTTGGTTCTAATATAACACTGCATCCCAAGCTCATCTTTTGAGCTCAGAGCACTTAGAGCATTTGTTCTTTCCTCCCTTCTCAGCCCACTGAGGGAACAGAAGAAAAGATACCTGGTATCAGGTCATTGTCCCCTTCTAGTAGGTCACAGTTGGTCCACGGGGCCCACATGTGGCTTTTGCATACATTCAGTTTGTAACCATCTGTCTGTTAAGCATTTGCTGATACTCCCTTGGGTTATTTCTTTTACCCTGGAATGAACACAGAACACACCTAGTGCTCAGCACAAAGGATCTCTGTTTGCCCCAGAGTGACAAAGACAGATGACAAGGGAGAAGAGAAAAGGGGCAAGAGAGGGGAGGGGAAGGGATATTTGCCTTGGAGGGACAAAGGACTGCCTCTGGATAGAGATAAGACACACATGGCCCTTAGGCAAATGGCAGTTTATTAAGGGACAAGGGGAACTCCCATTAGGATGAGGTAATTTTGATTGGGCATGTTAATTAGTGTAGCCAAATGGGGGCTTTTGATTGCTGGACTTCCATACTTTGATAGTTGGACCTTGGTAGTCAGCCCCAGGAGGAGGAAGTGGCCAAAAAGGGAATAGAACTTGGTGGCTAGCTTTAGGAATATGACCTAATGGTTTTTAGCAAGGGGAAAAGGGAAAGGTGAAGAGCAAAGCTGTTGGTGCCCTGTTTGCTATGCTCAGGCCTACTAGAGCCCTTCAAGAATACATGACTCACACAGCTTCTCCAGTGTGCTTTCACACCTCAACGTTGTAGTTTTCTGTTTTGTTTCCCCCTTCTTTTGGTTATTGTTTGGTTGTTTGAAACAGTTTCTCTGTGTACCCCTGGCTGGCTGGCCTGGAGCTTGTTGTGTAGACCAGTCTGGCCTCCAACTTGGAGATCCTCCTGCCTCTGCCACCCAAGTGCTGGTATTAAAAGCATGCACCACCACCTTCCAGCTAGCTTCTTCTTTCTTGAGACTTGGTTTACCTTTTTCATTCTGCAAAATGAAGGCAAAATACCTCTTCTTCTGGGAACCTATTTCAACAGTTCTCCCATGTGTCCAGAGTAGAGAGAGACTTCAATTTCTTTGTTCTGCTAGATGCTGAACTCTAGAGACAGAGCGGTTTGGTGAGTTTCTAATGTAGAGTCAAACTGATGGAAAAGTTATGTGAAGTCTGTCAGTTCCATCTTGCCGTGTGAAAAAAAATTGACTTGACTCAATTTTTCTTCCCATACTGAAGTCTTAGAATGCCCCACTATTTTTTAAGCCATAGATCCATACTTTATCCAATCGATTTCAACTTCTGACAGCAAAAGGGAAGAGATGCCCTCTGATATCTCAATAATGCATTCACGTTCTATGACCAGGAGAATGAAGTTTCTAGACTAGAAGACATAATGCAGCACCTAAAATCAAAACGACGGAAAGAACAATGGCTGAAAGCAACCAAGCAGCATTCTGAGAAAGAAGTGGAAGAGCTGCTGCATAATATTGATGACCTTTTGCAAGAGAAGAAAGAACTAGAACATGAAGTAGAAGAATTGCATAGAACCATCCAGAAACATCAACAACGAAAGTAAGCATCCACCATTATATTTCTATAATTCAGAGGATACCATATCAGTTCGGAAGGGTGCCTCAGTCAGCAGTGCCTCATAAAACATTCTATCATTGTAAAACTTTCTTAAATCTAAACTGCAAAATAGTAAATGTTAGCTGTATGTGGTTCTTTAAATGTGGCAAAGGGAACTGATAAAATTTAATTCCAATTAATTTAGTGCTCCGTGGTAAATACCACTTAGGACAGCGAATATCTAAGGTATCCTGGCAGATCATCCAGATCAGCCTTTTTGTGGTTCTCTGGTGACCAGCACAGCCATTCTCCATCCCAGCCACCACAGCAGAACATACAACAGGGTTTTCAAACCTTTGTTCTCTGTGGTGTCTGTGTGGTTTCCTTGTCCTTCTGACGTTGCATTCAGAGAGCTAACTGACCCTTTTCTGTTATTTCCACTGCTGTATCCTTTAATTAGTGGAATTCTAGACCACTAACATGGCTTCCACGCTGACCACCATGTGTAGAATCTTTCTCTCCAGTCTGCCAGGAAACACTGGACTCAGTCTCATCTTGGTACATAGGCAGTCTGAACCCTGCCTGTTTTGGTTAGACTTCAGCCTCAGAAAACACTTGGCATGAACCACATCTGTGCTATCCCCTAGCACCACTTTCCTCTGCCTCCGCACCTTCACTTCTGTCTTCTTCCTGAAATGCCCTCCCCAAGCCGTCCATCTGTCCTGCCTTTCAAAACAAAGGTGGGGGCTGAGGGACTGGAGAGATGGCTCAGCAGTTTAAAGCACTTGTTGCTTTTTGCAGAGGACCCAGGTTCAGTTCCCAGCACTCACATAGTGGCTCACAAACATCCATAACTCCAGTTCCAGGGTATCTGACACCCTCTTTTTGACCTCTGTGGACACCAGGCAGTCTGTGGTGCACATACATACATGAAAGCAAAACATTCATAGATATAAAATCTTAAAAAAAAAAATTAAAACAAAGGTCAGGGGTTCCCTTTTACACTAAACTTTTCCTTTTTTCTTCTTCCTCTCAGGTATCCTGTGAAAGTTAGGGTTAGCAACCTTTGACATAGCCCTGCTCATGCAGTGCTGTAAGCAACCAGAGAGTCAATAGGGTGATAGCTGAACCTCCGTCTACGGGTGCCTGTACCTAGCTAGCATAGAGTCAGTCAGTTCACAGAGCCTCTGTTGTCTGCTCAGTTCTATAAAATGTTGTCTTCTGTGGTGCTCCATGAATTATGGCTGTTCCCCAGTTTTTGTCAATTAATCCACACTAGCCTAGGCCTCCTCTCGGGGTGGTCGGGGGCCTGTGAGGCATGCAGAATGAAAGAGACAAGATCACTGCTGCCTAGGAGTGGACAGGTGAGTGATTAAAACTGCTGTGGAAAGCAAGAGCCTCACTGAGAAGAACGGGATGCTGTGCTCGTGGGTAGGGTGGTTATAGCTACTAGTCATGTGAATGTACATCTTAGGACGAGCACGGCGGTGGTGGAGCAGTAGGACATCTCTTCTGCCACTGTAACAGTAGGAAGAAAATGACACTTAAGTCATCAGAGAAAAAGGCAAAAGTTCTCTGCACACCTTTGTTTAAAGAGAGAAGAAAAACATCAGTGTGCTGAGTTTGTTCTCATGTTTTTCTCTGAAGCATTTTCATATAATTTGTCATATTAGCCTTGAGTTACTGAATTTTGTGTCACTTTTTTGTCAAATCTTTTATGACAGTTTTACTCTAATATAAAGAAGTAAGTCACAAATCCATGCAGTGTTTGAGGCCAACTGGCCTGGGGTCTGTCCTTGAGGACTGTCATAGGACCTGGATATTATTGTGTAGCCACTTCCTTTATTTCTATTTTTCAAAAAAATAATATGGCAGCATTGTCTTGGCCAGATGTTGACAGCACAAACTCACCAGGCATTTTACATAGTGTGTGTTTACTGCCAGGAATATTCCATGTTTGTAATAATAGTACGTTTTGAACATAACCAACTGTAGCTACCTCTCTATGTATGTAGAATTGAGTGCTCTCTCTGTGTGTATGCTTGCAGGCCAGAGGAGGGCATCAGACCCCATTACAGATGGTTGTGAGCCACCTTGTGGTTGCTGGAAATTGAATTCAGGACCTCCGGAAGCGCAGCCAGTGTCCTTAATTTCTGAGCCATCTCTCCAGCCCGTAGTTACCTCTCTTAGAAAGTTAGTAAATTCTTGAACACTCTTCATAGGCTATGAGTGTCCATATTATCTATGTTTAAAATCTCTTGATATTCATGTAATTTTTTTAGGGACTTCATTGATGGAAATGTTGAGAATCTTATGACTGAACTAGAAATAGAAAAGTCTCTCAAACGCCATGAGGATATTGTCGACGAGGTTGCGTGCATAGAGAAGACTCTTCTGAAGCGGCGCTCGGAGCTCAGGGAAGCTGACCGACTTTTGGCAGAAGCTGAGCATGAGCTTTCCTGCACTAAGGAGAAGGTGAGTCTGGTATGGTTCTGGCTGGGGCTCCTGTGTGACACAGTGACTACTGCTGCCTGCCTAAGACTACAGGGGAAACGGATGAGAGCACTGTCCAGGTCTGGACATCTGGGCCAGTAGTTTAGGTCCTCAGGCTTGGCTTGCCCTTCCGTAAATTCGAGCTAAGAATACGCAGGCTGTTTAGTATTAAATAGCATGTTTTAAATTCCTGAAGTTGTTTAGTTCAGCATGTCCTTCTCTCCCATCTGCCTGTGTTTGTTGAGGGATTGTTGTTTGTTTTTAATTTGGACTCTTCAATCTGTGTCTTTTTAAATGACCAATCAGATTCTTATAGAAGTCTTGCTTTTCTTCACATTGATAACAGAAGTAATGATATCCTTTCAGTTCCTAGGTCATAGATTTTCATTTATTTAAGTACAGCCAAGTTGAAATTAAAAAAACAAAGGTTCTGAGATGTTCTTTGCAGAACCTACCTCTGTGGTGAGTGAGTGACAGTAACAGCATTCTTTAGGCCACAACGCTGGAGAAATCCAGAGGGAAGGTGATTTTCCAAGCCCGTATGGTGGCTATTTATAAAAGCCATTTCGTTTCGCATCCCTGGCAGCTCTGTGAATTGACGTTAGCATGGTTTACCTATCAACTCAGCGCAGCTTATATCTGGCCCAGCGTTGCACAGCTGAAGCAGCGCCTTCCTAAGAGTTCTTTAGTAAATGAGAATTCCAGAGAGAGACAAAGCCCCTGGGCACATGAGACACCTCAGAAACTATTTTTATTTTGTTAGTTCAACTTGAATCTATTTAAGTTAATAGAAACCTACTACTTGGAACTGAATGGGTGGCTTTACCTATTAAATTCTGTGTACTGTTGTTGCAATACAACCCAAAGGTTTTTCATTTGTTTGGTTTTGGTTTTGAGTTTGTTTTTCAGGATGTTAGATCAGGTTTTATCTGCTAGTCAACAGGGTGTCAGGTCCCCCACAGAGGTGGCCAAGGCATGTCTCTAATTTCAGAGGCTGAAGCTAACCCAATGTAAACTGTAGTGAGTCTCTGCAGCATTTCAACCCTACATCAGTGGAGTCCATCAGTCTTCACAGACATAGCCCCTTCCAGGAAGCCTCCCTCACATGGTACATGGTCTTAAATGAGAACAGGGATGTCCTCATTTCTTTTTTTTTTTTCTTTTGGTTTTGTTTTCGGTTTTGTTTTGTTTCAGTTTTTCAAGACAGGGTTTCTCTGTTTCTCTGTGTAGCCCTGGCTGTCCTGGATCTCACTCTGTAAACCAGGCACAAACTCATAGAGATCCACCCACCTCTGCCTCCCGAGTGCTGGGATTAGAGGTGTGCGCCACCACTGCCTGACCTTCATTTCTTTTCTTACGAGGAGTCCTTGTGCTGTAAACATTCAGTTGCTGTGTGGAGAAGTAGAGAAAACATATCACCTGTATTTGTTTTAATCAGTAGCATTGGCAGTGGGCACACAGAGGAAAGTTGACCACACAGCAGACTGCTCTCTCCTCCCAGGGACTCAAGGTTAAGGCTTGTGAAGCAGGGGAGAGGAAGCAGCTGAATGTGCCAGACATGTTAGAACCTGCCCAGGAGGCTAGAGCGCCTTCCTTCTTGAGCAGGGCGATGCTCTGCTGATGAGCCGGCAGAAGGCAGCTCAGTGAAGAGATGCGGTGACGTGTCCAGTGCTGTGGACCTTCCAGCCAGTTGACATCCACAGGACAGTTCAGACAGATTTCACCCGCAGACACCTATGACTTCTGAGGCTCTATGGGAGTCAGTATTCAGTCAGTACAAACTAAACTCTCCTTTTAGATCCATTAAACCTCTTAATCTAGGCAGATCAGGAAACCAAGTTGATGTTTGATATGCCAAATCTAGCATAGGAATATATCCAGAGACTTCAAAGAGATTTGGTGTTGGTGTTCCTTAGCCATAAAGAAGTCACCATCACAAATGAGAACCCATTTCACAATGATATCTGATGTAAGAAGAATCTATGCGAGAGAGTGAAAGCTTGGTAAAATTGTTGCCATTTATTTTTATTTATTTAAACTTAACTGAAAGTTTTATTGAGGGAAGGGAGTGGGAAAGGGAGAGAGAGGAAGAGAAGAGAAAGAAAAAGAGACACAGAGACTAGAGAAGAAGTAGGAAAAGTCCTGCTTGCCCCTAAAGAAGAGCAGCAGAAAGGAGACAGATTATTGCCATTTAGTTGACTAAATTTGATAATAATCCAATTTTTGAAATAAAAAGGTATCTCCAGTCAGTCTCATCAACTTGGAACAGCTTTTTTTCTTACGAGCTCTTTGTTGACAAAGATGTAGTTGTACAGTTCCTCTCACCTGCTTACACCACTTGAAGTTCTTTTCTGCTCTAGCATACTCTGACATCGGCATGCTGCTACACACCATCACAAAGACTAGGTCACAGTCTGTTTTAATTCACTATCTTCATCTTTCATTTGTCCAGATTTATCTAACTATATTTTTACATAGTGATTATTTGCTTCTGGACAACTCTCTGAGTATTAGAGAGTCATAGCAAAGGAATGTTTTCAGGTGTTTCTGTTTGTGTCATGTTTACTGAGATTTGTACCAGTTAATTCGGTAAATAACTATGGTAAGTACTATAGTCGAATTGGTTTTAATGGCAGTTTCTCTTCTAGACAAAGAATGCTGTTGAAAAGTTTGCTGATGCTGAAAGAAATTTATTACAAACTGAGTCAGATGCTGAAGCATTAGAAAAGAGAGCCCAGGAGACTGCACTTAACCTCATGAAAGCCGAGCAGCAACTAAGGTGGGTAGACCCCAGACTTCTGAGGTGGGTGGAGCCCAGCCTGCTGGGTGGACCCCAGTGCTACTGAGGTAGGTGACCTCGGGACTGATGAGGCGGGTTGACTCCTGTGCCACTGAGGGCTGAGGTGCACAGAGTAATATGGTTGATGTGTGCTAAGCCTGAAGAGCCAAGGGGGTAAATATCTCGTTGTAGACTGCTCCAGGCTGATGCAGAGGACTTGGAGCAGCACAAAATCAAACAAGAAGAGATCTTAAAAGAAATAAACAAAGTTGTAGCAGCCAAAGATGCAGATTTCCAGTGTCTGAATGAGAAGAAGGAGAAACTGACAGAAGAGTGAGTAAAGGCCTCTGAGGGGCCCCGGGATGGGGGTGGGGGCCACAGCAGCTGTGGGTGCCAGGCCCCTTTAGAGGCTGCTAAAGTACTGCCCTGCTTCGTAGGCTTCAGAGTCTGCAAAGAGACATCGAGATAGCAGAGTGCAATGAGGATCGCCACCTGCAGATCCTCAGAGAATCTGAGACTCTCCTTCAGGCCAAGAGAGCTGAGCTGGAAACACTGAAAAGCCAGGTGTGGCTAGATACTCGGAAGAAGACTAATTAAGACATATTTATTCTTGAGGATTGCTGGATAAGGTTTATTAATTGTAGAAAAGATGGGAAAATACAAAAAATATTAAAAATAGATACATCTTGAAGTCCAACTTCCTATCTCTCCTTTTTCAGGTGACAAGCCAGCAGCAGGAGCTGGCTGACCTAGATGCGCAGTTGAGACATAGAAGGGAGGAGCTGCTCCTACTCCAGGACAGCCTGGTCCAGGCAAAATCTGATCTCCAGGAAGCCCTGACACTGGGCGAGACGGAAGTCGCTGAGAAGTGCAGTCACATCAGGGTATGTTTGACGATAGGCTCTCTTAGGAGTCCAGGGCAGTGCCGTAGGTTTATATTGAAGCTTTTCCCTGGTTCTCCCCAAATGGAGATAGAAGAGCCTCCTCCACAATGCTGTTGGACATGTGTTAATGTACTGGTGATGAGGGAGTCAGGTTACCACCTGATACACTTTGGGGTCTCTTGCTTCTTGGCTTTCTCATGCCTTTCCTGTCCAGAAAAGCCCTTATTCCCAGGACAGTCTACATCCCATTCTGCCTGTTTCTCAAAGCTCAGCCACATGCAACCTCCTGTTTTGGTTTGGGTTTTGTTTTTTGTTTTGTTTTTCAGTTTCTCTTAAGGAGTTTTTTTCTCTTGTATTTGAGAGCAGCCTCTTGTCTGTGACAGTATCTGTGCTCCCAGCCTTCAGTCCTGACAGCCCCTGAGGCTGGAAGCAGTCTTTGTATGGGGAAAATCACACAATGGCCTATGTATGAATTATGTTACTTTTTTCTGTTACAGGGTAGATGTTAGTATAAAATATGGTTCTGTTCTTGGCACCAAAGGCAAAAATTGCTATAAACTAATTTACAAATTAGGTATGCGAGATAAAACAACAACAGAGCTGACTCCTGTGAAAGGCATGCCAGTTCTTCACAGAGGAGATGACTTTTATTTAAACACAGGAAGTAAAGTCTCTGCTGGAAGAACTGAGTTTCCAGAAAGGAGAACTGAATGTCCACATCAGTGAAAAGAAGACTCAGCTTGCACTTATAAAGCAGGAGATGGAGAAAGAGGAAGAAAACCTTCAGGTAGTTTTACAGCAGCTGCAGAAACATAAGGCTGGTAAGTTTAAAGAGCAGGTCTCAAAGTGTGAGGCTGGGAGCATCTGTGCCGCACCTCACCACACTGACATCACTGATGAGCAAAGAGGAGCAAGTTATGAAAGGAACATGATGGTCCCTGCCATTCCGTTTCTTAAGGTTTACTTAAAGGGAAGTAGCCATATTAGTGGCTGATTAGAGTGTGCTGTTGGAAGGAAGGCTCTTAGAACTGATGGGGTATAACAGAGAGGTTTCAAATATTCAAATTTGTAAAACCAATTTTGTGGGCTATTTGATCACACTGTGAAACCCAAAGCTGTGTTAATAAAATCAACCTTGGATTAGTTAATTTTATTAGTTGACAGGAATAACCATACAGAAAGATGGATAAAGAGGCAGAGGCACACAGGAAAGAGTAGGGAGTTTCATGGTATTTTTGGTTTGGGACAGCTGAAGAGAGGCCATCTTGTTAGGTCTCTGGCCCAAAAGGAAAACCAGCTGACTGCTTCTCAGCCTCTCTGAGCTAGCAGGTTTTCACCCCAACATCTGACTCCCAAGTCTTTATTGGTAAAGAGAATGATAGAGACTTAGTCAAAAAAGTACATTTGGTGGCAACAACAGAGCTGGTGCTGGTATGACTGGAAATCTCGCCAGGCCTCAGGGCTGTGGGGCCATAAATGGTAGGTAAGATATCAGATCAGGTACAGCCACTAAAGCCGACTGAAAAACAACAAGCTGAAGTGCCCATTTCTACTCATCTAGAGATGGCCCGCCTTTATGTGCACCATAGCGTGATTTGTGATTACAGAACTGGAAAGAAAAGGCTTATGTTTAATACTTAAAGACATGAAAAATTAGAGTGAAAAAAATTTAGGTGGATGGTGAGTATGAGATATAGCCCAGTTATTTATTTATTTATTTATTTATGATCATGTTTTATTTTATGTGAGCATAGTGTGTGCATGCCTACGTGTGTACACAGCCCAGAGGAGGACATCTGATGTCCTGTTGGGTCACTATCTTATTCCCTTGAGACGAGGGCTCTCACTAAACCTGGTCCCAGTGATCCTCCTACCTCTGCACCCCACCCCACCCCACACATACACACATAGAATACTACAGTTATAGCTATAGTTATATACTTTTTCTGTGGGTTCTGGGATCCAAACTCAGGTCCTCATATCCACATAGCAAATGCTTTTTACTGGCAGTGTCCTGGAAACCTGTCTGGGAAGTGAGGGAATGGGGAAAACACCAGATAAGCAGACATGGGCCACACTCGCTCCGCTAGAGCAGCACAGTGGAGGTGGGGTCCAGTCTCTATAGGCCTGCATAGCAGTCTCAGGCTGTATATATTTGGGAGGAGGAAGCTGCATTGCTCGCCAGTGCACACAGTGTCAGCATTCACAGACTCGGTCACGTCAGGTTCCTGTCCAGAGCTTCCCAGTCCACCTGAGGCTTTTAGGTAAACTACCATTGACTGTGGGTCTGAGGCTGTGCCCATGTCAAACAAAGTGTACTCCTGAAATAAAACACCCCAAAATGCTCTTGTAGTAGTCATCTTTTGAGTTTTTTATTACATTGTTTGCTTATTAAATGTGTACATGTGAGAAACAGTATGGAAGTCAGGCAACTTTGGGGCATTGGTTCTTTCCACCACGTGGGTCCAAATTTTTCCTATTTTAATTAATATTTTTTCAAAAAAAGTACTTAGTTCATTCTATATGGAAATAAATGCTCCTAGAATCAGAATTTTATTAAATGTTTTTAACAAATTAGTGTCATTTTTGTTTACTTGCCTCCCAGTGCTGGGATTAAAGGTGTAAGCCACCACCAGCCAGCTACAAATTAGTGTTTTTAACAGGACTTTCAAAAAGGTTTTTCCTTTAAAAATAAAATCAGCATTTAGGTAATTCAGCAAAATTGTGTTTCTATGTCAGTCAACAAGGAGGTACGGTCTGTTGTGCTCGAGCTCTGTCTCCTGGCTCTCTTCCTGGCACTGACCCGCTTTGTCTCTGTCAGAACTAAAGAATGTAGCAAACACGCTGCAACTTGAAAACAGTGAGCTCCAAGGTCTGAGGCTACAGCACAACCAGAAGGTGACAGAGCTGGAGAAGACCCAGGTGGACGTGCTGGAGGTACGAGGGAAAACCCGTGCCTTTCCCCCGAGCCTTTCTCCTCAGGGTTCTGAAGTCTTTCCTGTCTGACTCAGGAAAAGCTGGAGCTGGAGAGTTTGCAGCAGACAGCACAGCAGCAGAACAGGGAAATAGAGTGGCAGAAGCAGCTGCTGGAGAGAGACAAGCGGGAAATAGAGCGAGTGAGGGCCGAGACCCAGGCACTGCGGTCATGCGTGGAGTGTTTGACTAAAGAAAAGGAAGATCTCCAAGAACAGTGTGAAACTTGGGAAAAGAAGTCTTCACATGCCAAAAGGTAAGGGAGCTGCTCATAGTGCTGCATGTCTGGAATCCCAGTACCCAGGAGCTGAGGCAGGAGCATTGCCATGAATTTAAGGCCACCATGGCCTACATAGCAGGTTCTAAGCCACCAGTGCTATTTAATAAGAACCTGTCTCAAATCAATAGCAAAAGCCAAGTGTGGTGACGCACGCCTTTAATCCCAGCACTCGGGCAGGTGGATCTCTGAGTTTGAGGCCAGCCTGGTCTATAGAGGGAGTTTCAGGACAGCCAACACTGTTAAACAATGAAACCCTGACTCAACAAAACAGCAAAAATTATAACAGAAAAAAATATTTTACAAACCTTACAGCATAATTTTCTGGGTTTTTTTTTTTGGTACTTTTTTTTTTTCAACTTTTCTCCCCTTAAGAGCATTTTTTCAAAAACTGCCTTGCTGAATGTAAGTGACAGTTGTATGGCTGGACACACTGCAGGGCCACTGGCAGTGGCACTAAAATTTATCCCTACTGCATGTACTGGCATTTTGGAACCCATTCTCTTTGGATGGATACCTTGCTCAGCCTAAATATAGTAGGGAGGGTCTTGGATCTCCCCCAAAGCAATGTGCCTTACCCCCTCTCTGAGGAGTGGATGGGGCTGGGAGGAGGTGAGGGAGTGGGAACTGGGATTGGTATGTAAAATGAAGAAAGCTAGCTTCTTTTCTTTTTAAAATAAAATAAAATAAACAAGCAATCTGGCCTGGGGTTGGAGGTAGAGTGGTTATTTTCAAGCATGAGGACTTGAGTTCAGTCCCCAGAGCCCATGTGAACGCAGAACCATACACTCATAGTCCCAGCACAGGGAGGTCTCTGAAGCTCACAGGCCACCCTAGCCTGCATGAGCTCTAGGCACTAAGAGACCCTGCCTCCAAAAGAAAAAGGCGAGCAGCTCTAAACACCGAAGGGTGTCCTCTGAAACACACACACACACACTCTCTTTTGCTGGAAACAAATGCAAAGGAACAATTTCTTCATTTCTGTAAGAGACAAATTGTTCTCAGATTGATCTACATATTGAAAACAATTGCAGTCAAAATCCCAGTAAGCATTTTTTTTTTTTTTTTTTTTTTTTTGGTTTTTCGAGACAGGGTTTCTCTGTGGCTTTGGAGCTCGTCCTGGAACTAGCTCTGTAGACCAGGCTGGCCTCGAACTCACAGAGATCCGCCTGCCTCTGCCTCCCGAGTGCTGGGATTAAAGGCGTGCGCCACCACCGCCCGGCCTCCCAGTAAGCATTTTTTCCTTCCTTTTTTAGAAATTCAAAATTTGGTTCTGAAACTTATAAGGAAAGCAAAAAACCAACAATTCATAGAATTCTTTAGACAGCAGTCGGGAGGCAGAGGCAGGTGAATTTCTGAGTTTGAGGCCAGCCTGATCTACAGAGTGAGTTCCAGGACAGGCTCCAAAAAGGTACAGAGAAACCCTGTCTCAAAAAAAGGCTAGAGAGATGGCTCAACAGTTTAAACCATTTACTGCTCTCCCAGGTTCTGAGTTCAATTTTTGCCACCTACATGGTCGCATATAACCATAAGTATCTCTGGTTACAGGCATTGTGACACTCCCTTCTGGCCACTTGAGTACTAGGCATGCATGTAGTGCACAGACATGCATGCAGGCTGAACTTAGTCACATAAGCCAGCAAAATGGCTCAGTGGGTAACAATTCTTGTTGCCAAGCCTGGGATAACCTGTGTTTAATTCCCTGAGTTCACAAAATAGAAGAATACAACTCCTTAAGTTGTCATTTTATCTCCACACATGCAACATGGCATGTGCATACCCCTCTCCAACTGAATAAATACTTGTAAAGAAAGTGAGCCATAAATATAAAAATTAAATATAAAACTTAAGAGAAAACAAGCCCTTTGTGACTTCAAGTAGGACAAAAATTTTCTTATCTAGGCACCAAAAACATGATCCATATAAAAACAGTAAAGCACAGTGGTGGGGAGATGGCTCAGTGAGGACCTGAGTTCCAGGTACCAGAACTCTGTAGGAAGGAGGAGAGAAGGCAAGACCCCATGGGCCTACTGGCTTAGCTCATTTAGCCAAAAGAGTGAGTTCCGGGTTCAGAGAGCTACTATATCATTTCATGCATGCCTGTACAGGTAAACATATCTTACACACAAATGCTTACACATATACACAAAAGTAGATAAGTAAAACAGGACATTTAATGCTGACAGGAAGGCACAGATGCTCTGATAACCTGAGATAAACCCTGGAACCCACATAAAAGGCCGATGCTGGGGTTGTGCATTGGGAATCCCAGCACTGTTGTAGAGAGATGGGAGGCAGAGATAGGAGGATCACCTGGAAGCCCACATGCCAGCCAACCTGGAGAACCCACCATAGCAGAAACATGACAAGAAACCACAGCAGGGAGAAAGGAAACCAGCTCCTGGAGGCTGTGTTCTGGCCTGCGCTCAGACGCATGCACAGTAGTAGTAAATGACCTTATTAAAAACTGGACATCCGGGCGGTGGTGGCGCACGCCTTTAATCCCAGCACTCGGGAGGCAGAGGCAGGCGGATCTCTGTGAGTTCGAGACCAGCCTGGTCTACAGAGCTAGTTCCAGGACAGGCTCCAAAACCACAGAGAAACCCTGTCTCGAAAAACCAAAAAAAAAAAAAAAAAAAAAAAAAAACTGGACATGCAAGCCGGGTGTGATGGCACGCACCTTTAATCCCAGCACTTGGGAGATAGGAGCAGGTGGAAATCCATGAGTCCAAGCCAGCTTAGTCTACAGAGCTAGTTTCCAGGACAGCCAGAGCTACATAGAAAGATCCTTTCTCAAAAAAAATAAATAAATAAAAATAAAAACAAGGCATTTAAAAGATCTCTCCAAAAGACACTTTTGAAAGTAATAAAAATACATGACAAGAGTTAGGAGAAAAATCTTCTCAACCATGTGTGTAATGAAAGACTTACTTGTGCAAAATATTTATTATAAAGAGCCTTCAAAACTTAATAGAAAATAACTTAGTTTTTTAAATGGGCTAAATAAAGATTTGAACATATATTTTCATAGAAGCTACATGATGGAAAAGAAGCACATGAAAAAACACTAAGTATCATTCATCACTAGGGACACCCAACTTAAAACCACAGTGAGATACACACTTGCTAGAGTGGCTGCAGTAACAGGCAAACCCTGTGATACAAATTGTACAAATAGTGTATTTCCTGCTTTTTCACTTGCTGACGAGTTTGCAGTCTGTGTTTATCACTCAGTTTTATTTTGTTTTGTTTTGGGAATTTTGAATGTCACATGTAAAACTTAGTGAACCTTTTTTTTTTTAATTTCCTGTTTGGAATGCTGGTGAGGTGTCTTTCGGAAATGAGTTCTGGCATCCTATATTCCAGGCCTCATCCTCATCCCGACTTCCTACTGTGCACTATGGAGGGTGGCACTGCCCCTCAGTCGGCCTCGTGTGTGCGTATTTTCTGTTTAACAGTCTGGTTTGTTCCATGGTAGAGTTCTAGCAGCTTCTGAAGAAAGCAACAGAACAGAGCAGTCAACCCTAGGGAAGCTGGAACTGCGTGTCAGAGAGCTGCAGCAGGAGCTGGAGCACCTGAGCCAAGACAAGCTAGCCCTTCACAGCGACATTTCCATGGTGCAGCAGCAGCTCCAAGGTAAGGGATAGACTACAGACTCATGACTCCGCAGCCCGCAGCTTGCCCCTAAGAGAAGTAAGTGATGCACAATGGGGCATGGGGTTTCTTTCTAAAGTTCAATTATGGATTTGATTGTACCACTCTATAAATATACCAGGTCTAGATCATATACTTTTAAGACACACATGATACATGGATTTTATTGTAAGCTGTTTTTTAAAATGTAATTTATGTTCCTTAGGGAACAGTTTAGAATTAGAACAAAAAATTATATAAAAATTACTTTTGGGCCAGTGAGGTGGCTCAATAGGTAAAAAGCACTTGGCATCAAGCCTGACAACCTGAACTTCAAGCTCACAATACAAGGAGAGAACTGACTCCCAGATGTTAACCTCTGTCCTCCACATTGCTGCATGGCTCATGCTCATACTCACTTGCACAAATACACAATAGGTTGACATCACTCCTCACGCCATAACTCTATGTGTGTGTGTGCGTGCACCCAAATAGTAGAAATGTCTCTTACTGCCAAATGTTTTTGTTCATTTATTTAGGAGAAATGGCTAAGTATTTATAGCTATTAAGCATTTATTATGTTCTAGTCATGGTGTATGTACTGTCTCATTTTTAATCCATGTGACAAAACTAGATCTGGTGACACACACAGCACTCATTAGACTGAAGCACGAGGAACATTAAGGTTAAAACCAACTGGGCTGCATAATGAGACACTGTTTCAAAAGCAAACAAAACCTTTGTAGCATTTTTGACATAGAAAGCAGTATTTTATCCATTATCTGTTTATAGGTAATGATACTGAGGCTTAATTTCTTGCAGTTTACTAAAGATCGCAGAGCTAGTAATAGATACCAATTTTATCTATGCATTGTCTTCATGAAAGAGTCCGCCAGGTTTACATTTCCAGAAGTAATGTGCAGTACACCCATTTTTAAACCACTAATTTAACCAACATTATTATCTAAGTGTTTATGAATTCCTTGAAACATGAAAATATGGAAATCTTTGAAAACCCCTACCTAGGTTGTATATGTCTTTTGCCCTTTAATAAGGTAATGTAGCATTGTCATTGTTTTAACAGAAATAAATATAAATTTAGTTCTGATGAAATTTGAGGAGGGTCAAGTGAAAAACTGTATGCATATGTATAAATAACATTTTATGAAAATGTTTCTGTAGATAAACGGGAAGCCATAAACTCGCTACAGGAGGAACTAGATAATACCCAAGACCATTTGAACGTAGCAAAGCAGGTAAGGTTCACAAATATAATTGACTTCTTTCAGCTGGCACTACAGCACTGTATGCCCCTTACACGGCACCTTAGGGCCCCATACGCAACACCATATAGTCTCTTAAACAGCTCCATCGGGCCACCTGCACAGCTCCATAGGGCCATCTACACAGCTCCATAAGGCTATCTACCTACACAGCACTGCCTTCAAATAAGGCTTTGGTCCTGGGATGGTTCTCTGGTCTGTGTTAGCACTTGGTTCAAGTTGACCCAAAGCTAGGAAGAAGTAGGGTAGTAGTTAGACCAGAGTCAAACAGCAGTTCCTAGAAGCCTCTACCAGGACATGGGGACCTATGGCACAAGTGCTCTCCCCACTCCCATGAGACTGCTCACAGAACTGCGGAGCAGGTGTCAATTGGAGCCATCCATCCAGTCAGGAGCCGACTAGTGCAGCTTGTGACCCTTTGCTTCTGATGACCTTGGTCACTCAGTGTCAGCCTGTGAGAGCAGGACTACATACAGTTTAGGGTTCAGAGGGCTTCAAGAAATTAGATGAAACATTAAATTCTTTTCTTTTACCTTTAGAATTCTGTGTTTCGAAAACATAAAACTTCTAAGACAATTTTTTGTTGTTGTTGGGGGGTATTCAAGACAGGATTTTTCTCTGTTGCTTTCAAGCCTGTACTGGAACAAGCTCTGTAGACCAGAACTGGCCTCAAACTCACAGAAATCCACCTGCCTTTGCCTCCCGAGTGCTGGGATTGAGGCCTGGCTCAAAAATCTTTTTTGTTTTTATTTTATGTGCATCGGTGTTTTGCCTACATGTGTGTCTGTTAGATCTCCCTGGAACTGGGATTACAGTTGTGAGCTGCTATGTGGGTACTGGGAATTGAACCTGGGTCCTCTGAAAGAACAGCCATTTCTCTTAACCACTGAGCCATCTCTCCAGCCCTCAAAAAAAAAAATCTTTGCATGTCAGATTCTTAAATTTTTTCTGTGTTAAAAATAAAGCTAACTCGCTGGGCAGTGGTGGCGCACGCCTTTAATCCCAGCACTCGGGAGGCAGAGGCAGGTGGATCTCTGTGAGTTCGAGACCAGCCTGGTCTACAAGAGCTAGTTCCAGGACAGGCTCCAAAACCACAGAGAAACCCTGTATCGAAAAAACCAATAAATAAATAAATATAAATAAAGCTAACTCTTTCAAATTTGTTCTAAGTTTTGAACCTGTCTAAAGATTTCAGATAGTAACAAAAGGATTAGCCCTCGTTTCTAGTTTCTCTTGGTCTTCCTAGCAGTTCTGAGGTTTTTGCAGAGTGCTGTTTATCCCCATCTTGTTGACAGGGCAACTGAAGCTTTAGTGAGGTTTGCCATCCCTTGCCATCTTCCTTGTGAAGTAGGCACTGAGAGAAGGCAAGCCGGGGGTTAACTCTGAGTTCTGGGCACTTCTCTGTTAAGTTTGCTGAGAGTAAAGGATGTGGTCACCTTAGGAAGTGGCTTTGTAAAGAGTTCTAATGTGTACTTTCGTTTAAAGGACCTGCTCCACACCACCCAGCGCCAGAATGCTCTGCTCAGTGAACAGGGGCAGCTGCAGAAGGACATCAGCAAATGGATTGCCAGGTTTGAGAACTGCCAGAAAGAGACAGAGACTAAAGAACAGCAACTTCAGGAACTTCAGAATGAAATCAGAGAGAGCAAGCTCCAGCTAGACCAGCAAGAAGCGGTACTGCACAGAAAAGGGGGTGTTCTGCATTTCATGAGAGCTTCGTGCCTCCCACCTCCTAACCCAAGATCAGACCGCCCTGTGTGCATCTCCTGGGTGACTGACTCTGATTAGTCTTAAGTTATGGACTGTTCAGTCTCAGGCATTGGTCCAGTAAAGATCTTAATGGCCACATGCTAATAAATTAGCACCTTGCATCCTCTTCTCATGGTGGCCAGGTGGCTTTCCAGACCCTGCTTCATCTTATAAAGGCACTGGCAATTGTTCTCGCTGTCTGTCTGTCTGTCTCTGCCTCCCCTCTCCCCTTGCAGACTTCTCTCTCCTTTGTTTTGAACTGGAATCTCTCTGAGGATCATTGGGGACACTTATTTCTATATGACTGACTAAGGTGATTTTCTATTCAGATGTTTCAAAAACTCCAGAAGGAAAGAGAAAGTGAGGAACAGAAGCTAGAGGCTGGTAAAGTGACCCTGATACAGCAGCAAGAGCAGCTGGAGAAGGAGCTGACAGAGCAGAAACTCAAACTGGAGCAGCTGCTCACAGACGTGTCGGCAGCCGAAGGACGCCTCAGGACCCTGCAGGAAGAGGAGCGGTGCAGTGAGAGCCTGGAGAAGACGCTATCCCAGGCCAGTAAGTACCCTGCAGGGATGTTCTGTTCATCTTGTGAAGTATGTGGAAAGACTCAGACCCTGGCCTGAAGGAGGCTGAAGGAGAGCAGCAGCCCTGTGAGAGATGGCTGAGGCCATAGGGAGGTCGGGGAATTTGTCCTTTTGGTGAGGCTTGACCCTAAAACTGGCCAAAGTGTCTCTTCATGCCCTTCTTCATCATCCAGGAAGATGAGTGGGAAAATAGGAAGTTAGACTCTCAAGGGCAAGGTTTTGGGAGCTGTGCACCTGGGGTGGATTTGACCCCAGCTGTTCAGAAATACAGTATCAGCACTGAAGGTTGAGTATAGGGATCCATTCTGGAATCAGTTTGCTTTCTTGGTGAGCCTTTCTTGAGCCCATGGAGTGAGTTGGGGCAGGCTTGTAAAACCAGGTACTAGAGGGAAACAGCAGAGTAGGTAACACCACTGTAAGACAACCTGTCCATGAGGTAGAAAGCTCTGCCCACAGCTGCTCCAGGGCCTCTGGCTAAACCTACTAAACATGCTTACATTCCAGAACAGGAGCTTTCAGAACGGGAACAGAAGCTAATGGAGAAGTCAAGTGAGCTGTTGGCCCTGCAGAAAGAGGCAGACGCTATGAGGGCAGATTTCAGCCTACTGCGAAATCAGTTCTTAACAGAAAGGAAAAAGGCAGAGAAGCAGGTGGCTGGCCTAAAGGAAGCATTGAAGATACAGCAGAACCAACTAGAGAAAAACCTTCTAGTGAGTATTTGCTACCCTGGAAGTCTAGAGTAACAATCGGTTTACATTGAATTGACATAGACATTTTACTTATCCACTGCTTCACTGGAGAGAAAATAAATTACTCATCAACCCAGGTCCTAACCCAATGGTAATTATTGGTGTATTTAATCCTAACTTATTATTGAAGCACAAGGTGAGTTTTTTTCTGAGACTTGGTCATTAGCCCCAGAGCAGCTCTGGCTGCCAGCAGGGGGCCATCCTGTGGACAGTATCAGCACACCACAGAGCTGTGCACTGTGTTCAGCCCACTGTGGGCTGCCAGGTGTTGGGTTGGTAGGAACCTTTGTATAGCTGCATTCTGCCCTTTTTGGTCAACACTGGCTTTTATCAGATATACAAAAATCAGGAAGTACGATGTACCACGCTTTTACCCTTGAACAAGGTGTGTTGGTTGGAGGAGGGATAATTACATCACTGAGAGCAATGAGCACAGTGGATTTCTGAAGAATGGGTACTCCCTGCTCAGGGAGTAGTGGAATCTGCTGTCTGAAAGGAATCTGGATGCATTTCCCAGACGGCGTGTGCTTACACCTAGGACTAGACAAGGTGATGGAATTTAGATGTCTGAAATTTAATCTGGGCACAGTGGCACACACCTTTAATCCCAGCACTCAGAACCAGAGGCCAAAGATCTCTGAGTTTGAGGTCAGCCTAGTCTTACATGGTAGGTTCTATGTCAGCCAGAGCTACATAGTGGCTACATACCCTGTTCACAAATACATAAGTAAATAAAATAACCCACACATACACATTACCCATGATGATATTGTTACCATTTCACAGATAATTAAAATGGACTGGGAAGGGGGAAGTAACTTGTCAGAGATAGTGCTAAAGATCCGAGGTTCAAACTTTGGGATTCTCCCGGCCACACTACACCTGCCTCCAGAACGCAGATAGACTTAGCTCCATTCTGCAGCTGTAGAAACGGAGGTGGTTACAACGCTAGTGAGTGTGGAAGCCAGTAACTACAACTGCCCATAAGTGACTACAAAGAATTTGCCTCCCTCTGTGCTAGGAGCAAAAACAGGAGAAGAGCTGCATGCAAAAGGAAATGGCCACAATTGAACTGGTAGCCCAGGACAACCATGAGCGGGCCAAACGCCTCATGAAGGAGCTCAGCCAGATGCAGCATGAGTACCTGGAGCTCAAGAAACAGGTATTCACCCCCAAAGCCCACCTGGCCAGCCTGGGCCACCATGTGGGCCTATTACACCCCTCCCCAGGGCTCAGGCAGGCTTTATATGTTGCATGTGGGAGTTGTGAAAAGTTTATTGTTAAGAATATTCCATAAGTTAAATCTTTTACAGCACTAAAATTTAGACGTTCACTTAAGGAAAAGGTATTGGTTAAAAATATACTTCTAAAATTATTTTCAGTTAGCTTTTTTTAAAATGACATTTATTTATTTGTGTTGTGTGTGAGTGCATCCCACACACACACTATGGCAAGCATGTGGAGGTCAGAAGACTTGAGGGAGCCAGTTCTCTCCTTTCTACTGGTCCTAGGGGTTCCACTCAGGTTGGAAGGCTTTAACTTTACCTGCTGAGCCAGCTCTACTAACTGTTTTAAAAAATAGGTGTGCAGGCACAGGCTCCTAAGTGTGCAGGTCCATGCATGTGTGGAGTTGGAGTACACCTTGGGTATCATTGTCAGGAAACCCAGCCCTGTCTCTTTAGACAGGGTTCCTTGTCCTGGAGCTCACCTATTAGACTACACTGGCGGGGCAGGAACCCCAAGGAGGCCCTGCCTCCACTTCTCCAGCACTAGGATTACACGTGTCCCTATGCTCAACATTATATGAGCTCTGAGTATTGAGCTCAAGTTTTCATGCTTGCAAGCCAAGTACTTTATTGACTGAGCAATACCTCCCTCCACCCCTCAACTTTTTATGGTGTGTGTGTGTATGTGTGCACACGCGTGCACTGATGTGTGTAATTTACATGTGTACACATACAGCTGAAAGCCAGAGATCAAACTCAGGTGTCATTCCTCAGAAGACATCCACCTTGCTATCTTTAGAGTTTCTATTGCTGTGATAAACACCATGACCAAGAGCAACTTGGGGAGGAAAGGGTTTATTTTACCCTACAACTCTCAGGTCACACTCCATCACAGAGGGAAGTCAGGCAGAAACTGAAATGGGCCACAGAAGAACACTACTTACTGTATGTTGTTAGGGTATTGTGTGGTCTGTGTGTGGTATTAGGGTATTGTGTGGTAGGTGTGTGCACACGTGTGGTATTAGGGTATTGTGTGACATATGTGTGCATGTGTGGTATTAGGGTAACAAATAGTCTGGATATGGGTGTTGCTTACACTTAGTGGTTCATGTAGAAGACAGAAGAACCCTTGGTGTCTTCCTCTAATTGCTCTTACTGACTTGAGACGGGGCTCTCATTGAACCAGAAGCTCACTAGTTAGCCAAGCTGGCCAAGGAGTTCCAAAGACTGACCTGTCTCTGCCTCCCCACCTTGCCCAGTCTGTGTGTCCTTATACTTGCAAAGCAAGCACTTTACTAATGAGCTAGTCCCGTATCTGTAGATCCTTCAATATAAGACACATTAAGCAGCCTGGTGTTTGACTCCAATTCATTCTTTAGATGGCAAACCAAAAAGACTTGGAGAGAAGGCAAATGGAAATCAGTGATGCAATGAGGACACTTAAGTCTGAAGTGAAAGACGAAATCAGAACCAGTCTGAAGAATCTCAACCAGTTTCTTCCAGAACTACCAGCAGATCTAGCAGCTATTTTGGAAAGAAACGAAAACTTAGGAGAGCTGGAAAGCTTGAAAGAGAACTTTCCATTTACCACGAATGAGAGACTTTTTGAAGAAAAATCTAACTTTTCCCAAGTTCACATCATGGTAAAGTTTGTCCTGCTCTTCTCTGGGCTTCACAGAGTGATAGTTTGGTTCCCACCTCCCCCAGGAAAGCTAAAAGCAGATTTTGGGGTGCCAGGGTAGGAGGGAAAGATGGTAGGCTCCCACTCGTGTCAGTTGGTGACTCATTGATCTCTTTCCTTTCTGAAAAAGGATGAACACTGGCGTGGAGAAGCACTCCGTGAGAGACTGCGCCACCGTGAAGATCGACTCAAGGTTGCTTCTTTAAAGAAATTACAAATAGCCAATATGAGATAGTTGGCACTTGGCAGGAGTGAAGAAGCGTTCCCATGTCCACATACTGCTCAGTCCACTCTTTTGCAGCACTCAAGAGGTTTAAAGATCACATTGTATAAGTTCAGAGAAGCTGACATCACACAGTAGTAAACAGCTATCAATAAAAAAAAAAACATTTGAATTCTAGGGCCTTGGATATATAGCTCAGTGGTACATACTTGCCTAGCATATACAAGGGTACTCGGTCCAGTCCACAATTCTGATGTGCAGTTGTGTTCTTTAAGCTATAAAATGCATCCATGGGACAACTATAGGATGGCCTTGAACTTGGGGTTCTCCTGCCTCAGCTCCCCAGTGCAAGGACTAAAATGCCCGCCCTCATTCCTGTTTATTGAAGTCAGACTTGCTTATCAAAGATGAAGCTGAGTAATGGTTCAGATGTATTTCTTTTGTATAAACCCCGTATCTGGTAACACTTTTCAGGCTCAACTTCGACACTGTATGTCTAAGCAAGCAGAAGTGTTAATCAAAGGGAAGCGGCAGACAGAGGGCACCTTACACAGTCTGAGGAGACAAGTTGATGCTTTAGGAGAACTGGTCACCAGTACCTCTGTAGATTCAACGTCATCACCTAGTCTGTCTCATCTAGAATCATCCCTTGTGGAGGACTCCCAACTTGGACAAAGTCAGGTAAGAAGGACACTCTTAAAGAGTCTAGTGTCATCTACTTAAAAACGTTGGGGTTGGTGATCCAAGACATGGGATCTAATGTCACTGTCAATTGTCTTGGAAATCTCTGGGAAAGTTTACCTAGTCGTTTTGCACCTATGCTGGTGGCTTAGTCAGTGAACTAGAACTGGATAGGATGACCCAGGAGAAATGCAGTCAGTTTGTCTGTGTCCTTGACTTCTAGATTTCCTTATTTTCTACTTGATCAATGTAGAACTTAGACCTTCAGTGCTGGAGAGATGGCTCAGCAGCTAAGAGCACTGGCTGCTCTTCCAGAGGATCTGGACTAAGTTCCCAGCACTCACATGGTGGCTCTCAATCATCTCTTGTTACTCTAGTTCCAGAGGACCCAACACCCTTTTCTCCACAAGCACCAGACACCCAAATAGTGCAGATATTTACATGCAGGCAAAAAAGCTGTAACACATTTTTAGAAGTAAAAACTTTGACCTGTGAGGTCAAGTCTGGGTTTCCCTGGGTTTTAGGTGGTGCCCAATTCTCAAAAGACATTTGAATGCAGACCTCTTCATTGTCTACTATAAACTCTGGATCTCACAAGGGTTTCTGTGTGGGACTTAATAACCATTTAACAAGAATATAAAGTAACTCATGGAACAGGCCAACAGTAGCACATTATTGATGAGCAGAAAATGGCTTCCATTTCCAGGCTCAACATGCTAAACACAGTACAATCAACATCCCATTTAATTTTTACATCCTGGAAGGTACATTTTGTCCCTTTATGTAGGTAAGGTACTATATAAAATGGTAGATGACAGGTAAGGATATAGCAAAGGACAAATCAGGACATACAGGCTAACCTACCTTTACCAGAAAGCAGTGTGTCCCAAGTGTAAAACACAAGGAATGTCCAAGGACAGTTGCTTCTTTAATTGGCCTAAGGAGGGCAAATAGCTTATGAGTCACAAAACTAATGAGCAGCAGGACTGAGACTTTAGTAAGATTACCTTAACACCTGTAGTGGAGACAAGTCAGGTAAAGGCCCTCCAGAACTTAATGGACTCAGTTAAGTGCTTAGTAAGAACCTGAGGCTGTGGTACAAAAAAATACATGAGCTTTGAAGGGCTCTACATAAGAGGTACAGGTGAGTTGTAGGCACTGTTTCAGTCTGGGGCTGTCTGTCATCTGGGCCAGTGAGAGATGAAGCCTTGAATTGGGCTGGGGTTGGGGGCTGGCTTCTGTGCTTAAAACTGTTTTTCATTTTTCTCAGAGCTCCTTCCAAGTTCTGCAAGGTCCGTTAGAACCACACAGTTACCACCGCTGAGTTTCCTGCTTGCAGGGTATGTTAACAGTCCTGCATTTAACTGGAAGATTTGTTAAGTGTGGCAGCTCCAGGAAAGAACTAGTCACCTTTTAGTATTTCGTAAAGTTTATCTTACAACATTTTGGGGCTAGAAACTGGGCTTAATGGTAGAGCCCTGGCCTAGCACATATACATCCCCAGATTCAGTCCCCGTCACTACAGAATAGGTTCCAGAGGTCCTTCAGCAAGCTACTTTAGCAGTCATCACACCAACCATATTCTCTACAGCCTTGTCCTGCTAAAGAGGGTTAATTCTGCTTCTTCTTACTGTAGGAAAAGAAGCCTCAGCCGAGGTCAGGAATATGGTCTTGTGTGAGCTTAAGAGGGAACAACTACTCTCCTACCTCACTTTCTACTTGGAATGTCAATATATTACCAAGATCCTGTGAATCAAAGACTCTGAGAATGCATTGTAGTTCGTGTTTGTACTGTTTACACTGAAGTTTTTGTAAATTACATGTACCTGTGGGACTAGATGCATAAAGTCTAAACCAGAATATTTTTCTCCCCCAGCCTTGGAAAGTTTTTGTTCCTCCTGAGTCCATAACTGGTATGCCTAGTTACCATGAAAAAAAAGAATGTACTAGGAGCCCCAAGGCTTAATAAGTTATTTTCAGATTCTGGCCAAAATTATTTTTAATATGAAAATAAACGGTACAGCCAACTTGGGTCTGTTGTTTGACATTTCACAAGAGCATTCTTTGGTAAGTCATCAGGTTATGACAATGACATCTTCCAACCTTTTTCACATCTTTACCTGATCTTCTTAGCAGTGAGTGTTTCCTTCTTCAGAAGTCTCCATCGGGAAACTGCTGCACTTAAGACTGCTTTTCTTTAGCCTACTAAAATAGTAATTCTCTGGTGGAAAACATCAAGACTGTATTCTGGAGACTCAGCTCTGGTGATAAATGTCTATCAGTCAACCTTTAAGCACTCTAACAGCTCAACTGTGATCGCTACATCTCTTTAGAAATGACCAACCAACCCTGTCAAAGCTGTGTGGCTCTAACCATCCTAATGATGTTGGTGACTGGACAGCCTTTGAGCCATAGTCAGCACTGCCCAACAGCCCCTCACAATAAGGAATATATATTCTCATTAAGCTGTCTGGCTACAGTTGAACCATTAAGATGCGGAGTAAATACAATTATAACAGAGATAATGGGAGTCACACCTTACTTACTTACTGCACAGTATGTTCCAGAAGGCATGTATTTCCAACATATATCTTCTGTATTCCTGTTCTTTCACTTTACATCTTTGCAAAATGCTTAAAGGCATGGGCTAATCACAATTATGGACAAGGTCTGGGAACAGTTTTCTGGGCCTGGACCAAGTAACTGTCATATGAGTCCTTCATCTCTACTACCATATAAGTAGGAATGGGAACTATCTGGATTTTGTTTTGTTTTTCTGTTTATGGTGAAGGATCTTAAACCATCTATTTCTTTTAAGGCCACATTTAAAACAGACGTACAGGCAAAAAAAAAAAAAATGTCTCAATAAGCTTATTGAGAAAGTGAGGTAACAAATGTATGAACCAAAACACCTGATTTCAAAAATGCCCTTCCACAGATGTAAGTCAATGGCGTAATGCTTGCCTTGTATGTGCAAAGTCCTAGGTTTGATCCACTGCATACACCAAAAACTTGCCAGTTCCAAAAGGACATCTTTCTAAAGAAACCTTGTATAACCTTTTACTAGTACAATGTGACCACCACTGACCAACTCCCTCCATCTGTCACTGCATTCCACACTTTATGACTTCAGAAAAACAGCTCAAAGCTGCTGGAGTGCTGATGCAGATGAGCACTAGTTACCACCACCAGAGCAGCTCCTCATAGTGAAAGCAGTCACAACACCAGAGTAGCAAGCACTTGCACAAGCTCTTGTAAGTTAAAAATTAACAAATCCACTCTGCCCAGTGTCTGGCACACAGATGTTGCAATATGACAGTTTGCTCCTCTATCTTACACTCCTAAGTTTATTACACGGTGTTACACATGCAAATAGAATTTGGCCCCACATACAGTAAAGAGAGAACACTATTAACCAATGTGCTGGCCTCAAAGATACAATATACAAGGATGGAACTCCAGCTCAATTAGTAGTTTTGTAAGCTACACAGACCTCGCCATACACTAAGCACAATGCTGCAATAAAAACTGAATAAAGTCTTTACAGTTCAAAAATAATGCAACTATGTTCAATTTAATCTAGATACAGGTACTTTATTTACAAATATTTAGATAATAGCATTTTGTTACATCGAACGAAGAGTACAGCAGTCTGAATAAATCCTTCTGTCACAAAAACAAGACCCACTGTAACTGAGAGTCAGGGCATTGCACCTACACAAGTCGAAGTCGTCTTTAGTTTGATTGCTACCTTGTACCCCGATGGGTGATTTGTTTTGTTTTTGTAAATATATATACACACACCAGCAGGTCATGGTCCCTGGGCAAATCCCTTGTGATGCAACAGTGTAAGCAAATGGATCGCTCTAAGTCTTTAACAGAATATACCAATCTACTCCAGGAATCCTTTAAGTTAAACAAAGACAAAAGGAGAATCCACAAATAAACCAAATCCTATTTTCTGCACATTCCAGTTTTGGCTTTTATTTAACATTGACTATACAAAACTCTGGAACTACCACGTTTATAATCCAGAAAGATGTACTTTTTCATTAGTGTCTGGTAAAGAAGGATTTAAAATGTGAATTTTAAACACAGCATTGAGCTGATAGCATTATATAATGTGCCTAGGCTTCCCTGTGAGCACTTCCAATGACCTCTTGAATCCCAGCCACTTTCAACTCTAGAAACCAACCACGAAGAATTGAGTAAAACAGATGCCTTCTAAAGGTTTCTCTTACAAGGTGTTCTTTTTGTGGCCGACTACCCAGTGCAAAGTAGTAACTTTATGTCAGCATACACATTTAGAAACACTTTTCCTTTTACTAAACAACTTACACTAGCAGGACATAAAATAGCCCCTCATCCTATGAACACAAGTGATAGCATTAAATTATTTCACCTTAGTGTTAAAAATGCACAATTTAAAATCCCTTAACAGCAGACCTGTGGTTCCGGCTAGCTGGTCCAGAAGTTGACCATTCCAAGATAAAAGTATAAAACCTTAAAATGTGCAATATTAAACCCAGCCTTCTTCCTTTTTCTATACAGTAAGGCAAGAATGCAGCCTGTAACAAAATGTTTACAAAAAGAAAAGCAGGTCAGCACATTGTTGATTACACAAGAACAGTTAAGAAAATCAGCAGGTAAGCCACAGTGCAAAGATGGAATCGAATCCGCTAGTGTTTCCGCTGATGCCAGGAGCTCTTTCCAGCATTATGTCTGTCCCCAAACACTGCCAGCACCAAGGTGGAGCCAGTATTACTTGTGAAACTGAAGTTGTGTCTTATTTCCTTGTGTGAGATGGAAGAGAGTAACATGGTCACATATAGGTCACACTGTACAAACTGGTATTTTATACTGTTCCAATGCCAGTAATCAATTTATTTTCTTCATTAAAATAATATACACAGAAGATATTGTTAGTTAGGTTCCTTCAAATTTTATACATATTTACGTTCTGTTAAAGAGAAAAGGATAAAATGGTGTAAAAAAAAAGATAAAGCTATTAATTAAGCACAAGAAAAGATAAATGAGTATTTTTCCCTGTGCAAGGCTAAGACAGAAGCAAACTGCATCAAGAAAAATGCCACCCCTACAACAGGGAATTTATCCAACAAAAACAAAAGCAGTTACAGACTCCCTTTTCTCTGCCATTGGAAGTCATTTCACAGCAATGAACTTTCTGGCTACAACAGACATACTTTAACAGTTTAAAGATGGGAAAAAGCTGAAGAGATCAAATTTAAACCGTACAGTGAGACAAAGCTTTGCCAAAAGGGAAGGTAAAAATCGAGTCCCGCATCAGTGCTCAGTTTAAATCATATTGGTGACAAACCTATCACGAGGACAATCAAAGGGGGAAAGTCTAGATTTACCATGCAGGAGAGATTTATTACTCTACTTGCCTTTGAGAACCTGATTACAACTAGTTGTTTAGCAGTTTAGTATTGTTAAACTGTTTTTACAAGAGTTGTTTTTTCTTTTTTTAATTAAACCCAGTAAGATGTACATAAGACAAGGAGGCAGTAAAAAGTACTGCTTCCAACAGACAGATGTGAAAGGTCAAATGAGGGCCAGAGCAAAGAGGTCACTAGCAGCCACAGCCTTCTCTCTGGGGTTGGGGTTCACTGGTTAGCCGTCCTCCCTGTGGGGCTGAGGGTTTGTGTTGTACACCAGACTCGGCAGCATTCAGATCCAGGCTTCCATCCTGAATATTCTGATAGATTTTCTTGGCAGCCTCAAGAAAAGCATCTTCTACATTCTCTCCCCTAAGAGACAATCAACAACTTTATTCACAACCCACAGCTTTCTAGAAAACATAAGACATTTACACTGACCTTCTGCTAACCTTTAGTGAACCGCCATGATGTCTTCCACTTAAGCCACTGTCATCTAATAAGAGATTACCAAAAACTGAGCTAAGAGAACAATGTGGGAAATGGCTTTGGTGGCGAGCATACAACACAGTACTGAGCTATTTCTAAGTTGGGTTTGCACACTGAATCTTCTACTCAGCAGTGCTATGCTAGCATATTACATGATGACTGAGATAGCCACTCTCATGAGAGCAGGACCTAAAGTTTCTCCAAATATACCGAGAGGATTCCAGGTTTCCATCGTTTTGTGATTTTTATCATGTAGTGGTGACACAGTCATGCTTAGCCATGTTCACACGAGTTCTCTTGGGATTAACAGCAGAAGTAAATAAACACAAACAGGTTGGTCTGCCCTTGCCTGGTGTGATACCAGAGAACTATGACTGGGAGTGCTGGGATCAATGCTGGGACTCCAAGGATGATCACAAATATTCACTGTACCTCATTAGCCACTGAGTATGTCCTTGAATCATTCCTTAAGGTGATCACAAGTGCTGTGTAAACACGTTGGTCAACCTTGGTTGTGAAAGTCAAACACTTGTGAAATGTAAGCATAATTTCATTTATTAACCCGGGTTATCACCGGGCACAATAAGCTACAACCTTGAAGGAACAGAACTTCGCATTCTCTTGCAATGTGAAACAGAAGCGTCTGCTGCTGTCCTTCCTGGCACGGAATGCACACACCCTCACTGCAGTGTAATTCACGTGCATGTCTGCCATCCACTTACACAGCACACGGTTCTACTCAGAACCCACATGTAACTGAAAACATCATCTACATTTCAGCCATACTTACGTTTTTGCACTTGCTTCAAGGAACAATAAGCCTAAAAATAAAATTCAGACTATAATTAGGCCATTGCAGACTGCCAAGAGCATTCTTCAGTCACACCTGACAAGGCCCCCACCGACAGTCCCCCGCTACAGTACTTAGGAAAGAACACGCATCTGAGCAACAGGGCAGATCTGTGCCTGTCATTCAGTAGCTGCACTACTACTAACATGCATCATAGAAACACTTTATTTCCTCACTGACAGTACTGAACAGTCCACATTAAAAAAAGAAGAAAAGAAACTATCCAATAACTTGCATGATCAAAATCACCTTTCCTTTAATACTTTCCCAATGATGAATGCTGTCTTAAACCCACCGTTTTCTTCGGCAAACTGTTTGGCTTCTTCATAGGTAACATCTCTCTGTGCTTCCAAATCTGCTTTATTTCCTATGAGAATTATTACCTAAATTGTGAACAGAAGAAAAGACACCTTATAACAAAAATAACCATTAAAATTCTCAAATACAGAAGTCCTGACAGGAGAAAAAGGAGCCCTAAGTACCCATAAAGGTTTGCACTAGGAAAGACTCTGGCAGCAAATCAGGCCAGGGTTTGACAACCTGCTGTAAAGACATAAACTCTATTTTCAGGTTTGTGGTCCCCATACAGCTTTTGTTGAATATTGTCTTTATTGTTGTTACAGACCCCTTATAGAAAAGTAAACCACTCAAAAACAAGTTATTAAGTGACTGTGGCCCACAACCAGTTTGTTCCCTGGTCTAGGCCAAAGAATATTAGTAAAAATGCCCTAGAATTAAGTACATTAAGAGCGGTAAACATCAATATCCCCTGGAGAAGGTGTGTGGCTTTCAGAGTCTCAAAAGATTCTGGGACCCTGAGGAAGCTTAAAACCACTAGTTCAGTTCCTTCAGGGTCACAGTAATCATCTTCCACTAAATGCAGTTAAGGCACAGAGTTAGCAAAAAGAGCATTAGAACCCTAAAAGAATGCAAACTGTGACCTGGAAACAAAACTCTGTCCTTGCTGACACTATCCCGGGAGAGGTATAGACTTCTAGCAACTAATCACCAATGTATGTGTCTGTCTGTGGAAGAAGCAGGAGATGGGGTACATATGCAACAGGCTCAAATCTTTGGTCAAATATCACACCTCTATTGTCTACTTTGGAGTCACCAACACAAGTAAAATTATGTCAAAGTTAGAGACAAAAAAGGTAGCCTTGGGAAACAAAGGGGTTTTGGTCTTTATTTCAGGGAATAAAAAGCAAAGACGCCAGCCCTCTTTTAACTCTCTGCCCCTTCCAATCAGATACAAATATGTTAGGAATCAATGATTTCAACAAAAAGGTGCTTCCCAACATTTTTTCTACATAAAATTAGTGCTTGGCTCTTTGTTCCACTTTCAATTTTTATTGAGTATCATTTCCATACAAGTTAACTTGTACAATAAAGAACATTCATCAAAGAGCCAGTGACCACTGAGAATGGAAAATAATGCTCATATATAGTTCATAGTCACCAAACAATAAAATAATGACACTTTAAAAATAGTCAATTAAAATAAATCAAATCTAGACGGGCGGCAGTGGCACACACCATTTAATCCCAGTACTTGGGAGGCAGAGGTAGGTGGATCTTAGTCAGTTCAAAGCTAATCTGGTGTATAAAGTGAGTTCCAGGACAGCCAGACAGCCAGGACTGTTACACAGAGAAACCGAGGGGGGGAGGGGGTCATTAAGGCCAGGTGGTGGTGGTACATGCCTTTAATCGGGAGGCAAAGGCAGGTGGATCTCTGTGAGTTTGAGGCCAGCCTGGTCTACAAGAGCTAGTTCCAGGACAGGCTCCATAGCTACAGAGAAACCCTGACTTAGGGGGGAGGGGGGGAGTTAAGAAAGGTATTCAAATCAAGAAATGCTGCCTTCTAGCCTAAGGAGTTTGGGCAGAGCACTGACCTAGCAGGCAGAGTTCTGGCTTTAATCCCCAGCACTCTACCCCACCACCACCCTCCTCAGTAAGTGGTTTTTTTTCCTCTTTCCCAACTACACATCAACCTGTAGATTTTGCTGTCCACCTTGAGAGCCTATAGTCTGCTAACAACAGAGAGCACAAAAAACACTAACAACCAAAACAAGAAATACACAATTTCTACATAAAAACCAAAGGGCTGGGCCGGGCGGTGGTGGCGCACGCCTTTAATCCCAGCACTCGGGAGGCAGAGGCAGGCGGATCTCTGTGAGTTCGAGGCCAGCCTGGTCTACAAGAGCTAGTTCCAGGACAGGAACCAAAAAAGCTACGGAGAAACCCTGTCTCAAAAAAAAAAAAAAACAAAGGGCTTCAAAACACATTTTCTTCTTCTGAAGAGATGGTTAGATTTTAAAGGGTGTAAAGTGAAACATGGCTCACTAAATTTCCATGGACCCTCTACAATGAATTTTTAACATTTTACTTGGGGGAAAATAGACTTGGCAAAATATAATCACGAGGTATGATACCTTTACTGGTATTCTTCAAGGGCTACAACTTAGGGAGCCACAGTATACTTGCAAAATCAGAAAACTAACACTGGTGCAGTTACAGCCCTTAGACACCAGTTTTTCAAACTCTCATGTATTGTGGCCGTGTCTATGCGTGGTTCTGTGTGTGAAGTGCTAACACAGTTACAGTTTGTGTCAGCATAATCGGGGCACAGAGGTATCACATCATCACAAACTGCTCTGCACTCTTTCTCCCGTAATCATCCGCCTACCCCATCACTAACAAACCCCTGCCACCACTAATTTGTTCTCCATCTATCTAAGATGCTGTCATTTTGAAATATGTCAATGTACATAAAGGTTTACATATTCTAAGACTTTTTAAATTCAGCCAAAACCTGGAAAGATTCATTAGAGCAGATGCTGTTATCACAAATCCTTCCTCCGTGTGGTTGAGTAGGACTTACAGTGTAAACGCATCAAACTGTTTTTGCTATTCACCTGTGTGTAGGCAGCCGGACTGTTTTCGGGTTTTAGTTATCAAGAAAAACGCTGCCCATTTACCCACAGGTGTGTACACACAGCAACACGCGTTTAGAACGAATGGAAATGAAAGCCCTAGGTCCACACTAGCTAGCTGCACTCTTACCCCTCATCTACACCGTACTGGCCCAGCCTGTCAGATGCAGGAGGTAGAGAGCGAAGTGAGAGGGAACCCTCGGACCCGGCTGGTTTCTCCACAAGGTCCTGCCCATCCTGCTCACTGGCACTGTACCGCTCACTGCATTTCTAGTTCATCTTTCAGGTGCTTTTATGGTTTTTCTGTAAACCTGAAGGTTCTCTCTCTACTAGACAATAACCTTTTCTGGACCAGAGGGAAAAAAGTATCTTTGTAGGCTGTGGGGTTTAATATGGCAGCTGTCCTTTAACTTCTCACTATCTTCTCAGTCTGACTAAGAAGTTAATAATCAGCCAGGCGGTGGTGGCGCACGCCTTTGATCCCAGCACTTGGAAGGCAGAGATAGGCGGATCTCTGTGAGTTCGAGGCAACCATGGTCTACAAGGTGTGTGAAATAATTAACTTTTAATTGACATTCTATTCAGATAATTATGAGATTTACATGCAATTATAAAAATAAAAGAGAGCCCTTGCTCGGTTTTGCCTAGTTTCCTCCAACAGTAATTCTTTACAAACTTAATCCAGATGTTTTTTTAAAATATAATTTCAGATTATAAGATCTCCACCTAGATCACTACCTCATTCACAACTTTTATTTATTTATTTATTTAGATCCAACCATAACAAGTATAATAAAATGAAAAACCTGAATACAACTAAAACTGAAAAAAATAAAGTTCTCATCAATCACCTTAAGAATAAAATAAAGACACCTGGGGCTGGGGACATAGCTTCATGGTAGAGAATCTGCCTAGCATACATGAGGCCTGGATTTCTAGCGCCAAAGAAAATGTGAATTAATGAATGAATGGTGTCTTTTTCATAGTACCCAAATAACAAAATCTCACCATTAAAGGGCTTGCCTGTTTGGGTTAACTGATTTTAGATTTCTTATAGAGTAAGGTGTTGACTTACAGTGTTTGGATTGGTGAGATTCCTTGCATCTGTCAACCAGCTGCTTAAGTGGTTATATGTACTTCTTCTGCAAAAATTAAAATTAGAATGTGTTGACTTCTACATACAATTGCCATTTATACAGAAAAAAGAAGACAGCCAGATATGATGTGTCACACACATGCAATTCCAGCAATTAAAAGGCAGGGACAAGGCAGAAGTGACCTGAGTTTGAGGCCATCATGGCCATAAATGAATTCCAGGTCAGCTTGTACTACAGTGAGACCTTGTCTCAAAAAAGACGCAAGCAAACAAGCTCATGTCAATGTATACATACATATACAGACTAATTGGAAGATCCCAACTACATGTATTTCTACTTTGACCAGATGGTTACTCCAAAGAACGCTATATAACAGAACCAACATGACTCTCAAAAATGTAGTCAAACTTTGTTTTGCATTTTGAAACAAGGTCGTACTGTGTATGTAGTCCAAGCCATATTCCTTCTCCTATAAAACCAACTTTCTCTCAGTCTTCCCATGGTTACAGGTGTGTGCCATCATACCTGGCTACAAACTCAATATTTTTAAATAGCTCGATGTCCAACAATACTAATGATATCAGAAGTATTTAAAAAGCATATACATAAACAGACTAATATACACGCAAGGAACATAAAAATAAAATTCAGAATCAAGATTTGCAATCAAGACACATTCCTTGAAATCATCCAGGTTTTCAATCATAAAATGGAGAAAAATACCAAAATGTCTAGCTAATAATATACTCATGGGAAAAATTTCTGCATCTACCTTCAAATTAAAATTTTCATGCAGAAATAAGACAGTCATTCTAAATTAGTCATACTAAATTAATTCATCTTTCCTATACTGTTCTTTTCCTTTCTTTTTTTCAGAGAATGTTTCCTAGGCTGGCTTCCAACTTGTGATCCTTCGGCCTCTACCTCCCAAATGCTAGAAGTATAGGCATGTGGCACCCTGTCTACTAATCTGGAGTAAGATAATACACAGACCAAAAAAAAAAAAGTTCCTGTAGAAATTGAAGACCTCAGCTACCAGAAAGTTAGTTTACATTTTCTATCTCTTATTTACAGCAGTTAGAGCATCTGCAGATTCAGACTGCAACATTCTTCCACTTCATCTGAGCAAGTTTAAAAAGCATGCTGTCAGCCAGGCGGTGGTGGCACACATCTTTAATACCAGCAGGTTAAAGGAAAGCAGAGGCAGGCAGATCTTTTGAATTTGAGGCCAGCCTGGTCTACAGAGAGAGTTCCAGAACAGCCAGGGCAACACAGAGAAACCCTGACTCAAAAAAAAAAATTAAAAAAATAAAAAAATAAAATAAAAAATAAAAAGCACCGTGTCATCTGCGCTAGTTCAGCTCACCCTAACACAGAAAATAAATCCAAACACAGAACAGCTCTGGGTTAGGATGGCTTGGCATTCTACTTCTTGACTTTAAAATACATTCACCTAGGTATTAACACATTAACTGTTTGGCAAAACAACTAACAGGATAAAAAAACAATAAAGTGCCTTATAACAATTACAGTAAATGCCAAAAATAAAAGGTATAATTAAAGCAAGAACTTCTAAGTTGCAAATGTCAAGGATTAATACAAAAAAATTGGTGGAAAATAGTGTCATGACTCTACCACCAACCTATGACTATGAATGGTCTAGTCACCTACAAACCTAACACCTAAAAATTTACTTTTTCAGTAAATTATATTGAGATACAATGAATCACCATGAACCCTTTAAAAATACAATTTACTTTTAGTATCACCACTATCAAATTCTAGAACATTCACTGGACCCCAAAAGAGAAACATTGTGCCTAATAATTGCCTATGCCCTTGCAATCTTCTTACTGCCTAATCTAGATAAACACACAGAATCACATGTAGCCTTTTACACTTACATATAGCATGTATGTATGTCAGTCATCCTTTCTACAGCTCAGAAAAGTTCACTGTGTGGATATGCCACCTGCTGTCTATCATCCATTCCTTTACCTGAAGGACATTTCTGCTGTTTCCATATGGAGTGCTTTTGATCACTTGAATACATATAAATTTTACCATAGTATTACTATGTTTAAAAAATGTTTTCAAAGCAAAACAAATTGTACTTTAAGCATACATCATCATATTTAAGTATATTGAAAATGTATGGAATGTTAAATGTAAGTCCTCAGGAATGCAGTCATAGTTCATAAATAAGGCAGTTCTATACAACAGCCAGGTTCTTAAAGTCTCCCCACAAGACCATATTGATCATGTTACCAACTGCCCAGTACAGGGGGGAGACTTAGGCTTGTTTTACTGTTTGCTGAGAACTGACTGAGGCTTTCTGTACTATTATCACAACCAGTCCCCATCAATATTCTAAGGCAGTATTTTCTAGAGTGTGTCAAAGTCAAAAGAGTTACACAAGGGATCCTTTACAGTAAAGGTCTCAGAGTCCTCTTATGCTCAGGTATTCTCTGGCTCTTCAAGATGAAATGGCATAGAACGTTCTCCCAGGCAGATCTCCAGCTGTCAGTTGGTCCCACTCACTTGTCTCTACTTCCTTAGATGGGCTCTTCCTAGAGGTGCTTTGGACTGGCACTGTGCATCACCGTGAAAGTTCATTTCTAACTTACAGCAGACAACTGTTCAGGTCTAGTTAAGTGGCAGTTTGCTACATGCTCCAAAGTCAAACCTTTGTATTCCTGTTTTGTGACTTCATGTTGAATGCTCTGAGTTTCCAGATATAGCCATGTTGTCATGAATTGAATCCTGATGCAGTGTTTTAAGTCACTTCAATACATGGTAGAAAAATGAATTAAGTAAATGAGTAAATATTATGTATAAACCTATAAAACACCACCTAAATGTCAAAAAGTCACATATATCAAAAAAACAGATGGCCTACAGATGGAAACAGGATCTGTTTCAGTCTACATGCTTCCACAACAAAACTAAGTACTTCACTCCTCACTTGGCCTCTCTGCAGATGGTGTCAATTGGTTGTTGTTGTTCTTGTTGTTGTTTTTGTTTTTCGAGACAGGGTTTCTCTGTGTTAACAGTCCTGGCTGTCCTGGAACTCACCTGTAGACCAGGGTAGCCTCGAACTCAGAGATCTGCCTGCCTCTACCTCCCAAGTGCTAAGATTAAAGTGTGCACCATCACTGCCCAGCTAGATGCTGTCAATTTTAACACAGAGACTGACTACAGCAATCCCTTATACTGGCTCATCTCCTCTGAAGTTAGTTATATAAAGCCACCTTTCTGCAAGCAACTGGTGCTGCTTCTCAGACTGTGCTCTTCTTGATCCCCCATTACCCATGGTCTTTCTTTAACTGACTTTAGGTGAAGAAAATCAGCATATTATTTAGAGGAGAATCCATAAAACCCAAATAAACTATTTACAGTCATCCAATTACAAACTAAAGAAGGCCTAAATCAGTAAAAAAGAAAGTGCACTGCCCAAAGCAGAGGTCTACTCCCTAGTCTGACACCATCATACCTGGTGATGTCATACACCATGAGTGCACCCGCGGCTCCTCTATAGTAGCTCCGTGTGACAGCTCGGAACCGCTCCTGTCCTGCTGTATCCCAAATCTGCAGTTTGATTTTTTGGCCACTAACTTCAATTATTCTTGTACCAAACTCAACACCAATTGTGTGAGGGCAGTCAGCCATAACTGTTGAAGAAAAGAAACAAATTTCAGAAAACTTTTCTGGTAAGAAGCACAAAAAGGCCATAATCTCAATCTCATCAGTTATAACACATGGCCTCTTTCTCTACCACAAGATAAAAATTGTACTCTAAATCTTAACCAGTCACAAAAACAAAGAATTCTATAAGTATTCCAAAACTACTAATTATAGTGGATAAATGACGCATACAGTGCAAAAAGAAAATGTTTCTTAAGATAATAATTTTGGCAGTAGGGAACTGGAACCATGTCACGGTGGTTAAGAACATTTGCTGTCCTGTCAGAGGACCAGAGTCTAGCTCCCTGCATGACACTAAACAACTCAAAACTGCTTATAACTTCCAGCTCCAAGGGATCCAACACCCTCTTTGGGTCTCTGTGGGTACCAGCCCACTTATGGCATGCACATACATGCATGCATGTGCATAAATGCACATAAATAAAAAGTTTAAAGGATACATTTTAAGTAAAAGAATTAAAAAAGGTTATTTAAATTTTACATTTGACACATTTTTAAAAACTAATTCTACATTTATACTATCAAGAAATCCAACAGCCTGCCATGGTGTGCACATCTTTAATCCCAGCACTCAGAAGGCAGAGTTAGGCAGAGCTCAATTAGTTTAAGGACAGCTTGGTCTATTTTTATTTATAAAATAAATTTATAAAACATAGTTTATTCCAGGCCAGTAAGAGAAGAGCAAAACAGTGAGACCCCGTCTTTTTAAATATATACATATACATGAAAGAAAGATCAAAGTGAGTCTAATCATACATTTAACAAAAACCACCATACAAACATGCTGGTAATAATATTCCATTTTATCTGTACCCATTAAAAAAAATTATGGCACCTGGGGCCAGATATATGGCTCAGCAGTTAAAAGTTCGAAGTGTCTTGTAAACAAACCAAGTTTGGTTCTCAGCAGCCACATCAGGATGGCTCACAACCACCTGTGACTCACCCCAGCTCCAGAGGATCTGCTGTCTCTGCCCTCCAAGGGCACTTTCACATGCACAGCCCCCCCTCTTAAAAATAAATCTTTAAAATCAAACTTTAGAGAAAAAGTCATGGCTCTTTAAAAACGCAAGAGTAAATATAGAGACAGGTTATAATCAAATGCATTAAATACACTGAAAATGGTGCTTTTTCCGGTGTAGAGAAAAACAATAGAGTAAGCTCTCATCTTTTTACCTTTCATATTGAACTTACATTTTTTTTCTGTAAATTGGTGAAGCAAGCAAGATTTTCCTACTCCCATATCCCCTGTTTAAAAAAAGAAAATGTTTCAGGCGGCAATTCTGTTTCTCAGTTTTTACTCTTATGATCATATGCAGTGACGGCTGCACTGCACATACCTCACATATCACAGACCTGACCACTAGGAACACATGCATCTCACTCCTTTAGAATGAAGTAAAGGCAAACTGACTATCCTAATTTTTAGGATAGAATTTGATTGCAAATACTGCTTAGTAAATAGCTAACGAGAATTACTGTAATGGGACTTTTTTAGTTTCAACTGCTTCCAGGTGGGGACCAAGTGTACTTGTTGGTCTATACAAATGAACTATCCCAAGGGGAAGCAAAAATAAATAACTAAATGTTGGAAGTCTGGCTCATTATTCTGTTTTACTGCTAGATTACAGTAGATGCCATCTTATAAAGCTACACAGACTTGACATCAAAGCAAAAGACATGGGCTTTCTTCATATTTACGGCTTGTTTTGTTCTCAGCAGCCGGGGCAGGTCTATAGGAGCTCTACCACAAGTGCACCTGGGCTTTCACCTGATGCTAAACATTCATGGACAGACAGTGTTAAGACAATGTGAGCAAAGTCTTGACACTTAAGAGAAAACAAAAATATTCTAATTATATATACACATACAACCAATTTTGGAATTCAAGGGGACTTGAAAATTTTTATGCTACTGGGGTATTTCAGCACTAGTGGGAAATTAATTACATCCCCAACACTACCAAGTCTGGAGGTAGCCCTGAAGAACAATCACTATCATTTCACTAGTGCCCAAAAACAGACTAGAGAAGTATACAGGGCCACGATGTAAAAGGCGTATTTATCCTCATCAAAAAGCTTTAGTTCTGGCCAGGCGGTGGTGGCGCACGCCTTTAATCCCAGCACTCGGGAGGCAGAGGCAAGTGGATCTCTGTGAGTTCGAGACCAGCCTGGTCTACAAGAGCTAGTTCCAGGACAGGCTCCAAAACCACAGAGAAACCCTGTCTCAAAAAAACCAAAAAAAAAAAAAAAAAGCTTTAGTTCTGAAGTCAGAAAATCATGTACCTTCAGCAGCAGTATGTTTAAGTACTGGTGTATAAATGTGTTAACTTTCTTTAAAGGACAAGCATACACGTTTTAAAAACTTACCAATAATAATATACTTAAAGATGTAAGAGTAGTTGTATGGTGCAGTTGCCATGGTGGCACTAAAAACAAAAAAAAAAACTATGTTACTTCAGAAAAAAGTACACACACATTATCTAAACGCATCACTGCTACCCTTTCAAAAGGCAAAATACATTGCAAATATATATTCATACCCACATCTCAAACATATCACACATATTAAGAAACCACATTGACTACACAAATAAAATTTTTATTTAAGTCAGTAAAATTTCCAAAGTGATCGAAAATTCTCTTGAATAAATGTTACTTAAATATTCTTATATTATCCACAAAAATATAAAAAAACTATGTTCCAAAACACTCCAAAATTTCATTTTAGGAAATATCCAAAAACAAGTATTATTCTGGAAATTTTTTTAAAGAAAAGAATCTCTACAAATTTAAGTCAAACATCATTAAACAGTTCCTTCTCTAAGGTCTGATTTTTCTTGTTACCTGATAAAATAAGCTACAGTATCAAAAGTAACCACTAGCATAAACACAAAATAACTTTCATCCTCTATTTTAAATCAGTACTTAGCAAAAAATCTAAAGTGTATAAAGAAAGAACAAGCATGCAATTCAAATCAAATTGATGTCAAAATTAGATTGAATCACGTGAAATTGCTGTTCCTATAGACTTTTTAAAAGAAGCACAATTATTATTGGCAATTTCACATAACTCAACTCAATACAGTATTCAATTATTAAAAGCATATAAAGTGTCTTCTGTATACCATTCTAGTAGTTGAGAAAGGTTATAAAGCTACACTCACTGTTATGAAATGCAAAAGCTTATATATTAAGCATATATTAAGATACTTTCAAAGATCATAGCCTACTCCTTAGTCCTCGGGTATACTCAGCCTAAAAACTTTTCATTTCTTTCTTACTTGTAATAACCTTTAATCTCACAGGCACAATGGCATGCATGTTAGGCCCAGCTGTTACTCAGGAGACTGAAGGATTATTTGAATCCAGGCTTTTGAGTTCAGTCTGGACAATAAAGAAACCTATGTCTCAAGAACAAAAGTCTTCCCAAATAAGTAAGTGCCACGTAAGTGCCTTAATATATCTAATACTGTGCTAGGTTCTAGAGAAACACATTCTAATACTGATAATAGCATCTAATAAAATTTCTTCCCAGTTTTCAGATAAGGAAAGACAAAAATCATACATACCAAGGCAAAACATTTGCTTTTCAGTGTTTTAGTGTATATTTTGTTGTAACTTTACGTTATATTTCAAATAAAATTTCAACATAATCAAATTAAACCTACAGAAAAAACATCTGCAATAGGTGAATAATCAAGGAAAAGAAATCCTTAAATGCAGAAAATTAAGGAACACTCACATAATGCATGGTGGTCTCACTTTGCTGTACAGACAACACTCAACACAAGTCCATGCCTTGCTCCCACTACACCCAGCATGTTGCGACACATTATAGTCAGTCCTGTACATCATAGAAAACTCCCTTAACCAGTTTTTCCAGGAGTTTTTCTAGTTAGATTAGCTGGGAGCCGAAACACGAACTTCTACCTCGTTTCTAGATGCTACTGGCACTCAAACTTGGCCTTAACCGGGGTGGTGGCGCACACCTTTAATCCCAGCACTCAGGAAGCAGAGGCAGGGGGATCTCTGAGTTTGAGGACAGCTTGGTCTACATAATGAGTTCCAGGACAGCTGGGCCTATGCAGAGAGACCGTGTCTCAAATGGAGGGAGGGAGGGAGGGAGGGAGGGAGGGAGGGAGGGAGGGAGATAGACCAAAAGACAGATAGACAGACAGACAATATAAAAATTACAGAGCTTGTGCTGTATCTTAGTGTTGAAAGCAGGCTTAGCATGTACAAGGCTCTGGCTTCAGGCCCCCAACACACAACGCCCAAGAATTGTGGCTTTTAAACAGTCCCAAAGTCAACTAACTTCAAGAGTTCTAGGAGCAATCAAGAAATTATAACTCAATTCTATTTGGGCAATTTGTGTACATGTTAGTTGTCACACATAGCATTCTCTAAATATCAACTGAAATGATGAGTTTTGAGAGTGTTTTTAAATAATAAACATAATATAGTAGTTTTCCAAATAAATAATCACTATTTCAGGATGAACACCAAAGCTTTGTTTCCACTTCTGCACATTAATTTTTCGACTCAAGTTTCTTTTACAAATCCATATAAAAACCCTAAAAAGAGAAACAGGGAAACAGCGCTGGGGACGTAGCTCAACTGGCAGAGTGTCTGACGAGCATGTACCAAGAGCCACCTTCACACATAACCAAAACCCAGTGGTACAGGCCTATAATCCAGCACTGAGAAGGTGAAGATCACCCTTAGCTACATAATGAGCTTGAGGGATAGCCTGAGCTACATGAGACACTGTCTCAAAAAACAAAATAAATAACCAAAAAAAGGAAACAAACACTCACAAAATTTATTCTGTAGACAAATGTAAAAAATTTCTTATTCAAAAATAAGAAACTGGTAAACTTTAAATAACCGCACAGCTGAATCAAACTATGTACTTACAGTGGAGTCACCACTGCTCTGACAAAGGCTTTCTCAACCTCACTTCTTGAACATAAAGCATGAGACTGATCAAGTGAACAAAATATTTTTGCCTAGCTTTGAAAAGGGGGGGGGGGAGGGGAGGGATCCCTATTATGTAAGGGTAAATTTGCTTTAAAAGCTCAAAGGTCAAAAAAAGGCAGAGGGAGTGAGGATGTGAGCAAGAAATGTTGTCCCAGTTCACACTGATAGCACAGTCCACTCAACGGACAATTTCCACCAATTTAAAAAAAGGAGCTTGGCAATATCCTATAACTTTATCATTAACTTTATCATATCATTAAAATGCATTTTCTTCCCATTCTACTTTGTGAAACATGGTCTCATTATTCACCCAGACTTGCCTAGGAATCACTATGTCATGCATTTATAATTCTCCTGCCTCAGCCTTCTGAGTACTGTGACTACAAGAAATGCCACCTTTTGTTTCATTTTTTAATAAAAATTGTTTGGATAAAGTTGGCATTAAGATCTCCTTTGATGCCTTTGCGTAAAAAAAAAAACAAAAACAAAGAGAATGATGCATTTCCGACAACAAACACCACTAAGCACACAACGAACAATTTGTAAACTAAGAACACAACTGCCACAGTTTCCATTTATGGGGCACTTAATAAACACCAAGCAATACTCTAACAGTGACTTCATCTTTACTGCTGTCCTTAGAAGACAGCTACGAGTATCCTCATTTTACAAATGAGGAAATGATCTCAAGAAGAAAATAGTATGTCTAGCTCAGGCAGTTTGGGACAAGTCTATAACTGTATTCAGTACTATTATTAACAGAAATTCCCTTTTAAAAACAGCACCACCCTGCCTCTTCCAGGTGATTATGTACCAGGAAGCATGACTCTTTAAGGTACAGACCTTTCATTCCTTCGCTTCTAATGTAACACTCTAAATAAGAAATATTAAATAAGTACATCTGGCGTATGCACAGATTTAAGAAACTACAACTACAGATAATTAGTAATATTGATTTACTATTTATCTACTGTTAACAATAAGGGACATTTGGTAATAAAGCATACAATAATCTGTTACTTTTTCCTATACTAATTCTTCCCACAACTCTGTAAAGCTATTATTATTTTCTTGCAGAAATTGAAGAACCTGAGCTTTGGAGAAATTCACTCCTTTGGCCAATGTTCTAAAGTTAGTAAATGGCATACCTAGAACTTGAGCCCAGAGGCATAACTCCAAAGACCATGATGTTCTCTATCTAACTAACTTATTGAAGACATGCAAAGGTGAACACAAAACTGTCCTTGACTATCAAAAGAAATCTTCACAAAATGTCCCATAAACACTGATAATTGTACTATGTAATCAAGTGACCACTTTTAAATATTAAGCATGATTAATACTGCTTTAACAAAGTACCTCTCAATTTTAATCTCAACATGAAACATACCTATATCAAGGAGATATGCAAGCTTCATTTAAAGATAGAATATATTGCCAGATGGTGGTGGTGAACACCTTTAATACCAGCACTTGGGACACAAAGGCAAGTGGATACCTGTGAGTTCAAGGCCAGCCTCGCCTAAAAGTAAGTTCCAGGACATCCAGGACTACAAAGAGACCTTGTCTTGAGTGAAGAAAGAAAGGAGGGAGAGAGGGAGGGAGGGAGGGAGGGAGGGAGGGAGGGAGGGAGGAAGGGAGGGAGGGAGGGAATGGAATATACCAGTTCATAAAACATGCAACATAGGTGGGTTGGAGTAGCACACACCTTTAATCCTAGCACTTGGGAAGCATAGGCAGGTGGATCTGAGTTCAAGGCCAGCCTGGGCTACACACACACACACACACACACACACACACACACAGAGAGACAGTTAGTTAGTTCCAGGACAGTCAAGGCTACACAGAGAAACCCTATCTTGAAAAACCAACAAACACACATGCACCATGTTCTTTTCACTTAGTAAAATCATATATATTCCAGAGTCAATACGTTTACAGCTAAAAGATTACTAAACATATATTACATGCTAGTCACTGTTGTGCCAAAAAGAATCCGATCCCTTCCTAAGATAATATAAATGACTAATTTTTTAAATTTATCTTATGTATATGAACATTTTGCCTGCATGTGTAGTATGTGCACCACCCAAATGTCTGGTGGGCACAGAGGTCAAGGAAGGTGTCAGATCTCTCAAAACTGGAGTTATGGATGGTTATGAGCTACCATGTGGGTGCTGGGACTGGAACCTGGGTCATCTGCAAGAGCAGCAAGGGCTTTTACCCACTGAGACATCTCTCTCCAGCCCCAAATGACTAGTTTTAAAGGTATTGGTACAGACCTCAGAGTAAAAATCAAAGTACCCAATAGCAACAGGCATTTTCTCAGGCTTCTATTTTAACTCCTTATGTGTTTGTTTATACACTGTCATTCACTGGTCTATGATTTTTGTAGTCTATTCCTAAGAACACTATACAATCTTTACATAGCCTATTCAACAGTAAGGGAAAAGCAACCCACTAATTTTTTTTTTCTTTTTTGATTTTTATTGAGCTCTACATCTTTCTCTGTTCCCCTCTTCCCTCCCCTTGAACCTTCTCCCAAGGTCCCCATGCTCCCAATTTACTCAGGAGATCTTGTCTTTTTCTGCTTCCCATATAGATTAGATCCATGTATGTCTCTTTTAGAGTCTCATTGTTGTCTAGGTTCTCTGGGATTGTGATTTGTCGGCTGATTTCCTTTGCTTTATGTTTAAAAACCACCTATTAGTGAGTACATGTGATAATTGTCTTTCTGGGTGTAGGTTACCTCACTCAATTGATGTTTTCTAGCTCCATCCATTTGCCTGCAAATTTCAAGGTGTCATTGTTTTTTTCTGCTGTGTAGTACTCCATTGTGTAAATGTACCACATTTTCCTTATCCATTCTTCGGCTGAGGGGCATTTAGGTTGCTTCCAGGTTCTGGCTATGACAAACAATGCTGTTATGAACATAGCTGAGCACATGTCCTTGTAGCACGGTTGAGCATCCTTTGGATACATACCCAAAGGGGGTGTTGCTGCAACCCACTAAATTCTGCTGGTGATCTAAAGTCTTTCTTAGTATCACTCTTTGGTGTTAGGTTTTTATTCGTACATTTTGTAACTGGAGACAAGACTACTTTTATGATTCCAACACCAACAATATGAAAACACCTATTATCTACTAAGCACAAACCACTATTAAAGGTTTTCACAATGATCAAAAAACGGAAGTAACACTGTCTCTACATTCACAGAACTCAAGAATGGATGCCTTCTTGTTTAGAAGCCCTGAAGTGGAATGCTACTCAACTTATCACCCAGGCGGACATAAAACTTCCATAGTCAATCTAATAATCTAATCAAAAATGGTCAATTTCCTTTCCATAACAGTATTACAACCTCTGAAAACAACCTGTCCATTTCTGAGATCAACTTTCCACAAGTCATTTAAAGTTATACATTTGTATATTAATCTTCCCACTAATGATAGTATGCTATGAATAAGAAATAAGGTACTCCAATTCTGCACCCAAAGTACTTATCCATCTTTAAAAATATGAAACCTGCATTTGAAAGTACTGTTAAGAGTAAAAATGTTCCTGATAATACAGATGAGTTTGGGAGGAGCAGCACATAGCTAGAACAAGACTGTTCACCGCAGACACCAACTAATGGGTGATACGATAGTAATGCTCATTAAACTGATACCCAATATACTTCTTTATTTTGCAAACTTTAAGAAGTTTGAAATGTAGTATCTCTTATATATAATCTAGCATTATGGACAATAGATTATATATAATATAGTTTATCTCTTAATACTAATATTGTCCCTGCCACAGCTTTTTCCATAGCTGTTTGTTTTGTGTGTATGCGTATGCAGCACATACGTGGCTGTCAGAGGATAACAAGCAGGAATTCATTCTCTTCTTCCACCACATGGGTTCCAGAATCCAACTCGGATTGTCAAGCTTGGCAGCAAGAGCCTTTACCTGCTGAGCCACCTTAATAGTTCCCCTCCCACATTGCTAACATTTTTAATGGCACAAGCATCTTAATAGCTTAGTTTCAACATATCTTACATGTCTTACTAAGACTATGCAAATATAATACTTATAAAATTAGTTGCAAGAAATTTCCAAGCTCTTTTGCAAGGTCGAAGTTTACAAATATAAAATTTAAGATAAAAAATAGAAAGCAGACTTTTTAAAAGAAAAATAGCCTAATTCCAAGAAATTTTCAATAGTTATTAGAATCTAAAGTTTTTTATATCTTTACAACAAACTCACTTATTGAGTGCTTAATATAAACCAGCTACTTCATAAACAATCTCTAATCCTAAAAATTCATTTTACAAATAAGGAAACCAGGTCAAAAGTGATATACTGATGATTATATACTACTAAAAAGACAGGTAGGATTAAGCCCAGGGTCTATTCCAAAGTCATGCTCCTTTCATTCAACAGATATTAAACACCTATTATAAGCCTAGCAAAATCAGAGACACTGAGGCACTTCATGCCAAACAAGGTACTAAGAGCTTTCTTTAAAGCCTACTTAATTCTTGAAGTAATTCTGAAATGTGGGCACAATTATTCCCTTTATAAATAAGAACACTGAATCTGGGGGGTTAACCTACCTAGTTAGGGTCAATTAAGTAACCAGGACGCTATAGTTTGGGCATTTTACTTGGTCACGCCTGAGAGCAGGCAGGTTAAGGTTTTGGAGTGTAAATGCCTTGAATTCCTATTCTGGTACTGCCACTTCCTAGTTACAGCAATTCCCCAGAAAAACTGTTGAAAGCAGGGAAGCTGGATTACCCTGGGGTCAAACTTGTCCTTGATGATCACATTTACATAAAAGATAGTTAGAATGGCGTGCCAGAGCAGTCGACTTCCCAGAGTTTCTAACACTCCGCTGTGCAGCCACCAAGAACACAGAGCTTTCTTCACAAATAAAAGAGGAAATCCTACCACCTCTCCTCCAATGAGCATCTACCAGGGGAGCAGCAGACATGGTAGATTTTGGGTGTTACCCGTTATCACCCAGTGCAAAGAGAGGAAAAATGGAATTAAGTTGCCACTGCTCTGAAACGGTCACGTCGTGAATGTCCAACCGTCGCTGAACGTAGTGTAGTACAAAACACACCAGCCAGTATGGGGAGGAGCCCGTTTGCGTGTGCTGTCATTACTCAGCTACAGGACAACTTCTAGCCTCAGTTCGTCCCCCGTCCCTTATTTAAAAAAATGCGGAAAACTCTCAAAAAGCACTCGGAGCAAGGTACGCGTTGAAGACACCTAAACCCGTGCCTGGCACACAGTGGCGTGCAAACTCTCGAAGCAGTCCCATGCCACCTTCTTTTCTCAAATGCTCAAGATGCCCAAAACTTTTCTCCTTCGTTATTTCTCGATGCTGTGTAGGTTGTAAGGCGCGCGGGCTGCCCAGGGACTTCACAGGGACTCCCAGGACCTCGCCAACTGTCCCCGACCCTATCCCCGACCACAGATCGGCTGCGACAAGGACACGGCAGCCAGCGCGCGGTGCCGAAGCGCTGCCTTTTGTACGGAGGGGAAGATGTGGCCTGGGGTGGGACTGCCGCCACTGGGGCTCGTGGGTGGCAGGACGGTGACACGCGTGGGGAAATACTGCGGGCGGGGGCGGTGTGAAGCTGCGGGCAAAGGCGGCGAGGCCCGGGCCTGCGGCGGCCGCGTCCCGCAGGCCGGCAGATGAGGTGGGAACACACCCTCCCCGCACGCCTCGGAGCGGGACCGCAGCCCGGGAGCACGAGCCGGGCCGGGTGGCGCGGGCGACAGCTCGCCCCACAGAGCGCTGTCAGGCCGGCGCCCTCCGCCGCCCCACGAGCTGGCCGCGGCCCGCTGCGGGGCCTGTCCGGGGCGCCGCCCGCCCACCTCCCGGCTCCCCTCCGCCCCTCGGAAGGGCCGGGCCCGGGGGCCAGCGCCGGGCGGCCGCTGCGGAAGGCCTCGGTTACCTGGGGGGTTGCTGGTGGCTGGGCAGCTTTCCGGACGGGAGGGGGACGTCAGGACGAGGAAGCGGAGTGCGGACGCGGCGGAAGGGCGGCCGGGATCCGTCGGCCGAGACCCGGCAGGAAGGCGGGCTGGCCCGGGGTTGCAGACGCTCCGGCGGCAGGCGCGGTGGTGGCGGCGGCTGCTCCTGCGGCTCCCTCAGGATCCTCCTCGGGCTGGTCCAAGATGGCGGCGCTCCCTGCACAGGGTTTCCTGTCACCCTCGCAATGGGCCGGACCACAAAAGAAGGGGGGAGGATGCGCGCGCAGCCAGCGGAGCCCGGAAGAGGGTGGTGGAGCCCGACCTGGCGGCCACGCCCCTTCCTCGGCCCGCCCCTCCGGAGTCGGCCCGTCTCGGCCGAGGCCCGCCCCGCGGGCCCTCACGCCTGAAGGGGGCGGGGAAAGTGGTCTGCGCAAGCGCAGTCGCGTGCCCTCCCCTCCCGGGGAAGTTACTGCGCAGGTTTGTGTGTTGTTGTCTAAGGGGTGCCTAGGTCCAGAAATGTTGCGTTTGGAGACTTAACTGTTTTTAATACCGTATCTGCTTCCCACTGGGCCGCTTCTATGTCCTGGCACCTGGGACACACACGTATTTCCTGCATTTATTCAACATTTACCTACCAATTCGAGACTTGTGAGAACAAGGCTGGCCAACACCCAAAGAAGCTTCTTGTGCTTTCAGAGGCGAAACGGTGGCTCACATTGACCAACCCACTTATACTAATTAGGAGGTGGCCCTCCCTGCCTTGTGTTTCATCTTTGTCTCTCCTAACCTTGCTCTGTGGACACCTTCGACAGCAAGAGAGAGACAATTTCACTGCTTGGCCACTAGTCTCTCCTTCCCCAGACACCTCAGTGAAAGTAATAGTTTTACTTTCTTGTTCGTAAGTCTTTTTCACCTGGTAGAACCTGAGTGCAGATTTGTTTATTTTACACTTATAGTTGATTTATATTTTACCCTATTCAATATATTGAACCCCATCCCACCCCACCCCACCCCATCCCAAAATTCAGGAGGGACAAAATCGACTTTTTTGCCAAAGAAAATGAATGTCTTGTTATATGTTATTAATGTATCCATTCTTGTGCATAATGGGCCATTCTGGTAGGAGCATGGAAGACAGCTGAGGGTGATTTGGACTGTGAAGCCCAGGTCAAGATATATCAGAGGGAAAGAATATTAGTAAGTGGCCTAGAGATGCTTGTGATATTTGACAAAGAGTGTGGTCACTTTCTGCCACCATTGTAAAAATTTGCTGGAAGGTAAATTGAAGAGTTTTGGATTAATGGCATTGTTAGAGGAGCTTTCAAGAGAGCCTCGCACTGACTGTGTCCTTGGTGACTAGCACGCATTCTCATGTCTATCAAGAAAAGGAGCACGCAGGGCCGGGCAATGGTGGCGCATGCCTTTAATCCCAGCACTCGGGAGGTGGAGGCAGGCGGATCTCTGTGAGTTCGAGACCAGCCTGGTCTACAGAGCTAGTTCCAGGACAGGCTCCAAAGCTACAGAGAAACCCTGTCTCGAAAAACCAAAAAAAAAAAGAAAAAAAGAAAAGGAGCACGCAGGCAAGGAGGAATGAAGAATGTACTGTTTGAGGAGAAAACGATCGCCGGAAATGGAACGGAGCTAAGTCCAATGTTTAAGAAGATAAAAATTTAAAGAAAAGCCAGATGCCAAGTGGAATAAAGGGAATGGTGGCCTCAAGGCAAGATCCCACTCGGCTAAGGTTCCAACTTGTAAAAAGGGATTAAAGAAAAACTTAAGCATGAAGGAAACCAATAACAGCAGAAAAGTTGCAGCTACTGTAATTCAAAGAGAGGACCATGGCCCAGCCCCAGCAAGCAGCAGAACCTGGCAGCTTCAGCCACATGGTTCTGGCCTTACAAGAAATGGGTTGTCGAATCTCCTCCACAGCTAGGGCAAGCAAATCACTGAGGCCAGGCATGTGCCAGGGGTGTTCCTTCATGGAGGCGAAAATAGGCTGCGTGCTCCTTTCCATTATAGACCCACAGAAGCATGAATGCTAGTCACCAAGCGACACAGTCGGTGCTAGTCACCAAGCAACACAGTCGGTGAGATTCTTTATAGACCTACGTAAGCGTGAGTGCTAGTCACCAAGGACACAGTCGGTGCTAGTCACCAAGGACACAGTCAGTGCCAGTCACCAAGGACACAGTCAGTGCCAGTCACCAAGGACACAGTCGGTGCGATTCTTTATAGACCCACATAAGCATGAGTTATAGTCACCAAGGACACAGTCAGTGCGAGGCTGTCTTGAAATCTCCTCTATCAATGCCATTAATCCAAACTGTGAAGGTAAAACCTGGATTCTGTTGGAGACCCCAAGAGGCTAGACATAACAGGGTTGTGAGAAACCTGCCAAGGAGATCTGCAGATCTGGTGCAGAACCAGCCTGGAAAAAGAGAAAGCTAAAAGGAATTGGAGATCTTAAGAGTGCTTTGACATCAGGCGTGGAGTTTCAGAGTTTGCCCAGCTGGTTTTCACTCTTGCTTTGATACAGTATTTCTTCACTATGCTCACTCCCCCCGCCCTTCTAGAATGGTAATGTATATCCTGTGCCATTGTATATTGGAAGTGTATGATCTGTTTTTTAATTCTGATTTTTTAAAGAGTTATTTATTATGTATACAGTGTCTGTCTGCATATATGTCTGTAGGCCAGAAGAGGACACCAGATCTCATTATAAATGGTTGTGAGCCACCATGTGGTTGCTAGGAATGAAACTCAGGTCCACTGGAAGAGTAGCCAGTGCTCTTAATCTCTGAGCTATCTCTCAGATGTACATTCTACATTCCTCCTTTCCCCCTAATTTTGATTTTTATAGGGGAATGTAGTTAAGAGAGGTCATGAGTCTGAAAGAATTCTTCAAATGTTAGACTTTTAAACAATGTTGAGACTGTTACAGATTATGGGGATTTTTGAAGTTGGACTGAATGCATTTTTGCATTATGACTAAAAACATATGGGGGCCAGGGATTTGAATGTGATGATTTGAATAAGAATGGCCTCAAAGGCTTGTATATTTAAATGTTTAAAGGGAGTGACCTTATTTGAAAGGATTAAAAGGACTAGGAGGTGTGGCTTTATTAGAATAGGTGTGGACTTGTGGAAAAATTGTGTCACTAAGGGTGGACTTTGAGATTTCAAAAGTCCACACCAGTCCATGCTCTCTCTGTGTCTCTTTGCCCAAGGATGAGAATGTACAGCTCTCAGTTACTGCCCAGCACCTGTCTAGGTACTACCATGCCCCTTGCCCTATCAATAATGAGCTAAGCTCTGAAGCTGTAAGCAAGCCTCCAATTAAATGCTTCCTTTTGTAAGAGTTGCCTTTGGTCAATGGCTAAGACATTTATACATTTTTTATACTTAAATATAGTTTGTATATATTTTAATGTTTTTTGAAATCAAGGAAATTTCTAGGCAATGGTAGACCACTTACAAAATATGTACCAGGGTTGTAAGTTCCATCTCAAGCACTACAAAAGATAAAAGTTGCTGGATGGTGGTGGCACAGCCTTTAATCCAAGCCGCAGCAGAGGCACGTGAATCTCTGTGAGTTCAAGGCCAACCTGGTCTACAAAGTTCCTGGACTGTCTCTGTAGCTACACCAAGAAACCCTGTCTCAAAAAACAAAACAAACAAACAAAAAGATATAAGTTTTCAACTGCTTTGCTAACTAAAGGAGAAAGCTGTACATAAATTGCCTGTACTTGCCCAGGGATGAATTTATGCCTAACCAGAACTAACCAGAAAGTTCCTGTCTATTTGTTACCTGAAGCGTGTTATTGAACACTTATTACATACCAGGATCTTTCTAAAAGTCATTATCTTATTCCATTTCTTTGTTTGGGTTTTTTTGGTATGTATATGAGTGATTGCCTGCATGCCTGCGCACCATGTTCATACCTGGAGCCCACAAAGATCAGAAGGCACCAGACCCCTGCAGTAATTGGAGTTACAGATGGTCATGAGTCACTGTGTGCATTCTGGGAATGGAAACTGGTCCTCTGTAAACAACGAGTGCTCTTAAGCACTGGGCCATCTCTCCAATCCCATTTTTATTTAATTTCTAAAACATCTTTATGAATTCATCACTGAATTTTTTTTTGATTTTTTTGTTTGTTTGTTTGTTTGTTTGTTTGTTTTTCGAGACAGGGTTTCTCTGTGGTTTTGGAGCCTGTCCTGGAACTAGCTCTTGTAGACCAGGCTGGTCTCGAACTCACAGAGATCCGCCTGCCTCTGCCTCCCAAGTGCTGGGATTAAAGGCGTGTGCCACCACCGCCCGGCCCCCAACACTTTTCATGAATGCAAAGGTGTAATGTCCTGTAGGCCTCAAGTCGTATAGGTAAAGCTTGGCGGTGTGGGGACAGGAGCCTGCGGAACATGACCTGAGAGCTCCTATTCTGAGCTCTACCCTGTACTTTTTCCTTGGTTGAACTTGGAGATCCTGGGCTTTACTGGATCATGTTGAAGTGGCATTGAGAAGAAACATCGTTGCAAATGGTCTGCAAAGAAACTGCAGATCATTAAATAGCTATATCTTGTAGCAGACCCTAGAATTTCTAAAGTTAAGGTCCAATGTAACTGCTCACTGCATAGTTGAGGGTTCTCTTGCCAAACATCTGTCAGCACTTTCAGTTAACTCTTTTAAAGAGTTGTTTCTATGTAATGAGAGATACACACACAATATTCACAGGGGCGTTATAATAGCAAAGGACTAAAGACAAAAGCAGAGAGCCATTACAGTAAACTATAGCACATCCATATTGTGGTATATTCTGCAGCTCTTTTAAAGGTGACTCACTTAGGTAACAGACACTGGGAGGCAGGCATCTTTTCTATTATCCTAGAACTATTACTATGGTCAAACCTGAAAACAAAAGTCCCCAATGAGTCTGGATTTTATAGACAAAGGATTAAATCTTCTTCAAGATGTAAATCTTGTTCCAAACCTTCCACCTCCACCCCAGTGCTTCTCAACCCATCCCCCCATGTAGTGGCGTAAATGAATGCAGGCAGATTGTAAAGAATATATACAGCTTTAGTGAAGAAATAGACCTACAGGACCAAGGGTCCCACAGAGCACAGGAAGCAGAAGGGGCTGGCTTAACCCTACACCCCCATTCATAGATGCTACCATAGATATGACCCACAGACACATACCACAGTAAAGGTGGACCTGGGAGATGAGAGGGACATCAGTCTACATGGAAATGCAGGGATGGGGGCCCTCCTCCCATTCTCTCCACAAGGGCTCCTGTCCCCTCTAGAGTTAAGGTCATCAGTGAGGCCTGAGTGTGCCAGTAGCAAAGGGCACTGACCATCCTCGGGCATCTGTGCAGGAACAGACTTACCTGATCTAGTATTGTTGCTTGCACTAGTGGTGGCGCGAGCCCATCAGGGGCTGGTGGAATGGGGGAGTAAGTGTGGAGGGAGAGCAACTTAAACTGCTTGCGTCTCCCCTACCCCACTGCTCAGTCCAGCAAGGGGATGTTATCAGAGGGCTGAAGCGTAAACAATGGAGCCTACAGTCAGCTGGGCAATGCAGCAGTTGAGGGTCACCAGCTCCAGGGACCCACCTGGCACTTAATCATTGCCATACCCACCTGGTCTTGTTTTACTTTTGTTTATGAATTCTTATATATTTTCTTTTGCAAGAAAAAAAGATTCTACTTTATTCTGTATCCCATTTCACAACCTAAATAATTAGAGTCATTTTCACATCCATCGTGCTTATTAAACTAAATTAATGCATCTCCTTGTTATTAGTTTTATAGTCCTAATTTTGTTGGTTAATTTTCCTGTTTTTCCAATTTCTGGTTCAGAAGCTTAGATTGAATTGCAGATTTTTTTCTCCTCTCTCCCTACCCCATCCCCTCCCGCTCTTCTCTTCTCCTCTCTTCCAGGCTTTCTCCTCTCACCCCTTTCTGACTGGTAGTGTTGGAGTTGACACCAATCCAGACTCAGGTATTAAAATATCACTGCCCCAATGCTTTAGAAGCCTCTGAAGATAATATCAGAGTTAATACCATTTGTTGTCTGCATTGCATGCCACATGCCAGTGATACCTAATTAAAAACAAATATATTTTAAAATATGGTTCATTAACTCTCAGGGATACATAATTAAGTAAAAACCAATAGCAAAAAAGAACAAAACGGCAGTAACAAAAGAGTAACAACAAATACACACACACAAACCTTAGTTCATCTAAAGAAGAAATAAGTGGTGTGCTTCAAAATTTAGCAGACTGACTAGCAAGTTAAAATCAAATTCATGGAACCCTTTCGTCTTTAACTGAACTGAAAAGGGATTCAGCTCAGTTAGTGGTCACTGACTAATGGTGTGCTATATCAATACAACTGCTTAAAAATTAAAAAGGAAATATTCTGTCCATTACCAAAGTGCTCTCCCATCTCCACATACTTTATGATGACTCTCAAAATTAAGATCCTCTGCAGCCATCATATATGGCAATGTGACATCCGAAAGATGTCCCCATAACAAACGAGAATCATAGATGATTAAAAATCACACCGAAAATTTCTAAGAAAAACCCAAGTAGCACAGCCTTAGTGTTTCTCTGATATTGGGTCTAAATTTGGGTCTGACAGACATTTCTCTGGCTGAACACAGAAATGTAGAACCAAGGTAGAATCTTGTTTTAGGGGAAAAAAACAGAGGCAACTTTGTTTGAAGAGTTCACTCAGTGTAGCCAAACGGGCCTCCTGCAACATGCAATGGACGCACATCCGCAGAAAAGCAGACTCAAATGGACCACCTGTGACATGCAGTGGACGCACATCTGCAGAAGAGCAGACTCATGGACCAACTGTGACATGCAGTGGATGCACATCTGCAGAAGAGCAGACTCAAGTGGACCACCTGTGACATGCAGTGGACGCACATCTGCAGAAGAGCAGACTCAAATGCACCACCTGTGACATGCAGTGGATGCACATCTGCAGAAGAGCAGACTCAAATGGACCACCTGTGACATGCAGTGGATGCGCATCTGCAGAAGAGCAGACTCATGGACCACCTGTGACATGCAGTGGACGCACATCTGCAGAAGAGCAGACTCAAGTGGACCACCTGTGACATGCAGTGGACGCGCCTCTGCAGAAGAGCAGACTCAAGTGGACCACCTGTGACATGCAGTGGACGCACATCTGCAGAAGAGCAGACTCAAGTGGACCACCTGTGACATGCAGTGGACGCACATCTGCAGAAGAGCAGACTCAAGTGGACCACCTGTGACATGCAGTGGACGCACATCTGCAGAAGAGCAGACTCAAGTGGACCACCTGTGACATGCAGTGGACGCACATCTGCAGAAGAGCAGACTCAAGTGGACCACCTGTGACATGCAGTGGACGCGCATCTGCAGAAGAGCAGACTCAAGTGGACCACCTGTGACATGCAGTGGACGCACATCTGCAGAAGAGCAGACTCAAGTGGACCACCTGTGACATGCAGTGGACGCGCATCTGCAGAAGAGCAGACTCAAGTGGACCACCTGTGACATGCAGTGGATGCGCATCTGCAGAAGAGCAGACTCAAGTGGACCACCTGTGACATGCAGTGGACGCACATCTGCAGAAAAACAGATTCAATTCTTTCCTTGTATCCTCACTCCAAAGAGGCACAGCCTAGAAACAAGGAGGACAGAATGCTAGTTGAGGTGTTTCTCTCTGGCCTTGCACATTTAACTGAAAATTTAAATGAGGATAAGGGATGTAGATCAGTGGCCAAGCGTTTGCCTAGCATGGATGAAGCTCTATGCTCCATCCCCAGAACTGCAAAACAGGAAGAAGAAGAAGTTAGCCATGCACATGATGTGACGCAAGTGTTTACCCCGTGATAACTGACGGAGCCAAGGTAGAAGGTGTGGAATATTCCTATACACTATGCGAATATGTGTCACTGTGATTGGTTTAATAAAATAGCTGAGCAGAGTAAGGTTAGATGCGCAAGCCAAACAAAATTCTGGGAAGGAGTAGGGCGGAGTCTGAAGTCACCTGCAGATGCAGGGAGAAGCAAGCTGGGCATGCTGTCTGGAGAAAAGGTACCAAGCCACATGGGAAAGTGTAGATAAGAAATATGGATTAACATAAAATGTAAGCGCTAGCTAGTAACTAGTCTGAGCTATTGGTTGAGCATTGGTAATTAGTATTAAGTCTCCATGTTGGTTATTTGGGAACTGTCAGGCAGGAAAGAAAAGTCGGCCAAAGGAAGTGTTGTTAAGAACACAGACAAATCTTTTGGAATGTTCAGTTGGCCAGTCAGTTTTGTTCACAGACAGAAGGTGAGAAATGGCTAGGATCTGAACCTGGGTCCTCAGTAAGAACAGTATGGGCTCTTAGCCACTGAGCTATTTCTCCAAACCCAAGTATGTTTGGTTTTTGTTTTATATGTGTGGGTACTAGAGAGATGGCTTAGCAGTTAAGAACACTTGCAGCTCTTCCAGAGGACGTGAGTTTGGTTCCCAGCACCCATGTCAGGTGACTCACAACTGCCTCTGACTTCAGTTCCAGTTAGGTTCTGATACTTTTAGCCTCCAAGCACCTGCACTCATTTGTACATGCCCACACTCATACACATAAATAAATAATAAAATAAATAATAAAAATATATGAGCACGGGTGCATACAAAGGCCAGAAGGTGGCATTGGATCACCTAGAGCTGGACTTACAGGCAGTTGTGATCCAACCAACATGGCTGCTGGGAACCAACCGGGTTCTCTAGAAGAATAGCAAGTGGTCTTAACCGCAGAGATATCTTGCTTGTGCCCTCAACTGCATATCTGGGCCTCTGCCAGAGCCCTGTGCCCCTCCCCCTTTCCTTATGTGGGAAGTAGCTCCTAGGATCCCATTTGGGTTCAGATGCTACAACCAAGTGCCCCCAAGATGACAGTGACTTGCCAGAGATAGAAATGTATTCTCCCGCTAGACACTAGGCAGGAAGACATGTCACTTGACATGGCAGCTAGAAGGTGCCTTGGTTATTTTATCGCTTCTTTCCCCCACTCCCCCACGGAAAAAAAAAATGCTGTTTGTGGTTCTAAATACTGAACGTATCTTTCCCAGAAGTTGTGCAGACCGCTTCTGCCTGCATCCCACAGATGAGTCACCTGATCACAAGGCAACTTGCAAGGCAGGCTGGGGACTTAGTTTTCAGTCCCCAAGACACACCCAAATCCGCCACTCTACACTTCTTTGCCTGAAAGGGCACTGAGCAAAATAACTTAAGGGAAAGACTATGTTTAAGTCCTGAGACCATTGAATTGGGGGAGGGTATGTGAGATCGTCATAATGAGCTGGGGGGTGAGACCGTGTACTGAGCTGGAGGGGTGAGACCGTGTACTGAGCTGGAGGGGTGAGACCATGTACTGAGCTGGGGGGTGAGGTCATGGAGTGAGCTGGGAACAGTAGGATTTGAAGCCTTTTGCAGCAGGGCAATTCCAACAGGCTTCCCTTTGGGGCTCTTTTCAGAACTCTTCAGTCCATGGCTTCTCTTCGTGTTGCCTGAGTTCTTACATTGAGGAAATGAAACATAAAGAAGTAGAGAGAAGCTAGGATGCCCCTCTCGTTAATGATACAGCTGGCGGAAGAAGAGGACATTAGATCTAGCACCAGAAATGCATGCAGGGGAACCCCAGACCTGGGGCTGCAAAGACCAGAGGGAAGTTCCCAAACCGGAGAGCAGAATCCAGGCCCATGCTGAACTGAGCATGACCAGGAATTCCCAAATTTACCGAACAAATTAGCCTTTCATCTCCCCAAGACAAGATGAAGGGAAGAGGAGCAGGGCTGAGATGAAGGGGAGAGGAGCAGGGCCATCCTCAGGAAAAAAAAAAATCTTTACAACTGAAAGAAGAACTAGAGAAAAGGAGTTCCCCTCTACCATCCTGATGAAGAGGGGGGCCTAGAAAGAGCAGACCAAGCAAGTCTGTAGAAAAAAACAAACAAAGTGCCCCAGCCCACAAGGCAGGAGTTACTAGAGCTCAGCTCAGCCTTTTCCTTTGTAGCGCTGAGGCTTTAGACAAGTTCTTTAAGGAGCTTCATGCCCTTGTCTGCAAAAAGTGGCAGCGGCAGATCCCCACAGTGGGGATTAAGCTAAAATGAAGTAAAGCCTGGAAAGCTCCTAGCATGGGACCTGGTAGGAAATGAAGGTTTACCTGCTGTCATGGAATTCGACAGAGACCAAAAGGGTATGCAAAGAGAAACATAAACAGAGAAAGAGGGAAGTTGGGGAAGAATGGGAGGTAGGGATCTAGCGGCTTGGCCGTCTGAGACAATCTCAACAGGACCTTCCTATCCCATGGCATGCGCACATGTAGGCACACGTACGCACACATACACACACGCACACGCACACACACATATACATACAAATGCACTCATGCACATACACACATGCTCGCACGTGCACATGCACACACTAAGAGCCAAGATGAGTTTTGAATCTGTCACAGCTCCCTATGTCAGGAATGGATATTGCTTTTGTAGATGTTTTAGAAGAGGCTAGGTTTTGCTGTGTGGCAAGTGAAAACATATCACAAACTCAGTGTTTATAACAACTACAAACATTTATTTCTTTTGCACCCATGCATCAATTGCTTCCCAGTGCCATATCATGTTTACTTCAGGACACAGAGGGCACACTCTCTGTCTCTGTTTCTGCACATTGACAGACTTCATGGAAAATAGATCTGCAAATACACTGGGTTGTCAGTCTTTTCTCTAAAGTAGCTCAGATCACATTGTGTGGCTTCAAATTGAGAGCGTTTGGTTTTATAATTATCTATAGAAGGATGAATGTAGCAGACAGTATTCCTGTCTACCTCAACAGACTCCATCCCCATCCAATTACATCCAAGAGCACAAAAGACAGGTGATTGCTAAGAGCTGCAAAATGGATAGATCAGTATCTCTCCAATGGACCTTACAGAGAGTGTGTGGGAATTCACATGAGAAGTACAGATGTGAGGGTAGTTTGTAAACTGTAGCATTCCAAATTCCTAAGAGGGAGTGTCTTTATTACTCTGAATATTGGTAAGGCTGCCTTTCTTTCTTCCTTTCTTCTTTCCTTCCTTCCTTCCTTCCTTCCTTTCTTTCTTCCATTCTTCCTTGTTTTCGAGACAGAGTTTCTCTGTGTAGGCCTGGCTGTCCTGGAACTCTATAGACCAGTCTGGCCCTGAACTCAAAGAGATCCATCTGCCTCTGCCTCCCGAGTGCTGGGATTAAAGGCGTGCTCCACCAGGTCTGATTATAGTGTTATTTTTCTACCTCATCCACTCTCTGAACCCAGGAAAGATCTTTTGACCATGTTAGTGACACACTTTGTTACATGCTTTGCCCTACTCAGTCCTCAGACGTATGCCACAAAAGCCACTAGGACCACTCACAAGTAGATAGACACATAAAATGCAGTGGCATGTTATAGTCTCAGAGGGGAAGGAAATTCAGGTTCAAGCCACGTATGGCTGAATCATGACCATGGTATGAAAACAGTCAGTGACAGAGGACTAGTACTGTAGGGCTACACTTCCATAAAGTCCCTCCTGTACCGGGCCACATAGCCCGGGAGACAGTGGGGTTCTCAGGATGCACTGGAGTGCCTGCTAAGGGTACAGAGCTCAGTCTTCAATGATGAACCATCTCTGAAGCTGAGCCGTGGTGACAGTCACACAGTAGCGTGTATCTACTTAGCACCAAGAAAGCATACACTTAAAGGGGCTTAAGTGGGCCCGAGGGAGAGGGCTCGGTCAGTAGCTGCTGACTGTGTGTCCTTGTTTGCGTTCTGCTGCTGTGATGAACACTGGGACCAAAAGCAACTTAGAGAGGAAAGGGCCTTTCAGCTTATGCTTCCGGGTCAGGGACCGTCATGGAGGGACTCAGGCAGGAACTGGGACAGAAACCATGAAGTAGCTGCGTACTGGATCACTCCTCCCTAGTTCACGCTCAGCCAAGACCCACACACCCGGGGTAATGCTACCCACAGTGGGCTGGGCCCTCCTGCTGGGCCCTCCCACATCAGTCAGTCAAGACAACCTCTCAGAAATGGCTCCCACCAAGCCTGGTCTGAACGATTGCTCATTGGAGGCTCCCTCTTCCTGAGAGTGTCGAGTTGACATGAAAACTAGTCAGCACACTGTAAACTTGAAGGCCTGTGTTCCAGCACCCGCATAAACAGCTGGCTGTGGCAGCGTACACTTGTAATCCCAGTGTTGGGGACTTGAAGATGGGGCCCCTGGGGCTCATTGGCCAGTTAGCTGGTGTATCCAGAGACTCCCAGGCTTGTAAAAGATCCTGTCTCAACGACCAAAGCAGATGGCTCCAGAAAGATGACACCAAAGGTTTTCCCCTGAATTCTGTATGTGCCTACACAAATACACCCCTGCACACATAGACATTGTACACACACACCTGTGCACAAACACACACCTATACTCATACGGAGACTCATATGTGTGTGTGTGTGTGTGTGCATATACACTCACAAAGATTAAGATGACAAATATTATATATTATATTCTACTACCCCCAAAATACATTGCACCCAAAAAATTAGTTTTGAAAAATACCCCCAAATCGTCAAGCCTTAGGTAATTCAACTCACATGACAGACCCTCTAGCCGCTCTGTAATTGCCTGATGGTTTCTGCAGCCTGGAAATACTGGCAAACAGTAGCTTTCCAAGTGTGCGTGCTGCCGGTTAACGAGGGACTGGGGTGAGAAAGTGACCGGCTTCAACCATGAAATGGGACGGAGGGTCTGAGGATACCCTGGGGAGGTTGTTCCCTTTTCTGGGCCTCATTTTCCATACCTGGAATATGAGGAGATTATTGCGCTCAGACAGGAATCCATTCCAGTGTGTCTCAGCCCTGGGGCCCCAAGGTTTTCCTCAGGTTCAGGTTGATGAGGCTATTTCCCCCCCCCCACCCCCACCCCTCCACTTCCCACTCGCAGCAACTCTCTGATGGGAAAAAATATAATACACAGCAACCATTCTGAAGGATTTATGACTTGGAGTTTTTGTTTTAAAACTTTTAAAATAGCAGAGAGATAAAGAAACCTCTGTGGGCTCTGGTGTTCTCTGCTCTGTGCTGGTAAGGTTGTGCCGGGCAGCGGGAGAGGCCCTGGGCTGACATTTCCTAGGATGTCAAGAACGCTGGCCTCGGACTTGGGCCCTTATCTCTTCAGTTCTGCTCAAGCTCCTCTGTGCCTGTGTTGTCCTTTTCGGCTCTGACCTTTGTAGTAACTGGCAGACCCAGAGGAGACCCTGGGCACCTCTGAAAATGTGTCTCTGTCGGGCTGATAAGAAAGCAGAGAGCCAGGCAGCCGCCCACAGCAAGTCCTTGCAAGTTGAGACCAGACAACGGAGTTTGGACTTTTATTTACTGCTTCCTCCCCCGCTATTTCGGCAGGTAGCTCATCCGTTCAAAGGCTCGAACAAGCTTAGTTTCTCTTGGCCTCAGCCTCCTCATCCATGCAACAGAGGTGGTGGTCCCTAGTTGATAGAGTTGGTAAAGCCTCTAGCTCCTAGACTCAAGTGTTCCACACTCTGCTCTTTTCCAGATGCCCCCCGCACCCCCTGAGGAGGCCCACACAGCAACCTCCGAGGCTGCTGGGACAAATGACCTCGGATCTAGAACTGATTGTAATGCATTGTTGCCTTGAAAATGTTCTGTATGGCCATTCTTTTCTCTTAGCTGTGACCTAGCAGGAGTGACTGCAGGAGCGGAGATTTATCTTAGCTCTCAGTTTTAAGAACTCGCAACCCATTATGGGAAAGGCATGATGGGAGGAAGCTTGTCCTCACCTTCTGCCTCCCAGCAACCTGTGTCCTCCAGCCAGGCTCCAGAAGGTCCCCACTCTCCCCAAAGGGCAGCACCAGCTGGGAGCCGAGTTCAGAAACATGCAAACCACAGCACTTCCTCGTGCCTTGGGCTTGCCAGAGATCTTTTCCACTCCAGAGATGGGAACAAAAGAGAAAGAAAACATGAAGGAAGCCGAATTTCTTCCTGCTGACATATTTATTTCGGTTTTTGTTCATTTTACATTCGACTTCTTCCACACTGCCGATGAAAAACCGGTTCAGGTAGGTGTGCTGCGTTAAGCAGGTGGATACGATGGAAAACCAAAACATAAAATAAAATCTCTGTTTAGTCAATAACTGAGCCCGGCGCAGCTGGCCTTCACAGATCAGGCACCTGGACTTCATGTAGTCTCAGGAATGGAACACTAGCCGAGGCCACTTCTTTCCAAAACCTACTATGAGTAAAACACCCTATTCTTCTGGAAAACCCAGGGGAGCAGAGCATTTCAGGACTTCTCCGCAAGAGGGCGCAGGGTGTCCATGCCAGCCCGCTCCAGCTAGCCTGGCCTGTGGCCACAGGGCCCGTTTGCCCTGCTGGCGCACACCTTTTTTGGCGGCTGTGTTCCCTGAGCCTCTTTGTTACTCCAGTCTAGGAGTAAGTGGAGAAGCTTTGGAGTCAGGTGTACTTGGATTAAAATCCTGGCTCTCCCATTTGCTAAAATCTTGGCAAGTTAGCTCTCATTCTGATTAATAATTAGTGGCTTCGTTCCAGACTTGGGGAAGTATAAAATTATAGACACTCAGCACACAAAAGAGCCTGCCTTCCACCTCAGTCGGTGAAGCCCTAGCACTTCCAGGATCAGGACCCAAAGGTCCAGACTTGAGGCGAGCCCATGTCTTACTCTCCGGACTCCTGCACTTCCCTCGGGCACCCGTGAGCGCAAGGATCATTGTTCATCGAGAGCAAAGATAGGAAGCCTTTTATGCTGCTAGCTCGGCCTCCCTTTTCGAGCAAAGCCAGAGTGTGGCATTCCTCATCCGGCTTCCGCAATTACACACTTGGGCGAGTACTTGACCTCTTGGCTCTCGTTTTCCTCATGGCAGTGATGAAAAGCATAGGGCAAAGATTAAAATAGTGCCTACCCCATAATGTCCTGTGCCCTTCCAATGAGAGCATGACCGTCACGCTCACATAGAGCCTGGCACCTCACAGGCATGGGATGGGCGTTAATTGCTTTTGTTTTTAGCATAATACTTTTATTGATTATTTGGGAATTTTACATAAGGCACCTCGATTATACTCACTTCCCAGTCCTCCCAGATCCACCCCCGTCCTTGTGACCTCCTCCCTGAAAAAAGAAACAAACAAAAACTAGTTCATTTTGTGCTGCCGGTACGCTCTCTGAGCATGGCCAGCCCCTTCATGAAAACTGAGTCCTTGGGGGCTGGAGAGATGGCTCAGTGGTTAAAAGCATTGCCTGCTCTTCCAAAGGTCCTGAGTTCAATTCCCAGCAACCACATGGTGGCTCACAACCATCTGTAAAGAGGTCTGGTGCCCTCTTCTGGCCTTCAGGCATACAGACAGAATATTGTATACATAATAAATAAATAAATAAATATTTAAAAAAAAAACTTGAGTCCTTCCCTGCCCACCCCCCAGGAGGCATCAACTGTGCAGACTACACAGCATGCCCACCACAATTTTTAAGAGTTCTTCTCTCCAATGACTTCCTGTCTAGCTTGGTTTTTTTAAGGGTGGGGGAAAGGTGGTCACAGAAGCCTTGTATGTCTCCTTCTCAGCTTGAGTCTGTAGTCATCAACACCACTGCAAAAGAAGCTTCCTTGCCCTCTACAGTCAGCAGGCCAGCAAGGATCAGGGACTTCCACAGGGTTTCTGGAAACAGCGTATCTCTAGTGGCAGTACAGACCATGGACGTCAACACGGCCCTCGGGTCTTCTACTCTGTGTCGAGTGAGCTTCCCGAGCATGTTCTCACGCATAGTGAAGGTTGGCCATAGGGTGGTGGCAACGCATAAAACATGACAAAGTTTGTCCCCTTTCATGGAGCAAGGAAGGCTTGTTTCTAAGGCTGTATTCTAACCCGTTCTGAAGAGCATTCCTTAGTGTTAATTGCCAATTTGAAGGGACCTAGAACCCCTTGGGAGATTGTTCATTTATGTGGGACGGACATTCCCCTCCCTCGGGGATACTAGATATGAATGGAGAAGGGAAGCCGTGTGCCTTTGCCCTTCTGTTTCTGACTGTGTGCTGGGACAGGCTGCGCCTGGATCCCCCTGGCCTCTCAACTGTGAGTGAAAATAAACCCTGGCTCCTTTAAGGTGCTTTATTGGAGTACGTTTCCACAGCAACAGGGAAAGACACTAAGATAATTCCCTGGCTTTGCTGTTTCCCTTAATTGTGCTGCATCTTCCCAACCTTACTGAGCTCCTCCCCGCCCCCCAGCAGTTTAAGGTTAAGCCCTGGCGACTCTTAGGTTCCCTGTCTGATAGCTTTTACATTAAAAAGATGTTATCTTTTCTCCCGACCTTGGCTACTGTAGCAGCCTCTCAGGAGAAAGAAGCAACATTGTTGTTCTCTGAGTCTTTGCTGTCATTGTCTTCCAGTGGCTGGAGGCTCACCCCCCAGAGTGTCCTGGACTCCAACCGTCAATCACTGACAGGAAATGTAGATTCCTCCAAGTATTTACTCCCTAGAGTTTCTGACTACAACAGGACAGGTTAAGAACACAGAAATGTCCTCTCTTGAAATTTTACAAAATCAAAGTCATCAAGGCTGGCCTTCCTCTGACACTGACCAAGACAACTACTAGCTGCTGGTGGTGGCCATCCGTCTCAGCTGTTCCTTGGTTTGCAGGTGCAGAGATCTGGTCGGCTTCTGTTGTCCCTGGGCCTCCTTCTTCCTTGCTCTTTTCTGAGCTATTTTGGGGCAGTAGTCTACTGGATGAGGGGTCCAGCCTCTTCCTTTATCATCATACAGTACTTTATCTCTTAATTGCATCAGCAAAAAAAGATGCTGCTTCCAAATAAACTCGATCCTCAGATACCAGGGGTTAGGACTGAAAGACCCTACAGACCCCCTCCTCAAAACCCTCAGCTAGCATGCTCCCGGGGGAACGTCCTGTTTGCTTTAAAAAAATTCTCCGGATCAGCAGCCAGCCTGCTCCCGTAAGAATATCCCATGTGCCTGAGAGAGCAGGAGATAGAGATAGGAAGACTGCAAGGCAAGATGTCAATAAGATAGGATGTCAACAAAGCAGGTTAGCTATAAGATAGGAACAGGATGATTGTTGCCAGGCATCCATGCTGAGAGAGGAAACCATTCAAGCCCCCGCCTCATTCCGGTTGACTGATAACCACGCTTTTGCTTCTGTAAACTTGCTTTTTGCTCTTCCCTATAAAAAAGCCCGCCCTCCAGTTGGCAGGTGCGCAAATCTTCCGAGAGATCTTGCTGCCCACAGGTACCTGTGTCTACTCAATAAATCTCTTGCGATTTGCATCCGTGTGGTCTCGGCCTGTTCCTTGGCGTTGGGGAGGTCTCCTCCCGAAAAGAGGTCCTCATCGAGGGTCTTTCAAGGACGTTCATCTGCCTAGGAGGGAGGGGCACAACTAACCTCACAGTTGTTCATTATTTTTCATACTTGTGTTGTTTTGGTTGCGGTCTGCGTTCTGCCAAAGCACCCAAAGCAGAGGGACGGAATGTGCCCTCTGAAACCGGAGCTGACACAAATCTTTCTCATAAGCTGGTTATGTCAGACTGTCCATAACGGTGCTGAGAAAGCGACCAACACAACTTCCGGCCCCTCTTCGCCATCTCTGTGCTCAAGAACTGCCTTCCTGTTTTACTCGGACACAGACCAGAACTTCACGGCCAGCCCTGGCTTGCATCTCTTTCTCCTTACAAGGAAAGTAGAGAACATTAATAGGTCTGCTCATCTCTTAGGATCTTCCAATTATCTGGCATTTAAAGATTACCTTTCATGCGACAGATGCTGCTTTTTTTCCTAGTTTATGGCCCTTTGTGGAGTAGTCCCGCCCCCACTCCCTTTGCCTGTCCCAGATTCGGTCCCTACACCATGCCCGCCACTCCCGAGTCTGACTTTTCTTGCTAATCACCTTTAAGGTCCCTCTCTAGAACCACTTCCTCTATGATATCTGCCTGGCATTCCTCTCGTCCTCTCACTCCCAAACTCCATAGTTCCTCATTTCCCAGCCTTTCTCAGTTCCCTTGGAATTACAATACCTCACTATAAGACCCCGCTTCTCTGCTTAGGCTGGTGGCTCCTGAGAGATGGAAACTGACCTTGTCCTGTTAGCGTGCTGGGCGCATTTTCACAATTCCATCACACTAACAAAAAACCTGAAGTAATTGATTTGTAGCTTCTGAGGTTCCAGCCCACAATCATTTAGGCCCATTGCTCTGGGCCTGTGGAGAGGCCGGATGTCATCATGGAAGCACCTGGGGAAAGCATTTGAGGAGCAAAACTGTTTACCTCATAGTCGGGAAGAAAAGGGAGTGAAGAGAGGCAGGTGCTCCCTCAGTTATCTCGCACTCATCTCCAGTGATCTGAAGGCCTCCCATTGGGTCCTACCTCTTAAAGAACCCACAGCCAAGCTACGGACCAAACCTTTAAAAGGGACTTTGCTCTCAGGAGCCATAACAATTCATAGAATGGGCGACTGAGATCAGAAGCTAGTTTCTTACAACTCTGGTGCTAGAAATCCAGATCAAAGTCTCCAGAACTGGTTTCTTCTGAGGATTGCCATTTCCCCCCTTAGCTGGTAACGGAAATCTTTTCTTTTTATGTGCTCTTGCCCGAGTGTCTGTGTCTGTGTCTTTCTTTTCTCTTATAGTCAGATTAGGATACACTACACCCTTACAATGTTATTTCAATTATCTCTTCCAAGACTCTGTTACGGTCATTGTTTTGTTTTGTTTGACACAGAGCCTCGTTATGTAGCCCTGGCTGTTCTGGAACTCTCTATATGGATCAGGGTGACTTCGAACTCAAAGGTCCCTCTCCCTCTCCCACAGCCTCCTCAGTGCTAGATTAGTTTTTAATTAATAGCTCGCCACAACCTAAAATCAACTAGGAAGAGTCTCAGTGAGGAATTATGTAGATCAGCTAGTCTTCTGGGCACATCTGTGGGGAAGACCAACCCAGCCCACTGTGGGCAGCACCATTCCCTAGACTAGAGGACCTGATCAGGGCAAGAAGAGAAAGCTAAGGGAAAACAAATAAGGATGCACTTATCCTCTTTTCACTTGACTGAAGGTGCGAGGTCGCTATTTAACTTCCCCAAATGACAGATTTGTAACTTGGATTTGTAAGTCACATAAACCCTTTCCTATAGATGGAAGCTTCTGTCCCACCCAGTCCTAGAGCTGTTCAGTCCCAAATAAATATACAGAGGCTTATATTAATTATAAACTGTTTGGCCTATTGCTCAGGCTTATTACTAACTAACTCTTACAACTTAAATTAACCCATAATTCTTACCCATGTTTAGTCATGTGGCTTGGTACCTTTTCTCAACATGGCATTCTCATCTTGCTTTCTCTGCATCTGGCTTGCAACTGCATCTCTGCCTTTCCTCTTCTTAGAATTTTTCTATGTTGTGGAGGCTGCTTGTTTATTCCCAGCTGCCCAGACCAAAAATAATCACACAGAAACTATATTATTTGCAATACTGTTTGGCAAATAGCTTAAGTGTATTTTTAGCTAGCTCTTACATCTTAAATTAACCCATTTCTATTCATCTGTATATCACCATGTGGTTATGGCCTACCGGTAAGGCTTCATCTTGTGTCCAGTTAGTCTCCTGAGGCAGCTACATGGCTTCTCCCTGACTCTGCCTTCTTTTTTCCTCTATCTGCTTAGAACTCCCATCTTTCTCTGTTCTGCTAAATCACTGGCCAAAACAGCTTTATTCATTAACCAATAAAAGCAACATATATGCAGAAGGGCTTACCATACCATTTCTCCTTTTCTGTTCAAATAAAAAGGAAGATTTTAACTTTTTTTTTCTGAGACAAGGTTTCTCTGTAGCTTTTGGAGCCTGTCCTGGAACTAGCTCTTGTAGACCAGGCTGGCCTTGAACTCACAGAAATCTGCCTGCCTCTGCCCTCCCGAGTGCTAGGATTAAAGCTGTGTGCCACCACCACCCGGCTGATTTTAACTTTAACATAGTAAAATTACATATAACAAAACAGTTATCAAGCAATAATTATAGTTGTAATATTTATATCTACTTTATCTTTTATTATAACTAAGAAAAACTATAACTATCTATTCTTCAACTCCATCAATAACCCCAGATGTCGCTGCCTGGACAGCCACCCAAAGTTCTTCTGTAACAATGGGGCATCCATCTTGAGCAAACAGGCCCATAGTATCTGGAAGACTTTTCCATGAAGCAGTAAATTTCAAAGACAGTTCCACCTATATTGGCAGTTTGTCAGTCACTTTTTTCTGTGTCCTGCAGAATATCTGGCAGACTCTTTTATGAAGCCAAAACCCTGAAAGACTGTCTTATCTTTAGGCAAGTTCAGCAGTTATTTTTCTGTGGGTTCTCCATGTCCAGTTTATACAGCATAGCATCAAGCAGTCCACACAAGAGTAGTTTCTTGCCCAAATGGCTAACAAACTCCATAAGGACCCTCTTCAGTGCCCATCTTCCTCTTGAAATAATTGGTGATATCAGGAGCAGATGTGTCTCACTGACATGAAAAGTCCTAAGTTTTTAAAATATTTAAATGCCATATTCTGTAAGTCTTTGAAAGGTTTGAAGAATACCTGTCCATCTGAAATATATCTCTGTATATCCAGAAAACCTAACATGACTACAAGCTTGACTATTATAATTACTATCTACTAACCTTTATTTAATTATAGATTACATTTTAATGAGATACAATACCTTAATCAAGAGCAGAAATAAGCATATGATAAAATTGACTTTAAACTTGTATCAATAAACCAAGATCCATACCAATGCAAAGTATTCATCTCTATATCATATCCCCCTTTAAATGTAAACAAACATTTATAAACAATATTTGGGAATTTGGGCATAGTTCTTTACAAACTGCTTCCTGCTTTTTGTTGGGTGAAATAATTTTGGGGATTCACAGAGACCTTTTGGGAGTTCTTGGCCCATTAGTCTAAAAGGAATCCACAGCTTTTTATCCTCTGTGGAAACAAAAGCAGAACCTCTTTTCCAAAGCAACATAGCCTTAGACCTAAATTTTGAAGTCAAGATACTTTTAAAATATATATTTATATATATAAATGTCTTTCTGTACTTAGCTCATTCACAGTCAAAAAATTTAAAGAAAACACAACAATATACCTAATCCAGACCCTCTGTGTATATTCCATCCTTACGTGGCTTATTTTTCTTTTCTCTTTTAATCTATGACTGTCTGTATTTTGTCTCTTTAAAGACTTTGTTTAATTTTTTAAAAAGCTATTACTTCTTTTTATAACTGTCTATATTCTTTTTCTTCTCTCTCTCAAGCCTACATACATCTATCCAGCACTGTGACCCATTTAGAGGTCTTTTTTATCTGAATCTGTCTTTATTGCATATCTGTAATCTTTTTCTGACCAGGACCTCTTCTTAAAATGCTAAGCAGTGTGGCTGGGACTAAGGCTTCTTTACCTGTTGGCTTCACCCAGTCCAACAAGGCAGAGGTCTGTTCACTGCCTCTGAGACTGCTGGGTGGGAGCCGTCCTCACCACCTCAACTCTGGTAAGCAGTTGGCCCAAGCTGCCCAACCAAGTAACTTGCAGCACACTGCTCACAAACTGCATTTAAGTACTTGGCCTCCTGAAAGAGCCAGAGTTTGTGCTGCCTGAACCAGGAAGCTGCCATTTCTTACACCGAGTCAATAAGGCCTTTCTTAAAGGAGCCGTGGTGCCCCTGCTCACTGCCAGAAAACAGAGCACATCTGAAAACAAAATGCTGCTACCAAGAAGCCATGCTTAACTCTGTTCTTTTGTGTCCAGAATTGCTTTCCAAGCTTTTAAATGCTTTAGGTGGCTGTAGTCAGCCCCACGTCGGTGCCCCAATCTCTTGGCAAAGGCTGCTTTTGCTTTTAAATGTTTTACGTGGCTGTAGTCAGCCCCACGTCGGTGCCCCAATCTCTTGGCAAAGGCTGCTTTTGCTTTTAAATGTTTTACGTGGCTGTAGTCAGCCCCACGTTGGTACCCCAATCTCTTGGCAAAGGCTGCTTTTGCTTTTAAATGTTTTACGTGGCTGTAGTCAGCCCCACGTTGGTACCCCAATCTCTTGGCAAAGGCTGCTTTTGTTTTTAAATGTTTTACGTGGCTGTAGTCAGCCCCACGTTGGTGCCCTAATCTCTTGACAAAGGCTGCTTTTTCGTTCCCAGCCACCCAGACCCAAAATAATCACATTATTTGCAATACTGTTTGGCCAATATCTAAAGCATATTTCTAGATGGCTTTTACTTATCAAATTAACCAATTTCTATTAATCTGTGTATTGCCACATGGTTGTGGCCCACCAGTAAGGTTCCATCTGGTGTCTGATAAGTCTCCTGCAGGGGCTACATGGCTTCTCCCTGACTCTGCCTTCTTTCCTTCTCTATCTACTTGGAATTCCCACCTTGCTCTATTTTGCTAAGCCACTGACCAAAACAGCTTTATTTATTAATCAATAAAAGCAACCCACAGACAGAAGGATTTCCCACAACACTCCTAGTCTGGTTGCCTTGCCTATACTTCATGTCCGGCCACTGACCAATCAGCATTTTATTAAACCAGTGACAGATCTTTACAGGGTACAAGAGCATTATCTCAAGCACTTTCCCTCTTAGGTTGATTTTTTTTTTTTTTTGGCCAAACTGTTTCATCACAGCAGCATAAATGACAACCATGGCATCCCTACCTCAGAATACAGTTACATTCTGTGGTGCTCGGAGTACGGACTTCAGCTCATTTCAGGATGGGGGTGAGGTGACATGATTTGACCTATAACAGTTATTTCTTTACATTTGTAATAAACTCAAATAATATATAAATGCACTACCATTATTATTATTACTATAACTACAAAAGGAATATTAAAGTCCCCCCTGCATCCGACCCCATGTAGTTCTGTTCCTAAGCCTTTGCGTGGATGAGCGCTTTATAAAGATGTAGATTTGGTATGGGTTTTTGTAAATATTTCCCATTATGCATATTCCTGTGTAAACCTCTGTCTTCTCCCTTCTTCTTACCCATGAGCCACTCTCCTTGCCTTGACCTAGAGATGAGTTGACTAACATATTCAGAGTTGTTGGAATATTAAAAGATGGAGACATGGAGCCTTTGAGCTGCTATGCAATTTCTAGGGGTCACCTATTATTTTGGTGTCTCCTTGTCCTTACATGTAAAATAGAGGTCACCAATTGTGCTGGCTAGGTTTATGTCAGCTGGACAGGATGAAACCCCTCTTGAGGAAATGCCTCCACAAGGTCAGGCTACAGGTAAGCCTATATATAGGGCGTGTTCTTAACTAGTGATGGATGTGGGAGGACCCAGCCCAAATGGTGGTGCCATCCCTGAGCTGGTGGTCCTAAGTTCTATAAGAAAGCAGAATGAACAAGCCATGGGGAGCAAGCCAGTAAGCAGCACCTTCCATGGCCTCTGCATCAGCTCCCGCCTCCAGGTTCCTCCCTGTTTGAGCTCCTGTTCTGTCTTCTTCAGTGAGGAACAGTGATATTGAAGTATAAGTCAAATAAACCCTTCCCACCTGAGTTTGCATGGCTGTGGCATTTTGTCAGAGCCATAGTAACCTTGACTAAGAAATTATTCTAGTCTTCTCCTAGGGCCATCCAGTGAGCCGGCATATAGAAGTTACCTTTCATGTGACAAGCTGCTTCTTTGAGAGTTGCCTTTTGCATAGTTGTTGCTTCCCCTTTTCCTGGTAGTCAAAATTATAAGGAAAATCTGCCCCTCCGTGATTCTGATGGTAGCTGCTGGTTAGTCTCTCTTGAGAGAACACCTTTCTATGCTAGCCTCGTGCATCAGCCACCACAAAGTTTGTGTCTCAGCTTCTCTGCCTGGTGCCTGGGGAAAAATACCCTGCAAGAGTAACTTAGCGGTGAAAGAATCTATTCTAGCCCCCAGTTCCAGGTTATAATCATCATAGCAGAGAAGTTACAATGGCCAGTCCTTAAGGGAATTGGTCTTATCACATCCATGATCAGAAATAGAGCAAGGAATGCATGCTTGTATTCAGCATTCTTTCTCTACTCCTGTGGTTCAGGATCCCCTGCCTAGGGAATGGGGCCATCCATAGTGGGCGAGTCTTCTGACATCAATTAATGCAATTAAGATAACCTTCCACAGGGGCTGGAGAGATAGATGTCTCAGTGGTCAAGAGCACTGTCTGCTCTTGCAGAAGATCAGGATTCAGTTCCAAGCACCTACATGGCAGCTCACAATCAGCTGTAACTCTAGTTCCAGGGGATCTGTCAATCTCTTCTGATCTCCATTAACAACAGGAATGCATGCAGTGCACATACATATGTACAAGCAAAACCCTCATACACATAAAACAAAGCAAATGGCTTTTTTTTTAATATAGTCTCCCACAGGCGTGCCTATACACCAACTTGTTCTGAATAGTCCCTTTTTAAGACTTCCCAGCTGGAACTTGGTGTGGTGGCACACGCCTTTAACCCTAGCACTCAAGAGGTAGAGGCAGACGGATCTCTGTGTGTTTAAGGCCAGCCTGGTCTACAGAGTGAGGTCCAGGATTGCCAGAGCTATAAAGTGAGACCTTACCTTGGGATTGCAAGGGAGCTCTTAGCCAGTAATTCTAAATTGCATCAAGTGGACAATTAAGACTGACCACCCCAGCATGTATAACTTACAGAAAAGTTGTATGCAATCAGCTACAGAGGTCATCAATTGTAGTATTCCAGTTCTAGGAAAAGATCTCAGGTAGACTCCATGTCCTTATTTCGCTGACCCTCCTGTCCCTCCATATAAGTCTTGAACATATGTGAGCTCCCAGAGATGCTATTTGGAAGGGGTGGGGTAGATATATGTGGCGGTCCCTCTCCATGTTCCTAGGGTGCCTGCCAGCTCTCGAATAAACCTTATTTCCTTCCAGTAGACTCTTGTCTTTCTGAAGCAGATGGACTTCAGTAATATTTGGGGGTCCACCCCCATTATCTGAGCATCTATCCCACATGACCACCAAACCCTGACGTCATCACTCATTCTCATTTATTTTGACCCCTTCACTACTGGGAATCTAGCCAGGGCTTACGGGTACCAGACAAGTGATACCATTGAGCTACACCTTCTCTGCCCCCCTCCATTGTACTTCTTTGATGTTTCAGAGAATCCCAGGGATGCTTTCATTTTCTACAGATGCACAGGTGAGAACACGCTCTTCACGAATTCCTCTGTTGGCATCTATCTGCTGCCCCTCTATGTCTTCATAAAAGCAAGCACTGGATTCTTGACTCTTTCCTCAAAATGCATCCAGTAGGTTCAGACTGAGGGATTTTTGCCAAAGTCTTTCTGATGGCATCATCATTCTTTTTTTTTCCAAAGATTTATTTACTATGTATACAATATTCTGCCTCCATGTATGCCCGCATGCCAGAGGAGGGCGCCAGATCTCAGTACAGATGGTTGTGAGCCACCACGTAGTTGCTGGGAATTGAACTCAGGATCTCTGGAAGAGCAGCCAGTGCTCTTAACCTCTGAGCCATCTCTCCAGCCCCCTGGCATCATCATTCTTTGGAGTCCTCACCTCAGAGAACACGGAGGGTAAAACATTTCATTTGCTCACGATCACAGCAGTGCCCAGAGGCTCAGTGAGAGAGTGTAACAGCTAAAGATATGTTTTAAGTTTTAATTACTGTGCCTAAAAGATCCATAAAACAAAAATGCCTCTAAGCTCTAAATCCCTTGTCCAAACACAAATACTTCCTGAGAGGCTGGAGGCTGTTGTACATCTAAGATAACAAGGCACTTGTTTCACTTCCCTAAACAAGTCTGGTTGACTCAACTGCACCGGATGTGCTTGGTCACAAGTAGACAGGCGGTATTGATAATCCCACTGGTCAAGAATAAGACCACTACCAGAGCTTAAAGTAAAATTTTAAGCAAGCTTTAACTTAACAGTAGAGAGGTGGATGGCCTCTGGCCAGGTCTGTCTCTGGTTTCTCAGAAAATGGCCCTGAGTCCTTAAACCCACAATTTACCACATTTCCCACAAGGTCTAATCAGGAGCACACATACATCCTGATGTACTTCCTACCTGCAAACCTCCTGCCTACATCCAATCAGGAGCAAGGGTACATCCTGACACATTTCCTGCTCACATGCAATCAGGCATATCTGATGCAGCTGGGTCAAACAAACTTGATTAGGGGAGTGAAAATGTGTGACTTATTATCTCCCATAAACAACAGCCTCCAGCATTTCAGAAACTATCTAGCCTTGGGCAAAGGAAAGGCTTGCAGATCAAGAGACATTTTTGTTTCATGGCTCTCTTAGGCATAGTAATTAAAACTTAAAATTTTACTTTGGCCTTTGCAATAAGTAGAAAGTGATTGCATCCCCCCCACCACCACACTCCACTGTTTTTTTTTTTTGTTTGTTTTTTTAATTATAGCATTGGTACCGTGACCTTGGCAGACTATCCTGGCGCTTCCTCCTGCCTGCCAGTAGTCTGAGGCATGCTGAAACCCTGAAACCTAGGCCACTGCTACAGTCTTGGTTCTTCAACCAAGGGATTTCTGGACCCCTCCATCTGACACCAGCATGATTAGTGAGCCCCCCTTCTCTGACCGTTTCCTATGAATGAGGATTCATCTCTTGACCACGGTTTCTCACTTCTTAAAGACACCGTGATATCAGACAACCACATGTTTCTTGGGGGTCAACGCCCCACGGCCCCTGGACCTTTGGGGCCCACTGACAAGATTGTGCCTTCCCCATCATCTCTCATCTCTCCAGCTCAGAAGTCTGGCCTCTAATCTGTGTTTGACAAATCACTGAGCAGCTTGGGCCTTCTCAAATATAGTCCTCTCTGAATTCCCGGAAATCTAGGAATTGCAGATCCCAGGACCTTATTTATATACCTCACTCACGGGATCTGCATCTTCCATGTAATCTCATCTGCCTTTGCAGTTAGATCTGACACAAATACCCCTTAGATATCTATCTAAATTACTGCTTTCCAGCATCCTATATCCTGGTATTTTACAGGACCATTGCAACATTCTGTCAGTGATCTTCTAGATGGACAGGGGTACCCCATTTTCAACCTTTATTTTATCTTCACTCCAAGCTCTCTCTGTGTTCTTTCTAACTCCATTTCTTTCATTAAAGAATTCCAATGTTAGTTTCTGCAGCAACAGCCTGCCTCTGCCACCACAACAGTTACATGCCATAGGTCCCTCCCCACCATCAGCTGTGTGACATGTGTGAAAGACCCTCGACGAGGACCTCTTTTCGGGAGGAGACCTCCCCAACGCCAAGGAACAGGCCGAGACCACACGGATGCAAATTGCAAGAGGTTTATTGAGTAGACACAGGTACCTGCGGGCAGCAAGTCTTTCGGAGGACTTGCGCACCTGCCAACTGGAGGGCGGGCTTTTTATAGGGAAGAGCAAAAAGCAAGTTTACAGAAGCAAAAGCGTGGTTATCGGTCGACCGGAATGAGGCGGGGGCATGAATGGTTTCCTCTCTCAGCATGGATGCCTGGCAACAATCATCCTGTTCCTATCTTATAGCTAACCTGCTTTGTTGACATCCTATCTTATTGACATCTTGCCTTGCAGTCTTCCTATCTCTATCTCCTGCTCTCTCAGGCACATGGGATGTTCTTACGGGAGCAGGCTGGCTGCTGATCCGGAGAATTTTTTTTTAAAGCAAACAGGACGTTCCCCCCGGAGCATGCTAGCTGAGGGTTTTGAGGAGGGGGTCTGTAGGGTCTTTCAATGTGCACCCTTTGAAAGTGCCTGCCAGGCACTCCTCTTTACCTCCTGTCTGCCTGCCTCTCACATCCGCACTCTTCCCCTCTCCCCAAGGCCTCATAAGCCTCTTGCACTAACTCTTGCACGTGGTGTGTCGTCTGCTTAGTGACAGGGTCTGCCAAAGGTACCCACTTTCTTTTTCTTTGCTCCGAAGCCTGCTTGTATCTGTCTGCTCTCCCTCCCTAAATGTCCTGTCTAGGTCTGCTTCAGCATGAGAGCCAGAGGTGGAGAAGGCAGCTTCATCTTGCTCAGCACCCACCAGTTTTCACTTTCTTTTAATTTAGTCAACTCCTGTTTAACATATATGTGTGTGTGTGTACATGTATGTGACTTGGATTTAACTCTGTATGTGTGGATGCAAGCTAGATTTAACTCTGTATGTGTGGATGCAAGCTAGATTTAACTCTGTGTATGTGTGTATGTAACTCGGATTCAACTGTGTGGATATGTGCAGGTAGCTATTGTTAAGAAAGACATGTTTTAAACAGATATCGTGAGGCTCTCCTACATCTTGTCTGGTGACCTCATCGTGATGTAGGCAGCCACGTGGCTGACAGCCAACTTTTTTTTTTTTTAATTTTTTATTGAGAAAAAGAAAAAAAAGTTTCTACCTCCTCCCAGCCTCCCATTTCCCCCTCCTCCCACCATCCTCCCCCTCCTCCCACTCCTCTCCCGCTCCCTCTCCAGTCCAAAGAGCAGTCAGGGTTCCCTGCCCTGTGGAAAATCCAAGGTCCTCCCCCCTCTGTCCATGTCTAGGAAGGTGAACGTCCAAACTGGCTAGGCTCCCACAAAGCCAGAACATGAAGTAGGATCAAAACCCCGTGCCATTGTCCTTGGCTTCTCATCAGCCCTCATTGTTCGCCATGTTCAGAGAGTCCGGTTTTATCCCATGCTTTGACAGCCAACTTTTTTACGCAGCCAGTGCTCTTAACCTCTGAGCCATCTCTCCAGCCCCCCCCCCCCCCAAAGCCAACTTTTTTACTGCGGTTAAAGAGTACACTTCTTAGTCCTAATGAGCTCTCTGTCCACTGTATCTCCTTCTAGACTAAGGAAGTAACAAATTTTAGATTGGTATGAACTTTTGTATGAGGATAAAAATATATTGTTAAGTTGGGAGCCTAGACCCCAGGTTCTCACAACTATCCCAGCCCCCAGGCCTGAGAGTTGTATTGGTCTGGACACCAAATCCCAGCATGCCAGGTCCTGACCCCTCCCTGGGTGTGTCAGGACCACTCCACAGGGTATTTAAGTGAGATCCCAAAAGAGGAACATGCAGTCTTTTTTTCTTCCTCCTGGTGGTTGCATTAGTGGCCTCCGGGTCACCCTTGGGACCACCCAAGGGTGCAGAAATCCCATTAAACCTGTATATTTCTTAATTTGGCTTCTTGTGATTTGGCTTGATTGGGACTTTTGCATTGGCAGAGAGCTTGCTTTAGGAAAAATTCCTAATATCTGGAGGTTCCACAAGGTAAGAGGGCCTTTCTTTTCTAGGCCATGCATCGAAAGCCCCCGAGTCCGCAATCTGAGCTCTCCACGCCATGCTAAAACTGGCTCCTGGGCTACAGCGGTTGCATCTTGGTGAGTCCCTTTTTCTTGTCTAAGCTATAGGGTTTTGCGGGGACCCATTTGTACTTATTTTTGTCGATTACTGGACTCTGGTTGAAGCCGCAAGCTCGCGTCAAGAGTTTGATCTCAGCAGCAGCTAGACCAGCAAGACCAGGCCTAGCTTAGATGGACTTTGTTTGCTCCAGGGACGCCTAGCATTCAATTTCCATGACTCTGTTAGGCCTGAGAGCTAGTGAACATGCTGTAATAGACTTAGGCCACACAGTTAGGCATAGACTTTAAAATGGGCACTTGCAGTTCAAAGCCAGATCCGCTGTTGCCCCTGGAATGCCTCTTACAAAATCTTTATAAATTGGGACTGTCTGATACCATCTGTCCCAAACAGCTAGTTTCCCTGTGTACTACCAGAAGGAAGCCTTGAGCTTACTGTCCTCCAGGACCTAGAAAATTTTTGTTGCCGTAAGGACAAATGGACAGAGCTTACATATGTCCACGGTTTTTGGGCTCTATGTTCCCGCCCTTCCCTTAGTAGCCAGTGTCCCACAGCACTGATCTTGGTTGCTAAAGCTACAATGCCTCCAAATTCCTGGTCACTTGGGAATTGGGGCCCCTACAACTCCAGCTGGACCATACAGCAAGAGGCACTAGCCCCTCCCCCACTCCCTCAAGCTCCTACTACCCAACCTCTCCTGCGGAGCAACATTCTCCACATTCCTTTCCTCCCCGCCCCCCAACCCTTCTCTTCCTAATTTGGAGGTTCAAGGTCAACTTCCACCTTACTCACCTCCCCCCCACACCTTTGGCCCCCTCTGTGCACTGGGCTAGCCCCTCCCAGTCCTCCCCAGTCTCCTCCCATACCAGATCCCACCATAGCTCTGCCCTTCTCTGTCCTCTCCAGGAGGTGGCAGGAGCCAATGGCATTATAAAAGTTTATGTTCCCTTTTCTCTTCCAGATCGCTCTCAGATAAAAAAGCGACTAGTGACACCAACATCGGCAAGTGAAACTGTGCCAGCCTTGCAGAGGATTGACACTGCCCAGACTTGGTTTATCCCGTAACCCTATCCGAGCCTAGGGTAAAGCTGCAGGTAGTGGGTAAGTCCATTACTTTTATTTTAAACATGGGAGCTACCTATTCTGTTCTAACATCTCACCTGGGCCTTACATTCCCCTCACCAATTTCAGTTATTGGGGTGGATGGGACCCGTTTCTCCCCACTTAAAACTTTACCACTGCCCTGCGTTCTTGCAGGACAATTTTTCTCTCATTCTTTCTTAGCGATACCTGCTTGTTCAGCACCTTTACTGGGTCAAGATATCCTTAGTCACTTCCCCAAAGCTTTGTTCTGCTTCTTGGAACCCCTTTTTGACCCTACCCATCTCTGAGATCATATTTTATAGGTTCACTCCTCCTGCCAGATGTGTGCCCAGCCCAACCCACAAGGGGCTCTCCACATATGTCAGTCTCTACATCAGCTTCGTGGACACCAACCGGGCTAAGATTGGCAGGTTGATTTCACTCATATGACTACTCATACAAAACTCCCTTATCTCTTAACACTTGTGGACACTTTTACAGGAGGGATAGAAGTGTTTCCGGTCTCCAGGGAAACAGCAGATGTGGTGGCTCAAGTCTCTCAAACCTCGATAGACAAGACCTCACATGACACCTGCCTTCTCACCACCCCAAGGAACAGACGCCTGATGTCGTCGGGATGACAGTACATGGAATGCCTTTCCAGCCACACCTCTCGCTGAGCATGGACCCACCAACACCCAGCTCTCCCCTTTCCCATGTTACCCTATACCCGCAGGAAGTAGCCAGACTTGAGTCAATGCCCCTTTTTTTCTAGGGAGCCTAAATTGTTGGTCACAATTATCACTTCAATTTCCTGTCATCCCTATATCCAAAGAGTCTAGAGTGTTAAATTGGGAGCATAGACTCCAGCCCCTCGCATCCATCCCAGCCTCCAGGCTTGAGAGTTGTATTGGTCTGGACTCCAAATTGCAGCATCCCAGGGGGGTCAGGACCACTCCCACAGGGTATTTAACTGAGCTCCCAAAAGAGGAACACATGGTCTCTTTCCTCTCCCCAGGGTGGTCAGTGGTCATGTTTGCAGTCTCCCAGTTCCCTGAGAGCGCAGGAATCCCATTCAATCTTGATATCTTTTAATTTGGCTTGATTGGGATTTTTGTGACGGCAGAGAGCTCGCATGAGGAAAAATTCCTAACATATATGGTTAGATCTGTTACAACATACCATATATTTGGTCTAAAATATACTCTATCACCAACCCCGCAACTGACAAAAGTCTAATCTCCAAAATATATAAAGAACTCAAGAAAAAAAAAAAGAACTCAAGAAACTAGACCGTAAAAGGCTAATCAACTCAATTATAAAATGGGGCACTGAGCTGAACAGAGAATTCTCAACAGAAGAAGTTCAAATGGCCAAAAGACACTTAAGGTCATGCTCAACTTTCTTAATGATCAGGGAAATGCAAATCAAGACAACTTTAAGATACCATCTTACACCTGTCAGAATGGCTAAAATAAAAAACACCAATGATAGCCTTTGCTGGAGAGGTTGTGGAGAAAGGGGTACACTCATCCATTGCTGGTGGGAATGCAAACTTGTGCAACCACTTTGGAAAGCAGTGTGGCGGTTTCTCAGGAAATTCGGGATCAACCTATCCCTGGACCCAGCAATACCACTCTTGGAAATATACCCAAGAGATGCCCTATCATGCAACAAAAGTATATGCTCAACTATGTTCATAGCAGCATTGTTTGTAATAGCCAGAACCTGGAAACAACCTAGATGCCCTTCAAAGGAAGAATGGATGAAGAAAGTATGGAATATATACATATTAGAGTACTACTCAGCAGTAAAAAACAAGGACTTGAATTTTGCATGCAAATGGATGGAAATAGAAAACACTATCCTGAGGGAGGTAAGCCAGACCCAAAAAGAGGAACATGGGATGTACTCACTCATATTTGGTTTCTAGCCATAAATAAAGGACATTGAGCCTATAATTCGTGATCCTAGAGAAGCTAAATAAGAAGGTGAACCCAAAGAAAAAAATATAGGTATCCTTCTGAATAATAGCCTTCATCAAGCGATGAAAGGAGACAGAAACCCGCATTGGAGCACCGGACAGAAATCTCAAGGTCCAAATCAGAAGCAGAAGGAGAGAGAGCACGAGCAAGGAGCTCAGGACTGCGAGGGGTGCACCCACACATTGAGACAATGGAGATGTTCTATTGGGAACTCACCAAGGCCAGCTGGCCCGGGTCTGAAAAAGCATGGGATAAAACCAGACTCGCTGAACATAGCGGACAATGAGGACTACTGAGAACTCAAGGACAATGGCATTGGGTTTTTGATCCGACTGCACGTACTGGCTTTGTGGGAGCCTAGGTAGTTTGGATGCTCACCTTACTAGACCTGGATGGAGGTGGGTGGTCCTTGGATTTCCCACAGGGCAGGGAACCCTGATTGCTTTTTGGGCTGACGAGGGAGGGAGACTTGATTGGTGGAGGGGGAGGGAAATGGGAGGCGGTGGTGGGGAGGAGGCAGAAATCTTTAATAAAAAAAAAGATAAAACATCAACAAAAAAATAAAATAAAATATACTCTATATGGTGATAAAGATTTAAGGTTATGGAGATCTATTCAGATTAACAAAAGTTGACTTAAAGATTTATACCTAAGTACTTATGTCTTTGTCAAGTATACAACGCCAAGATTCTAGACTTATGAAAGCTGCTAACATATTGTAGACTGTTAATAAATACAAGCAAATAGTCATTTTTTTTTTTCGAGACAGGGTTTCTCTGTAGCTTTGGTGCCTGTCCCGGAACTAGCTCTTGTAGACCAGGCTGGCCTCGAACTCCCAGAGATCCACCTGCCTCTGCCTCCCGAGTGCTGGGATTAAAGGCGTGCGCCACCACCGCCCGGCGCAAATAGTCTTTTTTATAAGTGATCAAGGTCTGCAATTGTATTCACACTAAGTACTAATGTAATTAATTACAGGGATAAGACTTACCCAGTCCCCTGTATATATTTTCAGGATTGAGTTTAAAGCAAGTAATTAAAACAAAGTGTCTATACCTAATAGACAGACAGTCCTCAAATGCTCAGAGATCTGCAGAATATGACACTGAAGATGTTTAATTAAAAAGCTTTTAGTAATAGAAAGACATGCTAACTCCTGGGAGTACCCCTATTTCCTCCAAAGAAGATGGGTGGGTACAAAAGAACCTCCTCCCAGAGCTTGCTTCCATTCTAACACTGGGCAAACCTACCTTTCACTTCAACTGCTGCGAAGACACTCTTCAGATCATGGACAACAGGACACTAGGAAATCAACTGTCTCAAGTCTCCTAGACAAAGGCAGGCTGGTCCTCCCACGAGTCCCTACTCCACAGGAAGTCTGTTGGACCTTCTGGGGTCTGGCAGGCCTAGGCCTTCCAGGAAAAGACTGATGTTTCCCTGAAACCTCTGCCCTCAACCACTAAGGAGGACTGTGGATGGCTGTCTAGGTAGCCAGCAAGTAAGTCTCTGTCATTTTAATCATTAACTCAAGTAAAATGTATCCTTCTCAGAGCTCTGATGCTGTTTGTTGACTGGACCAGTAGCTTTGTCAATCTAACAGCAGCAACCAGGACTTCCGCTGCCCTCTCTTTCTCTGTGTAAGATTCAGGTCACAGGCCTCATTCTCCAGAGCTAATACCAGGTCTAGACACAATTTACCTCCTTACCAGACTCAGAAAAGAGATAAACTCACAAAACAGATTTCAGTATAACTTCTTTGTTTAAAGGAACCTACTTTGCAGTGACTCCCCTCAGTAATCAGCCACCCGTAGTTCCTGGTGAATTCAATAGGAAAAAAAGTGTTTTAGGTGTGAAGCTTATGTGAGGATGTGGAAGTTTAAGATCTGAGGACCTAAGAATGTTTTGGGGTCTAAGGAAGTGACCTAAGGTGCACAAATGCTAGTTATTGAGTTGTGTAAATGCAGGTTATAAAGGTCTGAAGACAGAGGCTTAGGTGGCTATAAGGAGGACGTGATCTGAGATGTCTAAAGGAACAAAGTGTTTCATCTCTCTTTCCCTCACTATGCTACTGCTATATAAGACTCCAAAATTCATAGTCTTAACATTAATCGATGGAATTCTGATAAACTATTAATCTAGCTCTGGTAGAATACAAAACACCAAACTATCCCTGTACAACCATAGCCACAAGATCAGGATTTTAAATGCCCTTTGGTTGTTTCCTAACTATAGACTTCAAAGGTGCTTTTCATTGTGCTGAAAACATCTGTCATTTTCTAGATAGAATGAAGAGTGTTAATGCTTTCAACCAGAATCCTTTCTAGGTCCCCAATGGCTCAAAAGAGTGAGTTTCTGCAATGTGGATTTCAGAAACAGTGGGAATGCTAATGTGTCTAAATCTTACCTTTTTGCAAATGCGAGGAATTTTTGTGAGTTCCAGGGAGTCGATCTGGATCCACCTCAAACTGGTCAAATGCACTCCAGATAAGTATAATCCCACCTTTCCCTGGTCTTGGCACCCCTCTCCCTCAATTACCAGAATGTAGGCAGAGGCTACTTGTTCCCAGTTTCCCAGGCCTGAAATAGTCACACAGAAACTATATTAATTACAACACTGCTTGGTCTATTAGCTCAGGTTTCTTTTTAATTGACTGTTACATCTTGAATTAACCCATTTCTATTATTTTGTATTTTACCATAAGGCTCATGGTTTACCAATAAAGTTCCCTAGCATCTGTCTCCTTCGGGGGCTACATGGTGTCTCCTTGACTCTGCCTTCTTTCTCTCTATATCTCTGTTCAGATTTTTCAATCTGACTTTACTCTGTTAAGCCATTGGCCAAGAGCGACTTTTTTATTAACCAATGGCAATAGAACATATTCATAGCATACAGAGGGGAATCCCACATCACTATGACCTATGAAAAAAGTTATCCCTAAACTTAACGCTATCCTCTGCTCTGCCAGCGTCTTGCCAGGTCCAAGAGGCACCAGACAGCCCCACAGAACCTGGACAGCACTGAGTCAATCAGCACCCCAGCAGGACTTGGACAGCACAGCTGATTTTTCAGGTCCCCCAAAATGTGACACCTCCATGTCAGCAGGAAACAGTCTTGAGAACCCAGAACCCTCCTTTCCAACCCCCACTTGCTATCCCTAACTCGTTGTTTATAATAAGCAAAAAGGAAGAAATGTTAGCAGTCGGGAGTTATGCTGGCCTGTCTCCTGGCAAGATGAACTTGTGGGTGCTCAGGGTACTGACAACGCCATCAGCTATATTGCTACAGCTACATTCTCTCTCTCTCTCTCTCTCTCTCTCTCTCTCTCTCTCTTTCCTGTCTTCTGCCCCTCCTGTCTCCAGAGGCCAATCTCCCTCCTCCCCTCCTCCCTTTCCCATTCCCTTACCCCAGTAAAAAGGCCTCCACATGAACCCTGCTGCATGATGGCACCTCTCTCTCCCGACATTTTAAAATTGTAACAGAAAGGAAGTATGTCAGGATGTATGCCCTTGATTAGATGAAGGTGGGAAATACATAGCCTTTTTAAGTCTCTGCGAAAGGTGATTCATCACCACTTTCTGAGACTCCTGGAATATCCTTGTCAGATTCCATTATCTTGGCCAGTATTTAAATAAATCTTGCTTCAAATTGGTCTCAATAATTGTGGTAGTGGCTTTATTCTCAGCCTGTAAGATTAACAAGAGGAGGGCCTGGCTAAAGCGTTGTCTGAAGTTTGTTTGACTGCACTCACTGGGGGACCCTGGCTAATTTTAGCTATTCCACAAAAGGCATAAGTAACTGAACCAACCAGGGAGGTAGCAATCTCATTTCTACTCTTCTCTACTTGCCTTTCAGAGTTTCTGATTAAATTAAGGGTTATTTCTAACAGACCTTAAACATTCCCTAACACCATGCCCATTCTCCTTTTCTAACAAAGGTGGAGCCCAGCAACAGTATCCAGGTAGAATTTAATCACCCTGTTTGGTTGTTTGGTTTCCTTCGGATTTATTTTCATGGAAATGATGCTGATTATCATAAAAAATGAGGGTTTTTTCAGTTGAAAATTTGGCATAGCTATATAAATGTTAATAAAAATAGCTATGTTATTAAAGTGAATAAATTTTACAGAAAAATATTGAGCAAACAGTAATGTGAGGAGCTCACTGAGATGGTAAAGGGGAAGCTTGGGGCCCTTACGGCTAAGGACCAGCAGCACCAAAGGCTCGGCTCGGGCTCCGGTCTCTTAGCTGATGGTGATCAGCAATCACCTCTTGTTTCTGGCATCCTAAGAGGACCCATAGCCCAGCCCAACTCCAGCTTCAGTAATGAGTTTATTTCTTCCTTTTAGCTGCTCCTTTGTTGGCGGCCTCTCTATTCAAGTGGAATTTCCATATCCCTTCTCATAACAATTACCCTCTGATCAAGATTTTCTCCAAAACGAACAAGAAAAAGCAGCCAGTTTCCCCCACCCAGGCATTAAATGTCAGGGTGCTTTGCAAGGGCAGTGTATCAAAGGCCTGGAAGAGATTTAGGTCGTGAGGGTGCTCCCCGTTTTGGACCCACCCCCAGATGTGGAGGAGCACACTCCACTCTCCTCACTGCTAAAGAAAGCTTCCAAGAGCCAGCCTTGGCCTTCTCTTGTTCAAGTGTGCCATGTTCCAAGGCCCATTTGCTTGGCCTCCCACCCCCGCCATGGTCTAGTATGGTGAAGAAGAAAAGCTAGCGGGACCTTGGACACTGGAGTTGTTCAAGAGTGACTTTCAGTTGTTGTTTGTCCTCAGGAAGGGGTGGGTCCCCCTTCTGGTTGAAATTCTTCCCTAAATTTTGATTTTGCTACCCCAAGCTGAATATGAATGTCCAAGGCCGTAGAATGAGTCACTCAGATATACAACTTCCAAGTCCTGGTGGCAGCAGGGCTGCATTGCAGCCGCAGTAAGGAAACAGATTGGCTGTAACAAGTCTTTCTCTGCCCACCAGTCAGCTCTCAAGTCATAACACAGAGGCTAATTATTAATTATGAATGCTCAGCCTTAGCTCAGGCTTGTTTCTAACTTGCTCTTATAACTTAAATAAACCCATTTCTATTCATCTCCATGCTGCACTTGGCCCGTGGCCGTCACCTCTCCTCCTGTATGTCCTGCTTTCTCTGTGTCTTGCTGGTGACTCCTACATGCTCAATCCTCTCTTCCGCGTCCTCTCTCTCTGACTGGAAGGCCCACCTGTGTCTCCTGCCTAGCTGTTGGCTGTTTAGCTTTTTATTACAGCAACACATCTTCACACAGGGTACAAACTGTCCACAACAGATGGAGTTGCCTCCTTTCTCTTCTGTTCAGCCCAGGATCCCAGCTACTCACTTCAAGTGTGTCTTTCCTTCTAGGATAGATGCACGTTTCGCAGGTGACTCCAAATCTATCGAGAAGACCGTGAAGATCACCCATCACGCAGGACAAACGTAAGTCCAGGACAGGCTGTGCCATGCTAATGTGTCACATCAGAAAGGACATTATGTCCCCTTCTTATGGGGACTAATTAAATCAGGAGTGTCCACCTAATCTTCATTGTTCATATCCTTCTCTTTGGAATTAACCAGTAAATTTAGAGAGAAATGTTTTGAGACTGTCTGGTTGTCACGTCCCTAAACAGCATCTCATGCAATGATCTTCACAGCTATACACGATCTTGCCTGAATCCATTATCACTATGGCAGCTGTAAGACAGTATTTTTAATTTCCTCTCTCCTCGCTCTCATTAGAATAAGAACACTGTCAAATTGTGAGTTCCTCTTTTGTGGTCTCTCTCAGTCACTGGTCTTTTGCTGTGAAGAAACACCATAACTGATAAGTTCAGCACCAAGTGTTAAGTATTAGATTCCCGGTTATTGGGTTCCTCCACCACAGCAATAAGACAAATCAAACCGAGCTAATAAATCCAGATTTAATAAAAAGAGCAGAGTGAAGCAATTTCCGGGTGACTCTCAGGAAGGCAGGAGAGAGAGAGAGAGAGAGAGAGAGCATGAGCCCAGGGCAATCTACGGACAGGTCTTAAATAGCCTGTAGGCGGTCTCGAGCAGTTCCAGGGGAGGAGCTGCCAATGTTGAACTTTCTCAGGGGAAGAGTCTGGAATGAGAAGAGTGGGGCTGGGCGGAGCTTCCCAACATCCCAAACTTTTGGGGTACACACACACACACACACACACACACACACACACAGGTTCTAGTCTGGCTACTTCCTGCTGACAAGGGAACACATGGGAAGGGGGGACCTGGGAGTCAGTGGGTTTATGCTCAGCAGGAGCTTTGGGTGAAGAAACATTCTGTTAGCTGCCATCCTGGAGATCTCAGGCATCTGTTCCTTGAGGGAGCTGAGAAGGCAGGTTGCTAGGAGAAAAATGGATTATTAACACTGGCCTTATGAACGAGGCTAGCCATGGGAAGAGGGAAGGCTACCAGGAAGAATGAAATGGAGATGTGTCCTGGTTATACAAAAGAGACAGGGTGAATGAGTCGAGGGCGGGTATGCCCATTCATTGGGACATTTTGGAAAGCCAGGTTCCAGTTGTTAAATAGGTACCTGCTTGAACCTGGAGAAGTGGTACCAGCAGGGAGCTCCAGGAGCCTGGGCAGATGGCACGCCAAATTGAGGCATGATGTGTTCTTCACAAGTACCTGAGCCATCCTATCTGTTTGTTTCTCTGGAGGTGGAAAATATCTCTGTCCATCCTGTAAAAGAATCAACAAGTTAGGAGATAATGCAGTTTTTATGAGTGGGCATGTGGGTGAAGTTAACCTGTCAGTGTTTGCCTGGCTGATATCCAGAGATGATGCAGGGGCTGGTGTATCTGGAGGGTTCATGTTGTAATAGGAGTGGTGGGGCTGTGTCCCCGGCACCCCGGCTGCCTGGCTAGCTTATGCCCCGAAATAACAACACACAAATTGTATTCTTTTAAACACTGCTTGGCCCATTATATCTAGCCTCTTCTCGGCTAACTCTCGCACCTGGACTAGCCCATCTCTAATAATCTGTGTAGCCCACGAGATGGCTTACCAAAGAGATTCTAGCCTACATCCATCCTGGGTCGGAGCTTCCTTGCGTGTGCCCGGGAGAGGGGAGCATGGCATCTGCTCCCACTTCCTCTTCCTCCCAGCATTCTGTTCTGTTTACTCCTCCCACCTATGTTTTAACCTATGAGGCCAAGCAGTTTCTTTATTACTTAACCAATGACCTTCCTCCATCAGGTTCTTGTGGTGTGGCCTTGGCCTAGGCAGGCCAAGAGATTTGGGGTAAAAGGCATGAACATTTTTCCTAGGGTCGGGTTTTAGCCCGATGAGACTCACATGTCTGTGCTTTTGACAGGAGACTTACTAACTAATGAGCTACCGAGGTGGTTGTAGCCTTGGGGTTTCGGGGGAGAGCTGTTAAACTGGTAAGGCTATCAGAACCCTGGTCATCAAAGTCCATCAGATCTGAGAGGGGGAAGCAAATCAGCAGAAGGGAGACAGCTTTCCAACTACCTAGGCAGCCTCGGCTCTCTCTGGAGCCTCTGGAGGACCAGCGTCCCAGAAGCGGTAACTGTCTTCAGCTGCCAAGCCAAGATCTGACAGACGTTCCTGTGGGGCAGGAACTGTGGGAGAATGACCCCACCATGACTTGGTAATGTGCAGCAATTGATCCCCCACTGTCTTGTTGTCCAGTCTGGGAAGCGTCTTGGCAGTGGTCTGTTATGTGGCTGGCTTTGCCACATTTAAGGCAAGTCTCCGGGTGGAAGTTCTGTGGCCATCCATCTTTGTGGAGAAGACAGGGCTGCTGCCAGGAGCTGGCATAGCTCTCTATCATAAAAAGCTTCTTATGAAATGCCATTCTCAAATGGTGAAGCGATTAACAGCCTGGTGGTGTGCAATACCTGTCGGGCCAGGCCATATCAAGCTGCCAAAACCAGGACTGAGTTGGCCAGTAATCTAAACAACCCTTGCAGCTCCCCAAGTTCCCACAGCCAGGACCAAAGGTGGCTAATATCCCAAATGACCTCTACTCTGTATGACCCAGACCAGCCCCTTCCTAAGGTCCTTAAGCTAGAACTCATCTTCTTGGAAGATAGGATATGCACCCTGAGTCAAGTTTCAATGTAACTACACTTCCTTGTGCACTGGAGATTGTATTATACCAGAACCTTTTTGTTTTCCAAATTGTACTTGTTTTAAATATGCTGACAGTCAACCACTTCCCTGAAGTCTTGACCCAGGTTGCTGCAGTCAATCTAAACAGTTTTCATTATCACCTCTTGATCCAGGTTGATGCAGTCAACACTTTTCATTATCACCTCTTGGTGGTTTGTTACTTGCCTGCTGTGACAACCTGCAGTGTCCCCTCAGGTCTCTGTAAGCATTGTAGCATCCGTGCTGTATTCAGGGAACTCACATTGCCATCATTAAGGACAAAGGGAAGCATGATTACATTCCTCCTCAACACAGGACCTATGGGGTCCATGAGAAGCCGAATCAGGAGTCTCCTGGTCCAGCTCTCCTGACTTCCGTGCCTATCCTTGGTGGAGATAACACATTAGGTTAGGAGCAAACTCTAATATTTTTTGTTTTTGTGTTTTTTGTTGTTGTTGTTTGTTGTGGTAAGAACACGACACATGATCGAGTCTTCAACTTATTTGTGTGTGTCCGATACATTTGATGCGACGCGACCCAGCAGTTCCCTAAAACTAAACAATTATTGTCATCTTAAGCCGAGGGATAGGAGGTGTCTGTGTCTACACCTGACTGGAAGAACTCTGTGTGGGCCTGGATTTCAGCACCGTGGCAAGGTTAGTCTTTTGGATTTATTGTTATTATTGTGCATATGACTGGGCTGAGAGGCACACACACCGCAGAGTACATGGAAAGGTCACAGGACCATGTTGTGAAGTCGCCCATCTCCATGTGAGTTCCTGGGAATGAACTCTGGTGCTCGGGCTTAAGAGGCAAACACCAGCTGAGCCATGTCACTGGCCCCCATGTTTGTTTTTTGAGACAGTCACCATGTAGCCCAGACTGGCCTGAACTCATGATCTCCAGTCCTTCAGGTACTGGGATGATAATTGTGCCACCATCTTGACCTCTCTGGTGCTTTGAATACCAAACGCCATCATCATTTGAACACTTGGTCCTCAGTCGGTGAGCTGTTTGGTTTGGGGTGCAGCTCTGCTGACGGGAGGAAGTCCCTAGGGGTAGGCTTTGAGATTGAAAAGCCTCCACCACGTTCAGTTTGTTCCCTCTGCTCTGTGCTTGCAGCTTCAGCCGTGGGCTCTTGGCTCCCTGCTTCAGGAGCTATGCCCCTTGCTGCCATGCCTCCCATCCCGACTGACTCTTGTCCCTCTGGAACTGCCAGTTAAAATCAGCTCTATAAATTGCTTTGGTCATTGTGTTTTTGGTCACAACAGAAAGTAACTGATAGAGTCTTCTGCTTTAAATGTGACCCTTTTTGACCCTAGGAGACAAAGTAGCCAGTTGACACATCAAACATGGCTGCATCTCTAGGTAGCAGCTTTTCTCTCAAGGACTTGGTGGTGGAGTGAAGAGGGTTGTAACTTTCTTATCTCTTCATGTTGAGATTAGCTTTGTTTCCTCTGACCTGACTGTGAGTTCACCTGAGACTTCATAACCAACACTCTGTGGTGGAAAAGGAGTTTGGTTGGGCTCTGTGTTGACAAAGCAGGCAACTTCTTCTTCCTCCCAGAGCCCTGAACACTTCCCCCCACCCCCACCTACTCCCAGGGGGCCCCCATTCGCAAAGAAGAAGGAGGAGGAGGAGGAGGAGGAGGAGGAGGAGGAGGAGGAGGAGGAGGAGGAGGAAGAGAAAGAAGAAGAAGAAGAAGAAGAAGAAGAAGAAGAAGAAGAAGAAGAAGAAGAAGAAGAAGCCGCAGCATGTTAAACCACCAAGCTGGGGGAGGCTTGTTAGAGCATAATAGGTTAACAAAAGAAGTCCCCAAATCTGCAGTTACCAGAGTCCAGAGTCCTAGGCTAGCAGACTCACTTCAGCAGGTGGGTTATTCAGTGTGACTCTGGGCAATTCTACTTCTTGCTTCCAGAAACAATTGCAGTGCCAAAGACTGAATTTAAATTTAAATCAATTTCAATTTAAATCAAACAAAAGTAAACCCCAAAGAGCAGAGCTTTTAACAAGCTGGAAATTTGTTTCTTCTAAAAAAGCCTGGGTGAGCAGTCCAGGCTGTAACACTGGTCCAGCATGCCAAGGACATTGGTTTTCTTTTCACCCTGTTCTACATGACATCAGCCTTGTGGATTAAAAACAATGCTTCAGCCGGGCTGTGGTGGCACATCCTTTAATCCCAGCAGTCAGGAGGCAGAGACGGGCAGATCTCTGTGAGTTTGAGGTCAGCTTGGTCTACAGAGCAAGTTCCAGGACAGTCTCCAAAGCTACAGAGAAAGCCTGTCTGGAAACAAACAAACAAAAACAAAACAATAATGAGACTTGAGGCTGCAGGGTGGAGGGAGGGATGAAGAAGACAAAGGTACTTTCTCCCGAGGGAGGTTGTTTAGAGCCATCCTGTGTCCCCTTTGCTGCATTCCATTGGCTCGTGTCTCTCCTCACCATGCCTACTTGAAAAGAGGCTGCAAGATGCTTGCCATGCCCTGAGCTCTAAATCCTGTCACTTTTGGTAAGGAGGCTTCTGGGCGGCTCTGAGCAATATCTGCCTCCCTACTGTACCCGGAAAAAGAAAACAGCAGAGAGATTTTCATGTAGGGTGTTGACCCAGGGAAGAGCATGAGCAGTTGCCCCCCTGCCCTCTGTGTCAGAGGGTAGGGACTAGAGCAAGCATAACATGTGAAAGAAGCCAGTTGCAAACCATGGAAAAGCCTCCAGATGAGGCGGTTCACATCTGTAATCCCAGATGGGAGACAAGGCAGGAAAAATGACTGGAAGCTTGCTTAAACTGTGCAGTAGCAGAAACATGAAAACCTCTGACCTCCACATGTGTGCCGAGGCACCTGCACACCCACCCTCACCCACACACACTGGAGACAAATAGAGGGAGGAAAAGAGGGAGGGGGGAAAACAGTCGCTTGGCAGGAGACTGGAAGTGCTTCTCTACCTGGGCTCCGCAACAATGCATGCTCACAGAGAACTGTGCTGCACAAACATGAGAGCTGAATGCAGAGCAAATGATCCGTGCAAGGGTCATGAGCCTTACAGCCTGGTGCTTCCTCCCGTTCTCGAGTGGCTGTATCTTCCTTAATAAATGTCTATTTTTGTTGTTGTTGCTCTTTCTGTGAAGCTGTGGCTGTGCGTAGACCAGGCTGGCCTTGAACTCACAGAGATCCTCTGTCTCTGCCTCCTGAATAAGGGCATGAAAGCCTAGTGCTGTTACACCCGCCCAACTGTCTCTAATTGCACAACCTTACTGCATGCCCTTGGTGCAATCCTTTGTCCAGTCGCCTATGGACCTGTACCTGCAGTGGGTGCCCTCAGAACTCAGACAGGAAACTGTAACACTGAGATCAAAGGAAACTTGAAACAAGCCCTTGGGTGAGACAGAAACAGTGTAGCCCCAGGCAAAAATTCCTAAGCATCTCCTAGTCACATCTTCTGATTGGCTGCAGTGTCTCTCAAGGTACACACTCTTTTTTGTTAATTACGTTTATTCATTTTGTGTGATGTGCATTGTGTGTGTGTGGGTGTGCCGCAGTGCATGCGTGGAGATCAAGGGACAACTTAGCAGAGTCAGTTCCCTCCTTCTACCATGGCATCAATGACAATCTTCCTAGAACCTGATGGAGTGTATTGGGGGTCAGTTCCTTCCAAAGACAGGAGATTAGGATCTGTACCCCAAAACAGTGGTGAGGCATGGGTGTGTGATTTATATGGTGTGGTTGTGTGTGCGTGCAGAAAGTATCAATGTTGGCTGCACATAAGAATTCACTTGCAAAGACTTCCAAATCAGGCCGCTATGCCTCTAAATATGGCTCCCACTAAGGAATCATTTAGTCGTCTGGAAAATGCAGAGCTGTGGGAACTGCAGAGCGTGGAAGTGGAAAGCAGGCTTCTCTCCACTGCTCAGCACCCACATATGGTTTTCATTCTATCCCCAAATCCCAAAACTGGAAAGCTCACAGAAACAGGAAAGTTCTACCATGTATCATGTCGCTGGCTGCACATAATAACAATACAATAAATAACAATAAAATAAATCAACTAGAGAAAAAAACAAGCAGAACCAAAAATACTATTCAGCTTGGCTGCCAATGGATTTGGAGAGGGATACACTATCAGGAGATGGGAAGAAGCAGTCTGCGGTGGGGCTCAGTGCAGGAGCACGTGTGTTTGGTATGTGCAAAGTCCTGGGATCGATCCCCAAACAGAAAAACAGAAAAGAGTCTTTTTAAAGATTAAAAAAATCAAACTCTACTCAGAGGCATTAATGATGAAAACTGGAAAACCTTGAGATGGTGAAGGTGACATTTCTTCTGAAATGAGTTTTCAGGAGAGGGGAGCCCATCCTATATAGACAAACAAGACAAATTCTTAGTTGAGTGTTTACCTGGCACAGCCCACCTTTTCCCCTGGTTTTCAGAGCCCATCAGGGAGGCGTGATAATGGCCCCCCTCACTGAGAAGGCCTAAGGATAAGTGTGACAGTGCACAGATCCTAGGAAATGCTCAATAATGAACGTTTGAATTATTACCCATCACAATTACCATTATTTACAGTTATTTTACAGTTCTGAAATTGTAGGATGATGTGTCAGAAAGAAAGGCTAACAAAGGAAAAACAAACCAAGCCCTTTCTTCATCAGCCTTGATCCAGTTCTTGCGGTGGGGTGGCACCTGGGAGGCAGCTGTGTCTCAGGGCTGCACTTACCAGTGGTGAGTCACTCACAAGCTTTCAGCTGCCTTCTGTCTCCCTGCAAAGAGAGGCAAAGAAGAGGGTATATCTGGGAAACTGAGGCAGATGGCTCCCCTCAAATATTTTCCCACCCATATAAACCATTTGTTAAAACGAGAAATTACTCTTCCCTCTGCAAACACCTGTTGAGGTCGGTACTGTTGATTCCCAGCCCCAGAGTGGACCTTTCTTCTCCCTTCTTAGGATCCTGACAAAGTTCAGGGTCTGGACTGAGGACTCCAGACACAAGGGCCCGGTTTTCTGCAGGGGCAAGGAAGCCTGATTTTTGTTTTGTTTTGTTTGCTTGCTTTTTGAGACAGGGTTTCTCTGTGTAACAGCCCTGGCTGCTCCAGAACTCTCTCTGTAGTCCAGGTTGGCCTTCCAGAGTTCAACCTGCCTCTGCCTCCCAAATGCTGAGATTAAAGGTGTGTGCCAGCATTGCCTGGCTAAGGAAGGCCCACAACTATCATTAGTTGTTGGTTCGGGCATAGGCACATGAGATATGAGGACACTGTGCCATAAGGCCTCTGGGAATCTTGTTCTCATTCTTAAAAGTAACAGGCATCCCTTCACCACCTTTAATCCCAGCTCTCAGAGGCAGAGGCTGACCAAGCTCTGAGTTCCAGGTCAGCCTTGTCCACAAAGCAGAATTCTAGCCAGGGAGAGCTGCATAGTGAGACTCTGTCAGATAGACAGACATACAGACAAATATAGATAAATGACAGATAGACAGACAGACAGATAGATAGATGACAGACAGATGACAGACAGATATAGATAGATGACAGATAGATATAGATAGATAGTTAGATAGACAGATAGATGATAGACAGATAGACAGATGATAGAAAGATGGATGGATAGACAGACAGATAGACAGATAGATAGTTGGATAGACAGACAGACAGATAGACAAATAATATATAATATAGACAACCTATGTATTTGCTCTTTTGCTCTGCCCTCTCTATTTTTTAAAAAAAAATTTTTTTTTGCCCTCTCTATTTTTAAAGATAGGGTCTCTCCACAGAGCCCACACTGGCCTTGAACTAATGCTGGGTTACAGGCGCGGACCAGACCACATCCAGACTCAAAACAGGACAGTCTCTTCTGAGGAAGCACACATTCACCAAATTTCCACAAATTTGGCTTAAAACAACACAGGCATGTCAAGGTTCCTGAGGTCAAAAGTCTCAGTGCTCTGTGTTCCTCTGATGGGTCTGGAAGAGACCGTGTCCCTCAAGTTTTGCAGCTTGTAGCGTTGTGTTCCCAACATTTCTGGGCACGTGGCTCCTCCCTCCATCTGGCTCCGAGACTGGCAATCCTGAATCTTCATATGTCTCTTGGCTCTGTCTCACATTGCTTTCTCCTTCAGGAAAATCTCCTTCTGCCCGCATTTCTAAGGATACCTGCGATTCCATGGGTGGGGGTGACCATGTGTCCAGGTGGACACTCTTCCATCATATCAACAAAATTCCCTTTGGCCTTGTAAGGTGATATGAATTCTAAGAACTAGGACTTAGGAATCTGTGGTGACTGATTTAGGCAATAATTCGCAAATTATCTGTGTTTCTTCTCCTCCCCTCCCCTGTCTTTCCCTCCTCTCCTCACTACAGTCCTCTTCCCTCCCCTCTCCTTCCCTTCCAATGCTCTCCTCCCCTCCCTCCTCTCCCCTCCCTTCTCCTCTCTTTACCTTATCTCCTCCCTCTTGTCTTACTTTTCTGTTTTTTTTCTTTCTTTCTTTCTTTCTTTTTTTTTTTTTTTGTGGTACTAAACACTAAGCCCAGGGCCTTATATTAAGCAAGTTCTCTGCCACTAAACTACAAACCCACTGGGCCACTGTGTTGACACCCCTACATTCCCCTTCTCCACCTCCCCTTTTTTCATTAATTTTGAAACCAAAGCTCTCTAAGTCCCCAGGCTAGCCGTGTAACCCTCTTGATTTGTCAGTCTTCTAAGTGGCTAGGTTTATAGGCATGTTCCCCACTACACCTACTCATTTTTATTTTATTTCATTTTATTTTATATAAAGTAAAACTTTTAAATATGTAGTTTACTCAGGAGAGGTGGCTCAGTGGGTGAGAGCAGAGGACCCGGGTTCAGTTCCTGGCACCCACACCAGGCAGCTCACAGCAGCCTCTAACTCCACTTCCAAGAGATCGGATGTCCTGTTCTGACCATTCAGGCACTTGTACATACATGATGCAAGTGTACACATGTGCACACACACATAGATAAAAATAAATAAAATTTAAATATACAATTAGTTTCAGCAGACACGTGATGGAGGAACTACACCGTAATCAAGACAGACCAGTTTCATCACAGCATAGCTCATAATCAAGCCATCCGTTCACTAGCCTGGCTGTGATTTGTGTATCCTCTGAGCCTGTGATATTGCCTTTTTGAGAAAGTCGTGTGCATGGAATCATGGGAGTAGGAAGTCCAGCTGTTTTCCCTTAACACAGTGTGTTTGCTGTCCACGCAAGTCATGGTGGACGAAGAGCTGAGAAAGAAAACTAACTTCTCCATTCTCAGAAGTTTGGTGCTGGGCCAGATCCATGCGACAAAAGCGATCCACAAGAGAACAGACAGGTTTTTATTATGACACACAGGGCACACCTCTCGGGGAACCTCAGCGAGTGGCAGCTGAAGAGAGGCTTAAACACGCTTTGTTGGGGAACAGCAAGTCTAGGGAACCAACAGGAGAGGACCAAGCAGAGTTTCGCCCTGTAGAGGCAGGAGACTGACTGAAGGTAGGTGGCTGTGGCTGAGCGAGCCTTCACCTGCAGTTTTACTGGCGACGTCAGGCCTGGCGTCACCCTTGTCCCCAGTGGGCAAGCCTGCAGCCTGTGTGTGAGGGGCGGTGAAAAGGATAGAAAGCTCCCACTATGATTCTTGCTCTCTGATTTAGCTCCAGAGTAGTTACAGAAAACAGGCAAGTTTTTCTGGTCTGTGAATCCATGGGTAGAGAAGAGCTGGTCAGGCCTGAGATGTTCAGGTCTGGGTGCTCCACTGACTGCTGGACCCTCTGCCTCTGCAGAAGTGATGTGGGATTCCCTTCTGCATGCTGTGATTACCATTAATAAAGAAACTGCTTTGGACCTATAGCAGGGCAGAATTTAGCTAGGCAGGGAAAACTAAGCTGAATGCTGGGAGAAAGAAGGACGGAGTCAGAGAGACACCATGGAACCCCTACAGACACAGACACTGGGATTTTACCCGGTAAACCACAGCCTTGTGGCGATACACAGATTAGTACAAATGGGTTAAACTAAAATGTAAGAGTTAGCCAATAAGAAGCTAGAGCTAATGGGCCAAGCAATGATTTAAATAATACAGTTTCTGTGTGATTATTTCAGGGCTGAGCAGCCAGGAACCAACAAGCAGCCTCCTCACAACACAGAAGGGTGCCCTTGCCCAGTGCCATTCTATGCGTGTTCCATGTGGTTCCGTTTCTCAGAAAATCATCTGTCTTGAACCTGGTCTGCCTCACAAGGAAGACACGGCAGCTCTAGACTGGTGCCTCGGCATTTCTGGTTTCCGTGTGCTTTCTGTCCTGGTTCCAGTGCTTTGTGAAAGCCCTGCTCCACACAGATAGGAAGTGAGATGCAGTTGCTTTTCACCACCGTCCCCTGTAATGTCAGCTTCCAGCCACTGTGGCCAGGCACAAGGTGATGCTGGGGATCGAACCCAGGTCTCTGCGCACACAAGGAAAGTGCTTCATACTAAGATGTACCGCCAGCCCTCAGCCACTGTCAGTTAAACTCACCCAGAAGTTTGACAGAGAAACCAATCAAAAATGTTTGACTGGGTTTAAGTAATTCATAACAGCCCATAGTCATGGTTAGTCCGTAGTGTTCATTTGAATCAAGAGGAAACCAGAACCTAAGGTCTAAAGCAAGTACAAAAGGTATCCAAACAGAATGCTATCATCAAATGTGTTTAATTATTACACTACAATATGAATTCTAATATCAGTCCCACCCAAATCAAGATTCTAAGGAAACAGTCGCTGCTCAAATACAGCCAATCAAACTCTCCTCTCTCCCCCAAGCCCCACCCACTGCAGGGATTTCAACCAATGAAAGCATTCCACTAAGAACTGAGGCGGATAGGAGACTACATGCTAAACAGTGTCCAATTCACAATAACCAGCATTTGCATAGAAACAAACTAAATGTCCCTTCTTCATTCCATCCCCAAAGCCCACGCATTAAACAGAATAGATTTATGAAGGAAAGAACTGGGTTCAAAGAGGAACCATAATGTATCCAATCTTCCTCCGTCTATCCCCACTCTGACCCTCTTCCCACCCTCCTTTCGTCCCTCCACCCCTCCCTTCTTTCTTCCCTTCTTTTGCGTCTCCTTGTTCTCTCTCTTCTGTTTCCTTCTCTTTTCTTCTCTTCCTTCTTACCTCAGCTCTCCCATGGCATCCTGGAATTCCTCACGTCAGTCAGGCTATGGGCTCTGAACAGATTGAAGATTAAATGACAGAATAAATGGATGCCATGTGGAGACCTTAGAGGAGAAAGGATGTTTAGCTGGACCTTGAAGAGTCAGCAACAGCAACAGGCAGAGATGATGAGATGGGATGGGCATCCCGGGGAGAGGGAACAGAGAAGGCAGACACCTTAGAAGACTGGTGTTGGGGAGCAGCAGGGAGAAGTCCTGGTGAGAGCAGAGGAGGCTGGCCTGGACCAAGGAAGGCCTTGAAGCTGTGCCAGGAGGCTTGACGCTACCGAGGAGCTTGACACAGGGAAGTGGCAGAATTATGTGTGTAAGAAGGGTCATTTGGAGGTCATTATGGGGTAGATGATAAAGGCAAGTTGAGACTAGAAGTGTTGCGATAGGAGGATGTTGCCAGTCTAGACCAAAGTTGATAAAGTACGGTCTGAGGCAAGAAGATTGTGAGGAGGGGGTTATTTCGTTGGAAGAGTTAAAAGACAGTGTGGAGGTCCACGTGGCAGTGGAAGGGGAGGGGACAGCAAGGGAACAAGAAGCCCTTCTCAAATACTTTGTCCTTACCGCCATTGTTTCATAGATGTTTACACTTACATACCTTTCTAAAGCTAGTTTCTAAAGAACAGTTTGTGATTTCTATAAACAGTGATTGATTTTCTTTAAATCTCTGTTCCTCATCTCTAGAGTTTAGTTCTTTGTCAAAGCATAGTCAGTCATGTGTAGTGGCCACAGGTATACCAAGGGCTTATCTTAGCACCCAGGTATAGTTTAGCACCTAGGTATGGCTTAGCCCCCAGGTATGGCTTAGCCCCCAGGTATGGTTTGGCGCCCAGGTATGGCTTAGCACCCAGGTATGGCTTAGCATCCAGGTATGGCTTAGCACACAGGTATGGCTTAGCCCCCAGGTATGGCTTAGCCCCCAGGTATGGTTTAGCCCTCAGGTATGGTTTAGAGCCCAGGTATGGCTTAGCCCCCAGGTGTGGTTTAGCCCGCAGGTATGGTTTAGAGCCCAGGTATGGCTTAGCACACAGGTATGGCTTAGCGCACAGGTATGGCTTAGCACACAGGTATGGCTTAGCACCCAGGTGCTGAGCACAGCATTTCTCTGGAATCTTGAAACTGGAATAAAGAATATGGCTACTATTATAAAAGGAATTGGGACCTGGGTAGCTATTGGCTATGGCTCAAGTGGTTGTTTTCTGAGTAGAAGAAAACCTAGGCTTGCTGAGTAAGAATAATAAAGTACAGGCCCAGAGAGAAACAGATGGCAAAATCCAGATTCTGCCTTATCCCGACGCTGGGATGAGATGCTGCCCTCAGGCCCCTTGTTGCTCTGGCTTTGGCTGGCTTACCCAACCCAAGGGAACACTAATAGCTTTAGCCACAGATAACATTTCAAAGCCCACACACCAGGGACCACATCTGATGGAAGCACTTTTGTATCCATGAAATTTACTCTCTAAATAGTTCCCTTGTTTATTGTTCCTGCTTGTGTTATAAAAGAGACTTTGAAATGAGGTACGTCATGCATAAAGCTATGTGCATTTTTTAGAAAGACTCACTTGTAGTTATCTTTAAATTATTATCCAAATTTAAAAATAAGACAAAGCAATCAAGTCCCATGAAAGATTAGCTGACCAGGGCTGGGTGTAGTGAGTGGCCAGTGGAGGTGAGTAAGACCTTGTCCCTCATCTGGCACCAGAACCAGTTAATTAATTTTGTCTTGAAGGTTCAGGACTAAAGAAGAAGCATCCATACTGGGCTTAAAGAAGTAGAAATACATGGATAGAGTAGGTAGGAAGAAGCAGAACAGACATTCAGAAACCAGCATTGCAGAGGGATGGAGGATGACTCTCAGGACACAGAGGGATGAAGGACTCTCAGGACACAGAGGGATGAAGGACTCTCAGGACACAGAGGGATGGAGGACTCTCAGGACACAGAGGGATGGAGGAGGACTCTCGGGACACAGAGGGATGGAGGACGACTCTCAGGACACAGAGGGATGGAGGACGACTCTCAGGACACAGAGGGATGGAGGATGACTCTCAGGACACAGAGGGATGGAGGATGACTCTCAGGACAGAGGGATGGAGGATGACTCTCAGGACACAGAGGGATGGAGGACGACTCTCAGGACACAGAGGGATGGAGGACTCTCAGGACACAGAGGGATGGAGGACTCTCAGGACACAGAGGGATGGAGGACTCTCAGGACACAGAGGGATGGAGGACTCTCAGGACACAGAGGGATGGAGGACTCTCAGGACACAGAGGGATGGAGGAGGACTCTCAGGACACAGAGGGATGGAGGACGACTCTCAGGACACAGAGGGATGGAGGACGACTCTCAGGACACAGAGGGATGGAGGACTCTCAGGACACAGAGGGATGGAGGACGACTCTCAGGACACAGAGGGATGGAGGACTCTCAGGACACAGAGATCCGGATGGAGGATGACTCTCAGGACAGAGGGATGGAGGACGACTCTCAGAACACAGAGGGATGGAGGACTCTCAGGACACAGAGATCCGGATGGAGGATGACTCTCAGGACAGAGGGATGGAGGACGACTCTCAGAACACAGAGGGATGGAGGACTCTCAGGACACAGAGATCCAGATGGAGGATGACTCTCAGGACAGAGGGATGGAGGACGACTCTCAGAACACAGAGGGATGGAGGACGACTCTCAGAACACAGAGGGATGGAGGACGACTCTCAGAACACAGAGGGATGGAGGACGACTCTCAGGACACAGAGGGATGGAGGATGACTCTCAGGACACAGAGGGATGGAGGATGACTCTCAGGACACAGAGGGATGGAGGACTCTCAGGACACAGAGGGATGGAGGATGACTCTCAGAACACAGAGGGATGGAGGACGACTCTCAGAACACAGAGGGATGGAGGACGACTCTCAGGACACAGAGGGATGGAGGACGACTCTCAGAACACAGAGGGATGGAGGACGACTCTCAGAACACAGAAGGATGGAGGATGACTCTCAGAACACAGAGGGATGGAGGACTCTCAGGACACAGAGGGATGGAGGATGACTCTCAGGACACAGAGGGATGGAGGATGACTCTCAGGACACAGAGGGATGGAGGATGACTCTCAGGACACAGAGGGATGGAGGATGACTCTCAGGACACAGAGGGATGGAGGATGACTCTCAGGACACAGAGGGATGGAGGACGACTCTCAGGACATGAAACTGGAGGGCTCCCAAGACAGGTAAAAAGGTTTTATATTTTTTGAGACAGGGTTTCTCTGTGTAGTCCTGGCTGTCCTGGTACTCACTATGCAGACCAGGCTTGTAACGAGATATTTGATTACACTGTGTAAAGATGTGTTACTGTGATTGGTTTAATAAAAAGCTAAACAGCCAATAGCTAGGGTAGGAGGTATAGGTAGGGCTTCCAGACAGAAAGTTTTCTGGGAAGAAGAGAGGCAGAGTTGCCCGCCAGGAGCAGAGGGACTTTCAGGAGGAGAGGTAAAAGCCACCAGCCACATGGCAGCATATGGAGGAATAGAAATGGGTTAAGTTATAAGAGCTAGTCAGAAGCAAGCCTAGGCTAAGGCTGAGCTTCGTAATTAATGAGAAGTCTCTGTGTAGTTATTAATGGAAACTGGTGGGACAGAGAAAGACTTGTTACACAGACTAGCTTCAAACTCAGAGATTTGTGTGCTCTTATCTCCCAAATGCTGAGATTAAAGACATGTGTCACCACCACCTGGCTAAGATTAAAATGTCTCAAGGTCCACAGAGAGCAGAGAACTTCTTGTTTGTCATATTTCTGTGTACTTCCCCATTTCCCAGTTTTCCACCATTATGGGGAATCACCTGGGTATCTCACCAATGAACTATAAACAGGCATCTCCGGTGTCAGCTCCCAGCTAGAACACAAAAGAGCTTTCTTGCCTTCCTTCAAAGACTAAAAAGGACCGCAGTGATCAATTGCAAGGCGGCGGTTCCTCTACCAGTCCACGGAGAACAGCACTAGACAGGCACCATGGGAAAAAGCTAAACTTGGGTTGTATTGAGCCACTATAACTTGGAGTCTCTTGGCTACTATAGTATAACATAGCTCATCCTGACATACACCTTTGTATGTACTTTGTAATTTACCTCAGAAATAGAGACTGGCTTGACCTAGTCAACATGGGTTGCTATAACAAAGACTATATACACTGGGGCAAATAAGCAACAGAAATTCATTTCTCCCAGTTCTGGTGAGAATAACCTCTTGATGGTCCAGCATGATTGTGTCCTGAGGAGGGCCCTCTTCAGCGCCACAGAGTGCTTAGTTTTCACTAAACATTGCTATGATGAACAGACAGACAGCTAGTTTGAAGCCTTTTCACAGACGGCACTAATTCTATTTGTCACGGCTCCATCCTTAGTCAAATTTCCTCCAAAGGCCCCCCTCCAACACTACCACACGATGGTTAGGATTCCAGCCTAGGCACTATGTGAGCATCGTGTGAGCATTGATGAATATATATAACATGTTCAGACTTCGTGATACTCATCCAGATTGCTCCCACCCACCTATAGTGTCAATGTCACTGGGCACTGTCCATCCAGCAGCATTTGCTCCCCTTCCCGCCACCTAGCACAGGTATCTAGTTATCTTGTTACCACCCCTCTAGGTTCAGGGCCTCATTTTCTTGCTTTGGGTTTAGTTTGGGAGCAGTATATGACAGTGATGTGTTTGGGACTCTTAATCCCAGGGTCGTGGGTTCGAGCCCCACATTGGGAGCCATTCTATAACATGAGGACCTTCTAGTTCAGGTTTCTGTCCTGCCCAGTTCTCACAGCCAGCAAGTCCCAAAGAAAATCACACAGAGAGTCTATATTAGATATAAACTGATTAGCCCATTAGCTCAGGCTTCTTATTAGCTCTTATAACTTAAATTAACCCATTATCCTTATCTATGTTAGCCACATGACCTGGTACCTTGTTCAGTGGGGCAGGTCACATCCTGCTTCTTCGGTGATCTGGGCAGGACTGAGGAGGGTGTTATGATTGTTCTGTCACTTTAAGAGACAAGCCACACCCACTCCCTGCAGCCCATCCCTCCCCTCGCCATCTTGGTTTCTCTCGCAGTCCCTTTTTCCTCTCTCTCTTCTCCTTTCTCTCTCGCTCTATCCTCTTCTTCTTTCCCCCTCCTCTCTTCCCTCGCCCTTCTCCTCTCCCCCTCTTTTCTTCCCATGTTATAATTTAACTAATAAATATCCAATTCTATTCTGTACAATGTGTCTATCCATGTCCCTGTCTCCTGCCCGCCTGCCATGTATCTCCCTGCCTGGGACCAGCCACCGCTCTGGGACTGGCAGCCATCTCTGCCTGGGACTGGCTGCTCCCAGGGCCCACTACCCGCTGCCACGTGGCCCACCACCACCATTTGGGGACCTACAGCATTTCTGCTGCCTACTGCCACCGGGGATCTTACAGCATTTTTAAAAAAATCATAGCATTGGTGCCATGTGATTCAGATAGGTGCTCCTGCCCAGAAGTCCTCTCCCAGGGTCAGGATCCTGAACCAGGTTTTTTTTTTTCCACTCCTACCACCGGCTTCCTGGCATCAATTGGTGAGTCTCCCCCATTCTGCTATGGTTGCTTCCCTTAACTGGAATTGTGTTTGGACTGACCTGGGGTCAGTCAGCCTGCTTTAGCACTGTACACTCCCTGTGCCGTGCATTCAACCGAGGACCCAGGGTTGCCCAGATTCTTCATCTTTTTTTCTCTTTCTTCTCTTTTCTTTTTCCTTCCTTTGTCATAAAATGCTGCTCAGAGCGGCCCCAGGCCTCTTTGGTTTCTGAGTCACCAGACCAGATCCAGCTAGGCCATAACATCCCACTTGCGGTCAGAGGATGCTTGTTCACAAGTCCTGGGTGTTCGTGCCAATTTGCACCCCACCTATACGTTCCCTTATAGGCCTTGGGTGCCGCTGTTTCATGGGTTTTCACGATTTTGGCTGTGGATAGCAACCACCCATGGTGGCTCCCCGACTTTTTTAAATTCTAGCTGGATTTTTCAATTCCAGCCATAGCATGGTGCAGTTTTTTCAGTTCCAGCCTTTTGCTCCCCTCTGTTGCTTGTGGTGTGGCATGGAGGCTCAGTGACAGGGCATATCATGCCTTTAGGTCCCTCTTATTAAGCTTAAAATCCTTACAGCTCAAAAATTATGGCTTTTTTCATACATGTGGCTGCTGCCATTTTGGTTGGGGTCAGGTGACTTTATCGCCATCTCGGTTGAGGACCAGGTCAGGTGACCAAGTTCTGCCATCTTTACTGAGGTATTACCTGCCTGGTTCCCCAGTGTTAACTTTATTACATGGGTGATCTTACCACCATCTTGGCTGAGAGACAGGTCAGGTGACCAAGCTCTCCCCTGCCTTGTCCCCCGGTTTTCACTAAATTCCTCTTGTTGACTCTGTTACATATGTTTTGCACAGTGGCATGCCTTTGGTAGGGCCCACCAAGAGCATCCACTTTGCCCAATTCCTGTTCACTCTTTCTGTGTATAATAATTGTTCATTATATCTCATTTCAGACTACAAAATCAATAAGTCTCATGTTTTAAACTGGTATGTACTTTTAATTCTCTCACAAAAATGTCTTATATTTAATCCAACCCTCATTTAAAATATATTAAGCTGTTCTCTACTATTGTCAGTTCTGTTATTAACCTTATATTGCAAGCAGTTTTTCTTCTTTCTGCCTTTTTACGAGTGTAAATCTTACCTGTTAAGAGCCAGTATGGTCAAGCTCAGACCCAGCTCTCCAGGTGGATTCTATACTGTAGTTATACCTAATAAACAGCCCTCAACTGCTCAGAAATGTGATATTTAAATATTTAATTATTAAAAAACTTTTCATAACAAAAAGTGACAGGTTGGCTCCTAGCAGCAGCACTCTACCTCCTCCAAAGAAGACAGAAGACAAATGGGTACACAACAACATCCATTCACAGTTGGCTTCAACTGACAAGCACTGACCATTGGACGAAACTGCCTTTTATCTAAACTAAAGATCTCCAGATGTGGACAGAATCACTGGAATTGACAGCCTAGCTGCTCAGGTCAAGGTAGGCTTGTCTTCCTACAGAATTCTTAGCCCACAGGATCTTCTGGAGCCTTGCAGGCCCTGCACAAAATAGCAAAAAGCAAATGCAACCTTCAGTGACAATGGAGGACCCTGAGGAGTAGCTCTGAGTGCTAACCAAGTAAGTTCTCTGTCATTTTTTAATCAGTAACTCAAGTAAAATCTTATCCTTCTCAAAGATCTCTGATACAGTTTGATAGCTGAGAGGTTTTGCCAGTTTAAAAGAACAACCTCACCAAACAACACGGAGACTTATTATTATTAATTATGAAGCTCAGCCTATAGCTTAGGCTTGTTTCTAACTAGCTCTTATAACTTAACCCATTTCTATTCACATGGCTTGTGGCTTTTACCTCTCCTCCTGCATGTCTTATTCCCTCCCCTCCTCCTTTCTCCTTCCCTGAGACGTCTCTGTCCCCAGAAGCCCCACCTAACTTCTTTCTGCCTAACTAGTGCCATCCAGCTCTTTAAAAAATAACCAACCACAGGGACACATCATCACACAGAGTAAAGGAATAGTCCGCAACAAGAGTCTGCCATGGTGGGGATGAATAGCAGCAAGAAGCAGGCCTGGTGGCGGGAACGGGTAGCTGAGAGGGCACACCTCAGTCACAGGCATGAAGCAGAGAGCATTCTGGGAGTAGGGCAATGCCATCTGCTCTCCAAGCCCATAGCCTGCAAAGCCATGCCTCCTAAACCTCCAGAAACCATGTCACCTAGTGGGGACCCAGTGCTCAAGTGCCTGAGCCTAGAGAACAGTGGTCTTCAACCTGTGGGTAATGACCCCTTCGGGAATCAAACAACCCTTTCACGGGGGTTGCCTAACACTATTGGGGAACAGACACTTACATTATGATTCATAACAGTAACAAAACTGCAGTTATAAAGTAGCAATGAAAACAATTTTATGGTTGGGGTCACCACAGCATGAGAACTGTATTAAAGAGTTGCAGCATAAGAAGACTGAGAACCACTTCTCTAGAGGGTATTTCTCATTCAAACTACCACAGGAGTCAAAGAGATGGTGGTGGTGCATGCCTGTAATCCCAGCACTAGAGAGGAATAGAAGATGGGAGAAGACATATCTCAGACACAGTCTCATTCTGAGGATTCCTAAAGGCAGGATCGCCATTTCAGACTGAGGTAGAGGTAGGAGCCAGTGGCTGGCTGCTTTGCTTTTTTGACCTTCAGGTTGAACCCCAATATCTGGGTTTTTATTAATCGTGCTGCACATAACACATTGTTATTTTCAGTTTTCTGATGAGAAAACTGAGGATCAACAATGACAAGGGATTTCCAGAGCCAGTACTCTAGAACGGTGCCCGCCCTCTCACAAGATGGGATGAATGAACAGCCTTTCCCCCCAATCCCAGAACTGTCCAATCTCTTGGCATTGTTGGGGTGACAGCAGGTAAGGAGTGGAGCCCCGAGTGGCTCATTCAGAGGGCTCTCAAGAGACAGTGGGGGCACAGGAAAATATGTTAAATAATGTAGCAAGGTGGTTAAAAAAAACCCTGTGTATACAATTACCTAAATGTAATGATCACAGCTGTGTGAAAATAGAAATGTCTGTGGGAGTGCAGCCTACCCACCTAGGACATTCTAGGGCAGCCCTGGGTTTAATGATTGTGATTGACGGCAGGCTTGTATCAGATGCTGTGCTCTGAGTTTTGGCAGCTTGGGCACACATGACTACTTAAAGCCAAAGACTATGCTGAAGACAGCTAAACAGGTAGCATATTTTTTTAAATATAAAACTTAGAAAAACAAAAGGGGGATATCTGATACAATTCTAGCATTAAGGAGCAGACATTTGGAGAGGATTTCCCAGTGTTACTAACAAAAGCAAATTGATATTGGTGTCTTGCCTAGTCAACCAAAGGCTATTCCAGTCACTGGGAGAAGTCATCCTTTGTCACCCAGCAGTGGAGTCAAAAGAGAAGCCTATGGTCGCTTTCAGTAGTGAGCAGCAATCTCCCATTGATTGTTCCCAGTGGGTTTTTTTTTGAAATTGCTTTATTTGGTCATTTTTATTCTCCTGCAATCATGTTAATTCTTAGAACTTGCCATTTAAACTACTGATTGGTCCATCCATCCATCCACCTCTTCTTTCTGTATTTACTAGTCTCCTGTTATGTCCTGAGCTCTGACAAGCATTGAGAGAGCAATCCTAAGCAAGTTCTTGCAAGTGATGGACTCACTGCAAGTGTCGGTGCATCCTGGAATCCAGGGGATATTAGAACTTGTGATATCCCCTGGTGTATCTGGGAATCCAGGAGGATGTTAGAACATGTGATACCCCCAGGTACATCTGGGAATCCAGGAGCATATTAGAACATGTGATACCCCCTGGTGCATCCTGGAATCCAGGGGGATATTAGAACATATGATATCCCCTGGTGTATCTGGGAATCCCGGGGTATATTAGAACATGTGATATATCTGGGAATCCCCGGAGCTGTTAGAACATGTGATATCCCTGAGTTGTCAGTTCCTTTCCATAGGTGTGTCCCTGAGACACTATTTCAGCCAGACAACCGGCACCCAGGGAGCTCATGGGCCAATGGAGGAGACACAAACAGATCAGTCATTACAGACAACCAGCAATTATAATCAGAGATTTCAGTGGGGCTCTAGGGTGCAGAGTAACAGTGAAGAGGAGCCTTGTTCTACAGGATAGAGAGGTGTTGGAGGTCCTGGGGACACAGAAGGACAGCGAATATAATATACCTTGGAGGAGTCAGGACCTCCTAGGTCTCACCACCCGCCAGGCCTCCTAGTCTGGAAAGACAAGGACAAGTTTAGTGGAAGGCGTGCTACGGTGAGTAGCCGAGAGAAAAAGGTGGGGTTCAGGGGGGTTTTGGTAAGCTGTCAGGGGAGTAGCCAGTGATTCAGTTTAGTGGAAGGCGTGCTAAGGTGAGGTAGCCGAGAGAGAAAGGTGGGGTCCAGGGGGTTTTTGGTAGGCTGTCAGGGGACTAGCCAGTGATTTAGCTGCTATGGGTACAGATTTTGAGCAGGAAGGAAGAAGGTGAGGTTAGAGAGATATCAAAGCCTGATCACCGATGGTCGCTGTGCCAGGCAGGGCTGCGGGAACCAGTCTGTCTGGGTGCTGATAACTGAAATGTTTACCAACTCCACCCTCTCCCGGCCCTGGACATACCAAATTCCTGGAGTCACTCACAAGTCCCTGTAAGGCCAGATCACACCACCAGCTGCATTTTACGGCGTGGTCGAGCTATATGCTTTAAAAGGCAAACCAGAGACTGGAGAGATGTCTCTGCGCCTAGGAGTGCTGGTATTCTTCTAGAGGACCTGGGTTCGAGTCCCAGAACCCACTAGTGGCTCACAATTGTCTGTAACTCCAGTTCCAGGGCATCCGAAGGCCCCTTCTGACCTCTGTGGGCAGCATGCATGCATGTAGGCAAACACTCATACATGTAACATAATAACATATTTTTAATTTCCTTCGTTTCTTTTCTTTTTTCAAAACTTTTTATTGATTCTTTGTGAATTCACACCGTTCACCCCGAACTCAACATCTCCCTGTCCCTCCATGTCTGTTCTTCTGCCTTGCCACCTCCTTTCCCAAAGACAACAAAACAACAACAACAAAAATCTTGCCGTGGAAGCTGCGGTGTGCCATGCAGTAGACCCCATTGCCCAGACAGCTTTACTTGCAGATGTTCCTTACAACAGCCATTGGACTAGTTCCAGGCCTCTGACTCCTGCGACACTCGTGACCCTCACTGGGATTCCTTTCGGACAGCCTGTTGTTGACCTGTGTTGTAGAGAGCCTGCGGTTTTGGTACTGCAGGACGGGCCCCTATGCAAGCTCCAGCAGTTCATGGATGGGGTGGATGTTGGGGTGGGCCAACTCACAGCCCTGTATCTGGGCCTGGGTGGTAGCTGAGCTGGTCAGTCTGCCCACGGCTCTCCTGCACCCTGGCCACCAGGGCCAGCTCTCCTACTCTGCCCAGGCGGCGGTGGGGGGGCAGGGCCAACTCTCCAGTCTGCTGAAGTAAATTTTTTTAGAGCAAGTCATAGGTTGCCTCTGAAAATTTAACCCATTTTCCTATTGAGAAAAATGGTCTTTAAAGTCCTTTCGGGGTACTTTGCTTCAAACCTGCCTGAAGTCTACATTTTCGTTCCTCAAGGGGGATGTGGAGTACGCCGGCGGCTGTAATTGGAGTGAGGGACCACACCAACCAATTTTGGTGTAGGGTTCCTAGCCAGCTGAGACCTTTGAGAATGGCTATATGAGAAGCTACATATGGCTTTGGGCCTCCTGCACTCGCTCAGTGACCTGGACCTGCAAGGGGGCACTCCGTGGGAAAAGCAAAGCAGCATGCTTCTTGGGAGCCTATGGTCGGCATAGCAACTGCACCCGAATCTACTGCTGCTTCAGGGCAGACTGCAGCTCTGCAACTACTGCCCCACTGCTCAGGCCGAGGCATGGCAGGACTTGGGTGTCCTGCTGGAACCACCTCTGCCTCTGTAGCCAAATGAAGTTTTTAGCTAAGTCTCTCTCATTCTATTTACCAATAAATACCCTGAGTCAGATACTGGGATGGAAACTTGCTAGCTCAGAGAGGCCTAGAAGCTGACCTTCCTCCTTAGCCAGCGACCCAGCAGGAGAGTCTACAGCTGATCTCAAAGACTGTCCCTACTACTTCCTGTGCATCTTTCTATCGGCTGTCCAGACTCTCTATCTCTCTATGGCTACTTCCTGCCAACTAGTTTTACGTAATTAACACAAACTCAGGGTTCACAGTGCCATCAAGTGTCCCGCAACAGCAACCCAAGCTTGAGTGTCTTGGTTCTTGATTTCTGTCTGCAGAGAAAAATGAAAGGGTTGCTTCTGCACCGAAGTCTTAAAGCGTTCTTAGAAATTAAAGGTGTTGAGCCAGACAGCCCAGAGTCCTTTCCTGAAGGGTAGGGACCTGAAGGTCAGCTTTAGTGGGTCTTAGGAGACAGCCCCTGGCTCACTGTCCTCGGGGCAGGAAGCTGCTGCTGGGACAGTGACACATAGCCAGGAGCTGGCCAGGCCTGGTGAGGTAAGCCAGCAGTGAGTTATCTGAGCAGTTGCTTCCAGAGTCTCGGTTTGCGCACGTGTGTGCCCGTGTGCGACACACACACACACACGCACACACACTATTTATTTATTATTTATTTGAGATAGGATCTTGTTAGGAATATTTCTTAAGATGAGTTTCTCTGCCGATGCAAATAATTCCAATCAGCCCAAATTAGACGGAATAAAAGATGCCCATGTTTAATGCAGTGCTCTAGGGTGGGGAAGAAAGAGAGGGGAGATCACGCTAAACCCCGAGACCATGTGTTCATTCTCTGGGGGTCAGCCTGAATAACCTGTGGGAATGGTCCTGACCCTCCCTGGGGAGATGAAGTTTGGACTGAGGCAACTCTCAGGGGAGGGAGGTTCCAAAGATGGATGGGGGGGATAGGATGAGGCCCCCAATTTAATAGATTTTACTATGCAGCTCTGACTGTCCTAAAACTCACTCTGTAGGTCAGGCTGGCCTAGAACTCACAGAGCTCAGCCTGCCTCTACCTCCTGAGCCTGGGATTGAAGGTGTGTGCCACCATTGCCTAGCTCCACTTTATTTTTTTGAGACAGGGTCTCTCTCTAAATCTGGGACTCACCTATCTGGCCAGTAGGCCCCAGGAAGGATCCTCTTGCCTGCTCCCTTGCCCTGGAGTTACAGCACACGGGCCTTCCTATGTGTTTACTCCGTCTGGGGCTCAGGCCCCCATGCTTACGTGACAAGCACTTTACCAACTTTTCTAGCCTCAAGAATCCTCTACTCAAATCTCAACCTCAGCCCCCTTAGCTGCTCTGCTGACTCTCATTGTTTCAAAGCTTTGTTTTTTTTTTTAAATCCCAAAGAAGGTAATGTATAGCCAGCCAACTGTGTTTCAACGCTAAGACACATCGTCACATCTGAAAAGCCCATTGTTCTGTCTGCTGATAATATAAGTCTGTCGATGGTACAGTCCTGTATACAAAGCACTGCCCCTCCTCCCACTGGTGACCTGCACGGACAGCCTAATGCCTTCTGGTATGTGGCACCCAGAAGAGCAGGGCTGGCCTTCCACAGACAGCTGGCCTGATTCATCCAGAACAAAGGCAGGCTCTTCCTGCTAAATCCCTGGTAGGCACGGGCTATGAGGCCAGCAGGGCCCTGTGCACTCTACTGGAATCTCTCTTCTCCTCCTCCTACTCCTTTTCCTCCTCTTCCTCCCCTCTTTCTTCCTCTTCCTCTCCCTCTCCCTCTCTCTCTCTCTGTTTTTGTTTTTGTTTTTTTTTTTTGTTTTTTTTGTTTTTTTTTTTTTTTTGAGAAAAGGTTTCTCTGTGTAATGGCTCTGGCTGTCCTGGAATTAGCTCTGGGTCTTGAACTCACAGAGATCTGCCAACCTCTACCTCCTGAGTGATAGGATTAAAGATGTGAGCCACCCCTCTCCCCAATTTAGTTCCTTTTCTATTGCCAGGACAAAATACCATGATCAAAGAGATTTACAGAAGGAAGGATTTCAGAGGGTGAGTATATGTGTTGGGGTACTGAGAACCACCAAAAGTCCTTTGCCTGTATTCAGGAACCGCGTTCCTCCCCGCTTCAGTGACTCCGTGCCAACGGCCTGGCCCCCATCGTCATTAGCGTCCAGTGTGACACCGTATTTTCCATATACGCACGTTCCATGCTCCCTATAAAGCTGCTGCCACAACCTGGTTCCCAGCTGTCTCCACCCCCTCTCAAAGGCAGCCATTTTACATCCCTCCTCCCCAGGACATCTCTTACATGAGGTCTGTTGCGTGGTGTGACTTTGTGGCCCCTGATTGTCAAGATACTGAGCAGCTTGGCCACTTCGCAGGCATGCAGCAGAAATAAGAGACTTCACCTTTGGCTGGGCCTCACTTTCTCCATCTGGAAAGTGGGAGTCAGAATCACGTCGACCTGAGCTGTTGTTAGGCTTGGGTTCTCTTCAGGACCAGCAAATATTCTTAGTTGCAGAGCCGTCCACCGAGCCCCAGATGAAATAGTTCTTGATTCTTTAAAGGACCTTGATCCTTAAGTTCCTTTCACTTGGGCCACAGAAAAATTGGTGCTAGAGACAGAGTTGGGTTCAAATCCCATTCTGTGGCTCTCCTAATTTACTAATTTGTGATGTCAAGGTTAACAAGGCTCACCGGGAGTGATAGGTGGCAGTTGTGATTGTGCTTTTTGTTGTAGTATTGCGAGTGTTATCATCCTGGGCCCGCTGTGTGCGGCTGGTGCAGCAATGGCAGGCTTGGCAGAATGAAGGAATATCTGGTACTTCGGGACCTTCCTTGACAATGTGACTTGGAAGAGGGGGAGGCAGATGTCCCGTGCCATGTCACAGAGTCAGTGGGCCTTGCTGATGTCACATGTGCAGAATCTCGTTGGCATTTATGGCACAATTACAGAATCATGCCTGCTAGAAACCCAGCGGTGTGGAAATCCATAGACTCTGGGTACCAGAACAGAGTTGGCAGGGGTTGCATGGAACTGGGTTTAATTCAGAGGCACTTAGCATATAGTGGAGGTGTGCCAGATTCAACCTCCCCAGCGCTCAAACCAAATCAAACCAAACAATCACACAATAAACTAAACAAAACAATGGCAGAAACACATTCCTGCCCAGGACACTGAGAAAACATTTGGGTTGTCCACTCTTTCAACCCTCTCTCAAGGCCCACACTGTATTCCAATCCCTATACCCAACCAAATGCATCTCCTTCATTAATGAGGCCACTGAAAACGTTGTTCAGCCCTTGCTCTCTGGCAGACACTATCTGACCAAAGGGTTATAGCTGAAAATCAAGCAGACAGACTTTCCCAGAGGACACACACATTACCACGTGACTTCAGAGAGTAGGCAGGTGGGGGCAGGGCGGGGTGGGGCAGGGCGTGGGCTGTGCTGTTCTGGCGTTGGAGGGAAGGGCGGGAGCTCTGGTTCAAGGCTTTGCTGACCCCTGTAAAAATTTCTACCTTGGCTGGTCTCTGACTACCAGCACGCTGTGAGGGAAGGTAGAATTGGAAAGAGACACGAACTAGTACCTTTCCATGTAGCATTTCTACCTTATGGGGACATAGCTGAAATGCTCTTAAAAGTCTATCTAATTGATTTGGAAATCATGCTATGAGAATGAATTTCCAGTGTAATTTAATTATAAGTTCACATGAATTGTTATTTATATAAATTGTGTTTAAATTGGCTTTAAAACATTCCCAGAGATTTACCTGTGAGCTGGTGTGAGCTGGTGTGAGATGGTGTGAGCTTGCCCTAGCCATCCTTGAAGATCAGGTGGAGCAAAGCCTATTCCTCTCCTGCCTCCAACCCCCGCCCCTACCTCCCCTGTCTCAACTGCAAAAGAGCTGGTCCCCTTTCTAGTCCATCCTTCCAAAGATGCCTCTGCCTTCTGCCTGGAAAAACTGGTTTTCTCTGTCAGAATTTCCTCATTTTTTTTTTAATTTACAAAAAAGGCTGGCCTGAAACTTACCGTACAGTCAAGATTGGCCTTGAACCTTGGATCCTCAGACCTCTGTCTTCTAGCTTCAGGATTAGAGTCAGGTAGCACCAAGGCTGCTGTATGAAGCACTGGGGGATTGAACACAGAGCCTGTACAAGCAAGGCAAGCATTCTATCAGCTAAGCTACAGCCCCTTGTCACCCCACTCCTGGAACTGAATCCCTGCATCCACAGAAGAGGGTAAGAAAAGCTAGGCTTGGGTAGCATGAACCTGCTTCTCTGACTATTGAAAAAAGGGAGGAATATTGTACAAATATGGGTTTCTAGTGAATCTGTGGGTGAGACATTCCCGAGAAGGAAGCAGGCACCTCTGAGATTGACTACTGCATAAACCGTGTGGCCTTCATCTCTCCCATCGTCATTCTGAGGATGGGGAGGTCTTCTGTCACAAGAGTATATCAAGATTCTATCTGCAGGCGAGGATCCAGGACAAATGCACCTGACTGATTCTGGGCTGCGGGGAGTCCAGAAAAGAAAGGGGATGGGGCACGGGGCTGACGGGACTTCTGGAGTCCCTGCAACACTGATCTGACCAGAGAGGGCAGGTTAGGATATCCCCTGAGGGTCTGTGAACACCGAGAAACAAAGAAGAGGACCATACTTGGCCCTCCTCTGCAAGCGTCAGTCACTCTATCTTCATCCTTATAATTAGTGTTGGTAATTTCAGGTTATTGCTCTGCCTCTCCAACCGCCGAGGAATAATCACAGAGTTAGAGGAACAAGCCCTTTTGCTTCTTGACTCGGTACCCCCTTCACTAGCACTAGGGCGTGCACAAATATTCTTCAGTGTGTCTTCTATCCCAACATGATAGTCTAGCTCCAGGTTCCCCTTAGACAGATCTAAGGTTCCCCTCCTGTCTCTGAAAGACACTGCTGGTTTGGAAAGGACACCTTAGATAATCCCTAAGAAACACGAATGCCTGGGTTTGGAGTCAATACAGAGCCAAGCAGCTTGCGCTTTTTCCTTCCAGCCCACCGGTGGCCCTACAAGGGGGTGTGGCACCCCAGTTTATAGAGAAAGCAGAACTGGACAGTTTACCACAACAGGAAGCTTGGCAGAGTAGGACACAGGACATTGAACATATGAGCCATGGCCAAGCCTTGTGCAAAGGGCCAGACCCAGAGAGCTCCACGCTTTCTGTGGCTCGGTGATCTCTTCTGAAAAAGGTACACCATGATGCTTCCCTGGGAGACAGGGAAGGGAGGGTGAAAGCTGGTGGCACGGGGTGTGGGCGGGGGGCGTGGCGTGGCGGCGGGGGGCGGGGTGGCAATGATGACGGACACACGAGCCAGCCTGGGATTCCACAGGCCTTGCGGCTTTCCTGGCTACTTCTCAATGAAAGACCAAAGTAGGAAATTCCGAGTTCTTGCTTTCTCTGCTGCTGAAACACCAGCCCGGGCACCTAGTAATTACTGAATCCTGCTACAGTTTACCCTGTGTCGGAGGGAGCTTTACTCTGGCGAACACGAGCTACCGACACACTCAGACTGGAGTGGACATGGTCATTTGCTGCGGCTCCCTGTGTGCTGTGTGAATTCTTCCAAAGGGAAGCCATGCTTGGAGCATCCTGTATCCTGCCTTAATAAACGCTCAAACGGTGCCTGATACAGTAAGAAGGCAATTCTTACACTCGAATCAAAGTGCTTCCCGACCAGGGCCTTGGGGAAGATTTACTTTCACATCTGTTCTTAAGGGTGTTTGCCATTGTCTAAGCGCTTTCCTCGCGGAGTCGTGTCTCCGCCCACCATGAGAGGTCCGTTTGACCACTGGCTGCGCTGAGCCTTAGATGTGCTATGGTCATAGTGCTACCCAGAGTCCCTGGGCTGGAAATGTCAGGCGTTCCAGACCAGGCCTTCTGACTCTCACACCTAGCCATGGTTCACATTTTAGGATGGGGTTGCCTCGGCATTTCTCCTTCCTTACTTCTGGGTGACGTTAGAAGAGAAGAGATTCTCCTTCATTCTCTTCAGTAGGGCAGGCTGCTGGTGGACTGCCCATCACCCGACCTGCCGGGAGCTATTTCCCAATGGGGAGGGAGGTTTTGCCTCTGAAGGCCCTCCGGGGACTTTAGCTTTAGCTTTAGCTTTACACCGCAGGTTGCCCACGCCCGGTGCACTGTCCCCAGCCTCGATCTGGTGAACTCCTGAGTCTCCTCCTATCTTAGGCCCCTTCGCAACTGCTCTCCATGTTCCCAGCCTCAGTTTCCTCCTGGTGACCACAGAGCGCTTGATTGACACCTTCAGGCGCGACAAAGGATGAATGCTAGCCTGGAGCCAGTCTTCATCCTCCCAACTGCGCTCCTCCCCGCAGCCTGCCCCGCCTCGAGGGCGGCTCCGGTACGCGCCCTGCCCACCCGGCCGCTAGCGCAGCGCACCCCGCCCCGACTCCAGGAACCAGCTGAGCACACAGCTGGACCCAGCAGACGCCGTCTCCAGCGCCGCCACAGCAGGTAGGGAGGCGGGCCGCCCGGATTCCGGGCTTTGGGGGTGGACCGAGCTGAATCTCCTTTCCCTCCGGTGCCCATCCGAGCTCGGCTCATGCGCAGGCATCGCGGGGGAAGGACGTGCTTGCTCACCTTGCCTCTCTTCAAGTGACCGAGGAGGGTGGACATAGAGGTGAAGAAGAGCGGTCCATTCCGCCACGCCTAGATCCGCAGTGCTGCAGGCACCGGACCTCACCACGACACCGCCCCGCGGGTGCTTTGGGGGTGTCTCACCCCGAGTGCAGGTGGCTGCCCACGCATGGCTTGAACAGTGACCGAATGAGGAGTCCACGCAGCGGAGCCTTCACTGCTGAGCAATACCTTCCCGCTTCAGGGCCCAAAACTGTTAGAAAGTTCCTCTTTGTACGCGCCTGACATCTTCATGACTGTTTCTGAAGTTATTTAGCTCTTTTCTTTCCCGCCTTGCAGTGTTGCGGTCTCTTCTGTCCTGGAGAAGAAACTTCTGGCAGACCGTCGAAGCCTTTTTGAGTGATTAGAAGCCTCCATCACTTTTCAGGTCTGCCTCCCCCAGCTTTATTATAGCAACTTCCCCATGGTTCAGCACTTGCCAGGCCTGCGGGGGAAGCCCCAGGTCTGAGAGCTGGGGTTGGGCAAGCAGGAGATCCGACTGTAGATCCTCAGCCCAGACACACACTCTTTTATTCCATTCCATTCTCACAGTCTCAGTAGAACAGAGAGGAATCTTTTAACGGATCCAGGAGTTCCTCCTGGCGTTGCTGGGGATAGAAGCCTTCGCAGAAGGGGCAGCCTCTGGGCCTGGGCCCAGTTCCAGCCTACTCTTCCTGACTCCTTTTGTGGGACCTTGGACTCGTAGGTGTTCTGTGAAATGCCACCCTGCCCCTTACAGTTATGGGTGCCTGTTAGTATTCCTTGGGAGACTTTAAAGGGAAGAGGAAGACGGATGGGACTGGGCTTCCAGCTTCTTTGAAACTGTTTTCCTTTCTTGGGCCTCCCTATTTATAAATGCCAGGGAAATCATAAACAGCTGAGGGAGCCTGGTTTGGCACATGAAATTACCCAGCAGCAAAGGTTTCCTTGTGAACCACGGGAGGAATTTACTCCAGAATTTTTTCTAGTCTTTTTTATTAGGAACTCACAAGAGCCGTGGGAAGCAGGCAGGCTTGTCTGTCAGTCTGTCAGTCTGTTTCCTCCCCCCCTAACCTGATGCCGCATTCTCTGCTTTGTGTTCTGGGACCTGACCACAGAGGGGCCCAGGAGCCCCAAGGAGGAGAGCACCCTCTATACTTCCTATCTTGACATATCTAGACCTAGTAAGAGGGGGTGACTAATTCTGTCTGGGTGAGCCAGGCCTAGATGAGTAATAGTTTGCCAGAAGAGGGATCAGGGCAAGAGCTGTTCCATGGCACGGGGGCAGCTTGTGCAAAGGCACTGAGGTTTTCTGAGCGTTCTACATGGCTGGACTTCACAGGCAGTAGCATGCTGAAAAAGGCTTGTGACCCATGCAGTGACCGTGAACTCAGGGACCAACTGCTGAGGAGGAAGTGCTGTGTCAGAGGCTGGGGGCCCTGAGGAGGCCATCTCAAGGTCAGCAGGCAGGTCCAAATCAGAGCAGTGCCTGCTGGGATGGCCAACAGCAGGTCCTGGAAACGTAGGTAAATTTTATCTGAAGATAGATGGGATACAGCTACTTACTTTTATCTCAGTGTTGCTGGTTTTCTTTAAAAAATGGCTTTAAAAGAAATAGACTAGCGCTTTAGGTTCAAACTGAGGGACAGTCATGTAGGCTCTTTTGTTTTGATTGCCCTCCTCTTTCCCTCGAGGTAGACAGTGGTCTGTGCACTGACCTAGACTGTCACAGCAAGCACTGTGCTTGGGAGGGGGCACTCCCTGTCTCCTAGTGCTCTGGGCACAGCGGTCCCTCCTCCTGACTCATGTGGGCTTTTGGCTTCTAGATGACCTGTGTTTAGACATAAAGATATTATCATTCTGGCCTGGAGCGCTTTGCTCAAACACTGATCTTTGGCTTTCTTCAAGGAAACTCCTCTGGTCTGCGCCCACAACTTTGGAATATTTGCTGACCAGAAATGATAGGTTAGAGGGAGAGAGATGTAAGAGAAATTACAAGTACTAGCTTAGGCCTGGGGCTGCATTCTCCTTTCTTTTTATATGTCTGTGTATGTAAGTGGAGACCCAAATAGTCACACAGAAACTAATTAATCACAACACTGTTCGACCTGTGACTCAACCATATTTCTAGCTAGCTCTTCTTACATCTTGAATTAACCCATTTCTATTAATCTGTATGTCACCACAAGGCTGTAGCTTACTGGGTAAGGTTCTGACTGGCGTCTTTCTCCTTTGGCAGCTACATGGCGTCTCTTTGACTCTCCTTACTTTCTCTCTATATCTCTGTTCAGATTTCCCACTTGGTTTTACACTGCTAAACTATTGACTGAAACAGCTTTATTCAGCAACCAATAAAGCAATACATTATATTGACAGAAGGACATTCCACATCATCTCCCCTTTCCTGTCTAATTATAAAGAAAGACTTTAACTTTAACATAGGAAAATTACATATACAAAACAATTATCAAGCAAGAATTATAGTTATAATATTTTGTATGAGTCTAAAGTTTTGTATCTAATTTATCTTTTATCATAACTAAGGAAAACTATAACTCTCTGTCTTTAACTCCACCAAAGACCCCAGAAGGATATAATATTACCTAAATAAACAGAAGTATGCTGTAAACAACTTCCAAAGTTCTTTTGTAACATTGGGGCATCCATCTTCAACCTATAGGTCCATGGTATCCAGCAGACTTTTCCATGAAGCAGGAAATTTGAAGATCTGTTCTGCCTTGTAATGGCAAAGATTATCAGTTGCTTTCTTCTGTGTCCCGCAGAATGTCTGGCAGTTTATTCTGTGAAGCAGGAACCCTGAAGGACCATCCCATCTTTTGTAAAGTTTAACAGTCATTTTTCTGGGTGTCCTGCATGCCCAGTTCATACAACATACCATTAAACAGTCTAGGCAGGAGCAGTTTCTTGCCCAAATGGCTAGCCTTGTCATACTGAAGGCAAATTCCATAATGAGTTTCTTCTGAAACAATTGGTGCTACCCAGAAGCAGACATGCCTCACTGTTGAGAAAAGTTTAAGTTTTTAAAACATTTTAAATGCCATATTCTCTAGGTTTTTGAAGTGTTGAAGATTATCTATCTAGCTGAAATAACATGAAATACATGTGCTGGAGTGTACATGTGGTGTGTGGGGGTGAGCACTCTGGGGTGTACATGTGATGTGTGTGTGTATGTGTGGGTGAGCACTCTGGGGTGTACATGTGGTGTGTGTGGGGGGGGTGAGCATGCTGGGGTGTACATGTGATGGTGTGTATGTGTGATGTGTGTGTGGGGGGGTGAGCTTGCTAGGGTGCCTATGTGGTGTGTGTTTGTGTGGGTGAGCATGCTGGGTGCACATGTAGTGTATGTGTGGGTGAGCTTGCTGGGGTGAACATGTGATGGTGTGTGGAGGGGGTGAGCATGCTGGGGTGAACGTGTGATGGTGTGTATGTGTGATGTGCGTGTGTGGGGGTGAGCCTCAGTCTTCCCTTCTACCTTTACCTGGGGTCTGGGGGCCAAACTCAGGTCATCAGGCATTTGTAGGAGTCCTCGCTCTGCTCAGCCACCTCACCAGCCCCTCCACTGTTTTTTTGAGTCTCAGTGAACCTGGAGCTCAACAATTCAGCCAGCCTGACCAGCCTCCGGGACCCACCTGTCCTTGTTCGCTCCACGCTCCACACTGGAGGTCCAGGTGTGCTGCTGTGCACCTGACATTTGCATGGTGCTGGGGACTTGGTATGCACAGCCCAGGGAAGACTGGAGGGGCCCAGGGTTATTTATCAACACATGTGTTCTTTATCATCAACGTCCCCAGGGTGCGGATCAGTCTCCCATCTATTTTAGGAAATTAAGGCTCCTGGACGCAGGCAAGGTCCTTTGTTAGCTGGGCGCCCGGCCAGAACTGGTCCTTTCTCTACTATTTGTCAAAGTCGTAGACATTCCCAAAGGCTGGGAAAAGTGAGTCCCCCCTGGTACCTCCTAAGCAAATGTGAGCTGAAGCAGAGAAAAGTGGGTCCCAGGAGTTATGCTATGCGTGGCGGTGGTGGGAGGGCGGGCGATGTTTAGGCAGCTGAGGGATGTTAAGTAAAAATATCTCCTCCCTTTCGGCTGAATGAGCGTGTGTCATATTACAGCCTGGTGCGGTTTGTGAAGTCGGAGGCCACAGGCCGGCTCAGTTCCTGCTGCTGCCCGCTTCCCCTCCCCCTCCTCTTGAGCTGTGTCCCTTTGCTCCTGCTCTGCCTGGGACCACATGGGCAATTGCAGGGTAGGGGAGAGAAAAATCAGTGGGTGTGGTGGGTGAGGCGAGGCGGCTGAGGGCCAGGGCTGGGGTCCGGTCTATGCCCCTGACAGAATGAAGAGTGGGATTTGGCTCTTGCACCCCTTTTTAATGGACTCTAGTGACCATCGCACACCATGGGGCGGGGAGCAGTGTGGGGCTTGTCTAGCGTGGGTGGCTCTGAGTCAGAGTGCTTTGTGCTCAGCCTACTGACACGGAACCTTCGTGCCAAGAAGTGACAGGTGAGCCCGATGCAGTCAGATGCAGAAGTTCTGCGGTCCTACTTGAATTTGGACAGAGTCTACTAGAATTTGAGCAGAACCAATAGCCCCGTTTTGCAGACAGGAAGCTGAGAGTGGGGTTTCACTCCCAGACAGTATTCCTTGATTTCCAATTCACCTTCAGCTCTTATTGTTTTGTTTACTATTCAAATAGTCTTAGGAAGGAAGAAATGTGGACTCTATTTTACAGATAAACAAACTGAGGCCTTCCTTGGGGAAGTGAAGCTGCTTACCCTCTTTACAGTAACCCCGATGTTTCCTTATGTTACCCACTTTGCAGATGAGGAAACCGAGGCCCAGAACACCGAGTCTCCTTGTCCTAGGTCCTTTCCCAGCTCTGTGCTCTGTAGTTAGTGCTGCTCATTGTTAGCTCTGCACAGTGCCTTGGCGCCTCCTGCACTCAGTGCTTGATTTAGGGAAGGGGAAATGGGTCTCACTATACAGGCCTGGCTGGCCTAGAGTTTGCTCTGTAGACCAGGCTGGCTTCAGACTCACAGAGATCTGCCTGCCTCTGCCTCCCAAGTCCTGGGACTAAGAGTGTGCACCCTTGTCTGGTCTGTTTTCTGTTTGGTTATTTGGTTTTCCTGGTTATAATGTCTCCCTGAAACCGGCTTTCCAAGAGGAATCCAGAAAGGGTTTGAGCCATGGAACCTGGTAGGGAACTCTGACGAGGGGCCAAGCCCATGGGGGTGGATTCCTTCACTGTACTCCATTGACTAAGCAAATGGTGTCTTGTTACTTTCCAACCTCAAGGGCTTTGTCATTTGGGCCAAGTACTTAGCAAATGCAGGACATATATTCATGCCTCTCAGCCCCCAGGGTGGGGCCCTGGTGTCCCTGCTCAGAGGCTGTGGCTGGGCCGGACTCGGGTGAGTGCTCCGTAAATACTAGTTAAATCTGGGGAGTGGCCTGGTGGCATTTCTGCTTGTCTCCTCAGTGGACTTTCCTTCCTCGTGGTGACAGGAGCTTGTGATAGAAAATTTGGAAAATAGAAGTTTTTAAAGATTTAAAAACAACAACAACAACAAAGAATTATCCTTAGCTGGCACCTAAGTGAGCACTACTAATTTTTGGGTCTGTTTTCTTCTTGGCATTTTCTTTTTTAGAAAAGATTTATTTTATGGTTTCTGTGTGCATGCAAGTATATCGGTGTGTGGGTGCATTTTAGTGTAAGTGCTTGCAGAGGCCAGAGGCGGCTGATCTGGAGTTGGGGTGACAGACCTGGAGCTCCCTGGTGTGGGGGCTGTGAACTGAACTCAGATCTCTGGACGAGCCCAGCTCTCCGGCCTCCACTTCCTGGCATTTTAAACACCACACAATGGTCATACTGTATGTACAATTTTCTGTTCTTTTAGAGTTTTTCTCAATATTACAACAAATATTTTCTCATGAAGGATTCTTTAAACATAACATAAAACTGTTCTCAGGTTTTCTGTGGTTTTGTTTTGTTTTTTGAGACAGGGTTTCTCTGTGTAACAGCCCTAGCTGTCCTGGAACTAGCTCTGTAGACCAGGTTGGCCTTGAACTCACAGAGATCTGCCTGCCTCTGCCTCCTGAGTGCTGGCATTAGCACTGCTCAACTTCTATATAAACTCTTACTCTCGTGGACCAGAAGATTAAAATGATAGACTAATCTGCGGTTAGTTTTTTCACTCTTGGGGGCCTGCCACCCAGCTCTCAAATAAATAAACGGAGACATTCCTACTTATGAATGCCTGGCCTCAGCTTGTTTCTAAGCAGTTTTTCTAGCTTAAATCGTCCTGTTTCTCTTTAACTACGTTTCACCTCTGGGCTTTTTGCCTGTCTTTATTCCATATATCTTTCTTTCCTTCTTACTCCATGGCTGGCTGTGTGGCTGGCCCCTGACATCCTCCTTCTCCTTCTCTCCTCCCTTTTCTTCAGATTTCTCCTATTTATTCTCTCTGCCTGCCAACCCCATGTATTTCTCTTTCCTGCCTCGCTATTGGCCATCTAGCGCTTTATTAGACCAGTCAGGTGTTTTAGGCAGGCACAGTAACACAGTTTTACAGAGTTAAACAAATACAACATAAAAGAATGCAACACATCTTTACATCATTAAACAAACATTCCACAGTATAAACAAATGTAACACACTTTAAACTAATATTCCATAACAATAGTATAATTAATTTTATTTATTTTTAAGTTTTTCTTTTTCCTTTTCTTTCTTGGTGTTGGACATTAGACCCAGGACCTCATACATGCTAGACAACCTCTTTGCTGTACTCCCAACCCTATCTTTTGTAAATTAAAAAAGTGAGGTATGCTAGATTTTCATCACTATTATTCCACTCCCCGTGGGCAGGTAGGTACCTTCACTTAACAATCATCTAAGCTCACACATTTAGACTGTTCATAAACAATACCATGCTGAACACCCTGGTGAGTATTTTTTATATGTTCTTTAAAAAATTTATTTACATTTATTTATTTATTTGTGTGTGTGTATGTGTGTGTGTGTGCATGTGCGCATACATGCCAAGGCAAGGGTCACAAGACAACTTTGTGAAGTCTGTTCTCTCCACAATGGGGGCATCAGGCTTGACAGCAATTGCTTAGACCCACTGAGCCACCTCTTCCCGTGTTCTTTCTTTATTATTACAAGTGGAGTTCCTGGCTCAGTTCTGAGACATTTGATAGCGTTTGCTTTTCCCACTTGTTATCCAGAAGGGTCGCAGTGGTCATGAGTGGTCCTGTGTTTCTACCATCACTGGTGGGGAAACCGCATCCTTGAAGGAGCACTGCGACTGGCTACCAGGAGTCCAGTTGTCCTGCAGACTTCAGCAGATCTTTCTGCACAGTCCAGTATCAGAAAGGGTCGAGCTGAGACTTTCAGTGGCAGAGCAGAGGGACCGTGGTTCTCTTTCCAGTTTCTGCTTTGCACTTGCGGTCTGACCCCGATTGGATTGCCTCTCTGCAGAGGTTACTTGGTTCTCTTTGTGCTCGTGGTGCAGACCTTGAGTGGACCACCTCTGTGCCTTGGTTTCTTCAAGGGTAAAGTTAAGATTTCAAGGCTAGCTACTCACATTTTTGTTAGTTTGTTAAGACAGGGATTCCTATAGCAGCCTAGGCTGGCCTTGAACTCACTATGTAGCTAGGATGGCCCTGCAGTCCTACCTCCATTACAAGTGCCATGATTACATCTTGTACCACCTTGCCCAGCTGTGCATGCTAGTCTAGCCTTCTACTGTCTGTAGGGTTCTGCAGTGCACCGCCTTGCCCAGCTGTGTATGCTAGGCCAGCCCTCTGCCAGCTTCAGGGTTCTGCAATGCACCTACGTGGTGCTTCCCCAGTGCAGATCGTTCAGACTCTCAGAATTGCTGTTTTCTCATCTGATCCAAGCACCCTGGAGCAGGAGCAGAAGGGTGAGGGCCATATGATCTTTGTATGGTCGCATGTTATTGCTTCTTGAGCTTCAGGCCAGGAGGTGGAAGCCAGTTGAGCTATGTTAGAGTGGGATTTTCATGGGCTAGCCTAGGCCCTGTCCCCTTTGCACTTTACCGGACTGTTTGTCTACCAAGCAAGAGGACACTTGGTTCTAGAACACACCTTTAGAAGCTGGGAATGGCCAGCCTGGCTCTTTAGATGGTCTTTTAAAAGCTTGTAGAGTTCGTGCTTGCATAAAATTCCATTTTCATGACCGTGAATGTTTTAGATGCGGCAAGGCTGTGTTCAGGAGCTTTTTAGAAATGTGGAATTTGAGACTCTGCCCTTAGGGTGGCCATATTTAGCAACTAAGGAAACAGGATGCTAGTTAAATTAGAATTTCAGATAAAGAATGAGTAATTACTTAGTATTACTTTCCTCCCTGCAATATTTAGGGCATACTTATAAAGAAAAATCAATGCATATCTGCAGCTCAAATGTAAATGGACATGCAGGGTTTTTCCGGTAACCCTTCCTCCCTGGCTCCACTGCATCCGTTCTGCACTCCTGCAGGAGCCTTGTGGGACGCTTGTACAGTTTCAAGTGTGGAAAGCATGATGTGCTAGAGGCCTTCCCATCGGAGCCCAAGCTGAATCTTTTTGTAATGACTGCATGTGTCATGACTGCATGTCTAAATTAGAACATAGTATTTATTGGGGGTCTGATAATTCCCACATTGTATACGTCTGAATTTTTTGTATTGTGTTTTCACATTACAGAGAACTATAGGACTTACTATCCTGCCATTAGGCCCACCTGTGTGTCCAAAAGGTCCCCCACATTACAAGGAAAATATATAGAGAAATAGAAAATTAATTTATCCGTGGTTCTGTCCAAAACTGAGGTGGGTGGGACTCAGTCCATCTCTGCCTGGCTCATAGCAGAGAGGCAACATGCACAGGGGAAAGAAAGCCAGGAAATACACATGCTAGCAGAGTTTCTCTTGGCATCGGGGCTCTTGTGGGTGGGCTGTCTTCCCTGCCCACGTGGAATTTCCCTAGAAGAAAGCCAGTTCCTAGGCCTCTGTTCCACCACATTGTTAGCAGATGAGGGGAAAGCTCCTGGCTTTAGGAGAGGCCCTGGCAACTCTGGAGGCTCAGTTTCCCCACCTCCATAAACATCTCTGCCAGTGCCCTTGCCAAGCTACCCTCAGCCTCCACACTTGGGGTGGTAGCACCACGCTTGGGGTGGGAGCATCACATTTGGCATGGGAGTACCGACCTTTGTGTGCCCAACCCTGATACTGTCTGTACTGACCCCGAAGAAGGTGGCACTCTTCACTGCCTTCTCACCTGACAGATTTCCCCATCTGAACGGTAGAGAGGGTCTGAGGAACTGCCAATTCCACCTCTTCACTGTGTTCCCACAAGCACTCACCTAGCCCCGAGTGCCATCACTTGTGTAGTTTAAAAGCGCACATCTGAATCAACCCCAGGCCTGGGAAGATCAGGGAACTTGGCCATGGACATCTGGGGTACTGACTTGGGTGAGTCATTTGCCTGCCTGTTTGACCTGGTTCTCTAACTTGGCTCCCACTCCTCTGTGCACGGGAGTGCTGCCTTCTCCTCACCTCCCACCTGACCAGGGCCAGATCTCAAGGTCAAGTGAAGACCTGGTCTGTCCGCTTTGCCTCCTGGAGCGGGGTGCAGCTCTGAGGACAGGGAGGTGACTCTGTGACACTAGGGAAATGCTTTTAGACTTCTTTTAATAATTTTGAAAGTAGATAGACATGATGTTCTGAAGAATCTCCTAGACTTACCATGTCCACAATCACCCAGGAATTGATTCTTTAGGGCTGGGTTGGGGCCTGGAATCTGCATGAGCACCCAGTTCATGTTGTTGCTGCCGGTCCAAGGGTCACATTGAACTGGAAGATTCTAAATCGAGGACTGGGTGGGGTGCTTATCTAGCGTGCATAGCCCTGAGTTACAGCCCCAGCGTGCTACAGTTAATGCAGTGGTGCACACCTGTATGCAGTGGTGTGATGTTGCACACCTGTATGAAGTGGGTATGATGTTGTACACCTGTATGAAGTGGTGTGATGTTGCACACCTGTATGAAGTGGGTATGATGTTATACACCTGTATGCAGTGGTGTGATGTTGTACACCTGTATGAAGTGGGTATGATGTTGTACACCTGTACGAAGTGGTGTGATGTTGTACACCTGTATGCAGTGGTGTGATGTTGTACACCTGGATGAAGTGGGTATGATGTTGCACACCTGTACAAAGTGGTGTGATGTTGTACACCTGTACAAAGTGGTGTGATGTTGTACACCTGTATGCAGTGGTGTGATGTTGTACACCTGTATGCAGTGGTGTGATGTTGCACACCTGTATGCAGTGGTGTGATGTTGCACACCTGTATGCAGTGGTGTGATGTTGCACACCTGTATGCAGTGGTGTGATGTTGTACACCTGCATGCAGTGGTGTGATGTTGCACACCTGTATGAAGTGGTGTGATGTTGTACACCTGTATGAAGTGGGTATGATGTTGTACACCTGTATGAAGTGGGTATGATGTTGTACACCTGTATGAAGTGGGTATGATGTTGTACACCTGTATGAAGTGGGTATGATGTTGTACACCTGTATGAAGTGGGTATGATGTTGCACACCTGTATGAAGTGGTGTGATGTTGTACACCTGTATGCAGTGAGTATGATGTTGTACACCTGTACGAAGTGGTGTGATGTTGTACACCTGTACAAAGTGGTGTGATGTTGTACACCTGTACAAAGTGGTGTGATGTTGCACACCTGTATGCAGTGGTGTGATGTTGCACACCTGTATGCAGTGGTGTGATGTTGCACACCTGTATGCAGTGGTGTGATGTTGTACACCTGTATGCAGTGGTGTGATGTTGCACACCCGTATGAAGTGGTGTGATGTTGTACACCTGCATGCAGTGGTGTGATGTTGCACACCTGTATGAAGTGGTGTGATGTTGTACACCTGCATGCAGTGGTGTGATGTTGCACACCTGTATGAAGTGGGTATGATGTTGTACACCTGTATGAAGTGGGTATGATGTTGCACACCTGTATGAAGTGGGTATGATGTTGTACACCTGTATGAAGTGGGTATGATGTTGTACACCTGTACGAAGTGGTGTGATGTTGTACACCTGTATGAAATGGGTATGATGTTGTACACCTGTATGAGGTGGGTATGATGTTGTACACCTGTATGCAGTGGTGTGATGTTGCACACCTGTATGAAGTGGGTATGATGTTGTACACCTGTACAAAGTGGTGTGATGTTGCACACTTGTATAAAGTGGGCAGAAAGATAAAAATTTCAAGATCACATTTGCTGTGTATTGAATTCAAAGCCAGCCTGTGATAAATGAGACCCTGTTTCAGAAAAATAGTTGATTTAGAATGGATATTTCAAAATTAAGCCTATTGATAAGGCTACATAGCCAGTTTAGATTCAGATACTTTTTTCTTTTCTTCGAGTTGCTCGTAGAACCCAGAGCCTTGTGCTTGTTGAGCAAGCCTTCTCCCAACCCAGATAGCTCACCCTGGAGATTCCTTCTGTCCATCCTGCCTCCCTCTTCTGTTCAAACTCTGGGTCAGACTTTATTCCACTGTTTCTAGAATGCGAGCGGTTGTTGAAATAGTTTCCTGCTAAGTCATGAAGAGGTGGAGAAATAGGGCCCTTCAACAGGAGAGAATGACTCAGTGGGAAGCCATCTGAAGGCCTGCAATGTGGCTTTGATAAACATCTCCACCAGAGGGTTTTACATTTAAGATGATAAACATCATTCTCAATTTGTGGCTTGCCATGGCTCAGATCATGTACCCTGTAGCTCTGTATACAAGAGACAGCAGTGGCTTGTCGTGGCCCAGATCACCTACCAGGTGGCCCCGTATACAAGAGACAGCAGTGGCTTGCCGTGGCCCAGATCATGTACCCTGTAGCCCCGTATACAAGAGACAGCAGTGGTTTGCCGTGGCCCAGATCATGTACCCTGTAGCCCTGTATACAAGAGACAGCAGTGGTTTACCGTGGCTCAGATCATGTACCCTGTAGCCCTCTGCAGAAATGTGCTGTAAGCCTGAGCAACCAAAGTTTCGGGTCTTTCTCCAAGTAAGCAGGAAGCGTACACTTATTTATAGCTTGATACTGAGTAAAAGCTGGACCCAAGAGCAGCAGTCTGCCTAGACATCTTAGCTGTGTGACCTGACCCCTGGAGCCTTACTTCACCTCTCTGAGCCTGAGGTCTTGCTTGGCAAGATGAGTGGCATGGTACCTGCCTGGCACCTGCCTGGCAGATTTCCTATATTGCCTGTCGAGTCTAATGCCTGGTAGGTGTACCGAAAGTGACAACTTGGCCATTTGAATCCTTGTGGTGTGACTGTCCATCTAGTCCAAAAGTCCTACTGATGACTCGGGAGGGGTCTTATAAATTTATTTATTTATTATGTATACAATATTCTGTCTGTGTGTATGTCTGCAAGCCAGAAGAGGGCACCAGACCCCATTACAGATGGTTGTGAGCCACCATGTGGTTGCTGGGAATTGAACTCAAGACCTTTGGAAGAGCAGGCAATGCTCTTAACCTCTGAGGGTCTTATATAGGGTGAGAACAGCCACTGCTGCAGCCTGCACCTTCCACAGGCAGAATGCTCCGGATGAGGTCCCCTGGTGGCCTGCACACTGTCAGTGAGCTCCCTGCCAGAGGCTAGCTTTTCCTTGGTGGACAGCCTGATTCTGGGAAGCTGCCTCCTCTCCCTGAGCTCTGAGGCAGTACAGGCAGATGTGCAGGCAGACTCAGAACCAGCTGCCTGGAGCTATGGTGGGGGCTGCAACAGAAACCCTCCATTTCTTGCTCCTTTGGGAGCACGTGGGTGGAGACCGAGCTAGTAGCACTAGTGGCTTGCAGATCTTGTTTTCCAGTTGCTTCTGCCCTTCCAGAAGGGAAACCCGCTAACTTCGGTCTTAGCTGGGGTCTTTGTAAACCCAGTGAAGCGTGAAGGCTGGAGTCCATCTCAGGAAGCGTGCAATGCTTTTCTTGCCCATAGATGGCAGCATCCGTACTGTGAGCAAGTTCTGTGGGCGTGTGCCTGTGAGCGCATGTGTCACACATACGTGCAAGCATATCCTTTGGGGAATCTGGAGCTGCAGCGGGCAGGGTCTGGAGTAGCACGAGCAGATCTTAGTCTGCTGGGAGAGACGATACAGACACAGACTGCTGCTATTTAGTGTGGCAGAGAACCTAGGAGCTGAGGGTTGAAGGACACAGGGTACAAAACTTGCCCAGAGGATGCAGGGGCGGAACACACTCTATGTTTCAGGCGTATGGCAGGCAGCAGATGAGAGAGCTGTGGTTCAAGCGGCTGGCCATGACAGACCACAGAGAATAGACACCGAAAGTCAGCAAAGGATCCTATACTTTGTCTGGGGCTGTGTGGAGCCACAGCAGGTCTGAGCGACCCAGTGATGTGGTCTGGGTCTGCTCTGAGGAGGTTTGCACTGGGAGAGAGTCAGAGACCAGAGAGTCAGTGGCCAGCTGAGAGGGGGCGGTGGGGATGGAGAGTGGCGTGTGTTCCCCTGTAGTCAGAGGCTGAACTGAATCGGAAGTCAACGTGAGCTGGAGGTCGTGGGAGTGATGCCTGGACCTCTGTGTGGATGGGAGACGGGAGATGTGGCTGGGGGTACCCATAGATGCATTGAAAGCATGAGGAAAGGGGTGCACTTAAGAACATATACAGCCCCCCAAGTGAGCAGATGAGACTGGTTTGGAGTTAATGGAGTGTGCATAGCTGTCTGTCCTTTTTCAAAACAAACCCCATGTGCTTTGACGTGCCTCTAGGAATTGGGATTTTCTGCAAGATATTTGAGAAAGGCCTATAGAGGTGCCATTTAACTTTAGTATCCCAGACCTTGAGAAACATGTTACCTCTGGCCCCTCTGCCTGTGGCTCCATGCCCACTGCTGTGTTATCTACTGACATGCAGAACCCATCAGCCATATCTGGGTCGTATACTCTGGTTAGGAAGGGGCTTGTATCAGGAGCCTTGGGGCTCTTCTAATGGGCACTGGAGGTGGCATTTGCTGGGTCATGTACTGCGCCACAGCCTCAGAGTGAAGCAGTTACTCCAAGGAGCTCATAGCTTGGCATCCTGAGGTCCACCCTTGACCAGCTCAACCCTCCAGCATCAGGTGTGGGCAGCACTGGCTGGAGATCTGCAGGTAGGTGGGATTTACCCGTGTGACCTCAGACACTGACACCGAGATTCCTGGGCCCTTTTCCAGGTTCCACCAACACTCCTCTCCCAGGGCCCGGCAGCTCACAGCGTCTCCTCCCGGAGTGGCTGTCTTCTCCTTGCACGGCTCTGAAAGGTAGGTAGAACAACACAGAACCGCTGTCCACCCAGTGTCCCGGGAGTCTAGATGATTCCGGAATGGAAGCAGCTGAACAGCTTTTGTGGACAACACTATTCATCACCCCATCTGCTCCTCACCAAGGGGAAGGCAGCTGAGGGCAGAGGTGAGGCGGGCTGAGCGCCCATGCCTGCTCCCGCCCTGGCTGTGCTTCTTGCTTGCTGTGTTCTCAAGCCTTCTGGGAGCTCTATAGTGGGAGGAGAGGTGGGAACCCTCCCTGCAGGTTGTGGAGAGGTGGACAAAGTTGGGTGTGGCCACCAAGTCCCCGCTTGTTGACTTAGGAGGCACCTGAGGAATGTGAGTCAGGGAGACTGGATGAGTCATTCCCACCTGGCTGGGCCGGCCTATCAGATTCCCGGGTGAGCCTGAGCTGCAGTGCACTGGGGGGCTGGGCAGAGTGCAGAGTGCTGGGCTGCAAGCCAGGAGACCCTGATTCCTTGAGTGGGTCCTGGGCGTTTCCTCAAGGGCAGTGTATTTGGTCTCCCCCTCATCTAATAAGGTGGTGGTGGGGATCAGACAGCCCCGCAGATGCCTTTGTGAGATGGAAAGCCAGGAGGGTCACTGTGAGAGCATTTCAACCTAACAGAAGAGAACTTCCAGTTGTGTGAGGAGAAAGGAGAGCGCCCTCTGGCCCATGGCATCAGTGGCCCATGGCATCAGTGGCCAGCCCATGATGTCACCGTTGCTTGCCAAAAGAAGCAGGAAGCAGGTGCCTACATTTCCCAATCCTCCACTGCACCCAGCGGAGGAGCTGAGCACGCCTCTGTCCCTCTGAAAGTCTAGATGACAGGGCCTTTGTCCTTGGATCCAGAGGTTTCTAGAAGGTTCCCTAGGCCCAGAGGCCTGGCCACCCTTAACTACCACTGAATGATCACATCTGGCTTCTGGGGTACCTACTTCTGACAGTCCAGAAACTGGGGTGCCCCTTCCTGTGTATGATTTTGCTAGCCATGTCACAAGGCCCTTACATTCTGTCTGCCTGCTGAACTTCTGGAAACAATACAGGACCACAGCCAGACCTGCTCGGGCCTAGCTGAGGGTCTCAGGAGTCTGCCTGTTCACCCTTGCGGCTCCCCTATCCCCTGCACTGCACCCGCCCCACGTTCACCTCCATGAACTTGGATGTAAGCACCCTGGTGTCCTCCCATCAGATCCTCAGATATCCTTGCCCCAAGTCTCTGGCACACTGATACCTCCTTCTCCATCTGGAACATTCTCTCCCTGGCTGCTGGAAGGCTGTCTTGTCAGTTTCCCCAGCTGCCCCACCCACCCTTTCTGACTATGCACAGCGCTTTGTTTTTCTGACTTAAATGTTAGGCGGATTCTGGAATCCATTCATTCCCAGAATCATGTGACAAGCATCTAGGGCCTGAGTTGGCAGTTGGAGAAGACAAAGAATAGAAGCTTCCCATTCCTCCTGGGCCTTGTGTAGATGGATCTGATGGTCTAAGGGTGCAGCTAGGAGGAGGTGCTTCTCTGGACAGGGCAGAGGAACGTGAGTGCCGGATGACAGGGTGAGCTAGGAAGGGAAAGCACCCCTCAGGCGGAATGGGGAATGGCCAGGCAAGGGACCAGAGCTTCCAGGCCATGTTGCCCTTGACTGTAGATTTTACTCCACGCTACCAGAGACTGTTAGGAGCTTCCCAGGGGATATTTGGGGAACTTCACTAATGACACCATCTCACACATGCATATATACACGCATGCACACGCGTGTGCATGCACATCTTATGACCCTGCATGGCGTTGTTTTAGTGTTTTCCTCACTGAAGTGCCCTGATTCTTCAGAACCTGGTGTTGAGAAGTCCTGGGAAATGTGTGCTCTCCCAGGATTCTCTTGGCTCTTTGCCGCCAGCCTCCCTCACCCCCATCTCCCAGCCAACCCTTGCTGACTCTCTGGAATGGGTGGTGAACTGCCCCGTCCTGAAAGAGGAGCCATGCAATCCCTGAGGGAGATAATTGTGGCCCATACCCAGATGCTTTCCAAGACACCCATGGGGCCAGTCAGCTTTTCCTGCCCTGGGATGAGCGCGGGGCTGAGATGGGGAGTTGGGCGTTCCAGGCAAGAGGATTATGTGCAAAGGGCTGGTTACCTGGGGGAGCCCTGTGAGGACGAGTGAGTCATGTCTGGAGACTGAGCTGAGAGTGGCAGGAGGAGACACAGATGTCTGGAGAGAGCCCTCGGATGCCAGCTAAGCTTTAGTTTTCCGTCACTGGGAGCCATAGATGGCCGTGGAGGAGAGGAGCGGCTCGACTGATGAGATTTCAGAGCAGTCAATTATGGCAGGCAAAGAGGAGGGCGGTCAGAGAGGGCAATGCAGGAATCTCATAGGAGAGTGTGTTCCAGTGAAGCCCTGTCACGTCCCTTCCCTACACAGAGACAGACAGAGACAGAGATATACACACACAGAGACACACACAGACACACATACACACAGACACACATACACACAGAGACATACATACAGACACACACAGAGAAACAGAGATATACACATACAGAGACACACACAGACAGACAAAGACACACACCTACACGCACAGACATAAACACAGAGACACACACACAGAGATATACACACAGAGGCACATACACACAGAGACATACACAGACACACAGAGAGATACATACATAGACACAGAGACAGAGACTTATTCAACATTCCATCCTTTGCACGCAGCACTCAGGATGGCGAGGTTCTTAAAAATTCTAGACAATAACAACAACAACATTTAAATTGCGATATGCCACAGGGGCTGTGATGTAGCTCAGTAATAGAGGGCCTGCCTGGGTTCCCAGCACTTCAGTAACGACAAAATACAGTTTACCAGGCTGATCGGGGCTGGGCACAATAAGATAAGTGTTTGAGAAGCAGGTGTCACAGCATGCTGGCTGGAAGGGCCCAAGGGTGCACACCGACCTCCCTAGTTCACATTTTGGGAAACTGAGTCCCAGGCAGAAGCAATGGAAGTAAAAGCAGAAAAAGAAGCCTAGGCCCAGGTACAGTCTCCTTTCTAGGCAGGTGTGGCTCTTTGCTCAAACCCTCTTCCTCAAGAATTGTGAACAATGGCTTCCTGAAGAAGTTTTAGTTAACTGTGTGTGTGGGGTGGGGGGCGCATTTCTGGGGCCGATTGTGCTCTGATGTCTGTCGAGCTGGGCCTGGCATAACTATTTCAGCCCAAGCCAGAAGGGCCTATTTATAGCTGCTAGATTGAAGCCTAGCCTATCTCAAGAGGCCTTTTCCCTTCTGCCCTGCCCAGCCATGGCTGAGGAAAACGCCCTAGGGGGAATGATGAGCAGCTGGGAACTGAGGGGCTCTCTGAAGCCTGTTCAAGCAGGACCACAGTTTAGCTACCAATTAGGCTCTCTGCCTGTTCTGATGTCCTCTTCTGGCCTCCAAAGGCACTACATACACATGTGCAAAGACATATATGCAGTAGAACACCCATAAACATAAAATTAATCAAATCTTTAAAAAAATAAGAATAAAAAAGATGTATTTATTTTCATTTTATGTTTTGCCTATGTCTTTAGCACTGTATGTGTGCCTGATTCTAAAGATACCAGAAGAGGGTGTTGGATCCCCTGCAATGGGAGTTTGGGATGTTTGTGAGCTGCCATTTAGTGCTGGAGCTGAACCCCGGTCCTCTGCAAGAACAGCCAGTGCAGTATTCAACTGAAGACTGACTTCTCTGAGCCTCAGTTTCCCTGTCTCTAAAACTGCATGATGGCACCCATAAGTTTTAATTAGGATTCAGAAAACTGGTGCTTATGAAGTTCATATCATGGGGCTGAGGAGATGGCTTTAATAGCTGAAGTACTGGTCCCACATGCCTGTTTGATCCCTTGCACCTACATAACCACAGGGAAGGGAAGGCAGGGACAAGAGGATCCCCCGGGGTTGATGGCTTGACTGTCTGAGCTAATATCTGAGCCAAAATATGGTGAAGAATGATTCAGTGAGACAGCTGACCTTGATCCCTAGCCTCTACATATATGAGCACACATCTGCACACACATACACATCTGCACACACACACATCTGCACACATCTGTGCACACCTGCACAATACCTGCACACATATACGTGCACACATCTGTACATGCACGTCTGCACACACATCTGTGCACACATACCTCTGCACACACCTGCATATACATACACGCACACATCTGTGCACACACCTGCAGACACATCTGTAAGTGCACATCTGCGCACATACATCTGCTCATACACATCTGCACACACACACACACACACGCACACACACACACACACACACACGGTTGTTGTCGTGACGCTTGCGCATTTGGAGCTTCAGTGTGCAGAAGGGAGTTTTATTTGCCGGTGATGAAGCTGAGGCTCCTTACATACATGCTGCACCTCTCAGTGGCTAAGAGGAGTGGCTTGGGGAGCCTTGGCCTCCCACAGGGCCCTGACCTTTCTCTCTCCTCCTCCCAGCCCCCTGGGCTGATCCTGTTCCCAAGGTTCTGGGGAGCTCCGTGTTAGGGATTGTTTTTCTTAAGAAGTCCCTTCTGTTGTGCCACAGGATGACTCAGAGCTCTGAGTCACAGCTGATGGCAGGGGAGGCCCGCCCTGGGGAAGGCAGAGGGGAAGGAGGGAAGAAAACAGGAAGGGGACCAGTTAGTCCCAGCTGTCCTGCTGTTTGATCCACCAGACCCTGCAGGCCCCTTCTCCTGCTTAACCTCAGTTTCCCCAACTATGGTTGTGCCGAGTGGTTCCCATTGGTAGCTGACCCTTAGAATTGGGTTCTTGGACGCCACCAGTTCTTCACATTCCAAGGCTGGGACCGCGCTGGGGAGTCTGTGCTCTTTCTAAACTCTCCCAGGGATCTGCTTGCCCACTCTTGTGTGTAGAGACATCCACAGCCACTCTCTGCTGTCAGTGGCTCTGGGCTACTCTCAGTAGATGACAATGAAAAGTTCACTTCCCCAGCTAACCATGAGGATTGGAGGCGGGGAGGGGGAAGGGGGGCTTTTGTTGTTGTTGATTTTCCAGACAGGGTTTCTCTGTGTTGCTCTAACTGTCTGGGCATGCTTTCCATAGACTAGGTTGGCCTCAAACTCACAGAGATCCACCTGCCTCTGCCTCCGGAGTGCTGGGATTAAAGACGTGTGCCACCATGCCTGGCTAACACGAGGACTTTTGTTTTCACAGCAACATTCAACATTCCTGAAATATAATTCACATAACTGATTAAATTCACATAGAGTTTCCATATATATAATTCTGCCATTTTCATGAACTCTGATTCTTAGTGAATTTGGGCTTTTGAAATCATCTCCACAATCATGTTTGAAAGACTTTTCTTTCCTCTCTTCCCTCCTCTTCCCCCCCTCCCCGTCCTTCCCTCTTTCTCTTCCTCCATCTTCTTCCTTGAGACAGAGTATCTCTATGTAGCCCTGGTTTCCCAGAAACTTGTGTAGACCAGTCTGGCCTTGAACTCGCTGAGATCTGCCTGCTTCTGCCTCCTGAGTGCTGGGGTTAATGGCATGCACCACCACACCTGGCAAGAACATGTTCATTACTCCAAAATGATCCCTGTGCTTCACTGCCCACAGCTAATCAGCATCCGTGTCTAGCCCTCCCCCATCAGCATCCGTGTCTAGCCCTCCCCCATCAGCATCCGTGACTAGCCCTCCCCCTTTATCAGCATCCGTGTCTAGCCCTCCCCCATCAGCATCCGTGTCTAGCCCTCCCCCATCAGCATCCGTGTCTAGCCCTCCCCCTTTATCAGCATCCGTGTCTAGCCCTCCCCCATCAGCATCCGTGTCTAGCCCTCCCCCCTTATCAGCATCTGTGTCTAGCCCTCCCCCTTATCAGCATCTGTGTCTAGCCCTCCCCCCTTATCAGCATCTGTGTCTAGCTCCCCCTCATTCAGGATCTGTCTCTAGCCCTCCCTCATTAGGGTCTGTCTCTAGCTCCCCCTTATTCAGGGTCTGTCTCTAGCCCCCCCATCAGGATCTGTGTCTAGCCCTCCCTCATCAGGGTCTGTCTCTAGCCCCCCTCATCAGGGTCTGTCTCTAGCCCCCCTCATCAGGGTCTGTCTCTAGCCCCCCCTCATCAGGGTCTGTCTCTAGCCCTCCCTCATCAGGGTCTGTCTCTAGCCCCCCCTCATCAGGGTCTGTCTCTAGCACCCCCTCATCAGGGTCTGTCTCTAGCCCTCCCTCATCAGGGTCTGTCTCTAGCCCCCCCTCATCAGGGTCTGTCTCTAGCCCTCCCTCATCAGGGTCTGTCTCTAGCCCTCCCTCATCAGGGTCTGTCTCTAGCCCCCCCCCATCAGGGTCTGTCTCTAGCCCCCCTCATCAGTATCTGTCTCTAGCTCCCCGTTTCTGGCCCTGTGCAAACAGTTATCCTGCTCCGAATCTAGGATGTCTTCTCAGTATGAGGTCACTGCACCCTCTTACCATCTGTTAGGATTTCCCAGCAACACAGTGTCTCGTGCACAGCAGACAGTGGGCACATGAGCCTGGTGCGTGGCCCAGACTCAGGCACCGTTTCAGAGCGCTTACCTAGCACGCCAAGAGCTGGGATGGACACCAGTTATCCACTTCTCTGTCAGAGAAACGCCGCCTGTGTCACATTCTAGAGCTGAGGAAGGCCAGGCACTGACAGGACAGGTTGCTTTGACAAGGTCACATGGTGACAGAGGCTGGGGAGTGTCCTTAACTATGACATTGTATTGCCCCTGCTCCTGGGGTGAGGACCACCACAAGCATGTAGCATGTAGCATGTGTTTCCAAGGACTGAGGCCCGGTACAGAGGACATAGACATCAGCACCCAGCAGAGTGTATGGTGGGTGAATCCTCACCAGGGCCAAGAGCAGCATTAGTGAAGCTGCAGAAGAGAAACCTAGCACAGGTCTAAGTAACACAGGCTGGTGTGTGACATGGTCGTGTGTTTGCATGTGACACTGGTGTGGAACGGCATATACAACGTACAGCCATGAGCAGAAGAGCTTGGGGCTGGAGCTCTGACACTTATGGGTTCCTAGGCCCCAGGAGGCTCTGTCATGGTAGGACCTGGGGCCCAGCAAGAGGCTTTTCTCCTCCTTACAAAGGCCTGCCTGTTTCTTCCTCCTGTTTCTGGATGCCAAAGAGTGGGCTTGTTCCAGAGGAGGACAGGGGCCCCAAGTACGCCCACTGTCCCTTTAGCTCAGACAGGGGTCAAGGCATGGGGCCAAGCCCATGGTTCAGGAAGAGCCTGCCAGGCCTCCAGCTCCCCACTCTCCAAGGCAGCCCCCCACTCCAGCACTGGCTGGGGCCAGCACCAGTAATTTTCCTCTTCCTGATCCTCCTTCTTATTGGCTCCCTGACTGCTTTGCTGGCTCGAGAGAGATTGCCTTCAAGCCTTTGGGGAGTAGATTGCTAACAGCTGCTGTGGGAGGTGCGGAGAAGGAGGAGGAGGAGGAGGAGGAGGAGGTTGCGGGTTGTGTACAACAGTTTCTTGAGCCCTCTCAGAACCTGGAGCTCACCATTTTATCCTGTTTCTTCTGAACAAGAGTGACAGGCACAAGGTCACACATAGCCAGTTCCCAGAGTTCCTGGCAGGGAGCTGAGGTCACACAGAGGCTAGGGTAGATGGCAGAGGATGTCTGGTAGTCAATGAGCTATGCTATTTAGGGCACATGGGTACCAGATCTCAGAGGGTCAAGCCTGGGGGTCCTGTGTCTGTATTGGGGCCATAGAGGGGTCAGGAGTAGTGGTGGCCACAGGCCTACTTGAACGTGAGATCTTGTGAGTCCTCCCTCTCTGCTCCTTTCTAGCCCCTGGCCTTCATCTTTTCATTGGAATTTTTTCTGGATTTTTAAAAATTTAATTAATATTAGATGTAGCAAATCTGTGACATACGCCTGGCTGTCCTGTGTCCAAGAGCAGTGAAGTTGAGAGGGCTTGAATTTCTTGTCAAGGTCAGTTTGTGAGTGTTGGGGTCCATACTGTTTCGGGTGGACAAAGCAAGAAGAGATTCTTGAGGTAGATAGGAAGGCTCAGAAGGCTGGCTCTTCAGGTGACTAGCCACCACCCTGTCTCTGGCCTTGGTTGAAACCCTCCAGCTGTCCTTTGCTTTGAGTGTGAGGGTGGGCATGGAGCAAGTGAGCTGCAGGTGTGTAAAGGCCGGCAGGTGCTGAGGGCCATCTTTGGATGTCATGGTTGCTAGGCACCAGCTGAGTGACACATTCAGAGTCAGGGTCTTCTGTCCTCTGGGACATACATCAGGGTAGCCTTGTTGCTCTGCTTTATAGAAAATGATATTGGAACATTGTAGAAAGGGACCACTGGCCCTGTCCCCTGAGCTGCTTCACATCCCTCCGTGAACAAGACTGTCATCTACTATCTCTTGGCCATGCCTGCCCCTTTGCCCTCCCTGGGACCTCTGCCTGTGGGCTGCAGTGGGGCATTCGGGTCATCATTCAGTGGCCAGAGTCCTGCACCCGCCACCACTCTCCATCCCCAGAACTCTCTCTATTGCAGAACTTGTTAATCCCAAAGATGTGAGGAGAAAGCCCACTGGCCCAAATCATCATGGGCAAATTAATTAAGGCAAGCAATTAATTAAAGCAAGTTTTTTTTAATCATGTACACAAGCTGCCTTTCCCTAAATGTGGAGTTCAAGAGATCAGCACTGGGCATGAGGAAGACAAGGTTTTTATAACTGAGGGGTAGGGGGTTTCCAACTGGGGGATTTGAAGGGCAAAACTGGCAGGGTTACAGGAGCAGAACATAAACATAACAGGTCAGTAATAACAACCTCCTGAGGCAAAGACATGATTTCAAGGTGGTCCTAACAAGGTAGCCACAACAACAGGTCAGTCATAACAACCTCCTGCAGCAAAGACATGATCACAAGATGGTCCTAACAAGGTAGCCATAACAACAGGTAGTCATAACAACCTCCTGAGGCAAAGACATGATTGCAAGGTGGTCCTAACAAAGTAGCCATAACAACAGGTAGTCATAACAACCTTTTGGAACAAGTAGGGTTCCAAGATGGTTACAACTTTTTGATACAAAGAAGTGGTTGCAGCTTCCTGGAATAGGCAGTACAGAACCATTTGTATTTAAGGTTACAGGTGGGGCAGAGCCTAATCCTTGAGAAACAGAGATTTAATCATAAACATAAATGGACCTAGTTTATTTTTACTGTAAGATGGCTTTATCCCCCAAGATGGAGGCAGGCTGGTTCATCCACTGAAGCTCTGCTCTCTTTGGACAGTAGCCCACATTTCCCTTCCCCTTACGCCATCACTTTAGGAAGTGGACTCACAACATTCCTGCCTTGTGATTGGCAGTGTCCTTGAGGGTCATCCCTCTAGCAGGATGTAATCTTTTCACAGGTTACTGTTCTGCTGCTTGAATCTGTTTGTTGATTGTCTACTCACTCATTAATGAACTGCTGGCTTGCTTCCATGTTTGAATTGTGTGGGCAGTGCTGCTGTGAACATGGCTGTGCAGATGCCTCTTAGACAGCTTGCTTTTATAAACCAGTATTTTTTGAACATTTATTTTATAAAAAAAATCCTCTCTCTCTCTCTCTCTCTCTCTCTCTCTCTCTCTCTCTCTCTCTCTCATACACACACACACACACACACACACACACAATTTGTGGTGTGTTCTGAGATCCAGTCTTGCTGGCTAGCCCTGGGTGAGCTGAAACTTATTATGCAAACCGGGCTGGGCTCAAAGTTGCTTCTCTCGCCTGCCCGAGCACTGCTCGTACAGGTACACACTATCATACTTGGCAGGTTAGGCCTTTTGGTCTCTAATTTACACACAAGAAAATTAGGCTCAGAGAGACAGAAACTCACCCAAGCAACTGACCCAGCAAAAATTGCAGCTTTCTTTTCACAGGCTTCATCTGCACTAGGCTACACTGAGCCCAGTGTATTTCACCTGGTTACAAGTCTTTAAGGTGTGTGTGTGTGTGGTATGTAAGTGCAGGTAACTGTAGTAGCCAGAAGAGGGCATCAGATCCTCTGGGGTAGAAGTTACAACTGGTTGTGATATGGGTGCTAGAAACCAAACTGAGGTCCTCCCCAAGGGCAGTATGTACCCTTAACAGCTGTCCCCTTATTAAATTCTTACAGCCGTCATGGGAAGAAGATACTATGGTCCCTACCTACACATAAGGGCACTGAGGCTCGAGTGCCAGGGTGACTTTCTCAGGGCCACTCAGCCAGTTAAGGGGTAGATCTTAAGCCCCCACTTTTGCTAGCGGAGTTCTTCCCCATTACATGCCCAAATCCTTCCTCTGAGCGGTTGCCCCCAGTGGCATCTCTTGTCCCTTCCTCTGTGTCAGGAGCATCACAGACTCTGCCTTCTGTCTGTACCCCACCCGGGTCTCCAGCTGATCCTGCCCCAAGTCACCATGCCTGTGCTTGGACCTGTGTTTGTGCCCCAGCTTCTCGGGGTTTGCTACAGAGTTCTTTGATGGGTGGGGGTGTGAGGGTCTAGGACTCAGTTCTTTGCAGTCCCGAGTTTCTCAGGGTTGGAGCATCTGCCTCAGGGCAGGAGAGACCGATAGCTACAGCGAGTCCTGGTGGAAGAGGCCTGGACTCATACATGGCCAAATCTTGTTGCTTCCAGGGCACGGGGCCAGGAGGTGGTAGGGCCAGGCCTCCTTTGACTGTGTTCACAGCACTGGGTGGGGCTGGCTCTGAGAGCTGGGAGAGGGTCTGTGGCTTCAGTCCCTGGGATAGAGTCAAACAAACCCACTGGCCATCTTCCCAGTAGCTGTCCACACCCTACAGACTTGGCCAGGACAGAGGGCCAGCTGGCCATGCTGTTCCATGAGACCCAGGCCTTGCCTCTGGCCTGGTTGCCCACAGACCTGAGTTCTAAGTCTAGGCTGTTGATACTGGCCCAATGGCCTGGAGGCATCACCTTTTTCTGCTTGGTGTTATCTACAAAGAGATGGGAGGCCAGTGGGCATTACTTCTGGCAGTCCTCTGGCTTGCCCCCATAGTTCTGCAGGTGGGTATTACTGTCCCTATTTACAGATGAACTCCTGAAGGCTCAGAAAGGGAAACAGCTCAGTCCAGATTGCAGTCTACCCCTATTGCTCCAGACTGCTGCCCTTTGATAGGTGTGGATCGCTGCCTTTGGGCCCCTGAAAGAAAGCAAACTATCCAGGGACCCTTTGGGAGATGCTGTGTATCAGACCTTAGAGTCCCCTGATGTCCCAGGAGCCCGACATTTAAAATCCATTCCATTTTAAAAACGAGGAACCTGAGGTCTTGACTACAGGTGCCGAGGTCTGTGCGTTCAGGTCCTTTGGGCTTGCCAGAACTTGTGCGGGCCCTGTTTGGTTTCACGGGGTTTCATAACTGCCTCTTTGTTTACTGATCCTTGTCCCTCCTGGCAAAATCCTGGGCCAGAAGGGTGGGTGCTCCTAGGGGACCCAGAGCACAGTTGTGGGCCAAAGGCCAACAAGCTCTGAGGGAAAGAAGGGAGCTCTTCCAGTGAATGGCCGGCTGCCAGAGAGATGGAGGGTTGTGTGTCTGGGCTGAGGGAACAGGACAGGGAGTGTCTTCCCAGCCTGCCAAGGGCTACGGTGAGACCTCTCATCTGGTAGGCAGCCCACAGAGGTTCAGAGATTGACTTCAAGTTAGTTGGAGAGAGAGTGGGCCAAGAGATGGTTATGGGATCCTGGGTCCAACCACAGGGAGGGAGGGGTCTACAGAAGGACACGAGCTGTACCACTCGGTCCTGTAGCAGACACTGAGAAGGTGCCTGATGGGAAGGGGGCACTGGGCAGGACTCGCGAACGGCCGAGATGGGCTATCAAGGGGGCCAAGGGGGTCAAGGGGGCCAAGGGGGTACCTAAGGCACAGCGAAGAGCAGGGACTAGGGTGTGTGCACTGAACAAACAGATGGTAAACAATGTTATATTGAAATCAGAGCAACCATCCCAGACCTGAGTGTCTTGATATGGAGCTACCACAGTCTTATCTGGGATCTTCTTAGGCAATGACGTCAGGCATCTGGAGGGCTTGAGGGCTTTCCTGGAACCTCCTCTGGCCCTGGCCGAGGAGACTTCTGCCTGCCTGCCTGCCTGCCTGCCTGGCATGGGCTTGGACTGGTTTAGCAGCAGCAACCTTTTTCCTGCACAAGGTTGCTGCTCCCTGTCCAGGTGAGGTGGGGCCATGGCTCCTGCTTCATCTCCAAGATAGAACTGGAGCCCAGGAGTCCCTGGTAAGAGTTTGGACCTCAGCAAGACCCCCCTTCCACATGAGTGCCTGAGCCTCGGTTTCTCTGTCAGTGGTGCGCCTGCCTTCCTTCTGCACGTATCTGCTTGCTCCCTTGGATTCATACATCCTTTTCCAAGCAGGGAACAGAGTCAGGCAGGTTCCCACATCAAAGTCTTCACTCGGTGTGTGCTGTAGTGAGAAGTTTCAGGCTTTGGGGTGCTGTAGGGGAGCAGCCAGGCTTGATTACTCCCCAAGGTGGTGTACTACTGATTTCAGATTCTCCCTCTCACACCAGGGGTCCTAGTTGCTCTGATTCAAAAGGACTTGTCAAGGTGACCTGGTCCCCATTTTGAAGATGAAAACCTTGAAGCTCAGAAGCAAGTAGATTCTGTGCGGGATGGGGCAGCCAGGATCTGGCAGTGCTGAGGCCAGAAATAGCCTTAGAGTCAGAGTGGGAAGGCGTTGGCTTTTGGGTAGACACTGAGACCCAGAGAGGGACGATGAGCTGCCCCCAGTCATCCAGGCGTCTGTGGCAGAGCCTTCCCTAACACAGGGCATGCCCCTTTTCCCCTTCACTTGAACCCCCTTGTCCCCTTGACCTCAAGCCTCGTCCAGGCATGGAACAGAGTAGTGAGCTGCCCCTCTTGTCTCCTTTCACTGATGCCCTGGAGTGAAGGTTTCTAGGCTCCAGGGTCCCAGAAAGCAGAGGCTGGGCTTTGGTCACTGTGACCCAAACTCCATAGCTGGCTAGCAAAGCTACACCACCTTTGTGAACATTAACCTGGGGCCAGGGACTCTGGGCTGGTTCACTGACCCCAGGGGTCGAGGCCAAGCCATAACAGCCCTCTGTTAATCACCAGCTGGACAAACTGGGGCCACACTGCTCTTGAGGGACTGCTGAGCCAGTCCAGCCGCTGGCTCAGGTTGCTTGCCATTTCCCAAGTCGGCTAAGGAGCAAGTATCCCTTTACGCATGTTCTTTTTTTTTTTTTTTTTTTTTTTGGTTTTTTCGAGACAAGGTTTCTCTGTGGTTTTGGAGCCTGTCCTGGAACTAGCTCTTGTAGACCAGGCTGGTCTCGAACTCACAGAGATCCGCCTGCCTCTGCCTCCCGAGTGCTGGGATTACAGGCGTGCGCCACCACTTTACACATGTTCTTAAAGCATTCTTTCTACAGAACGGTTGTTAAACAAAACCAGCAACTCCTTTTTATATATTCTCGTCCCATTTTAGATCTTGTTTTGCTGTTTTACATCTCAGGATGTAATTTGCTGGCGCACATGGTTAGCTCACTGGGGTGTACAGTTCTGTAGTTTTTCAGTGATGTGAACTGGTTGCTTGATTATCATCATGATATAGGATTAAAAACGTCCCATCATCCTCAAAGGTTTCTTGTGCCAGCCACAGTGATCCAAGCACTCCCTCCAGCCTTCGGCAGCCATGGTGCTGTCCAGAGTGAAAGGGCTGTCTTCACCACTTCCAAGCATGCCAAGAACTTTGACAGTTTGGCGTTTACTGACTTTTCAAGGGTTTGTGCACCAACCTGCACCCTCCTAGAAAGGAAGAGAAGAACCACTCATTGTGCAATTTCCTTCTTGCCCCTGGAGGTCTCTCCATGCCTCCTGAGTGCCTACTTTGTGCCATGAGGCACAATTGGCTCTAACTCACTGTGGACTGTGGTCCATTATGTGACAGCCCCATCACTTGCTTCCCCAGGATATTTTGGGTTATTTCCAATTCTCTTCCAACAATGCTTCAATGAATATCCTTGCCCACTGAAAGCAGTTCTGTGAATCCACTCTGTGTTAGTCCAGGGCAGCCCACTACAGGCTCCACAGGCCTGGGGGTGGGATTGCTAGACCATGGAGCCCGGATTCACGGCTTCTACAGGCACTTGACAAAATCCCCAAGGTGTAGGTTTGCACAAAGGCCTCAGGCTACCCTCCTTCCTTGCCAGCCTCACCCCCCCCACAGCCCCCTAAGCCAGACCCTTGTTATTCTCTGGGCATGGCCTGTGCTTGCCTGCCCCTTGCCCATACCTTGCTCCTCCCTGGGATGCTGTTCTCAGTCCCGACTGTCCTCTCTGTCCCCTTAGGCTTCACCTATGTCCTCTTAGGTGGGGAGACATTGGGATGGCAGAGGGCAAACTTTAGTCCTGTCCTCTTATAAGGAATAATGCAGTGCAGGCTCCGAAGGGAGCTGGATGGTGAGCATTCTCACCTGCGGACCAGGCTTTCTGAGCAGGCCTGATCTAACCCTCTGCAACCTCTGCTGACTGGAGACTGAGGTACAGTACGCAGGAGTACTGCCCAGGTCCCTAATTTCCCAGTGATGAGCTGAGGAGTGGAGGGAGACCCAAATCCTGTCTCCCTAGGAGAGGGTGCAGAATAGTTCCAGACTGCACTGTTTTCCCCTTCTGTGAAATGCGCTCTCTTTAGAGTATCCGATCTGAAGAGGATTCTCCCCCCTTTGAGCAGAAAGCGCCACAACCGGTTAGTTCATGCTAGGTGGATTTTGCCCGTTTGTTTAGTTTAGTTAGACCTGCTAATTGAACTAATAAGAGGGGGTTTGCACAGGTCACAGAAAAACAGCTCTTTCTGAGTTAGCATCTGCTGTATGTCAGATCACATGCCGGATCTCCCGTTTGGAACTTAGGGTCCAAGGGGCGACCGCACCCATTTGGGTCGGTGTGGGATCCCAGATGTCTCCGAGATCCAGGACAGATCCCCGCCTCCCCCGCGGGCCACAAGGCCCTCCCTGCGGGGCGGTCCTCAGTTGGGGCGGGTTGGGGCGGCTAGCTACTTAAAGGTCGGGGCGACCGTGAAGCCGCGGCCGCAGCCTGGGTCCTCACTGTCGCCATGGCTCCGCAACTCTCGCTGCTCTGCACGCTGGTCTTGGCACTGTGCGCACAGTCGCTGTCCGGTGCGGCCACTGGGTCGCGGGGTACGACCGGAGTGAGGTCGCCCCAAGGTCGGGTGTCTGAGGAGCGGGTGAGTGCCCGGGGTCACCGGGGCTCCCCGAGTAATTGTCTATTGTAAGTTCTTGCAGATACAGCGCTAGCAAAAGGGGAGTAATTCAGGTGTAGAATGGAAAAACTGTTTTGTTGCTTTGTAAGTATGTCTTGCTGCTTCGGGGCTCCTGGGGCGTGGGAGGGGGCCCTGGGCAAAGGCTGTTTCCTTCCCTGCAGGCTAACCTCACCCTGGCCGGATCTTTACTACTGATTTGGATCCCATCTCCTTTACCTGTCTAATTTCTTCTCCTGTCTGCCCCCACCCCCACCCCCGTGCTGGTCTCCTCTCAGATTCCTCCTCACTTGGTGTCCCCCCCCACCCCGTTTTCTATGGACGTGACTGTTATTATTCTCTACTTTCTGTGATTCCCTCTCCTCTCCCCCACCCCCCACCTCTCGGTTCCCCTTTATGTCCTTCTCTACCTGTCTTGAGTTTCTCTCCCCAGTCTGGTGTTGCTTCTCCCGTGCGAATTTTGTTCCTACCAGACCTCCTTCTGGCTGAGGTGACCTACTGACTTCCATCTATAGGTGCCAGCCTAACCGTCTGCCCCACAGCCTCCCGCCATCCCCAGAGCATGCTTGGCAGTCTTTCCGCGCCTCAGCCTTCTCCTCCTAACAGGTTCCTGCAGACTTCAGGCTCCATTCCTCCCCCTTTTCCAAGATGTGGAAATGGGGTGGGTTCTGGGGTGGGGCAGGAGGGAGGAGGCAGACAGCGCAGGAGGCCACTTGGGCCCACTAAGCCTATTCTTTCTTGGGGTGTTGACGGAAGATGGGGAGGGGCGCCTGAGGTGATTTTCCCTCTTCCAAAGAGCCAAAGAAAATAGGCCATGTGACCTGGGGTCAGGCCCCTTTCCTTTTGGATCCTCAGTTTCTCCATTTGCAGAGTAGGGGTGGATAATGAGTCCCAAGAAGGTGCTTGAAGAAAGCCAACAAAATCTCTGGGGACCGGGAGCCACCGCCATCTGGGAGAGTACCTATACAGAGAGTACTCTTGAGGTCCAGGAACATCCCTCTCTGTTGTTCCCCAACTGAGGGTCCTAGAAAGACAGCCTGCCTCTGTGTACCTTAGCTGTCCAAATTGGCCACAGAAAAGGCGGAGCGCTCGGTCTCCATAACAATAAACAAAGAGAGCTGAGTGGGAGACCGAGGCTGGCTGAGGATTAGACATTAACTCCCAGAAAAGGGCTCATGCTCCACCCCACGGGCGAGCAGGAGGCTCAAGTGAGTCACTCCTGATGCTAGAACCCACCCTCCCTCGTGCCTGGGGTCTCCCTGCAGAGACCCACATGGTTGCTCAGGCTCTGCCCTGTCTCTCTGCAGCCCGGCACCATGGTGGTGGAACACCCGGAATTCCTTAAGGCAGGAAAGGAGCCTGGCCTGCAGATCTGGCGTGTGGAGAAGTTTGACCTGGTGCCTGTGCCCCCCAACCTCTATGGAGACTTCTTCACGGGTGATGCGTATGTCATCCTGAAGACAGTGCAGCTGAGGAATGGGAACCTGCAGTATGACCTCCACTATTGGCTGGGTAAGTGAGCTGCTCCTGCTCCCCTGACCCTGCCTGCCCCTCAAAGCATGGATAGACCTGGAAGCTGAGGGCTACGTGTGTCAGGCCTTGGTTAGTGGTCACATACCACTACCCTCCAGAGGCAGCCTAGCCAAGTTCAGATCCCCTCTCTGCCCCATTGACCTGCGAGCCACCTTGGTAACTCAGCAGTGTTTTTATATAGTGGACGTGCTGACAGCGAGGTGACATGGGGACCCTGGATCCCTCTGCACTGCTTTAACTCCAATTATCCCCTCATTTTTTTCTTCACAGTTAGGAGCCTAGAGTCCCTAACACTGGCTCTGATCTGTTTGTTTTAGGGTTACCCCATTATACAGATGGAGTAACTGAGGCTCTTAATAGGCAAGAAGGGACTTACTCAATTTCTATAGCCAGGCCAGAGTGGAGCTGTTGGCTCTGGGTGCCTCCTCCTCAAAGGGCCAAGACTACCTTCCAGATGTCAACCTCATGCTGCCCTGCTGTTCCCTAGGCAACGAGTGCAGCCAGGATGAGAGCGGGGCAGCCGCCATCTTTACGGTTCAGCTGGATGACTATCTGAATGGCCGGGCTGTGCAGCACCGTGAGGTCCAGGGCTTTGAGTCGTCCACCTTCCTCGGCTACTTCAAGTCCGGACTGAAGTACAAGGTGGGTTGGCGTTTACTATTTGACTGACCAGGGCTCCCAGTCTCCCAGTCTTGTGGAGTGATGGACAGACAGGTGTCAGGCTCTGGAGTCTCCCAGCCGCGGGTTTGAACCCTGGTCTCTCTTCCCAGTGCGGTGGCTTTGAACAAGCCACACTCCCTCCCTGACCTTTTGATTCCTTGCCTTACAATGGAAAGAAGGTTCTCTACATCCTAAGAGCGTTTTCTTCCCATGTCATAGCGGGCCCATGGGTGGCCTTCTCATGGCCGCTGAGGGGTTGTGCCTAGTCCCAGTTCTGCACCTGCTGGGGCTGTGCTGACAGGACCCTGTGGTAGGTGACAGGCTGCTTTTACCACCCTTTCTCCTTGAGCTTGGACTTTCACACGTCTGGACCCGATAGGAACATTTCCAAGCTGGGAATCCTGGAAACTGCACCCCAGTATGCTGTGCTACCTCCAGCGGCCCCTGACACCCACAGCCTGGCTTGCCTCTCTGGTTACCCAACTTACAGTCCCAGAGAGACGATTTGGTGCAGAGGTGACCGGGAAATGTCCCAAAACTTGGCTCCTTGAAGGCGTCAAGAGAAGCAGCATTTTTTTTTGCGGGGGGAGGGGGTTCTAAACAGGGTTTCTCTGTAGCTTTGGAGCTTATCCTGGAACTAGCTCTTGTAGACCAGGCTGGCCTTGCACTCACAGAGATCCACCTGCCTCTGCCTCCGAAGTGCTGGGATTAAAGGTGTGTGCTGAGAAGCAGGGTATTTATGAAGTTTAGTTCTCTTTGTTTAGGGTAGAGAGGGGATTACAAGTTTATGAACCCGATGAGTCTGAATCTCTCATTTAATGGGGGCTGGGACAACTAAAGTACAGAGAGGTTGAGGAACACAGTAAGTTAAATGGACCCCTGACCAGAACCCAGATCATCTGCCTGTTTTCCAGTGTTATTTCCACTACGCCAGTCTATCTCCCATGACCGGTTCCAGTGGGGACAGATGCCCTACCTCTGCCTCTGTCACTCTCTGACCCTCAGAGCCCTCTTTGTCGAGGCAGAAGTGTCTCCCTCACTCCCAAGTGAGGGATGGGAACGGAGAGTACCTGTGGCACTTAGATATCAAGGGAGGGTGTGTCCTGGACCAGCTCAGGATGGGTGGGGCTGGGCTGGCTTTCTTGGGAGGTACCCAGCAGCATTTGCTGGGCTGCTGTGGCTGCCCATCCTCAGGGTCCCCTAAATCATGAGTCAGGAGAGGTGGGAAGCCACGTCCCGCTGCAACAAGACCAGCAGAGGCTCTCCATTGGCCGTTCACTCAGCAGACAGGATCAGTTCCTGCATCAAGCTGGCTGTGGTGGCACACACTTGGAATCCCAGAATTTAGGGGGCAGAGGATCAGGAGTTCAAGGTTATCCTCTGCTAGACAGTGCATCCACGGCCTTGTCTAAATGATACTCAGTGGGGAATAAAAGCAAGGAGAGAGGGAGACTGTGTCAGCACCCACTGGGACTGTCATGACGCAGGTGTGCTACTGAACCTGTGTGACTGTCTTACATCCTTGAAAGTTCCCCAGGAGGAGACAGCAAGTGGTGGAAACCCAGCTCATTCCACAGGTGCTGCGCTGAGCACTGGGTGTCAGGGGTGTGGGGCAGATCGCTTCCTTTCTAAGGACTTGAGGGGACAATCATTCTTCAGGAAGTCAATCCACTGAACGCAGGAAGGAAGAGAGGGGGAGTCCAGGGGATTCATGTGGTCAGCTCCCGCGTGGTCAGCTCTTGCGTGGTCAGCTCTCACTTGGACAGCTCTGATGTGGCCAGCTCTCATGTGGTCAACTCTCTCGTGGTCAGCTCTCACGGGAGCACAGTTGTCTGTCTGCCTCAGGTACCCGTTGCTTGGGGGAAAGCTTAGCAGATGTAAATGTGACAGTGGCCATGAACACAAGGACAGAATACCAGGCCAGAGAACATTGCAGTGCAGGCTATGGGTGCCTCAGGTTAGGAGCCATAGGTACAGTATATTGAGGTTTTTCTATGGGATCAGTTTCATTCTCGCCTTTGCCGTTAGGGCGGTAGAGGTATCCCATTTTATAGATGAGAAGGCTGAGGCCCTGTGGAAGGGACCTACAAGCTAGCAGAGTGCTCTCACATCTCGTGCCATGGACTTTGCTCTGCCCTTTCCTCAGATTACCTCATCCTGTGAGATGCTCGCTAGGACCGGCCGCACTGTGTAGATGAGGGGGAAGATGTGCCGCCGTGCCCAGGATGCACAGCAGGCAGTGGCGTGAGATTCAGACTCACGTGAGAAGGGTCTTGTGCCACCCAGAGTGGGCGTTCCAAGAGTCCCTGATTTTATCTGAGCTCCGTGGGGCTCATCCCCTGCATATCTCACTAGCCTCTCCTATATCAAAGGGATTTTAGGGAATGTTCTTGACCATGCTCTGAGGAACACTTGAGAGGCAGATCCCAATCAGGGCTCAGATTTGTGGCTTCGGTCATGAAAGGAACTGTCCCCGGAGGACATGTGAGACCCTGTTTACACCTCTTGCAGGTCCTTAAGCCACCCCTGCACTTGGCAGTCCCAGACCAAGGTCCTCGGCCTCCCCGCCCTCATCTATTATAGATGCCGAGAAGCTAGGCTTGTTACACAAGACTTGTTTCTATGAAAGCCTCCCGGGAGCTACTTCTGTCCTGGATCAGAGAAGGGGCAGAGAGGGGACACGGAGCCACCAGGAAGAGCTGCCGTTACTGTTCTGTGTCACCGTCCTGGGGGTGGGAAGGGTTCCAATCCCTCCTGGCTCTCCCCTTTCATCTTTACCTCCTACCCTGGGGACCCCCCCTTCGAAGGACTTGTTAAGTCCTTTGCTCAAAGAGAATCTGGGTCTATATCAGTCCTGGGAGCCTGGACCATGGGATAGCTTGAAATCAAACATCTGGACAATGGGATAGCTGGAAATCAGACATCTGCTGGCACCTTGTCGTAGGAAAGGACTGGGTGGAGGATGGGTAGGTCCAACCTCAGCTAGGTTTTAGTTGTGTGTTTGTTTCTTCATGGAAACTTTAGTGCCCCCGTCCCCCCCCCCCAGCTGAATAAGGCAAGCTTCACTTAGACAAGCCAACACTAAGGAGCAGCCCTTAGAGGGGTCATCCTGGGACCCCACCCCGAAGGCACAAACCAGTGGTGATTGGTGGCTTTGGTTCTTTCCACAAACCGGCCTGTCTGCCTAGTGTCCTGATTCAGAGGGTGGCTCTTTAAACAACTCACCCTGTGGGATTTGTTAGAAGAAACAGACGCTGATCTCTTCCCACCCAGAGATTAGATTAGACAGCAGTAATCAGTCCCTTAAAGAAAAAGGAATAGAAAAGTTCTAAAAGTTCCCATTCTCCCCTTTGTACATCTACTGGTGTGTGTGTGTGTCTGAGGTAGGGGAGGAGAAAGAGAGAGCAGAAGGAGAGAGAGAACTAATAAGAATTCCTGATGCCTGACATTTATGACACAAAACAACGCTCCTTTCTTTCAAAGAGTTTTTGTTTATTTTGATTTGTTATTGTTGTTTGTTTTTGGTTTTGGAGATAGGATTTCTCTATGTAGTCCTGGCTTGCCTTTAACTCACTCTGTAGACCAGGCTGGCCTCAAACTCCTGATTTCTGGGGTTAAAGGCATGTGCCCAATCAAAGAGTTATTTTTTAAATAGCAGAACGAAAGGCTTACTTGAACAAGTGAAAATATTTCCGAGTGTACAAAGCAAGCAGGCGGTCTCTCCTGTCTCCACGCTCCCTTGTGTCTGAGGAGCCAGTACAACAGGTCCTCTTGGCACCCACTTATTTGGAGAAGCTTCTCAGACCCCTATCCTATCTGGCGGAGGGAAGTCAGGAGTCCCAGGGCTGATGGGAATGAGGCTGGCTTCTAAAAGGCAAAAGATCATGGGGTTGAAGCCCAGCTGTGCAGCCAACTGGCGGGAGCGTGGACACCTGCTCCGTCCCTCCTTACCTCTACCCCTTGCCCAAGAATTGCTTCAGTGACTTTCCTACCTTAGAGACTTGTGAGTCCTGCATGGAGAGCGGGTGCCCAGCCTTACTACCACTTAGTCATGGTGCCCTGGAGGCCTAGGAACAGGGTGATACCACTCCTCCCTGGTCCCCAGTGACTCTTAGGACTGTCCTGCCTCAGCCCTTGCCCTCCTCTAGACCCCAGTCACATTCTTGAATCTCAGGCATCATGGCCAGCTGGGCCCACGTCAGAACTTAAATTTATTCTTTCTATGATGGGAAAAGTTCCTGGCTTACTATTGACTTGTGGACTTCCTAAGTAGAGTGGAAGCTATGATATGGCCCCGCTCCACACTGGGCTCATTTATTCCTAGTGGCATCCACAGCTATGCCAGAAGTGCTCTTGAGTGTGTTAGGGTAGCTCAGCCAGAACTGAGCCTTTTGACTGAGGCTTGCAAAGCTGAATAGGGCTTACGTCTATATCAAGAATGGCCACCAGAGGGCGCTCCAGCCCCAGCAACGGGAACTGGCTTGTACTAGATGAATGACCCTTAGGCCTCTAAGGAGAACATGGCTTTGCAGATTCAGACACACTGAGTTTTGATCACGGCTCCGCCAGCCACCCCACTGCAAGAGTTTGGGCAAGTCTCTTCAGGTGTGGGCTCTGCCCTCCTCACCTGTGAGAGAGGTGTGGAGTATGTGGCATAGTGGGTATGGTCACATGACAAAAACGTCCATCACACTCACTGTTACTGTGCAGAACAGGTACCTGGTTCCTAGCCTTTCCCTCCTCCCCTCCATCAAGCTTGTATGGCCAGTGTCAGACTTAGCATTGCAGGAAGGTAGGCAGCCAAGGTCCTGGCTGGGGCGGTCTGAGGGAGAGAAGCCCCTGAGCTCCCACCCTAAGGTGTGTGGGAATGGGAAGAAGCTTTGACGTGCCACAGGCTTGCTGAGCATGGCTGAGGAAGTGCCCTCACTTCTCTGGGCTTTGGCTGGGCAAATGAGTGTAAGGCTGAAGGCTGGTGAGTCCCTGGAACCGGAGACGGCCCAGCCAGCTTCCTTTGGCTTCCTGCTGAATCAAGGGCCTGTGACATCTGTGGCAGGGAAGCCCATGAATGGGCTGCTCCAGAATTTGGTGGTGGCTGAAGGGTGGAGGACAGGCCTGAGGCTGAGCTGAGGCAGAGAGAGGGAAAGAGATTATCAGAGTCATCCCTCACGGTGGTGGAGGGCTGCCCCTTCCCGCTGCCTGCCTCTGAAGGCCCAAGCCACTCAGCACCACAGGAGGGAGGAGAAGGATGATGGGCCTGGGGAAGTCCAGGAGGGCCTTCAGAGAGCCTGGGACGGTGCGGAGGATGGAGATGAGTGGGCTAGCACTTAGCGTGTGCTTTTCAGAACAGGTGCTCAAACACGGTGAGGCGGGCAAAGTGGCGAGGGAGGGGCTGTGTAGAGCAGAGGCAGACAGAATGCTCAGCCTAGGAGCCTTTGCTGTGCTCCTGTGCATTGTGCAGCAGGCAGGGTCGGTGAGTAAGGAACATCCCCTACACTTTGATCCTGGGTCTCTTTCCTTGAAGAAGATGGTGAATAGGTTGTTGCAGCGTCCCTTGGGGATGCTGGTTTTGAACGAGGAGTGTTTGCAGCCCTTTGACTCAGGAAAGTAACTCCAGGGATCTTTTGGGGGAAGTATGAGATTCAGTGGAATGTAGTGTGTAGAGAACCTAACACTCCTCCTTAGTTGTGTGGTCTTGGGTAAATGTCATTCATTCTCTGAACCCCAGAAAAGAATGTCTCAGAATTGGACACAGTAACAATGACAGTCTTGAGTTAGCTGAGCACCCACTGGACAGAATCTCCCTCCCCCCAGTCCTGTGCCCCCTCCATATCTACTTCACTGGACCTTCTTCCTGGACTAACACTGTTCCTTGGCCTGACAGAAAGGAGGCGTGGCATCCGGATTCAAGCATGTGGTACCCAATGAGGTGGTGGTGCAGAGGCTCTTCCAGGTCAAAGGACGCCGTGTAGTCCGAGCCACTGAGGTGCCTGTGTCCTGGGACAGCTTCAACAATGGTGACTGCTTCATTCTGGACCTGGGAAACGTGAGTCTGGCCTGCCCCTTTCCAGGGCAACTGTGATCTGACTCTGGGGAGGGGAAGCACTCGTGAACGGGGACAGACCACAGGGACCAGAAGGCCCAATGTGGGGCAGACCGACCCAGTGTGGATGAGATTCCCACACGTCGATCCAGATGTGTCATTCATGTATGCTTGGATCTCAGGTCCTCATCATCTGCACGATGTTTTTGATGCGCAGACTCCCTGATATCTCTTGACACGCACAGCCACATCCCTATTAAAATACAGATGCTCATTTCTAAGCCCATGGCATTTGTGGGCAAAACCTGCAGGTTCTTGTCCGCTGTGGACACTATCACCGCAGTGAGTGCCCCGACATGTAGACTTGGACGCACAGTGTATGACATCATTGGCTGCATTTGTACTGGTATGTGGCGATGTGTGTGGTGCTTATCCCCAGGCCTACTTACAGGTAAGTGGGTGGTTTCCTTCATGCCTCGTAGCTCCACAGAGCACAAACCTGCAATGCTCACAGCCAGACACTGCACCCCAAAACTTCTGTGAGTATGTATCTGTGGCCTAATGCCCTATCTTGACTTAGCACAGGCTTTTAATAAAAGCCTTAAAAATTATTTTATGTGTAAGGGTGTTTTGTCTTCATGTATGTCTGTGTACTGTGTGCGTGCCTGGTGTTTACAGGGCCAAAACAGGGAGTTGGATCCTGTGGGACTGGAGTTGCAGGTGGCTGGGAACTGCCATGTGGGTGCTGGTGTCGAGCCCAGGTCCTCTACAAGAGCAGCCAGCGCTCTTAACTGCTGAGCCGCCTCTCGAGCCTCAGTATAGTTTCATTGTTGAAGTAAAATGGCGTGGTGTGTTCTAATCCCGACTGCTGTTCTGTGAAATTCACCCAATGAACATACCTGTCAAGTGTCTATCTAACTGAAGACCAGGAAATACAACATTGCGGTTACCGGGGAAGCATTGGCTGTCCCTTCCCAGTCCCTTTACCCCTCCTTTGGAACTCTCTCATCAGGATAGGCTCGTTTTACACATTTCTGAAATTATGTGCAGGAGACCGTCCTCTTTTGGTGAATTCTTCTTTTAAACCTTGCCTTCTGAGATTCCTCGCTGTTGCTGCCTTCGGGGGTAGCTTAGGCGCCCTTGCTTTGTAAGAGTCAACTCCATAGGTAGTCAGCTGCTGCATGCCTGTTGTCGTGGGCGCTTGGTTGGTTCTGGTTAGGGCTGCTCCAAACATGCTGGCACGGATCTTTTAGGGCATATACCTGCAGTTCTGCAGTTCTGGTAGGGGTGTGGCTTAGGGTGGGATACTGGCTCCCAGGGTGTTGTAGTCTGCTTTTGTTGCTGTGTTCAACATCACGCCCAGCAGCAACCGAGAGGTAGAAGGAGTTTGTTTCAGCTTATACTTCCACGTCATAGTCCATCACCGAGGAAACCAGGGCTGCATACTCACCTGCCTAGGGAAGCTGCTGCTCACAGTGGGCAGGGTCCTCCCCATCAATCACAGCAGTCATTCACTGACATGGCCACAGCCCAGACTGAGGTCCCCTCTTCCCAGGTGACACTGCGTTGTGTCGAGGTGACAGGAAAACTCGCCAGCACACAGACGAGTGAAGGCCAGGGACACTGGGAGCTGTAGGCCATCAGTGCTTGCAGTTTTGCTTCCCACCAGCAGGGGACTCTATAACAGAAGCTTAGAGATTGCACAGCTTAAGTTGATTTAGGCTCACGGGCTGGGGCGTGATGGGGTTCTTTACAGAATGGCTGATGTAGACGGGCCAATGGCCTGTGCAAAACAGTCGAGAGAGAGCGGTGTAGCAGGAAAGACTGAACCTAAATGAAAAACATTAGTCCCAATAGAGCCACAATGACCATCAAACTTTAACGTAAACTTCAAAGGAACAAATTATATGCAGTCCATAGCAGCCAGCAATCTTGAGGCTGTTGTGCATGTCAGTATCCTCAAATGCAGAGAGCGCCCCGTTGCCCTTGTGTGACCCGTGTGTGTGTTGTGCTGGCCCTCACCTGGGCCAGCGTGGGCCAAGGGGAGCTTGTATGTAGCCACAGTGTGCACACTACCACCCTTTCAGGCCGGCTTGTGCAAAGGCTGGACTCTGACGTCCTGGGGTCTCTGTCTTACAGAATATCTATCAGTGGTGCGGCACCAACAGCAACAGATTTGAAAGGCTGAAGGCCACACAGGTGTCCAAGGGCATCCGGGACAACGAGAGGAGTGGCCGTGCCCAAGTACACGTGTCTGAAGAGGGTGCAGAGCCAGAAGCGATGCTCCAGGTGTCTGTGGGATGTGGGTGGGGTGAATGGGGGTGGGGTGGGGGAGTCTACTCCTACCTTCTTTATAAAGAGTTATTTGTCAGATCCCTTCCCACTCCTGAAGACCTTTTTTTATTTTCTACCTGACTTGAACATTTAGGAGGTAGGAAGATAGCTTCCTACAACTGTAACTCCCCTGAGAACTAAGTTGGAATCTCAGGGAGTGGTGTATGCTGGGACTGTGTGTCCACCCTCCAGCAAGGAGGACCGAGCCTTCCAAAGGAGCAGGTTAGCAAAGAGGTGTCCCAACATTTCTTGAGGACTACCTGAAACTATTGCAACCCAGCCGTCAGCGTCCTCTTCTGACATTCCTGTTTATTTATGGCTCATTTGGTTAGCATTGTGATGGGGCTGTCAGTTACCATGGTTTGAGAATCTACCAACAAGATGAGCTTCAACGGAAAACGAAAGGGGGAATGTCTGCCGTGTGGCGCTGTATGCTCCCACTTGCTGGGGCATCCAGTTCTGACTTTTGTAAGGAGCACAAGGATTTTATGGGGAGAAAGAAAAAGATCCCAGACATCAGGAATAGTAGCCAGAATGTTAAGGTCTCGAATGGAACAGACATCAGGGACAGTAGCTGGGATGTTAAGGTCTGTTAATGAACAGAACAAACAAACTTGAAGCCTTGTTAGCTGAGGTTCCAGTTCTGACAGCCTCCTGGAAGCTGTGTGAGCCAGTAAGCTTGTCTCTCCTGCTCTCAGCACCCCCTGCTGTGAATGGAGGGAGGTAAAGGAGAGCCCCTCCAGTCCTGGCTGGAAGGACTAGGGGAAGGGCTAGTCTGGAGAAGGAGCACCAAGAGGGAAGGGCATTGACAGGCAGGTCATGGGAACTTTTTCCCCAAAGGGATCAGTTCTAGATGTCAGGGCCAGGCAGGCTCTGTCCACGTAGGCTGGCCTGCTGGGGAGCTCTCTCAGAAGCCTCTGTGCTCATGGTCACCCTTTTCCCCATCTCCACACCTTCCCCAGGTGCTGGGTCCCAAGCCAGACCTGCCTGCAGGCACTGAGGACACAGCAAAGGAGGATGCAGCCAACCGGAAACTGGCTAAGCTCTACAAGGTGAGCCCCAGGAGTACTGTTTGCCACACCCACCCGGGTCAGGCTGGGGAGGCGGGAGGCTCCACCTCCCTCAGCTGCCCTGGGTGGGGGACTGACGTCCTAGGCTCGGCTGCTGATCATGTATTACTTGGCTCCCCACCCCTCCTTGAAGAAAGAAACAGACTTTTGTTGTTGTTTTGGATTGAGTTTGGGATTTTGTTATTGTATTTGTTTGACAGGATCTTGTTTTACTGTGTAGCCCAGGCTAACCTTGATCTTTGCAGAATTCTATAGGATTTCTGAGAGTCTGGGCCGAAAGAGGTGATGAGAAAGAATCTTAGAACTGGGGTGAAGGTGATGGCTAATATTTCTGATAATGTCTTCCTTGTGTGTCTTTGGGTACACTTTTCAGTGCTGGGGTCCAGTCCAGGCCTTGGCTTGTGCACATATCAGGCTGGTGCCAGTCTTAGCCCCTCCCCTATCATTTTAGAATCCAGGATGAGCCCGTGGGCTTTGCTATGTGGCAGTCTCCAGCTCCCAAATCTTCCTCTCCGGGGACTCTGGAGCCTCTGCTTACTCTGAGCCAGTCTTATGAAATTTGGCTGGTGGACATCTTGGTTTTAAGTAGAATGAACTCTTTCTATTAGGATTCTGAGATTTACAGGAATACTGAGGAGAGAGCCCGTATCCCTTCCTCTGGCTTCTTAGCCCTAGTGTAAGCAGGCAGACTTTCCAGCTAAGCCATTGAGAGGAGGCCAATGCTGCCAACCAATTAGAGGCGTTATCCTGCTTCTCCAAGCTCGTTCCAAGCACAGTCCTGGTGGCACATAGTGTTTGTCCCTTGCCATTTCCTTCTCAATACTCATGGTTCCCCAAGCTTCCCAGCAAACTCTTTACCACTTCTCAGAGGCCCTATACCTTTTACTGAGATGAGGTCTCAGTATCCCATCTGGCCTTGAACTCGCTGAGCTGTGAGGATGACGTTGAATGCCTCCTCCTACTGAGTTCTAGATTGCAGGAGTGCACCACCACACCGGGTTTATGTGGTACTGGAGGACGAGAACCCCAGGCCTTGTTCATACTAGACAAGCAGAGCTCCATGCCCAGCCCCAAGACCCTCCCTCTGCTCTGTTTATCCACCTTCCTATTCCAGGTGCAGCATCCATGTCACACGCTGGGTCACCTGCTTGGCTGTGCTGCAGGGCTGGAGGGGCCTGGACGTTGATCTGCCCCTCTGTGCTCACGTGGCCTTTCCATCCCCACAGGTCTCCAACGGTGCAGGCAGCATGTCAGTCTCCCTCGTGGCCGACGAGAACCCATTCGCCCAGGGCGCCTTGAGAACTGAGGACTGCTTCATCCTGGACCATGGCCGAGATGGGAAAATCTTTGTCTGGAAAGGTGCGGGAGGCGCCTAGGTTCCACTGGTCTCCAGAGGCGTCAGGGTCTCAGCCCCAGAGAGAACACTGTCACAATAAGAAATGATCAGGATGCTAAGCTAATGCCTAGCTTTGCAGCTGGCTCACTGTAGGATCCTCGCCCCTTGCTGAGTCTGAGGCCTTGTTAGGGCTCAAATGACTATTTGCCAAGTGACTAACAAGATCGGTCCTCCGGGAAGTTACTACAGAACATTTATGTATCTTTAAAAAGTGTAGCTTTGTGGGTCTCAAACTCCTGCAGGCCAGCATTCTGGATGGGGTAAGCCGTACGCTATTGTGTGGCTTGCTCTCTGCCAGGGGGTGGGGCACTAGGGAAGTCTTTGTGGATGGAGTTGCTCCTGTGAGGCTCTTGGGCCTGGTTGTTTCTGAGAGCCCACAGACATCTGAGAAACCCTCTCCCACTCATCCCCAGGGCTTCCTCAGATGCGCTGAGACTGGTGCTGGGAACCGGGGGGATGCAGGGGTGGAGACGGCAAGAATGGGCTGGGCTTGTTGTCCAGGTGATCTGGGCATGGACCAGTCAGGGCCTCAGCTGACTCTGAGGTTCTCATGGCTGGAGCAGAAAGAGTGTGTCACCTCGGAAGGGGACATCTGCGCAGGATATGCAGCCCGGTGTTTGTACTGATGCAGCAGGTCAGCTTCCTGTGACCTCTCTGAAACACCTGCTTTCTTATATATAAGAGGGACAAGACAGCCATGACCTCTCGGATTTAAGGCTGTAATATGGACTAAATGAAATAACGTGTGTGTGGTTATGACATCAAATCTGTGTTTCAGTAAGTGAGCCACAGTGGTTAGCATGGTTGCTGTTACTGGCCAGGACCCCAGAGGGGGCGTCTCTTGTAACTAGAAGCCCCCAGTTTAGGGTGGTGCTCCCTGGTTACCTATGGTCTAAGTTTAAGGAGAGTAGGGATGTGGGGCTGCTGCACTCTCCTGGGACCTCTGAGCTGCTGTCTTAGTAAGGATTTCTTTTGCTGTGAAGAGACACCATGACCACAGAAACTTCTTTTTTTTTTGAGACAGGGTTTCTCTGAAACTTTGAGGCCTGTCCTGGAACTAGCTCTTGTAGACCAGGCTGGCCTTGAACTCACAAAGATCCACCTGCCTCTGCCTCCGAAGTGCTGGGATTAAAGGTGTGCGCCACCACTGCCTGACTCACAGCAACTATTTTAAGGAAACAATTAATTGGGGCTGGCTTACAGTTCAGAGGTTTAGTCCATTATCATCATGGCAGGAAGCATGGTGACTTGCAGGCTGACATGGTGCTGGAGAAGTAGCTGAGAGTTCTACATTCTGATCAGCAGGCAGCAGGAAGAGAAAGTGACGCTGGGCCTGGCTTGAGCATCTGAGACCTCAAAACCCACCCCCAGTGACACACTTCCTTCAACAAGGCCACACCCCCTAACAGCGCCACTCCCTATGAACCAGTGGGGGTCATTTGTATTCAGACCAGCACAGCTGTGACCTGGCATCTTTCCCTTGGCTTCCGGCAGGCAAGCAGGCCAACACCGAAGAGCGGAAGGCTGCCCTCAAAACAGCCTCTGACTTCATCACCAAGATGGAGTATCCAAGACAGACCCAGGTAACGGTCTGAGGCCAGGGAGAGACAGATTCAGTGGGGGTAAGGGAGGGAGGAGTCCGCTGTCCTCCTTGGGGATTGGGTGGGCACCCGAGGCTTCCTGAGGCCCTTGCTAGGCAGCCTTGCCATGTTTTCCTCTTCTCTCCTCTTCAGGTTTCCGTCCTCCCAGAGGGTGGAGAGACCCCACTGTTCAAGCAGTTCTTTAAGAACTGGCGGGACCCAGACCAGACAGATGGCCCCGGCCTGGCCTACCTCTCCAGCCATATTGCCAACGTGGAGCGGGTGCCTTTCGATGCTGCAACACTGCACACCTCCACCGCCATGGCCGCGCAGCATGGCATGGACGACGACGGCACTGGCCAGAAGCAGGTAATGGAACCTCAGGTCTAGAGCAAAGACCTGGCTCTGCCAGATTCCACAGACCAGGTTCAGTCAGCTGTCCCATTGACCAGGTAAAGAATGGCAAAGGGCAGATGGGGGTGATTTTATCAATGTAGCCACACTGGGGAGAACAATCCCGTGGCCCCCAAGTCCAACTTCACAGCCTGGACATGAGGGAGAGAAGGGGCTGGAGGTGTGTGTGTAAGCAAGCAGTCCTGGCCAGAGCGTGGCCTAGTCAGCACCTCAGATCTGGTTCACAAGGAGGTCTGAGGAGGTCCACATATCTGGGCGGGGTGAGAAAGCTGCTCTTGCAATGACCGCAGGTTCCGGACAGTGACTGTCTTTGCCTTCAGCCTCGCAGGCACCTGAGATAGGTCAGCAAGGTGCCCCTTTAGGGAGTAACATACCGATCTGAGCAAGTAACTCAGAGTAAGGGAGACCCAAACCAAACAGAGACCTAGACATCCTTCCGGCTTCAGTTGCTGCTGGGCCCAGGCAGGAGCAGGATTCTGTGCCTGGGCCGGCTTTTGCTGGCTGCTTCCCTTTCTGTCCCCTCCCTCCTAGGCCCCTGTGGCTCATGTCCCCACCCTCTGCCTCCCTGAGGAGGTTTCTTTCTTGTTTTCCACCACAGTCACCGTGGATGAGATTCTTTTGTCTAACTTTTGTTTGTTTGTTGGCAACAAATATCACCTGGATACCTACTATGTGCTGGTCTCTTTACTGGGCTCCCGGCCCCATCTTTTTGCCTAAGAGTGCCTGGTTGGGAGGGGAGGTGACCTCGGCCACAGCAGAATCTTGAAATCTGTTCTCAGAGTTGAAAGGAAGCCCAGGGGATTGTGTGGGACCGCAGAAAGGGAAGTGGGAATGAGGTGGCTGGGGTGGGTTTGTTGCTGGGGTATAGGGGCACATTCCAGGTGTGACTTCTCCCAGTATGGTGTTGATCCCATCCTCAAGAGGGGCCGTGGATGCCCTTCTTTTGTTTTTAGTAGATGCATGACAGATTTGGTTCTGTGCTTTAGAAACACTCCGTAAAAATAGGTAGGAGGCAGAAGCATGAAGCTGGGACGTCTGTGATGGTTTAAGGGAGAAACAACGAGGCACTTGGGACTAGTACAGGTGGGGGTGTTTTCAGAGTCGGTTTCAGGCTGGTGTCCACTGTCTTCCTCAGAGGAGACTACAGGGTCGTCTTTGCATGCCCTCATTACTGTCGTGGATACTTGCTTTCGTTATTGCAGAGTGTGGGACGGAGGAAGCGGAAGTATTTAGAAGACAGAGAGTTGAGCCTGGCTGAGTCTCCTGGCCCACTCACTCAACTTCTCTGCCCCTTGTTGTAAAATGGGCTTGGTCAGTGTCTCCACTTGACCACCAGGTGTCACTGCAGGGCCTCCCGATGACGAAAGTCCTGTCACCGGATCTCCACAGAGATCCGCCTGCAGGGGTCATTCCGAGGCCAACCAACTATGGCCCTGTTGAGTGAGATGACCCCTAAAATCCAAGTGCTTCTGTAACAATGGGGAGAATGGAAATGCTGGGGATGAAATAACAATCCCGCTGGCTAGCGGCTGATGCTGGCACGGGGCATCACGCCATCTGCACGACTAGAGTTTAGGCTCGGAGGACTTCCCCTTAACTGTTTCAGGTGAGAAGACTCCGGATCTGAGAGGCACCTCTCAAAGGGTGGTACTTAGGTCTGACTCAGGCCTGGCTCAGCCTTCTGATCTAGCGCTATCTTGAGGGGTTTTTCAGGGAGATGTGAGAAGAGCTGGGGCAGGAACCCTGGGTAATAACCCTGCCGCACCTCTCACGAGCCCTGTGAGTGGGGTAAATTGTCCGACTTTTCTTGGACCTGAGTGGTATCCTGTTATCTACACTGTCCGCTATGCTGGGGTCTCCAGCTAGCCCGAGGTGGCAGCGTCTGATCCCAACTCCACCCCTTCAGATCTGGAGAATCGAAGGCTCCAACAAGGTACCAGTGGACCCGGCCACATACGGGCAGTTCTATGGAGGTGACAGCTACATCATTCTGTACAATTATCGCCACGGTGGCCGCCAGGGACAGATCATCTACAACTGGTGAGGGGCCTGGGCTGTCCTCCTGGTGTCAGCGGGAGCACGTGGGGACCTGACTGTGCCTGACTGTGGTGGCAAGAGGAAAAGGACGAGATGACCAGGGGGAGTCTTGATACAGAGGCCTGTGCTGAGACAGCCACATCCTGCTGGGACCCCTTTTCACCCACAACTCTAAACTTCTTGCCGTCAGAATATGACGTGCCGTCTTAGGGACAGAGACACACCAACCCAGCAGCTCCTGCCAGTCAATGCCAAGTCCCCTCCAGAGGCTGGCTTCCACTGTGATAGTTGTAGATGATTCTGTACTACATAAGTACGTAGTATTAGTATGTATGTCAATTACAGCAACTATTTTAGTAATTGTTTTAAAGCAGAGCATGTAATCCCATTGCTCCCAACCCAGAGCAGAGCCCAAAGTTGTCAATCTGAACATTTTGTCCCACCTGTACCCCTGCCGACTCGTCCGCCAAGCCCCATCCTTACCTGTTGACAGCTTGGCAGTTTTTATTTATCATTTTTGCATGATTACTGGAAGGATGTTTAAGGTATCCCCAGCTCTTCAACTTCTGTGTCTGCTCCAGTATCCCCAGCTCTCCATTCCTTTCTTTTCTGGCCCAGGCCCTAACTGAGACCCCATGGGACATCTCTTAGACCCCACAGGGTGTTTCTTGTGTCCTGTCAGTCCCCTGGGATCTGCCCTTTTCCTTCATGACCATAAACCCCTGAAGAGTGATTGCCCAGGAACCATGCACTCAGACTCAGTTTGAAAGCCCCATACTTCTAAAGCAGCTGCACTTATAAACTAGATAATACACAAATTATGATGGGGAGTCCTGGGGATTGAGCCCAGATTCTTGGACGTACTAGGCAAGCCACTACCACTGATCTATAAGGCCAGCACCCCCTTTACTTTTTATTTGAGGCAGAGTCTCACTAATTTGCTCACGCTGGCCTTGAACTTACAGTCCTCTTGCCTCAGCCTCTCAAGTAGCTGAGACTCCAGGCCTGCACCACTAAGCTCAACATAGGATACAGATTTTTTTTTTTGATACAAGGTTTCTTTATGAAGCCCTGGCTACCTGGAACAGCTCAGAAATCCACCTGCCTCTGCATCTGCCTCCTTAGTACTGGAATTAAAGGCATGTGCCACCATGTCCAGTTGATACAAAATTCTTTTTTTTTTTTTGGATTTTTGAGACAGGGTTTCTGCATAGCTTTTTGGTTCCTGTCCTGGAACTAGCTCTTGTAGACCAGGCTGGCCTCAAACTCACAGAGATCCGCCTGCCTCTGCCTCCCGAGTGCTGGGATTAAAGGCATGCGCCACCATGCCCAGTTGATACAAAATTCTTAAGAAGGCTTTTGACTTACAGCCTGGTACAAGGTCCAGCCTTGGCAAGTGGAGGCAGGGGACTGTGAGTCCCTGTAACGCTCCGTCTCAGGGTGTCCCCATGAGGCTATGTCTGGTGTCTTTCCCTACCGATGACACATCTCACACCTGTTTCCAACCCGTCCTGCATACAGGGAGATGCCCTGACCACTCTGGTACATTTTGCTTTTGAGTCCCAGTACCCTCTCATGGTTGTCCATCAGGGGATGTCCCAGGGAGGTTCCCGTAGGCACATTTAGGACAAGGAGGTCTACCTATTGTAATAGGACCTATGATACTAAGAACACAGTCTGCTGAGCTGGGGTGGGCAGGGTGGGGAGGCTGTTTCGCTGGTTCTCCCCACTGCTCCATCTCTACAAAAAGGAGACTCATGGGTTACTGGAGCTAAGGGCAAGAAAGAGGCCCAGGGCTCTATGTAAACTAGGGCTGAGTCTCTCTCCCTCTTCTAGGCAGGGCGCCCAGTCTACCCAGGATGAGGTCGCTGCGTCCGCCATCCTGAGTGCCCAGCTGGATGAGGAGCTGGGAGGAACTCCTGTCCAGGTGAGTCAGAACAGTGCCTCTTAGGGCTCCAGTCAGGGCTTGGTCTCTCTTCTCATTTATCTTCCTAATTATTCATGCACTCATCCAGGCATCTGCCCCCTCACCATCATCCATCCGTCCATCCATCTGTCCATCCATCCATCCATCCATCCATCCGTCCATCCATCTGTCCGCCCATCTCTCCATCCGTCCATCCATCTCTCCGCCCATCTCTCCATCCGTCCATCCATCTATCTGCCCATCTGTCTATCTGTCCGTCCATCTACCTATGCACACACCTACCTACCCATCCACCCACTCGCCATCCATCCATCTGTCCATCCATCCATCCGTCCATGTATCTGTCTGTCCATCCATCTCCCCATGCACCCACCCACCTGTCCATCCATCCGTCCTTTGGTCCATTCACTCACCCACCCATACATCCGCTTATCCACCCACCCATCCATCTGTCTGCTCACTGACCCATGGAACAGATTTTATGCAGGGTTTAACCTGTACTGGGCTTAGTGTCGGCATCCAGTATATAGACACTGTCTTTCCTGGGCAGTGTCTCCATTCCCTCCCTTGGTTGTGCAGCAGGAATGACATGGTTGGTTCCAGTAGGGCACATTTAGGACAAGGAAACTCATGTGTTGCTTTAGTTCTAAGTAGGAAGGTGGTGGAGGTTGGGGCTGTGTGGGGTACAGCAGAGCCTCCAGATCTGAGGGCTCCTTGCCCCTGACTTGTCTAGGACTGACATCAGCATTCTGGAAGAATGCACATAAGCAATTTGCTCTTCCTTTTAAGGTCATATTTGCAATCTTAGAGTCCCCTGGTTCTTGGAGCAGACTCAGGGGCTGAAGGGCAAGGCTTCACAGAGACAGTGGGTGGGAAAACAGCCAAGACAGCAACAACCAGGGACTTTGGCAGTGCCATCATCCCCAGCTTGCCCTACTCAGTGCTCTGGTGCTGCCAGGTCATAGTTCTCCCATCCACAGCCAGATGTGGTAGCCTTTCTGAAGGGAACGATCCAGAATCACAGAGAAAAGCTGTTGGGTGTGTGTGTGGGGGGGGGGGGCTGGAGAGACGGCTCAGTGGTTAAGAGCACTGATTGTTGTTCCAGAGGACCTAAGGTCAATTCTCAGCACCCACAAAGCAGCTCACAACTGTTTGTAACCCCAGTTCCAGGGGATCTGACACCCTCACACAGATATACATGCAGGCAAAACACTGATGTATAAAATTTAAAAAACTATGAAAAAGCAAAGCTGATCTCCTCCTCTCTCTCCGCCAGAGCCGAGTGGTCCAAGGCAAGGAACCTGCACACCTCATGAGCTTGTTTGGCGGGAAACCCATGATCATCTACAAGGGTGGCACCTCCCGAGATGGGGGGCAGACAACCCCTGCCAGTACCCGTCTCTTCCAAGTCCGAGCCAGCAGCTCTGGAGCTACTAGGGCTGTTGAGGTAATGTCAGGTCCCAGAACGTGGGCAAGGTTTCCCTCCTGACCCCTCAGTGTCCAAAGGCTGTGTGCTGTCCGTCTGTGAGGGAAGAGGTCCACTTGCTGCAGGGTCCCTGGGCTGTCAGGATGGGCTGGGTTGCATTTCCTCGCTCCTGACTGAGTGCTGTGTGCCCCACCCGCCTCCAGGTGATGCCCAAGGCTGGCGCTCTGAACTCCAATGATGCCTTTGTGCTGAAAACCCCATCAGCCGCCTACCTGTGGGTGGGTGCAGGAGCCAGCGAGGCAGAGAAGACCGGGGCCCAGGAGCTGCTGAGGGTGCTGCGAGCCCAGCCTGTGCAGGTGGAGGAAGGCAGAGAGCCAGGTGGGAGCCAGGGCCCCACCTCTTCCATCTGCATCCTTCTCCAGTGCCTTCACCCTTATGGGTGTTAAATGGGAGCTGGAGGATGAAATGAGCCCGGTGGCCAGTGAATGACAGGGTAGTCTCCATACACTGGAGGAGAGAGAACTTGGCATGATGGTCCAAGAGGACCCCGGAGATGGTGACAAGGGGTAACAGTGTCAGAGGGCTTCTCCTTACCTTTAGAGCTACAGAGAGTAGGGCATTAGTCGTCTTTGCTACTAAGAACCCATCTCCTCCTTCTTGGTACCTCATGGAAGCAGTGAAGGGTTGCTTGGTCTGCATCTGCCTAGCAGAAACCACTGTTAGGACACATGTTCTTCTTTCCCAGCCCCACTTTGGTGGCTGATGGGCACCGTGGCTTTTGAGTACTTGAAACGTGACTGGTGGGAATGAGTGGACATGAGGAAGGTGTAACTGTTTAATTGTGATACATTTCTATGGCAATGGTCACATACAACCAGAAGACACATAGAGCAGGTGTTGTAGAAAGAACATGGGGATTGGACTTGGAAAAGGTTTGCTCCCTGGCTTTATCACTCCCAGGCTTTGTGAATTAGGTGAATCGCTGTCTCTGGGTCTCTGTGTGCTGAGTGGAGACAGTTATCCCCGTTCTGTGGTGCTGTTGTCTCTGTCATGAGTCTTATGCCAGCTTGCCCTCTCCAGGCCTTTCCATTTCCTTCTATCATGAGCCCCTGGGATCTTAAAGTGGAGAGCAGCCAGTTGAATATGGGTACAGTTTGGTCTGGGGTCTGGTGAGATGTGCTCATGGGGCCGTCTCCCTTCATAGATGGCTTCTGGGAGGCTCTGGGTGGGAAGACTGCCTACCGTACATCCCCAAGGCTGAAGGACAAGAAGATGGATGCCCATCCTCCTCGCCTCTTTGCCTGCTCCAACAGGATCGGACGCTTTGTGGTGAGTCTGGCGGTGACACCTTTGCTTGTGCCTAGGGAATTAGGTGGGTTTGGGGGTCAATGAACCTCAGAATCTAGAGACACAGCCTGACCCACTGGCAGGGGAAGGGCCCCTGAAGGCAGGACTGGCTCTGTGTACTCATCCTGGGAACCAATGGGAGCTGATGCTTCTTGCTTGACCTCCTCTGACCTTTCCCAGATCGAAGAGGTTCCTGGTGAGCTCATGCAGGAAGACCTGGCTACTGATGATGTTATGCTCCTGGATACCTGGGACCAGGTGAGTTAAGGAGAGAAGGAGAAGGCCAAGGCAGAGGGAGAAGCAGGACTCTTAACAAGGAGGGCATAAAAGACACAACATCGCCAGGCAGTGGTGGCGCACACCTTTAATCCCAGCACTCGGGAGGCAGAGGCAGGCGGATCTCTGTGAGTTTGAGACTAGCCTGGTCTACAAGAGCTAGTTCTAGGACAGGCTCCAAACCGATAGAGAAACTCTGTCTCGAAAAACAAAACAAACAAATAAACAAAACAAAAAACAAAAAAAAAAAGACACAACACTAGGTGTTTCCGGGGAGGTCCTGAATGGCTGTGAACCACCTCGTACCCTCTCTCTGAGCCTCCATTTCCTCAGATGTATAAAATGGAAGCAGTGGTACCTGCCTGGCAGGTGCATGGCCACTGGAAACTGGAAACCCAGGCTGCATAACCGTGCTTCCTGCCCTTTCTCCCTTAGCCTCAGGCACTGTGCATTCTGACCTTAAGTCTGTATGAAGAAGGTTGAACTTAGTGTGTCAGAAGTGTGCAGCAGGTCAAAGCTGCCCAGTCATTTGGAGGCTTGGGGATATCACTCCCCAGCTCTGGGATCTCTCACGTCATCTGCTAGGGTGACTGCTTTGGGGGACCCAGAATGGACGGCATTCATTCATTCACCCAGCATCAACTGAGCAACCCAACAGTGCTCCGTAGGGGATGCTGGAAAAGAAGGACTGCACCAAGTTGACCTCCTCTACCCCCAGGTCTGTTCCCAGGGGAGCATCAGCTCAAAAACCCCTTCTGTCAAGTACCTGCTCCCAGCATCCTACAGGCTATAGAATGGCTGGACACAAAGTCTGTCTTTCTCCCATGGGGCGGCTTTGGGGCAGCCCAGTGGGAAGATCATGGTTTGCAGCTTGAGCCATTCGACTGCCATTGTTGACTAAGTTGCTGGTGACTTCACCTGCTTATGCATCTCCTTGGCAGTTCTTGGCCAATGCTTCTTGACAATTCCATCTTCCAGGCAAAATGTTAAGTGCTGGGAATCCTGAGCCAGCCAAAGGGACACAGGGCCCATCCCAGCTCAGGCTTTTCCAGTTCTCTAAGGAACACGTTTCACAAATAAGGAAAGGCAGTCAAGCCTGACATGTTTTGTCTAAGGTATCTGACAACATCAATTGCCATTGATCAGTGACAATTGCTCTTGAGTGTGATTATCTTGAGAGATGCATAAAAATAGACGCAGAACTGGGGCGATGGCCCAGCGGGCAGAGCGATTGCCGCACAAGCATGAGGACCCGAGTTCAGGTTCCTAGACTTCACGGAAAAGCTGAGAGTAAAAGGTGTGCCCACAATCCCATGCCCCTGAGGCAAGAGGAGAATAGAGGAACCAGATGGAATCCCCCAAAAGCTTACCTGCCAGCCAGCTAGTCTGGTTATAACACTGTGAACAAGAAGAAGATTTTACCTCAAAGTGTACGGTGAGGACCCACACCCAGGTTGTCCTCTGACCTCCCCATGTGCACTGAGGCACAAGTATGCACACATGCATACATACAAAGATTTAAAGAAAAATAGATGGTGTGTAAAGACCAACAGAGTAGGTTTCTGTGTGTGACCAAACTTGTCGTAAGTCTCATGGTGGCATGGACTCTTTATTACAAGCTTTAGACATATACTAGTCAAGACGCAGAGATGGGTAGCCTTTGTTGGATGGCTAAGAGCATCTGTTGTTGAGTGAATCACGCCTTTGAAGGTTTTCCAACTCTGCCCCCTATGTCGCAATGGTTCTGAGTGAAGCAGACTGGGATGAGGAGACTTGAGGAAGGGTGCAGCCTGAGGCGAGCTGGACCTGCCCCCCAGAGGGGCCTCACCTCACCTCTCAGCTGCACCCCAGTGAAGGTGATGGCCCAGCCTCCAGGTCCTGCTGTGCGTCTTTGTCTTTGGCACAGCGGCTGCACCTTGTTCTACTGCTATTTCAGCCAGCAACTGTGGCTCTGCCGTTGTTGGTTGCTTCTCAGACAGTGACCTGACTGCTCATGCCTCAGCCTAGCGGGAACTCTGTTCTTGCAGGCACCAGCTCTGTCTTCACCACTAAATCTCTATCATTCTCTTTATCAATAAGACTTGAGATTCAAAGGTGGCATTGAAAACTTGCTAGATCGAAGAGGTTAAGTAGCAATTAACTAACCTTCTCTCCTTGCTGGGTCTCCCACAAAGCCCATTCTTCCACTCCACCAAAACAAAGAAAGCTATGCCACTTCAACGCCCTCCGGCTCTTCTCCGCCTCTCCCGCCCTTGTTTTTCGAATGGCGTTGACTGTCACCAGCTTCTCTCACGGGATTTTCATTCCACGTCTCACCTCCAGGTCTTCGTCTGGGTTGGAAAGGACTCACAGGAAGAGGAAAAGACAGAAGCCTTGACCTCTGGTGAGGACGGGAGGCTCTCCAGTGGGGGTGGGATCTTTAGCTGTGGTGGTATCTTTGGTTGTGGGAGTTGGCTGTGCGGGGTGGGGTCTTTGGTTGTGGGTGGCTGTAGGTAGGTGATGCTGTTCTAGGAGTTAGCATCCACAGGGTGGGGACTTCCTGCTCATAGTCTGTCCCTCTGGAGCCCTGCGTGGGGTGACTATGCCCTAGAGGCTTTCCGTAACTGCCTGAAGCAACGAGTTTATCAAGGAGAAGGGTTATTTGGGAAGGTTCAGCCCAGGTGGATTCAGACTCTGCGAATTTTGAGACTGTAACAAAGTATTAAGGTGGTGGGGAGCGTGTTCAGAGTAAAGCCATCCATCTTCGAACAGAGATGAAAGAGTGGGGTCTCACTGCCACCTTAAAGGGCCTCAAGGGGCAGAAGACACTACCTCTTAGAGTTCTCACTTCCTCCAGGCCGAGGACTCAGACTTTGAGGGATGTTCCAGGTCTAAACTATTGCAGGTGTGAAAAAATAAATGTGTCCCTTCAGAATACCTGAGGATTTCCCGGGGAACGGAACAGAGGCAAGCCCATGTCCAAGTCCCAGGATGTCGAAGGGATTTTATTGTTAGGGTCTCTGTGTGGGAAAGCAGAATCTTGGTAGCTAATCTCGAGGCTGAACTCTAGGACTGGCTTCATTTAATATCTTAATCAGCAGGAGGAAATGATATACTCAGGGAAGGCCTGAGAACTTTGTAGTTGCTGTTGCTTCCGGTGTTGGGGGCAGTCCATATGAGGTCTTTACTTTAAGCATTGGTGGTGGTCAGTAGGGTTGAGACCACATTCTCTGGCAGCCCCAACCCTCTCCCTGAGGAGGAGACCCTAATAATCACTGGATTTCTTCTCCATGTGTGCCTGCAGCGAAGCGGTACATCGAGACAGACCCAGCTAATCGGGACAGGCGGACCCCCATCACGGTCGTGAGGCAGGGCTTTGAGCCTCCATCCTTTGTGGGCTGGTTCCTCGGCTGGGATGACAACTACTGGTCGGTGGATCCCTTGGACAGGGCTTTGGCTGAGCTGTCTGCCTGAGTAAGGACCAGAGCCACCGGTGTCACCAGTCAGTGCCTTTGAGAATTCCCATCTCCCAAAGCTCATACAGCAAGCAGAAAGTTATTCTGTGTGTGTGTGTGTGTGTGTGTGTGTGTGTGTGTGTAGTGTATGTGTGTGTGTTTTACAGTAGCCAAAACCAGCCCTGGGAAAATTCAGGGTCTTTACAAAATTGCCTCAAGTATCTGTGCTTTGGAAATTAAATTTAATAAAAGCTTTTTGAAGTGTGTTCTCCCCAGGCATGTCACTCCTTTGTTCAGTCCATGGCACTAGCCGCACAATAGTCTCTGAACCTGCTCCTAGTCCTGATGATTTGGCGGTGCCCAGGTAGGGGCCTCCCGGGGGCTGTAAGCCAGCAGATGAACTCCAGCCACCTTGTGTGTGTGTCTTGGTCCTTGAGAAGTTGATGGCACACTACCAAGTGTTCTAGTTTGCCTTCTCTTGTGATAAAAGCAGTGACCAAAAGCAACGAGGAGGAAACGACTTCTTTTATCTCCTAATTTGTAGCCTGTCATGAAGGGAGGTCAGGGCAGGAACTGAAGAAGAGGCCATGGGGGAGTGCTGCTTATTGGCTTGCTTCCCAAGCCTTGCTTATACAACCCAGGCACCACCACCTCTAGTGGGCTGGGGCCTCTCCCATCAAACATTAATCAAGACTTCCCTACAAACTTCCCTACAGACCACTGGGAGAGGTAACTGCTCAGCTGAGGTTCCCTTGCCCAGATGCTCCTGGGTTGTTTCTAGCAGACAAAAACTAACCAGGATAAGAAGCCGGCAGCCAAGAGGGGCAGGAAGGAAAGAGGCCGAGTGGAAGTGTCCTGTTTACTGCTTGGTCCTACAGTGGCTGCAAAGCTTTTAGGTAGGCCTGGTCCAAACAGGAAATGTTTTGATTTGTTTTAAATTGAGGGTATGGTTCATTTTTTGTTTCTTTCTTTTTCTTTTTTTGGAATTGAACCCCAGATCCTGTGCAAGGAAGATAAGTGCTCTGCCAGTGAGCTACTCTCTCTCTCCCTCCCTTCCTCCCTCCCCCTCCCTCCCTCCACCCCTCTCTGTGTAAGTCAGAGGACAACTTTGAGGAATTCCTTCTATGCTATGTGAGCTGCAGGTGCCTTTACCCTCTGAACAACTTCACCTCTCCCTTCCTGAACCCTGTTCTATTTTATTTTGAGAAAAGGTCTCGCTAAGTTGTCCAGTGTAGCCAAACTTTTTTCTGTCCTGCCTGCAGGTTCCCACAGCCACTTATGAAATAATCATTTGGAAGCTTAATATCTTAATATTAATTATAATTGCTTGGCCGATGACTCAGCTTCTTACTGGCGACCTCTATATATAAATTAACCCATTTCTAATAATCTGCATATCTCCACGTGCCCCGTGGTTTACCGGCAATGCTCTGCTGGCATCTTATTCCTCCAGCAGCTGTTGGCATCTCCCTGACTCCACCCTCTTTCTTTCTGTCTCTCAGCCTGGACTTCCTGCCCAGCCACACTCCGCCCTGCCATAGACCAAAGCAGCCTCCCCATCAGCCAATCGTAATAAACACATTCACAGCATCCAGAGGGGCATCCTACATGAGTTCAGGATTTATTTGAATTGCAAATATCCTTCTCACCCTCCCCCAAACTGAGATTCTAGGTATGTGCTATCATGCCCAGTTTTTTGTTTTTTATTTTTCCTTTTGTATAACAAGTTTAGTATGACAGAGTATTTTATTTTAATCAGTCTTAGGCATATAATTCAGTGATATTACGCAGATCTATAATGTATATATAAACGTTTAAAAGGGATTTTTAGTTTTCTGTGTATGAGTGTTTGGCCTGTGTGTATACGTGTGCACCATGTGAGTGAGATAAAGAAACTCTAATTCTGGCGCTGAAGTTGTAGACAGTGATGAGCTGCCGGGTGGCTGCTGGGACTCTAACCTGGGTCCTCTTGAAGAACAGCTAGTTCTCTTAGCAGCTGAGCTGTCTCTCCACCCCAAACCAAGCATTTTTATAGCCCTCAACCTTAGTAATTAATAATGACAGTAGCAATAGTAATAATAAATTATAACAATATTGCTTTTTTTTTCAAAGCAGAGTTTCTCTGTGGCGTCCTAGGTGTCATGAAACTCGCTCTATAGACCAGGCTGGCCTTGAACTCACAGAGATCTACCCTCCTTTGCTTCCCAAGTGGTGGGATTAAAGGCATACACTACAACCCCTTGCTTCTAAGTGCTTATTAAATAAATAAACCATCACCTTCTCTTTTCCCATTAACCCAGGAATCTCTGTTCTTTCAGCCTTTATAAGGTTGACTGTTCTGCATCCCTCACCTAAGAGGAGTCACATAGTATGTATTGTCTGTGTCTGGCTTATTTTACTCAGAATTATGCTTTAAAATTGGGCTTTGATCACCACTGATGGGTGAATACCACTCCATTGCATGGCTATACCTCATCCATTCACCCACCATGGATGGTTGGATTATTTCCACCTTCTGACTATTGTGTGCAATGCTGCTGTGAACGCAGGGTGAAAATATGTATTCTTTGAATGTTCTGAGTCAAATGAGCATGTGAGTCTTGTCTCCCCTGTCCTGTTCACTGCCATTAGGAGGCCTGGCCTTGATAGAGTTCAAAGCCAACTACATTCCCTAGAGTAAGAAGTGGACAAAGTATGTTATCATAGAGACATCGCCTGTGGTGTCTGCCTGTATCTGTTTTCTACAGCTGGTCCCTTCTGTTTATTCTATTACTCAAGACTCTTTGGTGAGATCTCTGCCTTGGCAACTGCCGTAGCCAGAGAGGCTCCTGGATCTTCCCAGGTTTGCAACCTTTGGAACACAGGGGAGATATTCCTTAGTGTCCAATGTGGTCCCTCTAGGCCTGAGTCTCTGCTGGTCTTCAGAGCATTAGAACTCCCTCCTGGACGCTCCCACGAACTGCTTCACAAACTTTCCTCCTGGAGGTGCCAGACCAGTGCAAGGAACTCAAGGGCAGAGCCTGTTCCCTCCCCTCTTTCCTTCTGGAGTTGTTCGACCACTTTTCCTCCTCTTGGCCCATGGTTATGGGAGGGAGCTTCCCTATGTGGACCATAGAATAGCTCAGGGTGAGGTTTGGATGGTAGGAAGCCTGCGAGAGAGATGTCTGTATTTATACTGTTGTTTCCAACTCTGGCTGGGCCCAGAAACTGTCCAGGGAGCTTTTTAGAAGCATGGTTCCTTTGGGGCCCTGTCTCCAGAGAATTTGAGTCATTGCCAGAGTGATGAGGACGACACAGGAGGAATTTTCCTAGTGGAAGAGGAGCTGGGTTGAGAAACAAAGGTGGCGTGCTGTGGGGAGAATGGAGCACTGGGGGGGTGGGCAGACGTGTGGCCAGAGCAACTTGGGAGTAAGCAGTGGACAGGAGTCTTGAACACTATGCCAAGAGGCTTGCCTTGCCTTGCCTACCTCCAAAGGGTGGCTTTTGGTAGTCAAAGCAATTGACCCGGCAAGCATAACATCCTGAAAATGCTTAGCAGAACAGCAGACCAGAGTTAAAACAGTTCATCTTGGAAGGAATCACAAAGCTCCAGGCATTAAGCTCCAGAAGTAAACAATACGAAAGCCTCAGGAAGTCCCTGAAGCTGATCCTATCCATTAGGGCTCTCCCTCCCCAAGTTTACATAAGCTGCTAAGGACTGCTGGGAGGCTCAGAGAAAGCAGGTTGCCCAGGGATACTCAATATTCCAGGCCTGGAAGAGACAACTCCGCCTGTTGAGCTGAAGCTCTGTGAGCTCCAGGTGCCCAGCTTACTACACTGTCACTCATCCTGAGGTGAGCTTTGGTGATGCAGCTTGCTGTCTCTGAGTCATTTCTGCTCTTGTAAGTGACCCCAGTAAACCCATTTGGTTCATCAAGTTGGACTCTGATGGTCTCCTGCAGAGTTGGCTCGCTCTCTGGGAGAGCAGGTGCTTATTCAATGTCACACGACAGGGCCTTCCCTTCAGGGAGATGGAGGTTGCTGTGGACAAAGCCAGCTTGCTTCCTGGAAATCCATGGTTCTGGCTTAACCCAATGTAGGATTCTAGCAAGTGGTGGAAAATTACATGCATAGATCCTAGTGCATTGTGGGAGTAAACTTGCCCTGTGCTGGGGTGACTAGGATGTGTTGGGCTGTACATGATGAAGAACTAGCCCAAACTAAGTCGCCTCAGGAGCTCTCTGTGAGAGTTCAGAGTTTTTGGTGTTTGACTCAAGCCACTGTGGGTTTAGGTTTCCCACCAGCTCTGTTGGCTTTGAGCATCAGAATGGTAGTCAAGTATCTGTGGGCATTAGGGCTCTCCACTGTGCATTGACAAGCTGAGGGAAAGACAAATCTGTTTTTTGTAAATGTTTTCCTTGGGGAGGGAGAGGATGAGCTGCTTCCAACTCCACAGAAAACCTTTCTTTGGTTCTCAGGAATCCGCATGCCCATTCCTGGCCAGATAAATGAGTGAGGTCCATCTGGTTGCTGGGTGAATTTCTCCTGTCCTGCGTGAACATTCTTAGAGGGATCCTGGGGAACACTAAGGGTTCTGAGGCAGGAAGGAGGCAAGACACAGTGAATGGCTATTTGGTTGACTTTTTGGGGGGCCAGATGCTAAAAATAAAAACCGTAACAGTAGACTCCTACAGCTTTGTGTAGTCATTATCAGAGGGTTTCAACTCCGGCCCGTTTCTCCCTCTCCCAGCAAAATCTTAAGAGTTTACTAGTATTCTTATGAGCTTTTGTCTGCAAGGGCGTATGTGCACCACATGTGTGCCTGGTGCCTGAGGAGGCCACAGAGTGTTGGGTCCCCCAGAAGTGAGCTGCTGCTGGTCGTGACAGGTAAGACCAAGCAGAGGCTCCTCCATCTTGTATTCTTGCTGAGGCCATTTCAACTTTAACTAGAATTTGACTTCCTTGACAGAGAATCCCATGGAATTACCCAGCTCTAGTCTAGGAACCCAAGGTCAGGATGTCCTAGCTAACTTTTCTTAGTATCCATTCAGCCACCTGCTTGTGCAGAACCTCCTCCAGCTGACTGTCACAGCTTCTCTCAGGCTGCTTGTTTCTGCAAAGTCTGTCCCTGAAGCACTGAGCAAGATGCCAGAACATGGTTTTTGCCTTCAGAAGCCTTATACTCTGGACACTCGGATTACACCTGGCTTCCCAAATACCTGTCCAAGATGGCTAAAGACTTTCAGCAGGTTACAAATTATGTCATCTCTGATGAACACCCCACAACAGTGTGGGTGCTGGAAGGGAGCCTGGGTTTCTCTGCAAGAGGAACAAGTTCTACCCTTTGAGTCATCTCTCTAGCCTTTAGGAAGTACATTTTGTTTCGTATGTGTAGACGCATGCGCACATCACGGCAGATCTGAGGCAGTCAGAAGACAACCTGTGGAGTTGGCTCTTTCCACCATGTGTGTCATGGGGCTTTCAGGCAGGCACCTTTGCTCACTAGAACCTCAGTTGTCACAACGGCTTTCATCTTCCTCTCACAAAGCCCTTCTGGTTACAGGGCAGATCTAAAACAGCCATGCTCATCTCTTTAGTGCTGCCTTTAGACAAACCCTAGCCTCATCCGAGCCTGGACCTGCTCTGTACCTGATGCTGTGGGCATCATTGCTAAGAGACAGACAGCCTGATGAATCCAGAGATCCCTCGTGGTCTGGTTCACACACCAGGTAAGATTATGAGTGAAAGGGAAAGATGACAGCCTGTTGTGCACAGCGCTTGGCACTAGATAAATTGTCATTCTCTGAGTGTGATCTTTAGTTGGCACAAAGCTGTTTCAGGTAACTGGGTATCTATTCATCGAGTTAGGGTATAGGAATAAGGTTGTCCAGGAGTTCTGATGTTTCCAAGGCACGGTTGCTGGAGCAGTGTTCCCCTCGTTACGTATACAAGTTTGCATACTCCCCGATGTGTGCAGTTTTCAGTGATGATCTATAGCTTTTATCACACTCTCAAAAGGATGGCAGATAGGAACCATCCAAGGGCATGGTACAGACTGGGTGGTTCAGGGAAAAACCCTCAGGAGCACCATTTCCAAATTGGAATCCGCAGGATTCTATGAGGGACCTCTGAGATTCTACAAACAGAATTCAAACTCCATGTAAGTGGTAAGGAGATGGGATGCTAAGAAGCAGAGCTGAGTGGAGAGCCCGAGTTGAAGGCCCCTTCTGTAGCTGTTCTCACTGAAGCACTCAGTGCTGTAGATGCGGACACTGGGAAGAGACACGTGTTCCAGTGCACCATTCCCTTGGAAATAAAGGTTTGCTTGCTAAAAAGAAATCTGAAAAGCAATGGTAGGTGGCCAGGCTCAACAGTGTGGGGACTCACGGGGTGACAGCCAGGCATGGAAAGATGGCAGGGACTCATATGGTAGTAGCCAGACGTGGGAAGACAGGCAATGTGGGGAGTCACAGGGTGGACAGCCAGGCGTGGGAAGACAGGCAGTATGGGGACTCACAACAGTGAACTAGAAAGCATAATAAACCCTGTGTTTTGTGTTTTCTTTTTTCTATTTGGGGCCATGCTGTGAACATGTTGTTACAGACAGTCAACCAGCTCCTCTCTTTGCCCTGAATCACTAAGGTTTCAGAACCTAAAACTCAAGTTAAGATTTAAGCCCCCCCCCCCCAACTATGAATGCAAACTCCAGTGAACTTCTTCACAGCAACACCACAGACTCTGACAGAGGGAAACTGGTTATAGGGACACACTTTATTACACACGGCTGAAGGGGAGGACTCGTGAAAAGCCACAGCAGCACCCTTCCCACGGCTCGCCCTTCCCCTCTCCTCCCTGTGACTGCACTGTAGTCTGCTGGGTGACTAATTCACAAGGCACAGAAGCAAAGGCCAGTCGGTGTCTGTGGAGAAATCTAGAGACCAGTGTATCATTTCCACCTCTGAGCAGGTGTTTGCACCAGGACACGGGGTACCTGGTCCTCAGTGGGGGGCAAGTCACTTCTCCAAACAGATGAAACCATCATTTTAAATTCAAAATGTAAATGCAACTAGAGTCCTGGGTGGAAATCTCAGAAAACCCAGCTGGGTTCAAGGCTTAGAAAGCGGGTGTGAGGGAGGTGGAGGCTCCATGTGGGCCTGGCGCACAAGCGGAGTGAACAGTGCTCCCACCACAGGGAGCTGCTCTTTTAGGCATCTCCAGGTGAATCAAGAGCCTCAAAAATGTTGCAAAAGTCACCACCAAGCTTTCCAGTCCAAGGGAAGGATGTCACAATAAGAAACTGTGGCCCATAGGGACTGACCACTTCCTCTTGGTATCAACGTTTGTATGAAAACAACAGCAAAAATCCTGGCCAAACAAGCATTTTCCTTCTGCAGCGAGAGCTCAGCACGGGTGTCTGTGCAAGACCAGGGATCACACGCTCCCGCTCCGCGTGTTAACTACTCGGGTAGGATCAGCAGTCACAACATTCATAGTGTAGAGTAGTTAACAGTATGCAGAGAGCAAAGTGTAATGGTTTTCTTAAGATTTTTTTAAAAAGTACTTCTGTACATAAGCTATTCAAATGGGCATATAACAATTATTTATAGAACTTAAAAAGTTAGTTTTAAAAATCAAAAATTTAAAAACCTGATACATGAAAATAGGCAAAAGTGAGAAGAAGCACTTTTGTGACAAGAATTTAGCTGCTCTTTAAGGCAGCACAGAAAGGGACCATCAAGTCTGGGGGAGGCACAAAGGGCTTGTAAAAACTGCAGGCATTGTTTTCAAAAGGACCACCCACCACAGTGGGGAAGTATGGTACCCAGAGGGGGGAGGTACTGGTCCGGGGAGGGCCAGTCAAGCCTCTTTCTCGAGTTCTGACAGGATCATGGAGGAGTTTGGGCTTACACCAGGCAGACACTGGGGAAATGCCCTTCAAGATTCCCTGATGGGAAGGCACAGGTGGCCCAGAGAAGCAGGGCGACAGAAGTCTTCACTGTGCAGAACATTTGCCCAGTGGGGTCGGGTGGCATGTGAGGCTGTGTCCCTGGCTTGACTGCTCACATAGGGCTCGGACAGTTTAAAGGAAGTTAGAGAGGGCTTCAGCCTACCACAAAATAGGATGCAGATTTAGTAAAGAGTAAGTTACCGTGCATAAACCACCTATCTGTCTCACTATTTACAAGCTAGTGACTTTGTTTGTTTGGTGCTAAAGATGAAACCCGGAGCCTGCTACATAAATGCTCTACTATTGAGGTACATCCTAGCTCCAAAGTAGTCTCTCAGCTGCTCTTAGGATTCCTGTCCCTTCTAAGAGTCCCTCGGTCTACATACAGAAAAGGGGAGGGATAGGAACAGACAAGCTTCCTGCTAATCTTGCTGCGACTGAACGGCTAAATTGGTCCCCACTTTCCCCTGGGAAGGGCTCAGCACAGTGCTGCACAGACCTGCACAGCTCAGTGTTTAGAGCCCATGAGGCCCTGCAGCATATCGATGGGCAGAGGGAAGACAATGGTGGAGTTCTTCTCCGCAGCGATAGTGGTCAGGGTTTGCAGGTACCGGAGCTGAAGGGCGGCAGGGGACTCGGTGATCACCATGGAAGCTTCTTTCAGAGCTCTGGACGCATTCATCTCTCCCTCAGCTGCAATCACCTACGGAGGGGAAGAAGAGGTCAGCTGGCAAACAGCATGGTGCCACCCTGCAGTCTTCCAGTAGGGCTCGTGTGCCTTAGGCAGCCTTCGGGACTTCCCAGGAATCAACGCCTAGACTCGCTTCCAGATGTTCTTTTCCTGAAACATGCTGAAGGATGTGTCTGGCTCAAGGCGTTGTCTTTCACTGCCACCTGTCCCCCACTGAACAGGGAAGACAGTCATACTGAACAGGGTATCCAACAGTCCACAGCACTGTGAAGGGGTGAGCGGCTGACTTCGTGTGTGGATACAAGCCCTTTGCAAATCACGTGGATTCCAGTTCTTTGAAATCAAAGAAAGGAAAGACTTTATTGAACCAAAACCTGACAGATCCTGTTTGATAGAAGAAGGCAGTGTGAGTTTTAGCACACGAACTCGTGTGCACACTAGGAAGTACATGACAGCTCCATAGTAACGAGTACTTAACCATCCACGCACATGTGATGACCCTCACACATTCAGGAGCGTATTAGGAGAAACTCTGGAACACTTGCAGAACCCTCTTCAGACCTACAGAAAGCTTTCATTCTGCCCTGTCCTGAACATGTTGCTGTAGGATGATAAGATAATTCCCAATAAGCTGCCTTGGTCATGGTGTTTCAGCACAGCAATAGACAAGGAGCTAATACACTCCTCTAGAAATGGGACAGCATCTGATGGTATGATCAGTAGGCAGACAGAGCAGAGAAATCAAGTTCTAAATGTTGTACCCAAGTTGCAACCCCCAGAGAGACCACCAGGATCCAGTCCAGTCCAGAATGCAAAAGCAAGGTTTATTCAGCACGCTCTCCAGCCAGGCTGGGGCTTGACCACTACTCGAGGCAGCACATTATTTAGGGTTGACATTATATAGGCAAAAACTGCAAGCCAGGTTTATTTTTTGCCAAAGGAATTGGTTTTACATAACAGCAGGTGTCTTTTCTCTAACATGCCACCTCCCCAAAGCAGGCCCCCTCTCCACTTTTGAGGGGCTTCCTCCGCTCAGATTTTCTTAGGGAGCCCTGCTGTGTTCATTCTTGCTGAATGCTGTTACTGCCTGTGAATAACTCAGCCTTTATCCATCTAACTCAGGATGGGTACTTGGAAAGTTTCCAGGTTGGGGTGAAGTGTTTCTGTGGCACACCCCTGGTAAACATGGGCATGGATCTATGAGATACACACTCAGGGGTGGAGCTACTGGCCATGGGCTCTGCAAACATCCAGCTTTGGTAGATTTCGCTACACTGCCTTCCAAAGTGACAGTACCAACAGGCATTCCCACAGCGGAACACAAGGGCTCCCTTTCCTGCCTCTCCACTCCTAGCTCCTCTCACACTGTGTTTTCAAGCCATCCTGATGGATATCTAGGGTGGCATCTGCCTGTGACTTGAATCTGAGTTTCCCTGTGGCTTATTAACTGGAGGACTTCCATTCGGGAGTCTGTTTATGGCCTCTCTCTCTCTCTCTCTCTCTCTCTCTCTCTCTCTCTGCAGCTTGCTTACTGAAGAGGTAGCTGCCTTCTATCTTCCCATGAGAACCTGAGTGTGAGCAAAGCTTCAGCCATTTATTTCGTAGTGTACTTTAAGAAGCAGGCTCACTGTGCGGACCCCACCCTTGAGGACAGCCAGCTGTTGCTCAGGTTCATGTCACAGCTGTCAGGCTAAGGTATAGCATGGTAGCCAGAGTTCTAACTGGCCTCCTTTATCTTTGCTCCTTGTTTAGAGGAAGACAGGAGCTGTTGAGGTGTTGTAGAAGGCCAGTGGTGGGAGTCCCAGAGGAGATGGGAAGGGAAAGGGGAGGAGAGAGTTCCCACCACTAATCAACTATGGGACCTTGAGGAAATCACTCTGCTCTTCTGGGCTTCAGTTTTCACTGACTAGAATGGCAAACAAGTTTCATTTTGAAGGCTAACTCCAAGCCGTTGAGGGTTGTTATCTGGAGCTCCACAAAAGGGTTCTGATGCCAAGTCTAAGCTCAGGGGAAACAGCCCCGCAGTTAATCACTGACATGGGGATAGAAGGTGCAGGTTCTCAGCAAGGGATCCTTTGATTCTGATATTCTATGCATGAGAAATTATTGTTTTACATGGTATAAAAATGGGCTTTTAGCCAATGACAGATAATAAGGTAAAAGCAGTTCCTAGTTTCCAAATACCTGGATGGTAAGAGGAAGCTTCTCACAACACCACGCATCCTGAAAGTGATGGTTTGGCAAGGACACACATGAGAGTTCTGCAATGTCACACACATTCGTGAGCATCTGCAGAAGGCATGGCGACTCCGGCGAGGCAGCATGCCAACAGGCTACTCCTCTGTTTGCTACTGGCAGCTAAGACATTATAACGGCCAGTCTGTGGCTGAGACAGGTATCCTACAGCATGGACAGGGTCCTGCGGTTGGCCACTTGCAACTACTACCCCTTTCTAGTGATGACAAACTGGTTTGCTCCCGTGTTTAGGAGACCTGTCAAAGGCGCAGCAAACCCTCCTATGAAAACTGCTCTCGCTGTTCACGGTGGGGGGGGGGCTGTGTGGCCATGCTGGGGTGTGCTCTCGCTGTTCACAGGGGGGGGGGCTGTGTGGCCATGCTGGGGTGTGCTCTCGCTGTTCACAGGGGGGGGCGCTGTGTGGCCATGCTCGGGTGTGCTCTCGCTGTTCACGGGGGGGGGGGGGGGGGGGCTGTGTGGCCATGCTGGGGTGTGCTCTCGCTGTTCATGGGGGGAGCTGTGTGGCCATGCTGGGGTGTGCTCTCATCCCTGGTTTCCTAGAGAGAATCCCCTTCTATACAGGAAGCCTTTGCTCTTTACAGCCCCTTAGGAATGCTGGAACTTCGGAGTGAGGCACTCTCCACCATGGGCTATTTACAGTGAGAATCCAGGTCCAACTCTGGAGAGGCCTACCTCTCTTTCCAGTCCTGGGGGTTTAGGGAGATGCTGCATATTTTGATACATTGTCATTTTAAAAGATACAATTCTTTTTAATGTTAACAGAATTACCAGAAGGGCCACTCATGTAGGCTTAAGACAAAGGCGAGATGAAGATGAGAAGAAAGAAAACACAGAAAGAGAAGAAACCCGTGGGAATGGGAGAAAGAAAAAGCAGTACGAAGGAAAGGTCCCTGGAAAAGAGAGGGAGTGGAAACCATGAGGACGAGGGAGGGACAGGTGGCAGCAAGCTGAGGAACTGTCCTGTGCTCTGAACGACAATCTGCCTTTAATATGAACTGAGGAAATCAAGAATGCAGCTCACAATCCTGAGCGAATGATACAAATCTAACAGACCAATATTCCCATGAGACTGAAGGGGAAAGGCCAAGATGCAGGACAGTGTGTGTACTTGTGCCAACAACCCAACAACCTAGTTAAATAAAATGCCAGCACAGGACTAGGGAGATGGCTCACCAGATAAAGCACTTCCTGTACAGTTCTCCATGAGGACTGGAGTTTGGATTCCCCGGCACTCATGTAAAAGCAAGGCGTGGTGGCACACATCTGTAACCTCAGTACTGGAGGGGAGGCAGGCGGGTCCTGGGGCCTTGCTGACCAGATAACTCCCTGTCTCAAAAATGTGCTTGCACACACACACACACACACACACACGATGCACATACACACACAGGCACACACACACACATACACACACACACACGATGCACACACACACGATGTACTCGTGCATACACACATGTACACACACGATGCACTCACACACTCACATGCACACACATATCGATACACAAGTGCGCACACACGTGATGATGCACTTGCACACACACACACACACACACAATTGTTAAGAGTAGTAGCCTCTGAGGAAATAGGATTTGAAACAATGAGAAGAGCTTCTATACTAAACATTCAGGGCTGTTTCACTGTTTTTCATTGAGAGTGTTTTTATTCCTGTGTATTTTAAAAAGGAAATTGAACTAAACAAAACAGAACCTAAACAAGCAGGAAACATTACCTTGGCTCTTGCCTCCCGGGCAGCCTCTGCCTCCGCAGCCATGGCTCTCTGGAGCTGGACAGGCAGTTTCACGTCCTTAATCTCCACACGCTCCACCTTTATTCCCCAGTCATCGGTGGCGTCATCCAGTGTACTCTGGAAGGAGAGGAGAAAGCGAGTGCAGCACACGAGGCACCGAGGCTCCTGTCCAGGCGCCAAGAGCAGCTGCATCCGCTGGGATGTGGGGTCGATCAGGTCTGGTGACAGTGGCAGAGAAACTGCACCACGGGAGCTCAAGCTGGGGCTGGAGACAAACTGCCCTGATTCTATTACTGAGGAGCCAGTGCTGCTGTTGGCAAACTCGAAGGGGTCATAAAGAAACTGTTTATTTGTGGTTTCCGCTGCACCTCTTCCAATACTCTGCTTCGCTCTCATAGGTCAAGAGCAGGATGGGCAACACAGTGAACAGCTGAGGCCGTGCTCCTGTGAAACACTAGTGCAGCGGCCAGTCTGGGCTAAGCCGGCTTTGTCACTGTTTGCCTACCTGGGTCAATGTGAGCCATGAAATCCGGTTTCACTCCTCTCTTTAGAAGGGCAGGAATGAACCGCACTATTCCAGGAGGTATGATAACGTCACACAGGCCATATTCCTTAGCAGGGCGGTGGCGGGGATGCTGAGGCAGGACCACAAGGCCAGCCTGGGCTACAGAGCAGGTTACAGGGCACTCTGAGCTCTAGTGATAGCCGTTTCAAAACAAAACAAGCCACAGACTTAACCATGGCGAAACCTCTATGAAGGGCAGGAATTCATATTTATAATACTGTAACGTTTTTGAACAGGTCAGCCTTAGTATTAGTAACATCTACCTCACAGTCAAGACTGGAAGGCATGACAGGTATGCGCAGATTCATGACCTGTCCACACACCAGGGCTTCAGTGGTGTTCTTGCAGAATAACATCTAAACCGTTATGATCTTATGATGAGGATAGTATGGATTCCGGGAAAAACAGAACACTGGAAGGAATCTAAAAATAGCATGCACCTGAGTGCCATAAACTTGTGGATGTTAGTCTGAAAACATTTATATGATCTGGACCCCTGGAAAAGAAAAAAAGGCAGCCATGCCGTTGTCAGTCATGGATCCAGCGCAATTATCTCTTCAGGCTAAGTGACAGAGCCACCTTCCTCACCTGCTGTAGGATAAAGCTCTTGTACACTGTAAGGATTTGCCACTCATTTTAGTATAATAAAACGCTGATTGGCCAGTAGCCAGGCGGGCCGACTAGACTAGGAGAATTCTGGGAAGAGGAAAGAGAAAATGTACCAAGCCACGTGACTAAACATAGATAAGAATTATGGCTTAATTTAAGTTGTAAGGGCTAGTTAATAATAAGCCTGAGCGAAGAGGCCAAACAGTTTATAATTAATAAAGCTTCTGTGTGTTTCTTTGGGACTGAATGGCTGTGGGACTCGGTAGGACAGAAGCTTCGGTCTACACTCACCTGCATGTGGTGTGCAATCTCCTCCCTGTCAGAGAGAATCTGAGACAGGTTCTTGGTGCCCAGGGCATTCCTCAGCGTGGTTTGTGCCAAAAGGCGGGTTGCCGAATCTGCATTGGTGATATTTGCCACAGCCAGGGTTGCGTTCTGAACACGGTAATAGACCACGCCATCCACACTGATTGTCACTGAATCCTTAGTGAGGACCTACAGGAGGAAAAGGACAATCACACACCCACCACAGCTTCTTCACTGTCACTACAAATGCTCTTCTTTGAATCCTTAAGCAATGGCTGATATTCTTCAGTAAGGCATCAGAAGATTAATTACACCCTTCGAGATTTCATCAAACATTCCTAGTTATACAACTCCAGCTGATTATCCAATCACTCAACAGATTTGGAGATGCCACTCATAGCTAGCATTGTTCTTGTTCATTTCTTCCCAGCACTCAGATGTCTTCTCAGTGGTCTCTCTGACTGTCACAGTCACAGGCACTTCCTGGCACCTCCCTGCCCCTCTGTGGAGGGATGCACTGAGTGGGATGTGGAGTTTTCCCCAGAGACTGAGTTTCCTTTCTTTTTTCCTCATTTGATTTTTGTTGTTGTCTTTTTTTTTTTTTTTGAGGCAAGGTTTCTCTGTGTAGCAACCCTGGCTCCTGGCTGTCCTGGAACTAGCTCTGTAGACCAGGCTGGCCTCGAACTCACAGAGATCCTCCTGCCTCTGCCTCCGTAGTGCTGGAATTAAAGGTGCGCATCACCACCCAGCAACTGTGAGTTTCTTAGGGGCAGTTTTTCTTTGTTTCTCTTGCACTGACAGTGTGACTGATACCAGGTGGGTCCCTACATGAGAGAGGAACTGAAATGAGATCTAGAAAATGAGTGACGAGCCTCGCAGGAGCGGAGTCCGGAACCCGAGCTGGCTCTGCTTGCACCCAGCTGGGTGGGCTGGAGCGGGCTGTAAGTCATGAGACCTGGAAGCCCCTCATCTGTGACTATTTCTATGATGGTCATGAAGGAAGCCTTTTAAAACATCCCCAGCTATGCCAATGAAAAGTAATCGCAACAGCTAAACAGCCCCATAGCCCTGCCAAGCTCCAAAGCAGCAATCCTCTTTTGTTGTTTAGCAATCTAAAAATACCTCTAAACTAGAGAAGAGGGGACTTCTTCACAAATGCACAGTTCCCTACCATCTCACGTGACAACCTCTTACCGCCATGGGAAAATGAATGTTACTCACAGATCTTGCCCCTGTGGCTGCCTGCCACAGCTGTGTTCAGAGTGTCTCTGCTCGCTGTTTACTGTGGGCAGAGGGTTTATCTCCCTCTGCAGCAAGCTCACAGGGGATAGGGAAGAGCTGCTTGCCAAGTTCCAATCCACTCTGGGCTGGCAGCTTACAGGGGAAAGGGAACAGCGAGAGGCAGAAGTGCACAGCGCACACCAGATGCCCACAATGTTTACACAAGAAAATGCCACACAATTCCCAGCCCTGCCAGGAGCTCAAGGGAGCCCATCAATGACAAGGAAACATGCAGAGAATCCAGAGATGTCTGCACTGAGAAGTCCAACCATACCAGATGCTTGGATCAGTACCAGTAAGGGAGTTCCCATCTGGTGTCTGGATTATGTGATCTGTGATAGGAGAAAGCTAGGCTCCAGCATCATGCTGAGCTCCCAGCCTGTGCCCAGGGAACATGCTCTCCCTCCTCCCACAGTTAGCCTGGTCAGCAGCCGTAGGGACTCCTGTCTACACTGGTTCTATGTCTCCTGACATATGGGCACCAAATGGCCATGACAGAACTGGTGTCCAGTGCAGTGAGCCCTGAGCTGAGGGGAAAGCAACAGAGAATCCCCAGGATTTGTCTCTCTGCAATGTGGCCTTCTAGGAACTGGCTGTGGATGCTGCCTGAGCTGTTTGTGAAGAAGCAAGCTGGAAGGGTGTGAAATGATACAGAAACTCCTAAAATACCAAACAAATGAGCAGTTGCTAATTCTGTGGCTTCTAACCAATTTGTCTCAAATAAAAAATGAAGACCCTTAGAAAGGATGTTCAACTAGACTGAATTTGTTTTTCTGTCAGAAACCCATGGGAGAGAGTTGTGGTGGGAACAAGGATAGCTCCATGTCCTTGGTCACACAGTTTCTAATAACAGCAAGGAGCACTCCCCCGGCACTTCAGTCTCAGCGCTCTGCTAAGCAGTTCCCGCTGGAATCTCAGTCACTCCTTACAACACCACATTAGGTTGGCCTCACCGTTATGACCTCCATGTTATAGCTGAGGACGTTGAGACACAGAGAACTGAAAGACTCACCCAAGGCCGCAGAGCTGGGAAAGGCCTAGGCTGCCTGGCCTAGGGCAGGCTGTGAGAGCCCTCGGCCATAGCTAGAGAACGGCTCACCTCCTGAGGAGGAATATCAAAGGAGATGGTCCTCATGTCCACCTTGATGATGGTGTCAGTGCAGGGCAGGATAAAAAACAGACCTGTAAACAGGCACAGGATGGGAGAGACCGGATTAGCTTCAGCTTGATCAGCCCTAGCGGGCTCAGTCCCGACTGCTGTTTTTAACACTCTCGCTCACTTCTCACCCTAAGAGCTCACAATCTCGCACAGTACAGTGCCTCCACTCTGTTATTGTCTCCCTCCATGGCTCTGCATGGAGTTATCCCTGTCAGGAATACTCTGTGGCTAATACTTCTTCATGCCTCGCATTTAGAAGGGCAGCCATAGCTGTACATGCAGGTATTTACAATATTTGGAAGACTGAGGCATGAGGATTGCTGGGAGTTTGCAGCCAGCTTAGGGTACACAGTGAGTTTCAGGTCAGTCTTTGAGATTCTGCTTTGACAAGAACAGAACAGAACAGAACAGAACAGCCGAGCAGAGGGGCTGAGATGGCTCAAGCATGTTTGCTGCTCTTCCTGAACGACCCAAATTCAATTCCCAGAACCCATACAGACTGCTCACAACTGTCTGTAGCTCCAGCTCCAAGGGCTCCAACCATCTGATGGATTCTGAAGGCACATACACTCGTGTGCACATATTCACATATAATTGTATTTATTTATTTGTTTATTTTTGGTTTTTCAACACAGGCTTCCCCTATGTAGACTGGTTGTCCTGAAACTCACTCTGTAGACCAGATTGGTCTTTAACTCAAAATCTACCTGGTTCTGCCTCCCAAGTGCTGGTATTGAAGGCATGTGCCACCACGCCTGGCTAACATATAATTTTAAAATAATAAAAATAAGCATTTAAAAAAACAACCAAACAAAAGCGATGGGAAAGCTTTGCCTCGTGTCTGCTTTTCTCTGGGTCTCCTGTGCGCTCCAGGGCGTTGTGGCTACTGTCCCGCAACACTAAATGCTATCGGCTTCTGTGTCGGGGTCCAGCTGTCGAACAGCAAGCCCTTTAATAAGGGACTATGTTCAGTTCCTGGGAATTCCCAGAGCCTAGGTGGGCGTGGAGACACGTTCCTTTAAACCCAGCATCTAACTGAAGGCTTTCTTTGGATGGATTCTCATGCTCAGCCTCCCAGCTGTGGCCAGTGCAAACAATAACCTAATCACCCTAAGCAGATTGTAATGGCCTGGCCAGGGCCATTAGCTATGTTGTCATAAAGCTTTTGTTCTAAGCAGAGGCCTCACTGGGGACTCATATCAGTAAGGCACTCCAGTCTCAGAGTGGAGAGAGGGCTCAGCAGTTAAGGGCACCTGATGGTCGTCCTGAGGACCCAGGGTTTGATTCCCAACACCTACACTGGGTAGCTCCCAAATTCTATAACTCCAGCTACAGAGGGATCCCATATCTCTGGCCTCTGTGGACATCAGCACTGATGTGCACATACCCCCTACACACACACACACACACACACACACACACACACACATTCACTCACACACTCATATAGGTTTAAAAAACCACAACACTTTAGTTTCCAGACAGAAACCTAGTACTGACCAGGTCCTCGGGCACCTCCTTGCAAAATGCGACCCAGCCTGAAGATGATGACCCTTTCATACTCCTTTACAATCTGGAAAACAAACAGGAATGAAAAGTCACCATGATGAGCACACGCATGTACGGACATAGCTTCTTAACGTGTTTCTGCTCTGGCCAGGCTCAGAGCCTCCTGGCGTTTTCTCCATTTCCGACGGCGTCTATAGACATCAATTTGGCGTTTGCTCTTTCAAGCACAGTGCTTATTTATTGAGCACACACTTTTATACTTCTTACAAAAGCAAGGGGCACTGGGAGTCGCAACATAGGCCTCTAGTCTCAGGGCTCTAGAGGCAGAAGCCAGAGGATGATGAGTTTGGGCCAACCTGAACTACGAAGTGAGTTCAAGGCCAGCCTGCACTACCTAGAAGCCCCTGCCCCAAACCCAGAAAAACACTCTGGTTGTGGACACACTGGAAATCAGGGCCAAGCGGGGAAATCCATCTCCACCCCCATTAGCGTCCCTACTAATCATTCATGTTTTGTCTGCTCAGAAAAGCTTATAGCTTTTTTTCTGATTCCTAATTACAACAAGATGTATCCGAAAATGCAGGTCACACATTCATTATTTTAGGAATATGCAAATGTAAGTATTAGTAACTTCGTAGGAGAGTTCTGTGCTGGGGAGCGCTCGCTCTGTTCCAGGCTCTGCAGTCAGTAGGTTCCAGGCTTTGCAGGCGGTTCATTTCATCCCCGCCATCATCCGCAGCAGCGACTGCCATTTTCTCCCATTTTATAAGTGAGGAAACATGGCAGTGGTGGTATTGCCAGCGAACCCGCCCTGCCCTGCCATCCTAGCTATGAGATGCTTTCTCACGGTGGTCTCACATCCCGACATAGAGAACTGGCATGGCCATCGTCACTTTGCCTGTGAGGAGGAACTGAGTGGATAGTGGCTGAAAGGTGTTTAAGATCTACTGTATTTCATCAGCAGATGTGTTTCCCAAAAGAGAGATGGAAGAAAAAGAACCACAGGCCCGTACAATATCCCTCTATCTGTCCCACAGGCCAAGTGCTCCAGAAGAGAAAGAAATGCTCTTTACCTTTATGCAAATCCATATCGATAACGGGAAGGTTATAAGTACGAACAAGAACGAGAAAGCCACCAGAATCCATCCGCATGGTCCCAGTTCTGTCCTGGAGTTTTCTGTTGAACACAAAACCATACAGCCTGTTACAGGCCATCATCACGGCACCTTACTCCTCCCGGAACAGCCCTGTCTGTGCTCCATGCTGGCTGCTTCAATGCATCTCCGTCTACGTCTCACGTGGCCTGATGCTTGCCTCGTATATGAAATGGTGAAAACCAAGAACACTCGGCTTCTGCCACATACAGTGAGGAATAAAGAGTCATAACCAGGTGGGGAAGAGGAACGGTGTCTGCTCGGAAGATTCAGAAATGGAAAGGAGAAGAGGGGCACACATCGGGCTGGGGGTGAGAGTGGACTGGGATGGCTGGATCACAGCCTTTGTCAGATCCCTAAACGTAAGGAAAACACCAACAAATAGACAGAGGAAATGTGTGTTCTAGTTCCGGGTGCAGCATGGCTCATGACAAAAATCATAAGGCACATACCCATTACAGTGTCTTTATGCAAATTACTTCTGCACACTGCCACCATTTCCTGATTAGTAAAGGGGCTGTTTCTGGTTTCTTGTTATCAAAAACAATGCTGTGATGAATATCATCGTACCTGGTCTTCCTCATTCTTTTGCATATACATAGTGCTTTTGTCTGATCACAAATGTAATACATATACATCCTGATGCAAAACCATGTAGAAAAATATAAAAAGAGGGAAAAGCTACTTTAAACTCAGAAATAGTTAACTATTTCAATACATTCTTCCAACTTCTTTCTTGGTTCATGATATATTTTAAAATTCAAATGAATAAAGTTAGTAGCATATCCTCCTCCAGCTATTGTTCATCTTTTATTAGCCTCTATAGCCATGAACTTGTACTTTTCTTGTTTTTGACTTAAAAAAAAAACCAAAGTTGTTGCACTACTGAAATTTACAAGGGGCTGCCAGTGAGATGGTGCACCAAGTAAAGGTGCTTGCTGCCAGGATGGGGACACTTGAGTTTGATCCCTGGACCCACATGGTAGAAGAGGACTCATGATTGCAAGTTGTCCTTTGACTGTCACACGCATGCTGCCACACTGGCACTGTGGCATGTGTGCTCTGGTGCATGTGTGCTCTGGTGCTGATGCATGCGGGCTGTGGTGCATGCAGGTTCTGGTGCATGTGTGTTATGGTGCATGTGGGCTCTGGTGCATGCGGGCTCTGGTGCATGCGGGCTCTGGTGTGTGAGTGCTATGGTGCATGCGGGCTCTGGTGTGTGTGTGCTCTGGTGCATGCAGGCTCTGGTGCATGTGGGCTATGATGCATGTGGGCTATGGCATGGATGCACATGCACAGAAACACATTTTGTTTAAAGTCAAATAGTTCTACAAGTTAATACAGAAGCGCAGTTCCCATCATTACACTGAGATTCTTCAAAGCCCAGAGAAGTACATGGCATCAGAGAGGAGGACCAGGGAGTCAGGTGGGTAGTTTGAAAACTGGACACAGTCTTGTCCATATCAAATGCTTGGCTCCACGCCAACACTATTATATTTATGTTCTTATTTCCTTTACAGTGAAATGATCCTATTACTAACCATCAAGATCCCATCCCATCTGGTCACAGTTCAACAAAGTGTATAAACTACACTTCTCAGGAGGTGGGGTTCCGCTGGGCTCATTAATGAATCTCAGTCAGCCATGATTGTTGGGCAAATAAGAAAAAGCAATTCTCAGTTACCCACCAAAATTTCATGAGCCTTCTTTCCTCAGACTCTCTCAGTTATTAATTTAAGGCTGTCTCCTTCTGTAGCTTATGAGGCAGGAAATGACAAACAACAAGCAATCAACATTCCTGAGACATTGTGGCTTAAATACTTGCCAATCCTTTATTGGTAGAAAACTTCTAAAGAATAGGGATCTCACCATACTTGACTGTAAACTTTGCTTTGCCAAAGCTACACAGACAAACCCTGTCTCTAACAAATAATAACAATAACAATAATAAAATATTTCAAAAGAACCTAAAATTATATATATATATATACATTTAAATTTATTATTTTTCAAATTGAACTTACTTCAAGAAAAGTAATATAAAACCAAAACCAAACATAAAAAGGTACAAGTTGTACAGTAACTTTTGTCCCTGGCTCCAGGGAAAGTGGTTCCTTACTTGTAAGCTTCTAGACCAATGCTCAGAGCAATGTCTGTTGCTATCCATCCGCCGCATCTGGCTTGTTTGAAGATGAACTGGAGCTGGCAGTTCATCCCAGGACTAAAAGTCCCTGGGAGTAATGAATCCAATTCACCACTGAGATCTAATTACTCTGAAGTTCAAGATGCATTGGGTTCTCTGCTGAGAAAGGCCAGCAACTGCCTCCCATCTAAGATGAGGGCTAGGTCACTGCACCATTGAGCAAAGGGGAAGGGATGGGCTAAAGAGTTGCTGCACCATTTCAGTTACAGTATGTCGAGGCAATCCTTTCCTTCCCTGACTCGGAATGTGAGCAGAACACTTTATGTTATAAACTGTCCTGACTAGTACTGTCTGGGTAGGGGCAGATAGGAATCTAGGAGTTTTATACTAAAAACACATGCTATCCAGGTCTAATAGCACTTTATTTAGGGGTAAATGGGCAGTGAAAGTAAAGCCTTGGAAATTCTTATTTTCTTCTTAAAAGATTTATAGTCAAGATGCAACTGTCCTTGTCCTCTTCCTCCTTTTAAAACAATCTTTTAAACAATCTTTTTTTTAGCAATCTTCTTCGTGTGAGGGGCCAGGAGGAAACAGGCTCTGCAGACCACAGCGTCTGAGAGAACACTCCCGTTTACCGTGGCAGTACACAGTATGTGTGTGCAAGGATCATGGCTGCGTTCCTACAAAACTCACTTATGTACACCGAACTCTGACTTTCATGTGTAGCAAAACATTCACCCTTAAAAAGTATAAAAATGTAAAAGTTGGACTGAAGGAACTTTTTTTTTAATGTCAAAACTATTTCAGAGCCTGGAGAGATGGCTCAGCAGCTAAGAGCACTTGTTGCTCTGGTAGAGGACCTGGGTTTGGTTCCCAGCACCTACATGGCGGCTCACAAGCACCCATAATCCTGTTCCAGGAGATCTGATGTCCTCTTCTTGCCATAACAAGCACCAGGCACACATGTAGTGCACATAGATAGATGAAGACAAAACACTCGTACACATTAAATAAAATTTAAAAATCTAAAAAAAAAAAAAAACAAAACCAAAAAAACCCAAAAGGCTATTCACCTAAAAAGAGAGCTAGTCAGCTAATTTCTCAGGAAGTGAGTGAGGAGGAAAAGAGATGCCGTAAAGGACGGCACATGCGGCAGCGTGCGTGCAGCAAGCATGGGAAAACATGGCCAAGTCGGGAACTGCCCAGTCCGTGAAACAACTGCATTTTTCTGGGAAGAGAAAGGGAACCCCTCACGAACCAGACTGAGACTTCAGGCCCGCGAGGGTTCCAGAGCACACTTCTGCCCACTGTCCTAAAAGAATCATCAGCAAAGGGGTTATTCTTAAAAGACAAACAAAGAAAAAAACAAGACACAAAACCAGACCACAGACTTTTTTCCCTCAGGAAGGGCTAACCATGACCCCTGTGGAGTAAAAGAAAGCAATTTGCCAGCCCAAGGTTTATATAAACAGGACAGGCACTCCTTATGTTAGTGTTTCTTTCTCCTCAAAGCTCTTTTATTTAGACATCTTAAAAAATATCCAGAGTTAGAAAGCTCTCATGAGCCGTTGGTCAGCAACACTCAGGAGGCAGCTGCAGGGGATCTCTTTGGGTCTGAGGCCAGCCTGGCCGGCCTACAGAGTGAGTTTCAGAACAGCCAGGACTACAATAGAAAAACCCTGTCTCAATAAAATGAAAAACCAAAAACTCTTTGGAGCTAAACATTATGTTCATTTAAAATAGAACTAAAAAGCATAGAACACTTTATCATTGGATTCCTAAGTCTTCTTCAGATGAACTGCTAAGACATATGGACGAGATCGAAAATGCAGCGCCCGATCCCAGCCCCACCACTCCATTTTCTCCTCAGTAAAATGGAAGAAAAAACAGTGCCTTTCACAGTGCTATGGAGACCCAGTGAGAAATTAGGTAGAATGCGTGACACTTTAAGGTCACAATTAATTCACTCATAAGGATTAAGTGTTTGATTGGGTGACTTGCCTTCCGGGACCCACATACCATGGAGAAAATATCAAGACTAACGATCTGCTTGGGGACTCTATCTCAGAGGAGGAACAGATCACATATGGGGTAGTAAATTAGTTCTAAACTTTTGCCAGTCCATCTGTCTGTCATACACACTCCCCTAAATGCAAACATTCTGACGGGAAATGAGTATAATTCTCTGAGTCTAGCTGTCTGTCATTAATCTTTTTATTCTTCATTTTCTCTAGGAAGTAATGCCATAATAATCTTTAAAGTTTCTAAAGAAAATTAACATATATCTGTGGGGTCTCTGTGACCACCACAGGCAGTAGAGGGTTGATCCAGGAGAGATAAGAAGGCAGTTTGGTTAAACGACTCAGTAGCCAGTGTTGGTTCAAACTTTAAGTCTGACCCAAGTAGTGTACTTTCGGCACAGTCAAGCTCAGCACAATTTGGTGAAATACTTCCTGATGATAACTAACTCAATCCTGTGAGACAATGAAGCTGTTTATAAAGTATATGTGACATATTCCAGAAAGATGGGGCCAGCAGACTCGCTGAGAAGAGAAGCTCATGAAAAGGCCAGGGGGAGGATCTGGTGTGGACTCACCACACAGTACAAAAACTATCGAGCTTTTAGCCACCTCTCTCTCAGCCTTCTGGGTGGAAATTGGGTTTCCCACCTCTCTCTTTGAAGAGACAACCCTGTGTGTTTAGCATTTTGGGTTCCCTAGTGCTTCTCTGGAAGGAGCACATATGTATTTTCTTATTCGATAATCCTGGGAAATGCAGAAGTAAGATTATGCCTAATTATATGATAAGGAACTGACCCTCTGGAAGCGGAGCTCCCGAGTGACCCCGGCAGTGGTGGTGCTGAGACCACAACCCTGTCTCTTCACTCTAACGCTGCTCTCACCCCGTACACTAACTATGCTATCATCTCATGAGTGCTCACTACAGTGGACACATTTGGCGTCATCTTTATTGTCTTATACTTGAAGGCATTTTCCTGGTTGCATTTTCAAGGCTCCACTTACTAAAGCAGCAAACAAAAGCTTGAGGTTCCAGTTTCTTTAGTAGTTCCAGAAAGTGGGCAGAGGCCGAAAAAGAAAGAACAAGTGTATAGTAAAAATTCCTGATCTGCAACTTCTGTTTTCGTAAGTGAGGATTCTTACTAGGCATAATATCCTTTCTTGCCAATTACAGTTCCTTTCTTGTTAATGCAAACCTAGATAAGTAGTCTGTCTATAGGAAGAAGATATACTATCCTAAAATCAATGAACAATAAAATAAGCTGCCCATCAACATTGATAAGATTATTTACTCCCTTCCACTTTCTTTTCTTTTAACCTGTTATTCAATTACTATGTACTTTATACTGAAGTTTTTTTATTTTGGTTCCCCCCCTCACCTTAAAACAGGCTTTCTCTGTGTAGCCCTGGCTGTTCTGGAACTTACTATGTGAACCAGGCTGGCCTCAAACTCAGAGTTCCACCTGCTTCTGTCTCCTGAGTACTGGGATTATGGTGTGTGCCACCACCTCCCAGCTCATACTGAGTTTTTACGGTGAGGTTAAAAAGGAGATGGTAACAGATCAATCCAACCGACAAACTTCAATACCATACAATAAATGTTATATCAGAAGTATGTCCAGAACCTTTGGCTGACACAGCTTACAGGAAGCTGCTTCTCTGTGGCCTCTTTAAACCTCACCTTTAGTCCCTTCTGAGCCACTTCATCAACATTTCACATCTTAAAAGCAGAGCAGACAGTTACTTTATCTTCTACAGTGTTAGACTAGTCAGGGGCACGGAAATCTATTTACTCATAAACAGCATATACACAACAGCTTCCGTAGTCTTGGTCTTCAGTTGAGTTCATTTATTACCACTGATAGTTTAGTTCAGGTCAATTATTGAGTTAAAGTTCTCCCCAATCTGATCAACTGGAACAACCGAAATAAACAGATCCGTCCCATGATTCTGCTTATTTCCAAGAGATCCTCCCAAAGGGACTTATCTGTTGACAAGGCTCTCCGTTACGACAACACAGGCCTTCGCAAGCCACCCACAATGTTCCATTACTGAATGCGCTGGCTTTAGGTAAACTGCCTTGGTTCCTCCTAGGTTTGGTATATGTGTCTCTAGGACTAATTCTCTGCAAGGCCAATGAGGCAGAGCTGGGCTTTGTAATTGCACCGCAGCCATCAGCAGAGTCCTCTGAGTGACTTTATCCAGGAGGTCCTGATTCACGCTGGGCTCCCCTGGGCTTCCTTCCTTTGTTGCTTCTTACCCCATGAAGTCCTCAAGTTGAACCAGTCTATACTTTGGCACCTGCTTTACAGACAGCTAGCCGTAGGATCAGGAAAATGGCTCAGAAAGTCAGAGCCTGGGTTGGAAACTTAGTTCTGAATCCTTTGGGCTGTACTTTTATCCTCCAGCTCTCAGCCTCCTTACTGAAAGACGGGGAATAAAGACACTGGCTTTATTGGCAGGGTTGCAATTGGATGTTTATAAAGAAAGCATCTAGCTAAGTTTGGCACATGACACATTTGGGAAACTCTATGAAATACCTTATAGTAATAATTTTTTTCCTAATGTCAAACCACTGAGGCTCAAAATTAAAAACAAAGAACTAGAAAGCAGGAAGGTGAGAAGCCTCAACATGCAAAGGCGCTGGCTGTCCTCAAGGACAGCCTGGATTTGACCCTGGATCCCATATGGTGGGAGGGGAGATTGATTCTTGCAAGTTACCTTCCGACTTCCACAAGCCAGCCACACACACACTAAATAAGTGGAAAGGTTTTAAAATCGGAAGTGACAAAAACCGAGCAAAATTTTATTTGAGTATATGCTTCAGACAGAACACATCCATTTTCACCAGTTCTAAAATATTTCTGTCTAAAACAGATAAATGTAGCGTTAAGAAAAGGGAGTTAGAACTAAACACCAAACTGGTCTGTGACCGAGAAAATGGACCGATCTTGAAATGCAGAGACCATGCTTGTTCCCAGGGTGCTGCTACAGATGCTTTCCCTCTGTGGTAGGTGGGCGCCGGCAGAGTCGACCAGCACACCCGCGCTCTAGGGGGGCCCAGACCGCTAGACAGTGGCCTGTTCAAGTTTTGGAATCACTGAAATACGAATTTAAAGTATGGTCCCACTAACCCTGTGTGGCTAAGATAATCTCTCTGAGTATCAGCTGTGGGAATTCAATAAAATAACATTCATAAAGTCTAGTGCCTTCGCCTACTAAGTGTGGTTTTTGTTTTGCTATCATTCTCTTCAATTTTACTATACTCCCAATTTGGGAAGTAAAGCATGGAGCAAGATTCACACACACACACATGCTTTTATGTCTGATACTGAGAATGGAACACAGGAACTCCTGCCTGGTGCCGTCTGAAATTCTTGTGATACTCCTGGGAAAGAATTGAAGGAGGTGTTCCTGGCTTAGGGGACAGGATTTAGATGGGGAGACAGGCTGACTTTGCAGATAATCCGCACGGATGACAGGGTTCTCTGCTGGAAAAGCCCACTGAGCCTCCTAAATCTCTCTCACTGTGCCATCCTCTCTGAAATTCCATCTTTAGAAATAATTCCTTTGGATCAGTAAAGCTCCTGAGAGCAGAGCAGAACTCGGTGAGGTTTGTTATCTCTTACTGGGCATCTCCAGACCCCAAGGAGTTGTCCAATTTAAAGGCTCAAGTAGGTAGTTCTCTCAAGGACTCTAATTTCTTCAGAGGGGATAGGATGCGGCCTCTTACAGTTCTAGCCTTCAAGACCAGGAAGGCCCCAGTAGGGTGTTGAACAGCGGGCTATCTACCTGGAAAGCGAGATCTCTAAGACAAAGGGGGATGGAATGAGGCAGACAATGGAGCTGGAAGGAAAGGAGGCTGAAGCCTAGCCCTTTCTTAGGAAACTTAGTTTCCCGAAGCTGGGGTTGGAGGGAAGAAGGTGGGAGTTCTTCCCTGGTCCATGGGCGTGGGGATCACTACATGGGAAGCTTCTCTTATGAAGCGCTGGGGCAGGAAAGAAAGGAGAATGGGAGAGGCTGAACCCGCGGGAGAATCGCCTCTACCACAACTGCCAGGGATTGCCCTGGTCCGCGTGCATGGCGCGAGATAAGGAAGCGCTGGCACCTGACGTGGTATCTAGAACCCGAAGGATAAGCGAGTCCCTGCCTGCCAGGGTCCCGAGCAATGGATACACGCCCCTGCCAAAGGTGCGCCCTCTTGGTTGCCATACAGGTTGCATCCCAGCACCGGGAAACTATTATCTCCCAGCCGGAGAAACCAGGGGTAAAGGAGAAGAGCGCGGTTCTGAGGAATGCACACAGCGCAGGGGAGACGCGCCTTTCGGAACCCGGTGGTCAGCGGGTTGGGGGTTCGATACCCGGCGGCTGGCTCAGGGCGGCTGTGCCAGAGAGGAGAAACTCACCCCTGAAGGACACGGGGTGCCGCTGAGTCACGACGTGGTCGGAAGGTCGTTTCTCAGACATATTGCTTGAGTCGGAGTCGCTCTTCACCATGTTAGTCCCGAAAGCCGGAGCCTCAGAAAGCCGTTAGCAACAACGCCTCTCGAGCTCCGGATGCAGCTCCGCCTCCCGCCGGAGATCCTCCCAATAGGCGCCCGGAAATGGAGAAGACACGCCCCTTCCCCCGCCCTCTCTAGGGCTGCTCAGAGGGGCGTGACCTGAGGGGGCGTGACCTGAAGGGCGTTGACGGAGGAAGAGTCTGGGAAAGGGAGGCTAATGCTTAGGTCTCGCCCCAGCTTCCCGTAGGGTGATCCCAGGAGGAGGTGCGGGGGACAAGGCGGTTCTAGAGCAAGGCCTCCTGCAGTCCCAGGCATCAGAGAGGAAGGAGCGCCCTCGTGTACGAGGTGCTGAGGCCAGCCTGGGGCACAGAGTAGGTGGTGTGAGAGGAAGGAGCCCACACCACCGCCCTCTCCCCAAAGCGGATGGGTTCCCGGGAGGTGCGTTTACTTTTTTTCAAACAAAACTAATTTATGAAGCATCCGGCCTCTAGCTGTGTCCCAGTTGGTGGACACAGTGCCAACCGTGGTGAAGTTTGTATTATACCACAAACAAACAAACTAAGGGTGTTGCGAAGCAACAGCATAGAGAATCCGCTTTGGTTAATAGAAAGAACCCGGAAGGCTTCTGTAAATAAGGATGTGATCTTGGGTGTCCCTTGAAAGATGACAAGGAACCAACCTTGGGAATGGGGGCAGTTTTGTTCATGAAAGTCAGGCCTGGATTCTAACGTTACATGTTTACAGTGCCCAACCCAGAACACTCCCAGCCTCTAGTTGCCTCCCTTGGGGTTTGTGGCTGAAAACCTCACGTTTGAAAAATCACTGCTGTTTGATTTTTCCTTCTTTGCTCTTAATACAAACTGTTCAGAGAAATGTGAAGGTACACAAAATAAACTTTTAAAGCCATTTTATTTTGAATAAACACAGACTTACAGCTACAAAGACATTACAGTGGTCAGAAGGACCCGCTTCCCACGTTACTCGTGCCTGTGGTTGTAGTTTCAAAACAGGAAATTAACCCTGGCAGAATATGTATATTAATACGCCACTTTATCTCACACGTAATTCTTGTGACCACAGTTATAAAGATACGGAGCTATTGCATCCCTGCCCAGATCTTCCTCTTGGTCCCTGTAATCAGTGTTGGCTGTGTGATTTCAAATGCTGCACAGTGGTTTGCTCTCAGGAAATGATATAGATTCCTGGACTTTATAGCTGTTGTTGTGAAGAACAGAACAAGGAACAGTGGAGAGGGATAAAGACGGCCTTTGTTAGAGGTGAAAGTTCTAAACTTTTAAACCTTCTGACTCATCTCTCCCAAGCTGACTTCCCATAATATAGGTCACATGCTTGCAAAGACCTGATTTTAGCCCTGGGGATGGTGGCACAGCTCACGCAATCGCCTTATCAGCCTTTCCAGGTACGGTGTTGAGTAGAGAAGGACGGGCTGAAGTAGTTAACAGTCTGATCTCTTGGACTCCTCCTTGATCAAGTGCGCAGCTTCCTCCATATTTTCTTTTGGCTATAAACATGGCCCGGAGGCTTGAACTTCCTGTCTGTGCTGTGGCTCTCAGGGAAGCAGAGTAAATAAGAAATTAAACCCTCTTGCATACTGTGATAAGGTATTTAGGTTTCACAGCTTTTTTACTGGAAAAGAAAATGGTATTTCAAAGTGTGTTTATCAGCACTGCTCAGGCTATGAACTGACTTTCACGGCAGCCCCAGCCAGCGTCATTTCTGAAGAATTGCCCTTTGGGACACAGGGCTTGGTAAACATTTGCCGCACTTAATTCAGATTGCATCAGTTCTAGCATTAATTCTGGGCCCCAGTGAAGAGCAAACTTCTGGGAATAGATGAGAGTTTCCAATTCTGAGTTAGATATTTTGACTATCACTTGCCAATAAAACTGTTATATTTTGACTTTCACACGAATTCTTTGTAAATGCCTGCTTTAAATAAACTTTAAAAATAAGTTTTAGGGGGTTCAGTGGTTAGGAGTACTTTTGTTCTTTCAGAGGACTTCAGTTCTCAGCACCCACACTGGGCAGTTCATAGCCACCTGTAACATCAGTTTCAAGGGATGTATCTACTCTCTTCAGGACTCCGAGAAGACCAGGCACACATGCAAAGCACTAACATACATGCAGGCAACACACACACACACACCACAAATATCTCCCTTTAAAATTCCCAGAATGATTAGGAGTTAGAACTTTCTAAAAGAGGGCTGGAGAGACTGGGATGGAAGTTTAGATCCAGCCTAGTGATCCACTGTGGAGCCAGCCCTGCAGCAAAGGAAAAGTGTTGTGTGTGTGTAACTCGTTCTATAACCAATAAAGACTTGGGAGTCAGATATTGGAGTGAAAACTTGATAGATCAAAGAAGCAGCAGAGGAGTGACCAGCTGACCTCTCCGCACTTCCCAGACCATAAAGGTTCAACAGAAAGCCCATGACTCCTCAAGTCCCTCACTACTCCTTCCTGTGCACGTTATCCATATCCTTGGTCCTTCATGGTCTCTATGACTAATTCTTTCCACACCCTAAATCATTTACTTATTCCTTTACACCTTGCATTTTTACGTCTTAGGTCATTTCCTGTGTCCCTTTAGCGGCAAGTTGCATCTGAAGCCTGATTATCCTTTACCATAAAGCCCGTGAACAAGGCAAACCAGCCTGTGTTAACAAGAAACTTATCTAATGAACTACCCAAGTTGTTGTAACCTCGTGGGGAAGGAGCTGTTAAACTGGCGAAGCTATCACTAACCTAGGTGTCAGACACAATCAGATCTGTACAGCAATTTCTTTTATCATTTTATTAAAAATAAAACCTGAGAGATCCACAGAGAAACTGGGAAAGGATCTTGCCTCTCTCCACTTTCCAGATCGAAAGGACCACACAACCTCTGTCCGTCCACCCCCCCCCCCCCCCCGGCGTGTCCTCCTGTCCTCTGAGGGGACCAGGAAACTCTATGGTCCACCCTAACCAACTGAATGTGGACTCCACTCTCCGAATCAGGGTCAGACAACATTGGTGGTCTCAGAGCAATCAACACAAACAGATCTCCAACATCCACCCCCCCCCCCTTTTTGTCTAAATAAAAAGGAAAGGTTTTAACTCTATCATAGTAAAACTATATGCAATAAGAACAATTATCAGGCTGGGAGATGGTCCCCTTTAATCCCAGCACTCAGGAGACAGAGGCAGGTGGATCTCTGTGAGTTCAAGGCCAGCCTGGTCTACAGAGTGAGTTCCAGGACAGGCTCCAAAGCTACATAAAGAAATTCTGTTTTGGGGCTGGAGAGATGGCTCAGTGGTTAAGAGCATTGCCTGCTCTTCCAAAGGTCCTGAGTTCAATTCCCGTCAACCACATGGTGGCTCACAACCATCTGTAATGAGGTCTGGTGCCCTCTTCTGGCCTGCAGACATACAGACAGAACATTGTATACATAATAAATAAATATTTAAAAAAAAAAAAGAAATTCTGTTTTGGAAGAAAAATAAAAGAACAGTTGTCAGATATTATCTAAATAGAATGGAAAGATATTAACTTTAACTAATGAAACTATAGGCAATAATAACAATTATCAATAAGAATTACATTCACAATACTCTATTATCCACCCTCTCTTGGTAAGTCCAAAATTTTGAACCTAGTTTACTTTCCAGCATGACTAAGTGAACCTATAGTGATAGCTATCTGATCTTCAACCCCATCAAAAACCCAAGAAGGATATAATATTACTCCAAGAAGGATATAATATTACTGAGTAAATAGGAAGTGTAGAGCAAGCAACTTCCAGATCTATGAGAAATATATCTGGCTGTCTGAACAGTCACCCAAGATTCCTCTGCAACATTAGGACATCTGTCTTTGGCCTACAGGCCTAGAATATCCGACAGACTTTTCTGTGAAGTAGGAATTTTGAAGGACTGGCCCACTTTGTGTTGGCAAAATTTGTAAGTTGCCTGCTTTTGTGTCTTGCTTGTCCGTTTTGGGCAGCATACTGTCCGCAGTTGAGGCGGGAGTAGTTTCTTTGCCTCATGGCTAACTTTGACACAGTGAAAGCCAACTCCATATGGAGTTTCAGTGCCCATCATCCTCTTTGGTGCTGCCAGGAGTAGACACAGACAGATATCACTGTCATGAAAAGCCCCAGTTATTAAAACATTAAAATGGCATATTTTGTAGGTGTCTGAAGTGTTTAACAATCATCTATTATTTAAAATATGCTTCCGATTGACCTAACAGAATTATAAATTTGACTGTTATGGATGACTAACTACCAACCTGTATTTCTTTATTATCTGAAATAGATTTCAAGTTCTAGAACTTTACATCACAATTTTAAATGAGCTGCGTAGTTACAATACCTGGAACAAGAAATAGAAACATAAAATACAGTACAACAAAAATAACCTTAAATTTTTATCAACATAACAAAAATACCTTAAACAAGAGTAGAAATGTATATACTGTATAACAAAAATAATATTAAATTCATATCATTGTGCAAAATATCTGAAACAAGAGTAGAAATATACAGAGTATGTTCTAACAAAAAAAACCTTAAATTTGGATCAATATACAAAAATCATACCAATGTAAAATATTTGCGATTAATAGTTGCTCTTTAGATTCATTTAGATTTATTGAATTAAAGTAGATTCAATAATCTGCCCTTTTATCCTAGCATTTCTATATCCCCCTTTTTTCTTTTCAGAAAGAGATTCTTGAATCTAACCTTGCTTAGTTTCCTCCCTGACCATGACCAATAACTTGTAACTGACTCCTTTAAACAAGGATAAGCATCAACAATCCACCTAGTGATCAAAAAGCATCCACCCCAACTCCTGGGAATGTGGGCATTGTGTTCTTAAAATGACTTCCTGTTGTCTGTGGGAGACAGAATCTTTAGGGGACTCTAAGAAAATTAGGATGATGGTGAAGTTCTAGAGGAGCTAGCTGTTGTCCGGTCTTGGTGTGCTGGGATAAGGCAGGGCTTCTCTGGAGTCCTGGCTGGAGTAGTCTGAGGCTGCACCGTCTTACCTAGTTGTCTTGAAATCGCCCTGAGCAGTTTGTAGTCCACAGCTGATCTTTATCAGTTTAGTAGCATTACCACAACCCAGGTGGAATCATCATTGTGAGGTCCCATCATCTTTTTGGAGACTTCAAAGGTCGCTGTTGGAAATGTTCACGGTTCACTGCAGAAAGCTTAAACATTTTAAATGCATATGCAGCAGATCTTGGAGAAACTAAAGGACTGTAACCTATTAAATACACCGAGGACAAACAGACTTCATCCATAGTTACTTGCTTCAGCCTCAAACCTGAAATTACATATAGAAAGCTAGATGAAGTCTAAATCTATATAGTACTCTATATGACCATGAAATCACAACAGAAAGTTTAAATATATATACATATATTAGTCTTATAAATTTTTGAGATAATATTTATACCTTAAGAAAAGTTTTAAAGCATCAAAGTAAATCTGAGGGATTATGAGATTAGTGGCAAGAGACTAGTCCTTAAAGTTAGGCTTTCTTGTGTCCCATCGCAGGTGGTTCTTCTGACACAAGACAGGGACTTTGGCTTTCCTTTTAACAGGCATGGCTTGGGTGTAAGAAAGAAGACAGCCACTCTTTGGCTTTAATTTCTAATTGAGTTGCGACTACATAAAGACCATCTGCCTAACGTGTCTATGGAGAATTGTAGAAACAAATATTTTGATAGATTTATGAAATTTTATCTTGTTGGAATACCATTAGGCCAATTTACTCCTTTTCTGAGGACATTTTCTGGGGATGATTCTCCCTTCTTCTTCAGATGCTTTATTTCTCCAGTGGTCTTCAGATTCCTTAGATGCTTTTATTCTCCTAGAAAGACAAAATAAAATCATGCATTCGTCTGAACTTTGGGGAGTGTTCCTTTTTTTTGTTTTGAAAGTTTACATCAGATGAAATGAAAGGAATTTGTTAGTCTTTTAAGTTAATTCAGATTGAATGGTCATGCAGTTAGATGAACTACTGCCTCTTCTAACCAAGAGGTCTCTTCTGTTTAAATCAAATCTTTAACAATCTTGATGCTATTCACAACTTTTCTTTTCTTGTGGAAACAAAAGCAAAATCTCTTCCCCAACATAACACATATTCTGGTTTCCATTCTGATGTCAATACATCTTTAAAGTATACAGACCATTTTTTTTTTTTTTTGGTTTTTCGAGACAGGGTTTCTCTGTAGCTTTGGTGCCCGTCCGGAACTAGCTCTTATAGACCAGGCTGGCCTCAAACTCCCAGAGATCCGCCTGCCTCTGCCTCCCGAGTGCTGGGATTAAAGGCATGTGCCACCACCGCCCAGCCTTACAGACTGATTTAATTCAGCATTTTTTTCTACTACCCCATGTATCTCCACAACTGTCATTCCTTTCTCATTAGCATTTAAACAATTTAAATTTAATAACTCATTGTGCAATCTGTCTCTGAGGGTCTTTATTACCCTTTTCTGTTTATTAGGCATATTTTTATGGTATGATTAGCTATTTCTATAACTGCTGGTTCTATAGGTATACCTGTGATATGCTTTATAATGCAATATATTAAAAAGTGTTTCATTTTACTAGAGACATATGCTGGAGCATTGTCAGTCTTAATTTGTACAGGTATCCCCCATGATGTCCACAGCTCCTAATAAATGTGTAATTACAGAATCAACTTAAAGCAATTGCCCATTGAAATCCTGAATATGTTAAGATGTGTTTTCCATTGCTGCAACTAATCACATCCCCAGAGATTCACTGCTATGTTAGCCACATATGGTTTTAAGTGTTATATTCTTGCACTTTGTTTAACCCGAGATAAAGTTCCAATCCCAAGAAGTTGAACATTTACCTCCTGAAGAGGCCAATCTGGATGCCAAGATTTTGGTGAAATTATTGTTACAACCATGCCTGTGTCAATTAAACTTTCAATTATAATACCATTTATCCATATTTTCGCTTTGGTCTTTGGTCATTTACAGAAGTTTGCCAAAATACTTGTTTTATGGTCTCTCCTGAAAATTTTGTTTTATCTGTGAAAGTCACTCCAGAGCAGCATGGTTTTTAACAAGGGGTATTAGGTCCTCTGTAGAGGAGTTCCCTCGTGCTGACAGGGAATGATTGAACCACTTATGGCATTGGGGCCTTCAAGAGGCCCCCTAAGGCCTGTCCTTGTCTGCTCTTGTTGGTCTGCATTCATTGGTCCAGTGTCAGCCTTTGCCACAACTTCTGCATACTTTAGAAAGCTGGGGCCTTCTGTTTGGATTATATCTAGAAAAAATCATTGTTTCTAAGAAGGCCTTATCTACAATCCCCTTTTTAAAATTCATGTTTTTTAAATTTTTTTTATTGATATCTATTGAGCTCTGAATTTTTCTCTGCTCCCCTCAATGCCTCTCCCTTCTCTCTTCAGTCCTCCCCCAAGGTCCCTATGCTCCCAATTTACTCAGGAGATCTTGTCTTTTTCTACTTTCTACATCCCATGTAGATTAGATATATGTAAGTTTTTCTTAGTGACCTCATTGTTGTCTAAGTTATCTGGGATTGTGGTTTGTAGGCTGGCTTTATTTGCTTTATGTTTAAAAACCACCTATGAGTGAGTACATTTGATAATTGTCTTTCTGGGTCTGAGTTACCTCACTCAAAATAATGTTTTCTAGCTCCATCCATTTCCTGCGAAATTCAAGATGTCATTATTTTTTTCTGCTGTGTAGTACTCCATTGTGTAAATGTACCACATTTTCCTTAGCCATTCTTTGGTTGAGTGACATTTAGGTTGTTTCCAGGTTCTGGCTATGAGAAACAAAGCTGCTATGAACATAGTTGAGCACATGTCCTTGTGGCACGATTGAGCATCCTTTGGATATATACCCAAAAGTGATATCACTGGGTCTTGAGGAAAGTTGTTTCCTAATTTTCTGAGAAGTCACCACACTGACATCCAAAGGGGTTGTACCAGCTTGCATTCCCACCAGCAATGCAGAAGTGTTCACTTTCCCCCACAACCTCTCCAGCATAAGTTGTCATCAGTGTTTTTGATCTTGGCCATTCTTACAGGTGTAAGATGGAATCTCAGAGTTGTTTTGATTTGCATTTCTCTGATGACTAAGGATGTTGAACATTTCCTTAAGTGTCTTTCAGCCATTTTAGATTCCTCTGTTGAGAGTTCTCTGTTTAGGTCTGTACTCCATTTTTTTTTTTTATTTTTTTTTTGAGACAGGGTTTCTCCGTAGCTTTTTGGTTCCTGTCCTGGAACTAGCTCTTGTAGACCAGGCTGGCCTCGAACTCACAGAGATCCGCCTACCTCTGCCTGCCGGGTGCTGGGATTAAAGGCGTGCGCCACCACCGCCCGACTGTACTCCATTTTTTTTATTGGATCATGTGATCTTTTGGTGTCCAATTTCTTGAGTTCTTTGTATATTTTGGAGATCAGACCTCTGTCTGATGTGGGGTTAGTGAAGATCTTTTCCCATTCTGTAGGCTGTTGTTTTGTCTTGTTGATGGTGTCCTTTGCTTTACAGAAGCTTTTCAGTTCCAGGAAGTCCCATTTGTTAATTGTTTCTCTCAGTGTCTGTGTTGCTGGGGTTATAGTTAGGAAATGGTTCCCTGTGCCAATGTGTTCAAGTGTACTTCCTGAAAGACCCAGATAAATCCAGACTCCTCTAGCATAAAAAAATAGAGCCAAAAATCTAAACAGGAAGAGAAGAGCCAAAAATCTAGGTTAGCTGGTTCAGTGACTCTATTTTAGGAACTAGTTGAAGATAAAGTTAGATTATAATCTTGAGAAACAGAAAGTTACCCCCTTGTGATGATCATTGGTATTTTCAGAATTCTTCAATAATCACTGGTATTTTTGGAATTTTCCAATGGTGCCCTCCCTACCCCCTTTAGATTACTGGGTTGTGGTTTCTTCCCTTAAATACCTTTTCTCCCAGCTACTCCAGGTTGAACTCTATACCCCTGCGTGGGAAATGAGTTTCGGCCCCAGTGCACTGGTTCCTGTCCTGTCAATAAATCTCATGTGATTGCAGCAAGGACAGTCTCTCATGACTTCCTGGGGGGTCATGTTATTCAGAGACTTGAGTGAGAGTCTCCCCACTCTGGAGGTCTTTCATTTGGGGGCTCATCCCAGAATTGGCGACCACAATCCTCTCCGAAGACCCACTTGGAGGTGAGATATTGTCTGTGTGTCTGTGTCTTTGTGTTTCCGTGCCAGCTGAATTCAGGTTCTGTACAGATTCTATATTTTCTGTTTTGCAGTTGCTCATGGCTCGGGAGGAGACAGAGGGAGTGATCAGCAGACATGCTAGTTGATCACCGGCTGCCGCCCTGGGAGAAGTCCCAGGAGGTGAGAAGGGACCCAGGGATGCCTGGGAGATTCCAGTCTGGGTGCTGGTGAGATATGGAAGTTCTCCTGTATTGGAGGAACTATATGCCCTCTCAGCTGTCTGTATTTCTGAAATGGTTTTGTCCAGACAGAATGGTGGAGACAGACATTTGTTTGTGTGTCTTGTATGTCTTTGGTCTTTTGTCTTACTTGTGACTTTGACGATTGGGACAGACTGTGACATTGACTCTGGATCAGTAGTTTTATCTTTCTAAGTTTTGTTAACCTTTGTCTGTGTATCTATGGTCTCTGTTTTGTCTTACGCGCAGGTAGTGTGTTCAGTTCTGTGGTGAGATACACAGGTGACGTTTCTCAGTTCTGTGGCATGACACACGAGTAGCATGGTCAGTTCTCTGTAGAGGCATGTGTGGATAGCAGTCTCATTTCGATAGCAGGGCAGGTCACACCCACGAAGCAGCTTGAAGCTGTGTCTTTGGTTTGTTTGGTGCCATTGTCCTGTATGTCTGTGTAATGTGTGTTGTGCTTTTGTACTGACTTAGACTGACGCTGATGTACTCAAATCATGACTTCTTTTGACTTTGATATTGTGACCACTTACAAGACTTCAGAAATAGGGCCATAAGCATAGGGATATATTTCATAAAAAAAAAAAAAAGAGTCAGCCTCAGCCCCAAGCACGTGGCTGCGGGGCAGCATGCTTGTATGGATGGCTGGGCTATTCAGCTTTGCTGTTACAAGGTATCAAGGCTGCCAGACACAGTTGTAGAAGGTAGATGTACCCCAATAGGATTTCCAACACTAAACAAAAAATCTGAGGGTAATCGCTATGGCCTAAAGAGGTTAACAATCTTTTTTCCCAGTGCTGCATACCACCTATCTTCCCCCACGCCATGCTGATGGATGAGTTCCCTCCACCAGCACTTGGAGTTGCACGCCTCAAACCTCTGGTCAAAGCTGACTAAGGCTTGGCTCGACGGGTGAAGAACTCCTAGGAGTTATAAGTATTATAAGTATCTGTTATCATTTATAGGGGCTGGTTGCAAATTATTGTTGGTTAATGTTAAAAAAAAAACCTATTGTTGGTCTCAAATGTTTCACACTGGTACAGGATTTTTTATTTTGTTTTGTTTTGTTTTTGTTTTTCGAGACAGGGTTTCTCTGTGGCTTTGGAGCCTGTCCTGGAACTAGCTCTGTAGACCAGGCTGGTCTCGAACTCACAGAGATCCACCTGCCTCTGTCTCCCAAGTGCTGGGATTAAAGGCGTGCGCCACCACCGCCCGGCTTTTTTTTTTTTTTTTTTGGTACAGGATTTTATGTGCTGTTCTTGTTTAAAATGTAGCCATACATCCCCACTGAGAAAAACCACAAAAAAGGACTTTGGTAAGAGTTTTTATTTTGTCTAAAAGGCAACAGAGATTTTTGATATGTTGTCTAAAAAGCAAGAGAGATTTTGGTAAAAAAAAAATGTGTAAACAGAAATGAGCCTTATCTAGTTCCCTGTATATGTTTTCAAGGTCAAAGAGAGGTTCTTTAGGGGCTGGCTGAACCACCACCTGTGTTTCTTGAACATTTAAAGGAGGCTTACAGGTGTTATATTCCCTTTGACCCAACCTCTGAGGGTCAGGAAGCTGCGGTAGCTATGGCCTTCATAAGACAGTCAACATCAGATATTAAAAAAAGTTACAGCGGTTAGAAGGGTTGCAGGATTTGGTTAAGGAGGCAGAGAAAGTGCTTCATAAGAGAGAGACTGAGGAAGAAAAGCAAGAGAGTGAGAGAGAGAGAGAGAGAGAGAGAGAGAGAGAAAGGGAGGGAGGGAGGGAGAGAGAGAGGGAGGGAGAGGGATAGGGAGAGAGAGAGAGAAAGAGAGAGAGAGAGAGAGGGAGAGGGAGAGGGAGAGACAGAGAGAGAGAACCGGAGGGATCATAGACAAGAGAGAAATTTGATAGAATTTTGGCTGCAGTGGTAGGAGAGAAAGGGAAGACAGGACCTAGACAGATAGAACCTGGGCAACAGAAGACCAAAGATGAGTGAAGATGGACAGAGGTAGCCCTTGGACAAAGACCGATGTGCTTATTGCTAAGAAAGAAAAAAGACATTGGGCAAAAGAATGCCCAAAGAAAAAAGGAAGGGTCTCTAAGGTACTGGCCCTAGAAGAAGATGATTAGAGGGGACGGGGCTCAGACACCCTCCCCCACACCTAGAGTAACCCTGACTGTGGAGGGGACCCCTATGGATTTTCTAGTGGACACAGGAGCTGAGCACTCTGCTGAAACAACAACTGGGGAAGCTAAATAATACAAAGACTACAGTAATTGGAACAGCTGGACAGAAACAATATCTGTGGACCACCTTACGAACTGTAGATTTGGGGAGAGGACAAGTGACTCATTCCTTCCTGGTTTTCCCTGAGTGTCCCACGCCTTTATTAGAAAGAGACTTGTTAACAAAGTTGAAGGCCCAGATCAGGTTTACTTGAACCAGGCCAGAGGTGATCAAAGGCTTTTGTTGACTGAACCAGTGACCTTCGCTCCCCCTGCTGTCCTCAGTCCCACTACCCTACGGCCCTGAGACTGATGACTCCTCACCTACCCATCACTGCGCTGACATTTTGGCAGAAGAAGCTAGTACCCAAAATGATCTGAATGGCCTGGGAGTCTGAGCTGGTATATGGATGGCAGCAGTTTCGTGGTTGAAGGTAAGTGGGAAGGCGGGGGGGGGGGAGGGGGGGGCAGCAGTGGTGGATGGGAAGCAAGTAATTTGGGCCAGTAGCCTCCCTGAAGGACGTCGGCCCAGAAAGCTGAACTTGTGGCTTTGATGCCAGCTCTACTGATGGCAGAGGGAAAGTCTATCAACATCTACACTGACAGCAGGTATGCTTTTGCCACTGCCCATATACACGGGGCAATATACAGACAAGGAGGACTAGTAACATCTGCAGGAAAAGACATAAAAAATAAAGAAAAAATTTTGAGTCTCCTCAAGGTCATACATTTGCCAAAGAAAGTAGCCATCATACACTGTCCAGGGCAACAAAAAGCTCGAGATGCTGTGGCTAAAGGAAATCAGATGGCAGACCTAACTGTTAAACAGGCGGCTCAGGGAGCAATGATCCTGGCAGTCAAAGAGCCTAAAGATTATCATGATATCTATCAGTGAAACCAACTTTAGATACACCCCGAGGACTATCAAGTTATTGGCAAATTAGGACTAGTAAAGAAAACCCCATAAGGGGCAGTAGAGACAGAAGGAGGAAAACTAGTCTTCCCACGAAAAGAAGGGCACAAGTATGTTACCAACTTACATTACCTGACCCACTTGGGGGCCAAGAAACTAAAAGATGTTGTTAGGGCCTCCAACTATTATGTTATTATAGGACTCTCTGACTTGGCAGAAGAAGTAGTCAAAAGCTGCAAGGCCTGTGCTATGACTAATGCAGGACGCTCCATATATACTCCTGTGACGAGGCTCAGGGGCGACAGGCCTGGGGCCTACTGGGACGTAGATTTTATAGAAATTAAGCCAGCCAGATATGGTAACAAGTACTTATTAGTTTTTATAGATAACCTTTTCAGGCTGGGTAGAAGGTTTTCCTACCAGGACTGAGACAGCCAATGTGGTGGCTAAGAAGATCATAAAAGAAATCTTCCCGAGGTTTGGGATACCCAAGGTAATCGAGTCTGATAACGGACCCGCCTTTGTGGCCCAGACCTTTATTTGCCCGCCTAACGACCCTTGAAGTGATAAAACACCAGATCTAAAAACAACTAAAAGAAGAAGACTCACATGTGCTGCATCAGTTCCAAATAGGGGATGGCATTTTTGTCCGGCAGCATAGAGTTGGGAATCTTGAGCCTCATTGGAAAGGGCCATTCTTGGTACTCTTGACAAATTGCAGTATCGGGGCTTTTAACACCACCACCAGTCAGGATGCTTGTGTTAGGCTGACTCTTACTGAGGTTACAGGAGTAGGGTCATGCCTGGGAAGTCCACCGGCTGCCTACAGACGTTTGTGTAATGAGACTCTTAAGCGCTCTAAGACTCCTGACACCAGGTACTTGGTTCCCGATTTAGATACATGGTGGCCTTGTAGTATACGCCTGACACCTTTTGTGTCAACATCAGTTTTTAATGACACCAAAGATTACTGCGTGCTTGTACAACTGATACCTAGGGTCTTTTATCATCCAGCTAACACGCTTGAGGATGAGTTTGACAAGCACCCAACTTGCTTTTGACGAGAAACTATTTCTCTGACATTAGCAGTAATCCTGAGCCTCAGGGTAGCTGCCAATGTTGGGACAGGTACCACTGCTCTAAGACAGGCCCTCAGTACTTTAATACATTAAAACTAATTACCTTCATTAGAGAAAGAATAAGTGCTGTTCAGATTTTGATGTTATGCCACCAATATAGCGCTTTACAAGTTCAAAAGGATACTGAAATCTAGTTCTATGTTTAGAACACGGCACTAGAAGAAGCGGGGAGATGAAAGACCTGGATAAATCCAGATCTCTCTAGCGGGAAAAACAGAGCCAAAAATCTAAGCTGGATCAGTGACTCAGTTTTAGGAACTAGTTGAAGATAAAGTTAGATTATAATCTTGAGAAACAGAGAGTTACCCCTTTGTGATGATCACTGGTACTTTTGCAATTTTCCAGTGATGCCCTCCCTACGCTCTTTGGATTACTGGGTTGTGGTTTCTTCCCTTAAACACCCCTTCTCCCATCTACTTGGGGTTGAACTCTCTACCCCTGCATGGGAAATGAGTTTCGGCCCCAGTGCACTGGTTCCTGTCCTGTCAATAAACCTCAAGGACAGTCTCTCATGAGTTCCTGGGGGGTCGTGTTATCCTGAGACTTGAGTGAGAGTCTCCCAGCTCGGGAGGTCTTTCAGTGTCTCAATAGGTTTATTTGAACAAAGCAACTCCTGAGTGAGTTCTTCAGTCCCAGAAATCAAGGCTGGAGAAGCTGCCCACCTGAAGTAAAGCAAGGGGATTATATAGGTGATAGGTGAGGGGTGATGATGTGTCTGCCACAGGTTGGGTTTGTGCCCAAGAATGGTCAAAAGCTGAATGCTTAAGCGGGGATGGAGGCAGCTGGCCACTCCAGGGAAGGAAGCTGCAGTAGCCACCAAGAATGCAGAACTGGGCTTTTGGTGTCTTCCCTTAGTTTGGAGACTCTGAGTGTTTAGTGTTGGGGAGAGAGACAGGAATGCAGCTTCCCAGACAGCAAGGATGAACTGGAGCTACAGCATTGGTCTCGCTTTGTCTTTGCTCACTTTTCAGCTCTAGCTATTTGGATAAACTAAGTAATACAATAACTTGCAAAATAGGTTTGATCCCCCAAGAAAGTCCTTTTACAAGGTCGAGCGCATTCAGGCAAGTTCCCATTCCCTCAGGGACCTGAAGAAATTTACTGCTTGCTAAAAAGGGGAGACAAATTCTTATCTTTGGCAGGAGGAACTTTCCACCCTACTATTAACACATGACTGGTGCCTATTGTCAAGGTCCTCAACCCATTATCTCAAGCCACACCCCAGCTCACAAGCCTCCTTTCTCCCACTTAATCCTACCTTCAACTGTAGAGTTTAACTGTATTCTTTTTCAGTAGACATGCTGGCAGCCATCATGATTCACCATCAGATTGTGTCGGTCTCCTCTCCCCTTGCCAACTCCACAAAAAAGAGAAAAGGGTATTTCTTTTTTTACTAAGCTAAAAAGCATAATATATGGTTTTTTATTGCTTTTTCTCATATGTTGTTGGCATTTGATTAGCATTTCAGGTCACCAAATTAAATACTGATTGACCGTGATGATGGTAACATTAGGACGTGGAGATGGGGTTGAGGATGTGCTATGAATCTCTAACTGAATCAGTCCTAAGGAAATTTAATCAGTCTTTTTCCTGTACTCATTAGAAATGCTTCAGTAAGAACAGGGAAGTTCGTAATTATCTCCTACTTTAAACGACTGGTCCAGGCTGTTCTCGCTGCCTTTAATGACATCAGCCAACCAAACACTTGCAAAAACAGAAAAGACAAGCCTTGTGTTTGTGCCATTCTGTTGGGTCCAGGGGTTTGGCGCAATGATGGGGGCAGAGAACAGACCACCAAATCTGTTAAACCAGAAGCAAGCTTTATTATGGAAAAAGAAAGAAAAAAATCACTATGGGCACACAAAGCTTATCAGCTATAGCTGTGACTACAGCCAGAGAATGGTTTCTGTAGCTGTGGCAATGAGGGTTGGTTTTGGACCTTCTTTTATAGTAAAATCAAGCACCAGGAGTGGGCCAAAGAGCTTTTATATCCCTGAGGTCAGGCTTAAAGTCACATCGCATTTTAAGTTTTACAGCTTTTGGTTGAAGGACATTAGACTGTTAACTCAGCATTTGTGAAAGCCTGTGGCTGACACAGCCACTTTTCACTGTCCCTGTAAGGATGCAAGGCAGACAGTAGAGTCACATAGGAGACAGTTAAAGATGAAGGGAAACAAACAGAGGGTCCCATAGAGACAACAGTTAGACGCTAACCTTTGTCTGGGGTACCTGCCTGGCTGGGAAGCTGGGAGGCAGGAGACAGTTGTTAAAAGTTTACCTCTGTCCACATGGTTGCCAGGATGTCTGCTCTTAAGGCAGAAAGTGTTTGTTAAAGGTTAACACTGGTTGTCAACATTATTTATTTATTTTTCTCCCAAATTGTGTTTGGGCTTACAACTTTATATTTCTATATTCCTGGACTGGTCACTTTATTTCTTCATTCTATTTCTGGACTCTTCACTGTCCAGGTTGGTAAATCTGGTATGTTTCTTTGGGTGTGTATATTATAATTTACTATAAAATAGTAAGACTTTTTGTCTTTTCTTTTTTTCAGGAAATTGTTCCAGGACGTGAGTCATCGTAGGGGATTTTGTTCATTTGGGGTGTGGCAACAGATCCATTACATCACAGTATGTGGTAAGATATCAGGAGTTCAGTTTTAGGAGCTTATGGTGGGGGGCATTGCATTGTTGTTGTTTAATAGGTTTGTCCAAGGGGCACTATAATTATTTGCTTTTTAAGTTCCCTTAGACAATGTTTATTGAAGATCTACTATCTGCCGGATAGCGTAGTAGGTGTTTATTGTGTATCAATAAACAAAATGACAACTCTTCCTGTACTTATTGATCTAGTATTAGCTTTTGCACATATTAGTTGTTAGAATTTCTATAACAATGTCCTATGGACAGGGTGACTTAAGCTCCAGAAATTTGCTTTTCTTGTTTTAGAGCAGTGGTTTTCAACCTTCCTAATGCTGAGACCCTTTGACACAGTTCCTCATGTGTGGTGACTGCTGTCATTTCCATCACTCAGTGCTAGCCATCTCAAGTGTAATGGTCTGTCCTGTCCCTTTAAGAGACAAGCCCTGCCCACTGCCCCCTTCCACCAAGGCAAGCGGATCTTCCTTCTGCTTCCAGCCTGTGCTCTCTTTGCCCTGTCTCTTCAGAAGAGGTGGCTCAGGCCTTTTCTCCTCCCCCACTTTTTCCCCTCTCTCTCTTTCTCTCCCCTTTTCCTTTTATTGAGTAAACTATATCCAAACTCACTCTGCATGGTGTGCCTATCTGTCTCTGTCTCTCACCTGCCACAGCTCCTCGTGGGACCCACCTGCCCCTCATGGCCCACTGTACCCCTTGAGGAACTGCGCCATTTTATCTAAACCATTACATCGATGCTCTGTGACTCAGCCAGGCTCTATCCACATTCCCTTCCACCCACGGGTGGGTCATCTGAGGATATGTGGAATTTCTTTCTTCAAAGACTTTAAAGTTCTTGTCAAATAGGTCTTTCACTTCTTTGGTTAGAGTTACCCCAAGATACTTTATGTTATTTGTGGCTATTGTGAGAGGTGATGTTTCTCTGATTTCCCTCTCAGCTTCTTTATCATTTGTGTATAGGAGAGCTACTGATTTTTTCTGAGATGATCTTGTATCCTGCCACATCACTGAAGGTATTTATCAGCTGTAGGAGTTCTCTGGTAGAGTTTTTGGAATCACTTATGTACACTATCATGTCATTTGCAAATAACAAAAGTGTGACTTCTTCCTTCCCAGTTTGAATCCCCTTGATCTCCTTTTGTTGTCTTATTGCTATTGCTAAAACTTCAAGAACTATATTGAAGAGATATGGAATGGATAGCCTTGTCTTGTTCCTGATTTTAGTGGAATCTCTTTGAGTTTCTCTCCATTTAATTTGATGTTGGCTATCAGCTTGCTGTATATTGCTTTTATTATATTTAGATATTTTCCTTGTTTTTCTGATCTCTCCAAGACCTTTATCATGAAAGGGTGTTGAATTTTGTCAAATGCTTTTTCAGCATCTAATGAAATGATCACGTTTTTTTCTTTCAGTTTATTTATATGATGGATTACATTGATAGATTTTCATATTTTGAACCAGCCCTGCATCTCTGGGATGAAGCTGACTTAATCATGGTGGATGATTTTTTTGATGTATTCTTGGATTCGGTTTGCCAGTATTTTATTTTTGCATCCATGTTCATAAGAGAGATTGATTTGTAATTCTCTTTCTTGGTTGAGTCTTTCTGTGGTTTTGGTATCAGGGTAGCTGTAGCCTCATGAAAAGAGTTTGGCAATGACTCTTCTGTTTCTATTATGTAGAACACATTAAGGAGTATAGGTATTAGCTCTTCTTGGAAGTTCAGGTAGAATTCTGCACTAAAAATTCTGCACTAAAAAGCCCCTGGGCTTTTTTTGCTTAGGAGGTTTTTGATGACAGCTTCTATTTCCTTGCAATTTATAGGTCTATTTAAATTGCTCACTTGGTCTTGTTTTAATTTTGGTATATTTTTATCTATCTAAAAAATTGTCCATTTCTTTTATATTTTCCAATTTTGTGGAGTACAGTTTTTGTAGTATGACCTAATGATTCTCTGAATTTTCTCAGTGTTTATTGTTATGTTCCCCCTTTTCATTCCTGATTTTGTTAATTTGGATGTTCTCTCTCTGACTTTTGATTAGTTTGGATAAGGGTTTGTCTATCTTGTTGATTTTCTCAAAGAACCAGCTTTTTGTTTCATTGATTATTCGTATTGTTTTCTTTGTTTCTATTTTGTTGATTTCAGCCCTCAATTTGATTATTTCCTGTCTTCTACTCCTCCTGGGTGTATCTGTTTCTTTTTGTTCTAAGAGCTTTCAGGTGTGCTGTTAAGTCACTGATGTGTGCTTTCTCTGTTTTATGTGGGCACTTAGTGCTATGAACTTTCCTCTTAGCACTGCTTTCATTGTGTCCCATAGGTTTGGCTATGCTGTGCCTTCATTTTCATTGAATTTAAGGAAGACTTTAACTTCTTTCTTTTTTTTTTTCCTTGACCCAATTTCCTTGATCAATTTTGTTAGATATTAGAATAGGTATACCCACTTGTTTTTTAGGTCCATTTGATTGGAAAACCTTTTCCCAAACCTTTACTCTGAGATAGTGTTTGTCTTTGAGGTTGAGGTGTGTTTCTTGTATACAGCAGAAGGCTGGATCCTGCTTTCATATCCATTCTCTTAGCCTGTGTCTTTTTATAGGTAATAAATAAATAGGTTCAATAGTTCACTGTCCCATTTCCGTGAGTTTGTAGGCTTTCTGAGAGTAATATTGTTGTTAAATTCTAACTTTAATCCATGGTGATCCGATAAGACACAGGGGGTTACTCCAATTTTTTTTTTTTATATCTGTGGAGGTTTGCTCTGTTACTGAGTATGTGAACCGTTTTTAGAGAAGGTTACATGAGGTGCTGAGAAAAAAAGTGTATTTTTTTGTGTTTGGGTAGAATGTTCTATAGATGTCTGTTAAGTCCATTTGATTCTTTTCTCTTATTTGTCTGTTAACTTTCTATCTGGTTGACCTGCCCATTCATGAAAGTGGAGTGTTGAAGTTTCCTACTATTATTGTGTGGGATTTGATGTGTGATTTAAGATTTAGTAATGTTTCTTTTTCATATGTAGGTGCTCTTGTATTAGAGGCATAGATGCTCAGGATTGAGACTGCATCTTGATGAATTGTTCCTGTTATTAGTATAAAGTGTTCTCCTCCATCTCTTATGACTGATTTTAGTTTGAAATCAATTTTGTTAGATATTAGAATAGGTATACCCACTTGTTTTTTAGGTCCATTTGATTGGAAAACCTTTTCCCAAACCTTTACTCTGAGATAGTGTTTGTCTTTGAGGTTGAGGTGTGTTTCTTGTATACAGCAGAAGGCTGGATCTTGCTTTCATATCCATTCTCTTAGCCTGTGTCTTTTTATAGGTAAATTGAATCCGTTGATATTAAGCAATATTAATGACCAGTGGTTGTTAATTCCAGATTTTTTTTTGGTAGTAGTGTTCTTGTGTTTCCCTTCTTTGGGTAGTGCTGGTGGAGGGCTATCAGATGCCTGTGGTTTTGTGGGTATAGTTAGCTTCCTTGGGTTGGGGTTTTTCTTATAGTACTTTCTGTAAGGCTGGGTTTGTGAATACATATTGTTTAAATCTGTTTTTGTCATGTAATATCTTGTTTTCTCCATTGATGGTAAATGAAAACTTTGCTGGGTGTAGTAGTCTGGGCTTGCATCCATGGTCTCTTAGTATCTGCAGCATGTCTTATCAGGACCTTCTGTCTTTCATGGTTTCCATTGAGAAGCTGGGTGCAATTCTGATGGTTTTACCTTTACATATTACTTGACCTTTTTTCCTTTGCAGCTCGCAATTTTCTTTCTTCATTCTGTATGTTTGTGTTTTGATTATTATATGGTGAGGGGTTTGATCCGGCCTATTTGGTGTTCTGTAAGCTTCTTGTACTTTCATAGGGATATTCTTCTTTAGGTTGGGAAAGTTTTCTTCTATGATTTTGTTGAATACATTTTTTTGTGCCTTTGAGCTGGAGTTCTTCTCCCTCTTCTACATCTATTATTCTTAGGTTTGATCTTTTCATGGTGTCCCAGATTTCTTGGATGTTTTGTGTTAAGAATTTGTTGGATTTAATGTTTTCTTTGACCAATGAGTCTATTCCTTCTATAGTATCTTCAGCACCTGAGATTCTTTCTTCTATCTCTTGTATTCTGATGGTTATACTTGTCTCTGTAGTTCCTCATCATTTACCCAGATTTTCCATATCCAGAATTCCCTTGGTTTGTGTTTTCTTTATTACCTTTATTTCAGTCTTCAAGTCTTGAACTGTTTCCTTCACCTGTTTGATAGTTTTTTTCTTGATTTTCTTTGAGGGATTTATTAATTTCTTCCTTTTTTTTGTTTGTCTTCTCCATTTCTTTAAGGGGGTTTTTCATTTCCTCTTTCAAGGTCATCATCATTTTTATAAACTTACACTTAAAGTCGTTTCTTCTACTTCTTCTGGGTTAGCATGATCAAGTCTTCCTGTTGTGTGTCCGCTGGGTTCTGGTGTTATGTTGCTTTTTAGGCTGTTGGATGAATTATTGCATTGGTGCCTGCCCATCTCTTCCTTCAAATGAGGCTGGCAGTGTCTTTGTGTCTTGGTCAAATCCTTGCTGTGGCTGTCTGAGTATTTGGTAGTTTTTCTTGGTCTGCTCTGTACTATCAATGTCCATCTCAGAGAGCCTCTGAGGTCTCTATACACCTGCTCTTTTAGTCTTCTCTCCTGGTTTTCTTTCTTGGTGCTCTTTCTTAATCCCCTCAGTGTTGTAGCAAGCTCTTGGTCCCTCTTAAGTCCCCTCAGTATTGAAGCAAGCTGTGTTTCAGAGTTCCACCAAGGTTGCAGGAGAATAGGCGGGTTTGGGTGTGTGGTGTGGCTGGTAGTTTGGATGGCAGCTGCATGGGTTTGGGTTTGGGGAATCTTAGCCACAGGAAACTCCCTGCTTGCTGGCTAGGAAAGCTGAGGGAGTTGGGGGTTCCTTTGTTTTCTTGTGGACCGCTCATAAGTGGTCCCTGCTATGAGAGACAGTCCAGGACGGCCTCTAGCCTCTGGCTTTTGAGTCGCCCAGACCAGGGCCAGTTGGTTTCATTAACACTTTGCCTATAGAGAGAAGATGTTCTTTTACAGGTCTTGTGGTTTTGCTGTTTTCATATTTTTAGCTATGGAGAATAAACCCTCAAACTACCAGGCACCTGCCTGTAAATACTCTGCTGGTGTCCTGCCAGCTCTGCTTTCCCTTTCACTGGGCAGCCCCTTCACCATGCTCTTTTCCTCTTGCTTCCATTCCTTCTAGTCTTTCCCTGCCACTGCTACCGCTGGTCCCATGGAAACCAACCTTCGCTCCCACCGAGGTTTGTGGTGCAGCAGCTCGTCAACAGGGAGGATCACACCTCTAGGTCTCTCTTGTTATTATATTTAAAACTCCCGTGGCTTCTCCATACAACATGTGACTGCCGCCATTTTGACCGAGGTCAGGTGACCTTACCGCCATCTTAACTGAGGGCCAGTTCAGGTAACCCAGTTCTGCCATCTTTACTGGGGTATTCCCTGCCTGGTGTCCCAGTGCTGACTCTGTTACATGTGTGTTTTGCACAATACACGCCTTTGGTAGGGCCCACCAAAAGCATCCACTTTGCTTAATTCCTGATCACTCTGTGTGTGTGTGTGTGCATACATGTAACTTAAATATACCTATGTTTACTGTTAAATGTTATAATTGTCTGCCCATTATATCTCATTCCAGACTAACAAAGCAATAAGTTTTATATTTTAAATTGATATGTACTTTTAAGTATCTTACAAATACTATATATTTAATCCAAACCTGCTTTAAAATATATTAAGCCGTTCTCTAATATTGTCAGTTCTACCGTTAAGCTTCTATTACAAGCAGTTTTTTCTTCTTTCTGTCCTTTTACAAGTGTAATTTTTTTAAATTTTATTGATTTTTATTGAGCTCTACATTTTTCTCTGCTACCCTCCCTGTCTCTTCCCTCCCCTTAAACCCTCTCCCAAGGTTCCCATGCTCCCAATTTGCTCAGGAGATCTTGTCTTTTTCTACTTCCCATGGAGATTATATCTATGTATCTCTCTCTTGGTGTCCTCATTGTTGTCTAGGTTTTCTAGGATTATGATTTGTAGGCTGGTTTTCTTTGCTTTATGTTTAAAAATCACCTTTGAGTGAGTATATGTGATAATTGTCTTTCTGGGTCTGGGTTACCTCCCTCAAAATATTGTTTTCTAGCTCCATCCATTTGCCTGAGAAATTCAAGATGTCATTATTTTTTTCTGCTGTGTAGTACTCCATTGTATAAATGTACCACATTTTCCTTATCCATTCCTCAATCGAGGGGCATTTAGGTTATTTCCAGGTTCTGGCTATAACAAACAAAGCTGCTATGAACATAACTGAGCACATGTCCTTGTGGCATGATTGAGCATCCTTTGGATATAATACACAGAAGTGGTATTACTGGGTCTTGAGGAAAGTTGTTTCCTAATTTTCTGAGAAATCACCGCACTGACATCCAAATGGACTGTACCCTTGCACTCCCACCAGCAATGCAGGAGTGTTCCCTTTACCCCACAACCTCTCCAGTATAAGTTGTCACCAGTGTTTTTGATCTTGGCCATTCTTACAGGTGTAAGATGGAATCTCAGAATTGTTTTGATTTGCATTTCTCTGTTGACTAAGGATGTCGAGCATTTCTTTAAGTGTCTTTCAGCCATTTTACATTCCTCTGTTGATACTTTTCATTATGCAAAAATGTCACAGTCATTCTGGTATAAATATGCTGCTGTTTTAAACCTATGTTTTCAAAAACCCAAAGAATTCTTGTGAGTTCCAGGAAGCCGAAGAGAAGGATCCATCTTAAACAGGTCAGATACACCTAACTCAATACCCTGGTCTTAAATTTTTTTTCCCCTAAACTTAACTTTGTCCTCTGTTCTGCCAATATCTTAAACAGGTCTAAGAGACACCGGACATTTCCAGACCACAAACACCAGACAGAAGAAAAGATACCAGCTTTGCCAGGATGTGACCAGCACCCAGTTTTCTCACATTTCCCCCTAAGACAAGGACCACAAATAAGCAGCAAGCTGTGTTGAAAATCTGCCATCCTAATTCTTTTAACCTGTTGTGTTTAACGTCCTGCCTTTTTATTATAAAAAAAAAAGAGAGATGGGAATGTAATGGTCTGTCCTGTTCCTTTAAAAGACACTCCCCCCTTTTCTGCCAAGGCAAGCAGATCTTCCTTCTGCTTCCAGCCTACACTATCTCTGCCCCTGTCTCTCTTGAGAGAAGGTGGCTGCTGCCATGGTTCCTCTCCTCTCCTCCTCTCCTCTCCTCTCCTCTCCTCTCCTCTCCTCTCCTCTCCTCTCTTCTCCTTTCCCCCCTCTCTGTCTCTCTGTCTCTCTCTCTTTCTCTCCCTCTTCCCTTTCCTTCCAGAACCCATGGAATAAACTATACCCAAACCCTCTTTGCACATGACATGTCTCTGTCTCTCACCTGCCATGGCTCCTCGTGGGACCAGCTTTCTGAAACTACAGAGGCTTGGCGTCCAAGACCATTGTGTTAGCAGGGTTGATTAGTGCTTAAGGACTATAAGAGAATGATCTGCCCCAACCCTCTCTCCCTCTCTCCTTGACCTGTAAGTAACTCTGTTTTTTTTCCCTAAATCTTCACATTTCCTTCCCTGTTTGCTTCTATCTAGATTTCCGTTTTCTTAAAACACGATCATATTGGATTTGGGTCTACCCTACAACCTAATTTCAACTTAATTGCCTTATAGATCTTGTTTCCAAATACAGATCTGTGCCGAGGTACCAACATCCAAGGCTTTAGCATATGAATTTGGGGACAATGCATTTTAACTTATATTTACACATTTAATTCACTTAACATATAAGACGACAGTGCCCTTCCCTATTGTAACACCTGTGTTGCCAAAATAAGCCATTTCTTCCTGAAATTTCTTCTACTTTACAGCAACAAGAGAAATAACCAAGGCAACGCTTCGACGCAGAACAGTGGCCACCACTGTAATGAACTTGATTTTGACAATGGTTTGCAGGAGGAATGTAGAGGCTGTAAGCAGAGCTTAATGGTTGCTTTGAGGGAGTGTGGAAGTCCAGGATGCTGTGGGATGACACACGGGATCAAGGGCATTCTCAGCCTAAGAGGTAGGCCATGGGATGGTTACTTCCCACCGCCAATGATCAGTATTGGATGAAGAGGCAGAGAAAAAAGATGGAGCAGGAAATGTTTGCCAAGGAGAGGAGAATGGGGTATCTGAAGCTGGGACAAGAGCCAAGTGTGGGGGTGCATGTCAGTCCCAGTAGGAGCAGAGGATCAGGAGTTCATCCTCAGGCACATAGTGCCTGTGTCGCAGGCCTGTCTCAAAAATAAGCAAATGCCAAAATAAAGATGTGGACAAGTCAGGTTCAAACAAGGAAATGGTGCCACTGAGAGAAGCCTTGGGTTTGTGCATGGGGATTGGTGGGGCCACTTCTCCATCTTTCTGCTTCCTGTTTGCTGTCCATGCTCCTGCCTCATAGACAAACCGCTATAGGTGCCATGTCCCTGTGACAACAGGCTGTATCTCCACTAAGCCAATACAAATCTCCCCTCCTTTAAGCGGTTTATGTCAAGTCACATGACAAGAGAAAAAAATTAATGCAGAAAGGAAATTGAAGGCATGCAGTCTGAGGAGGAAGGAAACAAGATCACAGATAACACAACTTGAGATAGAAAATCTCAAAAAATCGACACAGACCTCTTTATAAGGAAGATTGCAGCAAAATGGCAGGAATAGGGTAATATTCAAGAAAGAGTCCATTACTTTCCCAAATATCATTAAGTAAATTTGAGCTTCAGAGCAAACTCAATTTCTCTCAGCCCTGACTGCAGGAGGGAGCCTGATGGAGACTCATGTTCGTCCCTGAGTTGGTGCTTTCCCTGTCTGATGTGTAGGGCCTTGCAGTGGGTGCGGCTCCGCCATGTACCTCTGAGGTCAGCGTCGTCAAAGTGTGTGTACACACTGAGCTCACATCCCTGTTTCCCAGGACCACAGGAATCCAGTTTCTATCAGTCTGTACTCCGGAGAGCATCAGTTCCAGGAACAGTTGCCCAAGTGCCCTGAGTGAGAGAGGGAAGCTGGAGTTATCGCTCTCTCAACAGTGGTGGTAATGTAAAAGCTAATTTTGAAATAATTTTATGTTTACAAGAGGCTTAGAACCGGAGCAGATAGTCTGCACACACTTTTCATCAATCCTTCCTCTCTCATTAGCATTGCTCATGAGCGTAGCATATTTGCCAGACTATTAAATGATGGCAAATATTACCGATACCTGAACCAGACTTTATCTGGATGTTCCCAGTTTCCCAGCAATGTTATTTTTCTGCCTTCAAAGTTCCCACTGCGCCTGGCTGTCACGTTTCCTTTGTCTCTAATCGATGAGAGCTCCTTGGTCTGTCTTTTCTTCACCTTAGACCCTTCAAGAATCTCTTTGTAAGATTCTGTGGTGTATGTTATTGCAGACCTTGGCTTTTCCCACAGTATTTTGTATCATTTTCCTGAGGTTGACTTCTCAAACTTTTTTTTACTGTCTCCTCTCTGTGTACTGATAGATTTGTGGGATTTAAAAATTCACTTACTATGTTTTAGTGGAATTTCAAAAGTAGTGAAATTGTATTGTTATATTTAATCTGCCATTTTTATCTGGGAGATAAATATTTTGGGAGATACACTTTTTGATCACTCAAATTGCTGGTAACCTGTGGTTAGCAGTGTCTTCGCCCACAAATAGCTTTGTTTCGTGCCTTTGTTATATTCTGTATGAACTGTGGTGAGAGACACAGTTCAGTTCACAGCCTGTACAAACCCCGCACCACATCTCCTCGGCCCACAGAATGCTGTCCACATTCCAGTACAATATACAAACCCCATGGCACAGCCCTACCCGACCTTCCCAATTTCTCTCTTCTCTCTGCCCACATCACTTCCTGCTTGCAATGAACTTTGGTTTCATTCGAACCCATAACACATATAGGTCTTTGCTTCTGTGGTTTTGTTTCTGGGCTCACTTCTAGCCGTTAGTAAGTTATCATCGGAAATGTCGAAATTGGGGAGGCAGTTCTTGTTACAATAAGGAAAGCAGGGAAGAATCAATTAAACTCTGTCCTTTCATAGACAGAACACACACATAATTTCTTACCATAATACAAATCCAAAAATGTTCCTGCCTAGGAAAATGTGCTGTTTTATATCCAATCACGGATGGCTAGATAACAGCCCCTCAGGTGTTGCCACACCAGTAAAAGCTAGAGTGAAATCTCCTCCCAGTTCAGCATCCCCAGAATGTCAGTCCTGAGCTTCCTTTGCTGGAGACAACAGAAAGCCTGCTTATATGTACAGGTCTGACTCATCTATACCAGGACACATCTGGCTACTGCTTCTGGGAATTGCCCAGGGACAGGAGAAGGCTCTCCAAGGGTGTGGCAAGCCAGTAAGCCACTCTAAGTCTGTCTATGGTTCCTAAGGTGTCAGAGGTTAAGAATGTTGCATGGTTTCTTTAAGCAAGATTCAACAGGAAAGTTACTGAACAAAATATCTGAGCTCGCAACTGTGCCTGTTTCTAATCATAGAACCATTTAATCTTCTCTTGAGAAGTTAATACCTTGCTTTATTGTGCCCTACCAGGAATGAAATGATTAATACGGGACTCTAAATGGATACCTTCACTGCCCATTATGAACAATAGTTGTTTGGGCAATACATTAAATACTGTGCCAAAGCTGGATGGGCACAACAGTCTATCATCCAATGAAATTATATGTAAGCTCAGACTCAAGCGCCTCTAGAAGACACGGGTTTACATGAACGCATACATTATTCTGGTACTGACGGCACCTACCTTTGCTGCCTGTGGTCCCTTCCTCACCTTCCACTTACCGGTTTTATGGGGCGTTCTCTAGAACATGTTGTAGGAAGCAGAATAAAAGTTTGGACTTCGTTCACAGAAAGATTTCAATTTTATGCTAGTACAAGCATATTCACTTGGGGACGTCAAGGTATGTCCTAGACATTAGGACTTCGAGAAGAGTGTTTTGCTGTCACTATGGTCAGGAAGCCAAGGTGGCCTGTGATACAAGGCTGCATTTACTTACAGAATGTAGATCTTTAGTCATTGGTCAGAAACTTGGAAAGTATGTATCTGAAAGGCTGATAACAGGAAACGTGAAGAGGAGACACAAGAGTGTATCTTTCAGAAGTGAACACAAAGGAACTAGCATGCATGCTTACCAAGCACAGAGTCCCTGGTGGAGGTCTTGTAATAGTGACGGACAGGATGGCCTGTCCTGTGGCTGTCATTCTTCATCTTTCCACACCCTAGTATTTAATGGGTCTGTGCATAGTCCACAAGGTGACGTCAGTAGGCTCCTCTAGAAGCAGCTCCACTTCAGAAGGGATAGCAGTTACTTTCTATGCTGCGCCATCTAGTGGCCATTCTCGTGTACTTCTCGGGTCCCAGATAGGATTGAAAGAAATGCAGATGGCTTGTTCGCCCCTTGTCATCCTGTCGCTCCTACACTCCAGGCTTTGCTCGGACTTGAGCTAACACATCCGCCCAACTAGGCGAGTTGCTCACACCCCAGCCCTCCCTCTCATGCTGCCCATCCTTCCAGGAGGCAGGTTGTGCAGCTGCCTTCCTCACTGGTGTCTTCCGGCTCCCACACTCCCAGGTGCAGCTCAGCTTGTGCACCAGCCCAGGCCACCCACGTGTCAACAGCTGTACAATCAACCCTGTCTCCCTAATCAAAACTCAACACTGAGTACGTGAAGGACTGACTTAGCAACTCTTTATATCTGATCTAAAATCAAAAATCAGGGCAGCTCACAGATGAACAGAAATGGGTTAATTTAAGTTGTAAGAGCTGCCTGGAGACAAGACTAAACTCTCAGCTGGGCATTTATAATTAATAATAAATCTCTGTAGTTATTGGAAAGTCGCTGGTAGTACAGAGCTGAGCAGTGGTCTAGATGCAAAGGCCCACCTACACCGATCTAAACAGAATTCTTAAAAGAGGAAATTCAAAATAGCTAAGAAATACTTAGGAAAATGTTCAAAATCTTTAGCTGTCAGGGAAAAGCAAATCAAAACAACTCTAAGAGTCGACCTTACACTCATTAGAATGGCTAAGATCAGTTGTACAAGTGACAGCTCATGCTGGTGAAGATGTGGAGCAAGGGAACATTTCTCCATTGCTGGTGGGAGTGTAAATTCATCCGGCCACTATGACAACCAGTATGGTGGTTCCTCAGAAAGATGGGAGTCAATCTCATTCAAGATTCAGCTGTACCCCTCTTGGACATATACCCAAAGGCTGCTTCATCCTCCCAGAGATACCTGCCCATTCTCATTGCTGCTCTGTTCATGGTATTCAGAAAAGAGAAACAGCCTAGATGTCCTTCGACAGAAGAATGAAGAAAAGAATGTGGCATTTTCACACAGTGGAGTACTACTCAGCTGTTAATAACAAAATCATGAAATTCACAGGTAAATGGATGGAAGTAGAAAAATACATCCTGAGTGAGTTATTCCAGACCCAGACAAACAAATATGGTATGTAGTCACTTATATGTGGATGTTAGAACTAATGTTCTAACGTCAATGAAAACCAAGCTACAGTCCATGGAACCACAGAGGTTAGGTATCGAATAAGGGACTAGGGGGACAGAAAGATCTTGTTAGGAAAGGGAAGTAGACTAAATAATTATTAATGTGGGGGTGACAGGGATGGGAGATTCAAGTGGGGAGTGAGAGGGAAGAAGCGGGCGGAGGAGTACAGGGAGAGACAACTAAAATTAAGGACCATTTGAAGAGTAGTGTGGAAACCTAATAGCATAAGCTTCATATATGTGTATATATGCATACATAATACACACACACACACTACAAGCGATTTAACAGAAATTGCCAAATAATGGAGACAGCCCCAACTGTCCATCTCTTGTCATCAAATGAAGTTTCAAATTCCAAGACTAGGTTAAATCTAATTGGGGTTTTGTCCTAAGGAGTCCCATGGGAATCCTCAAACCACCCAGGCTGTTGCCAAGACGATAGGTTGCTGTTCACAAACTGACTGACTGCAAGACCCCATTGCTGAAGACAACACCTTCATAACTCATTGAGTGTGGAGAAGTCAAGCTGGGGCCTCTCCAGAGCTTTCATCCCTAGCACTTTGTTACAGGGAAATACTGTGCACACCACCAAAGAGAAGCATATCAACCCAGACACAAGTTCTTAGGTCGACAGTGGTGGCCTGTTGTTGGGAGCCATGTGGCCTAGTTTCAGATCAGTGTATGAACACTTGTCCAACAGGTCTCTGTGAGGCGAGACCTGAAGAGATGGTTTGTCATTAGACAAGGACCAGGGGACCTCAGAACAATGCAGAATACTGCTGGGGCCGTGCAGCCTGCACACTCTCTTCTCTCTTGTAATAGTGATGATTCTCTTGGTGGCTTTTAGTGCCACTTTGTCAGTCACTCATGGGGCAGATCATTCCAAAAACCCTATTTTTCTCCAATATTTTCCTTGGGAACTGATGCTTCCCAGGTTTCTTATCTGGAAACACCAGCTGTCACCCCAGACCTGGGAGCTGTTCTGATTCAGGGCTGACAGGATTAGAGGCAATAAAAGCGAATGGGCACATATAAGAGAGCGGCATAAGGGGCATTAACTGCATCTCCTAATTCTGAAAAACAAACCAAAACAAAGCCTTAAGATGGAAAAAGAGTGCCTTATTAGAGTTTGCCCAAATATAGAGCTAGGCATGTAGGACCCTTTTGTAGGGCAAGGGAACAGTTTGAGAAATAGAAGCTAACTGTATGCATGCTGTTTATGACAAATCACCCCTATTTCTGTAAATACACTTTGTTAAGTTTCTTTTTTACTTTGTTAAGTTTTAAATGATATTGCTGTTCTTGAGAATGTGTGCCTATGTCCATCACCTTTTAGCTCCGTAAGGCCCGGATGTGCCTGGCTCAATATTTAGCCAAGCTAACAAAATGCTGAGCACTGTTTCTGGTTTAAAAGTTGTTTTGTTGTGAAAGTTGGGAAATATATATGTTTTGGAGGGTAATGTTGAAGGGTGGGAAGTAATTCTAGAAGATGACCTCCCCGCTCCCCACAAAGTTTGTCCTCGGGGTTAGGGGCATCAATTACCAGTTGATAATAACTGGTATAGGGTTGGGGGTTGGGGTAGGAATTATGTAAGCTGAGAGATCTCTTTGAAAAGAAAAAGAAAAAAGTGGAAATTGGATGGGATAATAGGTAGATTAGTGTGAGCTTACACTAATTGTGAGCTATTATTTATAGGCAGTTTACATTGGTACTGATTCTTGTATATTGATACAAATTAAAATTATATTAAATTTTGTCATATTGTATGCATGCATGCTTCTACCTCTGCTTAAAATATTTTATATATTGGTACAATTTTAGGATATATTTATCATATTGTACTATATATTTCTACCTCTGATCAAGATACTTATACATTGTTTACATTTTTGAGGCCATTGCCCTTATCTGCTGCACAGTTGTTTAAAGACTGTTTAATATTCTAACATGAAGTCTTAGTCTTAAAGCTATATAGGTATTAAGAACTATAGGTCAATAGTCTTCCATGTTTGTAATACTTATAGTTAGACTAATCAGGTTCTTTAGAATACATAGAGATCGTATTCTGCATAGAAAGGTAATCTCCAACCACTTCAAATAACTGTAGAATATGGCATTTAAATAAACTAGGATTTTATTAACATGAGGCACAGTAACTCCTGGCAGTACTGATCTATTCCCAAGAGAATGTTGGGCACCGAAGACACTCCATTTGGAGCTTGTTTTCTTCTTGTTAAAACTGACTCTCAGTGTCTGCGTTACTAGGGTTATAATTAGGAAGTGGTCTCCTATGCCCATGCATTGAAGACTACCTCCTGAAACTGAGAAGCTTCTGTAAAGCAAAGGACACAGTCAATAAAATAAAAAGGCAGCCTATTGAATGGGAAAAGATCTTCACCAACCCCACATCAAAGGACTGATCTCCAAAATATATAAAGAACTCAAGAAATTAGACATTAAAATTCTAAATAACCCAAGTAAAAAAATGGGGTACTAAACTAAACAGAGAATTCTCAACAGAAGATTCTCAAATGGCCAAAAGATACTTAAGGAAATGTTCAATATCTTTAGCTATCAGGGAAATGCAAATCAAAACAACTCTGAGATACCATTTTAAATCTGTCAGAATGGCTAAGATCAAAAACACGAATGATAGCTTATGCTGGGGAGAATACGGAGTAAGGGGAACACTCATCCATTGCTGGTGGGAATGCAAACTTGTACAACCACCTTGGAAATCAGTATGGTGGTTTCTCAGAAAACTGTGAATCAATCTACCCCAGGACCCAGCAATACCACTCTTGGACATATACCCAAAAGATGCTCAATCATACTAAAAAAGCATTTGTTCAACTATGTCCATAGCAGCATTATTTGTAATAGCCAGACCCTGAAAACAACTTATATGCCCCTCAATGGAAAAATGAATAAAGAAAATGTGGCAATCCACACATTAGAGTACTACTCAGTGGTAAAAAACAATGACATCTTCAATTTTGCAAGCAAATGGATGGAATTAGAAAACACTATCCTGGGTGAGGTAACCCAGACCCCAAAAGATGAATATGGTATGTACTCACTTATAAGTGGATACTAGCTATAAACAAAGGACACTGAGCCTATAGTTCATGATCCTAGAGAAGCTAAGTAATAAAGTGAACCCAAAGAAAAACATATATAGATCCACCTGGAAACTGGAAACAGACAAGATCTCCTGACAAAATTGGGAGCATGGGGGTGGGGAGAGAAGGGAAAATAGGAGAGGAAGAGAAGGGGATGGTTGAGAAGAACTTGAGGGAATGGGATAGTCGAGACGGAGGATGAACAGAGATGAGAGCAAGGAAAGAGATATCTTGATTGAGGAAGCCATTATAGGGTTAGCAGAAACCTGGCTCTAGAGAAATTCCCAGGAATCCACAAGGATGACCTTACAATAGAGGAGAGGGGGCCTGATCTTGACTTGCCCTGTATTCAGACTGATGAATATCTTAAATATCACCATAGAATCTTCATCCAGCTACTGATGGAAACAGAGGTAGAGATCCACATGGGAGCACTGGATTGAGCTCCCAAAGTCCAGTTGAAGAGTGGAAGGAACAAAGAAGTCAAGACCATGATGGGTTCACCCACTGAAACAGTTTACCTGAGCTAATAAGAGCTCACCAACTCCACTGGGAAGGAACTAGCATGGGACCAAACTAGTCCCTCTGAATGTGGTTGACAGTTGCATGGCTGGGGCAGACTGAGGGGCCACTGGGAGTGGCACCAGGATTTATCTCTACTGCATGTACTGGCTTTTTGGGAACCTATTCTCTTTGGATATATACCTTGCTCAGCTTAGATATTTTAGGGAGGCTTTGGACCTTCCACAAAGCAATGTGCCTTACCCCCCTCTGAGGATTGGTTGGGGGTGGGGTGGAAGGGTGTGTAGAGGAAATGGGAGGAGGGGAGGGAGTGGGAACTTGGATTGGTATTTTTAAAAAATCTAATAAATTTTTAAAAATACAAAAAAAAAAATACCCACCAGACCTTTGGGCAAGAAATTGCCCATGCCTCTACCACTGAGAAAATGCATGGTGTCTGCACAGGACAAGCAGGATACAAGAAGAAAAGACTATCAATTCTTGACAAGACAGGGTAATATGGTTTTGAAAATTTTCTGTCTCTGAAAATGGTCTGTCAGTTACTCTGGGTCTTAGCCAAAGCTAGTTGCTCCAATGTTGCAAATGAGACTTTGGGTGGTTGCCCAGGTGGCCAGTTGTCTCAGTCATTTGTTGCACATTTTCGGAAGTTGCTTGATTGCACTTCCTTTTATTCAATATTATTTCCCTTTTCAGGTCTTCAATGGGGTTGATAGTTGTAGTTACTTTCCTCTCATGACTTGACCAAGCTATTTCTAATACAAGGCTTAGACTCCTTAGAATAGGGTAATTATTGAAATATTTAGCATTTGTTTCTTGCTTGATATTGTTTATGCTGGTTGTAATTCTAATTTTTATATTTGATATTTGTTCTTATTGTATATAGTTTTGTATTAGACTTAGAACTCTCTTATTTAGACAAAAGGGGGAGGTGCTGTGGGAACTTCTTCAGCCAATAGCCTGTAATATACCCACTCTCTTGGGCATGGTCTCTTATGCCATAAATGCAGCCGTAAAGTTTGCTCGCTCTCTCGCTCTCTCTCTCTCTCTCTCTCTCTCTCTCTCTCTCTCCTGCTGCTGCTAGATTCGGTTCCTGCCGAGGACTGTGATCTGTGAGCCTATCCCTGAATAAATAACCCTTTATTATACTCAATTCTGAGACAGTGTAGGATTACTTTATAGTGTCCATCTTTAGTTGTGTGTGTGCATGTGTACATGTGTGTATGTGTGTGTGCGCATGTGTGTATATGTGTGTGTCCATTCTTTTGGTTACATCTCATTAGAGATTACTTGCTAATATGTATTCTTTTATATGACTTGGAGAACGAGCTACCACAGTCATACTTTTGGTCTTGAAGAATTAGTTTATTAAGTATATAAAAATCCGCAAAATAAAACAATAAATATCAAGGGTGGATGGATTGATAGGAAAACACCATCAAGTTGGGTTCTCAAAATTCATGCAGCAGAAATCAACTGGGAAGCCCTGTTAAGGCAGCCAGATGCAGTTCCAGAGAGAGAGTCTGGCAGAGTCAAAGTTCCCCTCTGGTGAGACTTCCAAGAAAAAGAACAAACAGCGGCAGATAACCTCATCCAAGTGGTGGCTCACAAATGTCCAGCATACATTGACTGGGGAAGTTCAGGCAGGGCTTTCGTAGAGGTCAGCATGCAAAGATAAAAACCGAGCTCTTGGAGGAAGGGTCTCATCCATGAGAAAGGATTGGGAATGGCCTAGAGGAGCTGTGGGATTACAGGAAGCTCCAGAGAAAAGACAGGAGAAGAGGGTAGGAAGGGGCACAATAGACCAGTCGTACCTAAGGATTGCAGGATTGCAGCTCCCAAGGGTGGTGAGATAGGGTCAGGTGAAGAGTACCAGCTGTAGACTTAAAGACTGTACCTGGGGCTATCTCCACCTCCAAGAGTACCAGAGGGGTGTTGGACACTCAACGGTCATTTCCTCAAATTCAGGGAAGCATTTACACCATCCAAAGGGGAAGCTTACCTAGTTGCTGTTGGTGGACAGGGTGCTGAGTGACTGGTGAGCTGAAAGGTGAGTCTGTTGTAGGTGGACTGGAGATGAGTGATGGGGTCCCAGTGCGGCTCAGACCCCGAGGGGAAATGCAGGCGCTAGGAGAGCCTAACCGAGACACAACACCAAATGCAGGTGTTGGCGCTCTGATGGAGGCCAAGAGTCAAGGATTGCCACAAAGCCACTGTAAGCATTGCAGCTCTGCTCCAGGGAAAGGTGTCCCTGATGCAAGTGTAACAGCTCTGTTCTGGCAGGGGATCGTTACCCAGTAAGGTGTTAGAGCTCTGTTCCTACAGGGGAAATTTCCTCAGTGCTACAGTCCTGCTAAAGCCCTTACAGCTGGGAACTGCTCTGGGGAAGCATCCCACTGCACAATAAACCTCACTCAAGAGATTTGCTGGGAGGGAAAAAAAAGTCAAGGAGGGTAGCTGTCTCTAGGGTTTAGGAAACTAAACAGGGTACAGAGCTTATATAGGGTTCCTTAGGGGAGGGGCTTTCTCAGGGTGGTTTGGGATTGGTGGGGTTTTGTGGCCTGATTGGGGGGGGGGGCAAGCTCAGGGATTGGTGGGATTTCATGTTGAGGGATCTCGGGATTGGTGGGATTCTGTTTCCTGACACTGGGGCAAGCTCCAGGATTGGTGGGATTTCAAGTCCTTGGCCCTGGCCTTGGGGTCAAGGCCGAGTCAAGGTATTCTTTCGTTGGCTCTGGTCTTGGGGGTCAAGTCAGGTCAGAGTAGTTTTCCTCGGCCTTTTTTTACCCTACAGAAGGGCCAACCCCACTTCCAGAGCTGGCTTCTCCGTGAAATCAAACAGCATGTGACACTTCACCAACATATCATATACATGGGTTTCTAGTTCTTGGCCTGTTTGGGGGATTGAAGCCTCCGAGGCTCTGTAGTGCAACTGGGCTCTGCTCCTTTTATCTGCTACTGTGGAGGCTGCCTGGTCCTGCTAGGTGGGGTGTGGTAGGTACTCTGCTCTGGGATAGCTTCACTGCGCCAATCAGTGCCCGTGGGCCACACAGTGCCTGTGGGCACATCACAAGGGCCTCTCCAAAATGGCGGTTTGCTGTGGCAAGGACAACAGGAGGTCTGTGGTAGGCAGAAGGCACAGTATCCTATCGGTTAGTCCTAGTGGGGCAAGCCCTGTTCTCTTGATAGGAAGCCATTCAATCCATCCAGCCCATGATCGTAGGTCGGCACATATGTAATGTAAGAAGTGGCTCATTGCAGGCCATCATGGCTCTCTCTGCCTCAGTCACCAGCAATTTCCATTAACACTCCCATTTAAATACCAGAAAATCCCCCCTTCTCTCCCATAAAAGGAGATACAAATAAATCCACTGTAAATGGAGAGTTCAGAAATAGAAAATAGAAATAAAGGGCCCAGTCCAGGAACATAGAAATAGAAGTTGTAAGCCCAAACACATTTTGGGAGAAAAATAAATAAAACTGGCAGCCATTGTGAACTTTTAACAAACTCTTTCTGCCTTAAGAACAGACATCCTGGCAGCCACGTGGACAGAGGTAAACTTTTAACAATTGTCTCCTGCCTCCCAGCTTCCCAGCCAGGCAGGTGCCACAGACAAAGGTTAGCGTCTAACTGTTGTCTCTATGGGACCCTCTGTTTGTTTCCCTTCATTTTTAACTGTCCCCTATGTGACTCTACTGTCTGCCTTGCATCCTTACAGGGACAGTGAAAAGTGGCTGTGTCAGCCACAGGCTTTCACAAACAGGCTAAGTTAACAGTCTAATGTCCTTTAACCAAAAGCTGTAAAACTTAAAATGCAATGTGACTTTAAGCCTGACTTCAAGGTTGTAAAAGCTCTTTGGCCCACTCCTGGTGCTTGATTTTACTGTAAGAGGAGGCCCCAAACCAGCCCATGGTAACAGCTGCAGAAGCCTGATCTCTGACTGTGGTCAAAGCTATAGCTGATAAGCGTTGTGTGCCCATTGTGATTTTTTTCTTGCTTCTGGGTTCATAGACTTTGGTGGTCTATCCCATTATCATTGTACAACCCTCGGACCCAACCAAATCTCCAGTTCTTGTAAGTGTAATGAGATAGTGTCTCACTATGTCTACACCCGCACCGTGACGACACCTACAGCCTCATCATGACCCAGTCGAGATGACGGCACTGTCCCCAGAGATGGCTTCCTCCCTTTCTGAGTCACTACATTTTAGTCATGTCTTTTTATAAATTTTTAAACTTGTGAAAGAAATATTCTTGGATAATCCTATCTGCTTTGTTAGACTATAGGCTCCTTGGGGACCATGTAAAGTTTATTCTACCACACTTTTGTATCTTTAAAAACCATGAACTCCAGGCTGAAGATGGTCAGTGGTTAGAGGACCCACATGGCGGCTCACCACTGACTGTTAAGTAGTTCCAGGAAACCCGAAGCCTTCTTCTGACCTCAGAAGGCATTAGGCAGGCACATAGCTTACAGACGTACACACAGGCAAGACATCCATATACATAGAATAATATATAAAAATTTCAAAAAACAAATGCAGAATTACTATCAATGGAAGCAAGATTTATGGTAGGATGTCTTCAGTTCACCTGAGTTTACTCAACCCTAGGCAGACTGAATACTGACCAAGGAGAGATCAGCCATGAGGAATACACATCGCAACAACAGCAACAGCAGCGACAAGACAAGCAAAGTGATGAATATTAAGCTTCCTTTATGTGTATCTATTTGACATGTGTATGAATTTTTCATTTAAAAAAATCTATTTTTTTCAAAAAAAAGTCTATACCACCAAAAATGATTCTCACGGTTTTTATAGCACATATATAAAACATTACATCATGTAAGTAATACTTGTCCATTTATTTTTACTCAGATGAAATAGAATTATAATTTCAAAGACAGATAATTTACTCTGGAAGATTATGCATTTTTGTAAGTGTCCCAAGTTTTATATTTGACGAATTCATGTTATTTATTTGTGAATTCATAAACTCTATGACACAACATCAAGTAATTCATGGTCGCCATGCTATCTTAATGCGCTTGATTTGAGGAGGAGTTTTAAGTTTCGGATTCCAGTTGTACTCTGGTGATAACACCCTAGTGGGTTTATTGATTAAAAAATATTTATTTAGGTGGCTTTCGTATGTGCTGTCAAGTTTCTTTGTGCTGTCATCTGTAATTCCCTTTAGATACTCTTTGATGAAAGCTAGAACATTCTTGGGTGTGCCCCCAATAATGGCACTGTGGTAATAGAAGTCTCCCTTCCCAAAGGGGATAAAAGCTGCTGACTTAACTCTTCTCTCATACGGGAACTCTCCGGGGTTTTTTAAATACCACCATGAATGGAGTTGAGCTACAGATTTGCCCAGAGTTTCAACTCCAAAATCTTTTTTGAAGATTTGGTTCACAGCCATAGTGAAGAGAAAGTTGACCTCATATTGGATGTCCTGTATGATTTTATCTCTCATGTTCTTCATGCTTCGGAGAGTATGGTCTTGGTTGTAATCTTCATCAGGCAGCCTCAATGTTTTAAATGACCGAAGAGGACCCAGCTCTACGTACGGTATATCATAGATATTATCAGTCGAGATGTAAAAAATAACGTTGTAGCCAACCATGAAGTACTTATCAGCAGATTTTAGGAAGTGTCTCAGGTACTGTCTTGTAAGGCTATGCAAAATGAAGAGAAAGACAATTTCACTGGAGTTCACCGGGAGATGTGTGCCATTGATACCAAGAAGATAAAGAGAGAGGTTGTCCCTGTACCTTCAGCTGTATTGGTTAGTGAAAGAAAATATAATAAGCTTGGGAACCTGAGAAAAGACAGTTTGTTATGAAGAAAAGGAAGGAGGGTTGCTAATGGGGAAGAAACAGCAGCGACAACAAACCCACTGTCCACAGCTACACAGAGCAGTCAGCAGTAATGCCAGGTTCATAGGAAGCAGTGCTTAAGATAGAGACAGTCCGCGGCTGCTCATCCTTATTTCTTCAAAATGGGAAGGGCAAATACCAGTAGTGCGTACTTTCCAGTAGCAAGGACAGCCAAGCCTATGGTAATGTTCAGTCGTTTATAATATTTGTCTAGAACTTGTCTATCGTAAGTTCCTTCCCATATGACCGGAGCGAGCCAACCAGTTGTTGCTATAACATCAGGACGTTTTCTGTTGAACAAAAAAGAACAAAAATCCCATCTGAAATGATGAGAGTGATAATAGCTAATGCTTGTAAAGTTTCTACTATGCTTTAACCTCCCGGTTTTCCCCTTCCCTTCCCCCCAGGAAGATCTAGAGTATCCCCCTGTGGATCTGGGGAGATGGCTCATGAAGTGCCATGAAAGCATGAGGACCTGGATGTGGGTCCCTAGAACCTATGTCAAAAAATCTGGGCATGGTGCACACCTAGAGGTAGAGACAGGGGGATCACCCAGCCTCGCCCTCGGTGACTTCCATGTTCAGTGAGAAACTGTCTAATAAAATAAAGTAGAAACAGACTGAAGAAGGTGTTGTGGGATGTTAATTGAAAATATGTTACATTTGTCTATGCTGTGGAACATTTGTTTAATGATGCAAGGATGCATTGCATTCTTTTAGGTTGCATTTGCTTAACCCTGTGAAGCTGTGTTACTTTGCCTGCCTAAAACACCCGATTCATCTAATAAAGAGCTGCATGGTCAATAGCAAGGCAGGAGAGAGAAATAGACAGGGCTGGCATGCAGTGAGAATATAGGAGGAAAAATCTAGGCTCGAGAGAGGAGGGAGGAGCTAGAAAAGGAGAAGGAGAGGAGGATGTCAGGGGCCACACAGCTACACAGTCAGTCATAGAGTGAGAAGGAAAGAAAGGTGTATAGAATAAAGAAAGGTAAAAAGCCCAGGGGCCCCAGCACTCAGGAGGCAGAGGCAGGCGGATTTCTGTGAGTTCGAGACCAGCCTGGTCTACAAGAGCTAGTTCTAAGACAGGCTCCAAAACCACAGAGAAACCCTGTCTCGAAAAATCAAAAAAAAAAAAAAAAAAGCCCAGGGGCAAAATGTAGTTAAAAAGAAACAGTATAATTTAAGCTAGAAAAGCTGGCTAGAAACAAACCAAGCCAAGGCTAGGCATTCATAAGTAAGAATAAGTCTCTCTGTGTATTTATTTGGGAGCTGGTTGGTGGGCCCTCAAAGAGTTAAAAAAACAAAAACAAAAGCACAAAACAACTACAAGAAGACAATTCAGTACCAATCTCTGTCTTCTGTATGCACCTGCATACACAAGTACACGAATGGAAAAATATGTGCACACACATGCACACTTTTCCCTATTCCCTTTTCAACTTCTCCTTTATGCTTTAGGCACACAGATGCACTATAGAAGAAAATGAGACTACTGAAACAAAGAGAAACGCATTTGTAGTAATAAAAAAAAAGCCTGCTGAAGCCAAGGCACTAAATTAAAGCACATTAAGACACGCATCTTAGAAGGCATTGAATACAAAGAGATTATAAATTTAAGTACAAATCTTTATCTACACAAAGATACAACCTGGCAATCCTTACTTGCATAGTAATAATAGTTACAAAGATCCCATAACAAAAAATTCTTTAAAAGGACACCACTACCATTTTAAGGATATTTTAATGTATGCATTTATTTATAGAGTTATTTTTAAGTCTTCTGATACCAAAAATTTATAGACATACACTTATATTCAGATCAAACTTGAAAATATACTTTAAAACTAACCTACTGAGGTGGTTCAGTTGGTGGAGTACTTGCCTAGCATGTGCTTGGGTTAGATCACCCACTTGGCAGATGGAGGCAAGGGGATCAGGAGTTCAGGGTCATCTTCAGCTACGTTGTGAGTTCGAGGCCAGTGCGGGCTACATGAGATTCCTTTGAACAACAAAGCAAAACAAATAAAAAACTGATTGAAGGCATTTTTTGTCACAGTGATGAGACGTAAGTTAAGTATGACATCTATGTAGATAAAATCTGTGCTGGACATGGGTTACACATGCCCATTGCGTTTTTTTTTTTTTAATCTTTGGTTTTATCTCATTTTGTTTTCTGGTAGTGTTGGTGTTTAAACCCAGAACTCCATGCATACAAGGCACGTGTTCTACTACGGCATTTCCAAAGTACACCACTACTATTTTAAAGATTCTTTAACTAAGTATTTATTTATATAGGATATATAAATAGAACCCATTTGAGAAGATGAAAAGATTTTAAGATTATTGTTTTTCTCAATAAATCAGATTATTATTATTATCTAGAATGAAAGGGGAAGATTTTCTTAAAGGCCCATCCTTAGCATGGGTGGTAGCTAAGTGGGAAAGTCTTGCAGTACAAACACGAGGTCCTGCATTTCAACTCCCAGGACCCATGCGGAGAACTGGACACTGGCTGAAGGGAGGGCTCTAGAGTGCTGCTCTTGCAGAGGGACACTGGATGAGTTTCCAGCACCCACATATTGTAGCTCCCAATCATCTGTAGCTCCAGTTCCAGGAGCACACACAAACTCATGCAGGCAAACTCATGTGGAGTGTGCGTGTGTGTTTTAAGCTGGGCATTATGGTGCATGCCTTTACCCAGCAGCGAGGTGAGAGTCAGGAGGACCCTGAGGGTGGAAGGGCTAGCCAGACTAGCCAAGTTCAGTGAGAAAACCTGTCTCAAAAAGGTGGATGGCGTTACAGGAGGACATCCAGTGTCTCTCCATTCCTGTGGCTGGGGCCACTCTGTGCACACATTCACTAAGGTAGCACCAGCGTTGACTAGCCTACACACACATGCCTACCTATGAGCATGTGTGTGTGTGTGCGCACACACAAATTCAGGGGCTGAGAGTGTATCCTGCTCTTGCAGAAGACTCAAATTTGGTTACTGGAATCCATGTGGAGCTGCTGAGGATTGCCTGTAACTCCATCTCCAGAGGATCCAACAGGCCTTCTATTCTTCTGCAAGCATGCACACTCACATGCACACACACACACACACACACACACACACACACAATTAAAATGACATCTTAACATTTTAAAAGACGACATTATTGTTTAACAAAACATAAACCAAGAGGAAAAGGTGAAGCTTTCATATTTAAGAGTCCTTAAACACAAAACTTTGAGAGGGGCTGCTGGCCAGAGCTGTGCTGTTCAAGGCGGCTTGGTGGCTCGTGAGTGACACATGAGTCCTCTGCATGCCATCAAGACACCTGCGCTAGTCAACCCTGGTGCTGCCTTAGTGAATGTGTGCACAGAGGGCCCCAGCCACAGCAACGGGGATAATGCATGGCTAAACAGTGTGGCCACCCCGTAGTGAGGAAACGAGGCAGGCACTGAGTGTCCGATGTCATACACATCGCCCTAACCTTTAGCAGTGAATTTTGTGGGGAAGTGTGGTGATTGGCTCATTCCCATCACAACCTCTGTCCGCACTATGTCTGTCTGTCCAGAAGTAGCTAGCCTACCAGAGAGTGGGAGAGTCCACAGAAGTCTTCCTTTTAGTGCAAGCTGAGAGCTACTTCGCTCTGAGGTTGAGGTATTGTCCCTAGAGTGTTCTCGATGGGGGAGCCGTTCTTTCAGATGCCGTGTTTCCCACAGCCGAAGTGCACAGTCCTTACGGGCAGGTGGATATAGGAAGGTGTCTGCCTCTTGGTTATGTAGGTAATTCATTTATAGAATGTGGACTCTCTATGTTTGTAGCACTTATGATCTTAGATTCCATGGGTTGGGAAATCCTAGTTCACAAGGAAGGAATCCCTTCTTCAGGGAATAAAGACATGGTCCTATAAAACCACTTACAGGTTTTCAAGTTTTCTTAACTGTTGAATTAAAAGGTAAATATGTCATTAACATCCTTACTGGACAAATAATCCTCATTACCAAGGAAATACAAGCTGCTACTGCAAAAATGACAGCAAGGATAAGTGCCGTCCACAGAACACAGCAAACTTCACTGGGATTCTCTCTATTATTCTCATTTCCAATAAGAATTAATGATTCCACGGGCAACTGTGGCACCTCAACATGGCTGCGCCACCGAGGGCTCAGGGTCGCCGTGAGAGGAGGCGTCAGGACAGTGAGCAACAGTTGTCAGGAGAGGAAGAGGAAGCCTGATTGTCATCTGCTTCTGTTTATTATCCGTCTCCCTAATGACTGCTCCTCTTTCTCTACTGCTTTGTAGGATGAGCATTGGTGATGGCTAATGAGACTGCACTGTCATCATCCTGTGATGATGCAATCGGTGGGACTTTATGTTTATCCTGTTTGGGGACATGAGCTTTTTCATACAAGAGAAACAGCACCGGTTTGTAGAGGGACAGGGTTGTGCTAGCCGTTTTCCATTTATTATGGTTTTTATCCATCCTCATCCCTTCTCTGCTCTGGGAGGAGATTGGTTTACCCAGAGTCCTTTGATCTGGGACTTCTAGTAGGTTCTACAAATGAGAGGACCAACGAAGGACCAGAAGGCAGGAAGGGTGAAAGGTCAGGTCCCCTATCTTCCAGTTTTCTCAGACAGCCATGTCCCTCTGTGATTACTGCTTGGGACAGCTCCTCTTCTACAGTTCTGGCAATCCCTGATCTCCTCCCCTTGCTCCTCTAGGCCTGGGTGTGGACACAGTCAAGAATGAAATATTTGATATTACAAAACTAATGTTAAGTAAGTACATAAAATAAGTAAAACGTTACTAGTATTTACCCACTCCACCCACTATAGATTGGAAAATAAACGGTATACTAATTCAACGTCATTGAGTACCCTAAATTGAAATTTAAATTTGTATCCTTTAGTTACTTATTTTTATTTTCTAAGTGTGAGTGTTTTGTCTACATGTATATATGAGTAACACATGCATGCTTAGAACCCTAAAAAAGGGCATGGGTTCCTGGAACTGGAGTTACATGTGGCTGTGAGCAGCATGTAGGTGCTGGGGCTCAGTCCCAGGCCTCTGCAAGAGCAAGAAGCACTGATAATGCTGGGTCATCACTGTAGCTCCTAGTTAGCTGTTCTTATTCTTGCTTTAGTATGTGTGTGTGATGTGGATGCATGTTTACACATATGTGGGGTATGTCTGTGTATGTCATGTAGAGGCTAGAGATGGACAAGGGTGTCCTCCTCAGCTACCTCCACCTTATGTGTTGAGTCTGTCTCTTACTTGAATCCAGCACTTACCAATTAGGCGAGATTAGCTAGCCAGCTTTCTCCAGGGATCCCCATCTTCACTTTCTGAGCACAGGGGCAACAGGCACCATACACACCCGATATTTGTGTGAATGCTGGAGAGCCAAACGCTGGTACTCACGCGTATGCAGCATCCCCTTAACCGCACAGAACCAACTTCCCAGGCTCTGAGCTTTTAAAACAGTGAGTGACTCCACGTGAGAAACCCACACTCTTCCATCACACACACATACACACACGCACTCACACACACGCACCATGCACGCACACACGCACGCACACACACACGCATGCACATACACACATACACACACACACTCACATACACGCACCATGCACGCACACATGTGCGCGCACACACACACGCACACAGGCACGCACACACGCATGCACATACACACATGCGCACACACGCGCCACACACGCACACATGCACGCACACACGCACGCACGCTCACGTGCACATATTTGTTGGCCTATAATAGCCCCTAGATGGCAAATATCACAGAATGTCAGTGAAATGCATAAATGCATTACAAACATTTTATAAACATGTTCATACTATATAAACATAACATTACACAGTCGTTATAAGAGAATAATGGTCTCCCCAGAGTGTAAATGCCAGATGAGGGTAGTAAGGAGAATTGACACTAGCAAAACAATATATATACAAACAGGGAATGTCACGTTGAAATCTACTTATTTATATAATTAATTTGCTAATTATGGGGATAATAAATTAAAATTTAGAGGAGTCAATATTGGCATCTTTTGGTTGTACCTCAAGATGTTTTCTCCCAAATAGTACCAGGAATGTTAGGCGAGATTGAATAGGACAACTTCCTCAACTGCATTATTTTTGAAAAGTAGACTATAAACAGATAAAAAAAATCTTAAAAGTAAAAAATCTTAGAAACAAAAATGAGACTTGGTGCTAGTGTTTGGAGTACCTACAGTTTGATAACAGAATAGCATTTTCTTCAAATTGAATTTCATTATTGTTTTGTTCTTACTTTGGATTAAACCAGGCTGAGAGCTGAGGTTCTTCCAAAAGATCATTCCTAGGTACAAAGAGAGACTCAGGAGTCAGTTCTCTGATGTGACAAGCACAGTTTGGTGCAAAGAAACAAATAGGAAATCTTATCAATAGCATCAAATGGAGACAACTCAGTGGGAGGGCTCAGAGCAGGGTGGGGGGGGTAGAGACAACTCAGTGGGAGGGCTCAGAGCAGGGTGGGGGGGTAGAGACAACTCAGTGGGAGGGCTCAGCAGCAGGGTGGGGGGGGGTAGAGACAACTCAGTGGGAGGGCTCAGAGCAGGGTGGGGGGGGTAGAGACAACTCAGTGGGAGGGCTCAGAGCAGGGTGGGGGGGTAGAGACAACTCAGTGGGAGGGCTCAGAGCAGGGTGGGGGGGGGTAGAGACAACTCAGTGGGAGGGCTCAGCAGCAGGATGGGGGGGGGTAGAGACAACTCAGTGGGAGGGCTCAGAGCAGGGTGGGCTCAGCAACAGGGTAGAGAGGACAAAGAAAGACCCAGCAAATTGTAAGTCAGGGTAACAGAAATTACTCAGCTTGAACAACAGAGACAAAAACTAAAAGCAGAAGAGAAAAGTGAAGAGATGGAGTGGCCCATAACAAAGGCAACACTTGTGTGACTGAAGTCAAGGGGAGACAGAGGAGATGGAACCAAAACAGGGGCGCTGAGTTTTCCTCAACTTGACACAGGCCAGAACCATCTGAGACGAGGGCGTCCAGTTAAGAAAATGCCTCCAGAAGATCAGGCATTTTCTTAATTAGTGATTGAAGTGGGAGGGCCCAGCCCACTGTGGGTGGTGCCATCCCTGGGCTGATGGTCCTGCATTCTATTAGAAAGGCGCTGAGCAAGCCCTGGGGGGCAAGCTGGTAAGTAGCTCCTCTCAGTGGCCTCTGCATTGGCTCCTCCAGGTTCCTGCCCTGTTTGAGTTTCTGCCCTGACTTCCTGCAGGGATGAACAATAATGTGGAAGTGTGAGCCAAATAAACCCTTTCCTCTTCAAGTCGCTTTTGGTCACCGTGTTTCATCATAGCAATAGTAATTAAAAAAAAAAAAAAGACTGAAATCTCTCCTAGTACGGCAAAAGAGAATCAGATTTAAGAATCTAATTGAACTGAAAACTAAAGAAAAATATCTTGAAAGAAGGCAGAGAGAAATGACCCTTCACCTAGCGAAGAAAAAAAAATCAGGAAGTGATTTTCTCATGAGGAACCACAGAGGCCAAAAGGAAATGGCACAATATTTTCCAAGTTACTTATGAAAAAAAGCTAGTTAATTGAAACGTCTCTGACAAACTTTGATGTGTTCATGTATGAAATATGTATTTGTCAACAGGTGTAGACTGCTGGCAAACAGCCCACTTGGATTTCAAGGGCACCATGCTGGGTGACAGAAGCTCTGATCAGTAGAGCATATCTTTTGTGACTCTGTTTATAAAACTGTGGGAGCCCACGTGTGACTCACTTTCCATCTGGAGTCATTTCTGACTTAAAGAAGTCATTTGAGTTCAAGCTTGCTTGCTCTACTTTTTCCTATAACTTTGAGGGCTGTGAGGGACTTCTGACTTAGCCCGTGGGAAAAGAACACTCTCTAGTAGACAGTACACTGCTGACGACAGACCTCAGGAGCCTCAAGATAGAAAGCAAGGCTGCGTCCGAGCAGCACAAGCACGTGTTGGAGAGGAGGCCGCTCACTCAAGGACAGGAATGGTCTTGTGGTTAGACACTGACTGACCGTCTGTGCTGTGCTTTGTTCTGCTTTTACATATAAGCAAGTTCTGAAATAAACTCGGGGCTGTTGGCTGTTTGATGATGACCAGATGACCTCCTGATTCATCCTGTCTTCTGTTCCTTTCCCCTGACTTTCCTCTGGGCTCGACGATGCCTTTTTCCAGGAACCCTACTTGACTTTGTAGGAGCGGCTTCTACATAAAACTCTCAAAATGACAAAATGTTGGAGATGGAAAAATGATTAGCAGTGGGACCGGGGTTAAGCAGGCTCTGGAGCAGGAGATTTGTGGTGATGGGAGAGAGGTATATCTTGACTGATGCTGTGCTTGTGTGAATCTCTATACATGATAAAGATGCAGAACTGTATATGCACCTTGTCTTAGTGCCGATTTCCAGATTTTGAGTACAGTCCTGTAGCTGTGACACTGGCATTCATGGGATGAAGGTCAGGTGAAAGGTCAGGAGAAAGGAAGACGTGATTTCTATGAGGCTGCTTGTGAGCCAGAGTTACTTTGTAATAAAGTGGAAGATCATAAAGAGGGCATCCTGTTATTTTCGGAGTCCTCTTTAGCCAGAGATATTTCATCATATAATTTCCCAGGAAGGCATTCTTCCAACATCCACATTAGATTTGCCTAACTTCAGTAAAATGTGTACTGACAGAGAAGTCTGGTTTTTGTTTTTGTTTTGTTTTGTTTTTATATCAAGTTAACTAAATATATTTTTAAGCAACATGGCCTTGAGATTACTTTTTCTATTTTTCTTTTATTGAAAATAGATTTTAGGCTGGGTGGTGGTGGTGTACACTTTCAATCTCAGCACTTGGGAGGCAGAGGCAGGCGGATCTCTGAGCTCAAGTCCACCCTGGTCTACAGAGCAAGTTCCAAGATAGCTAAGGCTAGAGAAACCCTGTCTCAAAAAACCAAAGCCAACCAACCAACCAAACCAAAATACCCCAATAAAGTAAATAGATTTTTTTCCCCATGCAGTATGTTCTGATTACAGTTCCCCTCCCCCAACTCCTGAGTTCCCCCCCAAATCCCCTCTCATCCGGGTTCACACCCTTTTGGTCTCTGTTTAGAAAACAAACAGGCCCTAAACAACAATAATAAATAAAACAGAAACAAACAAATCGGAATAGCACAAGACAAGCAGACAGAAGGAAAACCAACAAAGAAAAAGCACAGGAAATACATTTAGACACAGACACTTTTGCACACACAGGGATCTCAGAAAAACAAAACCGCAAGTCATGATATATATGCAAAGAGCCTGTAAGGTAAAAAAAGGAATCCACCCTTGGGAGAGTTGACTTCCTAGTCATGGGCTCCGACAGGGTCGTGAATGGTAGGAACCAAGCAGGGTGCTGTGACCTTCTAGAGAAGCCGAAGGCAAATGCTGGACTGGACAGGGTTGCTTAAATTTAAGTCTGTGGCAAAGGCGCTCTTCTCTGTAGAGCATCTCTGCTAGGATCTGCTTCTCCCTCCATCATTTTTAGAATAGTTGCAGACAGACACTTACCAGCAGACGTACATCTTCTGCAGGTGATCCTTTACTCTTTAAGAAAAAAAGCCAAATTAGTTTTAAATTGGAAAAAAATGCTTCTAAAGAATGAAAATGGCAAAAAACCTCTATAGTTGAAATTCCTCCTCCCACCTGTTTGTACACATTAAACACGCACTCTATGCCAGACTTAAGGTTGCAGAAATGAAATCTGTAGCAAATGCAGGCATGCTAGTAGCTTGTGGGCCAGTACTGTCTTTAAAAAGACAACAATAAGACTAGATGCCTGGCTGTGATCTCCTTCATTAAATACAATACCAAGGTGAGCAGGCCTCAGCCTCCTTCTCTCCTCCTTCCTCTCTCTCTCTCTGTATCTGTGTCTCTCCCTCCCTTCTCTCCCCTCCCAATACTGTCTTCTCAACAAACTCCACACTCAAGCTCTCTCTGCAAGGTGTATTCTGTCACCTCCTGCGGCCCTCTCCCCACCAACCCACCAATGCCCCAACTCTCACTGTATTTTTTTTTTTTTTTTTGGTTTTTCGAGACAGGGTTTCTCTGTGGTTTTGGAGCCTGTCCCGGAACTAGCTCTTGTAGACCAGGCTGGTCTCGAACTCACAGAGATCCGCCTACCTCTGCCTCCCAAGTGCTGGGATTAAAGGCGTGCGCCACCACCGCCCGGCTCTTCTCTCACTGTATTTTAACCATAACTCTGGAGGGCAAATGAATGGAGCTTAGGGTGCCAAAGCAATAGGGTTGACTTTAAAGACATCCCTCCCCCATGCAGCTGCTTTCCAGACAGCCTTGGTATCCTTGTGCCCCTTAAACTATGGACACGAAGGAGATGCGAATTTACGTTTTTCTGTGTGAGGGGATGTTACCACATTTCTCTAGTATGACCTTGTTCCTCTAGCAAGCTGCTATTTTAGTCTTATCCACAATGATCAGAACTTTGATTTTTTTTTTATTAAAATATTTAAACGAGCAGCCACTGTAAAAGGTGTTTCTGTGTAATGGACTGAGGAGGCAGACTCACAGAGATGCAGAGACTGAACTGAATTCCAAGCTAATGTAAAGTTAACAGAGTATGTAGGTTTGTGTTTGTTTTTCTTTTCTTTTTTCAAGACAGGGTTTTTCCTGTGTGGCCCTGGCTGTCCTGGAACTTGCTTTATAGACCAGGCTGGCCTCAGACTCACAGAGATCTGCCTGCCTCTGCCTCCTGAGTGCTGGGATTAAAGGTGTGCGCCACCATGCCCAGCTCAGAGAATGTTTCCGTAAGCGAGTGCCTTGGGAGTAAAATATGAGAGCTGGCCCGGCAGTTAAGGGCACTTTCCCAGGACCCGGGTTTTTGTTCCCAACTTTTACATGGTGGCTTCACAACCTTCTGTAACTCCTGTGGCAAGGGAATCTAGATCTTGAATGTCCCTGGGTAAAAGCACGGCATTTTAGGTCAGCTACATCAATCCTTGATGGCTGAGATTCACCAGGGTTTCATATTTACCTGGGGTGATACTTAGATAACACCAGCAATAAAGCAAGGAAGATAAGTGACAGCATTTCTCTTTTACAATTCATTCCCTCCTAAAAAATAAAGAACAAAAAAAGAGAAGAAAAAGAGATTTCAGTTAAAGATTTAAAAAAAAGTTTCTTTAGTGTCTTCCAATAAGTATATTTGTAGAAATTTGGCCACCAACTTCAGTGTCTGAATCCTGATTACTCTACTGTCAAAGTATATCGCAAAGATAGTAAAGCCAAAAAAAGGTTCAAAGACCTCAGAACTAATCACTTCACAGTATATTCACTGTCTCCTAGGTATGTCCTCATAAGCAGGGAACGTCTAAATAAAGGCACCGAGCCCTCACTGATGCGCTGTGTACACAAACTGGGCTTTGGCAGGCATCATTCAGGAGTACTGGTCTTGCCTTTCGGTACTGGAGCAACACAAAGGCTTAATTTTTTGAACATTTATATGATGAACAAAGAGTTTTAGGTGTGTAGCTTTTAACACAGCAGCCACCAGTCAAACGAGCAGTGAGTATGCGAATCACTCATGGTCTAAAAGGTACAGTGTGAACAACAAAAAAGGTATGTGTAGTGTACACACACCTTTAAACACTTGGGATACAGAGCTGGGAGGTCTTGTGAGTCTGAGGCCAGCCTGGTTGGGCTGTATAATAAGTGCCAGGATACCAGGGTTGGACAGAGACCTTGGAGAGGGCAGGGATTTAGGACTTTTTTTTTTTAATATTGATCACAGTTGAAATGAAATTTTGAAAACATGGATTGAAGAAAATATTTGACTGAATATTTTCACCTCATTATAATGTATCCCCTCAAATATTCAAGGCGACAAACATGACTTACATTCCTGTTGGAAAGTTCTTTTGTAGATCCTGGGCACAACTCGACGTGCCAACAGCCATGTGGAATGGTCACTATTTAAATTCAAGGTCAGTTGGGACAAAGTTTGTGTGAAGTAAAAGACTGTGGCTCATTTAGCCAAGTGACTTCCTGTCTACGAGCCTGTAATGACATTATTCTCCAAAGTCAGGAATACATTGATATACCACCTATTGTTTGTTATGGATAATGGTCAGTAGAAAAGCTAAACAAAGGAGATTTGATTCAGAGTTCTTGTTTTAAAAAGTGGGGAGGAGTGATGTGGGACAATGGTCTGTACCCTGTCACTTGTATTTTAAGTAAATGCTGATTGGTCAGTAGCCAGGCAGGAAGTATATGCGGGGTGACCAGGCAGGAAGTAGAGGTGGGGCAACGAGAATTATGGGAAAAAGGAAGTCAGTCTGCAGTAGTGACCCAGCCACAGAGGAAGCAATACGAGAAGGCTTCACAGATAAAGGTACCAAGCCTCATGGCTAACATATCCAAGAATAATGGGCTAGTTTAAGATGTAAGAAGTAATTAATAAGAAGCCTGAGCTACTAGGCAAACCAGTTTATAATAATGTAGACCTCTGTGTGTTTCTTTGGGACTGAATGGCTGCGGGAACCGGGCAGGACAGAAACCTCCGCCAACAACTGTTCCGTATAATATAGTTCTTAGACCTGCACTTGGGAATCAGAGGCAGCTGTGACTTCACCATGATGATCTAAAACCTCGTGCCCTCCTTTCTTTACAGTCACTTTACCTTTAGTTTTGATCATGTAAAGAAGAACGGTAGAAAAACAAAACAAAACCCCGAGTCAGGTACTGAGTGATCCCTCCTGTTGCCGCCCCTTCTCGTCCTGGTGATGTCGCCAAGTTCTTTTGATGATGGGAGCACTAGAAGTTGCTGTCACAATGACACCCGAGGTAACATGTTGTCCTTGTGACAAATAAAAATAGAACCTTGTCTCATCTGAAAAACTTAGGTTTTTAAAAGAAATCTGATTTGAATTTCCTTTGCTGTTTTTCTTGTCTTTCTTTATAAATGATTTTTACTTAAGGACATGCATTTTGAATGATGTGTGTGAATGGAAGACATGTTTTTCGACATTGTCATCTAAGGCAGAGCTGGTTCCACCTCATTGTATTTCAGGATGTTTCATGGTGCTTCCTTTCACGACTGTAGAAATAACACAGTTTCGGGTCACTAAGGAGCAAGAAAGCACAAGGAAAAGATGGTAAATGCAGTGATGCTATCACACTCACTAAGACAGCCATGTGTAATGTGAGACGACAAGGACCTTTATTTTCCCTTCACCTTTAAAACCAATCTTGTTTTGTCCCTGAAAGAGATACAAGTACATGTGCACATGCTAAATAATTCCAATAGAAAAAAGGAGATTTCTGTCCGGTGATCCTACTGCACGTACTGGCTTTGGGGGAGCCTAGGCAGTTTGGATGCTCACCTTACTACACCTGGATGGAGGTGGGTGGTCCTTGGACTTCCCACAGGTCAGGGAACCCTGATTGCTCTTTGAGCTGATGAGGGAGGGGGACTTGATCGGGGGAGGGGGAGGGAAATGGGAGGCGGTGGCGGGGAGGAGGCAGAAATCCTTAATAAATAAATTAAAAAATATATATATATATATATATATATATATAAATGTTAAGAAAAAGAAAAAAGGAGATTTGACTCACACTGGGTCGTTCTGCTTAGCACCTGATCCTCTACCTCAGTACCAGACACTGATATGGGCTTCATGTGGTTTGTTCTAATATTTTCTCTTTGTCCATACAGGTACGTATGTTTTCAACACATGGCTTCTTTTATTCAATAGAGGACTACAAGTGTCAGCATATGAAACATACGCTTGTTCCTTTCACTTTGGAGGTCATCCCATGACACCTGCTCCAGACACATCTCACTCCTTCCTATGAGTAAGGCATTTCTTATTCACAAATAGAATTATGTGTTGGCTTTCAATCGCCAGACATCCCGCCTGCCGTGCTGGAGTAACTGCTTCTCTGCTACTCTGTCACATGAACCCGCAGAGCGAGCTCCTGGAGTTTATATGTGAGATAGAGTCCGTCATCTTGGTAACCAAACTTAGCCTGGAAACCCCTTCTTTTAAATACCCAGATCCTGAATAGTGTAGCTCTTAATATTATTTTACTAAAACTGAGCTCTGGATATTTCCTTTCTCTGTGTTAAAAGGTAGATGTGGGCTGTTGAGACAGACTAAGAACTAAAAATGCTGGCCACAGCTTGGCAGCCTGAGTTTTAGTTCTGAAACTCACTGTGGGGGGAGAGAACAGGCTCCTGCACATGTACATTGCATTGCATGCATTCTCTGTCTCTCTGTGTCTCTTTCTCCCCCCTCCCCCCTCACATACACACACACATACTAAACAAACAAACAAATAATAAATATCCGACGTTGGGGTCTCCTCACCTCTGTCCTCTCTCCTCTCCACATTTACTGACCAACCCTAGAAGCTGAGGCAGAGCACAGCATCTTCGAGCCCTTTTCCTACCGTGATTTCTCTTTGCAGGCAAGTTCTTTCCAGGCAGACAGCTCAGCCTCAGCACCTGTCTTGTCCCCACAGCAGAGGCCATGGCATTGCTGCCAGAGCATGCTCATACCCTCATCCAAAGTGTGCTATTTTCAGGGATCTCAATACATTCTTTAGCCCATTAGCCTCTTTTGGGGCATCCCCTTATTTTCATAGCATACTCCATTTATCAAAGGTCACACCATTCTGTATCACATAAAGATGTCCACTCTGGAATCCCCCATCACGGACACTCCTCCTCAGCCTCAATTGCAAGTCTCATTACCCATAGCAGGGTTTATATAGTAGCCAGTATAGCAAGAAGGCCTCCCACCACATACCACATGCCCCATGGAAGTATTCCTTCAGAACAGTTCCTGAAGACACTCCACCATCAGACGGTTCAGCCTCAGCTGTATGTGTTAACCATTGTAACGGGCCACACAACTGCACCTCCAAGACTCATCTTTGGTTCTGTTGTTTCTATGAAGGTACCAAGTGTTACAAGGCTTTTCCTGGGAAGTGTGCTTATAATTCATCCCAGATAAAGGAAATAGCAATCAATTAAAGAAATTATTCTATTCCAGTCTACCTTAGTGAATCAAAGAGTTTATTGCTATTACTTAAAGATCATGGACAATTTATTGTCTAGTTACATTCACAAAAAGCTTCTTTCTTTTCCAGAAACCATTAACCATTTATGTATCTTTGGGGGGCATGGAGGAGCCTCATGAATCTCATGAGCCCTCCCCTCCTCCCATGAGGGAATGTTGATGGACCCTATCTTGTGAGGGCTTCAAAAATGACCACAGCTTCCCTGATTCAATATAGCAGTGACGACATCCCTGAAGAAAGCAGCCACAAGACCGTGGGTTCTCATCAGCTCGGATATTTCGTTTCCTTTTCTAGTTCCAGGATCTATTCTGTTCCATCATGAGCTAGCACACTATGTTTGCAGCGTTCGCACAATGCGAAATTACCGCCTCTCCGTCTGCTTCCAGTGGACTCACCCTGTGACCGCTCTGTCCCTTATTGCATCACTCAACACGGAGGTGAGCCGAAGGTGACTTCGCTGTTGGTGGGCTTGCCATTTGGTAACGGATTTTTATCGTGAAAATATGCCAGGTGCTCATTTTCCCAGGAAACTGATACTCTTCAATTCAGAAATATGAGGCAAGGGCGAGGGGACTATACTTCCTCTCTAAGAAATTCATAATGCTTAGAATTCCAAGAGAGCTTAACAGCCTTAATATCAGGAGTCTTATCCTTACGTAAATCCCAGCAAAATTCTGGTGACAAGATTTTCGTGGGTTTATGAAGAAAGAAATACTTATTCAAGTGGCTTTCATCATGCCAGACTGCTTCGATATTATTTTTCTTATCATTCATAATTCTTTGGGCACACTCCGTAGTAATCTTGAGAACCTGAGTGGCTGTACCTCCAAAGACAGCAGCGTGGTAATAAAAATCCCCCTGCCCCAGCGGTATATGAGCTTCGGACGCCTCATTTCTCTCAAAAGGCACCTTGTTCGGACTTTCCTTATACCAGTAGGTGTGTAACTGAGCTACGGACTCGCCCAGGGTCTCCAGACCATAGCTGCCTTTGAATATTTGATCCACATCCATGCAGAAGACGTAGTCCACTTCATGCTGGATGTGATCAGCGATGTGTTCACTGATGATCTTCATGCGCATCATACTGATGTCCTGCCACCTCCTCTCTCGCTTAACTTTAAAAATTTTATACGTCCGGAGACGATTCAGACTTATCAGTGGCATATAAGAAAAGTCGTCCAACATGACGTAAATGATGACCCTTTGGTCGACCATGAAGAACGTATTAGCAGATATCAGAAAGTTACCCAAGTAGTACCCAAGGTATCTGCAAAATAAATAAGAAGCAGTTGAGTTTCCTCCTCCAGTTTCTGTGGAACATACACAGTCTCCATCGCTTGGTCCTAGCTTTTCCAGCAACGCAACCAAGCAACCAGATAGCCACCATTCGCTTTGAGCAGTACAGAAGAAAGTGACACTACCGGGGTCTATAGATCGTGGGACTGAAGAGGGCTCTTCGTGAGAGGGAACGGAAGCTAGTGAGGTAAGGAGGCACGTTTTGAGCTGTGTGCAAAGCGAAGGACAGAGTTCAGGGTTGCCAGGGCAATGCAGCGGGGAAAGTGAGGGGAGTCTGCTCAGGCTCCTGCGGCTGGGCCTTCCGTGCACGGCCGGCTCTGCGTACTCTATCGCCCGCATTGCTCTGTACCGTGAGCCTTCCTGCGGGAGCAGGATCACTGCACTGGAAAATGTTTTCTCATTTCCACTCTTGGAAACCAGGAAGAGATTCTCGGGGCGATGATGGACTCAGGCAAGTTTGAAAGAGGAAAGGTAGTCATTTGGGGCTCCACTCCAGTAACGCTATGGAATCCTTAGAAATAAGTCCTGGATACTGGTCTACAGTTTGAGAAACAGGCTAATGATAAACCATAACTAACGGTCAGGAGGAAACGTTGTAGGACATCTAATATTATCTGTGAAGTATGAACAGCATTGCTGAAGTTGTTCTGTGCTGGTTGCTGCTGTTCAAATAAAGGGGGTCCTAGCTGCCCATATGTCTGTGGCCGGTTCGGAAACCTCCGTTCGCTAATGAAAACATTCCCTTCCGTCTTCTTCTAAGCTGCTTTATTCTTTCACTGCTGCCCAGCATCTGTCTGCATTAATTTTTGCAGGACAGCTCTTAAAAGGGGGTCCATTTAATTAATCAGTCGAAAGCCTGATACGGTATCAGTTAAGAAGGTGTGGTCACCCAGTCTCACTAACGAGAGGTGACTGTGAGCATAGCACAATTAGATACATGCATCAAAGTGTCATAATGAAATCCACTGTTTGTAAGCTAAATTTAAAAAAGTGTGTAGTGTCCAATATAATGTTCACATATTTATGAATTTTCCTTGTTTTATCCTATAATTGATTTAACAATTTTCATTCCTGTGTGATCATAGGAGACATTTCGTTCAGTTTTAGTTTTATAATTTATTTCACTCTTGTGTCTAAACATGGTCTACCACAGAGAATACTTCACGCATCTAGAAAGAATGCTTGTTGAGTGGACTGTTTTACACAGGTGTGATAGTAAGCATGTACACGAGAAAAGAGAAGGAAGGGACTGGCCTCGCTAAGCCACAATGCTGTTGGAAGATCTGCTACCCCAACAAAGATGCTAAGACTGGGCCTGTCTCTCTTGAGCAACGCCCGTGTGGAGTGGCACCCCTCAGTGGCTGCCTCTGCCTCCCTAGTGCTGGGATTAAAGGCATGCACCACTACTGTCCAGCTATAGGCTTGTTTTTTAACCTTATGATTAGTGGTCAGAAAAATGTAGCATATAAAAATTCTGCCGCATATGACTGCAGCTCCCTTAGTTTGTTCTGTTCCTCTGAGAGTCGATATGCAGAACTAAGTGGGATTTTCAAAAGGCGGTTACTTATCACCTGGGGGGTACATAGGATAGAGAAAATTACTTAATGCTTAAATGCAGGGATAGTGAGGAGTGGTTATAACAGAGGTATAAACTTATTTTAAGATGACTAGTAAAAGACCCACGAAATTAAGTTATTATTGGAGGAAGATCGTGAAGATCAGATCATAGAGGAAAGCTGGGGAATTGGGATCCTTTGGTGTGGATCTTGTGAGAGGTAATATTTTGAATTATGGCAAGAATTGGCTTAGAGAATAATTCTAAAGCAGCTTAGTCCCCACTTCCTACAATGAAAAGCCCGAGTGTAAGGGACACCTGACATTATTACCTCCCCACTGCAAACACAACCAGCCCCACGGCAACTGGATGCTTTTTATAATACTTTTTCAAGGCCGACTTATTGTATGTGTCGGCCCACACAATCGGAGCTGACCAGTTGGTAGTTCTCATGCGCATGTGTGTCGAGTTCATGCCGTATCTGTAAGAAAGACAGAATTTTAAAGTAAAATATGTCATCCTGGCATCAGGAGAGTTACTACCAATGCCCAACACCTTGTAACTGAAAGTGGCGTTCCATTGTGTCTAACCCAAAGCCTTGTATCTGAGGATAACATTCCTTTGTGTCTAGCCCAAGGCCTTGTATCTGAAGGCATCATCCTACTGTGTCTAACCCAAAGCCTTGTATCTGAAGGCAGCGTTCCATTGTGTCTAACCCAAAGCCTTGTATCTGAAGATAGCCTTCCGTTGTGTCTAACCCAAAGCCTTGTATCTGAAGGCAGCGACCCACTGTGTCTAACCCAAATCCATGATAAACCAGAGAAGCATCATATTAGAAATGGCCCAATCATCAGGAGGCTGAGACAACTGTGAGGTCAAGTCAGCAAGGGCTGTATATAGACTGAGACTAGGTCTCAAGAAATGTATATTTTAAAAGTAAATAAAGGAAAGAAAGAAAAGAAGAGACTAGAAAGACGGTCCGACCACTAAGAGTGTGTATTGCTCTTGCAGAGGACCACAGTTTAGTGCCCAGCACTGGGGTAACTCACAAACTTTTATAACTTCCAGCCAAGGGATCCAATGCCCCTTCTTGCCTCCTTGGCACTAAGCACACACACTTCTGACAGCGCCATCTGTGCCACCTATCAACACTCATGAATTCACCTCATAGATTCAGATTTACATTCTTAGGTGGAATTAAACCGGTTTGTTGGTAGCTGTGGTTCTGGCTGGTTTCCCAGAGACCTAAAGGAAAGATAATCTAAGATATAAAGTCAGCAATGAGCAATACCGATGAGCTCCAAATGGCATCAGCATGGAGACTGTGCTGCCCAGCAGCCTTCGTGGCTTCCCTAGTTCCCCTGTCCACTTCCCTGGTCCAGGGAGAATTTAAAGTTCCCTCAGCTTCCTGACATCTCACTTCCAAATTTATCTCTGCCTCTGAATTGTTTGGATTTTTGTTTGTTTTTGAGTCAGGGTCTTATTCTGTAGCCCTGGCTGGCCACAAGCTCACAGAAATTGGGCTCCCTTGCCTTGCCTTGCCCTGCCTTTTTTTATTGTTTCTGTTAGATCCTATCACCATCATTATTATTCTCATCCCCATATTACTAGAAAAGGAAATTGAAGCACAAAGATCTTTTATCATCATACTTGAAGTCATTTTTCCTCTTTGCCCCACACTCTAATGGCAACCTAGGCAGAAGGGCACCGTGGAGACTTCATCTTGAGCTGAGCTGGTGAAGAGATTGGTCAGGCATGGAGCTGGGTTGTGCTGTAGATTATATTGAGGGCGGGGTGTGACCAAGGAATAGCATTCAATTCTAACTCTGACTGCCATTGCCTTCAGAGGGTGTGTATTGGTGCACTAGGTTAAAGAACTCCAACTCTAGAGGGACCAATGATAATAGGAAGCATTATTGTTGGAATGTATGATAGCAAATCCGTTTGCTAGAGTGGAGGATGCTGGGGCACACTTCTAGTCCCAGCACTCAGGAGGCAGAGGCAGGCAGATCTCTGAGTTCAAAGCCAGCCTGGTCTACAGAGCGAGTTTCAGGATAACCAGAGCTACACAGAGAAACCTGTCTCAAAAAGAAGGAAGGAAGGAAGGAAAGAAGGAAGGAGAAAGGAAAAGAGAGAGAAAGAAAATAATAACTGAATAAGTAGATTTTCCAGGAAGTATATTAACCCATGCCCTCTTCCACCTTCTTCTGCAGTGGCCACTCCTTGAATGTTTCTGTCTTTGCCGGGGGTGGGGGAGGGAAGGTTCTGCTACATTGGAGTAACCGGAAGCTGCTGTCCTACTGAGAGAGGAAACATAATTTTTTGTATATTGTTGTTGTCTATGCAGGCTGGCCTTGTACTCACTGTGCAGCCAGGCAACACTGAGCTCCTGATCTTGCTGCCCCATACTCTGAGTACCGGGATTACAAGCGAGCACCACTGCCTACAGTTCTCTTCCTTCTCAATCACTTTAATGCACGGCCCAGGCAGACCTGGTCCACTCAGGATGCTGTGACAGAATCATCACAAGACACAGTGCTGGACACAGCATCCGAAAGCACAGCTGCTGCTCACCACTGTGGGTTCCCATGACAACCCTCTTCAAATCCATGATAAGGAGGCTACTGCAATCTCCCGATGGCCTTTTATTATTATTTCTTTTATTTTTGAGATTATGCCCTAATTCATATTTCCCCTTTCTCCTTCCTCCCTTCCAATCTTCACCCCCCTTTTTGCTCTATTTCAAATTCATGGACTCTTTTTATATGAACTTTTTGATTACATGCATATATATAGATATGTATATGTATACACACACATTCTTAAATATAACCTGTTTAGTCCATATAATGTTACCTGTTTGTATGTTTTCAGAGCTGACTATTTGATATCGGATACCTAATTAGTGTTCTCTTCCCTAGGGAAGACAATTTCTCCCACTCTCGGCGTTTCTTGTGTGTGTGGTTCTTTGTGCAGGGTTGAGGTCCTGTGGTAGCCTCTCCCCGTCTACTTAGGCCTGTCTATTGGTGATGTCCTTGTTCAGCGCACACTTAGGCAGCCATGTTGCTGAGAGACTTCATGACCGTGGCTCCTGGCAGTCTTTAATCAAGCCTTGTACTTGTGTGCTTGCCCAGAGCTTTCAAAGAGACAAAGTTCACAGGGCCTAAGTTCTGCCTCCTGCTGATACATTGCCCTAGCCATTCCTACCCCTCCATCAGAAGTGGCACTCTGCCCACCTGCCCTTTTTTTTTTCTTTTAGATTCCTGGCATTGTGACCTGGCATGTGTTTATAAAACAGAGCTGGTTTAATCTGACTGAAGGAGACATGGATTCATGGGTAGTCAAGCTTTTCAACCAGCTTTGTCCTCAGATGACAGGTCATGGCATATTTTTAAATAAACACTTACCAGCACTGATATGTCATCTGCAGTTTCTTCATACTTAGGGGGAATAAAAAAAAGCATTATATTATTTTGAGATTTCTACAAAGGGTTACCACAAGTCATCTAGCTTTCTTATTAACTAATGTTGCAAAATATACTACTGAAGTGCACTGCTGATTGTCCAGACAATGTAGTAAACGTGATAAGGATCTCTACATTGGAGCCTCATGTCCTATATATTCATGTTTTCCTTGCCATGCTTGAGACTGAACTCAGGGCCTTGTTCTTACTAGGCAAGGTTCCACCACCATGCTAGCTACAATCTCAGGAAGTAACATGTTCACTACCTACTAACTCCTGGAGACAAATAAATGAGATTAATTCGTGTTATTAGTAGAAACTTGTTATTAACTAGGAAGTCTATTTGTTTCACATTTGTGGAGTGACTACACATCATGTACCTTACGTCATCAACAGTAGGACCTCTTTCCTACCTTACGTCAACAGTAGGACCTCTTTCCTTAAAGACATCATCTGTTTCAGGAGGTGGTAGCCTCACACTGCTTCTCCTACAGCTTTTTTGTTTTGGTTTTTGAGATAGGGTTTCCTCTGCGAATCCCTGACTATTCTGGAACTCGCTCTGTAGACCAGGTTGGCCTCCAGCTCAGATCTGCCTATTTCGGCCTTCCAAGTGCTGGGATTAAAGGTATGTGCCACCATGCATGGCTATCTACAGCACTCTTAAAAAAATCTTTGACATAATGAGAAACAAAGAATGGTGACGGGGGCTCTATTTATGCAGACCCACTTGAATATAATTTGTGTATGTTTGGATTTATGCATTTGGCTGTGGATTTACTTAAGGGGCAATCCTGTTAACTTTCTGACTCACCAGATTTTTACCACATATAAACATACAACATTAAGTTTTCCCATTTACCTGAAATGGTATTCTCTATACAGGGCACACAGAGACATTAAAACCAATAGTAACAGGATTAATATTTTGTATCTCATTCTTTTCCTGGAGTAAAAAGAAGATGAGAGTTGAATAAGTTTAGTGCTATCTAAAGAGTAGATACAGAACAGTGGATAACCCTGCATACACAGTGTAAGCAAGCTGGGGGGGAACTCCGTGTACACAGAGTAAGCTGTGGGGAACTGGTGTAGAAGTTCCTTTTGTTTGTGTGTTGCTTTCATAGGATAATGAATAAAGAAACTGCCTTCACCTAGTTGATAGGGTGGAACTTAGGTAAGCGGAGAAGACAGAACTGAATGCTGGGAGAAAGAAAGCAGAGTCAGGGAGATGCCATGGATTTGTGGCCGGAGGTAGACGTGCTTAAACTTTTCTGGTAGGCCACGACCTAGTGGTGATACACAGATTGATAGAAATGGATTAAACTAAAATGTAAGAGTTAGCCAAAAAGAAGTTAGAGCTAATGTTCCAGGCAGTGTTTAAATTAATACAGTTTCTGTGTGATTATTTTAGGTGTAAGCTAGCTGGGTGGCCGGAAAAAAACAAGTGGGCCCTCTCTCCATCAACAGGAAACCCTGTGTACACAGAATAAGCTGTGGGGAACCCTGTGTATGTAAAGTAGGCTGTGGGGAACCATGTGTATACAGAGTAAGCTGTTGGGAACCTCACATACACAGAGTAAGCTGTGGGGAACCCCATGTACACAAAGTAAGCTGTGGGGAATCCTGTGTACAAAGAGTAAGCTTTGGGGAACCTCATATACACAGAGTAAGCTGTGGGGAACCCTGTGTATACAGAGTAGGCTGTGGGAAACTCTGTGTATGCAGAGTAAGCTGTGGGGAACCCTTCATACACAGAGTAAGCTGTGGGGAACTCCATTTATACAGAGTAAGCTGTGGGGAAACCCCATTTATACATAGTAAGCTATGGGGAACCCCGCGTACACAGAGTAAGCTGTGGGGGAACCTATGTACAAAGAATAATCTGTAGAAAGTTCTGTTTCTCTCTGGCTTTGTCCTAGTGACCCTGACTAGCAGTTAAGGCTCTGTAGCTCCTTGGATGTCTTTCTACATAAAAACACAATTGCATCAGTGGGCATACTGGTTGTTTATGAGTTAGCTACAAATTAACTGGTTTCATCCAGTATTAATGCGTTGTATTTCCTAAACTACAAGAGCTTTATATTAGAGAAAATAAAAGTTAAAATTCTACATCTCAGTCTAAGTTACGGTTCAAGTCTAAGTTCAGTCAAAAGAACTATTTATGAAAGTATTTACCTGCATTAGATTTGGGCTCAGGGCTACCCAGGCCACACTTACCTGCAGCAGTCTATTTCTCTGTACTCTCTCTCAGCTTCTGCGAATGAAACAGCAAATACCCATACTGGGACTGGAGACTGTAATCTTCACTCCATCAAAATAAGTCTACCGAGTACACTTAGCCACTAGGGGCTACAGGTTGGCCATACCATATGACAGGCCCACATTAACCAAAGGCCAACTCTTTTCCTTTCTCTTTCCACCCAGAAATCAGGGGCAATCTGACTAAAGCCACATGTTATGGGCTACTCATTATCAACTACATGCCATAGGACTTCCCAGGTCCCAGAAGGGGCCCCCTACATTACCCTGGAGTCCTCACTGTGCTGTATCTCCACTACACTTACAACTCCCCTAATCCCTTACCCCATTGCCCCCTTGAGTCCTGAATACCCAGACTTTTCAGCTTTGTATCTATCGATTTGTACACTTAGGAAGGAAACTGCTAATTATTTTTAGTCATGTGGCATTGTGATGATCACAAGAAGAACAACACCGGGACTGATAGCAGCACATGACTTACATCCCTTCTCAAGAGTAGCTGCATATAAAATTGGTTTAGAGTGCTCCCTGGAGGCTCAACTATAAAGTTTAGGTTATCTATACAGTCACCTTGGATTTTAGCCTGCAGCTTACACAACCTAGCCAATCATGCAATGTATCCCTGTAACTCCACAGTGCTCATGAAGGCAGAGATGAGAGTAGACCTTCAAGCTCGAGGCCAGTCTAGAAGCCATAGTAAGATTCTAGCTCAGAAACCAAACCAAAAGGCCTGAGCTCAAGCTCCAGGTTCACATGGTAGAAGGAGACAACCACCTCTTTCATGTTGGGTTCTGACCTCCACGTATGCACATATACACATGCTCCCCCAACACATTCATACAAATACATGTAATAAAAATCTTTCTCCTTCTTAAAGACAGAGTCTCACTGTGTAGCTGGCCAGCAACTCACTATGAGTTGAGTCTAGAACTCAAGAGATCCTCTTGCCTTTGCCTCGCGAGTGCTGGGTTAAAGGTGTGCGCCATCATGCTCAGTGGAAAGTCTTTTTAAAAAGTTACAAAATTCCATTGTTTAATCCACCCCAAAGGAAATTATCTCGTACAGAAAAAGGAACTAGCTGCCACTCAGTTCAGCTGACATTAAGCACAAACTCTCACCAATTATTTTGCCCAGATCATGAAATAATTTCATACAGGTTCTTCATCAGACCTCAACATTCATGATGCAGTAGTTGGCACAGGCAGATGGAGCATCTTAAAAGGGAGGATGGCCTGAAGTGTTTGAAAGTTAGCTCAGTGTGCCAGCTTGCCACTCTACACATTCACACTTTGGTTATTCCAGTCATTGGAATGTGGAGTGTTTGGATTATTCCAGTCTTTGTGGGTGGTGATGTCATCAGTCTCTTGATGATGAAAGAATCAGGTGGTTATGATCCTACAATTCACATGCTGGAGTTTATTTTTCATAACAAGAAGACTCTATTTTGACTATTTTTTATTTAAATATATTTGTTTGAGAATTTCATACATGACTATTGTATTTACATTGTTCTACCCTCTACTGCCTTCTGTCTCCCTCCACACTCCCTCTCAAATTTACCTCTTTTATAAATAAATTAAAGTATACATTGACATACATTCATAAAATCTACTGAGTCTGTTTAGTGTTGCTTATGTATACGTGTTTATACATGTATAGGGATGCCAGCTGGAATTGGATAACCTGACAGGGAGCTCATCAGTTACTACTAGCTCATCTTCTCGGGGTGGGATCTGCCACAGTTCCCCCATTCACAGTGGAATGTTGACTGGTATTGTCGTTGTGTCGGTCTTGTTTAGGCAGCCATATTATTGAGATTTCATGGGCACAAAGTCCTTGTATCTAGAAGACATTTATCTTGAAGTGGGCATTGTAGTCCTCTGGCTCTTATAATCTTTCTGTCGTGAGGTTTCCTGAGTCTTAGGTAGAACAGTTGGGGCTGGGCACTATGGTCTGTTTTTTGGCCCATTGTGCATCTCTGTGGTAACCTCCATCTGTTGAAGAAAGAAGCTCATTTGATGGGTGGTGTAAGCTGCATCTATCTATGGGTATAAGGATATACATGGAGAATATGGTTAGAAAGTAGATTGCTTTAGGACAAATGGCAGGAGTAGGTTTCCCTCAAGGGTCTGTGACCTCTCCAGTCAGGTTTACAGAACCAGGCATGAAATCCCTTCTATTGAACAGGGCTTAATCCAATCAGACAGTTGCTGATTACCCCAAGGTGAAAATATCACTATTGCACCATTGGGAGCTGTATTCATCAGGGTTCTCTAAATAAACAGAATTGAGAGAATTTTGTGTTTGTGTTCTGTTCCTCTAGCAAACTGTGACTCTCCTAGTCACTCTACTATTGCTGTGAAGAGACACCATGTGACCACGGCAACTCTTACAAAAGAAAGCATTTAGTTGGGGCTGGCTTACAGTTTCAGAGATTTGGCCCACCGTCATCGAGGCAGGGAACACAGAAACATACAGGCAGACATGGTGTAGGAGAACTACATCCTAATCCCCAGGCAGCAAGAAAGGTGACATTGGGCCTGGCCTTGGCTTTTGAAACTTCAAACCCTGGCCCCAGTGACACACTTCCTCCAACAGGGCCACACCTTCTAATCCTTCTCAAACAGTACCACTCCCTGATGACTAAGAATCCAAATATCCAAGCCTATGGGGGCCACTCTTATTTACACCACCACACTGACTTGTCTTTGTGCCCCTTTGAGTCAATGTGATGTTCATTCAGAAAACCTATAAATAAGATTTTAGAGGAGATAAACAAGACTTTAAAAGATTTACTAGAAAATGCTGTCAAAATGAATGAACAAGTAGGAATTCTTAGTCAAGCAACAGAAATTACAAAAACAATTGACATTCTAGAACTTTAAAGCATGTATTTGAGCTAGGCATAGTGGTGCATGTCATAATCCCAGTACTTGGTTGACCAAAGCAGAGGATTACTATGGGTTCTCGGCCATCGTGGACTACAGAGTGAGTTTAAGACCTGCCTAGGTTACTTAGAAGACCAGTCTCAAAAAAAAAAGAGAGATGTGTTTGAGAACCAGGTATAATGGGACAGAGGCAGGGGTTTTGTGAACTACATAGCTGATGTAGGAGTGTCTTCTATCTATCTGTTGCTTTCATTGGTTAATTAATAAAGAAAATAGTTTGATAGGTCAGACCATAGGTAGGCGTGGAAGACTGAACAGAATTCTGGGAGGAAGAAAGCAGAGTTAGGCAGATGCCATGATTCTCTGATCCGAGACAGATGCAGGTTAGGATCTTTCCTGGTAAGCCACCACCTCATGGTGCTACACAGATTACTAAATATGGGTTAAAGCAAGATGTGAGAATTAGCCAATAAGAGGTTGAAACTAATGGGCCAGGCAGTGTTTAAATGAATACAGTTTTTGTGTTATTATTTCCAGGGCTAAGCTAGCTGTGCAGGAGCCGGGTGGGATGAAAAGCAGACCTGCTTGCCTCATCACTACACATAGCAAGACCCTATCTCAAAAAGAAAACAAACAAACCAAAGAGTACCCATGTGAAATAAAAGTATGCTGAATAAAATTATCAGCTGACAAGCCACAAAGAATAAGAGATAAAATAAAATTCTAATCATCTTATATGAAAAGGAGGAAAATAATTGAGAAAATATCGAAACAGAATTCCTTACCTAAGAGATAATCATTAAGAAGGGTAGCATAAATATATACATATACATACATACATACATATGCTTATACACACAAATACACACACATATATAGCTGGTTTCCTTAGGGAAAATGGAGTGAGTCAGAGATGGCTCAGTGAGTATGGGTGCTTGCTGCTAAGCCTGAAGACCTGAGTTCAGTTCCTGGGACCTACCTGGTGAAGGAGAGAGCTGATTTCCTCAGAGTGCTTCTGACATTATAGATACCCACACAGACACATAATAAATATGATAAAAAACAACTGTTAATTAAAAAGAGAAAATGGAGCAGAAATCAAATTTAAGCACATTTTTCCAAATTTGATTTGTTTATTCTTTGTTTAAAATTTATTTATTATGTATACAATATTCTGTCTGTGTGTCTGCCTTCAAGCCAGAAGAGGGCATCAGATCTCATTTCGGATGGTTGTGAGCCACCATGTGGTTGCTGGGAATTGAACTCAGGACCTTTGGAAGAACAGGCAATGCTCTTAACCACTGAGCCATCTCTCCAGCCCTTGTTTATTCTTTTTAACTACACTTTTATTAACATAATATTTTTATTGATTATTTAGAAATTTTACATAATGCACCCTGATCACATTTACTTTCCAGTCCTCCCAGGTCTATCCCGTACCTACCCTTGTAACCTCCTCAAAGGAAAAGAAGAAAATATCAAGTTCAATTTGTGTTGCCCATATACTCACTGGAGCACGGCCAAACTCCCAGTGGCCAGCCCCTTAAATCAAACTGAGTCCTTCCCCACCTACCCCACAGAAGCCATCAACTGTGCAGAGCTACACTTCAGCATCCCTATCACAATTTTTAGGATCTCTTGTCAATAGCTTTGTGTCTAGACTGCTTTTTTGGGGGGCCTAAGGTGGGAATGAAAGACGGTCACAGAAGCCTTCTATGTTTTTCATTCTCAATGGTGAGTGTCTGTGTTTTGTTTTGTGTGGTTCCATGGAAGAATTATGGTCACTGAAGCATGAATTTCAGGTTTAGCAGCAGCAGGGGAGGCAGCTTCTGGTGAACAGACTGCTATTGCTTCTCAAAAGGCCTTTTTAATTGTTATACAATTTATGCCTCTTAGCAAGTCAATTTCGGCACACCAAAACCTCTTATCTGGAGTTGTGTGAAGGAACCAAATGCCCCAGCAATTCTCAGTCATGAGAACTCTTGGTTTTCCAAGTCCTCTCGTAACCAATTTTACAAAGGCTTCCAACCATTCAGGAAGAGCTAAAATAAGAATCTAACTCTTCAAACATAAGGTGACAGTCACAAAAGATAGCATCACAGAAGGCAGTTCAAAGCTTAGGTGTTAACACTCCAGAATTCAAGCCAGATGCAATGCTTGCAGCATCTCCCACTCTATGTGAGTCTGCAGTCACTGACACCATGGCAAAAGAAGCTTCCTTGCCCTTTATAGTCAGCAGCAGCAGCAAAGATCACAGACTTCCACATGGTTTCTGGCTATGACATGGGTTGTGGACATCAACACGACTTCTGGTGACAGCACAGACCACAAACATCCCCACAGCCTTTGGTGATAACACCACAGCGCTTGATAGCAGCACTGGCCATGGATACCAACATGGCCTATGGGGCAACACAGGCCATGAACACCAATATGCTCCTCAGTGGCAGCCCAGAGCATGGGCATCAACATAGCTTCAGATGGCCACACAGACCACAGACACCCACATGTCTGGCCTCTGGTGGCAGGATTGACTGTGACCTCAACATGGTTGCCAGCAGCAGCATTAACCACAGACATTAATATAGGCCTTGACCATAGTATGGACCATATACACATTCATAGCCCTATAGAAGCACAGGCTACAGACATCAGCATGGCCTCTAACAGCAACATGGGCCACAGATAGCAACATGGCCCCTGGAGACAGTACAGCCCACAGGCATCTACATGGCTTCAGGTAGCAGAATAGGCCATGGGCATCCACATGACCTCTGGTGATAACATGGACCACTGACATTGATATGACCTCTAGTGGGAGCACAGATCGTGGATATCAACACTGCCCTTGGCTACAACATGGTCTAGATACCATCATGATCCTTAGTGGAAGCACTAATCACAGACATTAACATAGCCTCTTGGAGCAACATGGCTCACAGGCATCAACATAGCTTCAGTCAACAGCACAGACCATGGATACCCATGGCTTTTGATGGTAACAAAGGCCAGGGACATCAATATAGCCCCTGCTTCAGGAGGACCACAGATCCCAACACAGTCCACGGTGGCAGTGTGGTCCATGAACATCAACATGGCCTCAGGCAGCAGTACAGGTCACACACATCAACAAGGTTTCTGGAGGTAGCTCAGGCCTTAGAGATAAACAAGGTCTCCAGCAGCAGCTGTCCATATGAACCTCAGGCTTAGAATTGGCCTGGGGCAGTAGCATGGACCACAGATACCAACATGGCCTCCGGGGGTCTTTCAAGGAGGTTCAATCTAAAAAATAAACGTTCTTCATTCTGGATATCCTGTCATTGCTCACAAGTAGGGCAATCATGTGGATGGGCAGTATGTTCGGAAGCTGCACACCACGCTGGTGGTTGTACTCATGGAGGTCTACTGTAGCCTTCACTCACGCTTGTCACCATTGTTGCTTCTCTAGATCCCCCTCTCTCCTCTGCAAAGGTACCTATCTGTTCATTATCTTTCCTTCCTCTCCACTGTGTATTTGTTCATTGTAATGGCATTGGAAACTGCTACAATGAGTCACTGAACTGGCCAAGGTTTCTGATGGCAGGAGCACCATGAATACTGGACCACTGCCAATACTCGTCTTGAATATTCTGTCATTGACCAGTGCTGTGGGAGCTCCTTTAGCTCCTTCAGCCAATAGCCTTTAAGATACCAGCCCACTTGAGCATGGGCTCTTATACTATAAATGCAGCTGTAAAGCGTGTGTTCACTCTCTTGCTTCTGGTTCTTGCTTCTGGCTCTAGCTTCCAGCTGCTAGACTCTGTTCCTGTTCCCAATTCGTGCAGAGGACTGTGATCTAGGACAATGATCTGTGAATCTCCCCTAAATAAATAACCCTTTATTATATGTAATTCTGAACTAGTGTGGTATTATTTTGTATCTTCTGCCATCATCTGGCACCTGAACATGGGGACCAGTCCACACTTTTTGGTATCGGTCTGCCATTCGCATGGCACATTAGACAATGACAATCTCTCGTGGCTCTAGCCAGTCCTCAGATGCAGCACGTGGCTATTGCTCAGCACTCCCCAGCTTGCAACCCACAGTGCATTTCATGCCAGCCCACACACTGCTGCCTGCAGTCCCTACAGTGCATATAGTCCGCAACTTGCACTGATGGAAAACTTTGGGCTTTTTCTTTAACCTGGGCCCCAACTCTCAGAATCATTTGATCGCCTTAATAACTGCTCTTAATTTGTTAAACAAAGAATTTTTCAGTACCTAAGTAAGCAACACATGCTGTTTATTGTTGCTAGCATCTCTAGCCATGTGGCTATAACTGCAACACCTACTGGCCGATAACAATTATTACACCTACTCCAATTGATTGTAATTGCCTTATGAAGAACTACAAGAAAATGACTGATAACATCCAGAGGTTCAATAATTATTTTGCTTCTACTATGGATGGTATTCTACAAGGCTTATGTGATTTTCCTTCTAGATCCCTTTATTTGATTCTAGGAATTAGCTTCATCAATTTGACAAAATTATCTGAAAGTATTTGTGCTGTTTAATTTAACTATCAGAATCTGTTGAAAAAATATATGTCCAAGAATGAGACGTTATCTATACTGGACAAGTTTCATACCTTGGAATCCTCGGTGAGGACATTAGAACAGAAGACTGGACAGGAGATCCAGACTTTAAAAAAGGTAGTGTTAAAAAGAATTGAAAAGATTGAGGAATTTATTGAAATTGATGAGCAGGGGCAGAAGGTTAAAAGGACAGGATTTAGCCTCACCAGTACATGCCAGACTCTGGGATGGCTTACACAGAGTTTCAACTGCATAGCCAGTAATTTCCTCAGAAAGACCACCTGGCAAAAGTACCTTAAGGTAAACAAAGAATATGCATGGGAACCATTACGTATGAGCAATCTAAAAGAAATAAAATAAGCAAAGCTTCTTATGGGCTACATTCACCATTTGTCAGGGAAATGGTGAAAACATGAGCTTTAAGCACTAAAGCTACCCCACACGATTGACTTCAATTAATCTCAGCGGTCCTAGAAAATGGACCTCAGCTACTTTGGAAGTGTTATTGGAGAGAAGAGGCAAACATTTTAGAGCAACAGGGGAAAGCAAAAGGATTTGAGAGTGCACAAATTCTTGGTGAGGGCCATTACTCTGATCCTCAGAAACAGGCTTGCTATGATGAACACACCTTGTCCCTATGTATCACAGCAGTTTTAAATGCTTGGGACAGGATTCAGGAACTAAGAAGGAAGAAGGATTGAGTCATTTATTAGTGTTAAACAGAGCCATAGAAAACCCTTTAGTGACTTCTTACAAAGATTAACTAAGGCTGTACAAGTAGGAGTGACAGACCCTGAAGCTAGATGTATACTAATTGAATCCTTGGCTTTTGAAAATGCTAATTTAAAATGTAAGAAGATCCTCAGGCCCTTAAAGGTTAGATCAGTACCCATAGATGAATGTGATGTGGGAGTCCCCTCTGTGTGCTGTGATTACCATTAATGAATAAAGAAACTGCCTTGGCTTGTTGGTAGGGCAGAACTTAGGTAGGCAGGGAAGACTGAATGCTGAGAGAAAGAAGGGCAGAGTCAAAGAGACGCCATGAATCTGCCACTGGAGAAACTTTGCTGGTAGGCCATAACCTCGTGGTGATAAAAAGATTAATAAAAATGGGTTAAATTAAGACGTAAGAGTTCACCAATAAGAAGCTAGAGCTAGTGGGCCAAGCAGTGATTTGATTATTGCAGTTTCCATGTGATTATTTTGGGGGTCTGGGCAACCGAAAAATGAACAACGGGCCAAGTGGCTCCTTACAATAAATTGGCGAAAACGTGGCTATCTAAATCCACATAAAACCTGAGAAAGCTTGAAAAGGAATTCTAGACACAAAAATACAGAGTTTAACACAGCTTCTTGCTGTTTGCTGGTGGTGGGCCACAGCTCCTTTAAGAGAGGTTTTCCTGATTCAGGCATAGCAGGAAAAAAGCTGTGCCATTTTGAGATGTCGCTTTCTGGGTTGTGCTGCCACTGCAACCTCTGGCTCTTTCAGGCAGGAGGTGCAGCTACAGAGCATTTGATGAGGTTTGTGAGCAGCATGCTGCAACTTGCTTGATGACAACATGGACCAGTTTTGTGCCTGGAACTGGGATGGTGTCCAGTGGTTCTGCCACGCTGGACTGTGCAGAGCGAGCAGGAAGCACTGTGTATACCATAGTAATAGCACAGCTTAAGTTTTAGACTGTGCAAAGCAAGCAGAAAGTACCACATATACCCTATTAATGGTGCAACTTAACTTTTTAAGGAGCAGTTAGCATTTTAAGAAGTGCTCCTGGACAGTAAACAATTACAGATAATGCAATAAGGACAGTTTCAGACATAAAAGAACTCTAAATGGGTCATAGTGTTAAATAAATGTACATAGGCTTGGGACAGAGAAGAAAAAGAGATAGAGAGTTGGAAAAGAGCTAAATTGTTAAGAAAAAGTCTTTAAAAAGACAAAGTGCAGACAGTAATAAATTAAAAGGAGTACAGAATGGGCTGGAGAGATGGCTCAGTGGTTAAGAGCATTGCCTGCTCTTCCAAAGGTCCTGAGTTCAATTCCCAGCAACCACATGGTGGCTCACAGCCATCTGTAATAAGGTCTAGTGCCCTCTTCTGGCTTGCAGGCATACACACAGATAGACTATTGTATACATAACAAATAAATAAATAAATAAATATTAAAAAAGGAGTACAGAAAAATAAGCCATGAAAAGATATACAGAGAGAGTTTGGATTATGTATACTATTGTGCTTTCTTTGAATTTTTTTTGACTGCAGAGAGACATTTGATTCAAGGGACTGCTAAGCTAAGCCAACATATATACTTTAAAGGTATTTTGAATTCAAAATTTGAGTCTAAGAATATGCTGCTTTGGAAAAGAGGTTCTTTTTTTGTTTTCATGGAAGATGAGAACCTGTGGATTACTTCCAGAGCAAAATGGTTTGATGGAACAAGACCCCCCTGAGAGGTTGCTGTGAACACCCCCACAAAGAAAATACTTCACCCAGTAAATAGCAGGAAGAAGTTTGGACAGAACTACACCTATATTCCCAAATATTGTCTATAAATATTTTTTTACATTTACAGGGGGATATGCTATAGAGATTTGCATTGGTATGAATCTTGGTTTATTGATGCAAATAAGGTCAATCTTGTTATATGTGTATTTCTGCTCTAGATTAAGGTATTGTGATTATGTAGTTCATTTAAAAATGTAATGTATAATTAAGAAATATAGGTTAATAGATAATCATCTATAATAGTCAAGCTTATATAATGTTAGTTAGATTTTCTAGATGTATAGAGATCTATTTCAGTTAGATAGGTTTTCTTCAAATCTTTCAGAGACCTTCAGAATATGGCATTTAAAATGTTTAAGAACTTAAGACTTTTCATGACAGTGAAACACATCTGCTCCTGGCAGAACCAGCTTCTTCAAAAGGATGATGGGTATCGAAGAGACTCCTTATGTTAGCCATTTAGGCAAGAAACTGTTCTTGCCTAGATTGCTTCATTGAACATACAGGACCATAGAGAAATGACTGCTGAACTTGCCTAAAGGTGAGACAGTCCTTTGGGGTTCCTGCTTCGTGAAAGAGTCTGCTAGACATTCTGCGGGACACAGAAAAATGTGACTGACAAACTGCCAGTATAGTTGGAACCGTCTTTGAAAGTTTGCTTCATGAAAAGTCTGCTGGATACTACGGACCTATAGGCTGAAGATGGATGCCCCAGTGGTACAGAAGAACTTTGGATGACTGTCCAGGCAGTGAGATGTCTCTGTCAATTCTAGAGTTTTGGAAGTTGCTTACAACGTACTTCCTGTTTTTTTTTAGGTAATATTATATCCCAAATGGGGTCTTTGATGGAGTTGAAGAATTTATAGTTATAGTTTTCCTTAGTTATAATAAAAGATAAAGTAAATAGAAATATTGTAACTGTAATTTTTGCTTGATACCTGTTTTGTTTTATGTAATTTTACTATGTTAAAGTTATACATTCCTTTTTATTTAAACAGAAAAGGGGAGGTGATGTGGGAGTCCCCTCTGTGTGCTGTGATTACCATTAATAAATAAAGAAACTGCATTGGCCTGTTGATAGGGCAGAATTTAGATAGGCAGGGAGTACTAAATGGTGGGAGAAAGAAGGTCAGAGTCAGAGAGACACCATGAATCTGCCACTGGAGACAGACATGCTGAGACTTTGCTGGTAGGCCATGACCTTGTAGTGATAAAAAATATGAATATAAATGGGTTAAATTAAGATGTAAGAGTTTGCCAATAAAAAGCTAGAACTAATGAGCCAAGCAGTGATTTAATTATTACAGTTTCTGTGTGATTATTTCGGGAGCCTGGGTGGCCAGGAAATGAACAAGTGGATCTTGCATATAGTGAATGTTGAAACATTTGACTATAGTACTGATGCTTGGGTAGAAGAAGCGATTTCCAATGGTATGAGGAGACACCAAAATGCCAAATGTTTTAATTGTGGAAGAACAGGACATTTAAAAAGGGACTGAAGATAAGGTATTCCTAGGAATAATGTCTCCTCTAGGAATGGCAAAAATTGGAGGACCCAGCCTTCTGGTATATGTAGGAGGTATGGCAAAGGCCAACATTGAACTAATAAATGTAGGCCAACAAGAAACAGACAAAGCAACCTGATACTACCGGGAAACTCCTTGGGGGGGCCTCTCACAGACCCCAATGTCAAACAAGGTCCAGTCATTCCCAATCACTGTGGAGAATATGTCTCACCAGGAAAATTAAACAATCCAGTGCCTACTGTAAAAAACCCCATACTGTTATGGATGATGGAGAATGACCTGGAGCATAAGTCAAAAACTCCAGTAGGAAGTAGGAAACATATATTTTGGTTGACTTCTATAAATGATCAAAGACCAAAGCTAAGAGTGCATATAAATGACATTGTAATTGAGGGATTATTAGACACAGGTTCATACATGAGTATCATTACTCCAGAATCTTGGAATCCAGATGGGCCTTTCCACGAGGCAGATATTCAATTCCTAGGAAATGGAACCCTATCTCAAGTGAAACAGAGCATGAGGTTGGTTGAACGCATAAGACCAGAAGGACAGAAGGGAAAGCTGAAGCCACATGTAGGTAATATTGCAGTGAATTTATGGAGCCATGACCTATTGCAGCAATGGAATACCTAGGCTAACATTCCTGCATCCCCAAAAACTCATGTTTCTGGGAAGGTATTATAAACAAAGGTCACAAGTCATTCAGGGTGTACAAGAACACAAAGAAACTAGCAAGTCTTCAAAGGTACTAATGGCCTTGTCTTTAAAATGGTTAAATGAGAAACCCATATGGGTTAAACAATGGCCTTTTATGGAAGAGAAACTGCAGGCTTTAGAAAAATTGGTACAGGAGCAACTAGATACCATATTGAAGAATCAACCAGCCCTAGGAATTCTCCTGTATTTGTTGTTAAATTTAAATCTGGAAAATGGAGAATGGTGACAGATCTAAGAACTATCAACAAGGTTATCCAACCTCTGGGCCCTCTACAGTCTGGAATTCCTCTGCCTTCTCTATTACCAAAAGGATGACCTCTTATAGTTATTGATTTAAAGGATTGTTTCTTCACTATACTTTTACAAAAAAAAGCATAGAGAAAAATTTTCTTTCACAGTGCTTCCTTATAATAATTCTCAACCTACTAGGAGATACCAATGGACCATCCTCTCATAGGGAATGCTCAATACTTCCACCATATGCCAATACTTTGTAAGTCAACCATTGGAAATAATATACAAGTCTATAATCTACTATTACATCGATGACATTTTGTTATCTGACTCAAATGCAGACACTTTAGAAATAATCTTTGAAAAGATAGTTTTGCCTAAATGGGGACTACAAATTGCTCCTGAAAAAATACAAAGAGGAGATTCTATCAATTACCTAGTTTATAAAATAGGTTTACATAAAATTAGAACACAAACGGTACAAATTAGGAAAGACAGATTACAGACTCTTAATGACTTTCAAAGATTGTTAGGAGATATTTCTAGTCTATGACTGGCTGTTGGAATAACACCTGATCTGACAGTTCATTTAAACAAAATCTTAGATGACGACAAAGACTTAAATAATCCCAGGGAATTAACAAGTGAAGCATAAAAATAACTGATGATTGTTGAGGAGAAATTACATGAGGCACATGCAGATAGAATGAATCCAAATCTTACTTGTATTCTAGTCATATTGCCTTCCAGAATTTCCTCTACAGGAATTTTAGTGCAGAGGGAAGATATTATATTAGAATGGATATTTTTTACCACATAAACCAAGTAAAAAATTAAAAACTTATATGGAAAAAGTCTCTGAATTAATTATAAAAGGAAAATTGAGACTTCATCGACCCAGCAGAGATTATAGATCATTTTACTGCTGATGAAATTAAGAAACTATGGGAAGACAATGAACCGTGACAAAGAGCTTGTGCTAATTTTTGGGAGAAATAAATAGCAATTATTCCAAAAGTGATAGAATTGACCTTATAAAGAGAACTACTTAGATTCTTACTCACATTGAACATGATGCACCTCTAACTGGAGCCTGTACATTTTATACTAATGCAAATAAACCAGGAAAGGCAGGTTACAAATCAGAAGAATTAAGTAATGTGAAACAAATCCCTCATAATTCTGTCCAAAAGGCAGAATATGTTATTCTCATGGTACTAAGGGATTTTAAATAACCTCTCAATATAGTTACTGATTTGCAATATGCAGAAAGAGTTGTCTTGCATATTGAAACCACTGAATTTATACCTGATGATACAGAATTGACTTCCTTATTCATACAGGTTCAAGATAAAATCAGGAATAGGTTTCATTCCATATACATAACACACATCTGATCTCATATGGGTCTGCCAGATCCTCTAGCACAAAGTGCTATCTATCTATCTATCTATCTATCTATCTATCTATCTATCTATCTATTCTTCAACTCTATCAAAGACTTCAGAAAGATATAATATTACTAAGTGAACAGGAAGTGAATTGTAAGCAACTTCTAAAACTCTAGAAATGACAGAGACATCTCGCTGCCTGGACAGTCACCCAAAGTTCTTCTGTAGCATTGGGGCATCCGTCTTTAGCCTTCAGGCCCATAGTATCCAGCAGACATTTCCATGAAGCAGAAAATTTTAAAGACAGTTCAGTCACTTTCATCTGTGTCCTGCAGAATGTCTTGCGGACTCTTTCATGAAACAGAAACCCCAAAGGATCATCTCACCTTTTGGCAAGTTTAGCAGTCCTCTCTGTGGGTTTTTCACATTCAGTTTATGCAACAGTTCAGGCAAGAGCAGTTTCTTGCCCAAATGGCTAACCAACTCCATAAGGAGCCTCTTTAATGCCAATCTTCCTCAGGAAATAGTTTGGTGTTGCCAGGAGCAGAAGTGTCTCATTGTCATGAAAAGCCCTAAGTTATTAAAACATTTTAAATGCCATATTCTGTAGTCTTTGAAAGATATGAAGAATTCCTATCTGAAATATATCTATGCACATCTAGAAAATCTAACTAACATGACTACAAACTTGACTATTATAGAGATTATCTATTAACCTATATTTCTTAATTATACATTACATTTTTAAATGAACTACACAATCACAATACCTTAATCAAGAGTAGAAATATACATATAACAAGATTGACCTTAAATTTATATCAATAAAGCAAAATCCATACCAATACAAATTATTCATATCTATATCATATCCCCCTTTAAATGTAAAAGAACATTTATAAACAATATTTGGAAATATGGGCGTAGTTTTTTTTCTCCAAACTGCTTCATGCTATATGGGGGTGCTGTTAATAAGGTCTTTCATGGTGTATCCTGTATGCTAGGTTCAACTCAGTTGGCAGTTGAGCAAAGTAAGTTTTTGAGGCTGTTCACAGCAACCTTTCAGGAGGGCATGGTCTATCATACCAAATTTGCCTGGAGGCAATCCACAGGTTCTCATCTTCTGTGAAGACAAAAGAAGAATCTCTTTTTCAAAGCATCATATCCTTAGACCCAAATTCTGAAGTCATAATACCTTTATAATATCCATGCTGGTTCAACTTAGCAGTCCACACAATGAAACGTCTCTCCGTACTTAGCTCCTTCACAGTCAAAAAATTTAAAGAAAACACAATAATACACATAATCCAGACTCTCTGTGAATCTTCCATTTTTACGTGGCTTATTTATTTTTAATCTATGGTTATCTGTATTCTGTCTCTTTAAAGACTTTACCCTTTTTTAAAGCATTAACTTTATTTTATGAGTCTCTTTTTCTTCTCTCTCCCAAGCCTCCATACATTTATTCAACATTGTGACTTATTTGGAGGTTGCTTACATCTAAATCTGTCCTAGTGTGAATCTGTAATTCTTTACTGTCCAGGAATACTTTTGCTTTGTGCTTTTAAAATGATAAGCTCTTAAGAATCTAAGATGTGACAATCCCAGGTCAAATACAGGTACTGCCTGCTTGCCCTGCCCAGTCCAACATGGTGAAGCCACTTGTACCTCTGAGCCATGCGCACTGTAGCGCTAGCATGGCTGAGCTGCTTGTGCCTCTGAGTCACTTGCACCTCTGAGCCACAGTGTGCAATGCCCCCCTTTTAGGCACACTATAGCACTTTACTCACAAAACCCCATCTAAATGCTCTGTCTCCTGCAAGAGACAAAGGTTTTGCTGGCAGAAAGTCAGCATTTTTAAACCGTGTGGCTTTTTCCCTATTACAGCTGAATCAGGAAACTCTCTCTTAAAGCAGGTACAGCAAGACACCAGCAAACATCAAGATGCTGTGTTAAACTCTGTATTCTTTTTGAAGCTCTCTCAGATTTTACATGGAGTCAGTTTACCACGTTGGCATGCCATTTGTTGATAGGAGAGAAGGCCTGCTTTTGATCCCAGCCACCTGGCTAGCATGTACCTGAAATAAATCACACAGAAACTGTATTAATTTAAACACTGCTTGGCCATTAACTCTAGCCTCCTATTGGCTAATTCTCACATCTTGACTTGACTCATTTCTAATAATTTGTCGTGGCTGACCAGGAAAGATTTAGCATGTCTGACCTGGAGTCTCCATGGCGGCTCTCTGTCCCCCTTCTTCCCAGCATTCAGTTCTGTCTACCCCGCCTACCTAAGTGCTACCCTATCAAAAGGCCAAGGCAGTTTCTTTATCCAACCAATGAAAGCAACACATAGACAGAAGAACCTCCTACACCCGACAATACCAATATGCTTAACAATAAGGGATTCTTTTTCTTTTTTTCTTTCTTTTTAATACAAAATACAAGCAAAGGATACACACACTTAAAATGAAGTTCAGAAGAAGACAGCATTCCTGGAAATCCTCCAATCAGAGCAAAGCAAGAGTTACTTTTTGTTTATGTAGATATATGCAGACTGAGATATGTGAAACAAGCACCATTACCTGAAGGAAGTAACCCAAAGGGTACTCAAAGAAATGGAATCTGGCAGATTGATGTATTCCACTTTATAGAATTTGGAAAATTAAAATATATACACCACACCATTGACTCAGGTTTTCAATGGGCAACTGCCTTGAGCTCAGAAAAGGCCGATTCAGTAATCACATTTATTAGAAGTCATCACCATCATGGGTATACCTGCACAAATAAAGACAGACAATAGTCCAGCATATGTGTCTAAGAAAATGAAACGGTTTTTTGTTTATTATAATATAAAGCATATTACAGGCATACCAAACAATCCTACAGGTCAGATAGTTATAGAAAGATCAAATTGATCTTGCTAAACAAACAGAAAGTGATGAAAAATACCCCCAGATCAATTGCATAATGCCTTATTAACCTTGAATTTTCTTAACACTAATGAGAAAGGAACAATGGCAGCAGAGAGATAGAAAAAACTTCTGAATTAAATCAGCCAGTATGTTTCAAGGATATGCTGACCTCACAATGGAAAACAGGAAATGTGCTCTGTTGGGAAAGAGGTTTCTCTCTTGTTTTCACAGGAGAAGAAAAACTATGGATACCATAAAAATTAATAAATATTCAGTTTGAAAAAGAGAAACCTCTTGAGAAAAAGAAATGACATCCACAGAGGTGACAGCCATACATGTTGTAAGAAAGCCTCATAAGGATTGGGGCAGGGTTCTGTTCTTGTCTTTGCAAGAAAATACTCATCTTCAAAGAGTTGAGAGACCTTGGACATCTAGATGCCTAAAGATGAAAAGATAGCTACCCAGAAAGATCAACAAAAAAGAGAAATCTGGTTTATGATGCTGTATTATCTGCATGGTAAAATTTGATTATCTGGACATGTGTTCATCTCTACTTGAAGATAAAAGCTGGCTTTGGAGTTGGACAATGGCTATCCTTCTCAATTTAGAGCATATTGTTAAAAGAAAAATTCAGAGTTTCTATCTCATGTCAGGAGCCATCTGGTATGAGACAGAAAGAAGATAGATTTTAAGGAAATATTTTACTTTTTTCCATGCCCATTTTGTCTATATCATATCTTTAATTGAATATATGTCTGTATGAATAATATTTAAGTTTTCTACAATGAACAGTAGATTTTCCTGCAGTAATCTTTGAAGCTTCCAGGAAGAAGATGGGCCCCACAATGACTCCACCTGGTTGATATGACATCATGATGCTGATAGTGCTACCATGAGACTGGTTTTTGGGTATCAGCTGCAGAAATGGTGCACCTTCTTACAAAGTTCTGGCCAGAACTCCAAATAAGAACTTCAACAAACAAACAAACAAACAAACAAAACAACTCTATCAACTACTCAAAGACCATTTGCCGTTATACAAAACAGCAAACTTGAAACTTAACCATCATTTTACTTTTATAGTATCCTATAGAAAAAATGTCGCCCCCATGACAGCTGGAAGCAATTCTAGAAGACAACGTCCCTCTCCCAATAAAGTTTGTCCTCATGGTTAGGGACACCATTTAGGGGGTGATTATTACTCATATAGGATTAGGGGTTGGGATGGAGAGCTCAAAAAAAAGAATGGAATAATAGGTAGATTAGTGTGAACTTACACTCATAATAGTAATAAAGTGAATACTTGTGAGCTATTATTTAGGGACAATTTACATTAAGTATAGATTTTTGTATATTGATCCAAGATCAAATTATATTTGTTATATTGAATATGTGTTTATTTCTGTTTACAATATTTGTACACCTATGTAAAGTTATTTTGTCATATTGTATCCATGCATGTTTCTGCCTCTGTTTAAGACATTTTGTATTCTGATACAATTTTAGGATATAGTTATCATATTGCATTATATATCTCTATCTCAGATCAAGACATTTATACATTGTTTATAGTTTGAGGTCATTGTCCTCCTTTACTGTACAGTTGTTTAAAGATTGTTTAATATTCTGATATGAAGTCTTAATCTTTGTTATATAGGTATTAAGTATTATAGGTCAATAGTCATTCATGTTTGTCATACTTATAGTCAGACTAATTAGGTTCTTTAGATACATAGAGATTGTATTCTACATAGATAGGTAATCTTCAACCACTTCAAAGATCTATAGAACATGGCATTTAAATAACTTAGGATTCTGTTGATGTGAGACATGATTGCTCCTGGCAGCACTGATCTATTCCCAAGAGTGTTTAGCACCAAAGACACTCCACTTGGAGTTTGTTTTCTTCTTGACACAACTGGCCTTTGGGCAAGGAACCCAACCACTGACAAAGTGGACAAGCAGAATACAAGAAAAAAGATTGTCAAACCTTGCCAAGACAGGGTAAGATGGTTCTGAAAATGTTCCTGCCTCTGAAAATGGTTGGTCAGTTACTCTATGCCTTAACCAAAGTTGGTTGCTCCAACATTGCAAATGAGACTTTGGGTGATTACTCAGGCAGCCAGTTGTCTCTGTCATCCCCTGTACATTTTGGAAACTGCTTGATTGCACTTCCTGCCTACTCAAGAAATACTATGAACCTTCTCAGGCCTTCGATAAGGTTGAAGATTAGACAGTCCAAGAATATTGGTTACCATCCTCTTATGATCTAGCTAAGCCATTTCCAATACAAGATTGAGATGCCTTAGGATAGTATGTTTGTTGAAACATTAGGATACGTTCCTTGCTTAATATCATTTATGATGGCTGTAATTCTAATCTTGATATCTGTAATTCTAATCTTGATATCTGTTCCAAGTGTATATAGTTTTGTGTTGGGTTTAGAACTCTCTTATTTAAACAAAAGGAGGAGGTGCTGTGAGAGGTCCTTCAGCCAATAGCCCTTAAGATACCAGCCCACTTGGGTATAATCTTTTATACTATAAATGCAGCTGTAAAGCACGTATTTGTTCTCTTGCTTCCAGCTCTTGTTTCTGGCTGCTAGACTCTGTTCCTGCTCCCTGTTCATGCAAAGGGACTGTGATCTGGGACTGTGATCTGTGAGTCTCCCCTAAATAAATAACCCTTTATTATATGCAATTCTGAACTAGTGTGGGATTATTTTGTATCTTCTGCCATCAAACCAGAGTCAGAGAAATCTTGTAGCTAGGCAGGGCTGGCGAAGGGCATGTTCCACGCAAGCTCTAAGGTACCGCACCCATCCCTATCTTTAATGTCAGCTGCACCAAGGCTCAGCGCAAGGCCTTTGTGCTGGTAGGCTAATAGTAGCAAGTGGCTGCACTCTCAGTCTCCTAGCAGGGCAAGCATCTCAGGCAGTAATAGCCTGTGGCAGCTACATACTGGGGGTCTGCTGCAGGCCACCCTGTGGCCCATCCAGCATGACCTCTGTGCTTACAGTCTGCAGACTGAGGCCAGCAGAGAAGGGTGTAGTTTTGTGTTCTCCACTGAGTGCTGTTCTGTTCTGCTACCTTTCCTTTCAATTTTGTGCATCCACTTTTTAAAAGCATTGTCCCATGAGACGTCACCCTGCCTCCCCCCTTTTTAAAGTTGTTTTGGGGCTACAGTAGGTCCTGCAGACTCCTTTTCTGCTGCCGTATCTCCCTGTGGAGCCTCCTCGGAGCTCCGCTGCCATCTTTGTTTTTAACTGTATACTTTTTAAAGGCAGCCTAAACTTGATTCATAAAAAGTTTATTAGCTGAAAAGTTCAAGAATTTTAACAAATCCCAAACAATAAAAATATAAAACCTAAACAAAAAAACAAAACAAAAAACCCCAAACCACACACCAAAAGCAAATTGCTCCACCATAATGCAGTCCTTGCCCAGCTTCTTAGCATACACATCAGAATCACACAGGAAAGCTGAAACTCCCTATGTTCAAGTCCCACCCCATGCAGGCTGAATAGCAATCTTAGGGGGTGAGATCCAGATATGAATATTCTCAATCCAGGCAACTCCAAAGTGCAGCCAATTTAGTAAGCAAATGTTGAGTGTCCCCTGCCACTAAGAAAGACAAAAACTCCTTTGGGCTGATTTTGGAATTTGGAAGTGGTAACCCGCAGCTGTGAATGTCCAACTGCCTCCCGTCCACCTAATAAACGTAAAAAGCAATCAGCTTCCCATGAAAGCCTAGAGGAGGTCTCCAACTGATCTGGCCTACAGGCAAGTTACCTTGCCCCGGTGGATGCTGAGCAGGTGTGCAGTCAATGGGACAGGTAGTTGAAGGCTCACCTTGTCAGAACCCCTGGAACAAGGGTCACTGAATCTGGTTCACTGCTTTAGTTAGTGCTTGCTTCTTGGTGTGGGTTGCATTGCTACCACAAAATACTGGAGTCTGGGTGCTTTACAAAGGGAAGTTTGTGGCCTCTAGTCCCAGAAGTCCAAGAGTGTGTCACCAGAACCTGCCAAGATCCCAGTGAGAGCCTTGTGGCAGTCCAACACACACTAAAGCAGACATGCTTTGTGCAGAGAAGCACACGTTTGAGAGATGGAAGGGAGTTGGAGTTCTTGCTAACAACCCAACTCACAGAAACCAATCTCCTGAGCAATGGTTCCTTCCTCGAAAGGCATTAATCCCTATTCGTGCCCCACACAACTCAACACTGCCCCCACTGGGCCCTGATTTCAATGTGAGCTTTATGGGTAGAACTGTATCCAAACCATAGCATCTTTGGAGCAGATTACCAATGTGTCTCTCCTTTAACCCCGCATTAATTACTATGATTGCCTCCCCTTTCCTCCATGCCTCTGCACTAACTGTAGTATATTTAGGAGTGATTTGAGCTTACTGTTATCTTCACAAACTGCAGAACACACCTGTAGCTGTCCAAGAAGGACACACATGCCCCTGCCTTTGATGGTGAGATTTCTGAGACAGCACACCCTAAGGAATTGGCATGTCCTCTATAAGAATCTCCTGTTGAGAAAATGAACAGACTGAATACTGGCGCCCAGCAGAGGAGGAACCTGTCTCCTGGAAAGAGCTTTCACATAGTTCCACAACATGTCAGATCGTCCTTTAGGACGGGCTGGAGCTGGGACGCTGACAAGTAAAACCTCACCTTGGCCAGGGACGCCTAGCTATGCATACTCCTTACTTTCTACTTAAACATAAACACAAACCTGTCAGAACTCCTAAGAAGGGCTCGAGGATGGATGCCATTGGACCTCTTTATTTGTTCCTCTTCCTAATGTGGCTGCACTGAGTAAATCTTCTTTCTGTGAATTTCACCATGACCTACCTATTTCTTTAATTAGCCCAGTGCGAATGTGTGGCCAAGCTTAGCTAGTTGGAGCTGCCAGAGCCCAGTCTCTGATCCTAAAAACTCTAATAATCAAATGAACTGCCTACAGGACCCAAAGAAGCAATTGTTAAATACTCTAAGAAATCTGTCCCTTGCTACATCTGCAGACCACCCTGTATCCCCTGAGAGAGCGGCTGTGCTGAAACGTTGCAGAACAACTTTTGATCATAGTTGGATGTATTTTGGATGTGTGGAAATGATACCTGGATTCACAGCCAGAAGTGGCAGCTACTTCTAGAGGGTTGACCCCAGTTCAGCTACAACCATAGAGTTGGTAGTCACTGTTGTAGAATATTATTTTAAAACATGCTATATTTGTTTATGCTGTGGAACATTTGTTTAATGATGCAAAAATGTGTTACATTCTTTTATGTTGCATTTGTTTAACTCTGTGAAGCTATATTACTTTGGCTATCTAAAATACCCAATTGGTCTAATACAGAGCTGAATGATCAATAGCAAGGCAGGAGAAAGGATAGGCAGGGCTGGTGGGGAGAGAGAAAAAAATAGGAGGAAAAATCTGGGAAGAGAAGAGATTGGGGGGGTGAGGAGAAGAAATGAGAAATGCAGAAGGAGAGGAAGATGTCAGGGCCAGTCACCCAGCTACATAGCCATCCACGGAGGAAGAAGGAAAGAAAGGGATACAGAAATAGAGAAAGATAAAAAAAGCCCAGAGGCAAAAGGCAGATGGGATCATTTAAGTTACAAAAAGTTACAACAAGCCAAGCTAAGGGCGGACATTCATAAGCAATAAAAAATCTCCATGTGATTATTTGGGAGCTGGGTGGAGGGCTCCCCAAAGACCAAAAAGTAAAAACCAACCAACAGGTCCCACTTTCAGCAGCTTTCTTAGGACAGCGCTATTTTCAGCCTTGAGAGCCTCTAGGTCCTTGGTTCCACTCACTTCCTGGTTACAGAGATGTGATAGATAGCAAAGTATTCACAGGGGCACAAACACAATGACACAAAAGAGAAAGGAGGGGGAGGAAAAAGAAAGGTGGTCCAGGGTCTTGCTGATTTCCATGAGGGCTTCAAATGCCAGTGATGTCACCCATGTGAGGTTCTCACAAGCCTGCTCGTTAGCAGCTCTCCCTTGTCTCCAGTAGATCACTGCACCAGCCTGCCAGCAAGCCCTGAGTACTTGAACACACCAAGGCTGCTCCTGGTCTTCATAGCCAAGACCAGGACCTCCTTCCCTCTGGACAGTCACAGTTAAGTCATTGTAAATGTCCTGAATTTGCATAACTTTCACAGGGGCATCCCCTAAGCTTGCAAGGCTACTTCCATCTACATGTAGAATCAGCACCATTTCTACAAATATGCCTCCCTCAATATCAACAAACAGAGTTTTTAGTCACTCTAATTTTTAGTCACTTCAGAAACTGGGTATCTTTGGAACTCCTGCCCTCTGGTGTCCACTAGGGGATATGCCTTTGTCCGAGCTCTGGATTCTAGAAAGAAAGTGAGCTCTCGAATTCCTGACACTTTTTCTTTATCTATTCTTCAGTTGAGGGGCATCTAGGTTGTTTCCAGGGTCTGGCTATTACAAATAATGCTGCTATGAACATAGTTGAACAAATGCTTTTGTAGTATTGAGTGAGCATCTTTGGGGTATATGCCCAAGAGTGGTATTGCTGGATCCTGAGGTAGATTGAATCTCAATTTTCTGAGAAACCACCATACTGATTTCCAAAGTGGTTGTACAAGTTTGCATTCCCACCAGCAATGGATGAGTGTTCCCCTTACTCCATATCCTCTCAGCATAAGCTATCATTAGTGTTTTTGATCTTAGCCATTCTGATAGGTGTATGATGGTATCTCAGAGTTGTTTTGATTTGCATTTCCCTGATAGCTAAGGATGTTGAACATTTCCTTAAGTATCTTTTGGTCATTTGAGATTCTTCTGTTGAGAACTCTGTTCAGTTCAGTACCCCATTTTTTACTTGGGTTATTTAGAATTTTAATGTCTAATTTTTTGAGTTCTTTATATATTTTGGAGATCAGTCCTTTGTCTGATGTGGGGTTGGTGACGATCTTTTCCCATTCATAGGCTGCCTTTACACATTAGAGAACTACTCAAAAGCGGTAAGAAACAATGACATCTTGAATTTTTCATGCAAATAGATGGAATTAGAAAACACTATCCTTAGTGAGGTAACCTAGACCCAAAAGATGCATATGATATGATATGTTCTCACTCTTAAGTGGTTTCTAGCTATAAACAAAGGACATTGAGCCTATAGTTCATGATCCTAGAGAAGCTAAGTAATAAGATGACCCCCCCCCAAAAAAAATATAGACCCACCTAGAAATTGGAAACAGACAAGATATCCTGAAAAAATTGGGAGCATGGGGGTGGAGGGAGAAGGGAGGGGAGAAGGGGAAGAGAAAGGGAGAAGGGAAGGGTTGAGAACTTGAGGGAATGGGATAGTTGAGATGGAGGAAGGACAGAGGTGAGAACAAGCAAAGAGATATCTTGACTGAGGGAGCCATTATAGGATTAGCAGAAACCTGGCTCTAGAGAAATTCCCATTAATCCATAAGGATGACCACAGCTAAGACCCCAAGCAATAGAAAGGGTGCCCAAACTGGCCTTGCCCTGTAGTCAGACTAATGAATATCTTAAATATCACCATAGACCCTTCATCCAACAACAGATGGAAACAGAGGCAGAGACCCACATCAGAGCACTGGACTGAGCTCCAAAGGTCCAGTTAAAGAGTGGAAGGAATGAGACTATGAGCAAAGAGGTCAAGACCATGAAGGGTTCATCCACTGAAACAGTTTACCTAAGCTACTGGGAGCTCACCAACTCCAGCAGGACTGGGAAGGAACAAGCATGGGACCAAACTAGTCCCTCTGAATGTGGTTGACAGTTGCATGGCTGGGGCAGACTGAGGGGACACTGGCGGTGGCACCGGGATTTATCTCTACTGCATATACTAGTTTTTTGGAATCTTATTCTCTTTGGGTGATAACTTGTTCAGCTTAGATATAGTAGGGAGGGCCTTGGACCCTCCACAAAGCAATGTGCCTTACCCTCTCTGAGGATTGGATGGGGGTGGGGTGGGAGGGTGTGGGACCTTGGATTGGTATTTTAAAAAAAAAAAAATCTAATAAATTAAAAAAAAAAGAACTCCTGACACTTAATCAGGCCATTTCCCACATGAACAAGACGCTTTCTGCTAGTGAGATCTGAAAGAGCAGGGCACCAGGCTCCGAGACTGGCACTAAGGACATGTCTTGGGGTGGGGTTTAGCGCCCTGTGCATCTGTGCACTGTGAATCATTTAGAGGTGCTCCTTATATCTACCCACTAAATGCCAGTAGTATCCACACTCACACACCAGTTGTGAGGAGCCACTGCCAAATGGCTGCGAGGGCAGAGAGGGGAGTGAGTCCAAAGCGGAGAGCCACTGCTTTGCAGAAAGGGCAAACGCATGCCAGGCCTCCTGCCCCCTAGTTGGCACCAGACTCTGTCTGCTTCAGCTACAGCCTCAGCCTGAACACAAGCCACAACCCTGAGTTCTCAGCTTGCGAACCACAGGAAGAGGGTTCTGTCTGCCAGACCCTGAAGGAGGAAGTTGTGGCAGCCGGGACGTGAGGCAGCTCAGTCACACTGCACCTATAGTCACGAAGCAGAGAGAAACGCTGGGGCTCCTCCTGCTTTCTCTCTCCATTTTAGTCAGTCTCGGACCTCACATTGACGTACCAGTCAGTTAGAGCAGCCTTGTTATTTCGGCTAACCCAATCTATCACTCCCTTATAGACAATGTCTTTTATACTGGGGGGGGGGGGTTGCGGGGAGTATACTGGGAGCATGCGTGGGCAGGGAAAATGGCTGAGTCGATTAACTGGATTCCCAAGAACCCACATAAAGTATCTGGGTATGAGGCAGGCAGCTGTAGAGATGGCAGAACCTTGTTGGAGCTCGCTGGCCAGCTAGTCTAACCAAATCAGTGAGCTCCATTCATGGGCAATGAGACCCTGGCTCCAAAGATAGAGTGGATAAGTCCTGAGGAAGACATCGAAGGTCAACTCCTGGCCTCTACTCTCTCTCTCTCTCTCTCTCTCTCTCTCACACACACACACACACACACACACACACACACACGGGAGAAAGGGAGACAGACAAGTCTGCTCTTTGTAGTCAGACAGGTCCAGGAGGTCACAGGAGGTCACGAGAGCTTTTCTACAGCTAAGGTCCTAAAATCCTGCATGATTACAGACAATCATAATTGATCCTTTTGAACATATTTAGGAGAAGATACATAATCCATGACCAGACCAGAATATACTGAGAAAATAATTTATTCAATTGTAAACCAGAATTTTTATTCAAAAAATGTTTAAACATTATCTTTAATAAAATCCTAAATTTACTCATTAAGGATTTAAATTTAGATAAACTTTAAAAAATCAAGAAATTCCCTCAAAACTTCTTCAGCTTTTCCCCACGCTTCAGAATCGATCATTCAGGACTTAGACATTCAACTCTCCCAGTTCAGCCTGGTCCAGCAGCCTCGGCGGCAGGGAGGCGGAATCCACTTCCTTTTGCAATGCCCACCAAGTTGGGAATTTTGTGGGGTTTTCTTGCAGCTGGGCACGTGACTTTTTCCTTTAACAACTGAAGAGCAAGAGGTGGTGCAAAGTAGACAAATGTAAGATGCTTTTTTTATTGAAGCCCTTCACACTGTACGTCAATCAGTGCAATGGCTTTTTAGATAAACTGCTTGAAAATGGAAACAGATGACAACTGGAAGACAAGCAAAATATAAATATATGCATATATGGAAATACGGCCCGACAGCCCCTTCACACTGACTGGTGAGTCACCATATGCAGCAGCGGTCTCAACCTTCCCAATGCCACGAGACTCTACTACAGCTCCTCATGCGGTGCTGACCCCAACCAAGAAATTATTTGTTGCTTCTTCATAACTATAATTTTGCTACTGTTATGAATGATGATGTAAATATCTGGTATGTAAGACAGCCGAGGTGTACCCACTGTAAGGGTCACAACGGAAGTTTGAGAACCACTGGTATAGATCTTCAGCGTCTCTCAGAAGAGGGGACTGAACGTCTAGCAGCTCAGTTACAGTGATGTTTCCGGTTGTTATACAGACGGCTGCTGCACCTGCATAGTGTAGACAAAGCAGGGGAAACGAGGTCACGTGACCGCAGGTTTTCTCTTCCTGTCAGTTCTCCAGGCGGAGAACCTTGAGGTTCAGAGCAGGTGGTAGGACCAGAAGATGACAGAGTGTCTGCCGGTGGAAAAGCATTCTCTCTAAAGCTATCCCCTCCCCTCACCAGTGTTCACCACTGAATATAACTTGGGCAAAACAAAACGCACCTTCCTTTCAATTTCTGCTAGTAGCCATTGTTAAGAACACTGCCTGCACCTGCAACTTAGTTCAGGCACAACCCCATGCCATGTCCCTCCAGCATAGTGCAGTCTCTAAGTGGTCAGCCCCATATTACTGGGACTCTGAACAGGTGCCACCACGATACGACCTTCTTTATGCACAGAAGCCAAACAATAACTGGGGCCTGGACCGCCCGTGGCCTGAAGCCACCAGCTGTGAAGTCCTCCTACCGTCTCGTGCTGTGACGTCTCTCTGCATTGCCCTAGCATCCCCACAACCAGGAAGACGGTGCACCGAGGGCACAGTGCACCTCACTCTGATCCAGCATTTCTTTTAGCACCCTATTTTCCAGTAAGCAGTCTAACATACTGGGTAGAACATTCTGGCTTTTTCTTTACCTAGGGCACATTAATTTTGATTTCAGCTTATGTAGTACTTTCCCCACGCCCAGGATATATAAGAAATCACTGTGAATTTACACTCGATCACTTACCATAGCCTCTTTCTCACATGTTACAAGGCTCAAAGCTCTACGGAGAAATAGTACGTGTTTGCCATGTTGGTGGGTTTTGATTTTGATTTTTGAATTAACATTAACCGTTATTACTTTTTTTTTTTTGAGGAATTAGCCAGAATAATTCTCTGTCAAATTTAGAAATCTACCGGCCCAATCTGAGGTCAGACGTTACTTCTAACCAAATTATACTCTTTTGTCTGCCACGCCACCTTGACGTTTCGGATCTCCGAAGGCAAGCCTATGTGGTAGTCCCAGCAGTACTCTGGGGATAAGATTTTCGTGGGTTTGTTGGAAAGGAAATACTTGTTGAGGTGGCTCTCGTCGTGCCACTGCGCTTCGATGTCATTCCTCTTGTCCTGGAGGATTCCCTCGAAGCACTCCCGGGTGAGGTTGAGGATATGGATGGGTGTTCCTCCAAAAATGGCTGCGTGGTAATAAAAATCCCCCTGTCCAAATGGGATGTACGCCGCCGACAGCTCCCGCCTCTCATAGGTGAACTCGTCATGGCCGGCCTTGTACCACCAGGCCTGCAGCTGAGCTACCAACTGGCCCAGAGTCTCCACACCAAAACTGTCTTGGAAGACCTGGTCCACATCCATGCAGAAGAGGAAGTCGACCTCGTGCTGTATGTGGGCCAGGATGTGGTCCCCAATGGTCTTCATGCGCATCATGCTGATGTCCTGCCACCTCTTCTCTGACTTGATCTCAAACACTTGCAAAGAGTGCAGAGGACTCAGGTGGATGGAGGGCATTCTGGAGGTATCGTCCATCATGACATAAAATATGACCCTGTGGCCAACCATGAAGTACCTGTTAGCAGAGTCCAGGAAATCTTCCAAGTAGTGTTCAATGTACCTGAAACAGAGAGGAACACACTCAACCATGTGCCGTTACACTCGGGTGCTCTGGATGTCACGTTTAGGAGGGGATTGTGTAGTGTATTTTATTTGTATTTTAATACTACAGCTTGAGGATCAGGGTACAAAGCTAAGCTACTAGGGGCCAGGGAGTGGTGGCACATACCTTTAATCCCAGTGTCTGGGGGTCACACACCTTTAACCCCAGCACTAGGGAGACAGAAACAAGAGTGATATGGCTGGGCAGAGAGAGGAATAAAGGGGAAGACACAGGAACTCACTGGAGAGTGGGGTCTGAGGATTCTGTATTAAGATTTAGTAGAGGTAAAAGGTCTCTCTAGTGGGTGGCTGCTTTGCTTTTCTGATCTTCAGCTTGGACCCCAGCATCTGTCTCTGGGTTTTTATTATTTGTGCCACAGGAATGACTTCTCCACACACCGGGTATGTGTTTGCATGTGGAGGAACACGTTAGCACAGCATCCTGGCTCCTCTGCGCCAGCTGGTCCCCCAGTCCCTGGGGAAAGTGGAAACTTCTCCCACTGCCAACTTAGTAAGAACAACTGGGCATGCACAGTCCTGCCCTCTTGCTCCTGGAAGCTGGCCAGCCTGAGAGGTATGTGTTCCCAACTACTGAGTAAGTTTCATCCTGAGGCTCCGTTCCCGTATTTAGAAGCCTGCTGTCAAAAGTGTACTTCAACAGCCCAAAAAGGCCAGCGTTGTTGCCAGGCCAAACAGAAAGAAAGTATGTTGCCCAAGTCCACTATCGATTCATAACATCCTTACCTTCTCTGTGTTAGGTTAAGTCTAAGCACAGCACCACCCCGTCCTCCTCTGTGATACAGGGTATGATGTGGAGGATGGAGATCTACTCCCATCAGCACCACCCCATCCTCTGTGATACAGGGAATGTGCAGAGGATGGAGATCTACTCCCATCAGCACCACCCTGTCCTCTGTGATACAGGGAATATGCAGAGGATGGAGATCTACTCCCATCAGCACCACCCTGTCCTCTGTGATACAGGGAATGTGCGGAGGATGGAGATCTACTCCCATCAGCACCACCCCATCCTCTGTGATACAGGGAATGTGCAGAGGATGGAGATCTACTCCCATCAGCACCACCCCATCCTCTGTGATACAGGGAATGTATCAAGGATGGCCTTGAGCTTCTTATACTCCTGGTAAGATTGCAATGTGCCACAATGTCTGCAGACTTTGTGGTGCCTGGGATCAAACCTAGAGCTCTATGCACACCGTGCAGTCAGCCGTGCTACAGCCTGGCTCTATTTTAACACATGTCTTTTTTTAGATAGAGCTGAAAGTATTGAGAGTACCCACACACCTCCTGCCTAGACACATGCACAGCCTTCCCTACAGGGCCACCATGCCCCAGGTGGCAGGTTTGTGACAGCTGTCACACTTCCACTGATGCACACCTAGCTTATACTAAGGTTCATGCAGGGAAATGTGCAAAAGCACAAAGTCAGCTACACCCAGAACAGCTTCACTCCTTAAGAATCTTCTAGGCCCTTCTTTTTCCCTTCTCTCTCCCTCAGCTCCTCAGTCGCCAGTCTTGCTCCTGGTACTATAGCTTTGCCTCCTCCAGAAGCAGGAGCAGGACAGCGTGGACCTGTCCTGGGTGACGGGTGCTTTGCTAGAACACCAAGAGCAAGGGCAGAAGAAAGAGCAGCCAGCACACACTCACGCTACAGCCTACAGAAGTCAGAAGGAAGGAGCAGCCAGCGCACACTCACACTGCAGCCCATAGACGTCAGAAGGAAAGAGCAGCCAGCACACACTCACGCTACAGCCTACAGAAGTCAGAAGGAAGGAGCAGCCAGCGCACACTCCCACTGCAGCCCATAGACGTCAGAAGGAAAGAGCCAGCCAGTTCACACTCACACTACAGCCTATAGATGTCAGAAGGAAAGAGCAGCCAGTTCACACTCACACTACACCCTATAGATGTCAGAGGGAAAGAGCCAGCCAGCACACACTCCCACTGCAGCCCATAGACGTCAGAAGGAAAGAGCCAGCCAGTTCACACTCATACTGTAGCCCACAGAAGTCAGAAGGAAAGAGCCAGCCTGTTCACACTCATACTGTAGCCCACAGAAGTCAGAAGGAAAGAGCCAGCCAGTTCACACTCACACTGTAGCCCACAGAAGTCAGAAGGAAAGAGCCAGCCAGCACACACTCCCACTGCAGCCCATAGACGTCAGAAGGAAAGAGCCAGCCAGTTCACACTCACACTGTAGCCCACAGAAGTCAGAAGGAAAGAGCCAGCCAGTTCACACTCACACTGCAGCCCATAGACATCATAAGGAAAGAACCATAGAAGTCAGGACAGAAACTCCAGCAGGGAGGAACCCGGAGGCAGAGCTGATGCAGAGGCCATGGAGGGTGCTGCTTACTGCCTTGCCCCCCATGGCTTGCTCAGCCTGCCTTACTATAGAACCCAGGACCACCAGCCCAGGATGGCACCACCCACAATGGGATGGGCCCTCCCTCATCAATCACTAATTAAGAAAATACCCTACAGTGAGATCTTATTGGAGGCATTTTCTCAATTGAGGCTCCTCTCTGGTGACCCCAGCTGTGTCACGTGAAAGCCCCTCCTCTCTGGTGACTCCAGAGGTGACAGACACTGCCAGGACAAGAACCTTTCTGGATTCTGTTCTTCACTTAGTGACAAGTGACAAAAAGTTCTCCATGCTTCCTGTGACTTGGTAGCTCACTTTTCAGTACTGAATAATATCTGGTTGTCTGAACTGACCACAGCTTATTCTTACATTCACCTGTAAAGGGAACACTTGTTGGCTTCCAAGTTTTAGCAATTATGAAGAAAGCTCCTAAAAATACCTATATGCAGGCTTTTGTGTAGACATGCTTTCAACTCACTTGGATTAATACCAAGGAATGTGATCGCTAGATTATGATAAGAACATGTTCAGTTTTGCAAGCAACTGACAAAATTTCTTCCAAAGTGGCCGCACCATTTTGTAGTCCCACTAGCAATAAACAAGGCTTCCGAATGCTTTATGTATTTCCCAACATTTGGTATTGTTGATTTTTTGCCATTCTAATAAATGAGATACATCAATTTGACTTTTTTTCTCATTCAGGTGATTACAGTGATGTCTTCTATAAGCTCAAGCTACAGACTGCCTTCCTGAGACACCAAGGAGACTGCAGAGACGAGAGAAGTCAGACGGTCCCTTTCCGAACCTCCAACTTATACCCAGAGAAGACAGACCACAGTCAGTTTACTGAGCACACAACTAGCCAATCACAGCGCTCTGAATGCAATCATGATTGGTAGTGTTTTCTTTTGTTTGTTTTTATCAACACTTGGGTTGTTCTCTGCCATTGAAATAAACTGTACTTTTCCTGTTGGCACTGGGAAGTCCCAGGGTTTCTAGTTCTGATTCTGTAGGTGGGCAAATACATCCCAGTGGTAAAAGAGGCCAGGACAGACGTGTGTGTGTGTGTGTGTGTGTGTGTGTGTGTGTATGTGTGTGTAGGAGGGGGGAATCACTGTGACATAGAGGTTAAAGTATAACAGGTGACTCCAGGCAAACCTCACATCTCCCTGTAGGCATTGCTCCAGAAAAGTGTAGTCACCACTGCGGCCTTGCCTAGCCGGGAGCACTGTGGCCTTGCCTACCTGGGAGCACTGCAGACTTGCCTAGCTTGGGGGCACAGCTTTCATCAGGAGGTGGGATAGACTCAGGGGCTTTTTTGTTGTTTTGTTTTTTGTTTTCCCCGCAAAGTTGTGATTGGATGGTTGATAGCATCGTGGGACAGTGAGTTCATTCTGTTCTTTGGGGGAACATCAGGATTCAATCAATGTGAAACATGACTGTTTTATCCCTGCTGGGCCGGACAGGTGTGCTGAGTTGAGTCTTGAAACCGACCGCTAAACAACACAGATTCTGAAACATCCAAACCACACAGCCACTGTTTCCCACTGGCATGCCATTAGTCCTCAGGGGCTCAGCACCCTGAGCAATGCTGGAACTTCCCCAAGACAGCACTGTGGGGTCCTGGGACGTCATCACAGTGCCTTCTTTTAGGTCCTTGTCAAAGCTCAAGGTCAGGCCAGCCTGCTCCTTCTACTCCTTTCGAACAGGGCAGGGGACTCAACGTCTTGCTGGCGGTGTAGCTTTCTCAGAAGAGGGAGCAACACAGAGGCCAGAGGGCAGAAAAGGCAGCACAACCGAGAAGACTTCTCAGCATGGATGGGTACTTGTGCCAAACCGGAAGGCTTGAGTTGGACCCCCAGAACCTACACAGTGGGAGAAGAGAGCCAACTCCAGAAAATCGTCCTCTGACCTACACACATATATTAGATACAAAACTTAAAAAAAAAAAAGCCCACCCCCATGCTCTCCAGTATGCCTTACTTTGTTGGTAGCTCTTTCATAATCCTCACTCAGCCTTTCTTAAAACATCCTTAAAAACACAACTCTGCCTCAAAAAAAAAAAAAAGAAGAAGAAGAAGAAAGAAGAAAAAAGAAAAATCAAATCTATTATTTTATTTAGGAGAAAACATTTAATACACTAGGAAAGCAAAATGGGTTATACTTTAAAACCAATAGCACGGCCCAAGCTTCATGTAAGGATGAGTACAACTTCTCTGCATCAAATGTTCTGAATGCGGAAATGGAAGCTGCCGCAGCCAGAACTGGTCCCATCTCAGCAGGTTCAGTGGTTACTGAAATGCCAGCTAAGGTGAGAGACTGACCAAGGAAGGGGCCAGCAAGACCCATGGCGACTGTCCCTGAATCCTGATATCTCCAGGATGATCAGGTAGACAGGACCAGAGGAACCCAGGGAAGAACATGGAGGTCACAGTGCACACAGCCCACTCCCAGAACTTCTGCAACCCCTGTCCTTGGCCCTGAGTGCTAAGAGCACAGGAGGAGCGCTTACATCCCAGCCAGCCAGCAGCTGGTGTTTGCTGCTCCCTCGGAAAGCCCTGGCGGTCAGGGGGTGGGCGGTGGGCATGCTGCTGGCTCTGGGTCCCAGTAGCATTGAAGACAGTTTCCCTCCCCTCCGAGGCGGGAATGGGTGGGCTTACCTACTCTTGATTTTGTTCCTCCCCTTCATAGAAAGGGAGATAGAAGTCTCCTGCCCGGCAACTTAGAGAAAGTAGCCTCTGTGGGCTACAGGTCCCTCACAAAGGCTTTGATGGTACAACAACAAAAATATCAAGGGCAACTTTGTCAGTTTGCTTACTTTCCCACGGCAAAAACCGTCAGCCCCACGGTGATTTTCTGTCTGGCGTAATGCTTTTCCAGCCGGGCTCTGTTGTAAGTGCCTTCCCACACAATCGGCGCCTTCCACGGGGTCAGCGTCAAAACCTCCGGGCGGTTCCTGGTGACAAAGAGGGCAACACCATGGGTCAGAACCTCCATGCTAAGGTGAGAGACTGGTTAAGGAAGAGGAGGCTAGCAAGATCCTCGGCAGCTGTCCCTGGATTCTAACTGAAGCTTCATCCCAGAATGCTTGGCGAGGAGGTGTGACCTTCGCACGGGCCGCACTTCGTGTGCTCAGGCACCTTCTCGGATTCTCATCATAAGACACTGTCTACTCTTGTAGCCAAGACTGACCCTAAGCCCCCCCCCCCCCCCCCCCCCCCCCCCCCCCCCCCCCCCCGTCAAGGACCACTTCATCTTCCAAGTACTGAGTACTTCCAAGTACTTCATCTTCCAAGTACTGAGGTTATAGGCGGGTACCCACAAACTGCCTTTAGAAGGTACTGGGAATAGAACTCAGGTCTCATGAACGATTATCCAGGCACCTTTGCGTTTCTCTCCAGCCCTAACTGACATGTTTGGGTTGTTAATTGCCCTTGAGAATATCATCAGGGTCTAAGAAGACCCTAAGATGTGATGCAGGGGGATGAGAGAAGGAAGTTGGAGCTGAGAGACAAAGGCCTCTTCCTGTTTGCCCCATACTGGCGGGGGGGGGGGGGGGGGGGGGGGGGGCTGGTGTCATCAGCCTGCAGGGTAACACACTCTGGAGATGTGTGTCCCTCCCTTAGGCTCATAGGCTATTGAGATGTGTACCTGGAGACTTCTCCAGGAGACTCCTGCTGTGGGAAGAGAAAAACTCAGACTTGTAGCAGCCAGAGGGGGAGCTTCTCTCGCTAGGACAAGGTCTCAGAAGTTCTAACAACTTGTGAAACGACGCAGGCCAGGCTGCTGTGGGAACAAGGATGGCTCAATGGTGGGCGGGCCCGTGCATCTACCAGTCAGTTACGCACACTCTTGCCAGTACTTAAATGACAGTTAGTGCCCCCAAAGACAGAGCCGGGGGGGGGGTTCACTAAAATTTTTATGTGTTCCTCTCCCCAAGATGGACACATCACATGATCCCCATCCTCTCATTTTCACTATTCTCGCACTTTAAGAACCTTAAAAACCTTTGCACATGTGGGAAGCATTGTCTGTATGCATGTCTGCACGTATGTAAGTGCAATGTGTGTACACTCAAGGTTGATGTTGGCAGTCTTTATTCCCTGAGACAGGGTCTCTCAAATGAACGCAGAGTTCATCGGTGCGGACTAGTCTCCTCACTCAGCTGATCTGGGGATCCAGTCTCCCCTGAGCAGTGACTCTCCGGCAGGCTGTCACACCCAGCCAGCATCTCACACAGCTGCGGGGGGTCTGAACTCTCCCTAGAGCAGAGCAAGAGCTTCATCCACACATCCTCTCTCCAGTCCTAGTCCGGTCTCTCCCATCGGTGCATCGTCAGGGCTGCTCTGGACACTGACATCACCAACTCCACTTACAGACAAGAACACAGAATGTCCCGAAAGGGAGGGACTTCCTGGAGAGGAGCACAGGCGCGGCCCGAAAGCAGGACTCTGGCAAAGACCCTTTCCCCTGCCCACAGTCTCTTCACTGGGAACACAAAAGTGAGCAGGAGGCTTGTTTTCATACTCAGAAAGCTCAAATGAGACAGCAACACCAACAGGGAGCCAGGCAGGGAGCAACAGTGCCTCCGAAGGCTGAGTGCAGGACAGGAGGCAGCAGAGCCGAGCAGGGAGGAATGGGGGCAGGATTGCAGGGTAGACTCAGACTGAAGTACAGAGGACAGGTCCTGGCTGGGTGGAATACACCCTGACCAAGTTTGCTTGGCTTTGCACAATGTTTCCTGGTATTTAAACCCAAAGAGCACCAGCTCCTGGGGTGACACCTGCCCAAGTGGTCCTGGCCCTACTTGTGCTTCACGGGGGGGGGGGGACTACCAATGGGGCGGTGAGTGGGTCTGGAGGGAGACTGAGACAGGACACGCACTGATGCTCCCTGGCTGCAGGCACGTGGCCCTGCTGCTGGAAGGAGCCTAGGCAACTGTCCCCTGCTCCTTCCACAGCAGCTGGAGGCCAAGTGTGCACTGGCTTGTGCCTGCCATCATCACAGCTGCCAAGCGCTCCAGAGAGCCTGAGGCAGAGTGGGGAAGGCGCCCAGCACCAGGCTCTGCTCTTGAGATGACCTTGCCCCACCCCTACCGCAGGCTGTGTTGCCTCTTCCTTCCCAGGACCGCTGAAAGTACCTCTTCTTGGTGTAGTGGCAGGGCAGGGAAAGACCACTGGCCACCTGCTCTCCTGGCCACCTGGTGCCAGCACACCTGCTGCAGTGTGCACACCAGGTGCGTGGGGACCCTTCTGTCATGAGAGATGACACAGTGGACTCTGTCAACCCTAGCCGGGCTCGTCCTTATCATGGGCCTGTGACATGCTGTATCCTTCATCCAGCATGAAAAGCAAAGCCAGAGAAAGCCATGTAACTGGTCACGGATATTGACAATTATATACACACACGGAGCACGTCCTGCGAGTCTTGGCACCGTGTGTTTCTCTGAGGCAGGTCACATCTGGTCAACTCTACCCAGCAACTCATTAGGCAGTATTATCTGCCAGTGCTCTGAACCAGATCTGCAGGGGTCACATTATGTCAACACCATGTGCAAGTAACTAATTGGCTCCTAGCTAATCAATGGAGGACTTGGAATAGGAAGGTTAAGTAATTAGCCTGAAGTCACACAGCTACTAAGGGTTTGGAAAGCTGAGACTCGAACCCAGAGAGTCCTTCTCTGGAGTCCAGGGCTTTGAGCCCCAGTCTCTACTGCTCCTTGGATGGACACTTGCAACCCCGGGTTTGCCTTTGTCCATGGTGGCTGCCGTGGTGTCTTGTCAGTACTGACTGCTGAGCCTCTGTGTGGCTGTGTTAGGCACTCGCAAGCCCGGCTCGGTTGGAGTTCTCTGTAGAGCTTTGCCCTGGCGATATTTAGTCCTGTTGTAGTCTTGGTTTACTGAATGACAGGATTTCAAAACAAAAAGTAAGTAAACACACACAGATTCTATTTCTCAAACCCAGCATTTGTGAACTTCACCTCCCTCATGGACCACAGCCTTGTTTGCGGGTGGTAGTATTGGCTTGTCAAGGAAGGACATCCCAGGAGCCGACCAAGCCAGCATCCTCAGTCAGTCCTGATGCTGTGTACGAGCCACAACATTATGTGCGATTGTATGAGCAGGCAGTAAGTCTCCTTAATGGAAAGAGGGGGGCGGGCACACATTTAACGTTTCCTCCTGTGTACCAGGGGCTAAGAACAAGCCTTTCACTCCTGCATAGAATCTCAGCCCCAGTACCCACTTTACAAGTGAGGCCATGAGGGGAGGGGACTGAAGCCAAACTGAAGTTAAGCACTGGCCCACAGAAATGACACCTAGTCCTTCCCTTTGAGAACCCGAGTCCCAGTGAGTGCCCAACCTGCTGGCACCCTCAGCCACATGGCCTCTCAGGACCCACCTTCTAGAAGCCGAGTAAGAATCCCAGCGATCACTTTGGATACTTGAGCAGGAAGACAAAACAGCACTATTAAAAATTAATGCTAAATTAAAAATCGAAACATTCCACTTCCCAGCAGTTAATTGCTGGGTTCCACTGACAAGCCCAGCATGTTGGCCACTCTTGACTGAGAAGCCAGACAGCCTGGAAGTGCAGGTGAGGAGGTGGTGGGAGGATGAGGGGGAGGCCAGCTTCCAGGAGCAACCTATGCATGAGGCAACTTGGTCATCAAATCCTGCAGCCCCATCCCCCAAGGAAACCACTGTGATACTATCCTATCCACTGCCTTAGCCAAGATCAAACGGAGTTCTAAAAGGAGGGAGGAAAAGTACCTTCCTTCTGAATGGGCACTCAGCACTGTGTGACCTCAGCACCCAGACCCCTCACTGCTTTCCTTCTGAATGGGCACTCATCACTGTGTGATCTCAGCACCCAGCTCCACCACACACAGCAAAAGCGTTCAGAAAAATCACAGAGCTCCTGGGGGGAAGAATGGGTCTAGGGAGTTGGTTTTCAATTGCATGTCTTTATGCACAGGGACATTAATGGTGGCCAGAGAAAGTACTGAAATCCTGTGAATTAGGCCAGCAAGACAGCTCACCAGGCAAAGACACTTACGGGAACCCTGACAAGGAGAGATTGATTCCCCAGAACCCACAGAGTGGAGGGCGAGAACCAGCTCCCACAGGCTGTCCTCCGACTTCTCCATGCTCACAAGTAAGGCAGTATTTAAAACTCTTAGGAACCACATAGTAGACTGAAGAAAAGATGCGGGACAGCATCACCCAAAGAGCATGGCAGCCTGAGCTGGGGTGTGGCTGCGGAGTGGAGAGAGCTGCGGAGAGAATTGGGAACAAGAACCCATAAAAGAAGGAAGCCGTGGTGGACGAGGAGCAGCTCTTCCACGCTCAGACTGACTGTTTGCTGAGACCAGAAGTGAGAAACAGGGCAAGGTGGAATTGAGAAATCAGTGTACGTCGCATGAAACAAACAGAGATGGCAGGCGGGCAGGCAGATATAGGTCAGGGCTCAGACACGGCTGGGAGAGTCAGCGTCTCCAGGCTACCGGATGCCAGGAAGTGGAGAGAGGCATAATGGAAAACAGAGCACGGAGAATCTGCCATGTGGAAATGCGCAGAAACTCCTGGGCAGGAAGACGGAAAGCAGGCATGGTGATGTGGAAATACGCATGCCCTGCTGTGTACTGGCTCTGCGGGAGTTCACAGGGAGGTGCACATTCATGTGACATAAACATGCGCATTTACTCATTCATTCTTTCACCGTTCCTCATCCATGAAATAGATTTTGGAATCTTGGGAAGGTTTCAATGCGATGGCAGTTCAAACCAATACTCTTTATTTGTGTGTGCATATGTGTGTGTGTGTGTGTGTGCACGTGCATGTGTATGTAGATATGTGTATGCATGTGTATGTGCGTATATGCATGCTACTGCATCTGGCTTTGCATGGCTTCTAGGGATCTAAACTCCAGTCCTCATGCCAGCATGGCGCCAAGTCCCTAGTTCCTGTTTTGTTCTAAAAGCCGGTTTAGGCTAGTTTCTGAAAACGTGAGTAGGTAATGACTACAAGAGTGGAAAATCCGAGCTACCATATCCTAATTTCTGAAGAACACTGGTTGCTTGCTTGTGTGATGGGTGAACTCACGGCCCTGAATTCCTCAGCTCAGGAATCTTATGCCACAGAGTTAACCGAATCTACAGAGCCTCTCCTTGGCCCACCCCAGACCCTGCAGAGGTCCATACCGTCCCACGTGGCCTATGTGCTCTCCCTACCACTGGCCATTTCTTGCTGCAGTTACCACAGTGCTCAGTCCGTTTGGTTCCAAGTACCCAGACCTCAGTCTCTTAGCCCAAGTCCACGGATGAAGGTCTAATGGATGCTAAGACACCCCTCTCCCAGGGGACCACACTTGGTGTGCCCCAGCCCCGACTTCAGCACACGCAGTCGCTGTCCTTACTTTGGGCTAAACCAGTCCCACAGAGGAAGCTCTTCACTGCTGTCTTCATTTTGCACCTTTTCTCTCCCTCCTTCTAGGGCTTCTTCTCGATAACTGTGGGTCCTGTGTACAAAGAGAAAGAGGCCACGGTGAGGCCAGGCAGCTGGCGGTGGGGACTCTTTCGAGACTCCGGGCTCAGGAGAATGTATCACTCAGGGCACTACGCGCTGATTCTCATAGTCCAGGCAAAGGAACAACATCTGTCTCTCTTGCCACTGGTAAACAGTTAGGTTTCAATGACCCTGTGACTCTCAGTTATTCCAGGAGTAGGACATCGCTCCAAGGAATGAATGTCTTACTGAAATGTCTATTCTGAAACTGCAACTTCAGTCTTAATTTCACCCTTAACTGGAGAAAAGGAACTGGAGGGAGGGAGGGAGGGAGGGAGGGAGGGAGGGAGGGAGGGAGGCAGGGAGGCAAGCGGACTCAGAAGCCCACCTGCAAGGTAGATTCCTCTGAACTAGATGGCTCCTTCAGTCAAACTGCTTGTCAGGAAAGCCTGATAATCTGAGTCTGACCTCCAGAACCCACAGTGGGAAGACAGATCGCTGTCTCCTGAAAGTTGTCTTCTGACCTCATATGTGCTGTGGTAAACATGTATCTACATTCATGCACAGATCACACACACACCACACACATACTCACATCACATACACTACACACATACATTCACACACATATCACACATACACATTCATACACACACCACACACACATCCACATCACACACATCACTCACACACACACACTCATCACACGCATACACACATCACACACACAATCATATATATATATATATCACACATATAAACACTATACACATATAAACACTATACACATATATCACACATAAATACACACACATATACACATCACACAGCCATATACAACATATACACATCGCACACACACATCATACAGAGCACACACACAATAACAATAGAAATTAAAAGCAAAACAAAAGAGACTCCTTGAATGAGTTCAGTAAGCCAGAGAGAGTGATTGAGAAAGCCATGGCTGAGTGTTAGGGATGGAGGGACCCATCCCGACCCCCTTACCTATTGTTAAACCAGTTCGGGAGCCACCATTCCCTCGGGCTGCTGCTGTCACCAACCTCTGGGGTTCTAGGAAATGTAAAAGAACAGAAACACTTTTAGAAAACGAGGCGGTCCCCAGCTGGATGGAGGGAGTTTCCAACATTTTTTTAAGTGTCCAATACGACTATTAAAAGTGAACAGGGAGAAGCAAAAGTGTGAACTACAAGGGAGGGACAGACCCAAGGAGCCTCAGCTGTCCCCTTTCAGGAAGCCCCCAGCACTCGGTTCATTCCTGGGACCCCTGAAGGATGAGGGGCAGGAACAATGATAGGGACCAATCAGACACACAGCCTGGGTCCAGGGCTCTGCTTGCTAACGGAGTACCTGTGGTGATGATCAGTGAAACAGCACACATGTAGGAGCTCGGTAAAATGAACATGGCTGTAATGAGGGGTAATCTTTTTTAAATTATCTATTTTTATTTCATGTGCATTGCTGTTTTTGCCTGCACGTATGTCCATATAAAAGTGTTGGATCCCCTGGAACTGGAGCTACAGACAGTTGTGAGCTGCCATGTGTGTGCTGGGAATTGAACCTGGGTCCTCTGGAAGAGCAACCAGTGCTCTTAATCACTGAGCCATCTGCCCAGTCCTTTGGGGGTAATCTTAATTAAACAACAACAACAACAAACCATGCACTGTCCCAAGAACGATAGTGCAAGTGTGCATGCATGCGTGCGTGTGCCTGTGTGTGTGTTATGAAAGGCCAGTCTGAGAAAAATCCCAGTTGCCCAATCAGCGACAGCTTTGGGAAGTCCGAGGATTGCCAAAGGAGAAGTTAGAGAACCAGTTAAAACCAGCTTAGTCCCAACTTGAGACAGTTTACATATTCTCTTTCACTGTGAAAGTTTCTAATTTGGGGTCTCTAGGATGAGAAAAAGGGGGATGATGGATAAGGTGGCAAGGTGACCCTGAACAGGGACACAGTATTAATGGGGAGAGGGGTCTGCTGTACAGCTGAGGCTAACCCTCCCACTTGGCCTTTGCCGAGATGACAGGCACACTGCACCCTTCCTGGTTACGAAACCCGCCACAGAGTTCATCTGGAGGTGTCTGCGATGACCAATGACTAACGGTGTGGTTATAGGTGGGAAACAACGCAAGGATGAAAATCACAGGAAATAGAAAGGCCAGCAAGATGTCTCAGTGAGTAAAGGGGCTGGCCACCAAGTCTGAGGACCCAAGTTCAATTCCTGGAACCCAGAAGGTGGAAGAAACATACCAAGATATCCTCTGATTGTCACGTGTACACACGCATGCCTACAAGCATGTGCACACACAGACCCCCACACACAACACAGACACATAAATTTTTAAATTCCCTGGTGGCTGGGAATACTGCTCTGAAGGCAAAGCACTTGTTTCAGAGCACGGGGACCTGCATTCTGATCCCCAGCACCACACGGAAGTCAGAGAATGGCGTGCATCTAGAATCCCGCTCTCAGTGGGGATCCTAGGGGTGGGCTGGCCAGCCAGTGTAGCCAAAAATGACGATCTCTAGGTTCAGTGAGAGACTCTGTCTCCAAAACTCAGAGAATAACGGGGAAAGATCCTCGAAGCTGTCTTCTGGCCCACGCTGGTGCACACACAGGCAAGCACACCTAGACACATGTGCACAGGCGTGCACATATCACACACCAACCCCCTCCCCCTGATTTGATGACTCCAGTATGGATTTTCATATGACCGTGCCCATCCCAAATAAAAGTTTTACATTTACTCTCATTTTTCCAGCTGAGGTATGGGTGTAGTGGGCTTGGGCCTGTGGCCAAGGTCCCTGAGCAGGTAAGGAAACACTTCAGATGTAATACCTGGGAATGAATTACACTGAAATGAAGGCAAGCAGTTAAGAACAATTTGTTCTGAGCTTCCTGGCCACTGTGCCAAAGACAGGAAAGTAGAGCTTAACATAGCTCCTCCCTCAGTCCCTCACCCAGGAATACAGGCGCCTGCTAAACACCCAGCTGCCCCATCAGTCAGACAACAACGATTCCCAGATGACACCATTTGAAGAGTTACCTGATCAGAACTGAGGACAAAGCATGTTACTATTCTACAGAGACCAGTCTGGGGACTGGCAGAGTACAACCCTGAGCCCAGGGTCCTAGGTATCTGCTTCCTCCTTGCCTCTCTCCTTGCTGCCCCTGCGCTGTGGCCTGAGCACCCCTGTGGCTGGCACGGAGAGAACAGCGTGGGTGGGAGACCAAGTGATGGAGGCATCCGGAGTTCAGAGCTCTTACTTTGTGTGGTATATCCACAAGAAGGAGCCTTCTGGGCTGAGGGCAAACAAGAAACAAAACACGTCACCTTACTTTTACTTCTCAGAGAGGCTTCACTGCCTTCTCACTCCTCCCAGGCCTCTCCTTCCCTTGAGACCAGCAGCAAATGCCCTGGGGATTCCCATAGCACCGCCAAGGATGGGAAGGGACTTCTGGCCATCTCAATTCCTGTTTTTTGCTTTGGGGATCTCCCCTCTAGCCCCCCTTCTTTCGTTTGAGGTTCGTCAGCTGTTACAGACAGGAAGGTCCTCTTCTACCGCATTCTCCGACGCTGGGCAATGAGGAAGCCCGGGTAGGTGGAAGCATCATTGCCAGCCACCCCACACTGAGGATTTATCCCTCAACCCCCGCCCTCAGGAGGCAGAGACTGCGACATTTAGCTCAGATCCCTTCTGCAGAGCAGACCCAAGGGTGTCGCTTTAACCAGCCAAGGCAATGAAGCTAACTTGATGCCTGGAAGCAAGGCCGGGACTTTAGGGGATTACCTCCCTTCCCTCATTCTCTAAGTACTTGCCGGTTATGTCCTCCAAGAGTGAAGGGACTCATTGCTAGCCAGGGCAGACCCGTCCTTGCCCACGAGTGCTATACAATGTAACAGAAAAGACAGGCCAATCGTGGGCCTACTTAAGTCACTAACCAAGAAGTGCGGGTAAGCATAAGCAGGAGCCCTTCTCAGGAGGACCTGGCGAACTTCCTGAAGAAGGCAGCACATTCTGAAGGACGAGGTGAAAGACATGAGATAAGAGTGTTCCCCAAAGAGCAAACAGTATGCAGAGGCCCTGAGGAAGGGCGCATCCACGAGGAAACTGGGCCAGAGCTTGTGGGACCTTCTGGGGGTTTGCTGAGCAGAACTGTCAGGAAGCCAATGTGGAAAGCGTGGCTGGAGAGCAGAGCTGTAGGGGTGGTGTGTGGAGCAGTGGAGTAGCTAGATGCAGCAGTGGCCAAGACGGCCACGGCTCATGATGGCGCTGATCAGAGAGACTTCTGGGGATTGAAACAACAGATGGGTATGGCGGCTTGAGGCCTGTCATTCCAGCCTTGGGCGGCAGAGGCCACAGGTTGGAAGCCTCCCTGGTCTGCACAGCAGTGACCAGTCAGAACTACATATTGAGAACCTGTCTCAAAAAAAGAAAAAAAAGTGACAGGACTTAGTGCCATTCGGAACCATTCACTGTGTAGAGACAATGTGCCCAAGTCCTACGCCTGACTTTGCTCATTCGGTAGATTCTACTAGGATCTCTTTGGCCTTCATCTCTTCTCCCCTCCTCCTCCCTGTGCTCCAGGGAGCAAGACCTACCTTCCTGCCCTCTTACTCCCCACCTGTCTTCCTGCCATTTCACCCCCTCCACCTGCCTCCCGGCCCTCTCACCCCCATCTGCCTTCCTTCCCTCTTACCCCCCACCTGTCTTCCTGCCCTCTTACCCTCCCCCACAGCCTTCCTGCCCTCTTACCCCCGACCTGTCTTCCTGCCCTCTTACCCTCCCCCACAGCCTTCCTGCCCTCTAACCCTTCCAGCTTCTCCCTAGACCTGCACTCTAGGACCAAGCCTTAAAGTTCCTGGCTCCTAAGCCAGAGGATAGACGTGGGGCCCCGGTGAACTCAGCCAGGTACTCTTCCAGGCAGTGGAATCCTCCCACCACTGCAGCCACTCTGCCCCACCCTCAGGGAATCCTCCCACCACTGCAGCCACTCTGCCCCACCCTCCCACCACTGCAGCCACTCTGCCCCACCCTCCCACCACTGCAGCCACTCTGCCCCACCCTCAGGGAATCCTCCCACCACTGCAGCCACTCCTCTGCCCTGACCCTCAGGGAATCCTCTCTCCACTGCAGCCACTCTGCTCCACCCTCCCACCACTGCAGCCACTCTGCCCCACCCTCAGGGAATCCTCCCACCACTGCAGCCACTCCTCTGCCCCACCCTCAGGGAATCCTCTCTCCGCTGCAGCCACTCTGCCCCACCCTCAGGGAATCCTCTCTCCACTGCAGCCACTCTGCCCCGACCCTCACTCTGAAGAGCAGGGGCAGTCCTGGAGCCTTCTCAAGGTCATTCTGCTAACGAAGTACAGAACCCCCATATCTGAGCCTTGGGAGTAACTAACTCCACATCTTGCCATAGGAAGGCAAGGAGGGGGAGGAGACAATCAACAGGGGGAGACAATGAGGAGAAAGAGGGAGACATGAGAAGGGAAGACAATAATGAAGAGAAGGGGCAGGAGAATGGGGAAATGAAGGGGAGACAGGAGGAGAAGGGGAGACATCCAAGATTCAGAGCCCTGCCTGGCATTCCGGGTCCCCAGCTTGTCATGTTACACCTCTTTAACAGCATTCCTTCTAACTCCTTCTGTCCTCTCCCAGAATCCTTCATCGATAACCACACTGAACTGACACCCAGAGTCGCTCGCACTTTATGGTTATCCTAAGAGCAGGTGTTGGACACAGCCTGGAGCTAGGCACATGCTCAGTAACTTCCAGCCACCTTCATCATCTTCTGTGTCATTGTTCCAGCTCAAAAATATAGCGCTGTATTTTCAAACAGCTTCAAATCAAATGCATCCCTGTGTGATTCTCTCTCTCTCTCTCTCTCTCTCTCTCTCTCTCTCTCTCCATTGTTAAAAATGTTTTAGGTATTTTGCCTGCATTCACATCTGTGCATCACTCCTGTTCCTGGTGCCCATGGAGGCCAGAAGGTGTCAGATCCCCTGAAATGGGAAACAAACC